>NC_081319.1:3037500-4287500 GCF_026419965.1 Kogia breviceps | reverse complement strand
GTGAAAAGGAATGAAGTACTGGCATATGCTACAACACGGATGAACCTTGAAAACATGCCAATGGAAAGAAGGCAGATGCAAAAGGCCACATAGTGTGTGACTCCATTTGTGTGAGGTGTCCAGAACAGACAAAGCCATAGGGACAGGAAGTGGTTGTCAGGGGCTGGGGCTGGGGTGGTGTGGGGAATAGGGAGTGACTGCTTAATGGGTACAGGGTTTCTGTTTGGGGTCATGAGAAAGTGCTGGAACCTAGATAGTGGTGATGGATGCACAACATTGTGAAGGCACTAAAAACCACCAAATTTTACACTTTAAGCTGGTTAAAATGGGAG
Organism: Kogia breviceps; assembly: GCF_026419965.1. Classification (NCBI taxonomy): domain Eukaryota; kingdom Metazoa; phylum Chordata; class Mammalia; order Artiodactyla; family Physeteridae; genus Kogia; species Kogia breviceps. The sequence continues at coordinate 4,287,168 of NC_081319.1, read as the reverse complement.
AATTCCCTTGAGGTCCAGTGGTTAGGATTCCGTGCTTTCACTGCCAAGGGAGCGGGGTTTTTAAAAATTTTTTTTTAAACATCTTTATTTGAGTATAACTGTTTTACAATAGTGTGTTAGTTTCTCCTTTACAACAAAGTGAATCAGTTATAAATATACATATGTTCCCATATCTCTTCCCTCTTGCATCACCCTCCCTCCCACCCTCCCTATCCCACCCCTCTCGGTGGTCACAAAGCACAGAGGTGAACTCCCTGTGCTATGCAGCAGCTTCCCACTAGCTATCTAATTTACATTTGGTAGTGTGTATATGTCCCTGCCACTCTCTTACATCGTCACCGCTTACCCTTCCCCCTCCCCATATCCTCAAGTCCATGCTCTAGTAGGTCTGTGTTTTATTCCTGTCCTAACCACTAATCTCTTCATGACATTTCTTTTTTCTCAGATTCCATATATATGTGTTAGCATACGGTATTTGTTTTTCTCTTTCTGGCTCACTTCACTCTGTATGACAGACTCCAGGTCCATCCACCTCATTACAAATAACTCAGTTTCATTTCTTTTTATGGCTGAGTAATATTCCATTGTATATTATATATGTGCCACATCTTCTTTATCTATTCATCTGTTGATGGACATTTAGGTTGCTTCCATGTCCTGGCTATCGTAAATAGAGCTGCAATAAACATTTTGGTACATGACTCTTTTTGAATTATGGTTTTCTCAGGGTATATGCCTAGTAGTGGGATTATGGGGTCATATGGTAGTTCTATTTGTAGTTTTTTAAGGAACCTCCATACTGTTCTCCATAGTGGCTGTATCAATTTACATTCCCACCAGCAGTGCAAGAGTGTTCCCTTTTCTCCACACCCTCTCCAGCATTTATTGTTTCTAGAGTTTTTGATGATGGCCAATCTGACCGGTGTGAGATGATAATCTCATTGTAGTTTTGATTTGCATTTCTCTAATGATTAATGATGTTGAGCATTCTTTCATGTGTTTGTTGGCAATCTGTATATCTTCTTTGGAGAAATGTCTATTTAGTTCTTCTGCCTATTTTTGGATTGGGTTGTTTGTTTTTTTGTTATTGAGCTGCCTGAGTTGCTTATAAATTTTGGAGATTAATCCTTTGTCAGTTGCTTCATTTGCAACTATTTTCTCCCATTCTGAGGGTTGTCTTTTGGTCTTGTTATGGTATCCTTTGCTGTGCAAAAGCTTTTAAGTTTCATTAGATCCCATTTGTTTATTTTTGTTTTTATTTCCATTTCTCTAGGAGATGGGTCAAAAAGGATCTTGCTGTGATTTATGTCATAGAATGTTTTGCCTATGTTTTCCTCTAAGAGTTTGATAGTGTCTGGCCTTACATTTAGGTCTTTAACCCATTTTGAGTTTATTTTTGTGTGTGGTGTTAGGGAGTGTTCTAATTTCATACTTTTACAGGTAGCTGTCCAGTTTTCCCAGCACCACTTATTGAAGAGGCTGTCTTTTCTCCACTGTATATCCTTCCCTCCTTTATCAAAGATAAGGTGACCATATGTGTGTGAGTTTATCTCTGGGCTTTCTTTCCTGTTCCATTGATCTATATTTCTGTTTTTGTGCCAGAACCATACTGTCTTGATTACTGTAGCCTTGTAGTAGAGTCTGAAGTCAGGGAGCCTGATTCCTCCAGCTCCATTTTTCGGTCTCAAGATTGCTTTGGCTATTCGGGGTCTTTTGTGTTTCCATACAAATTGTGAAATTTTTTGTTCTAGTTCTGTAAAAAATGCCAGTGGTAATTTGATAGGGATTGCATTGAATCTGTAGATTGCTTTGGGTAATAGAGTCATTTTCACAATGTTGATTCTTCCAATCCAAGAACATGGTATATCTCTCCATCTATTTGTATCATCTTAATTTCTTTCATTAGTGTCTTATAGTTTTCTGCATACAGGTCTTTTGTCTCCTTAGGTAGGTTTATTCCTAGATATTTTATTCTTTTTGTTGCAATGGTAAATGGGAGTGTTTTCTTAATTTCACTGTCAGATTTTTCATCATTAGTGTATAAGAATGCCAGAGATTTCTGTGCATTAATTTTGTATCCTGCTACTTTACCAAATTCATTGATTAGTTCTAGTAGTTTTCTGGTAGCATCCTTAGTATTCTCTATGTATAGTATCATGTCATCTGCAAACAGTGACAGCTTTACTTCTTCTTTTCCTATTTGGATTCCTTTTATTTCTTTCTTTTCTCTGATTGCTGTGGCTAGAACTTCCAAAACTAGGTTGAATAAGAGTGGTGAGAGTGGGCAACCTTGTCTTGTTCCTGATCTTAGTGGAAATGGTTTCAGTTTTTCACCATTGAGAACAATGCTGGCTGTGGGTTTGTCATATATGGCCTTTATTATGTTGAGGAAAGTTCCCTCGATGCCTACTTTCTGCAGGGTTTTTATCATAAATGGGTGTTGAATTTTGTCAAAAGCTTTCTCTGCATCTATTGAGATGATCATATGGTTTTTCTCCTTCAGTTTGTTGATATGGTGTATCACGTTGATTGATATGCGTATATTGAAGAATCCTTGCATTCCTGGGTTAAACCCCACTTGATCGTGGTGTATGATCCTTTTAATGTGCTGTTTGATTCTGTTTGCTAGTATTTTGTTGAGGATTTTTGCATCTATGTTCATCAGTGATATTGGCCTGTAGTTTTCTTTCTTTGTGACGTCTTTGTCTGGTTTTGGTATCAGGGTGATGGTGGCCTCATAGAATGAGTTTGGGAGTGTTCCTCCCTCTGCTATGTTTTGGAAGAGTTTGAGAAGGATAGGTGTTAGCGCTTCTCTAAATATTTGATAGAATTCACCTGTGAAGCCATCTGGTCCTGGGCTTTTGTTTGTTGGAAGATTTTTAATCACAGTTTCAATTTCAGTGCTTGTGATTGGTCTGTTCATATTTTCTATTTCTTCCTGGTTCAGTCTCGGCATCTTGTGCATTTCTAAGAATTTGTTCATTTCTTCCAGGTTGTCCATTTTATTGGCATACAGTTGCTTGAGTAATCTCTAATAATCTTTTGTATTTCTGCAGTGTCAGTTGTTACATCTCCTTTTTCATTTCTAATTCTACTGATTTGAGTCTTCTCCCTTTTTTTCTTGATGAGTCTGGCTAATGGTTTATCAATTTTATTTATCTTCTCAAAAAACCAGCTTTTACTTTTATTGATCTTTGCTATTGTTTCCTTCATTTCTTTTTCATTTATTTCTGATCTGATCTTTATGATTTCTTTCCTTCTGCTAAATTTGGGGTTTTTTTGTTCTTCCTTCTCTAATTGCTTTAGGTGCAAAGTTAGGTTGTTTATTCTAGATGTTTCCTGTTTCTTAAGGTATGATTGTATTGCTATAAACTTCCCTCTTAGAACTGCTTTTACTGTATCCCATAGGTTTTGGGTCGTCGTGTCTCCATTGTCATTTGTTTCTAAGTACTTTTTGATTTCCTCTTTGATTTCTTCAGTGATCACTTCGTTATTAAGTAGTGTATTGTTTAGCCTCCATGTGTTTGTATTTTTTACAGATCTTTTACTGTAATTGATATCTAGTCTCATAGCGTTGTGGTCAGAAAAGATACTTGATACGATTTCAATTTTCTTAAATTTGCCAAGGCTAGATTTGTGACCCAAGATATGATCTATCCTGGAGAATGTTCCATGAGCACTTGAGAAAAATGTGTATTCTGTTGTTTTTGGGTGGAATGTCCTATAAATATCAAGTAAATCTATCTTTTGCATTGTATCATTTAAAGCTTGTGTTTCCTTATTTATTTTCATTTTGGATGATCTGTCCATTGGTGACAGTGGGGTGTTAAAGTCCCCTACTATGATTGTGTTACTGTCGATTTCCCCTTTTATGGCTGTTAGTATTTGCCTTATGTATTGAGGTGCTCCTATGTTGGGTGCATAAATATTTACAATTGTTATATCTTCTTCATGGATCAATCCCTTGATCATTATGTAGTGTCCTTCTTTGTCTCTTGTAATAGTTTTTATTTTAAAGTCTATTTTGTCTGATATGAGAATTGCTACTCCAGCTTTCTTCTGATTTCCATTTGCATGGAATATCTTTTTCCATCCCCTCACTTTCAGTCTGTAAGTGTCCCTAGGTCTGAAGTGGATCTCTTGTAGACAGTGTATATATGGGTCCTGTTTTTGTAGCCATTCAGCCAGTCTGTGTCTTTTGGTGGGAGCATTTAATCCATTTACATTTAAGGAAATTATTGATATGTATGTTCCTATTACCATTTACTTAATTGTTTCGGGTTGTTCTTGTAGGTCTTTTCCTTCTCTTGTGTTTCTTGCTTAGAGAAGTCCCTTTAGCATTTGTTGTAAAGCTGGTTTGGTGGTGCTGAACTCTCTCAGCTTTTGCTTGTCTGTAAAGGTTTAAATTTCTCCATCAAATCTGAATGAGATCCTTGCTGGGTAGAGTAATCTTGGTTGTAGGTTTTTTTCCTTCATCACTTTAAATATGTCCTGCCACTCCCTTCTGGCTTGTGTAGTTTCTGCTGAAAGATCAGATGTTAACCTTATGGGGATTCCTTTGTGTGTTATTTGTTGTTTTTCCCTTGCTGCTTTTAATGTTTTCTTTGTATTTAATTTTTGACAGTTTGATTATTATGTGTCTTGGTGTGTTTATCCTTGGGTTTATCCTGTATGGGACTCTCTGTGCTTCCTGGACTTGATTGAGTATTTCCTTTCCTATATTAGGGAAGTTTTCAACTATAATCTCTTCAAATATTTTCTCAGTCCCTTTCTTTTTCTCTTCTTCTTCTGGGACCCCTATAATTCGAATGTTGGTGCGTTTAATGTTGTCCCAGAGGTCTCTGAGACTGTCCTCAGTTCTTTTCATTCTTTTTTCTTTCTTCTGCTCTGCAGTAGTTATTTCCACTATTTTATCTTCCAGGTCACTTACCCGTCCTTCTGCCTCAGTTATTCTATTGATCCCATCTAGAGTATTTTTCATTTCATTTATTGTGTTGCTCATTGTTACTTGCTTCCTCTTTATTTCTTCTAGGTCCTTGTTAACTGTTTCTTGGAATTTGTCTATTCTATTTCCAAGATTTTGAATCATCTTTACTATCATTATTCTGAATTCTTTTTCAGGTAGACTGGCTATTACCTCTTCATTTGTTAGGTCTGGTGTGTTTTTATCTTGCTCCTTCATCTGCTGTGTGTTTTTCTGTCTTCTCATTTTGCTTATCTTACTGTGTTTGGGGTCTCCTTTTTGCAGGCTGCAGGTTCGTAGTTCCCTCTTTTTGGTGGCTGTCCCCAGTGGCTGAGGTTGGTTCAGTGGGTTGAGCAGGTTTCCTGGTTGGGGGGACTAGTGCCTCTGTTCTGGTGGATGAGGCTGGATCTTGTCTTTCTGGTGGGCAGGTCCACATCTGGTGGTTTGTTTGGGGATGTTGGTAGCCTTATTATGATTTTAGGCAGCCTCTCTGCTAATGGATGGGGCTGTAGACCTGTCTTGCTCTTTGTTGGGCATAGGGTGTCCAGCACTGTTCGTTGCTGGTCGTTGAATGAAGCTGGGTCTTGGTGTTGAGATGGAGCTCCCTCTGGGAGATTTTCGCCATTTGATATTACGTGGAGTTGGGAGGTCTCTTGTGGACCAGTGTCCTGAGGTTGGTTCTCCCACCTCAGAGACACAGCCTTGACACCTGGCTGGAGTGCCAAGAGCCTTTAATCCACACAGCTCAAAATAAAAGGGAGAAAAAAATAGAAAGGAAAGAAAGGAAGGAAGGAAGAAAGGAAGGGAGGGAGGAAGAAAAGAAGGGAGGAAGGAAGGAACGAAGGAGGGAAGTAGGAAAAAAGGAGGGAAGAAAGGAAGAAAGAAAGGGAGAAGACAAAATAAAGTAGGATAAAATATAGTTATTAAAATAAAAAATAATTATTAAGAAGAAAAATTTCTATTAAAGAAAAAACAAAAAAAACAAAAACAAAAACAACCAGGTCGGTCTAACCCTACGACAAATGGTGAAAACAAAGCTATACAGACAAAATCTCACACAGCAGCACCCACATACACACTCACAAAAAGAAAAAAGGGGAAAATAATAGTATATCTTGCTCCCAAAGTCCACCTCCTCAACTTGGGATATTTTGCTGTCTATTCAGGTTTTCCACAGATGCAGGGCACTTCAAGTTGACTGTGGAGCTTTAATCCGCTGCTTTTGAGGCTGCTGGGAGAGACCTCCCCCTCTCTTTGTTCGCACAGCTCCTGGGGCTCAGCCCTGGACCTGGCCCCGCCTCTGCGCGCAGGTCGTCCGAGGGCGTCTGCCCTTCGCTCAGACAGGACGATGTTAAAGGAGCAGTTGATTCGGGGGCTCCGGCTCACTCAGGCCAGGGGGAGGGAGGGGCACAGGTGCGGGGCAAGTCCACGATGTCAGAGGCCGGCGTGACGCTGCACCGGCCCGAGGTGCACCGTGCGTTTTCCCGGGGAAGCTGTCCCAGGATCCCAGGACCCTGGCGGTGGCGGGCTGCACAGGCTCCCGGGAGGGGCGGTGTGGAGAGTGACCTGCGCTCCCACACAGACCTCTTGGTGGCTGCGGTAGCAACCCTAGCGTCCCACACCCGTCTCTGTTGTCTGTGCGGACAGCCGCGGCTCGCGCCCGTTTCTGGAGCTCCTTTACGCGGTGCCCTTAATACCCTCTCCTCGCGCCCCAGGAAGCGAAGATGCAAGAAAAAGTCTCTTGTCTCTTCGGCAGCTCCGCGCCCGTTTCTGGGGCTCCTTTAAGCGGTGCGCTTAGTCCCCTCTCCTCGCGCCCAGGAAGCAAAGAGGGAAGAAAAGGTCTCTTGTCTCTTCGGCAGCTCCAGACTTTTCCTGGACTCCCTCCCGGCCAGCTGTGGTGCACTAACCGCTTCAGGCTGTTTTCACTCTGCCAACTCCAGACCTTTCCATGGGATCCGCCCGAGGCTCAGCTCCCAGCCCCGCCCGCCCCGGCAGGTGAGCAGACAAGGCTCTCGGGCTGGTGAGTGCTGGTCGGCAATGATCCTCTGCGGAATCTCTCTGCTTTGCCCTCCGCACCCTGTTGGTCTGCTCTCCTCCGCGGCTCCAAAGCTTCCCCCTCTGCCACCCGCAGTCTCTGCCCGCGAAGGGGCTCCTAGTGTGTGGGAACCTTTCCTCCTTCACGGCTCCCTCCCACTGGTGCAGGTCCCGTCCCTATTCTTTTGTCTCTGTTTATTCTTTTTTCTTTTGCCCTACCCAGGTACGTGGGGGAGTTTCTTGCCTTTTGGGAGGTCTGAGGTCTTCTGCCAGCGTTCGGTGGGTGTTCTATAGGAGAAGTTCCACGTGTAGATGTATTTCTGGTGTATCTGTGAGGAGGAAGGTGATCCCCGCGTCTTACTCTTCTGCCGTCTTATCGCTCCCTGGGAGCTAAGATCCTGCAAGTCACATGGCACAGTAAAAAAAAAAGTATAATTGATGTACAGTAATAGTATGTAAGTTACAGGTGTACAATATAGTGATTCACAATTTTTAAAGGTTATACTCCATTTATAGTTATAAAATATTGGCTGTATTCCCTGTGTTGTACAGTATATCTTTGTAATTTATTTTATATATATTAGTTTGTACCTCTTACTCCCCTACCCCTATGTTGCTCCTCCCTCCTTCCCTCTCCCCACTGGTAACCACTAGTTCTATCTGTGAGTCTGCTTCTTTTTTGTTATATTCACCAGTCTGTTGTATTTTTTAGATTCCACAAATAAGTGCTGTCATACAGTATTTGTCTTTCTCTGTCTGACTTAATTTCACTTAGCATAATGCCCTCCAAGTCCATCTATGTTGCTGCAGATGGCAAAATTTCATTCTTTTTTATGGCTAAGTAATATCCCATTGTGTGTGTGTGTATAGTACATCTTTATCCATTCATCTGTTGATGGGCATTTAGAATGCTTCCATATCTTGGCAATTATAAATAATGCTGCTATAAATATTGGGGTGCATGTATCTTTTTCAATTAGTGTAGTTTTTTTTTCGGGTATATACTCAGGAGTGGAATTGCCGGGTCATGTGGTGGTTCTATTTTTAGTTTTTTGAGAAACCTCCATACTGTTTTCCATAGTAGCTGTACTGTTTTACATTCCCACCAACAGTGTACAAGGGTCCCCTTTTCTCCTTATTTATGGTCTTTTTGATGAATGCCATTCTGACAGGTGTGAGGTGATATGTCATTGTGGTTTTGAGTTGCATTTCCCTGATGATTAGGTATTTTGAGCATGTTTTAATGTGCTTGTTGGCCATCTGCATTTCCTTTTGGAAAAATGTCTGTGCGGTTCTTCTGCCCGTTTTTTAATCAGGTTAAGTATTTATTTTTTACTTGGCTGTGCTGGGTGTTTGTTGCCACATGCGGGATCTTTTAGTTGTGGCATACGAACTCTTAGTTGCAGCATGTGGGATCTAGTTCCCTGAGTAGGGATCGATTCTGGGCCCCCTGCATTGGGAGTGCAGAGTCTTAATCACTGGACCACCAGGGAAGTCCCTCATTTTGTTTTATGTTTTCCTTTGCTGTACAGAAGCTTTTAAATTTAATTAGGTCCCATTTGTTTATTTTTGCTTTCATTTCCTTTGTTTTAGGAGACAGATCCCCCAAAAATATTGCTACAATTTATTTCAACGAGTGTTCTATGTTTTTTCTAAGAATTTTATGGTAGCTAGTGTTTATATTTAGGTCTTTAATCCATATTAAGTTTATTTTTGTAGATGGTGTTAGAAAATGTTTTAATTTCATTCTTTTACATGTAGGTGTCCAGTTTTCTCAGCACCACTTATTGAAGAGAGTGTCTTTTCTCCATTGTATAGTCTCGCCTCCTTTCTGGTAGATTAACTGACCATAAATGTGTGGGTTTATTTCTAGGCTCCCTGTTCTGTTCCACTGGTCTATGTGTCGGTTTTTTTTGTTGTTGTTCTGTTTTTTTTTTTTGCGGTACACAGGCCTCTCCCGTTGCAGAGCACAGGCTCTGGATGCGCAGGCTCAGCAGCCATGGCTCACGGGCCCAGCTGCTCCGCGGCACGTGGGATCCTCCCGGACCGGAGCACGAACCCGTGTCCCCTGCATCGGCAGGTGGACTCTCAACCACTGCGCCACCAGGGAAGCCCTATGTGTCTGTTTTTTTGTGCCAGTACTTTGCAGTTTTGAATACTGTAGCTTTCTGGTGTAGTCTGAAGTCAGCATGATTCCTCCAGCTCTGTTCTTGTTTCTTAAGATTGTTTTGGCTATTCGAGTTTATTTCTGAACTCATCCTCTTTAACTGATCTATATGTCTGTCCTTATGCTAATAGCACACTGTCTTGGTTTTTGTAATTCATAGTATATCTTAAGATCAGGAAGTGTAAATCCAACTTTGTTCCCCCCCCCTTTTTTTTCCCAAGATTAATTTGGCCCTTGTAGGTTCTTTGCATTTCCATATTGACTTTAAAATCTGCTTGCCAGTTTCTAGAAAAAAAGCTTGCTGGGATTTTGTTCGGAATTATAGATCACTGAGAATAATGAACGTTAAAAAAATTTATTTATTTTTGGCTGCATTGGGTCTTTGTTGCTGTGCGCTGGCTTTCTCTAGTTGCGGCGAGAGGGGGCTACTCCTTGTTGCGGTGCGTGGGCTTCTCATTGCAGTGGCTTCTCTTGTTGGCGGAGCATGGGCTCTAGGTGCGCAGGCTCAGTAGTTGTGGTGCACAGGCTTAGTTGCTCTGTGGCATGTGGGATCTTCCTGGACCAGGGCTCGAACCTGTGTCCCCTGCATTGGCAGGTGGATTCTTAATCACTGCGCTGCCAGGGAAGTCCCTGGACATTTTAATAATATTGAGTATGTTTTGTGACTGTTGTATAGGTATTTTTAAAATTTTCATTTTTCAGTTCTTTGGTTAGCACCAAACAACTTTGTAGAAGTACAGCTGATTTTGTACATGGGCCTTATGTCTTGCAATCTTGGTAATTCATATTTCTAGAAGTCTTTATTTTCTGAATTCCTTAGGATTTTCTACATACACAATCATTACATCTGCAAATAAAGTTCTTCCTTTCCAATCATTTAGTTTCTTTTTTGTGTGTCTTAATTCACTAGCTGATGTGGCTGTAAGATTGTGCATTTTTACCAGTAATTTAGGAAAGTTCCAGTTACTCTGCATCCTCACTAGCACTTGGTATTGTGTTTAAAAAATTTTTAGCCACCTTAATATCTCACTGTAGTTTTATTTTGTATCTAATGGCTGATGATAGAGTATCTTTTCATGTGCTTATTATTATCCATTTTTGTTGTTGTTAAATGTTTATTCAGATATTTTGCCCAGTTTTTCTTTGGATTGTCTTTTTTTTTTTTTTTTTTTTTGCGGTACGCAGGCCTCTCACTGTTGTGGCCTCTCCCGTTGCGGAGCACAGGCTCCGGATGCGCAGGCTCAGCGGCCATGGTTCATGGGCCCAGCCACTCCGCGGCATGTGGGATCTTCCGGGACCCATGCATGAACCCGTGTCCCCTGCATCGGCAGGCGGACTCTCAACCAGTGCGCCACTAGGGAAGCCCTGGATTGTCTTTTTGACATTGAATTGTGAGAGTTCTTTAGTCAGGATACAAGTCCTTTATCAGATATATGCTCTTCTTCCTGAGTTGTCTTGTCATCTTTGCTGAAAATAAGTTGACCATAAATTTAATAAGAGTTTATTTCTAGACTCAGTTCAGTTCCATTTCTATAGGCTGTTCTTTTGCTCAGTACCACAGTGACTTGATTACTGTAGCCTGTGGTAAAATTGAAATTGGAAAGTGAATGTTCTCCCATTTTCTTGTTTGTCAAGGTGGTTTTGGCTGTTTTGGGTCCTCTGCATGAATTTTAGGCTTAATTTTTCAGTTTCTACCAAAACACCTGCTAGGATTTTTGATAGGGATTGACTGAATCCATAGACTGATTTGGGGAGGATTGCCATCTTAACAATACTAAATCTTTCTATCCGTGAACATGGAGTTTCTATTTAAAATAGTATGTATGCTTTTGTACATACCTAAAGTTTATGTGTGCTCACATCTAAAGAAATACGGAAAAGGGGCAGCATAATGGTTTACATAAACACTTATTTGACCGTTAAAATGTTTCTCCTCTAAAAGCAAATCCCAGATCACCACCATTTGAGGCCAGGGAGTGCCTTGCTGTGTTCTCAGCTTTCTTCCCCCCTTTTCCTCTTGTTTCCAGATTCTGGGGAGCAAGTCCTTGTGGACGTGGAGACCAAGAGCAATAAGGAGATCATGGAGCACATCAAAAAGATTCTGGGCAAGAATGAGTGAGTTCTTGGGCTTGACCTGGAGGGGTGCAGATGTCTTGGCCCAGAGATTTGAGAGGGAGGAGGTGGGCGTGCTGGGAGGGGGCGGTGTTGAGAGGGCAGACTCTGGCAGGAGACTCGGATGCTGACCAGAGAGTGGGCGGAGTCTGTGCGCCTGAACCTCTGAGCTGCAGCTCCCTGCACCGTGAAGATAAAGATGGTCCTTTCCTCCTGGGTCCATGGGAGGCTGAGAGGCATCTGAAATGCATGCCCTTGTGGCTGTGACCATGTCCCTCTTGGGGAATCTCAGCTTGGAGCTAGTGGGTGACCAACCCCAGGGCCTGCTGTGACACATTCCTTTTCTTCCCATGAATGGAGGGAGGGAGGGAGGGAGGGGAAGGAGGGAAGATGGGAAAGTCGGTCTTGAGAAAGCGCACGAAGGCACTTCCAGGCCCCTTGGTCCCGATTGCCTATCCTCAGAGCTGGGGTCACCTCTTGCTACCCTGCACCGGGCCCCAGCCCCGGAGGCCCGGGGGGAGTAGGGAGCAGCGTAGGAGGTCTCCCTGGCAGATGCTGGGGCTCACTCGGCTGAGCAGTCCCCCACTTCCCAGCGGCTTGGAGCCGTGTCACCCACACCTTGTTGCTGTCTGTGTTCTTTGGCAGGGAAACCCTCAAGAAAGAGGAGCAGGAGAAAAAACAGCTTTCTCACCCAGCCCACTTCGGCCCCCGAAAGTATTGCCTGCGGGAGTGCATCTGTGAGGTGGAGGGGCAGGTGCCCTGCCCGGGCCTGGTGCCGTTGCCCAGGGAAATGACAGGGAAGTACAAAGCAGCTCTGAAAGCCAGTGCCCAAGACTGAGGCCCCAGAAAAGCCCCTGCTCCTATTCCCCGAGAGACTGAAAATCTCTTTGCAATAAAAGGGTCTCCTTTACACACTTGTGTAAAAGTGCATGGGGGGAGGGGAGGAGGTGGGCTGCAGCCAAGCTGCGCAGCGAGCACCCTGCGCCGTCAGGGCAAGAAATGCTTCAGAATCACGGAGCAGTGCGGCGTGAATCCGGCCTGATAGGCCTTTGTAGGCATAGGGCTTCGGGGTCGGGAAGGTGTACGGCCGCAGCCTGGTGACATCTCGTGTCAGTCCTGCGGCCCTTTCCTGGTCTCTGCTAGCTTTGACTCTTCTTCCAGGCCTTGCTCTGGAGAATAATGAAGAACGGCTGCGTGGGGGTCTGGCCGGAGCTGTCTAGCTGGTGGTATAGACGTCCTCTCCAGTCAGGCTTTTTGGGATTTTTCAGAAATCCCAGGGCAAGCCTGTGTGCAGCACTTGCTTTTTCAACTAAAGCCAACTGACCACTGGAGCGAGGCTGTGCCAGAGGCCAAGAGGTCCCAGTAGAGGCCCAGACCTGCCTCCCTGGTAAGGAGAGGGCGCCCCCTGGTGGAGGGCACTACCCTCTGGCTCGGTCGGCCTTCACTTACTGAGGTTTGGAAGAGGGTGTGGGGTGTGACTGGGGGTCTGCCTGGGAGCTCTTTCCTCACAGGACACGGATGTTGCTGTCACTTCGGTTGTGTTGGTTTCAGTCCTCAGGAGACACCAGGGCCCTCTAGGGTCACCTTAAGATTAGGTTTACTTGGTCAAGAGTGAAGGACTGGGGCTGAAGCCGAAAGCTCCCTGTGAGATGGGAAGAAAGGCGGTCCTTATCCCAATGTGCGACTGGGATGTTTTATATAAATGTTGCAGATCACCTCAGTAAGTTGCGGGAAGTTTGGCTCCTTTCACATACGGTGTTCAGGTTATGGTTTACTGTGACTTTGTACCAGACCTGTGTTCAGGGTGATGGTGTAAAACGTCAGGGTTGGGGGGAGGTGGGCATGTGGGTCTGATGTGTAATGGGTAGCTGTCCTGAGTGACCACAGGCTTATGAGGGTTGTTTACCTGAAATTCAACACTTTGGTGCTCTCTCCCCCATCACCATTTCTGAGGGTGGCTAGAAAAACCTGTCCCCCATTCTAATCCCTCCCTGGGAGCTGGTCTCAGTTCCTGCCATGTTTCTGATACTGCTCCCCGTTGGTGGCAGCTGTGGCCTTCACAGTGGCTGACGGGGCTTTTCAGAAAGAGTTGCTTCCTCTGGCCTTGTCTCCAGAGCTAGTGAGACAGAAGGACTTACGGAAGTGGCCCTTCCCTCCGTGGTCCACAGGGGCGCCCCCAGGGTTGCGAAGTAGGAGGCTCGCCCTAAACTAAGCTCGTTTTTGACCCCCCTTTAGAGAGAGAATAAATGTCCAGTGCGTGACACGATGGTGCTGCGGTTACTCTTGGCGTGGACTATTTTATAGGTAGCAGGTGACATGCATGGAGATAAGCACCACTGGCGGGCATTATTCCTTTGTCATCTATTTCCTACTTTATCAGTGGTGAAAAGATGGGAAGAAATTAGTAGAGAAGACTGCTGTGAGGATCTTTTTTTTGGAATTTTATTTTTTTATACAGCAGGTTATTAGTTACCATTTTATATATATTAGTGTCTATGTCAATCCCAATCCTCTCATATGAGCATCTTGTAATTGACACATTTTCTTAATTTTATCTGCATAAGCAGTGTTCACCAGATGGTTTTTGGCCTTGGCCTTGGCCTTGTTCTACTGAAGTGACCAATTTTCTTCTCATTTTGAGTTCTACTTGGCAAAGCCACTTAAAGCTATCTGGCTGCCTGCTGGTTCTGCCATGAATCTGACTTTGGACCTTAGAATCCTCATCAGATGACATAATGAGCAAGTTCTAAACTTCTGAAACTTTAAGAAGACATTTTTACCCTGGATAGCAAATATCCTTACAGGAAGCATCTGCTGGTTCGAGGCCTGGCTCTGTGCACGTCTGCCTGTGCCAGTGATCTGTGTGTCCGGTGGCCCAAGCTGTGCTCTGCTCCGCTCCAGAAAAGTCTGCGTGGCTTCTGGACACCACACCAAGGAGTGGCTCCACGGGAGGATGCGGAGGGGATGGTCCCGCCAACGTTTTCGTTGAAGGTATTTACAATCCAGCGGACCATCAAATGGACCATCAAGGGCTAAGTCACTTTGGGGCAAGGCTAAGGTGGGGTGCGAGCTGTAGGGGTCTGACGACCAGGGTGCCTCCTTGCCACCTACCTGGGGTTCAGGTAGAGCATTCTGGGTGCCTCTGGGGGTCAGGCATTACCGATGTTACTATTACGAGAAGTGAGGAGCAGGATGCACATTATTAGTTTTTAATTCACTTTAATAGTATAAACCTCTTTTAGGTAGTAGTATTAAGCCACAACAATAATGCCACATTGAAACAGCATTTAATAAAATGCATAAAGCTAATTCATGCACTGCAATACTCTATATACAAACACAACAATGCAAATTCTTCGAGACTGAAGACATTGATTAGATATAAAATTCAGTTTAAAAAGAACATGCTGTTTTTTAAATGCCATCGCATAAACAAAGCTGATTTCAAGCTATACGGCTTTCAACAGATTTTAAACCTGTAATTAAAATGTGATGGCATAAACAATATTTTCTATATTGTGAAGGGCAGAGGTTACAGAACGGTCCCAAAAATCTAACACCCAAATTTTCCTTTAACACACTTTTTTTAAAAGGGCTGGTAGTGCAGCTACATTTTAACAGACAGCTCCAAACTACAGGTAAAAACTATGGTTTGTACTATGAAAAATGTGCAGTTTTCAGTTATAAAACTAGTCGAACACCGGTTACAAGATAAATGGGAGACGGAGAGAGTGTAGAAAAATACTCCAGCACTTGAGTTGTGTGTGGCAGCAGCATTTGAATCCATGAGTGACTACACTTTCCTAAAGAAAAGCAATTTTTAAATGTAAAGACTACCATTTTCTAAATGTTATCCAAGTGTTAAGCTTTATCACAGTCTGTCAATCGATAAATATTGCTGAGCCTTTTTTCCCAGCATTTCAGAGTATTGGCTTCTTAACTGAAAGTATAGCTGGGCATTAAAAATATCTCAGACATTCCTCACCCCCAAGATACTTTCTTTAAACTCACAGTTTAATTATTCTTAGATTACAGTCAGTTAAGGTAAATAGCCCCAAAGGAAAACTTTTAAAGATTCATTTAGAGACTGTCAGGCTTCTACTTGTGTTTTAACTGGAGAGCCACGTTCAATAGTGTGATTGTCACGACAGGCAAGGACATGGGAAAGGTCGAACAATCACTGTGGGATGAGGCCACTGAAGTAGCAGGAGCTTTCATCACGTCAAAGCTATGGGAAGCTGAAGGCTAAACGACCCACCATCTCACAAAAGGCACCGAGTACTGTGGTCTCAATGAAGTATTTTCAAACATTTCAGTAAGCTTTTTTTTTTTTTTTTTTTAAAAAGTAACCTGTGGATTACGTTGAGTTTTTGCAGTTATCCAGTGATTTCTTTCAGCAGGCCAGCTTTCAACCTTCCCATCGTTCAGCTCTTTGCTTACCAGGTGCATGAGCAACTATTGCTGGGCTGGGCCCTGGCTCCTACGTGCTGTATCTCAGTTTAAAGCCCGATTAATGGGGAAAACTCCTCAGAATAGACCTGGACAAGGAAAATCTGGCATTTGTAGCTTTAAGGGTATACATCTGTATAAAAATGCAATTTTTATCTGAAATTAAAAATTTTTAGAATCAATTTATAGAAAGGAATAAGGTCAGTAGATTTCATTCACAGGCTATATACAGTTAGAGAGATAATTTAAGATTTGTAATTTGTATACCATAGAAATCAGCTGTCAACATTCATGCTTCCTAGAGAATAGAAAGCAGTGTTATCCTGCCAGGGCCTTTCTGTCTGGAACTTGCCCTGGTGCAGAGTGGACATTGACCTCAGGGCCTTTCCCAGCCAGGCTCACCCAAAGGAAAATGGAGTTAAAAGTCTCAGCAAATCCATCCTGCTGAGGGACCATGGAACACCCACATCAATTTACTGTAGAAACTCTATCATAGATTCTCTGTAAAACAAAAGGAAAGTCTGGATACGTGGCTACATGTCTGTATACATAATATACATCTATGTACACATACGCTATATACACTGTACATATAGAGAAGATATAAACACATGTACATTCAGTCAGTCACACAAGCCTATAAATCTGCACACACACAAGGCCGCCGAAGGGACCCCAGGGCTGAACACAGAAGTGCCCGCTGGTGGGAGGCACAGGTGAGGAGGCCCAGGACTCTGTGTACAAAAGACTCATCCCACTCTGTCACGATGAGGGGCTAGCTTTGCAAATTTACCTCAAAGTTAAGACATTTTCCAAGAGCCGCACAAGCTACAGAGAATGGAAGTGGGACAGTGAAGGATGTGGGTGTGTGCCCTGCTTTCTCCCCGGCCTTTCCAGGCTTTGAAGGGCACCATCCTCCAAAATAAAGGTGAGCATCAGCAGATGCCGCCTTTCGTGACCTGGACTCAGAAGAACTGTAATGTCACCTTCAGCCCCATTGCACATAAGGTCACTTCCACTGGAAAGTGGGAAACGCGCTTCCAGGCTCTAATCTGATCAGGCCCTGGAACCTGGATCCCCATCCAAAGGCCACAGGCTGCTTGTCAGCCATAGGGCAGGGCTGGGAGCAAGGCCGCTCTGCTTGGTGTTCCCTCAAAGCATCAGGAGAAGAGCACTAGGTACACCGCGAGCCCTTCTCGTTCTTGGC
Source organism: Kogia breviceps (assembly GCF_026419965.1). Taxonomy (NCBI): domain Eukaryota; kingdom Metazoa; phylum Chordata; class Mammalia; order Artiodactyla; family Physeteridae; genus Kogia; species Kogia breviceps. The sequence goes on along the minus strand of NC_081319.1, from coordinate 4,270,236 downwards.
TCCCTGCCGTGGCTACCCCCAATCGAGCGAGAGAGCCGCTATGCAGTGTGGCTACAGCCCCGTGCCCCAGCGAGGCTGCCGCTGCCACACTCATCGGGGAGCCTGTTGGTAGCGGTGTCCATTGCCACCACCTCGGGAGAGAGTCTGCATTTAATACTGACGCCGACAGGCTAGAAAACGATCCCTCTTAAGGGCAATTACATAACATCTTACAAGTGACTACACCTGAAATTAAATATAAAAACCCAAACAACAAAAGAACCCTGACCACAGCCTCATGGCAGAGGTTAGACAATAAATAAGGTAGCCTCCCCGCCCCCACCCCCAAACACACACACACACACACACACACATCAGAAAGGTGGTAACATACTTCCTTAAAAATACTTTCAAGGAATAACATGGAAAATATTTGCTTAAGTAATTTGGTCTTTTTCTACATCTCTTCCGGTCCTGTTTTATGATTATATGTAATGAACTCCACAAATTTCAATACATAACTGTCCCACATTATCTGAAATACTGATGGAAAAGAGCCCACTTCATCAAGAAGTGGTGTACGTCTGTCCCCACCTCCCTTAGGTACTCTCCTCACGGAGGGAGGGGTGGCTGGGCCAAGATTCTCGTGGCAGAGAATCCTGATCCTGGCTTATTTCACTCAGATGCAGACTACTCGGGGCTGGTCTCACTTCACTAAATCAGACTTTCACAAACTACTAACAAGGGTTAAAAGCCTGGTGAAAGTTGAGCCCAAATATTTACTTGCAATCTCTTTAAATAATTCTTGACTCTGGGCTGCTTTTAACCAATCTGACAAGAGAGAATGGACCTGCTGTCAAAAGCTTGAGATGATCTGGAGCAGTGAGAATTCAGGTAGTGTGGAGCTGATTTTTAAGGAAAAGGCCACTTCAAAGTAAGGCCAAGGGGATCTAGGAAACTAATGAGGAGTGTTCAAAGCCCAAAATGGTCCACTAGAATCAGCCATCAGCAGCGAAGGGACTCGGGGAGCAGGACCGGCTTAGAATTGGCTTTTCTCCCGGGCTGTCCTGCTGGAGTGGGGCATGTACTTATCCAGGTGTTCACTGTCTCCCTGCTGGTACCACCTTCTGTTCCCAGCATAGACTTCAGTCTAGGTCTTGGCTGAGTGTAAAAGCCTCACAGACACGGGACGCCCAGGGCCCAGGGCAGCCAGCCAGTGCGGACCTTTTCACCATCACCGAGAACTCAGACCTGAAAGATGTGACACAATACGTGTTCCCAGAGAGCTGCTACAGGATCAACAGACATGCTTACATCCAAAGTCAAAAGAACTGAGAAATAGGCAACTTGCTACGTAAGATGCACACAAGTGCTACAAAATGCCCTCTGCGAAAATCCTTAGCCACTAAATCACTTCAAAGTTAGAAAACCAAAAATTTAAGCTGTCAAAATTAAAGCCTTCCCATTATTTTATAACAGGTACCCCCGCTGTTCTCCAAAATTTGCTCCCAAGGCATGAACGATAAATGATATAATCAGATCCAAACAGGAATTTCCAAGTTGGAGACACTGTTCCCACTAATTCCCACTAATGACTTCCATAAGTTCCACCAACAACTTCGGAATAGAGTCCCGTCTTGCCGTGAGCCCGTGGTGGTGGCCCAGCACCCACGCGCAGCACACGAGGCACCCACCTTGCTCTCCTCAGCTTTACACGGCCGTGGATGCCTGGAGGCAGGGGAGTGAGTGCACTGGGGTCTTTTGGGGTATCATCTGATCAAAAGGTTCAAGAAATAAAAGTTTAGCCTCACACTGTATTTTCTTAATCTGGGCTACACAGAAAGAAAGTACAGGTACCTGATGCAGCTTTGCTACTTTTCCCAAATGGAAATGTGTGCTGCTTCTTCACAACCAGGGGAACTATGGGCGCTTTCCTCCGGCTAAACTTCCCAATAACCGCATTCTGTTCTCGTAAACGATGGTCGCTATCACGTGCAAGGAGAAAGAAGATGATACCTTTGGGGATTAAAGGTGGTTTTTAGGGAGCAGGCAGCCCGTTCCTGCAGCCATCGTGCAAAACACTCCAGGGTTCGTCTGCCGGCACGACCTGGGGGGCGCCAGGATCACCGAGAGACCAGCCGGCAGAGGTGCTGGGCCGGGAGACACTGAGAAACACGCCGCTCGGCTCCACCCCAGCTGCCGCCTGCGCAGGCAGCAAGGCCCGCACCACACAGTCCACCGCCCAATTCGGACCGAAGTGCAGGAACCCAGGCCCTTCCCAGGGGGCATCTGGGATGGAAACTGCTGAGAAGGGGGCCCTCGCACTCCTCCACCTGAACAGCGTGCGACCGCCCCACACTGTAGGCGGGAGGCCCCGGCAAGGGTTCAGAATGCTCACCTTGCACTTTTTGGTCAGAACGCTCCAACTGCTGTGAGTGGTGGAGGTGATTCGGGGATGTTTTCAGTTGCTGCAGGAACTGGCAGTTAAACATCTGACTGGTTTAATCCAATTCTGAGAACCAGTCATCAGAAGAGCCCCGAGTTCCGAGTAGCCTGCAGATGCCCGTCACAGACCAGGACCAGAGGTCAGGGTACCCGACAAGCATCAGCTCTGGCTGAGGAAGCTTCGAATTCGGGTCACCACGATTGTGCCACCACACTCCCCCTGACTGCGCGTACAGATAAGCTGCGTCTTCATTCATTCCCGGGAATTTAGCTCTACACCAGCAATATGTGCGTACAGTTAGGAATGACACCTTCCTTCCTTAAGCATAAATGATTGTCTCCTGTAACCCTATTGCATTTTCACAGAAATCATTAGCATTTCGGCAAAAGACATACACAGTTTTCCATTTGCCCTGCACATAGGCAAGATGTTGCTAACATTACACATTGATAAGAAGTGCTTAGAAAGTGCTAATATCATTACCCTGGTAATTAGTAGCTATTAATTCCAAGGACATTTTTAATATATACACACATACTGTTTGTTCTCTTAGGTTCTTTTAGTTTTCTTTAGTCTCTGACATTATAAAACTTTGCTTTTGTTTTTTGCCCTTTGAGAATTTCTAAATAAAAACTGAGTTAAAAGATTGTTCCAAAATCCGCTGCTTCATCAAAAGGCATTAAAACATTTCTTACGGCAGGAAAGGATCCTACTAGTCTTTTAGTTGCTACTGTCTGGGATTAGCAGATAAGAAGAAACCAGGTAGGAAATAGCTAAGAAGATACTGAAAATATCTGCACATACCAAAATACCACTACTTTATTCTCTTTGTATTGGAGCGGTCCTGGGCAGACCCTGTGCTCCTCGGCAGGTGTGAGGTGTGAGCTATAGGCTGGCTCCGGTGATCTGGCCGTTATACTCTGCCGTCTCCATCTTGAGGATGTAGGGGATTATGCTGTCTATTGAAACATTGCCAATGAGACCAGTAAAAAAAAGTTCTTCTGTTATGTTGGAGCTCATCAGCCTGAGTGCTGGCAGGCGGACGAGAATCCGGGCCAACCTGTAAAAGGGAAGGGTCATTAGAGAAAGGGGGGTTCGCTGCACTTCAGACTTCACCCCGCATAGGCTCCCAAGGGCCCTGTCTGCACTGCTCAGAACTGAACTGAACCAAACAAACACATTCACTGTCCACCCTTGCTTTTCTGATTTCAACAGTTCCTCTTGTAGGAGTTTATCGTGAGTGCAAAGATTATGTATTGATATGTTCCCTTCATTGTTTATAACAACTCTCCTCAGCCCCACCAAAAAGAAAAATCTGGAAACGTGTCAGCGGAGGGTAGGTTAAAATAAAGTATGGTGTCTCCATATAATGAATCACTACATACTCATTAAAGAGGATAATAAAGGTCTATATTCATCGATAGGAATTCCATGACATATAGCTGAATAAAAACTTAAAAGGAGGATGTGAGGGCTTCCCTGGTGGCTCAGCGGTTAAGAATCCACCTGCCAACGCAGGGGACATGGGTTCGAGCCCTGGTCCGGGAAGCTCCCACATGCTGCAAAGCAACTAAGCCCGTGAGCCACAACTTCTGAGCCCACGTGCCACAACTACTGAAGCCGGCGCACCTAGAGCCTGTGCTCTGCAACAAGAGAGGTCACCGCAATGAGAAGCCTGCGCACCATAACAAAGGGTAGCCTCTGCTCGCCGCAACTAGAGAAAGCCGGCGCGCAACGAAGACCCAACGCAGCCAAAAAAAAAAAGAGGATGTGAAACAGCAAGTACACCGTGACCTCACTTGCGTATGTATATTCATTTGTACGTATGTGTGTAAATAAAGTACTTGGAAGGATGGCCACCAGAATGCTAATGGTTGACCTCTGGGTATTGGGATTTGAAGTGATTATATCAATTAAAACTTTTTCTATATTGCTCTAATATCCATTGTTCTTTTAGCATTGTAATTAAAAATAAAGCAATAAGATTTTTACTTGGAAGGAACCCCAGGAGGGCACACCATGACCCTGTCCTGGCAGGTCGCTGGACACTATCTGAAGCATCTCGTGGATGGGCCACTTCCACAGCCAGCACCCAGAGCGGTGGGCACCAGGACGCAAACTGCAGGGCCAGCCCAGTCTTGAAACGACTGACATTTTCCTAAGTAGGGAAATGATGAAATTATGGCATCTCCTTAGCCATGGAAAATGATTTAGAAGAATGTATACATGCTCACTGAATATTAAGTGAAAAAAAGGTCACAAAACCTTATTTTCTATTTTCTGATTCCAATTGCACATACTAAGAAATTACTGGAAGTAAATACATAAAATGTTAACAGGTATCCCTGGGAAGTGGTATTTACAAAGAGCTAAAAAGTTTTCTTTTTGCTTTCTAGAATGTTCTAATTTTTTTGTACAGTGAACATTATTTTTAAAAGGGGAAGATATATTTGTATTATGAAAGCAGTATTCCAGCACCATCACCCATTTGCCCAGCCACGATGTCTGGCAGGGCTCCCAAAGGTGCCAAGGGGCCAACAGGCTGAAGGGTCTCGGGAAGTCGGCAAAGACCAGTCAGGGAGGACATCTAGCTGGGCCTTAGACGCCGGCTAAGTTCTTATCAGCAGAGATGCAAAGGATGGGAGAGGATTTCAGGAGGAACAAACAGCATGAGAAAAGGCCTAAGGATGGGACAGACTAAAGCAATTACTGTATAAACAGGACACAACCATTCTAGGGCCTTTTCTTTGGGAACTGAGTGTTTCTGAGTGCTATGAGAGAGCCCCCCTGCTCTCATTTCTGGCCCCAAATCACCTACCTGGCTTGCCCTCTTCTCCCCTAGGGTCCCTGACTAGACCAGTAGTGACTCAGGATTTTTTCAGAAACATGTGCTTTCAAAGGCCAGAGAGCTGCCATCATCAAGGCCATTCTAGTGCAGCCCCAGAGGAGCCTTTTCAGCCTCTTCTGGCCACAGGCTCCGTATGGATTGGGCCCAGAACCTCCTCAGGGGACAGCACACCCACACACCTGGCTGTACGTGTGAGCTCTGTTGTGGGTGTGTTACTTGACAGTCCCACTTTGTACGCGTTGAGGCTGAAGCCATTCGGGATTCATTGTGAGGTCTTCAGTGACTCCAGTAGAAAATGGATCCTGCTTTGGCAAAAGCTGTGTCTGGCCATGGCGGTGTGCCTAAAGCAGAGGCAGGCTCTCTGCCAGCAGGGCCCGCCACAGGCCCCGAGTCACACCAGAGAAACTGTCCCCCTGGGGCTGGGGCACTCAGGCCCACAGGGCACCTACTGACTGAGGTCTGTCTGTGCAGAGGCTATGATCGGGGGAAAGTGGGGAGGGAAACAATATGCTTGACAGGCCCCAGAAGTTCACATAGCCTCCAGTGGGTTAGAAGCGATCACGAGGAAAGAGCTCTTGCACTCCTCAGCTGGAGGGAAAGCCTGCCAGCACATCCTGCCCTATTTCAGAACAACTTTCCTGGTCAAAGCTGCATGAGAAAGGCATACAGATAACAATTTTTTCCTGCTGCCCAAACGTAAATTTTCACCCAAATAAAGGAACCTGAAAAAATCAGTTTATGTGACGATTAAATTACTAGTTTGTCCAACCCAGTCACTCTTTCTAGGGGTCAGATTTGGCTTCTGTCAAGGAAACCCTTTTGTCTAGCACCGTCTCCTCAGTGAATGCGGGGCAGAAGGGCAGAGCTGCCGACTGTTCTGGACAAGCGGAGACTCCGTGAGAACTCATCTCACACACAACATCAGCCCCAAAGGAGATCACGGCTCCCAACCTCTCAAATTAAAGGGCAACAACCCAAGGTCTCAACCAGTCGACTACCCAGCAACACTGGGATGGCCTGGGACTCCTGACGCCCCCCCCACCCGTCCCCCAGCCCCACGCCGCACTCCATTATCAGCTGTAAAATGCAAGAATCAAAGTGTGGTCACATGGAGGCTCTACCAGGCTGCGAGCAATGGGAAGAGGCCAGTGTAACTGATACCTGCAGCTACAGGTCCAGCCCCGCCCCCATCCTGCTCGTGTGCCTCACCGGTAGGTGTCTTCTGAGTAGGTTTTCTGAACATAGTCCTGCAACTCCATCTGTGCCTTTTCTTGGAATTTTTCAATCTGGCTTGTGCTGGTCAAACCTGGATGATCTGAAAAAATAAAAGTACCCCAAATTGTCTTCTGTATTTGGAAAGCCTCATTTGCAGACTTCTCAGTACTTATTTTTAGTAAAGCTGCTGACAAATTTCTCAAGTGCGATAGGTTGGGCTCTGAAGGCTGGTCTAGTTTGGATACTCTGGCTAGGACACTGGCTCTTCCTCTGTGCTCTGCCATGAGCTGAAGGTTCCCAGCAGAGGTGCGGCCCCTGGGTGCTCACACCAGCCTCAGCAGCCCCACTGGGGCTGGTTCTAGACCTGTGGCTTCCTTCCTTACTCCAGACAACATACACCACATGAAATTAGAAATTATCATCTGCTCTCTAGATATTTAATCAGATAGTGTCTCCCACTTTTATTAGCTATTTTGTTATTCATGAGTAGGGGGCCGGGGCAGTGGGACAGAGAGGTTAAGCTGGGTCCACCCCTGCTGTCGAGGACAACAGTCACCAAGTGGCCTCTCAGGAGGCTCAGAGAGAACAGCTGACGGGGAGTGAGCGAGGCCAGCCCGGTCGACTCTTACTTTCCACCAGCAGTCCCGCTGCCTCTCCTTCACCTGCTGTGACCACACCTTTTGGCGTGCCCTGCGGCTGCTGCTGCTGCCCTACAGAGACTGTGGGTAAACTTGTGCAGTTTCAATCTGTACTGGATTATAAGTGCTAACATACCTAAAAATTAGCAAAGAGCAAAACAGAACAAATCAAAACAAAAAAAGGACACTGGGTGGTAGTACAGTCATCCCTCGGTATCTACAGGGGATGGGTTCTAGGAACACACCATGGATACCAGATCCACTGATGCTCGTGTCCTTTACGTTGTTAAATGGTATAGTATTTGCATATAACCTACACATATCTTTCTGTATACTTTTAAATCACCTCTAGATTACTTGTAATACCTAATACATTATAAATGCTATGTAAATAGTTGTACCTAGTTGCTGGTGCATGGCAAAATAAATTTTGCCTTTTGGAACTCCTGGAATATATTTTCCCTTGAATATTTTTGATTCACAGTTGGCTGAATCCACTGATACGGAACCCGTGGATACAGAGGGCCAAATGTGTACTCAGTTCTGTTTGCCATAGTCTTATTTAGCCAATGGCTTAGTTAGGATACAGATGATATCTGTATAGCATATGAAGTCATCCGGCACTACAGCATATTTCTTTGGGAATATAAAGACAGGACTTTAGAAGAATGTATGTATGTATGTTAGCTAGCAAAGCACACGTTCAGTCACACGCACTGTGGCAGGGCTCTCTCTACACTGCTGACAACCTGACAAACACGCTCAGGTTCAGAAATATCAGTAGACACAGGGGGAAAACCGTCGCTGACAGACCGTGACCACTGCATATCTTACCGGGGCTAAAGAGAACTATAGCTTTAAGGTATGCATACTCATAGCCGTCTATATCCAGCTTCGCCATACTGTTACAGAACTCCTGAAGCTTCCAGATGTGCTCCATGACTTGCTTTATCCGGTCGCCAGAAAGTTTATCTAGAAATCGACATCACAGATCCTCTGAGAAAGGCTAATGAGAGCAATAACATGAGCTTCTTTGAGGGGCCACAGATTGAAAAAAATGAGAGAATAATTTCACTTCTAAATGAAAAACCAGTTATCTCAAGAGCCTCATTTTCCAGTTACAGGTGAAGTGATGACAACAGGCACCCAGATTCCACTCTGTTAACATCCTGCCTCGGTAACGACCTCCGAGACCAGTGATCCTCCCCGGCCGCACCCTGGGCAGCACCTTTGGCCTGCAGGTGCTGAAGGCCCACATGCCAGTTCTTATCATCAAGGTCAATTCTTTCCAAGTCTCTGCAGGCACTGAATAAATATTTGCCAACCTGAACACGCTGGCATTTTTTAGTTGTCAAAATAATTTTATCCGTTGTCTGATTTAGTGTTCATGACAGTATCTTGCTGAAGACAGTATTATTATATTCAGTTAAAAATAAAACTAAAGCTCATTTGCAAACAAACCTAAAATTCAATAAAGCGTTACAGGGTTTTTAAAATCACCTTTATATAACTATTATTCCAAAGGAATAACTAGAAAAACGAAGGTGTGACTAGGTGACTCCCACTCCTAGGTCTCAAACACTGGGATGCCTGATTAAAAGAGCAATTCAACTCCACCTCGGAATCAAGTGTGATCTGCAGGGATCGTCTAGACCCTGGGCAGCATGGGCTCCCTTGACAGTGTCTCCAGTGTGCCGGGCACGTGCAGCTTGTGGAGACCTCCCTGGCTACTCCCCAGTCCTGACACGGCTGGGACCTGACCACCCGATGTCAGGTGGTTGCACAGACCTCGTATTAAGAGACTCACTTGTTCACTCACGCCCTGGACTAGGGGGTCACATGACCCAGGCCTGTGCCCCTGTCCCCAGCTCTTCCACTTGCTGCTTGATCCGGGCCAGCCGGGGACCTTCCTGGGTGGGACCTGGCCTTCCCATGTGTAACCCTGACATAACAGTTTCTACTTTACAGGGTTGTGAGGATTTATGAGATACCTGACAGGGCAACCTGTCAATGAAGTTGAAAACGGAAGCTGTGACTATTCTGAAAACATCACTCAATGTCTGTATGTCGGAAATCAGCACTTTTTCCCAATTATTTTTTTCCTTTCCCCTTCACTGTATGAAAAGAAGGCAGTCGGGTAGAAATTTAAGCATTCTGACGGGTAAAGGGCGCTGTGGGACACAGGCTGGCTAAGCGGCGGGTCAGCCGAGCCCGAGCCGTCCTCGCCCGCAGCCCCCGCCCTACCTTCCTGGATGCTGTTCTGCAGGTGGTTGACGATGGCGGCCAGGATGGTGGAGAGGCTCATGACCTGGGCGCACTGGGCCAGGCCGAGGGTGAAGAGCTCGTTCCAGCAGGCCCGCACCAGGCTGGTGTTGCAGTCCTGCCTGGGGACACAGAGGCGTGGTGGGTGTGGGGGCCAGTGGCACTCCTCCAAGCCCCCGCGTGTCCCAAACAAGTCGCGTCACCACGTATTCGCCGAAGGCCTACGGAACGCCCAGGATTGTTCTCCACAAACACCACTGTCCGTGACTGCCTTAACTCAAGTCCCTCTGAGGAGAAACTATTCCCTTAACAGCCCTGGTGTGGTTCTGTCACAAGAGGCTGCAGCGATCAAGGACTGAGAGCCGAGGGTGGGCTCCGAAAGGGAGAGAGACACACCCAGCCTGCCAGGGAGGAGCTAGGGCTGCAGCAGGGAGGAGGGGGGAATCTACACTCAGGACGGCACGGCTGATGCACCTTGAAACAACCTGTCTTCATCTCAGAAGCCCCCAGACGCAGTACCCGCTATTTGTCTCAAGGCCACAGGACGGCTCCTGTCTTCCATTGCACTCCATCCCCTGTTCCTAGCACCAAGTCCAAGGCACATGGAGAAGGCACGATAAAGGTCTGAGGAACATGGCAGCCTTGGCCACCAAGGTTGTCCCCTTGCTACCAGTCCACCAACTGTATTTAACAAGCAAATCGGGCCAAAGGAACAAACTGGAAGGGCCCTCAGAGATCTTCCAGGCCATTCCTAGAGCAGGGAAGGCCCTGCCCAAGGATACACACAGAGAAAAAAGCCACTTACCCAAGTGCCTGAAAGGCCGGGATGGACCTGGCCCAGTGCATGGAGAGGAAGAGCAGGCGGGACGCGGACTCGCAGATGTAGTGCACGTTGAGGTACTCGGGCATCGGGCTGGGCATCGTGAGCTGGGAGTGAGAGCACATGGCACGGGGGTGACCAAGTGACGGGGGGAGCTTGTCAACACCAGTCTCTTGACACTGAAGCCCCCGTGCAGAGCATCCTTGTGAAGCATGCGTCCTCTGCAGGGGGGCCGGCACCGACTCCCTGCGGGGTCCTGCCCAGCGAACTAGGGTCTGATGGCCCCTACAATGTGGGAGGACGGGGACCTCCCAGCTCATCCACACAAAGACATACATCTCAACTCTGCTTCAACTACACTGGTACTTGTTCTAAGGCAATTCCATTGTGAGCCATAGGTTCAAGTCTAACTCAGACTCGGGGATGGGTCAGCTCCACAGGCTAGCAGGGATTTGGCAGGTGGCCTCAGGGAACAGTGAATGAGAGCTGAGCAGGGGCCCAGATGGCAGGAGGAGGACACACCACCACCAGGATGTCGGGCTGGGTTCCGGGAGCCCCACTGTCTAGAAGAGGCTTGAATGCCTCTGAAGCTGGAATCCCACTGGTGACCTGGGTTCTTGGCACCCTTGGACAACGACGGGCAGGGACCCAGTCTTCCGAGGTGAGTGGCCAGACCTCTCTAGCGGAGAATGCGAGGGGCGCTGAAGACTCAGTCTGCAGACCTAGAGACCAGGGGCTCAGGGAGCCAGGCAGGGTCCTGGAGAAGTGAGGCCGGGGAGGTGCGTGCAGGGAAGACCGTGAGGACCTGACCAGTCTTCAAGTATATCTGAGATGTACTTTCTGTGGCTCTAGAGGGCACGAGGTCAGGCCCAATGGCTGGGAACACCTGCTGGAACAGACAGAGGGCCTGCCTGAGCCTATGCTGAAGCCAGGTCATCATGGGAAGGCGGGCTGCATCAGCCTGTCTTGGCAGTGACAGGTGGCCACGCCTGCTTCAGGGCTACCGGCAGAGCCAAACAGCCAAGTGAGCAAAAGACAGTGAACATGCTTCATAATGGGAACATGGTTCTGGAACATAAGATCCTGATCAAACACAACCGTATGAAAAACGAGCTCACTTCAAGGTTTGATTTTTTTTAATCGAGACCAGCCTGGGCACAGAGCTCCTCTCCCAGCTGCACACACTCACCTTAAATGTGACGTGGGTGTCTGAAAGGAGGGGGCCTTCGACCTCAATGATGGGTGTGGACTGGTCTCTGCTGATGACGTGGATGCTCCCTCCTCCACTGCCGTCTATCCCGTCCGCCAGGCTTGGAGGCGAGGAGCTGTCTGTGGTGTTAAGTGCTTTAGCTAAGGTATCGAATGCCCTGCGAGCAAAAACGTAGCAAGCAAGTGTTGTGAGTCCACAGCTGCTATGAGAAGAGCTCTAGCTGAGACGTAAGTTAGGGAACAACACGTGGGGGAAAAGACAATTAACTCTGACTTGCTGAGAGGAGGGGCGGTGGCTTCCACATGCTGGCTCCACGGCGCCGTGGGTGCTAAGCTAGATATTCATTTTCACGTGTAATTTCTATTTTTCACAACTACTCTCCAAGGTAGAATTCTCTCCATCGTACAGATGTGAAAGCTAACTTTTCCAAGACCACCCAACTAGTAAGTGGTAGAACCAGAATTCGACCTAACTCGAACCCCATCCTCCTTCCAAAGGATCCAGCTTTTAATTTTCTACCACACCACAAGTGAACGTGAGGACTGGTGCACCCGAGTGCCGCCGGCCACGCACCTGCCTGGCCTGGCAAGAGGGGCAGGAGTGGCCGGTCCAATAGGAAAGGCGCAAACCTAGCAGCCCAGCTGCAAAGAGAACACACCCTTGGCAGCGGGCACAGGTGTCGGGACCAGCTGGTGCCATCTAACAGCTAATCATCTCTGTCTACCCTGATGAATCAATTTAAGCTCTAAACTCAATACCTCGAAACAAGATACATAAGGTAAACAGAAGTGGGAAAGGGGATGCACTACGGATGTTTAGGCACCATAAGTAGTGACCAATACAAGTAACACCTCTTCCCCTGCTTCCACTGAGTTACTCAATTTCGTTTATTATCTGGAATGAAAAGAGTTTTTAGACTGTTTTATATTGTGTATTAACATGGGTCCACGTTCCCATAGTTAAAATTTGAAAGAAGACAGACATGCAGGGGCACTGGGACAATTTTGCAATCCTTGATTAAATACAGGGTGGGTGTCAAAATGCTGCCACCCACCCTCACAACGCTGCACCTGTGTGTCGGGAGGGGCCTCCACCCTCATGGGTTCGTACCGAGTAATCTCACTTGCAGACTGGTCCTCTGGCTGCATTTCTGAAGTGTCACCATTGTTAAGGGATTCACTTAGGTTGGCAAGGGAAGTCACTACATTTGCCAGTGTGCCCAGGGCTCCCTGGCTTGTTTCAGCCTGTTAATCAGAAAATAATCATGTTAAAGATGAACACACATATAAGACTCTCAGGGCAATGAAGGTTTAATGTTGCTTTAAAAACAGCTTCTATGGGGGTACGGCTATGATGGGGCAGTGAGAGGAAGAGCTTTTTGGTGATGAAACAGTTCTGAATCTTGACTGTGATGGTAGTTACACAAACCTACACATGCGATAAAATGACAGAACAAAAAAAGATAAGCTGGATGTCACCAAAATTTAAACTTTTGTGTTTCAAAAGACATTATCAAGAAAGTAAAAAGACAATCTCTCTCTCCCCACACACAAAACACAACCCAGAGAATGGAAGGAAATTTTTGCAGATTATACAGCTGATAATGGTTTAGTAGACAGAATATCTAAAGAACTCTTACAGCTTAATAAGAAAAAGACAAATAAGCTAGTTAAAAATGCAAATAAAAACCACAATGAGATATCACTTCATACCCACTAGGATGGTCACAGTCAAAAAGACAGATAACAACAAGTGTTGGCGAGGATGTGGAAAAATTGGAACTCTCATACACTGCTGGAGGGAAAGTAAAATGGTGCAGGTGCTGTGGAAAACAGTCTGGCGATTCTTCAAAAGTTTAAACGTAGAGTTGTTATACGACAACAGCAATTCCATTCCTAGGTACATATGTACGAGAAATTAAAACGTATGTGCACAAAAAAACTTGTACACAATGTTCATAGCAGCATTATTCCTAATAGGAAAAAAGTAGAAACAATTCAAATGCTCATCAGCTGATGAATGGATAAATAACACATGATACAGCTATTCAATGGCATATTATTTGGCAATAAAAAGGAATGAAGTACTGATACAGGCCACAACGGGGATGAACCTTGAAAAAATTACGATAAGAGAAAGAAGCCAGTCACAAAAGGCTACATAGTGTATGATTCCCCTTATATAAAATGTCCAGAATTGACAAAACCATAGTCAGAAAGTGAGTGGCTGGCAGGGGTTGGGAGTGGGAAGAAGGGGCAGTGACTGCTTAATGGGTTCAGGGTTTCTTTTTGGGGTGATGAAAATGCTCTGGAATTAGGTAGTGGACTTAGATAGTGGGGATGGTTGTAACAATCTTGCGAATATACTGAAAACCACTGAACAGTACACTAAAAGGGTAAATCTTTTGGTATGGGAATTACATCTCAACTAAAAAAAAAAAAGCCAAAGATATACTCAAACAAATAAACCAAGATACGCATACAAACATGTCTGCTGTATCTTGATTATAAAAATGAAAAACTAGAATCAGTAGAAAAGACCATAAACAGAGATGTAGTTAATAAATCACAGAACCACCACACAGCAGAATATCATGCAGCTGGTGAAAGATGTAGGTCATCATGATAGATATGTTGAAGGGAAAAAGCTGATGGGTGAAAAAAAGAAAAAGAACGATACCCACCCCTGTCCTCACATCCTGCCCTGGTCCTGATCCTGTGCTACGGCTCTGCAAGACACGGCCTCCAGGAGAGTGACTGGGTGAAGGGAGCATGCAGCACTGTGGTATCTCTGTCTTTACTCAAAGTAAATGATTTTCAATGTATAACTGTTTTGTAGTAAAAAGTTTAAAGATCAGCTCCTGAAAATAGCTACCTTTAAGGGGCTCTGTGTATGTTCTATTATTCATGACAATCTTCTGGGGCGGGTCCTGTCGCTTCCACACTCCGGGAGAGGGGCGGGCAGGGCCTGGCTGTGACTCGGCGGCGGCGGCGGCCGGCTTCACTGCGCTTCACGCACTACTGCACAGCTTTGTGCTCCTTCTCCTCCATGTGGCGCGACCACAACAAACTCCTAGCGGTTGGCGTTTACGGAGCGGGCCCTGCACGCTTCATCAAATTAACTTACTCAGGTTTCCCAACACCCCTGCCTGGTGGGCGCTGGCGTGGGGACGGGAGGGCACGGGTGGCCGGCTCTGTACCAGCCTCTGTGCAGGTAGCACGCGGGACAGGGGCTGCGCAACCCCCTGCCGTCAGGAGTTCAGGGTGCTCAGGCCTTACTTTCAGGCTTATGGTGTGTCCACCCCACCAGGTGGTCAGTCACTGTCCTGCACGTCTGCCGGGTTAAGGCAACGAGCCAGGCATGGTTCGTCACCACCGCGCGAGGACAACAGGCTCAAAGCCCAGCCAGGGACTGCTGGGTGGAGGGCAGCTGTCCATCGGCTCTCATTTTTGCCTTTCCCTTCCCAGAAGAGGACGTTCCTTAATGTGCCACACGTGCATGAGAGCAGATGAGAGGGGAGCCTGCAGGCCCAGCTCCGGCTCTGAGGGCGGCAGCAACGCCAGCGCTGTTCTAAGTCGCTGCTTCCAGAGCAGAGACTATGGGGCTCAGCGGGGCTGCCGCCACTTCATCGTTGCTCGAGTTACATCAGGGACGATAAGGTGAGAGAAGCAATGGGCTCCCTTGCCTGGATAAAACCCCCTCTCCTCAGGTATCTCCACGGGAGGCAGCCAACTGTCTCTTTCTTAGGGTGACAAACATCTCTGTCCGCAAGCTGGATTCCCTGTAGCTGACTCGCTCTGTCCAGGTTAGAGCTGCCAGAATCCTGGCTGGACTTCTTCCTGCAGGTCATCTAATAAAAAGGAACTAGGGACTCCTGCAAAAGGCCATCTTAGGATAGGGAGCTCTTCCTCAGCCTGCCCGTAGTTTGCCAATGTGCGTCACTAGGGGGGAAAATCTTAGAAGTGAACCACACAATTTTCACCAAATTGAACTCTAGACCCTGACATGTTAAGTGACCATGACCAGCCAGCTCTGACTGAGTTGCCAAAAAGCCATTGGCATCCCTGAAGCAAATCACAGCACGGCTGTATCAGAAGTAAATGGAGATGCAGAAGGCCATGGCCTCGACATAGTCTCAAGGCCAAGAAGAAGGTGGGTGCACACATTCAGAGAAGCGGCCTGCACTGAGACATCAAAGTGGAGAAGGCATGAGGAGAGAACATCACCTTGGAATCTGTGGCCAGGAGAACCGTACCATCCTCACGTATCAAAGGTTGCTGGATGTTCACAAGCATCCCTGGATCAAGAAGACCTGTTTGTCTATTTAAGACATAAAGAAACCCAGAGTAGCTTCCAACATTTAATGCACATTTAATGATCAGGCTGCGTTTACCTGTCCCGTCCACATCTGCAAGTCTGAGCAACAGAAAAGCTAACTAGGCTCAGCCACCGAGTGACTCACCAACCCCCTTCTCTCTACAATGAGATGTGCAGAGCCAGGTCTGCAGCCTGAGACAGGATGACACAGACCGCACATCCCCCCGGGCTTCCACGTCCATTGCTGTGCCAGTAATGTTAACCTGATCTCAGAGTATCACCAGGGCATTCCCAACTCTAGCGCTTGCCATGATACATTTTGGATTTCTTGTTTCCCTCTTTCTGTTCCTTTAAGTTTGATAGATTACATTTAAAAAAACATACAAATTGACTTGTGGCACCATCCAGACCACACCTGGGTCTTAGGCCTTTTATCTTTACTGCAAAAAAGCCCCAATCCTGAATCATGGAACAACTGTTTTCCTGCAAGAATGATGCCTGAACTACAGCACATAATCCCAGCGCCTGAGATAGGAGAAATTCTGACCCCATCCTAAATCTACCATCCTCAGGCCTGGACAGCGGTGTGACTAGAGTGGCTCAAAAAAGGGTGGGATAAGGCAAGACAAGACTCAAGGCTGTGGCCCGCAGGTGGGGAGCCACATAAGCACCCTTTCCAAGGAATATCTGTGCTTCCCCTAATCAGCTCCAAAGGCTGATTACAGTGTCGCCCTTTGTTAACACAGGGACTGACCTTGCTCCATCTTTATCTGCCACAAATGTTGGTGTGGCTATCAGAGGACTTCTCAGGTCCTTCCGGATATAGATTTTCTCTGTTGAAGCAGCACAATTGCTTGGTTTCTCCCGCTGCACATCAAAGGGCTTCCGTTCACTCTGCACAGCTTAAATCACAACAGAAATACCCATGTTTAAAAACCACATCCTTCACACGAGAGGCAGGAGTGCTCTGAACTAAGCCCACTGCTCCCGGGATAAGCTCGCTGCTAGACACGCCCGGCTCAACTTCCACAGTGGACTTTGCAGCCAAAGGAGAGAACGGCTCAAAGCCAAAGTGTTGTCAAATATAAAGGAGCTCAAGATGGCGGGTGCTATGGCCGAGAAAGGACCGAGTGGCGTTTGTGTGGGTATCGTTCTGTCACTTCCTGCTGCTCACAGGACTCTCTCCAGGAGGAGAAACACCCCCTCAGGTGGGCCCTGAACAGAGAGCTGCCCATGCCCCACGTGGAAAAGGAAGCATCCTAATGCCCAACTCGAGCTGGACAGCTTCTGCTAACTGTCAGTGGGGCTCCATTTTACGTGACACCAGTGACCTCTTCCTTCAGCATCTGGTACAAGAGCAAGAACACATGCCAGAAATAAATGAAGAAAACAGACCTTTGCAGAACAAAGAAAAGAGGACCCCAGACGCATCAGGTAAGGAAGGCCAGGGTGCTATTTCATGGATGGGGACCTGAGGCTCAGAGGCCACATGACTTCCCAAGGCCTCCCGGCTCCTGGGGGCAGGGCTGGAGCTGACATGGTATCAGCTTTACCCCAAAGCCTGTGTTCATCCCACTCCACATGAGGCCTCCCAAATTATCTGGACTAGGTTCCCACGTGGAAACCAACCAACCCCAGTGGTACCAGCGCCGCATCACTGAGCTGACGCTGAAGGCGAACCAAAATGAAGCCTCAGCAGATACTGTTAGAGTATTTTAAGGCCAGGCATGGAAACCTCACTTTCACCCTCCTTATTAACTCACATGGCTCTTTAATAGTTACTCACATTCCATCTTCATGCCCATCTCCAAGCATTTTTTCAGCCGGCAAAACTGACAGCGGTTCCGGTGGTGTTTATTGATGATGCAGTCTTGATTGCTCCGGCAGCTGTACGTCAAATTTTTCCTTACGCTCCTTTTGAAGAAACCTTTGCAACCTTCACAACTGACAGCCCCATAGTGACGGCCTGAAAGAGAAAGGTAAGTCTATCTGGGACTGGTGTGCAGGGTCAGACGCCAGCAGCCACGGGCCAACCACAGGCCTGAGCACTAAGCATTGCACCCAGGGCCTTCACATTTTTCTACCATCTTTAAAGCAGCCCTGTGAGGTCTTGACGGACAAACGGAAGCTCAGACAGGTTACACGGCCGCTGGTAAATGGCATGACCTCGGTGCTCCCAGTGCACAGGAGGAGCTTGCGGATCATGGCTGGGCTGCACCGTCCGCTGTACTCACCAGGCCTGGCTCTGCAGACCTGCCTGGTGAAGGCCCTCAGCTCCCCTGTCCCGTCAAGACTGTCAGAGAGCAAACACAAGCTCGTGTTTTGTTAGCCCAAAGGGTCTCATCCTGCATTTACTCCCTGTGTGTCACGTCCTGGGCCCCAGACTGACCCGGGGTGGCGGGCGTGACCGTGTGAGCCCAGGCCAAAGGAAGGCCGCCAGTTCTTTTTACTAAGCTTGTTTACTTTGGGGGTCTCTAAGTTCTAATTCCCTCCCACATTAAAAAGAGCCGCACGTGAGTTTACCCTTCCTCATGTTCCCAAGCTGGGACCACCCTCGCGTATGCTCTCCTGGTTTGGTCCCATGTAACCCAGGGTCATAACTACACTGCAGGGTCAGAGTTCACAGGGTCACTGTGGATGGCGGCTGCAGAGCAACCCGTGGCCCTAAGCTTTGGCGCGTGGAGCTGTTCTCCAACTCTGCACTTAGAGGATCTCAACTGTGTGCCTTTAAGAAGAGTCATGCTGAAATGACTCTGTGGACATCATTTTTCCTTCGTTGCAGTGGATTTCCTTGGGCTCTCTAGACCTTAGAGTGATCTCTAATATCTGCAGGCAATGGCACTGCAAGCCTGTCATGAGCTTTAAGCCCAGAAGGGAAAGCCAAGCAGATTCTGTGGCCTCTGCTATGCTCATGCTTCATTCACTTGTTCGAAAGTTTGCAGAATGTCTCTCCTTGCTGAGCAACAAGAGGGGGATATAGAGATGAAGGGGTCAGACACGGTTCCTGCTCTAAAAAAAAGAGCACATTCTGGAGGGGAAGACAGACCTGTAAGGAAGCAACTAGAAAAGAACACATCCAGTGCCCAGAGATCTGAGCAAAAGGGCGATGAGGACAGAGGCAGCGCTGGCCCCTGCCTGCTGGGGCAGATGAGGGCTTCAGAGAAGGGGCGAGAGCACAGCACCTGAGGCATGAGCGGGCAGGGCTGGAGCTTCCGGCCTTCCGTTGGTGCTTGCCTGGGCTTGTCTTCCTCTTAAGAGGCTTTGTGGCTCAGCAATTTTTTTTTTTTTTTTAAACCAGGACCACAAAGTATCTGAAGTTCCTACGAATGTAGTGACCACAGAATAAAGCAGAACCAAGTGGTCATCTCAGAACTCGGGTCAGTGTCCCTAGCATCACTTACCGTCTAGGGCTCCCACTGTGAGCAGGCTGAAGTCTGAGCTTTTGGGCCACACATCTTTAGTCTCCTTGTACCCACCTCCTAACCGTGGAGGCCCAGGAGACATGGTGGATATGGATGTTAAACTATCCAGGCCCTGGTCCTGCCAGCTGGAATACCCTTCTGCTTTACCTGACAGCACACACTCAACCACCAAGGTCACCAATGTGACTTCAGGCCTTTCCTGACCCTGGGACTCCAGCCAGAATCACATACCCCCTCCTGTTTATCACACTGGGTTATAGTGAGGGCATGACAGAGGCAGCTACAGTTAGGACGAGGAAAGGATAGACAACAAACATATCTTGTGAAACAGCAAAGAACTGAGCAGATATTACCCAGACTAATGAAATGATTGCTCTTTTTTTTTTTTTTTTTTTTTTTTGCCGGGTGGGGGCGGTGCGTGGCATGTGGGATCTTGGTTCCCTGACCAGGGATTGAACCCTCATCCCCTGCAGTGGAAGCGTGGAGTCTTAACTACTGGACCACCAGGGAAATCCCAATTTCTTTCTTACTAGTACATAAATAATTGACACCCAACCAAGATTTACAAATCACAGAAATAGTTTCTTGATTTTTCCTTTTCATGCTTATAATCTGAGAAACTGATTTGCTTATTTACATCACCACCCCAATAAGAAGAGTGGAGGAGTTCATGTTTTGTTTTTTGTGGTACGCGGGCCTCTCACCGCTGTGGCCTCTCCCGCTGCGGAGCACAGGCTCCGGACGCGCAGGCTCAGCGGCCATGGCTCACGAGCCCAGCCGCTCTGCGGCATGTGGGATCTTCCCCGACCGGGGCTCGAACCCGCGTCCCCTGCATCGGCAGGCGGACTCTCAACCACTGCACCACCAGGGAAGCCCTGGAGTTCATGTTTTGAAACCTACAACCCTCCCCTGCCCCGAATTTGGTGCATGATGTTGGCCCCTGATGTGCGCCCAGCATGGCCTTTGGTTACTCACCCGAGGCTTTGTCGCCACACACCACACAGTACTCTACCACCTGCGGCCGCTGGACGTCGGCCTTCCCCAGAAGACGCTCCACAGAAGCAGAGTCCGTGACGATCTAAGAAGAATCAGGAAATAAGCAGACTGCTGGTGAAAAACCAGAGCACTAAGCAAAGTCATGTTGAACTGTGAATTCCTCATCTCGGGTTTCTAAGAACTCTGGGCAGAACTGGGAAAATGCCACGTGACAACAATCTGCCACCAGGAATGGCGTGGCTGCTCATCTGGACCAAGCCCCTTCACCGGTGGTGGGTGGCAGTGGGCTTGTCCAGGGTCGGACACTGGTTTTCAGGGACCTACCCTCCTATCTGGCCACCCCAACCACCTAGGACTAGGGGCCGGGTGGGGACTCGCAGGCAGATGCTCCAACATGAAGATACTCAAGGTCTTTTTGGTTGCTTCTCTAGTCTCATGAAACAGCTTGAAAGTACACAGAGAGGTTTACTTGGCAGAAAAGTAATTAAGCTTTGTTGACTAAATAACTAGCTCTCTCATGAGGCAGCTGGGAGGGGAGGGACTAGGATAGGTGGCCGCTGAAACCTGCTATTTCCCCTTCATTTGTAGGTGACTTTCTAGGTGACCCACAGTGCTGCTCGTTTGGAAGAGTAATGTAACTGGTTTCAACAAGAAAAAGTGAAAAATAGCTGTTATTAAATCATGTACTAACAATAAGCCTTAAAATGATTTACGTACAGTGAGAATATATACAGAAATCATTATGTGCAATGACCTCTTAGAAGACATGCAACAGAATCACCAGCCATCCTTTCACAAACAAGTAATCGAAGCAAGCAGGGAGGAACTCTGATTCTAGATGATCAGAATGTACACTGGGAAAGAAAGGATGAGGAAGTATTTGCTAATGGCATTATGAGGTGTCTCAAAAGTACAGCTCTAGAAGCTGAACATAGTGGTGTTCTGAACCCAGCTCCAGTGGAAGGAAAAAAACCCTTTCCTTCCTGAATTTTCTCCATAGTAGAAATCTCCCTGCAAAACACATGGATTCTTAGCAGCATTATTCACAGTAAAGGTCGAAGCAACCCAAGTGTCCAGACAGATGAATGGAAAAACCAAGCGTGGTCTATACATACAGTGGAATATTATTCAGCCTCTAAAATGAAGGAAATTCTGACACATAAGACGAAACACAGATGAACCTTGAGGACATTGTGCTCAGTGAAATTAACCAGTCACAAAAGGGGAAATATTACAGGATGCGACTTATGTGAGGTCCCTAGAGTAGGCAGACCCATAGGAAGTGGGACAGTGGTAGCCAGGGGCTGAGAGGTGGGGAACGGGAGTTGTTCAGTGGGGACAGTTTCAGTTTGGGAAGATGAAGAGTTCTGGGGATGGGTGGTGGTGACGGCTGCACAACAGTGTACATGTCCTTAATGCCCCTAAACTGGACACCTAAAAACTATAAAGATAGTAAATTTTATGTTACCACAAATTTTTAAAAAACTTAAAAACCAGAACCAAACAAGACCATGGATTGCACCTGACCTGGACTAAACATGCTCCATGCTTGGCCACCATGGGACACTGGCCTTGAGTCCCTGCTTCTCTGAGTGCTGGACTTGGAAGTTCAATGCTTCCCAATAACGCTGCTCTTCTTCCAGCCCTTGCTCTCCTCCTTCCTGTACCTGCCCCAACCCCATCCCACCTTCCAGAGGAGGGAAAACCAGGGCAGAACGGAGGGGCCCACAGGCAGCAGTTCACAGCAACAAGATCAGAATAAAGAGCCGGGCCAGTCCGAAGTAAGAGTTAGAACAAGTCGGTCCTCATCTGACTGTGCTCAGCCCTTGGTGGTGCCCCTAAAGCGTCACAGGCCAAGGGCTGCCAACCACGTGGCCTTGGTTGAGAACAAGTCTCCAGTGGCTCATGCCAACTGCTCAGGTCAGTCTCCTGTGTGGCCGCTGATTTGCTGGCTCAAATTCCATTCCATCTGAGCACTGCAGCGGCTGCCTTCCGGGCCTTGCCACTCATTTGCTGGTTTTTTACTTTAGCCGAGGCAGCAACCCACCATGTTTGCAGGTCCCCAAAGGACCTTCTAGAGATGGATTTGGCCTCCATCGTAGAGGTAAGAGTCAAGAACAAGTGCAGTAGCAGAAGTGCTGAAACAAACACCTGTCAACAGGTCTTACTTGGATCCTGCCAGGGACGAGGTTGTCCGAGGTGGTGAATATGAGCTGCTTGGCACTGGAGGTCTCCGGGGAAGCCAGGATCACCTTCCCAGTTCCAGCTCCATCTGGGCTGGTCAGGATGAACTGCTGCTTGGGGGATCCGGAGGCGTCCACTGCGGTGACTATCTGGATCTTCTGTCCTGTCTGCTGGTCTGTCACGATCTACAAGACACAACACGGAGGCTGCTCTCACGGAGCATGTGCAGTGGCTGCCAACGCTGGCCCGGAGTCAGTGCTGGTCCAGGACAGTCTCACCAGTGCCCGTGAAATGGGAAAGAGAAAACAACAGGGAGCTTTTCAGAAACTGGTTTTCATACAGCTAATTTTATTCAAGGATGATATCATCCCTCCTACTTTTAGAATTAAAATGCCCTTTGGAAGTGGAGGGAAGGGAAACTGTATGAAGGTGGTCAACTTGAAGTTGTCCGGAGAGTAAATCCTTAGAGTTCTCATCACAAGGAAAACAACCCACTTTTTTCCTTTTTCTTTTTTCTATATATATAGAGAGATGGAGAATGTTAACTAAACTTGTGGCAATCGTTTCACAATATATGTAAATCAAGTTATTATCTTCTATACCTGAAACATAGTGCTGCATATCAATTACAGTTCAATAAAACTGGACAAAGAAAGGCCCTTTCTGTTATGAAATGAAGACAGTAATAAATAGTAGATGATAGGTTTAACTAAAAAAAAAGAAAAAAAATCCTTGTCCTAGGCATAATAAGAGATGTGGGCAACCCTAACTATTTTTTTTTGCTGGGTGGGGGGCACACTGCATGGCGTGAGGGATCTTAGTTCCCTGACCAGGGACCGAATCCAGGCCCGCTGCAGTGCAAGCGTGGAGCCCCAACCACTGGACCGCCAGGGAATTCCCTACCCTAACTTTTTGAAACCCCAAAACCCGAGAGTTGCTGCTTTAAAGGGCTATTTCTGAAGGGAAGGTCCTATGAAGAATCCTGCCTTGGAGTGACAGAATGCAGAGAGTCCCGTGCTGACACACATCCAACTTCTCCCAGCTCTTGACTCTGAGGTCTCTAAGCATAGAGATAACACCTGTTTCAGGGCTGCATCCCCAGGGCTAGCACAGGGCCTGGCACATGGAGAGAAGATGTGAATAGAAGACTGTGGAAGCCCTGGAGGCAGTGGGTGCTGACTCCGGAGAAGACCTGAGCCTCATTTCTCCAGGGACGTCCACCACTCATAAGCCCCAATGCCATAGCTCACCTCTTCCCTTCATCCCTGCCTAAGTGCATCAGTCACAATTAAGAAAGCTGCTACGTAAGAGTGACTTCTCTTATTCCTGCTCGCGAAATTCTCTGAAGATGTTCTAGCCCGTTCCTGTCTCTCTTCCAGGCCAAGTGCCCAACTTGGAGCACGGGGCCACCTTTTCCCTGAGGACCCCAGCAGGCCCTCACTGCAGACAGGACTCTTGGGGTGCGTGCGCCGGGCCTTGGGCAGGGGAGACATACTGTGTCTCTGGTTGGACCCCAGCTCCTACAGCACATTTATGGACAGCATGTCTGGAATCTGCGCCACCTCTTGATAGAACTGCTTTGGGACATGGCATCCCAAGGTTCAGACAGCAAACTCACACAGAGTCCTAGAGCTTTGCCAACAGTCCAATACGGAAAATCCAACGATGCTGGTAGGTTCAAAAGCAAATGACACAAGCAACGAAAGAGTCAATTACTTAACATGTGTTTACTGGGCACCCACTAGGTGACCAGCACTATTTTCGGTACTAGAGATGGAAGGGTGAACACGGTGGGGAGCTCGCCTGCTAGAGGAAAGACAGACTGCACACCCTGCCATGAAGAGTTCAGTCAGTGCCCAAGCGCCATAGAGGAAACCAAAAAGCAGGGTAATGGACAGAACACAACATGAGGAAGGAGGCAGCGGGGCAGTTTCAAGAGGAAAGACCTCTCTGAAGAAGTGACGGTGGACAAAGACCCAAATGAGGCAAGAGAGGAAGCTGTGCAGAGCTGTGACAGAGTGGGTTGCAGGCTGAGGGCCCAATGAGTGCAAGACAGAGAGCCACAGGCTGGACACGAGTCCCAGCACATCATCACTTCCAAGTGAATGGCCAAAAGACCTTTAAGGGGATTCCCTGGTGGCGCAGTGGTTAAGAATCTGCCTGCCAATGCAGGGGACATAGGTTCGAGCCCTGGTTCAGGAAGCTCCCACATGCCACAGGGCAACTAAGCCCGTGCGCCACAACAACTGAGCCTGTGCACCACAACTACTGAAGCCTGTGCGCCTAGAGCCCGTGCTCCACACAGGAGAAGCCACCACAATGAGAAGCCCGCGCACCGCAATGAAGAGTAGCCCCCGCTCGCCGCAACTAGAGAAAGCCCGTGCGCAGCAAAGAAGACCCAGCCATAAATAAATAAATAAATAAAATTAAAAAAACCAAACTGATAGGACTGCCGAACAGAAGTAATCAACCATTATAGTTGGAGTTATCATCACTCCTCTGTCAGCAACTGACAGATCAAGCAGGCAGAAAATCAATAAGGATATAGTTGACCTGAGAAGCAGTATCAACCCCCTTGATAGAACTGACATTTATAAAATCATCCATCTAGCAACAGCAGAATATACATTCTTTTCAAGCCTGCACGGAACATTCACTAAGACAGACCACATTCTGGGCCACAAATATATGTATCAAACACACATATATATATCAAAATATACAGCTGAGTGTGTAAGGAAACAGGCTGGTGGGAGTATAAGTTGGTGGAACCTCTTTGGAAGGCAGTCTGGCAACTACTGTCAAAACTACACATAAGGGACTTCTCTGGCGGCAAGATGATTCTGAGTCCGCCTGCCAGTGCAGGGGACATGGGTTCGAGCCCTCTTCTGGGAAGATTCCACATGCCGTGGAGCAGCTGAGCACGTGCATCACAACTACTGAGCCTGCGCTCTAGAGCCCGTGAGCCACAACTACTGAGCCTGCGCGCCTAGAGCCCGTGCTCCGCAACAAGAGGCCACCAGGATGAGACGCCCGCACACCGCGGTGAGGAGTGGCCCCTGGCTCTCTATGGCTAGACGGGGCCCGTGCAGCAACGAAGACCCAACGCAGCCAAAACTAACTAACTAAATAAAAGATAACACTCCGTCTTAAATAAAAAACAAACAAAAAAAACAAACTACACATGACACAATCTTCCAGCAATCCTACTTTGAGGAACTGATCCTACAGAAATACGCTCACATGTCCTAAATTAAGCAGGTAAAAGGTTATTTATTGCAGCATCCAAAAAATAGGATATCATACTGCCACTCAAGAGAAAGAGGCAGCTTATTTGTACCACAGGGAAACAGCTCCAAAAGAGAGCGAAGTGCAGAGCAGTGTGGGCAGAATGTGGACAGTGTAAAAATATGCTGTATTGCTTACATGTACGCTTGCAGGTATAGACGCAGAGCCCATCTCTGAAAAAACGAATATGCAATGCGGTAACAGTGGCTTTTCTTGGGAGAGACATGGGTGACTCCACGAAGGAGGAGGGAGGGAGACTCGTCTTTTACTCTGTATGGTGTGACTTTGTTACAGTGTGCAACTACTACCCAGTGAGCACATACAAACAAACAACTCCTATGAGTACCTGAGAGGGGCCACTAGAGTATCAGAGCAAGAAAGGAAATACGAGATGGTTGCGGATGGAGAAAGGACAGAGAACAGGTACTGGCTGCTCGAGGAGGATGTGCAGGAATAAAGAGCTGGTGGAAGAGAGACCCAGGGAAGGAGGATGCTATAAGAGCCCAAGATGCAGTCCCCTGGGGAATGTAATAAGGATTTCAAACTTTTAAAAAACATATAAACAGCAGAAGTCTTTTCTAGTAACATGTGAAACCTCAAAAAATAAAGTAGACAAAAAAGCACTGTATTATATAAATGTATTTTATAAGCTCAAATTTAAACACTTCCTTCAGTCAAACAATGAGTATAATTATGATCTCCTGAAAACATAAATATGAAATGGGGAGTGTGGAGGAATAGCTCTGGAAAACCTTAAAATCCACGGAGATGGCAAAAGAAGGTTTAAGCCAAGATCTGCCCCAAAGAGAATGAACATGGATTACAAGTGAGTGCACCAGTGACCTCCAGCATGTCAAATTTGGTATATGACATGTTCAAGTGTATTTTTCTTTTAATCTACTTTGACTGCTTTGAAAGCTGGACTAAAAAATGAAATTTGAACGTAATGTTTGTGTAATCCGGGAAACAGTAAAGAACACAGTGTGAAAACCACTGGCCTAAAAAGACTACATATGATGAAAACCCATGAAATTTACTGAGAAGCTAGATTTTGTGATGGCATGGCTCTGATTAAGCCTCATTTTCAGACAAGCAGGTGTTCTCCTACAGCTTTTCTTATCTCCACCTCCTTCCTCCCAGTTTCTGCCCTAGACCTCTGTACCCCAAAAAACAACAGCTCTCAACCCCAGTCACAAGGCTACCTCCCCTGCTCTGAGGACCACCACCCTTCACACTTGGCCCCAAAGCCCTTTTGCAGCCATTAGGATGACGTGACACTGATGAACACAAGTACAGCATCAGATCAGCCCTCTGTTGCTCTGCACAACTAGATACGTTGGGCTTGCGTTGACTGACACCTTAATTTTTGCTATCATTATTAAAAACAATAAAAATAAATCCTGGAATGGGAAAAAATAGTTATAAAGGATTTAATTGGGAAAACTGATGAAATTTTAGAATATGGACTATGGACTAGATAATGGCATGTTTCAATATTAAATTTACCGATTTTGATAACTGTATTGTAATTATGTAATAAGAGAAAATACATGCTGCAGTATCCAGGGCAAAGAGGCATGATGTCTCCACTTTATTCTCAAATGATTCAGAAAAAACACATCATACATACATTCAGAATGTTACAGCAAACAACTGGTGAATCTGTGTAAAGGGGACACAGGATTTATATGTATTATTTTCCTTAAGTTTGAACTTATATGAAAATAAAACATTAAAAAATTATAACACAGATGCTAACATTTATTGACGTCTACTTCCTACAGTTTTATAGGCAGTATCTCTTAATCCTTTTACAATCCTATAAAACAGGTACTATTACTGCTGTCACTTTACAATTATAGATGTTACAGAAACGTTTCCCAGGGTCACAGTGCTGAGTGGAAACAAGATTTGACCCTAAAATCTGTTCCATTAACAGCCAAAGCTCCTAAATGTTGCATAGCTTCCCATCCTTATTGAATAATCTTTCCCTCCCAACCGTATCACACAAGCCACTATTTGGGTTCAGAGCACTGTTATTCATTAAAATATCAGAAAATGTATTCTGCCTCCAGTCCTCAGGGGATGAGAGATTCATCACTGAAGTCAGGGCTAGAAATGAAAACTTCATCAAAGCCATCAGCATCAACATGAAGAACCCAGAAACCAACCTATGACCAATAACTTTCCTTTAAAAAACCAAACCTTGAAAAACAGTCAGTTCTGTTGCACCAAGTTAGGTCCCCCCCCTTATTTTCTGCCCCACAGCACAGCAAGCAGGATCTTAGCTCCCCAACCAAGGATCGAACTCGTGTCCCCTGCAGTGGAAGCACGGAGTCTTAACCATTGGACTGCCAGGGAAGTCCCGAGGTATGTCTAATTTTATTGACAGTACACAATGAAAAGATTTTCAACTATAATTACTTTACATAAAACTCACGCTAATGGGTTATCTTCCCTAGAGAAACTGAAAGCTCAACACCAAAAAGCTCTTCTACAAGACTCTGCTGCTCAAGAATCTTACTGCATTCTAGCCAGGACAGTGGTGGAACCATGGGCCAAGCACCAGGGCGTGGGAAAAGCCCCACTGTACGGAATGGGATGCCTGAATACCCCTCAGGAAAACAGGAAGATCCTTCTTATACCAATACAGGGGGCTGTATACCCTCTCTTGAAACACAAACTAGCTACCGAAGGAGTTTTCTGGAAAAACTTTCTATGTTCTCATCTGCCCTCAGATGGTTGTGAAACCATACTATAACATCCATGGTTAAATGTACAAAGTTAGTTCCTAGTTAGAGTTGGGAGAGTTATGTAGGCAGGATCCTAACACCTGCTACATAAAACTATAAAGGACTCATTTTCAAGTCACAATCAGCAAATAAGAACAAAGCAAAAGAGAAAAAAATAACTTAGCTATATCAAGTTTCTAATTCTGAGGAATAGTAAAATCTCATTAACGCTGGACCAATTACTTCTGAATTTGTAGACACTCAGATATGTGTTTCCTACTTGGTGTGAAGTTAAGAAAAGAAGTATATAAACTGGTATTTATGATAAAATATGATATAACACAGACACGATGGAAATATAATTTTTAACAACTCATTTCACTTTACTTATTAGAACTCTTCTATGCTTAGTTTATAACAATCCATAAAATCACTTTTAAGGATGGGTGAACACTATGGAAGTCATCTAGTTATTACAGCATACTACTCACTTATACTGAGTTTTAAAATAAAGAAACTGCAAATGAAAGCAATCCTTTACTTATTCACTCAAATACCTGTCCACCTGCTATTCTCTCAAACTTACGTTACATAACTAGAGTTTTTTCTACCGTTCATTTCTGTTCATGTGTTTTGGTTTGGCCTTTTGATTCAGCCTTTTGAGATAACTATGAAACTTTAATGTATGTGTGCCATCGATAATTTTCCCTTCTTCTTGCTTGTTGATCATGATTTCGACACATGTACCTTTCTCTTTGTTCAGTGGGAAAGAGGCACGTTCAGAGCCCTGGGAAGACTAAACTTCCCATGAGTGAGTATCATCAGTTAGTTGACAATAACAACAATGCTAGCAATAATAGTTATTATAGATAATTAGTACAGGCCGAATGTTATGTGCCAAGCACTGTTTCAAGCATTTTACAAGCAATATTCACTGATTCTTCCTAATAACCTTATGAGGTAAGTACTTCTTTTATGTACATTTTCTGAATGAGAAAAGTGAGACATTAGCAAAGCTATAAAATGGGGCATTGGATTTGACTTCAAGTGGAGGTCCACACTCTTGACGACTAAGACATACTACCTCTCAAGTTTGAAGCACATAAGTAATAAATGGTACTTCATTCCAATAGTTTGAAGTGACAGTTCAGACTTTTAGATTAAAAGTAAGTCAGCTTAGTAAATGTAAAATCTTTCTTCTTTTATCTTTTAAAAAATAAATGAGATTGTACTATACTTGATGCCTAAGAAGCACAGCTCCTTAGTGAAACCCTTAGCCAGGTTTGTTTTCGGAAACGATTCAGGGACGGCAGGTCTGCCCTCAGCCAGGTGGCTGGGACCAAGTGGGACTGCTGCAGGTACCTGAATGCGCTGAGGTGAGGCTACCGCAGAATCAGTGGAGATTATCTGGATGCGCGGGGAGGGGCTGGTCATCCCTGGAGATTCCGGCCGAGAAGTCTGTGTACGTGGTACCTGTGGGTGAGAAGCGGGCTGGATCACAAGGGGGCTCAGAAAGATGCCGAGTGGTGGTTTGAGGACCATGCCTCTTGCTTCCACTGTGGCTTTGAGTGATAAAATTGTATAGTTTTCGATGACAAAGGAATCAATGAGATATTTCCACAGAATGATCCTGAGAAACAGCTGTTTCTAATGTTGAAAATGCAAGAAAAAAATGAAAGGTATTTGCAGGTCCGCTCTGCACAGCATCAATAAAATAAAAAGCTACCAAAATAACTTCTTAGAGATCTTTGAATTTTTTTCACTGTCTCTAAAGCCAGCTATAAAGCACTCCTTTAGGATGACAGTTCCCAGAAGACAGGCTCTCACAATACTGTTGAGGATGGCAAACAACCAGAATTACACTGGAAACTACTGGGATTAATACTTGTGAAAGAGTCTGGCAACCTCCCATCCTCACTGGGATAAAATCGGAAAAAGCTCATCAATCACACAAGGTCAATACCCACTAAAGTCAAGGTTCAAGGTTCTAAATGGTCACTTGGGCACCTGAAGTGAGCAGATATTATTTTTCCTTGAATAAAAGTATATCATGAACCAATGCTTTTCAAACTTCAAAAACAAAAAAACAAAAAAAACAAACAAAGGAAAAAGAAGGAGAAGAGGAAGAGGAAGCAACACCTCCCAATTCATTCTCTGAGGCCAGTATTACCTGATACCAAAACCAGACACACATCACAAGAAAACTACAGATCAATATTCCTTATGAATATAAATGCAACAATCTGCAACAAAACCCTAGCAAAATGAATCCAGAAGCATATAAAGAATCATACACTATGACTGAATGGGATTTATCCCAGGAATGTAAGGTTGGTTCAGCATATGAATCAAACAATGTAACACACCCAAGAACAGAGGACAAAAGCCAAATGATCATCTCAATGTACAGAGGAAGCATCTGACAAAATTCAACACTCTTTCATGATAAAAACACTCAACAAGGGCTTCCCTGGTGGCGCAGTGGTTGCGAGTCCTCCTGCCAATGCAGGGAATGCAGGTTCGTGCCCCGGTCCGGGAAGATCCCACATGCCACGGAGCAGCTGGGCCCGTGAGCCATGGCTGCTGAGCCTGCACGTCCGGAGCCTATGTTCCACAATGGGAGAGGCCACGACAGTGAGAAGCCCGCGTACCGCAAACAACAACAACAACAACAACAAAACACTCAACAAAATAAGAACAGAAATACTGGGCTTCCCTGGTGGCGCAGTGGGTAAGAATCCGCCTGCCAATGCAGGAGACACGGGTTCGAGCCCTGGTCTGGGAAGATCCCACATGCTGAGGAGCAACTAAGCCTATGCACCACAACTATTGAGCCTGCACACCACAGCTATTGAAGCCCGCATGCCTAGAGCCTGTGCTCTGCAACAAGAGAAGCCACTGAAATGAGAAGCCTGTGCACGGCAACGAAGAGTAGCCCCAGCTCACCGCAACTAGAGGAAGCCTGCTTGCAGCAGCAAAGACCCAATGCAACCAAAAATAAATAAAATATTTTTTAAAAGAATAGAAGTACTGATATTCTATCAATCTGATAACGAGTATCTATAAAATATAGCTAACATAATACTTAGTGATGGAAGACTGAAAGCTTTCTCCTAAGATCAGGAACAAGACAAAGATGTTTGCTTTCACCATGTCTACTTGACACTGTACTGGAAGTTTTAGACAGGGCAATTAGGAAAGAAAAAGAAACAAAAGCAGCCAGATTTGGAAAGAAGGAAAACTCTCTATTTGCAGATGATACGATCCTGTACACAGAAAATCTGAAAGAATCCACAGAAAAACTATTAGCGCTAGTAAATGAGTTTCAAGGTTGCAGAATACAAGATCAACATATAAAAATAAGTTATCTTTCTATAAGTTAGCAAAGAGCAATCAGAAAAGAAAATTAAAGGAACAATCCCACTGACCACAGCATCAAACACAAGAAAATACTTAGGAATAAATTTAACAAAAGTGTAGTATTTGTATACTGAAAACTACGAAACACTGTTGAAAGAAATTAAAGAAGACCTAGATGACATCTGTGTTCATGGATCAGAAGATTTAATATTGTTAAGATGACAATACTACACAAATTGATCAACAGATTTAATATAGTTGCTATCAAAGTTCTAGCTGCCTACATTGCATAAATTGACAAGCTCATCCTAAAATTCATGGAAATGCAAGGGACCCAGAATAGCCAAACAATCTTGAAAAAGAACGAAGTTGGAGGACTCACACTTCCTGGCTTCAAAACTTATTATAAAGCTACAGTAATCAAAACTGTTGGCAATGGCATAAAAACAGACACAATGACCAACAAAACAACAAAGAACCCAGAAATAAACCCTCCCATATGTGGTCAGATGATTTTTGACACAAGTGGAGTGGCAATTCAATGGGGAAAGGACAGTATTTTCAACAAATGGTGATGGAACAACTGGACACAACATCGAAGAATGAAACTGGACCCCTCCCCTCCTACTGTATGGAAAACAATTAACTCAAGAGAGAGAATTCTGGGAAGATGGTGGAGTAGGAAGCACCAGGAATCTCTTTCCCTACCTAGACCACAACTGCACTGGTGGAATCTGTCTGATGTAACTATTTTAGAACTCAAAGTCTACTGGAGGCTTGCAATTTCCAAGGGAAGCCTTGGACCATAAATTGCAGTTAATTTTGGTCAACTCCAGCTCCTAGCACAGTAGCAGCAGCTACCCAGTCCCCATATCTACCCTATAACAGGCAGCTGTGCACATGTTCCAGAAGCAGCTTGCACACAGCTTGTGGGAGCCAGGATGGGCAAAAAGGGCCCTTGTCCTCCAAATACCGGGGATCTGTGCTCCAATCACTGATTGCTTCCTCTGATCCCAGAGGTGCAGACAAAGGGGTATCCATGGTCTTTGTACTTCCTCCTACTGTTGCAAGCCCCTCCATTTCTGCTGAAGTGATTTCCAGGAGACTTAAGAGACTGGATTGCTTCCCCGCCCCCCATTTTTCTCTTTATCCTCTATTGGGAACCAGACATTAAAGACAAGGACATTCAAAACTAACTGCATATACAGGGACAATCAGAAAGTAAATACACATGCTCAGAGAAAGGCACAGGTTTAGAAAAGACCCTAGAAAAGACCTTAAAAGTTTACATGTCAGGATTCTCCTTGGAAGAGAAAAAGCTTACAACAAAAACAACAAAGTAACAAAACACAGTAAATATTTGGAAAGGGAGAGAATCTGATTTCCAGAGTTACCATATTATTAGATTTAAACGTCCAGATTCAAATGTTGTTTCAACAACAACAACAAAACCACATGGCATACAAAGAAACAAGAAATTATGATCCATTCAAAGGAAAAAAAAAAAAAAATCAACATAAGTTATCCCTGAAAAAGATCTCATGTCAAATGTATTAGACAAAGACTGAACTAAAGTAAGACGTGGAAAACTCAGAAAACGATGTAAGAACAAAATGGAAATACCAATAAACAGATAGAAAACCTAGAAAGAAACCAAAAACATTTTTTTGGAGCTGAAAACTACAATAACTGAAATGAAAAATTCACTAAAAGGATTCAAAGGAAGATTTGAACAAGCAGAAGAATCAGTTACCTTGATGGAAATTACTGAGTCTGAGGAACAGAAAGAAAAAAGATTGAAGAAAACTGACCAGTGCCTATGAGGCCTACAGGATACCAAAAAGTAGACCAACAAAGCACTGTGGGAGTCTGGAGGACAAAAAGGGGAGTGAGGAAAGAATATATGAAGAAATAATGTCTGAAAACTTCCCAAATGCGATCAAAGACATGAACATAAACATCCAAGCTCACCAAACTCCAAGTAATAAGAACTCAAAGAGACCGAAATCAAGACATTATAATCAAACTTTCGAAAGAAGAGAACACCTTGAAAACAGTAAAAGAGAAGCAAATTATCACATATGAAGGACCTGCAATTAGATTATCTGCAGATTTCTCATGAGAAACTTTGGAGGCCAGAAGGCAGTTGGCCAATACAGTTAAAGTGCTCAAAGAAAAGAAACCTGTCAACCCAAAATACTATACCTGGAGAAACTGTCCTTCAAAAGTGAGGGAGATTATAATTAAAATGGCAAAAGTTAAAGATAAAGAGAGGGGGGGCTTCCCTGGTGGCGCAGTGGTTGAGAGTCTGCCTCCCGATGCAGGGGACATGGGTTTGTGCCCTGGTCCGGGAAGATCCCACATGCCACAGAGCAGTTAGGCCTGTGAGCCGTGGCCGCTGAGCCTGCGCATCCAGAGCCTGTGCTCTGCAACGGGAGAGGCCACAACAGTGAGAGGCCCTCGTACAGAAAAAAAAAAAAAAAAAAAAAGATAAAAGATAAAGAGAGGATTCTAAAGGCAGCAAGAGAAAAACAAAGAGTTAATTTTATAAGGGAACCCCCATAAGGCTATCTGCTGATTTCTCTACAGAACTGCTGCAGGCCAGAAGGGAGTGGCAAGATAAATTCAAAGTCCTAAAAGGGAAAAACCTGCAACCTAGGATACTCTACACAGCAAGATTATCATTAGAATAGAAGAAGAGTCAAAGAATTTCTCAGACAAGCAAAAACTTAAAGAATACAGCAATACTAAACTTTTAACCTAAAGAAATATTAAAAAGTCTTCTCTAAATAAGAAAGAAGGAAAAAAAAAAAAAAAAGCAGCAGCAGCAAGAATCTATAGGAAAGAAAAAAAAAACAACAACCACCCACAATTGGAGCCTTCCCTGGTGGCCCAGTGGTTAAGAATCCGCTTGCCAATGCAGGGAACAGGGGTTTGAGCCTGGTCCGGGAAGATCCCATATGCTGCAGAGCAACTAGGCCTGTGTGCCACAACTACTGAGCCTGTGCTCTAGAGTCTGCATGCCACAACTACTAAAGTCCACGTGCCTAGAGCCCATGCTCCTTAACAAGAGAAGCCACCACAATAAGCCCACGCACTGCAACGAAGAGCACCCCCCACTTACTGCAACTAGAGAAAGCCCATCTACAGCAATGAAGACCCAACACAGCCAAAAATAGATAGACAGATAGATAGATAAATAAATAAATAACTTAAAAAAAAACATAATCGGAAAGTAGATCACTTAAATAAGCCAGTACGCAGATTAAAAAATTAAAAAAAAATTTTGGGGGGTGAAAGTGATAACTACAATGAACAGCAAAAGCATAAACATGAAGATATAAAAGAGGACATAAAAATCATAAAATGTGGGGAAGGGAGTAAGAAATTGTAGATTTTTTTTTTTTAGAATGTATTTGGAGCCTATATGACAACCAGTCTAAAGCAAGTAGATAACAGTAATAGGATAGCATACCTGAAAAACAGGGTAACCACAAATCAAAAACATTATTCACAAAAACCAAAAAGAAGAAAACACAAGCATAATATAAAAGAAAACCATCAAACCACAAAAGGGAAAACCAAAAAAATGAACAAAGAAGAAATATAAAATGAACTGGAAAACATTTACAATGGCAATTATATATATATATATATATATATATATATATATATATATATATATATTTTTTTTTTTTTTTTTTTTTTTTTTTTTTGCGGTATGTGGGCCTCTCACTGTTGTGGCCTTTCCTGATGCGGAGCACAGGCTCCAGACGTGCAGGCTCAGTGGCCATGGCTCACGGGCCCAGCCGCTCCACGGCATGTGGGATCTTCCCGGACCGGGGCACGAACCCGTGTCCCCTGCATCGGCAGGTGGACTCTCAACCACTGCGTCACCAGGGAAGCCCAAGAGCTGGGTTTTTGAAAGGGTAAACAAAATCTACAAACCTCTGGCCAGGTTCACCATAAAGAAAAGAGAGAGGACCCAATAAAATAAATGAAAGAGGACGAGTAAAAACTGATACCACAGAAATACAAAAAAACCATAAAAGAATACAACTATATGCCAACAAATTGGACAACCTAGAAGAAATGGACAAGTTTCTAGAAACATACAGCCTACCAAAACTGAATCGAGAAGAAATAACTTGAACAGACTGATTACTAGACATGAAATAGAATCTGTAATTGAAAAAACTCCCTGCAAACAAAAGTCCAAGACCAGATGGCTTCACTGGGGAATTCTTCAAAACATTAAAAGAACTTACACCAATCATTCTCAAACTCTTCCAAAACAGCAAAGAGGAGGGAACACTCCCAATGTCATTCTAGAAAGCCACCTCACCGTGATGCCAAAACCAGACAAAGACACCATCAAAAAAGAAAATTACAGGCCAATATCTTTGATGAATACAGATGCAAAAATTCTCAACAAAATATTAGCAAACTGAACCCAACAATACATAAAAAAGATCATACACCACAACCAAGTTGGATTCATCCCAGGGTCACAAGAATGGTTCAACATACACAAATGAATCAATGTGATACACCACATCAACAAAAGAAAAGACAAAACCACATGATCATCTCAACAGATGCAGAAAAGGCATGTGATAAAATTCAACATCCACTGATAATAAAAACTCTTGCCAAAGTAGGTACAGAGGGAACATAACAACATAATAAAAGCTACTTATGACAAACCCACAGCCGACATAATACTCAATGGTGAAAAGCTGAAAGCCTTTCTGCTAAAATCTGGAATAAGGCAGGGATTCCCACTCTTACCACTTCTATTCAACAAGTTTTGGAAGTCCTAGCCACAACAATCAGACAAGAAAAAACAAAAAAAAGGTATCCAAACTGGAAGAGGTAAAATTGTCATCATATGCAGATGACATGATACTAAGATACTGAAGACCCTCAAGACTCCACATAAAAACTACTAGAAGTGATAAGTGAATTCAGCAAGGTAGCAGGATACAAGGTTAACATACATAAATCAGTTGTATTTCTTTACACTAGCAATGAAATATTAGAAAGGGAAAGTAAAAAAAAAAACAAAAAACCTTTAAAAATCACATTAAAAAGTAAAATACTTAGGAATAAACCTGACCAAGGAGGTGAAAGACTTACATGCTGATAACTATAAAACACTGATAAAGGAATTTGAAGATAATACAAAGAAATGGAAAGATATTCCACGTTCTTAGATTGGAAGAATTAATATTGTTAAAATGGCCACACTACCCAAAGCAATCCACAGATTTAATGCAATCCTTATCAAATTACCTATGACATTTTTCACAAAACTAGAACAAATACTCCTGTAATTTTTATGGAACCATAAAAGACCCAGAACTGCCAAAGCAATCCTGAGGAAAAAAGAATAAAGCTGGAAGCATAACCCTCCCAGATTTCAGCCAATACTACAAAGCTACAGTAATCAAAATCTCATATTGGCACAAATAAAGACATATGGATCAACCAGAAATAAACCCACACACCTATGTTCAATTAATCTTCGACAAAGGAGGCAAGAATACACAATGAAGAAAGGACTCTCTTCAGCAAGTGGTGTTGGAAAAGCTGGGCAGCCGCATGTAAGTCAACAAAGTTAGAACAACCCTCACACCCTACACAAAAATAAACTCAAAATGGCTTAAAGACATATATAAGACATGACACCATAAAACTCCTAGAAAAGAACATAGGCAAAACATTCTCTGACATAAATCATAGCAATGTTTTCTTAGGTCAGTCTCCCAAGACAATAGAAATAAAAACAAAAATAAAACTTATAAGCTTTTGCACAGCAAAGTATACCATAAACAAAACAGAAAGACAACCTGCGGACTGGGAGAAAATACTTGCAAATGATGTGACTGACAAGGGCTTAATTTGCAAAATATACAAACAGCTCATACAACTCAATAACAGAAAAAGGCAAACAACCCAGTCAAAAAATGGGCAGAAGACCTAAATAGATATTTCTCCAAAGAAGACCATACAGTTGGCCAATAGGCACATGAAAAGATGCTCAACATTGCTAATTATTAGAGAAATGCGAATCAAAACTATAATGAGGTATCACCTCACACTAGTCAGAATGGTCATCATTAAAACGTCTACAAATAGGGCTTCCCTGGTGGCACAGTGGTTAAGAATCCTCCTGCCAATGCAGGGGACATGGGTTCGAGGCCTGGTCCGGGAAGATCCCACATGCCTTGGAGCAACTAAGCCTGTGTGCCACAACTACTGAGCCTGTGCTCTAGAGTCTGCAAGCCACAACTGCTGAGCCCATGTGCCTAGAGCCCGTGCTCC
The DNA here is from genome assembly GCF_026419965.1 of Kogia breviceps. Taxonomy (NCBI): domain Eukaryota; kingdom Metazoa; phylum Chordata; class Mammalia; order Artiodactyla; family Physeteridae; genus Kogia; species Kogia breviceps. The sequence continues at coordinate 4,232,192 of NC_081319.1, read as the reverse complement.
ACAAGAGAAGCCACCACAATGAGAAGCCCATGCACCTCAATGAAGAGTAGCCCCCGCTCGCCACAACTAGAGAAATTCCCTGTGCAGCAACAAAGACCCAACGCAACCAAAAATAAAAATAAATTTTAAAAAATGTTATTAAAGTCTACAAATAATAAATGCTGGAGAGGGTGTGGAGAAAAGAGAACCCGCCTACACTGCTGGTGGGAATGTAAACTGGTGCAGCTACTGTGGAAAACAGCATGGAGGTTTGCTAAAAAACTAAAATAAAGAGTTGCCATATGATCCAGCAACCGCACTCCTGGGCACGTATCTGGTGAAAACTCTTAATTTGAAAAGAAACATCACCCCAATGTTCACAGCAACACTATTTACAATAGCCAAGACATGGAAGCAACCTAAATGTATATCGACAGATGAATGGATAAAGAAGATGCATATATATATATATATATATATATATAGAGAGAGAGAGAGAGAGAGAGAGAGAGAGAGAGAGAGAGAAAGAGAGAGAGGGGAATACAACTCAGCCATAAAAAAGACTGAAATAGGGCTTCCCTGGTGGCGCAGTGGTTGAGAGTCCGCCTGCCGATGCAGGGGACGCGGGTTCGTGCCCCGGTCCGGGAAGATCCCACATGCCGCGGAGCGGCTGGGCCCGTGAGCCATGGCCGCTGAGCCTATGCATCCGGAGCCTGCGCTCCGCAATGGGGGAGGCCACAACAGTGAGAGGCCCGCAAACTGCAAAAAAAAAAAAAAAAAAAAAAAGACTGAAATAATGCCATTTGCAGCAACATGGATGGACCTAGAGATTATCATACTAAGTGAAGTAAGTGAGAAAGAGAAAGAGAAAGAGAAATAACATATGATACCACTTATATGTGGAATCTTTAAAAAAATGATACAAATGAACTTATTTACAAAACAGAAGCAGACTCACAGACATAGAAGACAGACTTATGGTTACCAAAGGGGAAAGGGATAAATGAGGAGTTTGGGATTAGCAGATACAAGTATCAATGAAAATAATCAATAAAGAATCTATAGTCAGAAGAGTTTTATTTGAGCCAAACTAAGGACAAGCCCAGAAACCAGCTTCCCAGATTAGTCAGAGAAGCTCCTCTGGAGAAGCATGGTTTCCAGCACAGTTTTATATCTTGTCAGAACAAAGAACATTACATTTCTTCAAGGTTTAAAAACAAAAAACCCCACAAAGATCAGAGATCAGTAAGTCAGCATGGCCTTGGCACCTGGGAAGGGAGTTTTATCATCAAAGAAGGCCCAGCATTGGCGCCTCAGGAGACAGGAATCTTTATTTTTAACATGGACATTCTTTACTTCTGGTCAATGTGCCCTTTTCTTTAATAATTAAAGCAGATGTACAATGTAAGTTTGATAGGCCACAAACAGGCTATTTTAGTTAGCATAAAATTCAAGTTAACTCATGCATAAGCCAGAATGACTTCCCTGTATCTCAATACGTGAAAATTTCTTTTATCGCAAACTACACACACACACACACACACACACACACACACTACATATATTTACATATAGAAAATAGATAAACAGGTCCTTTTGTATAGCACAGGAAGCTACATTCAATATCCTGTAATAAACCATAATGGAAAAGAATATGAAAAAGAATATATATACAAAAAACTGAATCACTCTGCTGTACGCCAGAAACACAACATTGTAAATCAACTATACCTCAATTAAAATAAATAGATAAATAAATAAATATTTTTAAAACTGAGGGAGAAACCAAGACATTTTCAGATAAACAAAAGGTAAGGGAATCTGTGATCACTAGCCTTGCTTTGCAAGAAATGCTCAAGGGAGTCCTGCAAGGTGAGAGGAAAAAACACTAGGACATTGGAGAAATAAAGATTTCAATACAGGTAAATATGTGGGCCATTATAAAAGCTAGTATTATTGTAGTGATGGTTTACAACTATACTTTTTATTTTCTACAAATACATTTAAAGAAAAAAAAACCCTCTATTATCAGTGTAAAAGCTAGTATTGTTGTGACTTTAACTCTTTTTTTTACATAGGAGACTAATGTATTTAAAAGAATTATTAGCTTATGTTTTTGGGCACACAATGCATAAAGATGTAACCTGTGACAACAACTGAAAGGGGTGGGGACAGAACTGTAAAGCAAGAATGTTCTTCTATGTGATTGAAGTTAAGCTGGTATAAATTCAAACTAGAGTGAATCTGTAATTTTAGGATGTTATATGTAATCCCCATGGTAACCATGAAGAAAATAGCTATAGAATATATACAAAAAAATGAGAAATGATTTAAACATTTCAATACCAAAAAATCAACTAAACATAAAAGAAGACAGAAATGCAGGAAATGAAGGATAGAAAAAGCTGTAAGGCATATATAAAATGAAGAGCAAAATGACAGAAGTCCCTCCTCATCAGTAAATATTTAAATGCAAATGGATTAAACTCTCTAATCAAGAGATAACGGGAGAATATTATAGAGAAACTCTGTTCCAACTGTATCTGCCTATAAGAGACTCACTTTAGAACCAAAGATACAAATAGACTGAAAATGAAAGGAAAAAGACCATGCGAATAGAAACCAAAAAACAGCAGAGGTAGCTGTACTAAAATCAAACAAAACAGACTTTAAATTTTAAAAGGCTGTAAAAGACAAAGAAGGATACTAATAAGAGGATCAACACAGCAAGAAGATATAACAATCACAAACATTTACACACCTAATAACCAGAAAAATATGTGAAGCCCAAATTGATAAAACTTAAGGAAGAAATGGACAGTTCTGCAATAATAACTGGAGACTTCAATAGCCCAATCTCAGTAATGGACAGAACCACTACACAGAAGATATATGAGGAAATAGAAGACTTAACACAATAGAAACTAACTAGATTGAACACACCATACAGAACACTCTACTCAGAAACAACAAAGACACATTCTTCTCTAGTACACATGGGACACTCTCCAGGACAGATCATAAGTTCAGCCACAAATTAAATCTCAACGAACTTTAAAAGACAGATATCATACAAAGTGTCTTCTCCGACCATATCAGGATGAAGTTAGAAATCACCAACAGAAGGAAACTGCAAAAATCGCAAATCTGTGGAAATTAAACAACACATTCTTAAACAGCCAATGGATCAAAGAGGAAATCACGAGGGTAATTATAAAAAACTTAGAGATGAATGGAAACGAAAGCACAACATACCAAAACTTAGGGGACATTGCAAAAGTGGTGTTAAGTGGGAAATTTATGAGCTATAAGTACCTACATTAAAAAAAAAAAAAATGTCAAATGAGCAACCTAACTCTTACAACTAGAATAAAAAGAGAACAAACTGAATCCAAAGCTGGCAGGAGAAAGGATACAATAAAGATTATAGAAGAGAAAAAAGAAATATAGAAAACAGAAAATCAATGAAACTAAAAACTGATTCTTTGAAAAGATCAACAAAATTGACAAATCTTTAGCTAGGTAGACTAGAAAAAAAAAGAGAAGACTCAAATTACTGAAAACATTATAAGAATAATGAATTTTATGTCAACAAATTGGATAACCTAGACAAAATGAAAAAACTCCAAAAAACAAAACATACCACAAGTAAATCATGAAGAAACAGAAAACATGAAGAGACCTATAACTACTAAGGAGACTGAATCAATAGTTACAAAAAAAAATCTTCCCATAAAGGAACCCCCTGGACCCGAAGGCTTCACTGGTCATTTCTTCCAAACATTTTAAGAAGCATTCTCAAACTATTCCAAAATACTGAAGAGTAAGGACCACTTCCAAACTCATTTGAGGCCAGCATTACCCTGATACCAAAGCCAGGCAAACACACTATAAGAAAACAACAGACCAATATCCCTCATGAACTCTGATACAAGAATCCTCAGCAAAATACTAGCAAACTTGTATCAGCAGCATATTAAAAAGACTATACTCCATGACCAAGTGGGAGTTACTCCTGAAATGCAAGGATGAATCAACACATAAAAATCTACCACTGTAATACACTGCATTAACAGAATGAAGGAAAAAACCCCACCATATCATCTCAATAGAAGGAGAAAAGGCATTTGACAAAATTTATCACCCTTTCATGATAAAAACACTCAAGGAATTAGGAGACTATCTCAACATAATAAAAGCCATGTATGGGGTTTCCCTGGTGGCGCAGTGGTTGAGAGTCTGCCTGCCGATGTGGGGGACACGGGTTCGTGCCCCGGTCCGGGAAGATCCCACGTGCCGCGGAGCGGCTGGGCCCGTGAGCCATGGCCGCCGAGCCTGCACGTCCAGAGCCTGTGCTCCACAACGGGAGAGGCCACAACAGTGAGAGGCCTGCGTACCGCAAAAAAAATAAAAAAATAGAAAAAATAAAAAAAATAAAAATAAATAAAAGCCATGTATGAAAAACCCACAGTGAACATCATAGTCAATGGTGAAAGACTGAAAGCCTTTCCTCTAAGATAAGGAACAAAAGCAAGGATGCCTGCTTTCACCACCTCTACTCAACAATGTACTAGAAGTTCTAGACAGAGGAATTAGGCAAGCAAAAGAAAGAAAAGGCATCCAAACTAGAAAAGAAGTAAAAGGGAAAAGAGTTGTACCTTAAAAACTACAAAACATTGCTGAGAGGAATTAAAGAATAAATGGAAACCTTTTCCGTGTTCATGGGATTGGAAGACTTAATATTGCTAGGATGTCAATATTTCCCAAAGTGATTTATAGATTCAATGCAATTCCTATCAAAATTTCAATGATTTTTTTTTTCAGAAATAGAAAAATCCACCCAGAAAAATCCACCCTGAACTTCGTGTGGAATCTCAAGGGATCCCTAATAGACAAAACCACCTTGATAAAGAACAAAGCTGGAGGACTCACACTTCCTGATTTCAAGACGAGCTACAAAGCTACAGACACAAAACTGTGGTACTGGCATAAAGACAGACATATAGACCAAAGGAAAAAAGACTCCAGAAATAAATCACTGCATATAAGGTTATGATTTTTTGACAAGGGAGCCAAGACCATTCAATGGGGAAAAGACATTCTTTTCAATAAACGGTACTAGGAAAACTGGATATTCACATGCAAAAGAATGAAGCTGGACTCTTACCTCACACCATACATAAAAATTAACTCAAAATGGATCAAAGACCTAAATGTAAGACCTAAAACTATAAAACTCTCAGAAGAAAACATAGGAGAAAAGTATCACACACTGGATTTGGCAATGATTTCATAAATATGACACAAAAGACACGGGCAACAAAAGAAAAAACACACACAACTTGAACTTCATAAAAACTTAAAATTTGCACATCGAAAGACAATATCAACAGAGTAAAAAAGCAAACTACAGAATGAGAAAAAACATTTGCAAATCATGTATCTGATAAGGCATTAATTTCCAAATTATCTAAAGAACTTCTAAAACTCAACAATAAAAAAAACTCAACCTAAAAAAATGGGCAAAAGATTTGAATAGACATTTCTCCAAAGAAAATACACAAATGGTCAATAAGTACATGAAAGCCTGTTCAACATCACTAATCACTGGGGAAATAAAAATCAAAACTACGAGATACCATCTCATACCCATTAGGATGGCTACTATCAAAAAACAAACAAAAACAAAAAAAACAAAACCAAAAAAACACACCCCAGAAAATAACAAGTGTTGGTGAGGATGCAGAGAAATTGGAACCCTTGTGCACTGCTGGTGGGAATATAAAATGGCACAGCTGCTATGAAAAACAGGATTGTGGTTCCTTAAAAAATTAAACTTGAATTACCATATGATCCAGCAATTCCACTTCTGGGGATATACAGAAAAGAGTTGAAAGCAGTGCCTCAAAGAGAGATTTGTACACACATTTACAGCAGCATTGTTCATAATACTCAAGGGGTGGAAAGCAACCCAAGTGTCCATGTACGGATGAATGGATAAGCAAAATGTGGTATATGCATTCAATGGAATATTATTCAGCTTTTTAAAACGAGGAAATTCTGGCACATGCTACAACACAGATGAACTTTGAGGACATTATGCTAAGTAAAATAAGCCAGTCAGGGCTTCCCTGGTGGCGCAGTGGTTGAGAATCCGCCTGCCGATGCAGGAGACACGGGTTCGTGCCCTGGTCCAGGAAGATCCCACATGCCGCGGAGCAACTAAGTCCGTGAGCCATGGCCGCTAGGCCTGCGCGTCCGGAGCCTGTGCTCCGCAACGGGAGAGGCCACAACAGTGAGAGGCCCGCATACCACAAAGAAAATAAATAAATAAATAAATAAGCCAGTCACAAAAAGACGACTATTGTATGATTTCACTTATATGAAGTATTGAGAGTAGTCAAATACACAGAGATAGAAAGTAGAGTGGTGGTTCCTAGGTACTAGGAAAAGTGGGCAATGGGAATTAGCGTTTACTGGGTACAGAGTTTCAGTTTTACAAGATGACGTTATGGAGATGGATAGTGGTGAAAGTTGCACAACATTATGAGTGTACTTAATACCACTGACCTGTATACTTAAAAATAGTTAAAATGGTAAATTTTATATGTATTTTATTACAATTAAAAAATGGAAAAAAATTAACTGAAAATGGATCAAAGATTTAAATGTAAGAGCTAAAACTATAAAACTCTTAGAAGAAAATATAGGTATAACTCTTTGTGAACTTGAATTAGGTGATGGCTTCCTAGATATGATATCAAAGCATAAGTAACAAAAGAAAAATTAGATGAAGTGGCCATCATCAAAATTAAAAAGTTTTGTGTTTCAAAGGACATCATTTAGAAAGTGGAAAGACACCCTACAAAATGGGAGAAAAATTTTGCAAATCATGTATCTGATACATGGACATACACATATAGACTATAAAGAACTATTATAAGTTAATATTTTTAAAAAACCAAAGAGGCAAAGGAATTGAATAGAAATTTCTCCCAAGAGGATATACAAATGACCAGTAGCACAGGAGATGCTCAACATCATTAGTTATTAAGGAAATTCAATTTAAGCCCACAATGAGATACCACTTCACACCCACTAGGATGACTACAATCAAAAAGATAAGACTATAACAAGTGTTGGCAAGGATGTGGAAAAACTGGAACTCAAATACACTGCTGGAGGGAATACAGAATGGTACAGCATCTTTGGAAAACAGTGTGGTCAATTCTCAAAGGTTAAACAGAGTTACCATATAAGCCAACAATTCCACTCCTAGGTACATACCCAAGAGAAAGACAAACATATGTCTACAAAAATCTTGTGTAGAAATGTTCACATCAGCATTATTGTAATAGCCCCAAAGTAAAAACAAATATCTATAGACTGATGAATGAATAAAGAAAATGTGGTATGTCTATGCAATGGAATATTATTTGGCAATAAAAAGGAATGAAGTACCGATACATGCTACAACATGGATGAAATCAGTCACAAAAGACCATATATTGTATGATTTCATTTACATAACATGCCCAGAACCGGCAATCCATAGGGATAGAAGGTAATTACTGGGTGCCAGGGACTGAAGGGATGGGGGAAAGGGGAGATAACTGCTAATAGATATAGAGTTTCCTTCTTTTTTTTGCGGTCGCACCGTGTGGCTTGTGGGATCTTAGTTCCCTGACCAGGGATCAAACCCACACCCTCACAGTGAAAGCATGGAGGGAATTCCCTGGAGTTTCTTTCTGAAATGATGAAAATGTTCTAGAATTAGACAGTGGTGATGACTGTACAGCCTTGTGAAACTACTAAACTGTACACTTTAAAAGGGTGAATTTTATGGTAAGTGAATTGTATCTCAATTTTATAAAGCACAGCATGATTAATTATTGCGGTAGTTGAAAAAAAATTTTTTTTCATGAGCATTAATTTTACCAACAAAAATTCACCATAAAAAGACAACAGAATGCAATATTCTCAAAGTGACTTTTAGTTTACAAAATGCTTTGTATGTATTAGTTTTCTCTCAGTTAAGAGATACACAGAATAGGCACAAACCATTTTAGAGAGGGTGTGATGAGGCTCAAATATTGCAGAATATATCTCCCAGCATCCATGTACATATATTTCTTAGCTCTGTTTATCTGTAATTAAGAAGAAAAGGCTGGCCAGTCACTTTATCAGTGCATAGGCATTAAATCCTTCTTTAGTAATGAACATTTAGAATTCTGGTTGAGTCTATAATTACTCTGCAAGTTAATTCCACCCATTTCAGATATTCTGAATTCTTAACTGATAGAATAATATTTTGCCTTTCTGACTTACTTTACTTTTTAGAAGTTTTAAAGCAATCAACATTATTTGAGTACCCATAGGCTATGGAATCAGATAGACCTAGGCTCTGAAACACATACTGTCACGCTGAGAAAGTCACTTAAACCCTCTAAACTTCGGTTTCCTCAAATTCAACATAGACATATTGTTACTACTTCATGGGATTAATGAGAGGATTAGTAAATAATATGTTAAGTATTAATTCTATTCAGCACATAGTTACTATTAATACTATTACAAACTTCTGAAAATTTTTTCTAAAGCCTGAGTTATAAACAGTGTATAAATATCTTTGTTACACATGATTAACTGTACTAGTGAGATGCTTCTTGAATGGAAAATTCTTCTTATTTTCTTTTTATAAGAAAATATACCTCACATTATACACAAAAATTAGAAAACATAGGTGTAAATCTTTATGACCTTGCCTTAGGGAATGATTTTTTAGCTATTACACTTAAAGCAGAATAAAGAAGTGAAAGATAAAACGAACTTTGTCAAAATTAAAAATTTTTGGGACTTCCCTGGTGGTCCAGTGGGTAAGACTCCGCACTCCCAATGCAGCGGGCCCAGGTTCGATCTCTGGTCGGGGAACTAGATCCCACATGCATGCTGCAACTAACATCCCACGTGCCGCAACTAAGACCCGATGGAGCCAATATAAATAAATTAATTAATTTAAAAAAATGACAGAGGTTACTTTTAGGGAGCAGAGTGGGGGCAGTGATTGGGAGAGGACAGGAAATTCTATTCTGTTCTTAACCTGTGTGGTGGTTACAGGGGAATGTTCCCTCTATGATAATTTATTGTGTTACACACTTATGAATTGTGAACATATGTATGTTATACAATAAAAACTTTATTTGAAAGAGTAACAGTATTCAAAAAGTATTTCACAGGGACTGAGAAAAGCTTTCTAAGTCAGTAGGCCAGTGACCCTCGTCCATGCTTCACTGGAACCTGCTAAGCACTGACCCTGCGCCACCGTGGGGCTGCACACTGGGTGTGCACAGCAACCAGAAGTGGCCCTGCCTTCCAGCACCTGCGGTGGTGGGTGGACAGCTACAGGGGAGGAAGTGCGGATTGGGTGCCAAGAATCTGCCAGCTTTCAGACACTGCCTGAGCTCTGGTTTAAACCCCCTGGACTCTGGTTCCCCCCTGTTAAGGAATACGCTTGCAATTTTTATGATTCCTTTTTTTTTTTTTGCGCTATGCGGGCCTCTCACTGTTGTGGCCTCTCCCGTTGCGGAGCACAGGCTCCAGACGCACAAGCTCAGCGGCCATAGCTCATGGGCCCAGCCGTTCCGAGGCATGTGGGATCTTCCCAGACCGGGGCACGAACCCACGTCCCCCGCATCGGCAGGCGGACTCTCCACCATTGCGCCACCAGGGAAGCCCTATGATTCCTTTTATATGAGAATCTCAAAGACCTCCACAGATTTGCTGAGAGGGGGCAAGGGTCATGCTGGCGATGGCCTCAGTAATAAATTTATATATTTTAAAAATATTTATTTATTTATTTAGGCTGCACCAGGTCTTAGTTGAGGCACGCACACTTCTTAATTGTGGCATGTGAACTCTTAGTTGCGGCATGCATGCGGGATCTAGTTCCTCAACCAGGGATGCAACCCGGGCCCCCTGCAGTGGGAGCACCGAGTCTCACCCACTGGACCACCAGGGAAGTCCCTCAGTAATAAATTTAGATTGGGTGAACAGTCTTAAATATCCCTGGGATTCAAGGGAAGGATGCTTAACTCCAGAAGAGACAGGTAAATGGGAAAATACTTGGGTTCCCCTACTCCTGTGGCCTTTAGAAAGAAGGTGTGTTCTACTGGCACCAGGGGCAGCTTAGATATGATCTGGCTTGAAGGCAAAGTGATGTCTTGATGGGATCTCCCAGAAATTCTTGCAGCTGTGTGAACTTCGAGCCTAATATTATGAACAGATATCAAAGCAGGAAGTCCACTTTTTTTCCTGAAGCATTCTGTTGTATATCATTTAGCACAATGATAAAAAGTCGGTATAGAAATATTAGATGCATTTCTGACCGGTAGAAGCATCTCCTTTCCATCCTTTCCTGCTTACCTTTTCAGTACCTGAAGTAAGCCTTGGCCCTCTGCCTTAGCTTACTTTCTACCCCTTCAATCTGCTCCAGCTGCGAAGGACACGCTCATTTAGTTCACAGTGAAGTGTAAATGCCCAGCAACACCCAGGTGTGTATTATACCTGGCCAGAGCACTTGCACTTTGACACGGAAACAGCTAGTCCAAAGGACTCAATTAAACCATGAGCAAGCAGGGTGTGAAAGTACATTTGGATACAGGTCTTCCAGGGCATGGTGTCTGACTCACACTTAAAGGGTAAAATTGGCACTTCCATTTCACATCCTTTCTAAAGTTAACCATGCTTTACCCAACACACAAATGTTTACTGTCTAAAGAGTTCATGAAAGCCCAGCTCCTCTGGTCAGCTGTCTCTGACCCCCCGGATTGGTGCACAAGTCCTGCTTTGGGCTCCCAGAGTGCCTGTATCTTAGCACTCTCCACAAGGCCCTCATAGTACCTGCTCAAGTCTACCTCAGAGGGCAGGAAGGAACAGTTCCTTTTACTCCTAAGGCCAGGTACATATCAGGCCCACAATGACTGGTTAGAGAATGAGTACTTTTTAACTTCAAGAATAAAGAAGTCGTCTTTTTTACAGTCCTGATGCTGGGACTCTGCCTAGACCTCTCTTTGTTTTACTCCACTCTTGTATCTATCTGCTACTTAAACATCCTGCAGGTATGCAGGACACCTGCCTTGGCAGTTTACCATATAAATAAACCAAGGGATATTGCCTCCACTGACACACAAGTATATGTGGCTGATGGGAAAGTACATACCTTTTTAACCTGGAGTGAGAACCTTCTCTATTTCACCATAACAAGACATTGCCTTGGCAGCATTTTTGGGGAAATAATTTTTAGGAAAAATGTCTGTGTTAACATGCAGTCATTCGGTAAAGGATGAACATCTAGGTTGAACAGAATGTCCAAAGCATTCAGCTAATAAGCAAAAATTAAGTTTCTAAATCTATAATTTATTCTGATCCTGATTTTTGGCTGCAACATTCCCATGGGTTATTAATAGGGCAACAAAGTTCACACCCTGTGGGGGGGAAAAAAAATAACAGATCCTGCAGACTCAACATGTTATGATCTCAATCAGGAACTTCCACTTCTCCTTAACATTCCTAGTGAAATAATGAACAATGTAAACAACTGCCTAAGTGGGTAAAGGGCTTCAGGCAGGGGACACCTCCAGCCTGAACTGAAATGTACCACATCCTCCTTTTATTTTTATTTCAAAGGACCATCAAATAATAAGTGTGGTGAAGGGTCAATAAGTGTGGTGAAGAGTTAATCTCTCCTTGTGCAGCAACTTGTACCACAGAGGGAGGAAGCCAGAGGAGGCTGCTGGTCGTGAAAGTGCTGGCCGCCCACCTCATACAAAGGACCAGAACCTTATACTGCCAGTGTCCATGTTCTAAAGAGTTACTCCTGTTGCGTGGCAAGGGCAGCTCTTCGTTACACTAAAGCCGGTGGAAGAATCAAACCTCAATGTTAATGAATCAAACCTCAATGTTAATAAATCCACCTCACTGAAATCAGAACTGATTACCCAGTTTGAAAATGTTCAAGTTGACAGTATGTTTAAAAGGATAAAACTACAGCCCTAAATTTCTTGGCACAAAACAAAGATCCAAAATCAATGACTGCTACCCCCAATTATATAAAACAAAGAGGTACTTAAGAACAGGTTCACATACTCTGTTCAGAGGCAGGTTAACCTACTGAACACCACCACCACCACAAACAAACAGCTCTTGCTCCACTTGGGTCTACCCAGCACACTCAAATACAAGTTCCCATGAAGAATAATTTGCTAGGTGCTAAGCATAGCAGTAGACACTAAATTGATTTCCTTCAAATACATATTAGGCATCTAAATCCACTGATTTTTACCACCTGCTATAAAAACAACTGCCTATGAAATATACTGCATTACAAGGAGACTTGCCTCTAGAAACAGAGAGAACGAGAAAAGGCTTCAAGAGAACGAGAAAAGGCTTCAAAATTAGTCTTATTTTTTCTGCAGAACAATGCACTTACCATGCCAATGGCTCTCTGCAGCTTTATTTACATTTTTTCTCAGCAACCTCCCCAGCCAGAGAGTCCAACCAAAACAGCCAGGGTTGGTGGGGGAACGCATCCGCCTGTGCTTTCAAACTGCCAGTGCAGATTCCATTCACCAAAACCAGACAGAGCTGTTTAAAGATGCCCTCTCTGTGACCCTGCTCTGCTGAAGGTCAAGTACACTATCACTCCCTGTAACTAAGGAAGCAAAATTGACATGTTCCTGCTGTTTCACCAGCTGCTGAGGCAGTTTGTCTAATAATATGATTAGACATCTTTCTAGGGAAGATGTAACTTTGCTTTACTAAGTTCTCCCTTCACCTAGATTGTTGCCTTTACTAAATGCTGGCCCCTACCCCAGACCACCTTTCCTGAACTGAGAGCTCAGGAGAACGTTTCAAAACAGTTTTAAAACTATAAGGAGTAAAAAGGGAAGATTTGGAGAACTCAGAAATACCACATTCTGCATATAGCATTTTCAAGTTCACAGTACATTAAGTCAATATTTTTAAAGACATGGGGTCTTGGCAAGTTCCTCCTTCATTGAAAGGGAAGGTAACATCATAACCATCTGCATTACATATAAAAACACCCATAAGAATAACAGCACCGGGCTCCTTTAACAAACATTTTACTACATCCACCCAACACGTAACAGGCATGTGAATACAGGTCAGAACTCTAGCCTCCAAAGCCTCCTATTCTGGTGAGAAGATAAACACGTATAGTCAGGGCAAATGAGAGACTGTGGAATGGCTTCAAATCTAAGCCTCCCCCTTTCCCCAAGGCCACAGAGGAAAGGGAGCTCCTGGGGGAGGTCACAGAGAGGTGGGGCTGGGTGATAAGAGCACTTGCTTCCTGTATGACATGGAGTGAATGCTGGTCAATCACCCTAAACCACAGAAAACAAATGAAAGCCTGGCGGAAGAGTAGGAAGAAATATATGGATATTTACTTTTATGTAGGATGGGAGGAGGGGATTGAAAGAGGAAGGAAATTAAAAAGAAATAAGTTCACACTGTCATAAATAATGAATTTCCACTCCACCAATTTGTATGTGGAGTGGAAACTTAAAACAATCTAAGTTAAAAGAATATGCCATCCATTTTTCAGGTTCCAGCACAAACCTAGGCACCCCAACCAAAAGGGGAAAAATTAATCAAGAGTAAAAAAGATGATTATCCTTTTTTAAAGCAGTGACTAAAAGTCCTTCCACTTCAACAACTATTTAAAGTCCTAAGAAACATTAACACTCTATTCACTAAGTACAGCCAGTAAAAGACATGTTAAAGGAAAGATTAATCCAAGGAAGCAAAAAGCTCCAAGGCCCAACTGTTGAGGTCAACAGGTCTGCTCCTCTCATCAAAAAAATTTGTTCATGCCCTCTGGCCTGGTAATTCTACTTTCAGGAAACCACCTTACACAAACTATCCTAAATACAGAAATGGCTTTAACAGTGTATAATCCTAAATTATTTTTCTAGGGAATATGGAATTTCCTCTCTCAGGGGTTCAGATAAGGCAGAGCCCATCTCCAACTGTAGAGGCAGAAAATGCCAGATACTTGCAGTTCTGGCCTCCCTTGGAGGAGGGCAGGGGGTCGATCAGATGCGGAGACTTTGCACTAGCAGCAGGAGCCCCATGTCTGGCCTTGGCGGTGTGGTATGCAGCCACAGCTTCAGACCAGCTCTTCAGTGAGATCTGGGTGCAGGGCCTAGATGCAAAGCTAGTTCTCCAGCTCTCCTGATAACTCTGTCAAGTAAGTTATCTATCCATCCATCCATTCATCCTCACATATATTTTAAGTCAATGTTTTTTAAGAATCTCATTTCTCTTTAAATCAGAAACAGTGGGTTTCTGATGTTATTTGCTATTAGATTCCTTGACTGGTAAAGCATGGATATATTTATCAGTGTTAATCTAGGAGATGGGTTAGTAAATTACGCTATGCTCCCTTGATACAAAATTATGTAGCTATGAAAAACGATGGTCACTGTAGGCTATGTAGTAACCTGTGGAACGGATGATGACGTTTAGTCTGTGAAATTAACATTCTGTGAAATCAAAAGATACAAAGTTGTATGCACAGGATGATTACAACTGGATGAAACACATGTGAAAAAAAAGACCCAAAAAGAACAGGTTTATTCATGTAATAAAGAAATGTTGGTGGGCTTCCCTGGTGGCGCAGTGGTTAAGAATCCGCCTGCCAACGCAGGGAACACGGGTTTGAGCCCTGGTCTGGGAAGATCCCACATGCCACGGAGCAACTAAGCCCATGCGTCACAACTACTGAGCCTGTGCTCTACAGCCCGCGAACCACAACTACTGAGCCTGCAAGCCTAGAGCCTGTGCACCGCAACTACTGAGCCCACATGTTGCAACTACTGAAGCCCACACTCCTAGAGCCTGTGCTCCACAACAAGAGAAGCCACCGCAGTGAGAAGCCCAACCACCACAACAAAGAGTAGCCCCCACTTGCCGCAACTAGAGAAAAGCCCGCATGCAGCAACAAAGACCCAATGCAGCCAAAAATAAATAAAATTAATTAAAAAAGAAAAAGAATGTAGCAATATATACATAGGTGGGAAAGTCATAGACAAAAGGAAATGGCTCCATAAAATTCAGGACATGGCCACACACTGTTACTTCAGAATAGATTTCACTTCACCCTTCAAAGAGAAACTAAGACAAAACACTGGAGCTAATTCAAGCCCTCTCCCTCTGTTCCTGACTTTCCCCCTCTCCACAGCACCTTCCCCATCCAAAACAAATCCATGTGCATATCTGAGAGCCATGGGCTTGAATCCCAAGAGATAACTTATTCAATTTCATAGGGAAAATGAGTCAAATTAATCTACTTACTGAAAACTGAAGTTTATATCCCCAAAATGGGACATGCCAGATACATATCAAATAGAATTGGGAGGGTTTGGGTGCTTTTGTCAGTGAATGGTTACAAATGACACTCAAACTTGCTCAAGTGAAAGGGGAAATTCGTTGGAAGGACACTCTCAGAACCCGGTCTCAGGGTGTATGACTGTGCTATTTGGGAAGGGGAGAGCTGTGAGGCAGCTTCTCTATCTCTTTCTCAGGCCACCTGCTCACTCCCCTTTGCTTTTTTCTGAGAGTCACTCTCCGGCTTCTCTCTGAGGACCACCTTTCTCTGCTTCTACGTTCTGCAACAACTTGGGCTTATACATGGCATCATCTCAAGCCCTGACACTGTATGATCTTTTAACTCCAGGGTCTAGTGTCACCTTTTACTGACCATATGCCAGTAGACACATTATTTAACCCTCTCCTGTGCCTTAGCTTCCTTAACTATGAAAAGTGAGAGCAACACTTCACAGGCATTATGTTAAGATTAAGCAAGATGATACAGAGCTTATGTGCAGTACCTGGCACACAGTAAGGGTTCAACAGGTATCATTGTTAGCAAAGTATGTTCTGTTGCAAGGTTATTTCTGTAATGTGATTTTGATTCTACAAAATTGTAAACAGAGAAATGATGGCAGTATAACACTTGAAATCACACTGATTTACAAGTGACTGGTCCCAATTCTTTAATGCTTTGTATCACAGTGTAGAGCCACAGAATGCAAAGCACATCGGCATCTAAGCTAACAGGAATTCGGTGTCACGCACGATGCCTATTCATACCAGGTTCATCCTCTTGTCTCATTCTGGCCACGTGTTCTGTGTCTTGGAGAAGCTCATTGCACGGTTCTCCCTAACCTTTATGCATTTATTCAATAATTCACCATCTTTAACCCCTCCTTATATCCTCTTCCATAAAGCTACTTTCACCTTGTTTTTAAGACAAAAACCTATACTTACTCTAATGTTTGATTATTAGGAATTTAACATGTCTTTTTAATTATACTAGCATTTTTATTAGGATTGTTATTATCTTTATTAGTGCTCTGGGCCACCCTGAATGCTATTTTTCCATTAGCTCTGTTATTTTTTAAAAATTTTATTTATTTTATTTACTTTTATTTTTGGCTGTGCTGTGTCTTCGTTGCTGCACACGGGCTTTCTCTAGTTGCGACGAGTGGGGGCTGCTCTTCATTGCGGTGCACGGGCTTCTCATTGCGGTGGCTTCTCTTGTTGCGGAGCACGGGCTCTAGGCGTGCGGGCTCAGTAGTTGTGGCTCGTGGACTCTAAAGCACAGGCTCGGTAGTTGTGGTGCACAGGCTTAGTTGCTCCATGGCACATGGGATCTTCCAAGACCAGTGCTTGAACCCATGTTCCCCGCACTGGCAGGCAGATTCTTAACCACTGCACCACCAGGGAAGCCCAGCTCTGTTATTTTGTGTGTAGAACACAAGGTTTTCCAGAACCGCATATTTTGTGTAAAAACAAAAATGCTTGTTTTCCAATTCTTAAGAGTAGGAATCTTATCAGCTCAATCAGTCCATCAGGGATACAGGTTGGCTGAATCACCTGTAGACCAAGGAGACCAGGGGTAATGTGCTATGGATGTGGCCACGCAGGTAAATGCCACAGCAGGGACTATGGGTAGCCATGGTTTAAAACCAGGAAGTACCTCAAACTGCCCACCTTCAATGAAGAGAGTATGGTCTGTCAGGTCAGGGTCTGAGTGCAGCAATTTGCACAATCAGCAGGCTCCTAGTTCAACCCTCAAAGACAGGCCAATCTCCTGTTCAAACTCTCCAATGGCTACCCAACGTACATAGAATAAAATATAAATTCCTGACCATAGCCTATATAATCCAAGAAGACCTGGCCCTACCTATCCCCCTGACCTCATCTCCCACCACGTTCTCCCTCGCCTCCTGCACTCCTGCCACACAGGTCTCTTCATGGTTCCTCTACTGTGCCAAGCACGCTCCCCTCTCCCCTACCTGAAATGTTACCCCATGCCCTGATACTCATATCTGAATCACTCTCTTACTTCATTCAGGTCTCCATTTAAATGTCACCTTCTGGGACTTCCCTGGTGGTCCAGTGGTAAAGAATCCGCCTTACAATGCATGCCACGGGGCAACTAAGCCCACAGGCCACAACTACTGAGCTCGTGCACCTCAACTAGAGAGCCCGTGTGCTGCAAACTACAGAGCGCATGCACTCTGGAACCCGCGCACCACAACTACAGAGCCCACACCCCCTGGAGCCTGCGCGCCACAACTAGAGAGAAGCCCGTGTGCCTCAACGAAATATCCCGCATGCCTCAACGAAGATCCCACGTGCCACAAATAAGAGCTGACACAGCCAAAAATAAATAAATTTTTAGAAATGATAATTTTTAAAAAAAATTTATGTCACCTTCTAAGAAGTCTTCCCTGAATGTGCTTAGATAGTACTCTCATCACTTTCTATCTCTTCACTTTTCTTTATAGCACTTACTCCTCTCTTGACATTTTTCATTTGTTTAGACGTTGGCTGTTTCCCAATAGGATAGAAGCTTCACGAGAGCAGAGTATCTTAAAAACTAGACCAACGCCTAGCACACGGCACACAGTAAGCCCTCCTTAAATATTCGTTGAATGGATAAATGCATACCTATGAAGCACCTTGAAGTCTATCAGTGAACAACTTTAATTTGCTTTACTAGTAATACTTTCCCTTACTTCCAGTTAAATATAGCAAATACATGCATTTATTATCCCTATTCCTTTAACAAATCACATTTAAGCATGAGTAAAGGATTAAGAAAATGTACAGATCCACAAGGACAAAAAGAATAGTCGAGGAGATGACAGTGGATCACAAATACTAACAAACTCTAGGAACAGGGAAAGTAGTTGGTGGAGGGCAAACTGACTCAGCAGGATGAACAAAGCTGAACTCCAAATGGCTATAGAGGGGAATACTAATGAGAAACAAGCCAATTCCCACCCCAGAACCCTGGAAGGGCTCAGTACTAGATCCCTCAGTTCCACAGAAAGCTGGGTTAAGAAATAGTGTGAAAACCAGGGGCTGGATGTGACTCATCACATGACCACCACTTTCTCATTCCCCTGCAGGGAAAGTGCAGCGTACCAGGCCCCAGACCAGAGACATCAAAACATCTTCACAGCGAGGAGGGAGCCACCCTTCTTCAGTTTGCAAAGAGTAGATTAAATATTGAACCTCAAACCCTCACTCTGTGCCATAACTTTAAAATCAACAACAATAAAAATACTGGAGAGAAGGCATAAATCACCCCCACCCGCAAAGAATTCTTGCCTCCCAAAACTGAATGGCCCCAGAAAAGAAACCTATGGATAGTGACACCTGGGGCACCCTCCAAACAAAATGTGTGGCTGCCTATCTAATCACCCCAAAGTAAAATCAAACCAAAAGTTGACAAGCCTTGCTCCTGCACAAAAAACATTTGTTTTTGTTTTCAGTTTTAACTGCTTCATTTTAAAATGTGAACCAACAATAAGGATCATTAGCTACTTGAGAAAAGCTTCCTTATGAAATAAAGGAACTAAAGGAAACAAGAAAGAACTTGGATAAGACAGCACCTATGGAAGCAGCAAAAGAAAACTAAAAAGAGCAAAAACTGCAATTATCACACTCACAAAAAGAGGACAAACTACTGCATACACGAGACAACAAAAAGTTGCCACATGGCTTGGTCTGGTTCTCCCACCGCTCCACGTCAGGCTGCAAGGCCTGGGCGGAAGAGGGCAGGAAGGGACAGCGCAGAGGGCCCAGTTCCTCGGGGATCTGGAGCGGCCCAGGCTCCACCCAAAGGAAGGGCAGCTCTCCCCAAGGGGTGGGGATAGAGGTACCCAAGAGATGGATGGGCAAGGTTATCAGCTAAACCTGCTCCTGCAAAAGTGGAAACAAAGCCAAAAAGGGAAACGAGAACAGGGGAGCAAAGGGAAAACAGGCCGAAGTGGCTCAAGAACCAAGAAACTAAAGAAGGTTTACTTGCAGAAAATAGAAAACTGAAAGGGGGAGAGTCCAGCCTCTGAAGAAGCAAGAGAGAAAGAAGCCAAGTCTGATGAATATCACACACCAAGTCTTACCAGTGGACCCTGTCTCACTTCTTGTACAACTCGGAGGAATAACGTTATCAACTATTTTGTAAACACAAGGTTTTTTTTAAAAGTATATCTAGGGGTTTCCCCGGTGGCGCAGTGGTTGAGAGTCCGCCTGCCGATGCAGGGAACACGGGTTCGTGCCCCGGTCCGGGAGGATCCCGCGTGCCGCGGAGCGGCTGGGCCCGTGAGCCATGGCCGCTGGGCCTGCACGTCCGGAGCCTGTGCTCCGCAACGGAAGAGGCCACAGCAGTGAGAGGCCCGCGTACCGCAAAAAAAAAAAAAAAAAAAAAAAAAAAGTATATCTAGAAACATTTCTAACAAGGAGGAAATGCCACCACATCCAAGTTGTCAAGACTAAATTTTGTTTTTTGAGAGGTGAATCATTTGCTGTTGCTTATTTTTCAATACAACCAGAAAATAGTGGGGTATTGAGTACAGGAGGCTTTGATTGTCTTAGGTGTTCAGCTTAACATGCCATGGATGGGGGTATTTTTCATTTCCTATTACATAAATCGTACTAAATGACAACTTGGAGTCCTAATCGTGCATTTAATACGCCTTGAACATTTAAAATTACTTTTGTTCTCATGTTGTTTTCAGTAAAATTGTTTCCTAAAGAAAACCACCCCTTGATCTTGGCCCCTGCGTGTTAGAACTGCCTGCTCTCTGCAATATCTTTCATCATGCTAGTCCATTTTCCTAGTAACTTTGTTAATGTGCTGTGAAAGACTGAAAATTGGAGTATGTATATGATATTCAAAATTGTGAATTAGTGGGACTTACAATGTAACAGTTTATCAACACTTGAAGATACTGGTACTTGATATCCTCTTACAGAAAAATTTGCTGCCAACTTTCAAGCTGGAATAACTTTAGGAAAGATAACTACATGGTTTTTTTAGATGTTTGGTACATACGTTACAAATTGTGTACAAACTGAAATGTCTGTGTACTCATGCTCAAAACCACCAATAAAATTTCAGTTAAGAAAGGAAAATAAAAGAAAAAAGAAAAAGTTGCTATAAAAGAAAATTAATAAGTTCCTATAATGAAAAATAAGATAGCAAAGACGAAAACAATGTTGAAGAAACAGCAGCAGCAGCAGCAGCTGGGCAGTGGCTATTTGCCACACTGTATTATTATTACTATGTGACATGCTTTAGACACACTAACTGAATTCTCACAATAATCCTCTACAATAAGTATAATCATTAACCCCATTTGATAGTTGGGGACACTGGCACAGCAAGGTTAAATAATATGCTCAAGGGCTTCCCTGGTGGCGCAGTGGTTGAGAATCCGCCTGCCGATGCAGGGGACGCGGGTTCGTGCCCCGGTCCGGGAAGATCCCACGTGCCGCGGAGCGGCTGGGCCCGTGAGCCATGGCCGCTGAGCCTGCGCGTCCGGAGCCTGTGCTCCGCAAAGGGAGAGGCCACAGCAGTGAGAGGCCCGCGTAACGCAAAAAAAAAAAAAAAACTATGCTCAAGCAACTGGTAAGACCTGAAGACAGATCTAAGTTGGAAATCTCCCTGAAAGTAGAAGCAGCAGAAAGAGCTAGAAACAGGAGAGAAGAAATGATTAGTTCAAGACCTCCAGTATCCAGTTAATTAGGAGTTCTGGAAAGAGACTGGAAAAACACTGAGGGAAGATATTATCAGAGAACTACTGTAAAACACTTTCGTAGAACAGGAAGTCGTGAGTTTCTAGATTGAAAGGACCCTCTGAGTGCTCAGTATAATGTATAAAAGAAAAACTACACTAAGAGACATTACTATAAAATTTCAGAACAACAGGGATGAAGAAAAGATCTTAACAATGAAGGTAGGGGACAGAAAAGGCAAGAGAGAAAGAGGGAGAGAGACACCTATGAGAATCAAGAATGTAAATGGCCTTCTCAAAGCTGGAAGACAATAAAATGATGCCTTGAAATTCTGAGGTAAAATTATTATTTTCAACTTAGATTTATATCCCCAGTCAAACTATCACTCAAGCATGTGGGTGTAAATAAAGACACATTCAGATATGCAAGATCTAAAAACAATTCATCTCCGATGCACTCTTTCTTAGGAAGTTTTTGGAGCACGTTATTTACATTTTTTTTAAAAAAAGGAAAAAAACCCATGAATTCAAGGCAAGAATCCCAAACAAGAGACAAATAAAGGATGACAGCTGTGCAGCAGGCTTAAAAAGCAATCAGTAGGGACTGGAGCAGGAGGTCAGAGGACTTTAGGAGGAATGTTTTCACAGGAAAATAAAGGAAACTGAAAATTCCTCTGATGTATTTGTATGAAGAATAGTATTCAGAGGGTTCTACAACTTTATTGGAGATACTAGGAAGTATATGTGATAATGTCATAGTTAGGTAACAAAACATTAATTTATGCAAAGAGGATACACTTTTATTGGGAGAATGAAGGGAAGATCTGTGCGTGTGAGGCACTGAATGAAAACTAAAGTTTATTTATATAGTAAGTCAAAAAATGTCTAATACCAGAAATGAAAGCAGAAACTTATTACTGATTTTGCAGAAATAAAGAGGATTTTAAGAGAGTACTATGAACAACTGTATACCAACAAACTGGATAACTGAGATGAAATGGACAAATTCCTAGAAACATACAACCTACCAAGACTGAATCATGAAGAAATAGAAATTCTGAGTAGACCTATAACTAGTAAGAAGACTGAATCAGTAACGAAGCCTTCCCCACCCCTCAAAAAGCCCTGGACCAGCCTTAGTGAATTATACCAAACATTTAAAGTAGAATTAACACCATCCATCTCAAACTCTTCCAAAAAACTGAAGAAGAGGGAACACTCCCAAACTCATTCTATGAAGCCAGCATTGCCCTGATACCAGTCAGGCAAAGACACTGCAAGAAAAGAATACTGCAGATCAATATCCGTTATGAATACCAATGCAAAATTCCTCAAGAAAATATGAGCAAACTGTTATCAGCAGCATATTAAAAAGATTATACACATGACCAAGTGGGGTTTATTCCTGACAAAATTCAACACCTTTTCACAATAAAAACATCCAACATGGTCTTCCCTGGTGGCGCAGTGGTTGAGAGTCCGCCTGCTGATGCAGGGGACACGGGTTCGTGCCCTGGTCTGGGAGGATCCCACATGCCGCGGAGCGGCTGGTCCCGTGAGCCATGGCCGCTGAGCCTGCGCGTCCGGAGCCTGCGCTCCGCGACGGGAGAGGCCGCGACAGTGAGAGGCCCTCGTACCGCAAAAAAAAGAAAACAACAAAAAAACATCCAACAAACTAGAAACAGAAGGAAACTATCTCCACATAATGAAGGTCATATGTGAAAAACCCACAGCTAACATCACATTTTGTGATGAAAGACTGAAAAATTTTCCTTTAAGATCAGGAAGCCAAGGATGACTGCTTTCACCTCTTCTACTCAATATACTAGAAGTTCCAACCAGAATGATTAAGCAAGAAAAATGAGTACAAGGCATCCAAGTTCGGAAAGAAGTAAAATTATCTTTATTCACAGATGACATGATGTTCCACAGAGGAAAATTTAAAGATGTCACACACACACACTAGAATAAACAAATTCAGCGAAGTTGCAGGATACAGAATCAACACAAAAATCAGCTGCAGTTATCAATGATGCTTAAAAAAAAATTAAGTAAACAATTCCATTTACAATAGCCTCGAAAAGAATAAAATACTGCCGGGGTAGAGGGGAGGAGGGAATGGATGTTAGTGTTTAAAGGGTACAGAGTTTCAGTTTGGGGAGATGAAAAGTTCTGAAGATGGGTAGTGGTGATGGTTACAGAATAATGTAGTTAATGCCATAGAACTATATGCTTAAAAATGGTTATAATGGTAAATT
Organism: Kogia breviceps; assembly: GCF_026419965.1. Lineage (NCBI taxonomy): Eukaryota > Metazoa > Chordata > Mammalia > Artiodactyla > Physeteridae > Kogia > Kogia breviceps. Next base: position 4,208,842 of record NC_081319.1, on the reverse strand, counting down.
TTATATTTTACCACAATTAAAACTAAAACAACACCTCTCTCCCAAAAAAGGGCAATGTCTAACACTGATTAAAGAAAAAACTGGAGAAAAAATGTTTTTAATAAAATAAAAAATGAACTGTGTAGTGTAAAAGTCTAGGCTCTGAAGTCACTCAGATATGGCAAAGTAATCTCTCTACCTCTCAGTTTCCCCCACTTAAAGTGGGGAAAATAATAATACTTTCCTTATAGTGTTAATGGAAGTATTAAATGAGGTGATGAGCTGAGCATAACACCTGGCACACTATTATGCAGCTACAGATACATGTGAGAAATAAATACCTTACAAAACTGCAATCAAACTGTATATACTGCATATGTAATCATGCTTTATTGTTCTAGAAAGTATATAATTCTAATTAAAAAGTAGAAGTCACAAATCCCTCTAGTTTTTTTTTTTTACCATTTCTTTTTGTTCTTTTATTTTGGAAAATACCTCCTAATTTTGGTAGTGGCATCTGGTTGCTGTTATGTATTGTTTTTAAAAAACACTTTTATTGACCTATAATTCACCTATCATACATTCTACCCATTTGAAGTGTATAATTCAATGGTTTTTTAGTATATACACACATATGTGCAACCATCACCACAGTAAATTTTAGAAAAATCTCATCCCCTCAAAAAGAAACCCTGTACTCTTTAGGTATCACTTCCAATATCCAGCCCTAGGCAACCACTATATCCTATTTTCTATCTCTACAGAGTTCTCTGTTCTGGACATTTCATATGAATGGAATAATATAATGTGTTGTCTTTTGTGACTAGTTTCTTTCACTTAGTATAATGCTGTCAAGGTTCATCCATGCTGTAGCATGCATCAGTAATTCATTCCTTTTTACAGCTGAATAATATTCTACTGTCTGGATATACCACATTTTGTTATTCATTTGTCAGTTGATGGACATTTGACTATTTCTACCTTTTGGCTATTTTGAATAATACTACTATCAACATTGGTGCACAAGTTTTTGTGTGGACGTATGTTTTCATTTCTTTTGGGTATATAGCTTGGAATGGAATTGCTGGGTCATGTGTTAACTTCATATTTAACTTTTTGAAGAACTGCCAGACTGTTTTCCAAAGTGGCTGCACCATTTTACACTACCAGTAATGTAGGAAGTTTCCAACTTCTCCACATCCTCACCAACACGAGTGGAAATTAATGAAACAGAGAATACAAAAACAATAGAGAAAAATCAATGAAAAGGCAGTTCTTTGAAAAGGTCAACAAATTGACAAATTTTTAGCTAGACTGACCAAGAAAAAGATTCAAATTACTAAACAGAATCAGAAATAAATGAGAAATTGGTACTGACCTTAACAGAAATAAAAAGGATAAAAGAATACCATGAACAACTGTTTTGACAATAAATTAGATGACTTAGATGAAACGAACAAATTCTCAAAAAGACAGAGACTACTGAAACTGACTCAAGAAGAAAAAGACAATATGAACAGACCTATAACAAGTGATGAGACTAAATTTGGAAATAAAAAACTACCTGCAAAGAAAAGACCAAGCCCACATGGCTTCACTGCTGAATTTTACCAGACATTTAAAGAAGAATTAATATTAGCTCTTCATAAACAATTCCAAAAAATAGAGAGGTCACACAGTTTGCAAGTGGCAGGATCAGGATTTAAACCAGGCAATCTGGCTCCAGAGTCTATACTCTTGACCACTATATTAAACTGTCTCTGTGAATAACTGAATAAATCGGAGCACATTATAGGACATCAAGTTGTTCGTCTGTATGATCCAAGTTTTGTAGTTTATTTTGGTAATGTGACTTATCTGGTCCATAGGGAAGAAGGTTGTTCTGGGGACTTGAGAGAAAATCATTTACACTATTGACAATGTTGCTGTATCTCATTTATGGAGCAAAAGCGTGGGACCTGCTAAAGCTCCTTATATGTTTTTATTTCAATGACTTCTCACAACAATCCCATGAGATAATAGGTTCTACTACTACTCCCATTTTCTAGATGAGAAAACTGAGGAACAAGGCAGTCACCCACATAGCAAATGGCAGGACCTGGATTTAAACCCCAATCGGTCTGATCCCTAGAGAGCCCCCTTTCCACCATAGAGAGCCTGTCCTCTGATGTAGCCTGTCTCATGCCTGATCCCTGCAACACAGAGCTCTGGTGAGCCTATCTCCAGTCCTATTACTCACCTGCGTGTGCTTCTGGCAAACAGGCAGGGAAGAGGTATGTTCCTTAACTGTCTGCTGATTCAATAAACTGTCCCCAAATGACTGCTAATAACCCCTAATTTAAAAACTTCATTCCCACTCAATTATTGTTTAGCACCAACATGATGAACTGTAGGCTCTCTTACTCATTTGGCTGATCTAATATTATATATAGCTACCACATGTAGTTTAAAGTCATTAAGCTTGAAATTTCAAAATAATAGCATGGAAATCTAGGGAATATTTTAAATAGGAAGATTGCTTTTGTTCTCCAAATTAATAATGCCTCCTACTATTTTGAATGTCTCCTCAAAATGTGCTTTTTGCCATGGGAAACAACAGTTGCACTAAATTAATACATGAAATTCCATTTCTTGATGGAAGTAAGGCATCTGACAGAAAATTTTACCCAGCAAATTTTCTGAATACATACATAAAACTTGTATTATCCTATAAATTACTATCGGTCGGTACTACAGGTTACTACACTAACCTCTTCTAAAGCATTAGTGATGACTTCTTAAGGCAGTGATGCACATACTAGTCTCCAAGTCAGTCTCAACTGGAAACTGTATTAAATGCAAAATAACCTAAATATCTGAAAAGCCAACAATGATTTTCAGGGTAATTGTTCCTAAGGCAAACTAAAGCAACATATAAACACAAGCATTTTAACCCCAATACTTTCACAGCTCTTTAGCTCTTCCTAAAATATAGTATTTAAAAATTTGTAAAATCTATCTGCTTTCATCCTCAGTTAACATTAACCCTTATTTGCTGGGTGAAAGGGATGATTATTATACTGCTGCCTTAAAGTCAATGGTTGATCTAAAATCTGAAAAGTCTGCTCACCAATTTTACTGGTATAAACTGGCATTCGTGTACTTATTTATTTTAAAAAATCCTTTCGTTAAATGTCCATCCTTTGATAAATCTGTGTCTTTACCTTAGAAATACGATATTGGTTCAAAAACACAAATCTGAATCCTTCTAATGGCTCCTGTTTGCAGCACGATGCATGGTTTATTGGAGGAGCTCTGGAAGAAGTGAAACAGAACTGGGTCAGTGTGCCCTCGGCCAGTTACTTGTCCCTGAGCCTTGGTTTCCTCACCTATTAAATGGGAACAGAGATCACACCAAACCTAAAAAGGTTGTTGAGGACTGAAGCCCTTGCAGAGGGCCTGGTACAGACTGAAAAGATCTGGCCCTACTTCCCTCCTTTACACCTCGAGTTGCCTGACATTCCAACCTACTTCATGCCTCTGTCCTGTCTTTGCATAGGTTTCTGACTTAGGATACCCTCCTCAGCATCTGCCAGTTTCCCACCCTGCTTCTTTACATCTGTCTATCAAGATTATTTGCAACGCAAGACCCATCTCCAGGATTACCTTCCTCACATGGAGTTTTACGTCTTGCCATTTTATAATTACTCCTTAACTAGGCCCAGAGAACACTAAAGGAAGGACCAATGGCTCATTCGCCTCCATATTTCTTAGCACTTAGCAAAATCCCCAGCACGTGGAAGGTCAACAATGACTGCAGAATGCACAGAATCCGCTTTCCACCATACACAGTATTAACAGAGTACCAAATGTGCAAGAAACTAAGAGCCTTTGACTTAAAACACCCACAAGTTTGACAAACATCATTAGACTCTTAGTTTTTGTTCAAAGTAACATTTTTAAAGTCACCTCATCCTATGCAGCTAGGCCACCCTATTCATGCAAAGAAACTTTAGGAGCAAATGTTCTTGACATTTTCATTTTTCTTCAATGGCAGCATCCTGCTTTGGATTTGGCTCACATGCTGACTTCACTGGGACTGTTTTGAAAGAACAGTGCACACTGATGTACTTTTCCTTTTAAAAGCAAGGGTGCCAGCTATTTTGCTAGCCCCTGTCACTCACCTCAGCCACCTGCTGGGTCCCCACTCTGTGCTGAACCAGCCCCTCCATATTTGTAGCCATGGTGAAGCAAGATCATTAGAGAACCTGTTTGGAAAGATGTAGCAACTTCTATCAGGTGGAGAGAAACCAGCCTACTTGAAAAACATCAGTAATCAAAATTCTTCTTTGGTACCATGTGGTGCAGATTTTGCCCTCCACAGACAACGAGCTATCAGACTAAGCATATCTGGATAGGCTGCACCAGCTTCTTCGATTACAGGTACTAATATTAATCAGTACTAACATTTCAATTGGGAAACAAGACTTGCCCCAGTAAATACAGACAAGGTGAATTTGGAACTTTATCAGTTCTCTTGGGTTGTAACAGCTCGGTTCACCTCTCAGGCAGGTGGGAATCGCACCTTTTTGGATAGCTCCTTGTCACAGTGTGCTAATAAGAAGGTGGCTATCTGAGAAAGGTGTTAAGATCAACTTCAATACAGAGCATTAGATTGCTATCAGCAACTGTACTTCTGTTACTAGTGACCAAACAAGGAGCAAAACCCTGCCCAGGTGCTAACACACCTCACTCACGGGTTTAAAGGCAAACACTATCACTAACAAAGTAAGAAAAGAAGTAAGGAGACTGCATTACTGAAGTGGGCTAAGAACACGGTACTCATAAATTTATCAATTTATATTTTTAAGTCCTCAGTAAATTAGAAACCCAGATAATTCAGCTTTATATTATTAGAAAAGTTATGCCATCATTTGCCTTAAATTGAGGAAGATCATCTAAAGTCCAAAAAGCATGCTAGTCTACTGGGTCAGGATCACTTGAGTGCAAGCAGTGTTGATGAAACAGACCCCCTGGTCTCTTTAGGTCATGACATAAAGATCCCCTGAATACTCCCTAAACCCTTTCCAATTAACTCTACCACAAAGAATTCAGGATAAAGGGATTCCACTTTGGACCTAATTCCTGGACAAAGCAAAGACTTCATTATGGACTGCACAGATCCTATGGTTAATAGGAGTTTAAAGCTCTTGTATAATTTATTTTCAGCATTTATACATAAAATCTATATAGTCCTACCAAGTGTGTAACACATAAAATGCACACACAGTTCATTTGCTTGCCCCTCCTCAATCACAAACTGGACTATTCTGCAGTGCAACTTCACAAAACACTTTCCTATAGTTCTCACCTAAAGTATTATATTTATAAGCGCTGATGTCTATAAACTTTTTCACTCTCTGGTAACTTTTTACATTATTCTATCCACTATTAGACAGCCACTTCTATTATCCTCATTCCCCTTCAGATTATTTTATTGGCAAAATGGTAATGAGAGAGAAATGGGAGCATGAAACCATGAGTGACAAATAAAAAAGAAATCGGCCCTGCCTTCAAGGATCAATATCCTCTAAGAGTACATACTGCATCAACTGCTATAACGATACCAAGTCAGTGAATCATCTTCACAGAACAGGATTAGGTCCAAGACTGGGGAGGCAGTGTTTCTGGTTATTTATTCTTTTAATAAGTATTCAAGACTTTTAATTTTTGCTTACTTTTCTTTGTTTCTAGAAGAAGAAGCACAGAGAAACACTGGTCTTTTCCCCTACTCACAGTTTGATTCCAACGAATAAGACATAGAGGAAAAAAGCATCACTTCACATGTACCAGAAAAGTCAATCAACTGTTGTTAAAAACACAACTCATGCATGTGAAAAGTCTAGAGTTCTAATCTTTTTTTCTCAAAACAGTAAATAAGAGCTCTCTAAAGAATCAAATGGATAAAGATAGCAAATAGATTAAGAAATAAAACCCAAATATGCAGCTGTTGACTATTAATTTTATCACTTTTAGGTGTTATTAGCATTTCTATTGCTGTTAACTGCAGTTTTATGCAAGAAATACATGAACTTGAGTATTACAAAAATATTATTAGGGAAATATTACTGAGTATTAGAGTACAGAAATAACAAAGTATTAGAAAGGCATATCTTTCTATTGGGTCTCCCTAAAAGAGGTGCCTGATCCTCCAAGTTTTAAAAGGTATCACAATGTAAGAAGTAAGTAAAACAACATCCTCTGGTGATGTTAAGAAGTGAGGGAAAACATTTAACAAAGACTATGGATGTCAGGGAGTAAGACTCAACTGACAGCCTGTTTTACTGGCTACCGCAGCCATAGGCTGAGACACATAGTGAGAGGGAAGGGTAAAGCTTTGGAAAGGGTACTGGGAGGTGGTTATCAATGAGGGGGTGTCCATCAAGAATGAAAACCTCCAGGGAACAGCGGGTCATGTCTACATATTCACTAGCACAATATAATTTTGTATTTGAAATTTGAAAAACAAAAAAATCCTATTGCTTCGCCAGTACAAACTAGACAAAGCACTTCAAAACAGCCTTGCTGGTAGAGCTAAGCAGGCTAATGTAAATAGTAACTAACACTTACTGAGTGGTTACTATACCCCAGGCACTGTATTCTTAAGTACTCTGGACTGAACACTAAAGTAGCTCTTGGAACAGAAACATGAGTCTTCAAACGCTGGCGCTTGACCCACTCAGCTCCTAACCCTGAAGGACTGCCCCCAACCACCACAATGTTTCCCAATTCATTAACCAAAGAGCTATAAAACCAAGTACCTTAAGTTAAAACAAAAACAAAACAACAACAACAAACACTACAGAATATGCTCCTATGGTGGTTTTAAACTAATCAAGTTCAACCACCATCAACCCTTTAAAAATAACTAGGCAGTAAGTGGACCGCTGAGAATTATTAACAACAATAAGAGGAAGAGGAGGAGAAAGTCCTTGTCCTTGAAGAACTTAACAAGGAAACTACTAAGAGCTGTGCCATGTAGATGCTACAGAGTGTCCGAAGAAAGAAGCACCTCTGAGAGCAATGACAGTTTCACAGGAGAGGAGCCATTTAGACTGGTCTTGAAGGAAAGTGGGAATTTAGCAAGCGAACAGAGGGCGGATGGGAGGGAATTCTAAGCAGAGCTCAAACTGCAGGTTATGAGGAGAATGACACAGTAGAGGAACAGCAGGCAATCTGGTGGGGATTGTTGGAGAGGTCAGGGGAGGAGAGAGGCTGACACTGTAGACAATGAGAACTATCAGAAGTTTGGTAGGGAAACGTACTGATCACATCTGGATCTTCAGAAAAAAAAGAATCATTTGGGGGACAGTGTGGAGATGATAGAAAAGGACGGTCTATGGGAGGCCAGTTAGAAAGTGGTGGCAACAAAGACTATGGATGCAGGCAGACTCTTATAAACTTAGCCTGAACTAGTAAGTCTTTCCTGTATAGCACAGAAATGACAACAGGGCACACTATATAAAAACTGTCATACAGACCACAGAATGGCGGAAGTAAAACTATTATTGCTTGGCCTCATGTGGCAGTAGGTTTTATAACATAAACTCTTTCAAATACAAGTAGATCAATATCACTCTTAACAGCAAAGATACAGAGAACACAATGGTGACTTTAATCAACTCTTCCAGACTTAGGAAAAGTGTACAGCTGACCAAACTTTGCAACCAGAGGGTCTTTGGTTTCAGTGGAGGGCTACAAACCCCACTGCAGTGAAAGCTGGGCTCGGACCGGGAGCACCTGAATCCAGTGAGTTAGAAAACAGCCCAGCTATGCTCTCCACAGGGGCAGGCTGAGAGGCCAATGTCTCAAATAACAATAAACAAATCCCGGGACAAGGAAACTCTGTTTTCACTGACAGGGATGGGTGAGCCTACCTTTCCCTTCACAATCAACTGATTCACATCATCCTTATTTATGTATTACGTGGCCCATAATCATACAGCATTCAAAATATTTACTGCCTTGGTAGTTTCTCTTCTGAACAAATATACTGGGTTTAGAGGCTCTGGCAGGCACTAAGCTAATTTCTCTGATACTGAACTGCATGAGGTTATCATTAAGAATAGATCTTAATACATGGAGCTTCCCTGGTGGCGCAGTGGTTAAGAATCCACCTGCCAATGCAGGGGACATGGGTTCGAGCCCTAGTCCGGGAAGATCCCACATGCCGCGGAGCAACTAAGCCCGTGTACCACAACTACTGAGCCTGCGCTCCAGAGTCCACACGCCACAACTACTGAAGCCCGAGCGCCTGGAGCTTGTGCTCCACAACAGGTCACAATATATAAAAACTGTCATACGGACCAGAGGATGGCGGAAGTAAAACTATTATTGCTTGGTCTCATGTGGCAGTAGGTTTTATAACATAAACTCTTTCAAATACAAAGCCACCGCAATGAGAAGTCCATGCACCTCAATGAAGAGTAGCCCCCACTCGCTGCAACTAGAGAAAGCCTGTGTGCAGCAACAAAGACCCAATGCAGCCAAAAATAGATAAATAAAATAAATAAATTAATAAGGAAAAAAAAAGAATAGATCTTAATACAGTGTAAAGGGCCTGACACTGTGCCTGGCACACAGCAGGCATGCAATGCATGGGAGCTACTACTAGCACAAATTTCAAAGAAATTTGAAAGCAACAACAAACTGTAAAATGCATATTATAATTAGGAATATGTCTGTCATTTTGACATAAGATCCACATGAAATTTAACTACATATGTATATGCATTATATGCTCATACAGCATTTATAACTGATTCTATTAAACTGCACAACTGAGTGAAATGAAATGGCTGAATCAGGATAAATCTCAAAAATATTTAAAAATAAACCAATACCGAATAACTATTTGCAAAATACTACTGGGTACAGAACTTCTTGATAGGCATAAGGTATTCAGTGTAAGTTTTACTATGCTAAGATTGTCAGAAGTCTCTTTATACTCATGGGAAAATAAAAACAAAAATATAAATAGCCTGAGAATTAAAAAAATGAGAAATACATAGCTCAAGACTTGAAATCATAGACCAAGACTTGAAAACAGGAAATGGAAATCAAGTGACAGATTTAGTATAATTTAGTAGATGTTCATCAACATAAAAGATGCTTACGGGGATGCCTCTAAGGTCAAGTTGAGATATACATCCTGTCAGAAACCCTGACACTAGTTAGACTCAAAGATTACTTACCTTTTGGGTAAGGTGATTTCCTGCCCCCACAGGAAACTCGTTTCTTCCATATTACAAGTCTGGGCTACCAGAAAGGGGCAGCGATGGTATGTGTGTGCTGGGGCTGGGGAGATGCGTGAGCAGTGACTTGCAGGGAAGAGAAGTGGCTCTTATGTACACGGAGTTCCTAGCTACCAGAGCAGTGCTACAGGTCTCTGTGTAGAGACCTTTCCGAAAATATCACTGTACAGTGTGGGTGGCTTTCCTCGTTTTACCAAGGGCCCAAGTGTAAGGGTGAAACGCATCTTCTTTGTTTCTATTAGTGTGACCCAGGGGTAGACGGATGGAAGGAAAGCAGGACAGATTTTCTGAGAACCTACAACGTGCCTTATATCAAACTAGGCATCATTTAATCCTTAACATACCTTCTGAGTAGGTATTATTAGCTGCACCAATGCAGACAGAAAAAAAATGGAGACTCAGAAGTTTAATGAACTTGTTCCAAGTCATCCAGCTGGAAAGAGGTAAACCTGGGATTCTAACTCAGGTCTCTTTGACTCTAAAACCTCTGCACCAGGAACTTCCCTGGTGGTCCAGTTTTTAAGACTCTGTGCTCCCAATGCAGGGGACCCAGGTTCGATCCCTGGTCAGGGAACTAGATCCTGCATGCCGCAACTAAAGATCCCACACACCGCAACTAAAAGATCCCGCGTGTCGCAATGAAGAACCCCCGTGCCGCAAATAAGACCCGGCACAGTCAAATGAATGAATGAATGAATGTTTTTAAAAATAAAATAAAACCTCTGCACCACAGCACCCTTCAAAATAGTTTCCCAGAAGAGGAAGTCAAAAGAAGAGAATTTTAAAGAGTGACAGGAGACCAATTAATTATCCAAAGGAACAAACTGCTTATATCAATAAGCTTGATCATTTAATAACTCATTTATATAACCACTAATTCCTAAATATATGACTGATGTTTCACTATTACTCACAGAAATTTCTGACCTAGCTCCACCGGGACAGTAACATGACAGTTCCTTTAGAACTTGAACACACCTTGCCCTTACAATTTTACCTACATAATAGTCATACTGATTCATTTTTAAAGTAAAATTTTTTACTGAAGTATAACATGCAAATACGTAAGTGCACAAATCATAAATGAAACAGCTCAATGAATTTTCATTCAGAGAACACAAACATGCGAATACCACTCACATCAGAAAACAGAACATTACTAGCACCTTAAAAGGCTCCCTTGTACCCCCTCAGAGTCCCTTACTTCCCTTCTCTCCTGACTTTCACTATCATGGATTCATTTTGCTTGTTTTTGAGCTCTATGTTAATATATTTTTTGTGTCTGGCTTCTTTTCCTCATTATTGTGATAACCACGAGTAGTTAGTGCATTTTCATCCCTGTATAGCATTCCAACATATGACTGTGCCACAATTTACTTATCCATTCTATAGGTGATGAACATTTAGATTGTTTCTAGTCTGGAGCTCTTATGACTGGTGCTCCTATGAACACTCCTGTGCCGATGGTCCCTGACTTAGGGTGGCTTGACTTAGATTTTTCAACTTTATCATGGTGTGAAAGTGATATGCCTTCAGTAGAAATTGTACTTTGATTTTTGAATTTTGGTCTCTTCCCGGGCTAGCAGTATAAAGTTATGATCCTCTCTCACGATGCTGGGCAGTGCCAGCTACAGCTCCCAGTCAGCGACGTGATCAAACAACCGCTACACTTACAACTGTTCTGTTTTTCACTTTCAGTATAAATTACTGGAGATATTCAATACTTAATTATAAGGCAGACTTTCTGTTAGATGATTTTGCCCAACTGCAGGCTAATGTAAGTGTTCTGAGAACGTTTAAGGTAGACAAGGCTAAGTTACGATGTTTGGTAGGTTAGGTGTATCAAATGCAGTTTCGAATATATTTTCTTTTCAAATTAATTAATGGCTGCGTTGGGTCTTGTTGTTGCGCGTGGGCTTTCTCTAGTTGCGGCAAGTGGGGGCTACTCTTCGTTACGGTATGCAGGCTTGTCCTTGCGGTGGCTTGTTGTAGAGCACAGGTTCTAGGCGCATGAGCTTCAGCAGCTGTGGCACGCGGGCTTCAGCAGTTGTGGCTTGTGGGCTCCAAAGAGCAGGTTCAGCAGTTGTGGTGCACGGGCGCAGCCGCTCCGCGGCATGTGGGATCCTCCCAGACCAGGGCTCGAACCCGTGTCCCCTGCATTGGCAGGCGGACTCCTAACCACTGCGCCACCAGGGAAGTCCCCTCGACATATATTTTCAACTTACAAATAACCCCATCATAAGTCAAGGAAGATCTGTACATGCCTTTTGATGTAATGCTACTTTTTCTTCACTTGAAAATTTTTCTACTTTAAAAAATTGACTGGGGGCTTCCCTAGTGGCACAGTGGTTGGGAGTCCGCCTGCCGATGCGGCGGACACGGATTCGTACCCAGGTCCGGGAGGATCCCACATGCCGCGGAGCGGCTGGGACCGTGAGTCATGGCCGCTGAGCCTGCGCATCCGGAGCCTGTGCTCGGCAGCGCAGCAGGAGCGGCCACAACAGTGAGAGGCCCGCATACCGCAAAATAAATAAATAAATAAATAAATAAATAAAATATATATATATATATATATTTTTAATTGACTGTCTTATCTCTTCAGAAAAGAGACGTATCTTATAAATTTAAAATTTCTTTAAAAACTTCTGTACTGTATTAATTATGTCATCAAACATATTCTAATTATCACTCTTTTCAGCCAAAGGCTGACATGCACTTTGAGATACGTGCTTTTAATCTTGGTAAAAGGTGATTTTTCAGTAATTCCAGGCTTATTCACCTCATCAACCTAGTAGAAGGAAGCATTATTGCAGAAGCAATGGAGGAGTGGAGAGAAAGAGAATGAAGGCAGTACAAATGACATTTCTGAAATGTTCTACAAATAATATATAATCAGATTCACTGTACAATAAATACCACCAGGGGACATGCATCCTGAAGCCTGCTGGTATTGTTTAACTTCTTAAGAGTCATCCAATTTCAGCTGTCTATCCTTCTCAGTGGAGACCTGCCTGCCACACAGAGGTAGGCAGTTATTGGACTTTTTATTGGAGGTACATGTGTGGACAGCCAGGTAAGAAACTTTTCTTTTTTTTGTGGCATAGCTTCTATTCAAAGATGAACAATAAAGGAAAGTAAAGTGGCTCCTAGGAAAACCATAAAGCCTTCAAGTTTGTGTCTGGCCCTGCCAGCCTCTCATTTCTCTACCCACTCTTTGAATAGCATTCACTTCATTTTCCAGGCCCCAACACCTTCTCTCATACCTTCCACTAATCCAAAGAGAGAATGATATGCTCTTCTATTGTTGGCAGAAATTCCCCTCATCAATATGTTAACACTTCCAGGGATTAGAATCATCAGGGTTACTGTCGATAATTTTGGAATGAAAGGTTTCACCTCCTGTTATGGACTTCAGGCCTCATTAGAGTGGAAGAGGTATCACACTCTGTCCCTGAGGCTGGCTTTCATGATTATAGGCTACCTGGAGCCCAGGGGTAATCAGAAAGATAGATGAGCATCTGAGCTAGCCTATTCCTTTCCCATCCTTAACAATTCCCTTCCCACCCCTCTGCTCCAAGACTCCCAGATGCTGGGGTATGAATCTGCTCTTTCTGTCCCCCTAACAGTGTCCTATGCCAATGCCCTGATCTGGACTTTTGTGTCTTCTATCCACTCCCCCCACCAACACTGTGAGCTATGCTAGCTGACTGTTCCCAGGGAGTCTTGCCTTTTTGTACAGAGCCCCTGCTACTTAAAGCTCTAGCACTCAGGGCACCTGAAGAAAAGATGGGAAGCAAGTAACAGCAGTATGTGACAAGGGATATGGGGAAGGAATGGCAGGATGGGACAGAGGCACAAAAAGAATCTCAGCCCCCAGGCCTATTAGGTTGAGGCAAGTGAAACTCCAATAGGTAAGAGCGTATCTTTTACAACGTGTGACAGATTAGGTTAAAGATGATAATCATACGTGGAGGGAAAAAGTCTACATCTAAGCTCCTCATAACCAGCAATAAAGTGAAAATAGATACACTAACCTCTGACAGGTGAGTTTTGCATCAGGTGTGAGGCTAGACTTGATGAGCCTTAAGACGGATTCCTTCCCAAATTCCCCCTATGCAGTACTGATTAAGGGGGACTAGTACCTGCTCTAGGAGGTGCTTTGGGATTAAAGGAGCATGTGGCACATAGGTAAGCAGACTTAAGGATAAAAATCCCAAATGAAAGCCCTTAATATGTGGAGACAGTCAGGCAGCTGGACACATGAGGCCAGCGTTCAGGGCCAACGTTGAAGGTGGGCTGATCCACACAGGCCCACCTGCCTTGCTCTCTATGCCATCTGGATAACAAGTGGTCCCTGTTTCTGACCCAAATCTCAGTGTTGGCTCCCCGCCTCCCCATTTTACAAATGGGGAATGTATAAGCCTCAGAGAGGCTACCCACTCAAGGTTCCAGAGACAGGCGATGCACTGTCACTTGACTCCTTGGAGACAGATGCTAAAACTTCCCAGAAGTCCTCATGAAGGGACATTATTACACATAAGGTTTTTCTCCTTTCTGCTAAGGCATGTTCATGAAAACAAAACTTCAAGGTCACCGTAAATACAACTGTTGAAAGCAATAAGTAAGTAACTGAATGTTGTAAGATAATACACACACACACACACACACACACACACACACACACACACATATATATATATATATATATATATATATATATTTAGCTTTTTCATTAAACTATCAGTTCTTTGGTTACCCTGAATTAGGTAGGTAGTTCAAGGAATCAAAAGTGTTAGATTGAACAAGTGATACCAAAAAATCCTTGAACAGGATAAAAAAGAAACATCCAAAAATAAATAAATAAAAGGGTGGCTGTTGTTTTAAAAATACCACAACACTTTATTTGTAAAATCTGTATTATATAAGTCAACAAAAATTTTCTATTTACCACGCTTTTAGGCAGAAGCTTGATGTATACCTGGCAAAATGTGCTTTTAAACCTGGTAAAGCAGTTACAAGGTGATTTTCAATAATTCCATTACATGAATCAATTTATCTTTGGAAAGATAACTATTTTAAATTAATGGCTACAGAGGCTGAACTCCCAACTCTCTGCAAACCCATTAAGTCTTCTTCTCTGTTCTTTGATCCCCTGTGATAGAATAAGACCAGCATTTTTTATTTCAAGAAAATCACACTGGTGCTTTGATTCTTCAGTTAAAGTAAATGGCATGATTACATTTGGCTGTTTATTAATGAATTCCATGTGAACTCATTAACTTTCATGTAATTTACCTTGTAATACAACTAATTATTAAATTATCTATTTCTCATCTCAAAAAGACCCCCCCATAAATCAACACATTAAGTGTGTAAAAAAGGATTTACGCGGGTTATCTTACCCATATTCAAGTCTGCAGGCAGTGCCGTATCTGTGAGGAACCACTTCTTGAATTCATCCAAAAACCATAACAGATATTTATTTTATTGCTGGCACTGCTAATAAGCCCACATAAAAAGGCACCATCGATGAGCAGCAACTTAGTTAGCAGTGATATCATAAATTATAAACAATTCATTCACTCAACAAGTAGTGCCAGGCACTCTGCTAAGTGCTGGAAGTACAATGGTGCCCAAAATGATTCCTGTTCTCATAAGGTAAGGGGAACAGGTATCAATCAATCAATCACATTGTGGAGTGTAACTATGAAATGAGATAAATGTTAAAAAGGAAAAGAACACAATGTAAAGTAGAAGAATCTGATCTAGACTGGCACTGGGCATCAGAAAGGGATTCCCTGAGGAAGCGATGCTTAAGCTGACATCTGCAGGCCTAAGGGGTACGGGGGGCGGGGAGGCAGGGAGCAAATGAGGATTTCAGGCTGAGGGAACATCATCTGAAAGGGCCTGGGGTAAAGGTAAGCCACACTTTCAAGAAAACTGAAGGCAGGCCAGTGTGTTTTGTGCACAGGGAGCTAGGGATACATGGATAAGAAAATGATGTAAAGTCTTAGAAAGGTTTTAAAATAGGAAGCAGGCAAAGGACCTCTACCATTATATCCTGCTAGGGTTTTAAAACTATAACGCCTGTAAGAGAATTCTGTCAATTGTAAAGCACCCCACATTTTTGTTAATAGTATTAGTTACACTACTGTGTTTTCTAAATAAACTTTTGGTCTGGATGCCAAGTGACTAGCTGAAAGCAGAAGAGCCAAAACCAGTTACCCCAGTGTTCCAATGCAGTGTTTTGCCCCTACACCACACTGCCTAAAAATCTCATTGTCTGTATCGCTTAACCAGTCCAATGTCTTTACCAGACAGCTAGTGCTTCATGACAATAACTCCAATTGTGAGCATTTACTTATACGTCACTTTTCTAAGCTCCTTATTT
This sequence comes from Kogia breviceps, assembly GCF_026419965.1. Taxonomy (NCBI): domain Eukaryota; kingdom Metazoa; phylum Chordata; class Mammalia; order Artiodactyla; family Physeteridae; genus Kogia; species Kogia breviceps. The sequence goes on along the minus strand of NC_081319.1, from coordinate 4,193,179 downwards.
ACATTAAACTCATTTAATCCTCAATTCTAGAAGGAAGGTTCTATTTACGGTCCAGATGAGGACAATGAGCCTCAGAAAAGTTAAATAACTGACTCAAAGTCACAGGGCTAGTAAATATTGGCACTGTTAACCACAACACTATTTAGCTTCTGCCTACAACATTTTGTGTGGGTGTGTGTATGTATGCAGATACATTAGGGAACGAGGGAGAGAACAGAACTCAGGTTGTTGGAACCATATTCACATACTTGACACCCACCAATGTCTTACTCAACTAGCGCCTGGGTAACACGGGGGCTCAGCAAATATTAGAGGAATTGAGGATGAACACAAGGGAATGACAAAGGATTTGAATCTGGAAGTAAAGCGATTTTCTGAGGCTTTCCACCAAGTCATGTATTCAACAGCTATTCATTTCATGGCTATATTTTCCTTGACTCTCTCATTGATTATTAAATTAAAGATTTATTCTCCACTACCTCTGTCATATTTCACAGACCTCCGCCTGGAGGTAGACGGGAATAATGGACGGGACAACGAACTAGTTCTCCAGCCTCACTCACACCAAACGCCTTCCCTCCTGGGGTTTTGCATTTGCTGTTTTCTCTCTCACGCCATTCCTTCCTCGGGTGCCTCCATTCCAACATCACGTCCTCACGGAGGCCTTTCCCGACCATACAATCGCAGCTGCGTCGGGCCTTCAACACATCCAGTTTCACTTCACTTCCTTCACAGGATTTACCACTCTCCGAAATCACCTCTTAATTGTCTATTCACCCTACCCCCAATTATAGGAGGGCAGGGACCTGGTCTAGCTGGTTCTCTAGATGTATCCCCAGTGCCCCAGACTAGGCAAATACGTATGTAATCAACGAATGATAAGAGAACACTCCAGATTCCCCTCTGTTCTCTCAAGCCCTCAATACCCTTAGGCTTTCCACTTCGGGTGGCTCCACACTCCATTTTCAACAACAACACCATTTTTCCATTACTCTGAGGTTCGGAAAGTAGCCTGGACTCCATTTGCTGAGTTGAGCCCCTCAAACGATCTGAGAAGGGAGGTCCAGCCTGGCAAGAACGCCCATCCTCCCATTTCACAGTCGATGAAATTGAGCCTCAAGGGGAATATACGGGCAGGAGCCCAGATTCCAAAAAGCCCTTCCCACGAGCCAGCGCCCTGGATTCAAGATGCTTCATCACCTTTATTACTACTGTCCCACAGCACTCATTCTGGACGCGTTCCACGCGGAGGACGCGCCCGGGCCCTAACCACGCGCCCCACGCTCACCCGGCCGCGCCCCCGCCCCGCCCCCGGCGCCCTGGCCCCACGTCGTGCCCCGGCTTCTGCTCCCACCCGGCCAGGGCTCCTGCGACGCGCGGGATCCGCCCCGTACCGACAGAACCAGTCAGCAAAGCCTCGGGGGGCGGCGCCGCGGGGGCCCCGGCCCTCCTATCTGGGCGCCAACTGGCCCGCCCAGCTGTCGCTCACAAGCTCGAGCCCCACACCCGCCTTCCTCCCTTTCCTCCATCCTCCCCTTCAGGAAAAAACAGCGGTTGGGCCGCGGCGGTCGCCAACTGCGGGCGGGAAGCGGAGGGTAGAGGAGCCGGGGAGCGAGGGAAGGAGGGACTGCAGAAAGGAGGAGGCGATAAAGGAGGAGGAGGGGAGCCTGGCCCAGCAGGAGCCATCTCCGCCGAAAACAAAATGGCGGCGTTGGCGGAGGGCCAACTGTGAGGCGGGGCCGCGGCCGTCCCCTTCCGCCCCCACCCTCGTGCCGGCCGGGCCGGTCAGGGGTAGCCCGCTCGCTTCGCCGGCCGCGGGCGGGGAGGGGAGGGGAGCGGCCCGGCCCACTATGCAAAGCGGTTGGCGCCGGCGCCGCCGCCCCGTGGCAAAGGTAAAAGGGTCGGGTTCAGCCGCCGCCGCGGCGCCTCCATGTCCGCGCGCCAGGACCGCCCCCTCCGCCGCCGGCCCGAGCCCGCCCCGGCCTTTTTTCAATTTTACCTCAGGATTTGGCGCCAAAGCGACCTCGAAGCAGGTCCCGTGTCTGCGGCGGGCGGCCCCCGGCGCGGAGGGCAGGGCGCGGGGAGGCCGGTTTCCCGGCGTCGGTGGATGGCGGGAGCCCCGGGCTCGCAGGTCAGCGGGCGAGAAACGAGACGCCCAGGTGGGAGCGCGGCGGCGAGGGCGGGCCCGGAGGCGCCGCCGGGGTCGCGGGGAAGGAGGGGTTTGTTATTGTTTTTGTCAGTGAAAGGTCAGAGTTCGTGACCCCGGTGCCGCCGCCGCCGCCGCCGCCCGCGCGCTGGTAGGAGGAGGGCGAATGTTCTTCTTCCTCTTCCCAGAGCCAGCCTCGCCGCGGCCGCGGGGGGCGGGCGAGCACGCGATTGGCTGAGGCGCGCGCGCGCAACGGAAAGCGGCGGTCGCGCTGCTCTGTCCGGCCCCTTGGCGGCCCGGCCCTGGCGGCGGCGGGCGCAGGGCGCAGCGTGCCGCGCAGTCCGCCGCGGTGTCTGCTCGGGCTGGGCCCGTACCGCTGTAGGGCCAGTATGTAGGTTAAATGCCGGGGTCGTCGGGGTAAAGGGTTGGTTGGTCGTTTTCGAAGGCCAGGAACGCCGGGCACCGTTATTCGGGGGCCAGCCCGCCCCTCCCGGGGGCCCGCGAGCTCTTTGAGGCCGGGTAGGGGCTGTGTTCTCGCTCTGACGTCTTCCACCCCGGCCCCCGCCGAGCTGAAACCTCTGTGTTGATTGAGGAAGCAGTGACAGAGCGGAGAGCCTGTAGGTCGGAAGCGGGTGGTTTGTTCGGTGGGTATTGAACTGTTTGTGCCCTAACTCGGTATAGATGGTCCGAGGAGGCACCAGCTTCTGAGAGTATCAGGTCAAGTGCATAAAAAGTATCGCGATTTGAAACGAGTAAACCATGCTTAAGTGTGTATTTAAAAACTCTTTGCAGAATTGCTTAAATTACATAAATACAATTGCTTCTCTTTGAGCCTATGAATATTGGGTTGTAGCTTTTCATTAGCTACTTCTCTCTCTTAAGTTGTTTTGACTTGCTTTAGAAGGTGTGGACCACTGTTTTATCAGGGATGCCCTGAAGTGCTTAGGCCAGACTCCTTGATCACCATGCTTTCTCTGTAGGCCGAAGATCCTCTGCTAATTGATTTTTTCCCTGCACTTTTCGTCTTTATTATGAATACTGACTCCAAGGTGGGTCGTTTACGTTTTTTTCTTAAACACTGGCCATTTGGGCTTTTATCAGTGTGACCCCAAATTTGAGTATTTTGTCCATAATCTTGTAAAATTTTTGATAGGAAATGCTTTAAACACACCCATTTTCCTTCCTTGTTTTCACCTTGCAAGGAAGTAAGTGGAGAGAAGAGTTAAATTTATAATGTCATGGTGAACCACAGATCCTGAAGCTGGAAGGGGTCTCAGAAATGATATGGTCAAATCCTCTTCTGGCAGAAAGATTTTACAGGAGAGGCAGATGAGAGCAGAGAGGTCAAATGATATGCCTCAGGGAACACAGTACTTTGATGGTAAATCCTTGTAAACGTGGACTGCTTTGTAACTGTGTACTTTTTTCCCCCAAAATTGTTTCTAATGTTATATAATACTTCTAGATATAACTTTAAAATACACACTTATATTAGTTTTAAGGGTTTTTTTGGCAAACAAATTACAATTGTACTAGATTTTTGAAATGAATACTAAAAATAGTTTCTATGATGGCTTATAGTTTTCTTAATTTTCTCCATTTAATACTCGACAATTCTGTGACCAAGGCACTGTTATTTCATTTTACTAAGGTGCAGGAACTGACACCCAGATAAGTTAAGCGACCTTCCCAGTGCTACAGGTGCAGAAAGTGAAGCCAGGGCTCTGGTCTAGTGCTTTTCACCTTAAGGTTTACGTTGTAAACCATGCTGCATCAGTTTGCTGTTTGTAGTAGTATTCAGTAAAATTTCCAGTTAAAACAGGGGTCCTCAACCCCTGGGCCATGGACCAGTAGCGGTCAGTGGCCTGTTAGGAACCGGGCGCACAGCAGGTGAGCTGTGGCTGAGCAAGCGAAGCTTCATCTGCCGCTCCCCACCGCTCCCCATCGCTCCCCACCGCTCCGCACCACTCCCCATCTCTCTTCACCGCTCCCCACCGCTCTCCACTGCTCCCCATCTCTCTCCACCGCTCCCCACCGCTCTCCACCGCTCCCCATCTCTCTCCACCGCTCCCCATCGCTCCCCACCGCTCCCCATCTCTCTCCATCTCTCCCCACCGCTCTCCACCGCTCCCCACCGCTCCCCATCTCTCCCCACTGCTCTCCATCGCTCCCCACCGCTCCCCATCTCTCTCCACTGCTCCCCACCGCTCTCCATCGCTCCCCACCACTCCCCATCTCTCTCCATCATTCTCCATCGCTCCCCACCGCTCTCCATTGCTTGCGTTACTGCCTGAACCACCCCACACCCCTCCTGTAGAAAAATTGTCTTCCATGAAACCGGTCCCTGGTGCCAAAAAGTTTGGGGACCACTGAGTTAAAAGGTTAGTTCAATATTAAAAGTCATAGCAAAGTTCACAATCTTGATGGGCTTGAGCTCTTTTCTTCCCCTGAAGGACAGAAGCACATGTACATACACACACAGATTGCAAACAATATCAGCAGGTAAAAGGCTTCTGCAAGCTGAGGGCACCACTGCTATAGTGCTGTTTTTTGTTCCATTGTGTTTTTGGTAGAAGGTTTTAGTGAGAACTCTTAAATGGCTTTGTAACACTTGATGGACTTTATAATCACAAAAATACACATGTTGTGTTATACTAGCTATACTTTGTTTTTGACTGTTAATATGATGTATCCACATTTGCAGTAACAGTGCTTTTAACGTTTTATCAGCCTTTAAAATAAAGTGTTCTTAATTGCGGAGTGTACTTCAGAACTGCCAGGCCCCCCTTTGGGTCTGAAACTGTAAGCTTTGGGTGGTGCCTGGCATCAGCACTTTGACTGAGCATCACAGATCATTCTGATGCACCCTACAGGCCCACATCACTGATATAATTCCAAAAATGTGTGGCAGGAAAAAAAAGGCAAAACTTTTTGTTTAACCTTTTAAAAGAATCTTTTTTAACTCCTTAACTATGCCTGAAATCACTCACGGCCAGGGCCAGTGGCTCAGTGGGAATGATAATATGCAGCGGTACCCACAGCCCTTGTGTGTGCGTCGCCCCAGCACCTACCCGTACGGAGCCCTGCATCAAAGTGTGCTCGGCCCACAACGCAGTGCCTAGTACCGAAGTACAGAATGGGCGTGAAGTGGGCATTTCCTTTTTTTTTTTCCCGGCCGCACTGTGCAACATGTGAGTTCTTAGTTCCCTGACCAGGGACTAAACCCGCACCCCCTGTGTCGGAAGGTGGAGTCTTAACCACTGGACCACCAGGGAAGTCCTGCAGTGGGCATTTATTGAATGAATGCTTTTCACAGCAACAGTGTATGGTAAACAGTGTTCATATCATTATCCCATTTTTACAGATGAACTCAGTGTAAACAAGGTTTTGGTGACTTCCTGGAGCTGAGATATGAGCCTGGGGCTTCTAGCTCCATACACAGTACTTGTGAATGAGATCCAGGTGTTCCCTCCTCTGCCCTCTGGTCCTCTGGGCAGGTCTTTTTTCCCACAACACTTAAGCAGTCTGTTCTGCAATCATTAACCGAGAGCAGGAACTAGATCATGCGGTTTCATTTTGTACCTAACAGAGTAAATGTTTTTTGCCATCCAAGCTTATTTTGAATTTGCATTTAAATGATAAATGTTGAGTCAATGAAAATAAAGTTTTGACTAAACAATAGTTGTAGATGTGCTAAATTTTTAAAATTACTATTATCTAGCAGAGATTTTTTTTTTTTACCTATAAGGGTATGGCTTTTGTGATAGCGTAAATAATGTTTTTTTATTTTCATAGACTAGGAAGACAATAATTACCTTCGTAAGTACTTAGGTACGTCTATATGGCAATGTTTCTATAATAGCTTATGCTTTATTACTATATACAGTAATCAGTTTCTGATCTGTTTGTCATTTGTATAATTATGACATGTTTATAAAATGAACTTTTAAACCTCACGTAATTGTTGCTAGCCTTTTTTTTTTTAAGAATTTGGTATCTGAATAGACGTAATCATTGAATACCAGATTGCACATTCCTTACACTTACACATTATCCTGTTTAATCTTCATAATAACCCTGTGAACTAGATGGTATTATCTTTTTTCTCTTTTTTACAACTGAAGAGGCAGAGGCCTTTAACAGAGGAAGAATAACTTCTCCAAAGTCACCTGGCTAGCAAGTGGTGGAACGTTTATTAATAGTTATTTCTGCTTATTTCTTCTCTTTTGTCCTTGAGGACTTCGAAAGGAAGAAAACCTTCTGCCCAGCTCCATCATTCTGTCACAGTCGAGCTCTGTCACAGTAGAAGGTTACTTGCGGAGGTCTCAACCTCTGTATCAATGGCCCTTGTTCTTCCCAGGAAGAGAAAGACCGACCCTGCGGTGGATGGACGGTTCTGGAACACAGGAGCACTGCCAGCGTGTGTCCTGAGCCCCTCCAGAATGGCTTTTATTGAGAGTTACGACCATTTGGTTTCTGACCTGGGGCTTCCCATGCCTTAATAAGTTGTACTTGGCTCAAGTATCTTGGACACATGATGGAAAATCAGATTCTCCTCTCAGAAAAATGCACCTGCCCTTAGTCCCGCTTTAGAATATGCTCAGGAGGATGTGTTGTTTTTAAATGTCGTCTAATTGGGACTCTCAATCTTTAGGCCTGGAGTTCTTTACTAACCCAGCACCACCTCAAGAGCTAACGCACTTGGGACCACCAGCCTTTCACTGATGAAGTCTATAAGTTAAGTCGTAGCATTCCTTGAGTTTCTTAAAGAAATTATTTCCACCCCACAGCCTGTTCACTGCAGGCCAGGGAATGCACCTCGAAGCGGAGATTCCTTGGAAAAGCCTCTCCCTTAAGTGCTTTGCTTTGGATCCTGCCCTTTGCCTTGGGGATAGGTGGACGCTGCCTGAGGCTTCTGGCTTTCTGGAGACTCTGGGTACACTTAAGACTGAGGGTCTAAACAACAAATCCCCTTGGTTTTACCCTTAGGTTTGGCCCCTTCTCCACTGGTCCCTAGTTTAGGTCTTACCTTCATCTCGCTGCCGCTGTGTAGTTTCCTAGCCTTCCTAACCAGTCTAACTAGTTGCCTTCCTCATTCATTCATTCATTCTAACTAGCTGCCTTCCTCATTCATTCATTCATCCTTCCTTGCTCCCTTTGTGCTGCTGCTGAAACAGAGCCTCTCCTAGCCCTCTTCTATTTATGAAGGTCTTTAGTGGTTCTGCATTGCTTTGGGCTGAAGTAAAAACTCAAGAGGCCTCAGGTGGGGCCTTGGGGGAGGGTGTAGGAGTCTGGCAGACAATCTAAGGGAGGTTAATAAACTGATACAAACACAATTAGTATGTTAAATGGTGGTAGTGACACCTGGAGAGCTCAGTACCCACTTAAAGGCGTAGAGCCCCTCATCAGCTCCTGGAATGTGGTCCAGAGATGAAGCATCTCAGATTTCTCAAGAGAAACCAGAAATCCAGATTTGTAAACATAAAAATTTCTTAGCTTTAAAATGTTGGCAGTTTGCAAATGGTTTTTAAACTGTGCAGGCCAAGCAGCATCTCAAGCATGGTTCTGGGCCTCAGAACCAGTTTAGGACCTCGGACTAATCAGATAAAATCCCACCTCCTCAGGGCAAATGAAAGTCCTTCATAATGGGTCTTTTCAGCCACCTTCAGATTAGAGCAGTCATTCAGGGGTAGTCTCCCAACAAAAAAACTGTTGAACTCAAGAATTTTGATTCCTTCTATTGAGCACACATTTTCATCTCAAGGAGAGGGAACTTGGCAGGCAGGAAACAGAAGCCCCCCATTTAGAAGCTGAATCCAGGGACTTCCCTGGTGGCACAGTGGTTAAGAATTCGCCTGCCAGTGCAGGGGACAGATTCCTGGTCTGATCCCGGGGGTTTGATCCCTGGTCCAGGAAGATCCCACATGCCGCCGAGTAACTAAGCCCATGCGCCACAACTACTGAGCCTGCGCTCTAGAGCCCATGAGCCACAACTGCTGAGCCCGCACGCCACAACTACTGAAGCCCACGCATCTAGAGCCAGTGTACCAAAACGCAGAGTAGCCCCCACTCACTGCCAACTAGAGAAAGCCTGCATGCAGCAACAAAGACCCAGTGCAGTCAATAAATAAATTTTCAAAAGTTGAATCCAAAGGGTGTCTGTGTTTCCTGTCTCCTTCCAGGGCAGTCAGTTGTCTATAGGGTGGGGTCAGGGAATGAGGGTCTCATGACTCCTTACAGAGACTCCACTGGTGCCCCTGTTGAGTCCCACCATGGCCTTCCCAGATAACGGTGCCTCCGGCTTGCAAGCCTCTCCGGAGGCAGGGGCTGATATGTCTCACTGGCATCGTTTCCGGCGGGGGGGGCACTATGGTATTAGCTTTCTCCTCTGCCAAGTGAGCTGCCACTGTCCACGCGTGTTATATCTTCCAAAGATGAGCTGACCATTTCCATACCCCATGCCTCTTGGATTTTCTTTGTCCTTTAGGTTATATCTCGTTATTCATTTGCTGTCCTTTTAGTAGGTTTTGGGAGGAGCCAAGAAATGCATGTTTCCCGATTATCTAGGTGTTTCTTGAAGCTCAGGTTTCAACGTGAAATTTGACTTGTTCACAGACGTTTCAGAAATGACTTAGGTAAATCAGCATTTCTCTGTATTAGGAAAGTCATTGTTTATGAGCGTATCAGAGTTTCAATCAGCAAAGTCTGTCTTTTCACCACAGGATGTAAAGTCAGTTTCCAGAATAAGTGAAAGAATTTGGGTAGCTTTTCCATGAATTTTATATGTTCTCCTCTTTGCAATATTTTGAAGCATTCAAAAAATAAAACTGGAAGTGTAATTACATTTGAATATGTGTCTTTAATTCTGTTTTGGCTCATTATGTGTCTGACTGCAACTTTGTGCTCTTTATTTTTTTTTCCTTACCTGATACTCAGGCTAGTGGTTTAAAAGTTTTTTGACCATGATCTATAAGTATAAATACATTTTTAACAACAAGCAGCATATCACATATAGTATATACATACACGTATGATTGAAACAAAAATGTCATAAAATGGTACTTAAGGATGATGGAATATTCTGCTGCCTTCTCCTCTGCTCTTCGGTGTGTGGGGCAGGGGTTGGGTCCTGGTTGTGACTCATTGCATTGATTTCATAACTCACTTGGAACTTGGGGGATACTGTCCAGTTTGAAAAACAAGAATAAAAGAAACTCATTTATGGTGCTTTCTTCCTTTTTTCTTTTTCTTCCTTTTCTCTTTTGTCTTGTGCTTCCTTAATACAGATTTTCTCTTGTCCGTGCTTCTCTTTTGCTCTAGTTTAACAGCACCCTTGAAAGATGATCAAAGTAGAGAAGAGGCCCGTCGACATTCTGCTCTGTCAACACGGAATACGCTTCCCTGTAAGACATCGTCAATTCTCTGTGCACCGAAGAGACCCAGACCATGTAGAGAACTTGTCTGCAAAATCACTCCATGATCGCCAGGACATTGTGAGGGTGGCCACGGGGCCTTTAGCTTCTCCAGAGAGAGTTCTGGTGGAAGGGGATGTGATGCTGGGCACTGCCTCTGGAGTCTGGTGTCTGGCTCGGTTAGACTGGTTTCCCCTCAGATGTTCACTACCGTAGTCGTGTATTCTTCCTGATGACGTCTGGCACAGTGTAGAGTTCTAAAAGGTGCCTTGCAGTCCTGTCTGACGACACTAATGACAGCCCTTGTGCCTAAAACATCACTTCAGACACTCGGGGTCTCATGTTCTTCAGCTCAGGATCTGACTGTACACTGCAGATAAACCCTGTACACTGGTACCACAGACTCCAAGCCTGGCCACAAGCTGAGGTCACTGCCCGCAGACTCAGTTAAGTTTTTACTCTGAAAACCTTCCCAGACCCTCCCAACCCTGGACCCCCAACTCGCCTGTCCACACTTTCCTGAGGGCACTTGTAGACCTAGAGAGGGACACCCCAGGGGAGAGGGGTGGGCCACGGGAAGAGCCTGAAGCCACCCACACATGCACAGTGGGGCAGCCATCCCCAGGGCCAGCTCTCCCTCTGCTGTTCCCCGCTGCACCCCAAGGGGGGGGGCAGCCACGTTCTGGCTGCAGCTGCTTGTACATTTGTGGTCTGTCACCCCGACACACTGCTCTGGCTTCCCATGACCAACACACCCCGGGCTGTGCATTGCTTGCATTGGCTTGATTTCACGTCTGGAAATAGCCCCCTTCCCTTGGGGGTGCAACCCCCCCCCAGGACACAGAAGTGTTCTGTGAACACGTGCTCTCTTCCCCTTGGAACTGGTCTGGCAAGGATATGATGGCTTCCTTCCCCAAATAATACTTCTTGTCCATTCTTATAGGACACGTGTTCACTATAACATTCGGGCTTGTCTTTTCACCACAGGATGTACATTCATAAACGGCTTGAGAATAGCAAGTGATTGATCAATTTTTTAGGTTATTACTTATAAATCCATCATAAGAATTCTAAGCTGTTCCATCATGTGAGTGAGAGAAACGTGCTGAACCCCCAAGGTTACTTACCTTCAAAATCCCTCATATTTGAGCGCGCACCCTAACATGTCAGTTATTGAATAACACTAGAAATGTGAACTGTGAAATTATTTTTAAAGCATGTATACTTTCGGTTTTAAATATCCAGATCCCCATTTTAAATTGAAGTAAATCTTGTGCATATGATTGCAGAAAAACAGGACTGTATTCATTGTTGCAATTAGTATATTGAGATAACACTGGATTACGTACATGGATGGTACCTTACGTGACAACATCTGAGGACTCTGCTTGGAGAAAAAAATGCACAATGTTTCTCTGACTCAACATTGTGTTTGTTATAACGTTGGAGAAAAGGTCCTACTGATTGGTCCTGGGCGGTTAGAGATTTCTGTTGATTTTAGGAGGGACTTCATGTTGCAAGGGTCAGAAGGTTGCCTGAGTATCAGCTCACACGCATTCGAGGAAGGAACCGCAGGGGAGCAGTTACAAGCATGGGTTGCGAGTGTGTGACCCGGGGCAAGTGACCTAACATTTCTATTCCCCAGTTTCCTCACCTGCAAACTGGGGATAATAACAATCAGAAAAACAACTCACCGCAACAGGTCCTCGGGAGAATTAAACGGAGGAGCGGGGTTAAAGGTGCTTAGAGCCCTTCGAGCCGAGATGTTTGCTATCATTTGTTGTTAATCACACAAAGGTCTTCTACGAGCCCATGAGAGATCAGTGCTGTTTGGCTGCTGATTTAATAATTGTGTTTATTAGGGTCTTAAAATACCAATAACATCAAACCAGCCTCCCCAATGCCACTTACAGTAATATTCAGCAAATATACGATAGATGCCCCAATGATGGCTGTGTAAGTTACTCTCTCACAGAACATCCCCCAAATCCATGGCAAGGCCCAGCCCGTGCACTACACTAATCCAAACCATAGTCTCCTTTCCAGAAGATGTGGTCCAGAGCGTGGCCACTGTGGCCGAATGCCCCCAGCCGCCTCCGCCAGCTCCCTCTCCCCCAGCTGACGGGTCTCAGCCAGTCATAGCGGTGCCCTTTGCAGTGACAGCTCAGTAAGTGTGGTCCTGGAGCCGTGTGGAGGGTCTGCTGGGTGCTTCTAAGAAGCTACAGGGAGCTGAGCCCCCTCCTTGGGGGCTGTGAATAGGCCAGCAGGAGCTCCCATCACTGGGGGCGGTCACTGGTCAGCCTCTTGGGAACCAGCCCTGGAATCAAGCTGGCAGTGGACGACAGGTCAGTAACCCAAAGAGCTTGGGGCTTGGGGGATACTGTCCAGCCCTGAACCTGCCCTGCTTTCCCACTTCTTGCTGAGCTGATTTCCTAACTGTCTAAACCAGCGTTAGGTTGGTTTCCCTTTACTTGCTATTGGAAACAGACGTCTTAGTGCGGGTACATTTGTCCTCTTGACGGACAGTTAACACGTGGAAGCACAGAAGTTTCCCTGCTCCCAGCAGCCGCATATCACAGGCTGAATCCATGAGGGAAAGAATATTCCAGCATGTGGTTGACTGCCCCACAGCAGAAAGAAACTCGGAGGCTTCCCTGGTGGCACAGTGGTTAAGAGTCCGCCTGCCAATGCAGGGGACACAGATTCGAGCCCTGGTCTGGGAAGATCCCACGTGCCACAGAACGTCTAAGCCCGTGCGCCACGACTACTGAGCCTGCGCTCTAGAGCCCACGAGCCACAACTACCGAGCCCTCGTGCCACAACTACCGACCCGCGCGCCGAGAGCCCGTGCTCCGCAACAAGAGAAGCCACCCAGTGAGAAGCCCACGCATCCGCAACGAAGAGCAGCCCCCGTTCGCCACAACTAGAGAAAAGCCCGCGCGCAGCAGCGAAGACCCAACGCAGCCAAAAATAAAAATAAATTAATAAATTTAAAAAAAAAAAAAAGAAAGAAACTTGGGTTCCCTCTGCTCCTACCTCTCCCGGTCCAGGTGGCCTCAGTCCCCACGTAGGGCCTCAGTGTTCAGCGATGCCATTTACACTGAATCAAACGAGAGGCTGGACCAGATGGTGAAAGGACTCTGACCTGCTTCTGGGAATACAGCAGGGCCGTCGGGGTGGGGGGCACGCCAGCACACCACCTGGGCATCAGCCCCTCACTCCTCACCTGCCCGGGCTGCATCCAAAGGAGAACGAGTGGTCAGGGAATCTGTCAGCCTCGGCAGAACAACTCAGTGTATTTCTGACATGTCTTAATAGAAGACTTATTAGGACCCAGGAACTCAATGTGTCCCGGGACGCTACCATGTTCCAGTGTGCTCTGTGTTAGTGATAACGAGCAGAGTTCTTCCTGCTGATGAGGACCAGTCCAGACTGGAGAGACACATCCAGTCTCAGGAAAAAGCTGTGAAACCACCAGAGTGTAAAGTAAGTGCTACCTGCTTTCCAGCGTCACAGCCTTCGGTCCACTTCTACAAACGCCCGGTGTGCGCCGTGTCCCCTGATCTCTTTGGCAAGCTGGGAGGGTCTCCGGGTGAACAGGTAGAGGCACCGGGGCTCAGGGCTCCTGGAGTGTGTTCTGGTTTCTAAGCCACAGCACTGCTTCCTCTCTAGAAACACAGCCTCTGCTGGGGATGTGCCCAGGGGCTGCCCCGTGCCTGGCGAGCAGCGGGGCAAAGCAGGCATCGCGGGGCCTCGGGCAGCCACTCCTCCAGCCTCCGCGCCCGAGTCACTCTGGGCTCACCCAGTGGACAGACGGTGACGTGAACGTGTAAGACGAGCTGGACAGAGAGAAGGGCGGGGGAGGGACAGTGAGCCAAATCAACCAGTAGAAGTTGGCTGAAATGCGTCCACACAGAACCACGGGGAGGACGGGTGGAAAGAAGGCCCAGGTACCCAGGCAGATCCTTGCCCAGTCACACGCGAGCTGTGGAGGACCTCTGTGGCTACTTCCTTTGACAAAACCCAACCGGTATGTTTTAGCTACAACCCAGGTGTTTTTTATTAGCGTAACTATTCACCGAGGATAAAAGCCCTATCACATCTTCTTTACAGAGTATCAGAAATAGGATGTTATACAGTAAAAGAGGCCTTCCAGATGACTTCCGGCCATAATTCTACCCGGAGCTCAGAAACTGGCAGTGGGCAGTGGCACAGGCGGGTTGGAGGAGCGCCCACTTCCTCGTGCTGAAGTCTTGCTGTGCTTTCTAAAGGCTCAAAGGGTCTAGAAGGCCCATTTCAATATGTCTGATGATGAAAATGAAAGTCCTCAAAAATTAATAGGAAGGCCTCTATAATCACTTAGTTTGAATCGTTAATTAAATGTTTAACCAAACATTTTAAAAGAACTGCAAACTAGAAAAAAAAAAATTCCCCTAAAAATATATAATGTAAATACCTCCTGGAGACGGTGCTTTTTACAAAATGTTTGTCAGCAAATGCCTTTTTTAGGGGGCAGGGCAGCAGGAAGATGGGGACAGGACATCAGAAAATGTGATGATTGTTTTTTATTTCGATGAGAGTAACAAGGAGTCCCCCCACCACTCTGCTTTATGTAAAAACACATCCAGCATCGTGAGCAGCAGTCATCAGCGGGGAGGTGACCGAGCCCCAGGCGCCCAGAGAGGATCTTCAAGCCGCTATCTCTGTGCTCCCTCACTGTGTGTCCAGAGGCACTGGCCGAGACCACGAATTCACCTTCTGATTGCATCCTGTCTTCTCTCCTTTTATCTCTTTCAAGGCTTCAGGAATACAGCAGAAGGATCACCGAGTCGAAGACAAGAACAGTTCTCACAAGCGTAACGACGTCAGCTGTGCGGGGTAAACTCAGGAAGGCACACAATAAATTAAAGCAGACCCCTGTCTCTTCGGAGGGTCTGCAGTGACCTCCGGGGGCGGGGGCCGGATCTGCCAGCAGCAGAGCTTCCCGCACTACTCTGGTGTTGGGACCACCGTGGGGAGGACGGAGTATCTCCTTGCGGAAGCCCTGTCGGTCTGCAGATCGACTGGGCACTTGGAGGAGAGAGTCCTCCCCTTGCGCTCCAGTGCCACGTGGCCCTGCGCCCTCCGTGGTAAGGGAGACCCTCCTGGTGCCGCCTCCTTGCGCCACAGCCAGTACTGGTGGCAAATTAGTCCACAGGACTCCATCTACCATTTACTTAAGTAAATCCCTTGGAAAAAATAAAACTGGAGGTTGTTGCTCAGTAAAACAATAAAGTGCTTTTGATGAGAGTAGCTGTTATTTGCTGGTTGTTTCTCATTTCACCTGAGGCACTGACATCAACAACGGGAAAGGTCATCATGTTTACCAGGAGTAAAAATTGTAAAAGCTTGTTTCTACTAAAAAGCTTGCATTTCTAAAATGTACTTCTCTATCGGTTTCCACGTCTTCATGTGACTAAATTTTAACTCACTACTGGAAAAGGAAATCGTTTATGCCTGGGGTGGGGGTGGAAAACACGAACACAGAAAAGGTCCATAAATATCCCTAAGGGTTCCACTTGTGAAGGTGTGAGAGAGGGGTTACAGCAAACAAGGTCAGGCCCCATGCTGAATCGAGATGTGTGTCCGGATGAGTGGAGACACAGATTGGCTTCTGGAAGGGTCCACGCATCAACCGAAAAGTATACTCTGAGTCCACGGGCTTGATAACTGCTATAACACACTTGCGTCTTCCATGGCTTCAATCCACCTGCAATGCAGAAGAGAGGGGACACTTGGTGTTGAGGCTCTGCCTGGAACTCTGGTCATGGAACCCATGAATGATGAGACTACGTTATTATTAGCCTGAAGTCAGCAACCGTGTCCTACTACATTTGTTTCCCTAGCATTTAGCAAAACGCCTAGAGTACAGTGCAAAGGTTGCTGAATCAATGCACACCTGTATAAATGAGTCATAATACAGGCAGACCTCGTTCTACTGCGCTTTGCTTTACTGTGCTCAGAGGTACTACATTTCCTATAAATTGAAGGTTTGTGGAAACCCTATGTCCAGCAAGTCTAGCAGCACCACTTTTCCAACAGTATTTGCTCAGTTTGTGTCTCTGTATCATATTTTGGCACTGCTCACAATATTCCACACTTTTCCATTGTTACTGTATTTGTTATGGTGATGTGTGACCAGTGATTTTCGATGTTACTATTACAAAAACATCATGGCTTGTGGAAGGCTCGATGGTTAGCAATTTTTAGCAGTAAAGTTTTCTCAAATTAAGGTATGTACATTTTTTTTTTAGACATAATGCTATTGCAGAGGTAGCAGACTACAGTATAAACATAACTTTTTATGCACTGGCCAACCAGAAAGCTTGTGACTCGCTTTGCTTCAACGTTCGCTTTATTGCGGTGGTCTGGAACCAAACCCTCAATACTTCCGAGGTCTGCCTGTGAATTTAAATCTGCTGTTCTGCTGTGGCCCGAGGGGACTTGAAAGGACAGGATGGATGGAGAAGAACAAGCCAAAGCCCAGGGTGAGAGCTCATTCCCTTCTGAGAGAGAGGCAAGGAGACGCACGACTAGTTATTTTGGTACCTCTGAGCCGAATTGGTATCCTCTGCTTTGAAGCTATAAAATACAGTTTTCTTGTGGTAAAGGTGAAAAATAGGTCCTACTTCGCTGCTGCCCTCCTCCTTTTCTGGCGCAATGGTGAAACCTAGGAGGGGCATGCTCTCCAAGGCCACTGTGTCCTGCAGAGAGGCAGAGGGAAAAGGGATGTTAAACACGGCGAGATACCCAGTCAGCGGCTTAGCCATCGCTGATGCTTCCAATGTAACATGCATGACGAGCCCCTCTGTGTGGGGCACCTCTGGCAACGGTGCGATTATCACACACATACGCTTCGCTCCCACTTCCCCGCCAGCACCCGTCACGAGGAGGAAAAGAAACTTAACACTCTGTGACAGCATTTAAGGTCCAGGCACTTCCATTTTCACATTATCTTGCTTAATCTTCGTAACAATCATAGAAGGTGTCACCCCTATTCTAAAAAGAAACTGAGGCTCAAAGAAGGTAAATAACTGCCCAAGATCACACAGCGAGTAAGGGGCAGAGCCAGTGTTTGGACTCATGACCACTTTCTAAAACCCCACATTCTTTCCACTGACTCGATTTATCAGTGACTCAGATTTCCAGTGTTACCCTTGGTAACATATTCTGTGCTCATCCCCGCAGGCCCTCTTTCCCACAGTGCTGCAATACGGAGCACTCAGGGTGTTCGTGCTAGAGAGCTGCTAACAATTCAGTGAGATGTGCCCAGAGAACACAGATGGATCTTAAAATCACAGTGCTTAGTGGAAAAAGAAAGAGCTTTTTATATATAGATAAAGATATTTTTATACACATATATTTATGTAAAAATACATGTTCATAAAGAATACAGCTTTATATGGGCTTCCCTGGTGGCGCAGTGGCTGAGAGTCCGCCTGCCGACGTAGGGGACGCGGGTTCGTGCCCCGGTCCGGGAGGATCCCACGTGCCGCGGAGCGGCTGGGCCCGTGAGCCACGGCCGCTGAGCCTGCGCATCCGGAGCCTGTGCTCCGCAACGGGAGAGGCCACGACAGTGAGAGGCCCGCGTACCGCAAAAAAACCCCAAAACAATCAAAAACAAAAACAAACAAAAAAGAATACAGCTTTATAAAATCACACATAAACAAAGAGATATAATTAGTTAAGCACATTAGAATGATTGTGGGAGGAGGAGGGGGAGTAGAGTTTGTGTCTAAAAGGGAATCAATTTTCAAAGACTGCTAGATCAGTGCTCGCTTTGGCAGCATATATACTAAAATTGGAACGATACAGAGAAGATTAGCATGGCCTCTGAGCCAGGATGACACGCAAATTTGTGAAGCGTTCCATATTTTTATTATAGAGCAGAAACTAACATACCATTGTAAAGCAATTATACTCCAATAAAGATGTTTAAAAAAAAAAAAGGACTGCTAGATCAGAAAAAAACTTTTAACAAAATTCAACATCATTCATGATAAAAACTCACAGCAAACTAGGAATAGAAGGGAACTTCCTTAATCTGACAAAGGGCATCTATAAAATACCTACCAGTAACATCATACTTAAGAGCGAAATAGTGAATGCTTTTCCCTTAAGATTGAGACAAAGCAAGAGGATGCTCACCCTTACCAACTAAATTCACAATTGTACTGAAACCTCTAAAAAGAACAAAGTTGGAGGACTTAGACGACCTGACTTAAGGCTTACTATATAAAGTTATAGTAATAAGACAGACGGTATGGTATTGGCATAAGGTTTGGTAAATATATCAGTAAAACAGAATAGGGAGCCCAGAAATAGACCCACACTTAGTCATTTAATATTTAATAAAGACACCAAAATAATCCAGTAAGGAAAGGAAAGTCTTTTCAACCAATGGTGCTGGAACAACTGGATATCCACAGGGGGAAAAAATGAGCCTTGACCCCTATCTCACACCATACTCAAAAATTAATTTGAGATAGACCTAAATGTAAGAGCTAAAACAGTAAAGTTTTCAAAAGAAAATATGGGGAAAATAGCTTTGTGACTTAGAGTAGTTGGAAGTTTCTTAGGACATGAAAGCAATAGCCAAAAAAGAAAACATTAATTGACCTCACTGAAGTTATAAACTTCTGTTCACCAAAAGACTGACTGATTCATTCATTCATTTAAAAAAATGAACAGACAAGACACAGACTGGGAAAGAATATTCACAAAACATTTATCTGATAAAAGACTGGTAGCCAAGGTACAGAAAGAATTCCTGTAACTCAATAACAAACAACCTACTCTAAAAAATGGGCAAGAGATCCGAACAGACACTTCTCAAAGAGAAATATATATATAGCCAACAGACACACGAAAAATATCATTAGTCACTAGGGAAATCTAAATTAAAACCACATTAAGATACTACTACACCCTCACCAGAATGGCCAAATTAAAGACTGACAATACCAAGTGCTGACAAACACATGGAACAACCAGAACTCCCAAATTTACCTACACTGTTGCAGGGACTGTTAAATGCTACACCATTCTGGAAAAATGTCTGCTAATTTCTTAAAAGCCAAATATATACCCTTCTATGATCCAGAAATTCCAATCCTAGGTATTCACCCAAGGTGAAATAAAAACCTAGTTTCACACAAAAACCTGTACGCAAAAGTTTAAATTGGCTTTATTCATAACCACCTCAAATTGGAAACAACTTAAATGTCCTTCAACTGGTGAATGGACAAACGAACTGGTATATTCACAAAATGGAGTACTACTCAGTCATAAAAGAAATGACCTATGCAACATGAATAAATCTCAAAAACATGCTGAGTGGAAGAAGTCACACACACACGATTCCACCTGTATGAAGATCTAGAAGAGATAACTAATAGACGATAGGAAAAAAATCAAAACAGTGTGTTGCCTCTGGGGATAGGGGTGAGGTGGGGATTTACAGGGGTATTCATTAGTCAAAACTCAACAGATAGTATCCTTAAGATTTGTGTACTTCATTATATATAAATTGTGCCTGAAAAGAAAAAAAAAGTGGGAGGGAGGGAGATGCAAGAGGGAAGAGATATGGGAACATATGTATATGTATAACTGATTCACTTTGTCGTAAAGCAGAAACTAACACACCATTGTAAAGCAATTATACTCCAATAAAGATGTTTAAAAAAAAAAGAAAAAAAAATACAGAAATATTGAACTCTTAGGGGGAAGTATACTTGAAAAGCATCAAAAAGTAAGATGGATGAGAGATGAATAGATAGATATTTGTTCTAGGAAGTATAATAAAATGTTAATTGTGTAATCTAGTTGATGGTTATAAGACAGTTCGCTGTAAAATTCCTTCAACATTTCTTTATGTTTGAAATTTTAGAAACATAATAATACATATATTAACTAAATAATAAAATATTGGAAAGAATTTAAAAGATTCCTATATATTTCTGATAGTCACTCTCTCCAAGGACTGTTACTGAGAGCGAGTTACATCTGGCTCGGGTTTACCTCAGGGTACATGACGGGGTTCCTGGTAGTGTAGACGGTGAAAAGTGGCAATCCATTTTACCAAACTTTTTTCTTTGATGGAATTTGAAAGCTTGGTCCTGTCACTGGTTTAGGCTTATTGAGAATCTGTACAAGTTCCTCCCTCTGAAGAAGTGGCTTTGGAAGCATACTTAAATCCGTCTTTGAAAATCAACACACGCTCTCACTTCCATGACGACTGCTGCTCGGGACCTGGGGCCCCTGGGCTTTCCATTCTCCAGCAGGACCCACTCTCTTTGGTGGCTGGATAATTATCACTAGGCTCTGTTCATCTGTCTAAGCCAGCATTTCTTCCCCAAGTGTGTTTTCCATGAGATGCTCTGGGAGGAAGGGCCTGCTGTCAGGCCCCCCGGGACCCTCCACATCCCGAGGACCCACAACACGCCGTTGCTCAGCAGAGACTCAAAAGCACTGCTGCCGATGCAGGGGACACGGGTTCGTGCCCCGGTCCGGGAGGATCCCGCGTGCCGCGGGGTGGCTGGGCCCGTGGGCCATGGCCGCTGGGCCTGTGCGTCCGGAGCCTGTGCTCCGCAACGGGAGAGGCCACAACGGTGAGAGGCCCGCGTACCGCAAAAAAAAAAAAAAAAAAAAAAGCACTGCTGTGCGGAAGTCCCACAGACCGTGTACTCAGGCTTCTGTCAGAACCCGGTTCTCAGAGGGCCCCCGCGAGCGCCCTGTGGCATACCTACTTAGGAAGATGCCGCTCTGGGTTGCAGCACATTTCAGTTTGTTCCAGAAAGACGCACATTCTCCTCAGCATCTGTGGACCCGTAAGTGAAAGGCTCCCTCAGGGAGGGCTTGCCTCACACAGTGCCCGAGTCACTCAGGCCCACAGTGGGTCCCCTCTGTGTGTCTGTGTCCCTCCTGGCCTCTGGGATCCCTGAGGATGGGGCTGACTGCAGCTGGCGCAGCTGCAGGCCCCTCAAGAGGGAGGCTTTACGCCCAGAAGAAGGCAGGGCCTTCTGCCCGGATGCCAGCCTCTGCGGTTAGGGCAGAAGGGCCAGCCCTGTGCTGATGTACACGTCCTTGTGGGTAAAGCGCCGGCCCCGTGCAGCTGGGCAGAATGCATGTAAGTCCCATTTTCAAAGCGGATTTCGCCTGTGGAAGCCGTCAGATGGCGGGGCCTGGACAAGGAAATCTTTCACATTATCCCACAGGTTCAGCCTGGGCTAGGACCAGAGCGCCCCCTGCTGTACAGCCAAGCTCACACCTATCTACTCCAGAAGCAGGCTTGACCGAGGCCCTCTCTCCCACATTTTATTTTTTTATTTTTTATTTTTTATTGTTTTAAACATCTTTATTGGAGTATAACTGTTTTACAATAGTGTGTTAGTTTTTCCTTTACAACAAAGTGAATCAGTTATACATATACATATGTTCCCATATCTCTTCCCTCTTGCATCACCCTCTCTCCCACCCTCTCCCACATTTTAGTAGACGTAAATGTAAGACGTTCTATTTTATATATATTAACTTGAGTTTTACTTAGCAGAAGGGTTACCACGAGGCAATATAGTTCCCTGACAAATGCACAGACAAAAAGTAAAGAAGTGGGACTTCCCTGGTGGGTCCAGTGGTTAAGAATCCGCCTTCCAATGCAGGGGACACGGGTTCGATCCCTGGTTGGGGAACTAAGATTCCCACATGCCATGGGGCAACTGAGCCCGCGCACCACAGCTACTGAGCCCTCAACTCAGTAGCCTCAACTACAGAGCCCAAGCGCTCTGGAGCCCACGTGCCACAACTAGAGAGAAGCCCATGCGCCGCAACGAAGATCCTGCATGCCACAACTAAGACCCGATGCAACCATAAATAAATAAGTAAGTCAGTGTGGTAGCTTCCTCCAAGGTGCTGAATTTTGTCTCAAACAACTGAAGCGGAGAACAGAAAGGAGCTCTCCTTTAGGGAGTGCCGGCTTGTCCTGGATGCTGGGGCTGTGACATCCAAATGCTATGCTGCACAGGCCTGCCTGCTGTACCGCCTTAGCCCCACAAAGAAACGGTTAAGTTACTCAGATTGGAAATGGACGCATGGCTGCAGAGCCACATGGCGTCCCTGGGTAAACACCCGACCGACGTGAGAACTGACGGGGGAACCAGACGCAGGGCTCACACTGCCCTCTGGTGGGGCGCGGCGCACACCCCACATAGACGGCGTGAGGCACGAGCTTATTACCCCACGGGCCCGCACGGGAGAGGAGGGAAAGCAGGAACCACGCTACCTCACTGGCCATGTAGGTGTAGAGCACTTTGCCTTTGATGACAAACCAGAGCTTCTTCCAGTGCCTCTTCCCTTTCTTACAACGGCTGAGATAGCCGCTGATGGCGGAGCCCTCTCCGGAGGCGGCCACCTAGAGGGAAGCAGGGCGGTCAGGGCACCGGGTAGTAGACGCGGTTCACGCAGAGCCAAAAGGACACTGCGAGCCCGCCGGCAGGGTGTTTACACTGCTCTGGAATCTGAGACTCGGATGATCTCGGCATCCACCCAGCACCTCAAAGGCAGCAAAACGGTACCATGTCTGAGAGACAGGGTTTACCGACAGGATTTGCGGACCCCAGACACGGGAATCCAAAACTGCCTGCGGGAGTGCTGCCCCCTGGTGGAGATTCAGATTCCTGGTTCCCTGCCCTCAACCCCCAGGCCCCCCAATTAACAAAACTGCAGATATTTGGGGGAAAGTTTCCTCCTTCTAAAATTGATTCGTATACCTTTCAGCTTATTTCTTTCTTATATTTAAGAGGGGATCCCTGTTGTACTGTTTACCTGAAAGGTTGTATGATCTCTCCTGCCTAATGAGTTTGTTAACTCCTCTTAGTAGCAGTGGTTGTGGTCTGTTGAACAGGCTTCATATGGGGGCTAAGAACACAGGCTTGGAGTAGGACAAATCTAGGGCTCCAGCAAAGGCTCTACCGGCTACTAGAAGGGAAATGTCAGGCCCCTTACTTCCTCTAAGTCTCAGTGTCCTTACTAGTAAAACAGGAAATAAGTGACATAAGATGGGTACCTGTCAGGTACAGTGCCTGACCCACAGTAAGTCCATAAATATTCACCTTACTGTGAGAGCAATAAAGCCAGGTTTTGAAATAAGTTCATCTGACTTTCTCATTTTACAGGTGGGGAAACTGAGGCCCAGAGGAACGGAGGGATCCACCAACGGTCAAATCCTGACTTCGCAGAAGACAGGGTAAGAACTCAGATCTCTCAGCAAATGTTCTGAAGGTCAGCTAACTTCAGTGTAGGGAGAGGAAGCTACAACCAGCCGGGTGTTTTGAGAAGTACCAGGAAAGGAACCTGCCCCTCTCCGGGTCCCAGGACTCCTAACACCAGACTCGACTTCTCTCCCCACACTTGACCTGCTGGAGCAGCTCCCAGAGTGAGAAAGGACAGAACACAGAGTCAGGGAAACCGACTCTGTGATCCCCCTCCCTGACAGATGCTCCAGGGGCAGCATTCCTGCAGACCTTCCCATGGGAAGCAGATCTCACTGCTGAGGTGGAGCTCCTGGGGGAAGAGGAGAGGGCGGAGGGAGAAGGGCGCCCATTTCTTCTGGGGCTACTGCAGAGCCCACGGTGTAGACTTCCCTGAATGACAAAAAGGTGGTCACTTTGGGCAAAAACTGCCCACCTGGCTGGGGCAGATCCACACGGCACCAGGATCATAGTGCCTTGATGCCCAAAGAGTGAGAACGGTTCTCGAACTCTGCACCCACAGAACACTCAGGTTCTATGAGCTCAGCTCATGCAGACACCACGGTGTGAGTGACAGGGTGACCTTTTCTCAGTTTGTGGAAAGGGACTAGTTAAATAAACGATGAGACAGCCACACGATGCAATAAGTGTGAGATTTATGTGTATGAACTACTGTGAAATAATAATATTGAAGATAAATTAACTGGAAGAAATGTACAGAGGACCCAGTATATCATCTTTTGGGTAAAAAAAAGGATCTATGATGGTCTATCTTTATTATGTATACGCACAAAATTTTCTGGAAGGGTCCATAAGAAACCTGACGGTGGTCACCTTTGAGGGGTGGGACTGAAGGAGTCTGGGTAGGGAGAGAAACTCACTTTTTATCATATAGTCTTCTGTGTTGTGAAAAAACGTTTATCACATATGTGTTATTTACAAGATTTTTAAAATGCAAAAGGAATTAAGTGAATGGACAGAACTGTACTCATTTAAAATGTGCATCCCTGACACTTTTTTAAGCCCTTACCACCTGCTCCTCAATAATGAATATTAATGAAAAAACTTGGAAATAGCTGATCACTCTTCTTTTGACAGCATGTATATTCATGGCACACATTTGTTTGTGGTTGTGATTAGAATACAGACATGTAATCTGGTCCTGTCTCCAGAATGGAATTGAGTTTAGCTAGTTGTGAGGTTTCCTGCAAAGAACCCCACGACCTTTAGGAGGCTCACCACCTGAGCCCATATGGGACCCCCAGGGTGTGAGAATGGTGCAAAGCTCGGGGGCGGGGGGCAGGGTCAGGGAAGGGCTGACGTGGGAGACCTGAGCCAGGATGAACGGTTTTAGACCCAAGTGCCCGGGCGATCTGTGTGGTAACCCTGGCAACTAGGTCTAGGCCGGGGGGACAGGTGCAGAGAAGGGTGGGAGACATGTCTCCTAGCACCACCTACAACCACTGGGGCTCCTGCCCTCTGCCACCGACAGGTGTCTTCTCGGCCACCCAGGAGACGGGCCTGTGCCTCAGGGCTGCCTTTGTTAGCGCGAGTCAGGACGCCTCCCATCAGGGATCCTCTCTGTCCTGAAGAGCCTGGTCCAGCTTGGGCGGGGGGGATGTCTGTCCCTGTCCACTGAGAAGGACCGACAAACTTCTCTATCCTCAGCCTCCCACGCAGGTAGCCCCACCTGCCGTACCTCGGTCAGTGCCGAAGGGACTTTCTTCTGCTTCTTGAAGGCTGAGGGGTTGATGCTCTGGAAGACGGACGAGAAGGCGCTACTCGAGAAGCGGGTGGAGGACAGGGGGAAGCTCATGCTCACGGGCCGCCCTGCAGCAAGACAAGCGCCGGAAGGGAGGTGAGCGTCCACGCGGATGGGCACGGAAGCCACGTGTCTGTAAAATCTGAGCTCCCGCCCCTCCCGAGATGGGACCCAGCCTCACTGGGGAGGTTCAGTGTGACCAGAAAGACGGGCACGGCCCCCTCTGCTAACACAAAGGCAGGGCTGGGGGCAGGCCTTCCCTGAGTGCTGGCTAGCCCCTCTTCTCCGAGTCTCCGCGAGGCTGGGCTGTCCTCTCCGATGGCCTCAGATGGCCCCGGGGGGTCGGGGAGAGGGAGTCTGGTTTTAGGCCCAGGATCCACCTGCTTTCCTTCCAGCTGACCCTGCTCTGCTGAAGCCTGTCCCCTGTGCACGGGCTCTCACGGGCCAGCTCAGCTGCCTCGGGCTCCTTTACTGGAGGACCCTCAGCTCCTCCGTGACCATGACGCCTCTGCTCTCCATCTCGTCATCCTTACTGCAAAAAGGCCCCACGGAACCCAGGCCTGCAGAGAGGGACGCTACACAGAGCAGACGTGAGCGCTGGCCAACCGTCCTCGCCACAGACGTGCGGACCCAGCGTTTCCCAAACTTAGCCGTCTGTGGAACCCCTCCTCTGGGTGCACCTGTGCACTTTCTACAGAACCACGTTTGGGGAAATGGCTTCCTCCTTGA
This sequence comes from Kogia breviceps, assembly GCF_026419965.1. Taxonomy (NCBI): domain Eukaryota; kingdom Metazoa; phylum Chordata; class Mammalia; order Artiodactyla; family Physeteridae; genus Kogia; species Kogia breviceps. Next base: position 4,167,844 of record NC_081319.1, on the reverse strand, counting down.
GGGCTGCTTTTGTGCAGAGCCTCCCCAGGAAGGTGGTTGGGACAAGCGACGTGGGGAAGAAAGGGAGGGTGGTCCCCGGTACCTCTCATCAGGCCTGGGATGTCCCCGCCCCTCTTCTTCAGCTCCCCGTAGCAGCCGTCACACACCTTGGCCATGCGGTCCTTGAGGTACTTCAGAGGGTACTTGTTCCTTGAGCAGTTCCGGCAGACGATCTGGTGGGGGGGATGCGTGTCAGAGGGTCTCACCCTCCCAGCACGTGCACAGCGACGTGTCCGCGCCCCCTGCCCGCCCGCTCCCACCTCCTCCAGGGCCCCGTGCTCTGAGCACAGTCATTATGTGTCTGTGCAGGTGCTTGTCTGTTTTCCTTTTCTAAAAATTGAGACATAAGCGATACATGACGTCATTTTCGTTTCAGGTGTGCGATGTGATGATTCAATACACATGTATACAGCGGGCCCTGCATGTCTGTGGGTTCCACGTCCACGCATTCAACCAACTGTGGATCAAAACTATGAGAAATATTCCAGAAAGTTTCAAAAGCAAAATGTGAATCTGCCGTGCGCTGGCCACTGTTTACACGGAATTCATGCTGCATTGATAACTATTCATATTGTATTAAGCATTATAAGCGATCTGGAGATGATTTAAAGTATACGGGAGGATGTGTTTAGGTTCTATGCAACTACGACACCATTTCAGAAAAGGGGCTTGAGCATTCTCGGATTTCGGTAGCCACAGGGATCCTAGGATCCTAGATCAAATCCCCTGTGGACATCAACAGAGACTGTATGATGAAATGATCACCACAATGTCCACTTAGCATCCATCTACCACATACAGTTACAATTTTCTTTTCTTGCCATGAGAACTTTTTTTTTTTTTTTTTTTTTTTTGCGGTACGCGGGCCTCTCACTGTCGTGGCCTCTCCCGTTGCGGAGCACAGGCTCCGGACGCGCAGGCTCAGCCGCCATGGCTCACGGGCCCAGCTGCTCCGCGGCATGTGGGATCTTCCCGGACCGGGGCACGAACCCGCGTCCCCTGCATCGGCAGGCGGACTCTCAACCACTGCGCCACCAGGGAAGCCCCGTGAGAACTTTTAAGATCTACTCTCTTAGCAACTTTCCAATCTACACTACACTTTTGCTAACTCTCATCACCATGCTGTAAGCTGATCTGTTTTTCTGATGAGCCCGTGCCCTTAACCGTGACAGGATGCTTTTCGTCCCAGGATGACCACCACATCCGCTATGACTTCCTTTTGAGAGCTTGCCGGTGTAGTGGGATGAGCCTGGGATCGGGAGTCCTGGTGCAAGGGTATCAGTAAAAGGGGAATTAACTTCACGGGGCTGGTGTGAACATGCCCCACTCTGGGCCCGACACGCAGCAGCTGTTGGACGCCCCCCCCCCCATCTCCCGGTCCCCACCCGCCGCCGCCGCCGCGCCCACAGCCCCCCGACGGGGACTCACCTTGCCGCAGGCGTGGCAGTGGTGGCGCCTCAGGGTGAGAGAGAAGTCACAGCCGCAGTTCATGCACATCATCACGTGTGTGACGGGCACTAGGGTCGGGGGCCTCTCCCCCAGGCTGACCCCCAGCCTCTCCCGCATCTGGAGCAGCGGAATGGGGCAAGCAGTGGGGTCGGGAGACCAACTGGATGGGCGCCCCCCTACCCCGTCCCGTACGGGGTGTGTACGTGTGCGGGCGGGGCGGACTCCACTTCTACAGGCTCCCCTGCAACCAACCCCCAGGGAGCTGACCTCGGTGACGAATAGAGCCGTAGGTGCCAGGCTCTGGGCTGCACGGTGCTCACCCTGGGCCGGGCGCGGGGAGGACCCAGGGCCCCGAGGGAAGGAGGTGCGAGGCCTCGCGGGTGTGCAGGGGCCCCAGGGAAAGCCAGGTCTGCGAGACGGGTGCCCCAGAAGCCCGCTCACCTCCACGCTGTGCTGGAAGGCAGCCAGAGCCTGGGCCTTGTAGTCCTCAGGGACGGCTCTGCTCAGACAGCTGTGCCACTCGTCCCTCTCTGCACAGGAGCTGTGGGCAGGAGCTGCAGTGAGCGAGGGGTGCACAAGGGCTCTGCCTTCCGCCCTCTGGGGGCGGACCACGTCCTGGTGGCCCCCGCCCCTCCCCCTACGCCACAGCCTCTCGCCCCCATGCCTGAAACCTCACCGGCCAGCCCGGCCACCCGCCAGACGGGCCAAGGCTTGCACCGCGGCACCTCTGCTTCCGAGCAGGCGGCCCCAAACGTTACTTGTCTTCGGGCTCTGCCTGTAAGGGAACATCCAACACTGCTCCTCTAACTCCCAGGGCTGTTGTAGGGACCAAATGACACGTGTGGTGTGGAGGACTCTGTCGGAGGACACAGCGCCGTGAAAAAGCAAGGGGTCCCACGCTTTGGAGGGGCAGGCTGGCAGGGGGCTGAGGGCCGGGTACCACTGGCAGGGAGGGTGGATAAATGCTGGCAACGGTCACCGTCGCACTCTCTCCATCTTCCTCCTCAGTTTCCCACACAACTTCCCACTCGCTCATCCAAAATGCAGACTTCCCTTCCCGGCCCCGAGCCTGGCAGGGTCTCCTGAGTGGTGAGAGCCATACCTGGCCTGCGCTGCCCCGGAGCAGCTTCAGGGTGGAAATTCTCACAGAGGCCCCTGGATGTCATCCCCACCCCGTACTAAGTGCGTGGACTCAAATCAGAAGAAGGGACCAGTTCGGCCGGGGAGGGAGGGTGGTGGGCAGCCAGATGCCACGCCCCTAAAAGGAGATGCATGAGGCCCCTGGAAGCTTCAGCATGAGGTGTCTGGGGCTATCGGAGGAAGGCGACCGGCCTGACAGTGACAGTGGCTCCTTGAGGCCACTGGCCAAAGGGCAGTGTCCCTGCCTCGGAGAGATGCGCAGCCCCACCTGAAGGGCTGAGCGTGGCCTGTCAACTACCCTCACTTCACGGTTGCGCAAAAGAAAACCATACCCTGGGCCTCCTCATGCCCCTGATTTTACCTAGAGACAAGGAGAGGACGGCCATGGAAACCCACCCAGGCATCACCTCCTCCAGGAAGCCTTCCCTCACTTCCCCAGACGGAGGGGTCACTCCTTAGAATTTCCAAGGCTACTTCTACCCCCTCAGGCAGCAGATAGTAGTGGAGAAGTGCTCTGGCTCACACAGTCCTGCGTTTGAACACCAGTTCTGCCTCACATGGATGTGGAACCCCTCTCTAGGCCTGAACTGCCTGCACATGGGAGGAGCTGCAGGCCCCACCTCCAAGGGTGGTGCTGAGGATCCGAGGAGGCACCTGACACCTGGCAGGTCCCCAGTGCACGTCACCTTTGTCATCACTACTGTTACAGCAGTTATGCTCTGCTAGGTCATAACTTCCCAACCTGTAAAGTGGGTCCTTCTGAGCAAATCAAGGCTTGGACAGTTTGTATCCTCAGCACAGGACTGAGCACTGAGGACGGGAAAGCGCATCTATGAGAGAGCGTGTGCGTCAGGCCGGAAGTCCCATCCCACACCCAGAACCACGCCCACAAAGGGACCTGCTGCTGCCCGGTTCACACGCTGTCTGGGAGGGAGGACACCGTAACCTGGGGAACTCTGTACCCCTACTGTGCCCAGAGAGGCCCCTGGGCAGGAGCCCCCGCTCCCTGGTTTCTGAGCACCCCCCCTCCGCACCCCGGCTTGACCTGGCCTTGCCCTGAAAGGGGGAGGGGGGAGCCCTTTCTCTGCCAGAAGCCAGCGAGGAGGGGTCCCCGGGGCAGAGCTCGAGGGCCTAAAGAAAACAGCCATCTCTGATAGAAAGGCCTTACCCCCAAACAGGAAAAGTAAAATGATGAATGCTCACTCCTTAGTTTTCTCTCACTCTCCAGACCTGGAAGCCTAACCGCAGACCATTTTGTGAACTAAGGTGCACTTTGCACTTTTCACCGGCTGTAACTTTTCTTACTGCTGCAAAGACCCAATAATCCTTAGGGTTTTACAACGATGAGGTATTTTTATATTTAAGCAACGGGCTCTGAAAACCCCTGAGATTCTATGTAAAGTTTTATGTGTATGCTCATTTTTTTTTCTGGGGAGAGAAGCCATAGTTTTACCAGATTCTCCAAGAGGTCTGTGATCCAAAAAAGGACAAGAAATAACGAAAAGACAAAAGTCCTTTCCTCAAAAGGACACCGAAATAAAAATGACAACACTTCCAGCATCTGTTATTCCAAACGGTCCCACGAGCAAAATCCTGCCCCGTCTGCCCCAGACCCTCCCTCCTCTCCCCTCCTCCTACCTTGCAGATAGGGTCAGGCAGGACTCGGAAGTCTCGATCTTCAGGGCATAGGGCACTTTCTCCATCACAGGGCGGCTGACCTGGAAACCAAGAGCGGCCCCTCAGGATGGGGCGGGAGGGGTCCTGCCACTGGCCCACTCTGAGCCTGACTTTCCGCACTGTCGAGGGCAAACCTTTCTTATGTGGGAGATGGGGTGTGTGTGTGTGTGTGCGTGTGTGTGTGTGTGCGCGCGCGCGTGCGGTGAGGGCTCGGCTGCCGACTTCAACTCTGTGGCCACCAGCCCACGCCCAGGAAGGCCACAAGCATCCCTCTTAGAACCCATCGTTCTGGACAAGTTCCTGTCCAGTGGCCACCCTCCCTCCCGGCCTCTGTCACTGACTCCCGAGCAGGAGCTTCGGTTCGAAAAGGGAAGCCGCCTCCCAGCCGAACGAGGTGCTTCCCTTCCCCTTCTCCAGGTTGGGAGCCTCAGCAGCGGGAAAGCCCTTGCAGGGCCCCTACAGCTCTTCCTCCCTGCCGTCCCTCCGCCCTCCCAAGTGACAGCCCGTGCCCAGTTCCCCCACTTGAGGGCTCCCCTCTCTGACCCTGTCCCCACGCCGGGCTGGAATTAGCTTCCTAAAACTTCCTGCTCATTGGGAATCCCCATCAGCTCCCAACCAGCCCTGTACTCGGGACCCAAGTTACAGCAAGGGAGGTCACAGCTGTGTCGCCTTCCCTTCTCTCCAAGCTCACCCGTGAGACTGTCCAGCTGGGCTGGCATCTCTCTCACATTTAAGAAATATCTGCCACTTGAATAGGTATTTGCACTCCCATGTACATTATTCACAGCGGCCAAAAGGTGGAGGCAACCCAAGTGTCCACGGATGGATGATGGGTACACGAAGTCTGGTCTACACATACGATGGAGTATTATTCAGCCTTAAAAAGGAAGGAGATTCTGACACTTGCTACCACATAGATAAGCCTTGAGGACGTTATGCTCAGTGAACTAAGGCCAGTCACAAAAGGACAAATATCGCCTATGATTCCACTTATATGAGGTCCCTAGAGTAGCTAAATTCATAGAGACAAGAGAGTAGAATGGTGGCTCCCGGCGCCTAGGGGAGGGGGGAGGGGGAATTAGTGTTTAATGGGGACAGAGCTTCACACTGGAAAGATGAAAAGAGTTCTGGGGTGGATGGCAGCAGTGGCAGTACAGCAACGTGAACGTACTTGATGCTGGCAAATTGTAGACTTAAAAGTGGCTAAAATGGTTAATTTGTACGATGCATGTTTTACCACAATTGATAAAAAAACACCTGCTTGTTTCCTCCCTCCAAGCCTTTCCTTATGCATTGCCCTCCTCCTAGGACCCCTTCCTTCTCTCCCTTCCCTATTTGTGCAAATATTATCCACTCTAAGGGACTCAGCTCCCCCGCCCAGGAGGCCTCCCTCACCCTCACTCTCCCTGGACTACCTACAACAGAATCCTGCTGTAACTCACAACCCAGGCTCCCGCTTCTCCTCTGGTCTGTGAGCTCCACAAGCAGGGCTGTGTCTCCGCCTCCCCCGGGGTCCCCCCGCCCACCCCAGGGCACCCACCCCAGGTATCTACCTTCATGCTGGCCACCGCCAATGCGTTCTTCAGCCGGTACTTCCCATCCTTCTGGGGATACGTGTAGAGGAGCACATCACTCATCTGGGGAGAGGGGAACCCCATAAGACGTGTCTTGGCCCCAGAAGGCTGTGCTGGGTGTGTCCTGGAGCGTCTCTGAGCAGAGGCATCTTACATTCCCGGTGACCCACACAGGAGAGCAAAACCACTCTGGGCTGAAACGGGACACGCTTCCCCGCAATTCCACTCTGACACAGACACCCAGGAGGAACAAATGCAGACGCCCACAAAAAGTCAGGTATGGGAATGTTCCTAGACGCTTATTCATAACAGCCCCAAAGGAAAACAACCCAAACGTCCGTCAACAGGTGACTATAGGCACAGAAACTGTGGTTCATCCTCACCTCACAGCCACACAGTAACCACAGAGCAGACGGATACATGCCTGACAACAGCGCTCAACCTCCAACACATGCCAGGGAAAGAAGCCAGACTCTGGAGGACACGCTGCTTCACGACATTTATACGGAGCTCCAGAGCAGAAAACTAATCTAATACTGATGGAAACAAGGTCAGTGGTTGCCCGGGGTGGGGGTGGGGGAAGGTGCCTGACAAGGGGCACAGGGGAACTTTCTGGGGGCTGGATATGTTCTGTACCTTGACCCAGGTGGTGGTCACACGATGATATACAACTGTCAACACATACTAACACGTACACTTAAAATTGATGCATTTAACTCTATATAAATTAAGCCTCAGGGACTTCCCTGAGTGGTAACGAATCCACCTTCCAACGCAGGGGACACAGGTTCAACCCCTGTGCCGGGAATTAAGATCCCACATGCCGTGGGGAAACTAAGCCTGCGTACCACAACTACTCAGCCCACGTGCCTCGGCTAGAAAGAAGCCCGCGCAACTAGAGAGAAGCCCGCGCGCCACAACAAAGATCCCACGTGTCGCAACTAAGACCCAACACAGCCAAAGGTAAAAATAAATAAATAAAGTATTTTTAATTAATTAATTAATTAATTAATTAAGCCTCTACCAAGCAAAGTTAGGGAAGGAAGGGAGGGAAGGGGGAAGCTCCTTGGGGGACAGGGAGCTGGTGTGTTCTATTCACCGCCGTACCTCCAGCAACGTAGTAGGTGCTCAATTAATATTTGTTGAATGAACAACTGAAGCTTCCTGCCCCGAAGCAGGGCAGAGGGGAAGAAACATAAGGAAAGTCACTTCTCCTCTGGAGAGAGTGTTTCTGTTTGGCTAAAAGTTTACAGCTTGAAGAGCCGACATCACGCTCTGGGTGGGGCTGTGGGCCGTCAGTCCTGACCCTGCTCTGCAGCAGCTCTGTGACTATGGACAAGCCGTTGCCCTCTCTGAGCCTCAGCCTCCTCACCTGCCAAGCGGGGGACGTCCCCACCCCCACATCACTACAAACATTGAGAGTGGCCCCCAAGTGAACCCCTATGCGTGGGAGCCAAGGCAGACAAGGGGTGTCCTGAGGATAGAACGGGACAAGGCATCTTGGAGTCTGAAATGAAGCAAGAACTCAGGATTTACGCTCCTCTCCCTGCAGACGGAGTCTGCTGAGAGGACAGAACGGGTGAGTTTTCCTGCCACCAGCTCTCCTGGCGCTTCTGGCCAGGGCGGTGTGGGAGACCCGGCCTGGGCACTGAGCTGCTGTGTGACCTCAGGCAAACCCTTCCTCTCTCTGGGCCTCACTGTCTAAACAGAGTTGGAATAGACCAGCGTTGGCAACCTTTCTCGTAAAGGGCCAGATGGTAAATATTTCAGTTTTTGTGGGCCAGACGGTCTCTGTCGCAACTGCTCAACTCAGCTGCTGCTACAGCCTAAAAGCAGCCACCGACTATCATAAAAGAATGTGTGAGGCTGCGTTCCAACAGACCTTTCTGAACAAAACAGGAAGCAGGCCGACCCCTGGGTCAGAGGAACCTTCAAAGCCCCTTCTGGCTCTGTTCTTCTAACACTGACAAGAACTACTGGCCGTTCCACATGCACTCCCGGGCAGGCCAGGTGCCAGGCTAAGCCCCCGGAATGACCTCAATTCATCCCCCAGCAATTCCCTCACTCAGGCAGGTGCTGTTAGTATCATCCCCATTTCACAGAGGGAGAAACCGAGGCACAGACTGGCCAGACAACCTCCCAGGATCACAAAGCTCATCAGTGGAAGAACCAGGGTCACGAGTGAACGAGGGTGCCTCCAAGTGTGCAGGGCGGTGTGTTGGTGGTGGCCACAGCCCGCCCACCCTGGGGAACCCGCCTGCGTCGCTACCACGGCAGCTCCAGCCTTCCTGCGGCTGCCCCTCGAGCCCCTGCTGCCGTGGCAACGCCACGAGCACCCAGGGCTCTATGAGTGGCCCAGGACCACGCTGCCTGCCTTGCACTGCAGCACCAGCCAGCCAGAGGGAGGGCTTCTCACGGGAGGTGACAGGGGGCTGCGAGGAGGGGACGGAGGGAGAAGAGCCTCTAAGCTCGGCGCCCCTTGTGCTCTGTGAGGAGTGGAGTGACCCACTGAGGCCGGGCTGGGGCCTCGGGACACGTGCCACAGAGGCTCCCCAAACCCTGACGGGCAGCCGCAGACGTGCCGCTTCGGTCAGGCTCAGGAGTCCCCTGCTCAGGACCATGAGCCGTCTCTGGAATTCACTCCCCAAGTGGCAGAGGGTCTATGTGAGGCCTGGTGTAGACCCAGCTCATGCGTGGAAGACCCCATCTGCAGCCAGTGACTCCACGAGACTCACAGAGGTCCTCCAGACACACCACGCTCCTCCCGCCTCTACGTTTGCTTACGCCGTTCCCGCTCCTCCAGTGCCCTTCCTTCGTTGGCCTACACACTCTTCCTACACACTGACCCAGAGCCGCTCTCCTTTTACGCTGCGCACGATTGTAACAAAGTGTAAGGAGGCTGCTAGGGCGGCCACAACTGACGGTAACAAGGGGTGACAGCTAACAACGAAGGAGCAGAGAGAAAAACTACATGCAGCAGAGAGAAGAACTTAAAAGGCAAAACAACTTGCGGGGCGGGCGGTGGGGGGGCAGGTCTCAGGACTGGGGCAAAGAGCTGCTTGTAGCTCGGGAGCCACTGAGGTTGACGTTCCTGTACCCCAGACGTGGACATTCCCCGATGTGCCAGACTGTGGCGGTAAATCATTAAAAATGTTACGTATATCCCATCCTGTGCACAGTGGAGAAAAGGCTGGGCTCGGGTCAGCACCCCGGTTCCCTTCTGGACCTCTGCCACCGACCTGTCGGGAGATCCGGCCAAGTCAACCCTCCTTTCTGGATCTGTTTTCTCGCTTGTTAGATAAGGCAGTTGAACAGCTACTCCCGGTTTAAGAACTTCTTGGTTTTAGGATGGCCACCTGGGTAATTAAATGTTGGCAACATTCCCCTCAAAATCCTTCAAGTAATACACGAGGGATGGGTTGTAGAGCCCTCAGCTTTCTGGAAAGCTCGGCTATTCCGAATGATCCGCACCCTGAGGCTGAGGCTCTGGTCTAGTCTCCCCTTTGCTTCCAGCTGTCCTCGAGTACTGCCCCAGGACATTTTACAGAACTTGACAGTCCTGGGGCCTGGATGGGGGCCAGGTACTTACCAGAAACAGGTGTCGGGGGCGTCTGTTTTTCCCTGTTACTTTCATCAGTGTCCCTTCCTTCAGAAACTCCTGTGGGGAGAGAAGCAGACCTCCGTGGTCAGGCTGACAGCCCACTATGTCCTGGAGAAGGGTGGAGGGAGGCCCTTTAGTGGGAAACAAATTACGGTGCCTCCCAGAGTACCAGAGAGCAACTCGTGGGAGAATTCCCAGCTTAGGAGACATGCTCCGTGTTTGGTGGAGCAGCTCTGAGGACAGGCACCTGGCCTTTCAGGAGCATCCACCTTGAATTACACCAACCCCAGACACCGCTCTGGCCACAGAGTGGTCCAGACAATGACTCGCTTTCTGGTTCGCTACCACAAGGGGTCCAATTGGAACAGAGCCTTTGAAAGTTTGCTAAAACGGCTGAAGACCTGTGAACAGTTGCTGCAGCCCCCTCAATTCTGGAGGATACAAATAGATGTTTAATAAATATTCACTAAACTGACGACTCGGGCCAAAACATAAGGTGTGATTTTACGCCGCCTAAGTGCAATCTCTCTTTCCTTTGTTCCTTGTCCTTGATGGACTGGAATGGGTAATAAACACATTTTTGACTATTCTTGAGCTGAGTTTTATGTTTTCCATTTGGAAGCTTAAAAGTGGGTAAATTTGTCTCTTAAAAAACGTTATTTCTAAATTTATTTATTTTTGGCTGCACTGGGTCTTCGCTGATGTGCACGGGGTTTCTCTAGTTGCGGCGAGCGGGGTCTACTCTCCGTTGCGGTGCACGGTCTTCTCATTGTGGTGGCTTCTCTTGTTGCAGAGCATGGGCTCCAGGTGCGTGGGCTTCAGTAGTTGCAGCACGCGGGCTCGGTAGTTGTGGCACACAGGCTTAGTTGCTCCGTGGCCCGTGGCATCTTCCCAGACCCGGCCTTGAACCCGTGTCCCCTGCACAGGCAGGCGGATTCTTAACCGCTGTGCCACTGGGGAAATCCCCCAAAAATGTTACTTTTAAAATGCTTTGTTGAGGTTCCCGAGAGATGGTTTCCCCGATTTCCCAGCAACTGGACTAAACTAAGAATACTGGTGTCTCTTTTTCTCAGAGGGACACGGAACCCAAATGGCACTGTTTCTTTAAAGGCCCTGAAAGCGGAAAACCCCAGGGGAGGCAGCTGGGGGGCCTGGGGAGCCCAGCAGAGCCCTTGCCCTCCCCCCACCCTCCTGGGTGAACGGCACCTGCAGCCAGGCCTGCCTGGGGCCAGCCCAGCTGAACAATGGGGCTTATCAAGGCCTCTCCTGCCTGCCGGGCTGCCCCTTGCCCTTGCCCTTGGCAGCGGCGGTGGCACTCACCCTTCCTGGCTGGAGGAGATCCCCTTGGCCCCGAACGCTGTGCTCAATGTGGACCAGCTTCTGTAGGTTTTCCTGCGGGCGGGAGTAGGGCGAGGGGGAGATGGTCAGGAGGCCTCATCTCCTCTGTAAGGAGTGGCACTGTTTCTACTTCAAAGGAGGAAATGCAGCCCAGAAGGGACTTGCCCCCAACCTGACCTCCTGTCGGTGGCAGGACCGGGAGCTGAGCCTGGGTGTGCAGGATGCCACCTGTGTGGGCCGCCTACCAGCAGGCTAGTCCCTCTGGGCCTGGGGTCTGGCACTGCCATCTTTCTGCACGCCATGGAGATGGTCACGTGGCCCCGCTGTGCCGTCCGATACCCGTTTGTCTCCCGGCCTCTGCTCCTGCTCTAGCCTGTGTCCCCTGTAACGCCTGGAGCAGCCGGACCTCAATAACCCAGAGGTGACAGCTGCCCAAGGCCGGACTGGCTCTGTGGGCTTGCTCCCTTTGGCGGGGGGCGGGGGGCGGGCAGGGCCTGAGAGAGAATAACCGAAAAACCGTAGCACCTGTGGAGGAAATGCTCCGTGCGCCCTCAAGAAGAACAAGTGTGCCGGGAGCTCCCTGTCGGTCCCTCACTGGGAATCCACAACACGGAAGGTGACATGCCCCCCGGCCTATCTATGCAGCACAGCATCCCGTAAAATTAGAAATGACAAGCACCTAACCCGTGGGGCACGTGCCCCTTAACCTTTTGCAGGGTTGTTTCTAAAGTCAATGAACAAGGTGAAAGTTGTGCGTAGAGAAAATGTCCTGCATTTCAGGCCTTGACGCTGTCCCCAGTTTAGGGCATAAGATCCTACCCATTAGAAATGTATGTAAGCTGTTCCACTTCCGCTTATCACGTAGGAGCTGCAAGGAAACCACGCCCCCAACCTAACGGGGAGAAAAAGCCATATCGTCTGCAAAAGCATAACTCTTCTTATGCCTATGCGAGAGGTGGGGTCCCAAGGCCACTGGGTGAACTGAGTCCCAAAGACGGACCACAGCCCCGCCATGGCAACACAAGAGGAACGAGCTTTTCTGCCTTTGGCAACACATGGGGAGGGGGTGGCTGGCACAGAGAAGGGGAGAAGAAAGCAGCTAAAATGTTAACAGAGTCTTAAAGGTCAGGTGTGGGCTGGTGGGGCAGTTCAGAATCACAGGGAGTCCCAGACGCAAAGGGCATCTGCAGTCACTTGCAAGCTCTTCTCCAGGAGTTCCTGCCAGGTACTTACAAGGAAGACTGGGGCCAGAGAGAACCCCCTCTTGGTGGCGAAGGCAAGCAGGCTACCACTGGGGGCTGGAACAAAACCCTGCCCACTTCCACAGGCCCCTCTCTGGGACAAAACCCTTCAGCCACTGGGGGAGGTGGGGCAACCCTCCCCCTCCCAGAGCCCAGGCAAAGAGCAGCCCACTGCTTCCGGGGAAAGGGGCAGAAGCGAAAGATATCTGATCCAAGCGGAGGTGGGTGACCTCTCAGGCCCAGGATGGTGCAGAAACGTGTCAAAGACCGGCCACAGACACGCAGCAGTTTTGCCACCACGCAGAGGAGGGGCAGGAACGCTGACAGAGCCCGGCTCACAGGCCCGACTTAAGACTGAGGCTTGGCCAGGAGCGCTGCGACCTATGAGCCTAGCGCTGAGTAACAGGCAACAGCGCTCTGCCCCTGAGAAGGGGAAGGGGCAAGAGCAACGTGATCTCCAAGGATGGAGCAGGAACGTGAGAAAAACTCTCCAGCACCCCAGGCCCGACGGACAGCATCAGGTTAACGGCAGCCCCGTTCTGGAGGAGCATGAAGTCTGTGGGGCTCTGAAGGCGAGGACGGTGACAGCAAAACCCAAACCCAGCTCCACTACTGACTGCATTGATGCAACTCCCCCCCTCGACGTGAACGGCACGAGTGGAAAAGAAGCGTGTCTGCTTCTGGAGGTAGACGCTATTTCCCCCAGTCTCCACAGTTCTTCTACACACAACGTCTGGTATTCGATTAAACATTATGGGAAACAGAAAAAAAACAAGAACAAACCCCAACTCATTTTCAAGAGAGAAAGCATTCCAGAAAACCGGAATGTGAAGTGACACAGATGTTGGAGCCATCAGACAGGGACACTAGAATACCTACGATTAATACGGGAAAGGAGCTAGTGGAAAAGGTAGACAGCATATGCGTGAACAGGTGGAAATGTGAAAACTAAGAAACGTGGTGTCAGAAATGAAGAATTCCTTTGACAGGCTTAACAGCAAACTGAACACAGCTGAGGAAAGAATGAATGAACTTGGAGACAGGTAAGCTGAGATTCGCCAAACTGAAACACAAAGAGAAAATAGAGTGTTGGGGTGCGGAGGAAGAACAGGGCACCCAAGAGAATTTTCCAAAATTAATGAACAAAAACAACAAACCACAGGTCCAGGAAGTTTAAGAATCGCAACAGGATAAATGCCACACCTCTCCAAAACACACATACTTAGATATCATAGTCGAACGTCTAGAAGTCAAATGTAAAGAGAAGATCTTGAAGGCAGCTAGTAAAAAAGGGACACATTACATAAAGAGGAGATAAATATAAACATTGTAGCAGATTTCTTATCGGAAACTAGGCGAGCCACAAGACAGTGGCATGGCATCTTTAAAGTACTGAAAGAAAATATTGGTCAATCCAGATTTCTATACCCAGGAAAAATATTTTTCAAGAAGGAAGGTAAACAGATCAATTAAATAAGTGGATGTTGGATGGCGGGAGCCAGGTTTCTCCCTGTTGCCGTGGAAACTTACAGATAAGCTAGGGAAGGAGGCTGCAATGACCCATTTGGTAAGAATTAGAGTCGAAGACATCAGTAAGAACTCATATCTAGCTGAATACAGGTGGTTATATATAGAAGTAGCTATAGATACGAGTATATACGCAGGTTGGTATATACACATTTATTACTTTGCTCTATAGCTAAGAGAATCTAGAAGAAAGGATACCCCAATAGCAATGAGCAAACCTGGTGCCCAGATCTTGGTTTCTAATACCATTAACCAGCTAAAGGAACCAAGCCTCCTGGGAGAAATAGCTGATTCTAAGACTGGGGCAGGAAATATACAACAAGAACCTGGATCATCTTGTAGTCCCAGAAAGTAAGGAAGTGCTCACAAAATAAATAAACAAAATAAAGATTCCCCACCCAAACCCACATCGATGGGGGGATGTGAAAGAGGCACAGGGACCAGCTGGCCAGGTTCTCGATGGCCAAAGATGGAACAGTTTGAGAAATAAAATCAAGTCGATGGGATCAGGACTCAAGCATAAAATAAGTGTACGTGAATTCTTACTGATATAAATAATTTATTTAGAATTCGTGAATACATTAATAAATGAGGGAGAAGAGACAAATCTCCCTTGCAGAAGAATTCCAAATAATTTAGGTAGATACTCTGCTCTCGAGGAGATGGGGCATAATTCCCCATTCCTTAAATGTGGGCTGTGCATAGTGACTTTCCTCCAAAGAGTACGGACAGGGCAGGTGAGGGTGGAACTTTACAGGGAGAAATCCGACAGACACAGCCTTGGCCAGGTGACCACGGCCAACATCAACAGTCATACGACAGGCTGCCAGTATGTACCCTTCACATGATAAGATGGGAGTAGTACTTTCTGTGATCTTCTTCCGCCTAAACTACAAGCCTAGTCTAATCGTGAGAAAAACATCAGACAAATCCCAACAGAGGGCACCCCACACTATATCTGATTGGTATTCTTCAAAACTGTCAAAGTTACAAAAACAAGGAAAGCCTGAGAAACTGTCACAGTCAAAGGAGCCTAAGGAAACATGACATCTAAAAGTGATGCGATAAATATTTTAAAATCTTACACGTTCTGGTATAATAAGTCATGATTCTAGTTATTGCTTTAAAATGTCTATCTCAGAAATAACTAAATTTCCTCGTCAATTGCATTATTATGAACTTTCATCAAATCTTTAACTGCGGTCATTTTAAAGTCTTTTGTCATTTACAGGCAGCTCTGGGTGTACTCTGATGCTTTCGCGAAAATGTTCCTATAAAAGGGTTTCATCTTCAAGGAATTCATGGAAAGGACTCTGACAAGTACAGGTTTCTGGTAACTGACCGCACTGCTGAGCTGAATGAAGAAGCGTTTTCAGAACTCTAATGGAAAACTGATGAATTCATAAAAGTGCTAACGAAAGATCAAGACGAAAACAATTAATTACATGGGACTGAGTGAACTGATGAGGATGATTATAATTTTTGTGACTTTCTGTTTGAATAAAAAAAAAAAAATCCCACAAGGACTCAGAGGCAAAAAACACACAAATCAATTTTCACTGCAAAGTAAAGGAGCTGTGACAGTGGAGGATGACCGGACTCAATGTCAATACTATGACGTAGTATGAGTGTGTTTCGTGTTTGGTAATTGCAATCACTGTTGCTTTTGCTGTGCTCATCCATTTACAGTGCTTGGTGTCAGTTTGTTTATCTCTTGTAAAACATAAAATACAGTGCGTGTGTGTGTGTGAAAAAACACATGTGAACTTTCTGTATAAGCTTCTCAATGTTTTCTATACATTTAAAATTGTTCCCGAAAAAGCTCTACTCAGAAAGCAGAATGGTGGTAGCCAGGGGCTGGGGAGAAGTGGGGATGGGGGTGTTTCAGACTGTGTGTTGGATGGTACGTGGGTCCCATTTTGGATCGTCGGGGTGGTGGGATCTGGCTTTTCCTGGAAACCATACCTCCAGCTACGACCTGTGTGAGCAACTGTGGTAATGGTTCGATGTGAGCATAAACCCCAAACGAACGCTGCCCTCCTCCGAGTAGCCCTCCCTGGTCCTCACAACCAATGAGTACTTCCCAGATTCTACTGAAGGCCATCTGGATTCATGGAAGACTTTTTGCAAAAAGGGGTTCTGGCACCATCAAACATATTTTAATAGGATCACTCTGGCTGCCAGATGGAGAATGGAATGGCGGAGCTGGGAGGTGATGAGGCCTGAGCTGGGGAGGGGGGGACCAAGGGGGAGGAAGAGGCAGAGCCCCAGTCCATCTTTCAGGAACACTCACAGCCACTGAGCTCTGCGTCGGGGTTGGGTTATCTGGACCTGCCCGTCCATGGCTCAGGCAGAGTCCTAGCCCGATCCCAGCAGGCGTGAGGTGGAGGCCACTAGTCCAGAGCAGGCCTGGTGCAGTGTCCGCAGGCAGCTGGAGAGACAACGGCCAGCCTGCATCTTGGCGTAGCATCAAGCCTGGCCCTTGGAGAAAGCCAGGAGGGCGTTTGGCCGCGGGCTACTCCAGTTCCTCCTCCAGGCAGGGGCCGTGGACAGGAGCTCGCCACAGGAGGGAAGACACAGCCCTTCCTGACCTAGTTTTTCCTTTTGGAAGCAGAAGCATATCCCTCCTAAAGGGAAGTGTAGGCAGCCCAGCCCATCTGCTGCTACGTCACAATAGGGCGCCGACTCCAAAGCACCTCTGTTTTTTGGCTACTGTGAGGGAAATATCACTGAATGTACAAAATGCCAAAGAGCAGGGAGCCCACGGACACCGGAGGCGGGGGCCTGATGACAACAGCGTGTCTGACCCACTGGATTTCGCACCCAGCTGTCTTCAGCCTCCACACTTGCACACGCCTCCACCAGCCACCCTGACTTCTGCCCTCAGACTCTTTTCCGACCGCACCTACGCTGTTCCCATCTTCCAGCCACGCTGGGTGACCCTCTGAACTCTGACACTTCCGGCACTTTCCCACCTCCATGCCTGTGCCCAGGCAAGGCCCTCTTCCTGGACCACCCTCGCTCCCTCTGCCTTCATGGCACACGAACAGTCCTCGCTGTGTGGGCTCCTCCTGTATCATTGCTTCCCAGTGATCTCCCTGCTGGAGAGATGAATCCCTTCTCTGAACCTTGTAGCACTTTCTCTCTCTCCCTCACGATGTTTATCATGGTTCTTCATGTCCACGTACTTACTGCTCCACTAAGCTGTGATTTCCTCAAGGGCTGGGATTCACGTCTTAGCTCTGCATCTCCAGACCCCAATATAAGACCTGACATGCAGCAGGGGTACAAGAGACGTTATTTCCTTTCCCCTATTTCTATCTGCTGATGACTCATTATATGGATGCTCTGCACACCTGCCACAGCAAAGCTGAGCAACAGCTCGGCATACATACCACCATCACTCCCACCTCTGCCTGTGGAAGACATCACTAACCGATCACTGAACTCTTTCCCACTGGTCTAGGACTCGGCCTCAGAATCGTTCTTAACACACAGCTCTAGCATATTTACAGCTCAGAGGAGCAGAAAATATGTGGACACAAGTAACCGTGGTAACCACTGGAACAGAGTTGGGAGGTGGGGTAAAACTGGCCATCCTGGACAGAAACACAGTAAGCATCTGATCAGTATCTCCCGAATGCGGAGTTATACACTGTCAGAACCAGGCGCGTGCTTAGAGCTCACAGGTTCTCTTGGATGAATGGCTCTCAAACTTTTGTGGGCCATTTACCTGGGGTGCTTGTTAAAAATGCCTATCCCCGAACCCTATCCCAGAAGCTCCAACTGGGAAGACCTAAGGTGTGCCTAGGAATCTGTAGCTTACAGACCACTCCAGGTGCTAATGCAAATGTTCTCAGACCACAGTCTGGGCACTACTTATCAGGTCTGTGCAAGTCTGCAGCCTCCCTCACTATTCAAATAAATGGTGAACTGGAGACCCAGAGAGGGACACACAGTACCTGAGGTCACACAGCAAATGTCAGGGCCAGAACCCATGGCTCTTTGCAAGATCCCATGAGATAAATGGTTGCCTGAACCCCCCACCACGAAGTGGGGTATCACAAGGCAGACCTGTGCAGGGTGGAGGAGCTCCTGGAAGCTGCACCCAGTGGAAGCTGCCCAGGGCCGGACTTACCCCTTGCTCCATGCTGTCGTTGGCGCGGTCTGTGACCTTGGAGATGAGGGTCAGCGCACCTACAGAAAGAAGCAGAGCCGAGCGCTGGGCCTCCTGGGGTGGGTCGGGCTAGCTGCCACCTCATCGCCTCTCCCCACGCAGGTCCCCCTGCAGGGCCTTGTGTATGGGTGGCACCAATTCTTCCCGTGGCCGCCTCAGGTCACTGGCCCAAGCCCAGCTTGGCCACTACCGCCTAAGTGACCTTGACAGTCACGTGACCGCCCCGTGCCTCAGTGGCCTTGGCTGTAACTAGAATATGTTAAAATAGGGACTGCCCCGGCAGGTCGTATGCAGGGACAGCCACACAGAACTGGGAGGAAACAGGGAGTCTGGGTGAGATTTTTAGACCTGGCACTACCTCCTATCACTGAATTCTGGTCACCTCCTTCTCCTCCTCTGACTGGACGTCAGCCCATCCCAGGGGGTCCCCATGGTTGAGGTGAAGCGGAGTCTCTTGGCAGCCCCGGAGGCCTCACGTCCCCTGCACACCCAGCTGGTGGGAGGGGTCTGTGTTGTGTGCCTGGGATCTGGTGTAGAGTCCAGAGCTGGGGAGAGGGACCAAAACAGGAATGTATCCCCTTCCTCTGGGTCGACACCGGACTTACCCTGCGTGTTATCGTACTCAGCCGAGTCCGGGCAAAGGTTATTTAAATAGTCTGCAGACAGAACAAGAGCCAGGAGTCAGTTTGCCCTGGTGAGGCCAGCCCCTCGTGTCCACAACAGGAGCCCCTCTGCCTCCAGAGACGGAATGAGACTTCCAGACGAATGAGGTGTGCCCACCCTCCCTTCTGTCAGCCCATCACAAGAACACACTGGCACAAAACTGGGCCCCCCCAGTCACCACCAGCATCACGCCCACCACCGCTAGTCATTCATTCACGCGTTCCACAAATATCTGTTCAGCACCTGCCGTGTGCCTGGCACTGTGCTGCGCCAAGGAAGCGCACAGTCGGCTGGGCGGGACAGATGTGACCACCAACATGGTAGAGTGGGATGTGTCAGATCCTTAACACATTTACACCCGTAAGGCTCGACACAGGCTGGTCTTGCTCCAGCTACCTCTCCATGCCTCTTGTTTAGTGGGGCAATGTAGGCATTCTTGCTATTTCTTGAACATGCCAAGCTTGCTCAGACCCCAGGGCCTTTGCACTCACTATTTCCTCCATCTGGTACTCTCTTCTTCCAGATCTTCATATCGCTCATGTCCTCACTTCACTGATATCTCTGTTCAATGTTACCTCCTCAGACAGGTCTTCCCTGAGGGATGGATCTAATACAGCATCCCTGTTCCCCTGAATGTCCTTAATCTGCTTTATTTTTCTGTAAAGCTCTTATCACGGACATATTATACTTTTATTTCCTTATTTGTTTGTTCGAGTATAAGCTCCACAGCATCACAGAGTCTGACTGTTTAATTCACTTCTACCTTTCCAGCATCTAGCACAGAGCCTGGTACATAGTAGGTGCTTAATAAATACCGGTTGAATTCGATGAATAAATCCTCCATCTCCTGTGGCCCTAATGTCTTTTCTTACAGCCTGGTTGGTCCCTGAGGTTACACACCTATCTCTATGTGTGTAGTTCCATCTCCCCCACCAGACTCCTGAGCCAGGGGTCTCTGTCCATTTAGAAGGCAGTTGCTCAGAACAGAGGTAAGGGTGTTTCCGGCAGGCAGAGGTAGGGGAGGGGATGACATTCCTGGGGGAAGTTTGTACAGAGGGAAGAAACGAGGACCTGGGGCAGAGCCCCAAGAATCACTGACATTTACGGGGCCGTGGAGAGTGGCCAGCAGAGATGGAGAGGGAACGGTCAGAGGGAGGCAGGGAGAGAGTCTACCACAGAAGCCCCAGGAGGAAAGGGCTTCGAGAAGCAGGAAGTGGTCAGCGGCAAAGCCACAGAGAGGGCCCGCAGGTCCAAGGGGGAAACATCCGCTGATTCAAGAGGGCTTTGGTGATAAGACAGCTTTAGGGAAATGAGACCCAGGGGAAGGTGTGAGTTCCTGTGTGTTAGGGCGGGAGAGGCTTAAGGGAGACGTAGCAGGTGGCCACTCGGGCAAGTTTCCACATGGCAGCAGGAGGTCCAAAGCTCAGCCGGGGGGAAGGTGGTGGCTGGGCCTGGCACCTCCGCAGGGGGTGACGGCATCCTCCCTCCCACCCCTTCCTGCTGCAGTGGGAGGGGAGGTCTCATTGCAAAGCTTGCCAGGCCTCCCTCACCCCTCTGCAGGTGCTTCCCCTCCCCGCACCAGCTCGGTGCACCTTGACCTCCCGTGGGGCCCACCTGTGAGGAGCACTTGGTACTGGAACAGGCGCTGAACCACCCTCAGCAGCCGGTGCTTCACGTTCTGGCCACCTCCTTGCTGACTCTGCTGCTCCCAAGAGACAGGGGAACAAAGCTCCATCAGAGACCCCTGCCTGGGGTCTCTGGGCCTACGGCGTCCCACACGAGCCCATCCACACGTGTTCCCTCCACGCCTTCTCCTGGCCAGGCTGAGCATCCCCCCAAAACCAGGTTCCCCTCCGCCAGGGTGTCCTGCCAGATTAGCACCGCCCCACTCTGACAGGTCATTCTTTCAGGCTCACAGACTATGCTACACCCAGTTAGGCGTCGCTCCCAGACCCTGCTTTGCATCTAACGCTAGTGGTAGAAGAAAGTCCCCGATTTTGCTGCCCAGTAACTGGTTCCCCAGCCGGTGGTCATTTGTTGGTCACTCCAGTGGCTCAGGTCCCCAGCTGGCCTTGCGCTTCTCTCCTGGACAGGGAAACAGCTACTAAAACTCTCCCCACGGCTGATGCTCATGGAGTTGTCATCGATGGCCCAGGAGGGGATGTTCTCGCTTTTCCCTCCTGCTGGGTCACCCTCTCCTCCCCACCCCCAGGTCTGCCCGTCTGCCCCACTAAGAAGCCCCACTGATTTGCATTAAGCCCTTCCACGCCCACCGCCACCCCTGCATCCTTAGAGCGGGTTCTTGCGCTACCGACGACCCACCTCGAATTCTCGGACGGCAGCTGCTAGCCGGGGGGCATGGAGGCAGTTCTCACCCAGCAGACTCAGGTACCTATCAAACTGCTGGATGTGAGCGGCGTGGTGCTCAAACTCCTGCTCCCGGGCCAGGAAGACATCAGCCACCTTCTGCCGGCTCTCCCTGCAGCCAGGGAGGGGCGCACAGGACAGCGAGAGCTCAGCCTTGTGACCACACGGTGTTGGACGGGGCATCCCCGGTGGGGATCCCAGGTCGACTCTGCCACGGTTGTTTTCCTTTGGGTGAACGACCTACCACCTCCGTGTCTCCGCTTCCCCACCAGTCAAACGGAGACACCATTTCACATGGTGGGGTTTTTGCCCCACCTCCTCGATTCCCCATGGCAACGAGGTGGGGGTGGGGGTCCGGGGCCACTCACCACTGTGACAGCCTCTCCTCCAGCTCCTCCAGGATCCCCTGGTGAAGGTCGCGGATGGGTGGGAGCTCACGCAGGCCACGTCGCAGCTCTTCTCTGGCCAACGTGTCCTTGCCCTCTTGGTCCATCTCATCCAAGGCCACGATGACAGCTCCATGGAAATCCTGAAACCCCGAGAGGCCTGTTATGCGTGAGTCGACGGGGCTGAGCACAGTCCCCCAGGCAGCTCCTCCGCGGCTTTGGAGCCCCGGGTACGTACTGACGGGACCTCACACCAGTGTCTCAGATCCTGTGAAGTGGGGGTGACGACACGCACCTGGTGATCACAGGTAACTGATGCCCAAAGAGCCCCCCACAGCTCCCAGTACGGAGTGGGTTTAAAGCACGCTCTTTCCTCCCCTTCCTCGTGGGAACCTGGGCGCACACTCTTCTTTTACAAGATGGGTAAGAAGTTGGGTAATTCCTTCTCTGAAGAAATATACAGCTCTTGATTTACAATTATCCATCTCTGAAGAGGTTCGTGGGCTGTTCCTTCAAAACCAAGTCTAAAGAAACTATAGGCATCTGCTCCCTAGTGTAAAAATGGTGAAGATGATGATTACGTAGAAACATTCACGCGTAGTGCTAAATCAGGAAGGGGTACAAAGCTGTCTTCCCACCCTAACACAGCTGGATAAAAAATGAATAAAGGAAAAAGCTGAAAGGGAATGAAACGTAAACAATTACAGTGTCAGGGGTATGAAATTAGGGAGGATTATTTTCCTTTCTTGCCTCTGTTTTCTAAAAGTTCTGTATCATGATTATGTACTTGAACAATTAAAGTAAATTTAGGGAGTCCCCTGGTGGCGCAGTGGATGAGACTCTGCGTTCCCAATGCAGGAGGCCTGGGTTCGATCCCTGCTCAGGGAACGAGATCCCACATGCATGCCGCAACTAAGACTTTGCATGCCACAACTAAGGAGCCCACGTGCTGCAACTAAGGAGGCTGCAAGCTGCAACTAAGAAGCCCACCTGCCACAACTCAGGAGGTCACATGTTACGACTAAGGAGCTGGCGAGCCGCAACTAAGGAGCCCAAGAGCTGCAGTTAAGGAGCCTGCCTGCCACGACTAAGACCCAGTGCAACCAAATAAATATTTTTAAAAAATTAAAGTAAATTTAATAAACACGAAGATTACAAAGAATATAGGACTTCTTTCTCACAACAAAAATGTCTGATCTTCAAATACACATGCTCTTACATGAAGCCCAGCACTATGGTTTTAAATACACAGACTATCCTGAAACCACCTTGAATCCTGAAGCAATTCACATCAGGTGAATCTCAGCATCAGCAACCACGCTCCAGCCCAAATCCAGAAGGTGAAGTCACCTTGTCAACATTCAGGAAGGATGGCCACCCTGCCTCGTTCAGCTGCCTCCCTGATGGGGAACTCATTACGGGCAAGACGGTTAATCCCACTGCTGAACGGTTTTTACTGTTGGAAAAGCTTCTCTACGTGGAGCTCTGAAAAGGGAAAGTGCCTGAGACGCAGGGAGGTGGATGGGGCAGAGATGGAGGCAGAGGAGGAGAGGGAACGAAGAGAGCCAAGAAAGCAGAGGGAGGGGTGCTGATGGAGAGAGCGAGACAGAGAACGGGCGGGCCAGAGACCCGGGGAGACTCTCTGGCTGCCCCGGAACATCTGTAAAGAGGCCACTGTGCTCCAGGAAGGGCAGCAGATGCGGAGGTTACAAAGGGCCCCACTTCCTCAACACCTCGCCCCGTCCTGCGTCCGGGAATGGCAGGGGGGACACGGGGAGGGGGGACACGGGGAGGGCGGCCACCCTGGCTTGCGGTCCCAAGGAGGGGGGATGAGTTGGTCCTGCCTGAGGCCGGCCCTCGCCAGCCCCATCACTCAGGTCGGAAACTGGGTGGAGAGAATGTGTGTCCTTAAGTGGAGGCCACACGCTTGAGCCATAATCAGAAGCCAAATCGCACTGTACCTGAGCTACCAGAGCCTTTCCTGAGAGCAAGTTTAGGAGGGTGGAGAAAGCATGAATGACAGTGAGAGGGACGCTAGATGGGGACGGCAGCCAGCAGGTGGTGCTACTGAATGCGTATTCCTGCCCACAGCTGGCTCTGGGACACTAGGGGGTCATCCTGAACCTGGAGGGGAGGTTTCTCTGTTGACCTGGCACGGGAGGGCCCACGGGAGGGCCCCCTCCCACCCACTCCTCCCTTTGGAGCCTCTGTGTTCACTAGGACCCAGTCTCCAGCCCTGCAGGATCTTCTCAGCCATGGCATCCCACAGAGAGAAAACGTGCTTGATGAAGCTGATAACCCCTCCTGCCTGGCAGCTGGTGGACAGAGGACTTTAACGCACCCCCTTAGCAGCTCAGGGCCAGGTTCCAGCCCAGCTACCCCAGAAGTGATCCCAGGCAAGCTGTCAACCTATCTGAGCCTCAGTTTCCTCACCTGGAAAATGGGGATAACAGTACCACCAAGTATATACAAAGTGAGGCTCCGGAGGGGCTCATCCTGATGTTTGAAACTGCTTTGTAAACTATAAAGCACTATTCCTGCGGCACCAATGGTTCAATTTTAGATATGACATCTTCAGAGCAGGGCCACATCTGTTGGTTTCCTCCCATGCTTCTGAAGTCCAGCAAAGCATGCCACACAGAGGTGTTTTATAATACTTGCTGATGGATGCACTGCAGCGCCCTTATTTACCAGAAAAGGAGAATGAGTCACGGGGGAGCCAAGACCCGAAAAGGGTCACCCTGATACGCAGACCAAAGTACACAGAAGCGGGTGGAGAGGGAGAGGGAGTGGAGCTCGCGAAGGACAAGCAAAGACAAGGCTGATGGTTGCATTTGCATCACACTCCAGGGAGCTTAAATATTAATGGCTTTGCAAGCTGGTTTCTCATCTGTAATTAATTCTCACTCAATTGACTCAGTCCCAACGGGCAGGACGGCCACCAACAGCATGACTCATTCCTTGAACTGGATCACAATCGGAATCGTACAGACATCCGTTCTGCCAACTCGCATCGGCTGGAAGCGCGAGGGCCCGCCGCCCCATCCAGTGCTCCCTGAACGGCTTCTGCCATCACCGCACCTGGGGGCCTGGCAGCCACCACAGAGAGAGGAAGGGGGTAGAGGATCCGTGGTCCTCATCTCCTTATCGCTCAACAAATATCCCGAGCGCCTGCTCTGCCCCAAGCCCTGAGGGGACAGTGGGAACGGGAGAGAAAGAGTTTGCAATCTAGGGGAAAAGCAGTGAGCAAAACGATGACGTCAACACAGGGGTGTAACTGCTGTGATGGGAAAAGCACAGGGGCTGTGCAGACCACGGGAAGGAGACCCGGCTGAGCTCCAGGCAGGCAACGCCCACACTGAGACAGGAGGGGGAGTGTGGGGACAGCACGTGCAAAGGCCCTGAGGTGGAGGAGGAACTGAGTTGGGTGTGGTTTGCGTGCAGTGGGTGTGTGCACGTGTGTGTGCACACGCGCACGCTGCATGCAGGACTGGAGCATGATGATGCTGGAGGGTCAGACAGGACCCACCTCAAAGGGCCCTGCAGCAGGCTTCTTAAGGGACTTGGGTTTCATCCTGGGGTGGTGGGGAATAACTGAAGGTGCTAAGCAGGGGAGCAAAGTGACCAGGTTATCTGTCTTTAAAAGTTCACTTTGTTGGGAGAACAAACTGGAGATGGCTAGAGTGGGAAACCAGTGAGAAGGCCATTCCAGTCGTCCGGAACAGAGGAGAGGCCAGGACCCAATGGTGCCATCGTGGGAGAGAGTGCACGGACCAGAGTCAGTAAAGAGTACGAAGTGACTGGTCCCCACGCTTGCAGGGTCCAGCCCACCCCCCGGGGCACCGGAGGCCTTCCTGGCTCGGTCTACCCTCTCACATACGCGCCTCCCCAGCGCTGTGTGGAGTTCCTGCCCCAACCTTCGAGGGCTCTAGAGAACGAGGACGAGCCCTTGTCTATCTAGACGGTTGCCTCCATGTGACCTGGGGCCAGTCACTCCATCACCATGGACCTCAATCTCCCCCTCTGCTAAATGGGGACACACGTACCTTCTGCACAGGGTTTGTGCAGACCTCCTTCTGCCATGTTTTAGGAAGATTCGTTTCTGGGCCTTGCTTCTCCCCTAGACTGGGTGGTACTTATCTCTGTGCCCCAAGCACCCAGCCCAGGGAAGGCGCTCAACGAACAGCAACGCCGATGGTTACTGAACGCTTGCATTATTATTATTTCCATTTTACCCATAAGGGAATCAGGCCCAGAAGGATTAAGTAACTCTCCCAAGGCCCCCAGATGGCGAGATCTGAGCCCAACTCAGCCTGACTCCAGAACCCTAGCTCTTGCAGCTGCTCCACGCCAACTCCTCCTTTTATGACTGGCCCAGACACGTGGGTGACTTGCTCAGGTCAAGGAGGGAGACTGGAGCTCAGATCTCCAGAATCCTGGCCAGGGCTCTGCCCAACCTCAGAGACCCTGGGGCAGCCTGGCAGCGAGGCAAGGACGGCCTCTGCCTCTGGAGCCCCGATGAGCCTCCTGGGAGCTCACGGGGTTCCCAGGACCCTGCTCTGGACCTGCCTGCAGTGGATGCAGGGATCTCACATTCAGGGGGCCTGGTCCCCTGGCTCCTTTCCCCTTCTCCAAACCACTCATCGCATTTTCTGGGTGACATGGCACCTCCATTCTCTGGGCTGAACAGTTAGTGGGTGGCCAGAATGTCCCGCTCCTTGCAAGTGGTCAAAACACTGATGGCGCTGCCAGAAGTCAAGTGGACTGACTGGAATCCCATGAGGCCAAACGTACACCGACATCCACCTTGACCCGCCTACGTCACAACTGTGCCCTGGCAGAGGCCGTGAGCTGTCCAGGGCACATGGCTTCGTCTGGCCTGGCCAAGCACCAGAGGATACTTCGGAACCCTGAACATGTTTCTGTGGGGCACGCAGAGACTTTTTAAACCGTATACAAAAAGTACTGACCGTACAGAAAAAAACTATTAAATTGGACTTCACGTTAGGAGATGAATATGGATAAATGGAATTTGGTTGCTCTGTGTACTACTCCTAATCTTGTTACTCTTCTATAGATTTTGCTTTTCATTTCATTTTATTTTATGCCATACCACGAGGCATGCGGGATCTCAGTTCCCCAACCAGGGATTGAACCGGTGCCCCCTGCGGCGGAAAGACACAGAACCTTAATCAGTGGGCCACCAGGGAAGTCCCTTGAATTATTTTAAAATAAAAGGCTAAGAATAATTTTAAAAGTAAATAAGATGAGAAAGAATAAAATGCTTAGGAATAAATTTAACAAAAGAGGCAAAGAACATGTACTCTGAAAACAACAAAACATCATTGAAAGAAACTAAAGAAGACCTAGGTAAATGGAAAGGTGTCGCATGTTCACAACTTAATATTGTTAACAGGTCAGCACTCCCGAGCTGAAAGACAGATTCACATCAACCCCCATCAAGACCCAAGCTGCCTTTTTTACAGAAATTGACAAGCTGACCCTAAAATTCATATGGAGATGCAATAGCCCAAACAACCTTAAAAAAAGAACAAAGTTGGAACACTCACACTTCCTGATTTCAAAACTTCCTATGTGGCTACCAGAATCAAGACTGTGTGGTAATGATGGAAGGACAGACATTTATATTAATGGAATAGAAACTGAGAATCCAGAAATAAACCCTCACATTTATGGTCAATTGTTTTTTGACAAGGGTGCCAAGAAAATTCAATGGAAAAATAATCTTTTCAACAAATGGTGCTGAGATATTTGAATATCCATACGCAAAAGAATGAATTTGGATTCCTTCTTTAGATTGTACACAAAAATTCACTCAAAATCAAAGATTAAAGGTAAGAGCTAATACTATAAGGGACTTCTCTGGAGGTCCAGCTATTAAGACTACGCCTTCCAGTACAGGGGGTGTGGGTTCGATCCCTGATCGGAGAGCTAAGATCCCACATGCCTTGTGGCCAAAAAACATAAAACAAGCAGTATTGTAACAAATTTAATAAAGACTTTAAAAATGGTCCACATCAAAAAAGTCTTTTAAAAAAAGAGCTAATATTATAAAACTCTTAAAAAAATGAGAGTAAATCTCTGTGATTTGGGGCTAGGCAAAACTTTCTTAACTATGACACCAAAAGCACAAGCAATGAGAGAAAAAATAGATCAATTAGAGTTCATCAAAATTTAAAACTTTTATGCTTCAAAGGATACTATCAAGAGGGTGAAAAGACAACCTACAGAATAGGAGGATATATCTGCAAATCGTGTATCCGATAAGGGACTTGTATACGGAATTACAATAAAAAGACAACCTATTGAAAGACGGGCAAAGGATTGGAAAAGACATTTCTCCAAACAACATATACAAATGACCAAGAAGCACATGAAAGGATGCCTAACCTCATTAGTCGTCAGGGAAATGAAAAATCCAAGTCACGATGAGATACCATTTTGCACCCACCAGGACGGTTATAATTAAAAAGACATATAACAACAAGCGCTGCAAGGAAGTGGAGAAATTGGAACCATCACACTACAATGGTGGGAATGTAAAATGATGCGGCTAACTTTGGAAAACAGACTGGCAGTTCCTCAGAAGGTTAAACAAAGGTTACCATATGATCCAGCATACACGCCGAAGTATATACCCGAGAGAATGGAAAAGGTGTTCATGCAGGAGTTTGTACACGGACGTTCACAGCAGCATTTTCATAACAGTCAAAAAGTGGAAAGAACCCCAATGTCCATCAACTGACGAACGGATAAACAAAAATGTGGTATATCCGCTCAATGAAATTTTACTTAGCCATGAGAAGGAATGAGTCAATGACACACGCTCCAACATGCATGAACCTTGAAAACATTACGGTAGATGACAGAAGCCAGTGTCAAAAGACCAAAAATTGTACGATTCCGTCTATAGAAGATGTCCAGAATAGGCAAATCTACAGGGACAGAACTGGACTGGTGGGCGCCTAGGGCTGAGGGGGGTGGTAACTCAGGGGTATGGAGTTTCTTTGGGCTGCTAAGAATGTGCTAAAACTGACTGTGGTGATGACTGTATAACTCTGAACATATTCAAAAACATTGCATTTTATGCTTTAAACGGATGAATTGTATGGTTATGAGATTTACATCTGAATTAAGCTGTTGAAAAAAACTGAACAGGGAAGCCACAGACTGGGAGACTATTCACAGTACACATATCCGAACATGGACTTGTGTCCAGGATACTGAAATAACTCCTACAAATCAAAAAGAAAGAGACAGACAACCCAATCAAAAAATAAGCCTAGGGACATTTTTCAGAAGGGGGTTTCCAAATGGCTAGTAAACAGAGGAAAGACACTCAATTTCATTAATCATCAGGGAAACGCACATTGGGACCGCACGAGAAACCACGACAGGCTCAGCGGGATGGCCGTGAGGACTGACCGTGCGGGTACGCCGGCCAGCGCGCGGAGACAGCGCCAGTGCCACACACATCGGGAGCCGGGGTATATACTGCCCCGACCACGCTACAAACCTATTTGGCCGCTTCTAATAAAGCCAGATCTATGCTCACCCTAAGGCCCGACAATTCTACTCCTAGGTAAATAGTGAGGAGAAATGAGTTCCCTAGAACATTCATAGCAGCTTCATAACAGCCTCAACTGGAAATAACCCAAACGATCTTTTAACAGGAGGACAGACAGACCAACTGTGAGAGGTCCATATGAAAGAACACTGATACACCGAAAACGGGGATGTATCTCACATTCCGTTGAGCTAAAAAAGCCAGAGACAAAAGGAATACACAATTCACGATCCCATTCAGATGAGGTTCGGGAACAGGCTAAACCAACCGAATGTGATGGAAAGTAAAATCGCGGTACCCTCTGGGGGGGGTGACGTCGACTAGGGCGGGGCACAAGGTACCTTCCGGGATGATGGGGATGGTCTACCCGGGTGGTGGTTACAAGTGTGCGCACACAGGCGCCTATTAAAAATTTGAGCCCCTTGGGCTTCCCTGGTGGTGCAGTGGTTGAGAGTCCGCCTGCCGATGCAGGAGACACGGGTTCGTGCCCTGGTCCGGGAAGATCCCACATGCCACGGAGCAACTAAGCCCGTGAGCCATGGCCGCTGAGCCTGTGCGTCTGGAGCCTGTGCTCCGCGACGGGAGAGGCCACGACGGGAGAGGCCACAACGGTGAGAGGCCCGTATACCGCAAAAAAAAAAAAAAAAAAAAATTTGAGCCCCACCCTCGAGACGTGTGCACTTACCTGCAGGTAAGTTACAAGACATTGTTTTAAAAAGCAAAACGGTTCCCTGAGGCCCCTGGGAGGGTGAGGACACGCAAGTGCTCCCCATGCTTTCGCGCTCCTCCAAACCCCTCGCGGCCTCTCCTGCCCTCACAGCCAAGTTAGTCTGCTTGGCCGGTCGCTGACGGCCCTCCAGGAGCTGGCCGCGCTGGCCTCTGCAGCTGACGCTCATTCCTTTACACCAGTGGGGCTCCAAGCAGAGTGTGCCTCCAAATCTCCCGCCGGGCTTATTCAAACCCAACTTGCTGGGCCCCAGCCCCGGAGTCTCCATTCAGCGGGTCGGGCGTGGGGTTGGATGAGTTACATTTCTTCCACGTTCCCTGATGTCGCTGCTGCTGCTGCTGCTGCTGGACCCGGGGCCACACTTTGAGAACTGCTGCTTTATAAGAATCCTCGTTCCCAGCCTCTGTGTGTTTGTTCTGTGCCTTCAGCATCTGATCCATATCTTGCTCATCTTTCTTTCTTTCTTTAATAGACCTTTATTGGAGTATAATTGCTTCACGATACTGTGTTAGTTTCGGTTACACAAAGCTGCTTCCAAACGCCACCTCCATCATGAGGCCTTCCTGGGTTACTTCAGCAATCAGTCTAAGGGACTCTCAAGTGTCCTAGGGCCTCCAGAAATCCGGGGTCACAGCCTGAAGGGAGCCACCCCGATCTCAGAATGCCTCTGAAGTCTCCTATTTTAGCTTAAAAACGAATGCATATTTTACATTATTCTCCAAAATATATCCAATTTAATTTATTTAAAATTTCGCATCTAGAGCAAAGCGGAGGCTCTTAATAAATGTGCCATGTTTATCCCGTGGCCTCAACTATTCCCCAGGCACCTACTGTATACCTGGGGCAGTGTAACATGTATCCCAGCCTGAAAAGTAATGGCTTTACAAGATTTTGCATTGTCAGGCTATTTACCTGCTCTGCATGTTTCTGTTATCTTCCCTCCAATTAAGCGGACAGCAGATTGCGTCTACTCATTTTTTGTTTCACCCTCGGATTGGCCCGGCTTTGTTCACAACTGTGCTGAATGGATGTTTGCTACTTTCCCACTAGGTTCTCAGTTTCAGGTGCAAATTGCAATCACCTAGAGAGCGTTTCCACTCCGATGACCAGGCCGCACTCCAGACCAATTAAACACAAATCTCTTAAGGGTGGAACCCAAGCATCCATATTTTTTAAAGCTGCCGGGCCTGTGCTGAGGGAACATACAGGATCACCTATCTTTGTGTCTTAGATGTTGGTACTGCCTGGAGGGTTCTGAAAACACAGCTGGCCAGGCCCCACCCCCAGAGTTTCTGACTTAGCAGGTCTGATGGGGGATCTAAGACTGTGCATTTCCCACAAGTTCGCAGGTGCTGCTGGTTCGGGGACCACACTTTGAGGACCACTGATACAGATGAGTCTTTCACACACTGTACTCCGTGGAGACCCAGGGCCAAGGAAGGTGGAGTCAGAGCCGCCTTTGGCCTCCACCTGCCTCTGAACAGAAGTGCCTCCGCTTTCATCCACTCTTCCTACTGGCATTCTGAGTGAAATTCCTCTGAAAACAAGCTTCCATGGCTAAAAATGTCTGAGTCCCCATCAGCCATCTCAGGGTGAGGCATCAAGGAGAAAGAGACTTTCCAAGGTCACACAGCAATGTCTTTTCCTGAACTGAATGAAAATACAGAGGGAAGAGCCACACGCCTAGCACAGGAAACTCCTCTGCTGAGATGCCCTCAACAGCTACCACAGTCAGACCTCCCAAAGTGGGGAGCTCACCGACCCCCCTGGAACTTCCGGGGGAAAGCGAGCACATTTTCTCACACGCAACTAAAATCTGCTTCTCTCTGCTTCTCCCAAAGATCAATGTGCTCTCTCTGCCCTGGAAAAGTCCCGCAAAGACTGAGAAACAGAACCCCCCCAACCCCCACCAACTTGATTAAAAATTATTTCTTAATGGGCAGGGGCTGCAAAAATAAGTAAGAGACAACCTCGTTCCTGCCCCTGAAAAACAGAAAATCTTTCTGGCTATACATCAACTTCCCTAGCATGAGGCCGTCTGGGGGCTTAGTCTGGGTTAAACTTGTGGTCTCACAGCATCGCCCCCTCCCACCAAACCCACCACACCAACCTCCCCTACAACTCCCTCACTACATCTGCCCTGCTGCAGTCCTCAGGGCTCCCAAATTCCTACGTCTCCTTTTTGAAACACGATGCATCCTGGCATTCAGGCTCTGCCTGAGACCAGCTCTCCAGACTCTTCCTGTACACCCTACACTCCCCAAGCCCTCCCCTCTGTGCACTTGTTTCTGTGGCTCCTACCTGCCAACAGGCCTGCTTCTACTTCCTGTCCATCCATGTCCATCTCAACACCTCCTCTTCCAGGAAGCCTTCCTTGACTTCATTCCTCCCACTCACACTGACTCCTCCCTCCTCAGGCTCCTTGCCACCTCACTGGACTGTTCCACGTTTACTTGTCTCCTCCCCCTTCTCAGGGCTCTGGAGTCAAACAGCCCTGGCTCCACTTCTCACTGGCTGTGTGACTTTGGGTAAGTCACTCACCTTCTCTGGGACTCAGTTCTGGACCCATCCAACCATGTGAGAAATATTTACTGAGCACAAACTATGTGCGACTAAATGAGCTAATGTATGTAAATTGCTAAGCACGTATAGGAGCTCAACAAATGCTCTATGGCTGGGTGAGGAAAGAGGGGACTGGGGGGGGGGGGCAAACTGACAGCACACCAATTTCGTTAAATAAACTCAGAAAGTCGCTGAGAAGTCCCTCTAGATCCTGTGTTTGCCCCAGTCATGTCAGCACCGAGGCTGCAGCCAAATTAAACTCCTACGTGCTGATTTAAGGGAGGGCTTCTGAATGACTCTCCTCTTTCTCTGAGAAGTCTGAGAAGTCGGGCTGCGTCCTGGGGTGCTCCTTACGCCCCGCCACCCTTTCCGGCGGTCACCACCGCTGAGAAGAGCGGGCGGTGCTGTCAGCGGGAGGGGCCCAGGGAGGATCCGTGAGCCTCTCCCTGCCCTTCTCTACCGTGTCCGCCTAATGCCCCTCCCAAAGTCCTTTCACCCCTGCATAAAAGCCTGCCAATCGGCAGGCTCACCGCCTCCAGGGCACCTCCTTCCTCCCAGGGTCCCCGAGAGCCCTCTCCTGACACTGCACCCTCCCTCGGGGAAATCTGAGCCTCTCCTGCAGCTTCGGTTCACTTCTCTACACCTGACCGCTTCTGGTGCACATCCCGCAACCAGCTGACCACTAGCACGTCCTTCCCCAAGCCTCCCTCCCCCGACTTAACCCATCATCTGCCCCCAAGCCTAGCCTGACCCCCTACAGCACTTGCTGTCTTAGCAAGTCAGCAAGCCAGAAACCTGGCGTCAGCCTGGAGCCTGCCCTCCCCCTCCCGCACTCGATGGCCCATCAGTCCCATGCACACAGTCCTCAAATCTGCCTGCAGCACCGGAGCCCACCCTCACTCTTGCTAGAATCACCCAACGGCCTCCCACGGACCTTCAGCGGATAAACCCGAACCCCAAGCACGCCTCGCGGGCTCTCCGGGCTCTGCCCCGGCTGTGCTGCCTCGGTGCTCACCGCCCTATCACTCCCAATGCTCCAGCCAGGCTGAACTTCTTTCCGTTCCCAATCACACCATTTTCCAACTGACCTCTGGGCCTTTGTACATGCCGATCCCTTTGCCAGGTGCAAACCTTCCTCACTGCTCCCCACCCAGCTAACTCATCCCCATCCTTCAAGTCTCAGCTTAGACGTGTTTCCTCTGGGAATCCTTCCTGGACCCCCAGACGCCTGGGGCGGGTACCTTCCCTGAGCCCCCGCAGCCTTTGGGTGCCCCCCACCACGGTATTAATATTGTTTCCTTCATGCCCGCTTCCCTCCTGGACTGTCAGTTCCTGGAGGGCAGGGCCCTCCAGCTTGTCATTCCTCCATAAGTCCCCCATACCCACCCCACAGGAAGTTCTCAGGAAATATTTTTGATTGAAGAAATGCTAAGATTGTTGGAAGAACTGACCCTGCCATCATTTATTCATCAGGCATTTGCTGAGCGCCGACAGCATCCCAGGCACCACAGACCACTGGGCACGAGATCTGACAAGCGCTTGGCCCTCAAGCAGCTCCAAGTTTAGTGAGAGAGGCAGACAATAAGCAAACACCTAAAAACAGCCCCGCAATGCACGAAGCGAAGCAGACAGAACGGAAGGGAGAGATGGAGGACTCAACACTCACAGTTGGAGACTTCCAATATCCCACTCTCGGGGACGGATGGAAAACGAGACAGAGAATCACAGGGTGCAGAAGACTCGAAAAGCACTACCATCACCCTGACCTCAGTGACCTCTACAAAACACCCGCGCACACATCCTTCTCAAGTACACACGGAACATTCTCCAGGATGTACTATATGTCAGGCCATAAGACAAGTCTCAGTAAATTTAAAAGGGCTGAAACCATACAAAGCACATTCTCCAACCACAACGGAATTAGAAATCAGAAGCAGAAGGAAACTTGGGAAATTCACAAATATTTGGACACTAAATAATTTTAAATAACCCACGGGTCAACGAAGAAAGCACAAAGGGAATTAGAAAGTATGTGAAACTGAATGAAAAGAAAAACACAACGTGACAAGTAAACAAACAGATAAATTCGATCATTTTAGATAGTAAAAGGTGCAGTAAAGAAAAGAAAATGAAGCAGGAGGGAGCACAGAAGACAGGAGAGCTGTGGTTCCTCGCCCTCCCTGCATCCCCACCCTTGCCACGGCCTCATCGCGGGGGAGGGCACATCCCCGTCCCTTGCCTCTGGGCCCGGCCACGACACTTGCTCTGTCTAAGGAGCAAAGGGAAAAAGCGACCATGCGCCAGTTGTGAGCGTGAATCTTAGGAGCCCTCTGGTGTTCCTACTTGCTCTCCCTCCATCACCCTGGGAACAGTCTCCCCCGGGTACCTGCTGTACCTTCAGACTGGGCCCCAGAATAAACACACAAGAAATACAGCCGCTGACTTGAACCCAACTTTGACCCAATGACTCCCAGTTGACCCAGCTTCCCCTGCAACTAGGAGTGCCCAATGAGATGAAAGCAGAAGTTGTCCAGCGAGGCTTTCAGGAAATTGGTCTCAAGTAGACGAACTCAGCCAGGAGCATAACCTTTTGA
Source organism: Kogia breviceps (assembly GCF_026419965.1). NCBI lineage: Eukaryota > Metazoa > Chordata > Mammalia > Artiodactyla > Physeteridae > Kogia > Kogia breviceps. The sequence continues at coordinate 4,133,194 of NC_081319.1, read as the reverse complement.
TTCCCCCCATTTCCTTCTTCCTGCCTGGGACACAGATGTGATGGCTAGAATACGGCAGCCATCCTGTATTCATGATACTCCTCCCACTGAACGGTGAAGACTAGGCTCCCTCCCCTTGAGCGAAGGCGGACTTTTGTGACCGCCTCGGCTAACAGAGTGTGGTAGTGGTGGTGCTCCTTTTATGACCCGGCTTTGTCCAAGGCTACATCATAAAAATGTCACGTACTTCCTCCTGGCTCCCTCTTGGGACACTCACTCTTGGAATCGAACCACCATGCTGTGAGGAAGCCAAAACCTGCCCATGCAGAGAGACTACCAGTAAGTGTTCTGGCCACCAGCCCGGCTGAGGTCCCAGACAATAGCCAGCACCGAGCAGCAGCCGTCGGTGTGAAGGCACCTCTGGTTGATTCCAGCCCCTGGCCATCAAGTCACTCCTTGATTTTAGTCTTCTCCAGACATCATGGAGCACAGACACACTCTCCCCACCTTGCCCTGTCCGAATTCCTGGCCCGGAAAATCTGTGAACGTCATAACGTGGTTGTTTTACGCCACTAGGTTTTGGGCACCACTTCTTTGAGAAGGTGACACTTGAACTGAGACCGGGATGAGAACAAAGAACTTGGCTGTGAGAAGAGCAGGGGCAGGACACGCCAGTGGAGGAAAGGACAAGTGCGAAACCCACGCAGCATGACTGCGTCTGTAGCACCTGGAGGACAGCAGGAAGGCCAGTGAGGCCGGGGCGCGGGGAGGAGAAAGTGGTCAGAGGAGAGGGCGCAGGCGTGGATGAGGATCAGATCGCACAGGGCCTCTTGAGTGGGGGACCTCCTCCTGGGGTCTCAGACGGTGACGGATTCCAGAGTCACCTCTCCCACTCAGCAGACTGGCACACGTGCAGGGCCTACAATGCTTCGGCCCAAAGGAGGGACCCGTGGTAGGAATTTTCTGCAACCGCTAGGGAAACGGAGCAGGACCCTATGGTCCCTGCCCGCCCCCTACCCCATGTCCCCAGTCTGCATTTTGTCTGTGGAAAAATTCTGGCCAAAGAATAAGTTTCATCAGAGAAATGAGAAAATGCAGAAACAAAGGAAAACGGTCAAAGGAGACCAAATAATAATAGTTTAGTCATTAAACATAGTCAAGGACCTTTAGCTCCTCCTTAAGGGCTATAGATAATATCCTGAGCCATATCCTGTGAGCTGTCTTACAGATACTACAACGCCCATCAGGTGGAAGAAGTGAGCGACGTGATGACCAGGCTGGAGCCATGACATCAGCTGCCACAATTCCGAGAACTGGCCCAAAGAAATGGAAACAAACCGAACCTGGAACTGAAGATGAACTGTACCGAAAACAATCGAGATGACGCTGGTCAGACCACTGAAGACCAATTTCAATGAGACGGTCACAGCTGCCTGTGCTGCCTCCGCCTGGAGCCCCCTCCGTCTGTCTGTAAAAGCTCCTGCCCCCGACTGTCGGTGGTGGGGAGTCGGCCTTTGGATAGGCGCCCGCACTTTGCCACACTCCCACCCCGGTTGCCAGCATCCAAAATAAAGCAAACTTGCCTTTCCATCAGCGTGGCCTCTTTACTGGCTTTTGAGTGGCGGGCAGCCAGACCCCACTTTCGGTTACACTAGGAGAGGGATTTGTTTCAGATGAGAAAACAGAGACTTAAAGGTGTCTAGGGGCCACATCAGTTTAAAATCTCCCACGACTCATTATATGCAAGGAAAAACAGGAGGTTTCTAGCTTGGCATTTTAGGTACATCTCAGTTTGGTCCTAACCTTGGTTTTGGACCCATCACTTGACCCACTTGGAAACCTGCCTTTCCAAACGTATCCATGTTCTAACGACGTGTGATGGTGCCCTGTTCTCCACACATATCACGTTCCTTTAGGCCTGTGAGTGTTCTTATGCTGACGACCTGCCCTCCTCCACCACCTTGGCCTGGTGGCTCGCTCAAAGTCTATGTCAGTGGCATCTCTTCTGCCAAGTGTCCTGGATACCCCAAAGGGGAATAAGCCTCTCTGCCCCCCATGCTTGTGCAGACTTTTGCACAAATTATACTTACCACAGAGTAGCACGACCGTCCACATATAGAGTTCTCCTCCCCACCTCCAACCTTTCCCTCAACAGAAAAAGGAGACCTAATCAAGGGCAGGTTGAGGGCCTTTTCCCTCTTTGGGGATCCAAGGCCTATCTCACTGTCTATGGTGTTACAAACATCCCGTGACGTTTCATCCAGAAGGAGCGGGTAAGTCAGATGGATGGATGGATGGATGGATGGACGGACGGACGGGTGGATGGATGGACGGATGGATGGACGGATGGATGGATGGACAGACGGACGGGTGGATGGATGGATGGATGGACGGATGGATGGACGGACAGACGGACGGGTGGATGGATGGATGGACGGATGGATGGATGGACAGACGGACGGGTGGATGGATGGATGGATGGATGGATGGACGGACGGACGGATGGATGGACGGACGGATGGATGGATGGACAGACGGACGGATGGATGGATGGACGGATGGATGGACGGATGGATGGATGGGTGGACGGGGAGTTTGATGAATGACTGGCTGGCTGGATGGGTGGATGGACATATCATGAGGGGCATGGACAGATGGAAGGACAGATGAGTGGGTGAGAGACTGATCATACACACAGGTGGGCAGGTGGACGAATACATTTATGACTGGGTTCATGAAAGGACAGAGCAAGTCTTTAAACCAGAAGTCAGCAAAATTTCCTGTAAAGACATGATAAATATTTCAGGCTTTGTCAGCCACATATGGTCTCAGTCAGATACTCTTCTTTGCCTTTTTTTCACAAGTGTTTAAAATATGTAAAATCCATTCTTAGTTAATAGGCTGTCGAGAAACAAGATCTTGACCATGAGAATTCACTTCTGGATGACCAGAAATTTTATTAATCCCTGAGGTAGCGCTATCTACCATTTGACAAACACAAAGTTGAATCGCTAACACAGAAGGCCAGAGATGGAGTCGAGGACTGTTCTAGCTGGGGAGGTTTGAAACGCACAGTTTGGCCCTTCCCACCACCAGGCAGCCTTGGGATTTCAAAAGCAGCGGATCTCCGCAGAGAAATTCTGAGAGTACCTGCCAACCTTAGCAGTCAGACACAGACCCAGGGAGGGGAGCGGTGGAGAACGTCCCAAAGTCTGTGGTCTCCTTTGGACCAGTGTCCCTGGCTAGGACTTGGAGTCACATTGGGGCGTATCTGCCACTTCTAAACCCATAAACACTAACATCACAATGTAGCTCCAGGTCACAATTTCCCACAACTAGCTTCTGAGTTGTGATTTTTTTTTTTTTATGGGCTCTTTTTTTCCCCTCCTCAGGATATTATTATGGATTACCAGCGGCTTCAGCATCTTTCCAACTGGCAGGAAGCAGTGCAAACAGAGAGGGAAGTTTCCCAGTTAGAACCCTCTTAACAAAGTCATAAAACAAAAAGGCGCAGCCCCTCTGTCAAGCTGCCAGCTCAGAAGCAAGTGAGAAGCATTACACAAGGGAGAGTGATGCTTCCTGCTGTGCTGGGGCGGCTGCGCTTCACACCTGAGTGCTTTTGGGTTTAATCACCCACACAAAGTTCTCAGCCTGAAGGGCAAAAGCGAGGGGCTGGGAGTGCAGGGCCAGAGCAGTGCTCTATCCCCCCTCTCCCAGGGACCTGGGTGCCTCTGTTCACATGGCAACATGACACCACGGTGATGTCACCGAGAGGGACCTCAGCAGGATTCGACCAAAGACCTGGCTTGGTGCCGGTGCGCTCTGCTGCCGGCAGGAAGGCCCCTGCCCCGAACAGCTCCGAAGGCGGAGGGGACACGTTACTAACATAGGATGGCAGTGCATCAGGAGTCAGGAGACCCGGGGCTTCCTCCTGGCTCAGTCACCGGGGGGCAGTGGCCTCTGCATCACCACCGACAAAATGCTCAGGATGGACATTCCCAGCTCTGACATTCTTGGAAAGACACAAAGACGAATCAAAGCAGCACGGGATCAGGTGCCAGCCTACGAGGAGACTGCAGATGGCTTAGAGAGCCCAGCCGATCAGGGAGCGGTCACGAGGGCCTTTATGGGACAGATGCTCTCACTTCCCACATCTTTGCTGCATCCTCTTCCCTTGCCCTTCCTTATGACTCAGCCCCAAAGTCACCCCCTCCGGGAAGCCTGCCTAGATTCCCTGAGGTTGTCAGTCACTCCCTTTGGCTCCGGATAATTACTCATTCACCAATCTGTCTCCTTCGCTGGCCAGATTGTCCCTGCAGAAGGGACCTGTCTGATCTGACTTTCCATCCCCAGCTCTGGTCACACAGCAAGTGTCCAAAAACCGTTCGCTGAACTGAATTGAACAGACTGCATAGGGAGACCTTCCAGGCAGTCTGGCAGGTTGTGAAGGGTGGCAGTGCCAGAAATCCACGCAGTCCCCAGTCTGGCCTCTTTTCCTCTGAAAATCCAGAGGATTCCCCCGACTCCACCAGCTCAGGTGTTACCGTCCCAATACCAGGGTGACCGAGAAAGCCTCTTGATACCCCAGCTGCCTGGTCCTTGTGCGAACACATCACCTTCTCCACACAGACCTAAACATACAACGAGCGCACACACCTGTACACACACACACACACGCACATGCATGCCCCCACCCCACACACCTGAACTTGCACACACAGCTAAGACCCAGAACTACATCTGTCCTCCTTCTGTCTTCTTCAATGAGAGGGTCGAGGAGACCGCAAACATCCTTCCAGAAACCTCAGCACGTCCCCTATGTACCCTCCACGCAGGCAGAGGGTAGCTCCGTGGAAAGAATGTGCTCTTCGCCCCCTGAAGCACATGAAGCAGGAGACAGACTTCCCTGAAAAGCTTCGGTGAACAGGTGCCTCTGCTTGTGGAAAGCACCTCCGTCTCCTCATTGCTTGTCTGCCCCTTATATCACAGCCTTGTAAAAGGGCGATTAGTTTTGGACAATTAAAATGATTAACTCACCAGATGTAGGTGCTGGAGCATCTCCACGTATCTGCAGGGGGAAAGAGGTTGGAGTGTGCATTAATTCTCATTCTGCAGAAGCCAGGGAGGGGTGATGTTCTGTTAACAAGCTCAAGGCCACAGGCAGCTGCCTGGGGACTCACGCTTTCTCTGAAGACAGCAGTTCCTGTGCTATGACGTGGGCTCTGGACTGTCCGTCCACCTGTGGGAGGAAACAGAGCCATCAGGAGGGACGGTACCCGTGCGGGCAGCAGACGGGAAATCCCAGCTCCACAAGCATCAGTCAGGCTTATAAAAGGGCCGTCATGCTGCCGGAGGTGAACTCCACAGGCCTCTCAGGCCTCCCCGGCACTCACTACCTGTGTGATCTGCAGCCTCGCCGCACCTCGGCTGCCTCATCTGTAATGTGGACGTTATCGGCATCTAGTTGCTCAGCCCAGTGCCTGCTGCGGCCTGCATGCTCGCGGAGCAGCCGCCCTCACACCCACGCTGACTCTGCCCACAGCCCAGCAGGTTTTGAACAACCTGTGGTTCTCTGTGCCAAGCGAGCTCTCTCTTTTTGCTTTTTTACATGCTGTCACCTCCGTGTACTCTTCCTTTCTCTGCCTGGCCACCTCCCGGTTATCCTTGGAGACTTAGCCATGGCGGCCATCACTTCCTCCAAGGAGCACTCCTGATCCCCGCCCCGAACAGGCTGGATTAGCTGTCCTTTCTGGGCAGCCCCCTCTCAGGATACCGAGGACATCTGCCCCTGGAGGCAGGCACCGGGAAGTGCACCTCTGCAGGACAGTGCCCGGCCTGGGGTTGGTCCTCTTTTGTTACGGAAAGAATGAGTGAGTGAGTGAATGAATGAATGAATGAATGAATGTTCATACCATTTGGGAAGCACTGAGTCTCCTGGTTAAGCTCAGAAGGTGAGCCATATAACCCATCTGAACCCCAGCCTCCACACCTGTGAGAAGCGACAATGACTGAGATTTTGTCTATCAACAGGAAGGATGAGTGGCGGCGAGGCAGAGGCCCGGGCCTTCTGCCGCGAGCACCCCTTGTGGCCCCAAACCTGCCGGATATCAGACACACTGCGGCGGATCCGGAAGAGCAGAGACACCGTGGGGCGATGACAGGACAGATGGGGAAAGACACTGGGCCTGTGCAGGCGAGCCTGGGCGGGGTAGCCGCCGCGGAGCAGAGGGCACCGACGGGACGCGTGGCTCCTGGTTTCCGGTCTCCTGCCACCTTCCTGTGCAACCCTGCAGAAGTCACCTTCCGAGGTCGGGCCTTAGCTCCCCATGCGTGAGTAAAGTGACCTCCGAAGGCCGCTCTCTGCTGAACCTGTGTGTTATTAAACTTGAGATGCGATGATCTACTCCGGTGACCAGAAACGCACTGTCCGTTGAGGGAGCAGCTGCGCGGGGCTGTGGCTAAGAGCACGGACTCCGGAACCAGGCAGTCTGGGCTCAAATCCTGCTTCTCCCTTGTGCTAGTTAAACAAGTCCTTTAACCTTTCTGTACCTCAGTTTCCTTATCTGTAAGATGGGCACAGCAGGATAATGGTATCTCACACACATGCATACTGTGAAGGTTAAATGAGTGCGTGTGTATATATACAGAGAGAGACCTCTCTGTAACTGTATCCGTATCTGCATCTCACACTTGGAACAGTGTCTGGCACACGGTAAACACGACACAACTAACTGCTATCATTATGCTTGTGCTTTTTTTACCCTGAGGAACAGAACCAGGTGCCCAGGGATGGAAGAAGAACAAATAATTTGCAGGGTCAAGTAGGGAAAGGCCTCAACTGCAGAGCAGAGGCTGAGCCACTCCTCTGATAGCAGCAGTCGAGGCAGAGGGCAGCAAACGGACCGTGGAACCCAGCACACACCTAAGTACCAGTCCTGCCTCCAGCGTCGTGTAATCGTGTCACGGCTGGCAAACCACAACCTCTGAGCCTCAGCTTTTTCACCTGAAATACGTGGAGATTGACCAACCCGGTCTCACACACTGGCGTCTGGGCTGACGCACTCTTAACTCGGGCTTCGCGTTTGCTCTTCTCTCCGCCTGTAATGCTCTTGCCCGGATCGTCTTCTCATTCTTACTTTCTGACTTTTTCAGGTCTCTGCTCAAAACTCCCATCCTCAGCGTGGCCATCCATGACCATCCGACCCAGAGAACTCCCAGAGTCACTCTCACTCCGCGGTTCTCTCAGCCTTGGCACCACTGACATTTCGGGCCACACGGCTTTCGCTGCAGGACTGTTAACAGCATCTACGGCCTCTAGCCGCTGGGTGACAGCTGTAGCCCCACTCCAAGCTGTGACAACTGAATGTGTCTCCAGACATCGCCAAATGTCCCCTGGGGGGCAAGAACTCACCTCGGGTGAGAACCTCTGCTCAAACCCTGTTTCTTGCTGTACTTTTCTTTTTTTTTCTTTTTTTTTTTTGCAGTACGCGGGCCTCTCACTGCTGTGGTCTCTCCCGTTGCGGAGTGCAGGCTCCGGACACGCAGGCTCAGAGGCCATGGCTCACGGGCCCAGCTGCTCCGTGGCACGTGGGATCTTCCCGGACCGGGGCACGAACCCACGTCCCCTGCATCGGCAGGCGGACTCTCAACCACTGCGCCACCAGGGAAGCCCTGTACTTTTCTTTATAGCAGTCACACTACCTAATGTTACCCTTGTACACGGGAGATGTTCAAGAAATGTTTGAATAAACGGATGGAATTGAGACACAGGGCCCAGCACATAGTAGGTGCTCAATAAATGAGTTCCCTTCCCTAGCTGCTGTGTCCCTAATAGCTTCTTGGCTAAGAGCACAGTGTTTTGGAGATTTCAGTCTCTCTAAGGCCACCCAAATCCAGCAGAACTTGGGCCTACGGTCAGTCTTCCTCCTGCCTCTCACTGCCGCCTCTGTGGTGGGTGACGCTGTTACACCATCCACAGAGCAAGAGGGAAACTTGTGAGGCCTGCAGAGGCCTCCAGCCTCACCTGGCCTCCCGCCCTCCCACGGGTGCCGTATCAGGACTCCCGGTCTGCCTTGTGCATCCACAGGGCTGGCGTGGGGCTCTGCGGGCAAGGGCAGCTCACTTCCCAAGCAGGGGCTCCTGCTGAGTCCCACACGCAAAAAGACTTCGTAAACAAAACCCTCACAACGGAAACGTATTCTGCCAGGACAGGACGCAACAGTTAAGAAAAGCCTGTGGTCAAGCTCCCGTAAAGAGAATTACTTTGTAGAAATAGGACTGGGGTCAGGAGATCGGCCCTATAAGATGAAGACGAGACTCAAGATGACGTCCAATCTTCCAGGGGCCTGTGAGTCAACTCTCGTTTGTCATCCAGCTTGATGCTGAGACCTGTGCTCTGGGGTCGGAAAGCCTGGGTTCAAGTCCTGGGCTCCACCCCTTCCTACGCCTATGCGCCCTTGGACAAGTTATTTCTCTTCTGAGCTCCCTCCGTAAAACATGGATGATGATGATAATAATAATAATAATAATACCTACCTAATAATATACGAGCTAGCATTTATTGACTTAGTTTGTGCTAAGTACGGCTCTAGGATTTTCACATGTATTAGCTCACTGAATCGTCCCAACAACCTAGGTGGTAGATGCTATTACTATGATCTCCATTTTACAGACGAGGAAACTGAGCAACAAGTGAGTCCTACCCTCTGCCCAGAGTCACTGCTAGTAAGTGGCAGAGCCAAGATTCCAAGCCAGGTAGTCAGCTCCAACCTTGAAGCACTTGGCAGCGTGCCTGGCACTCGGCGAGTGCTCGGGAAATCGTGTCTCTGCTCACTGGAGGAGGTGGGCTTCCAAGCCGGGAGACACCTACCCTTTACCTGCACTGTGACGGTGGCAGCAGGGGACCAGCGCTCCAGGGCGCCCGGGCTAGTCCTCCCGCCACAGCCCTTTCTGATTCCCAGCCCGCAGAGCAGCACCCACGGAGGCACACAGCAACGGGAGCAGCGCCGGCAAGCGAGGACGCCGGATCCACGCCCCAGCCAAGGCCCCGGGCACCTATCTGACGAGGGCAAGCCCTCCTCCGACGCCTGGCTTCTCCTCGGGAAGGTGGGGTCAGTGTTCCCCCACTGCAAGGACCAGATGACGAGACGATGGCTGCAGTGTCCCCGCCCCACCCCTCCGAACTTCTGGAGTTGTCCTGGTTACCACTGTCACCATCTTGAAGCTGCTGGGAGGGACCTCTGGGCACGGGCCACTCTGCACGTCCCTCCCAGGCCCTCCGGCCACACGGGCGGACTCTGGGTGGGAGGCACAGGCCGTCCTGCTTTAGTGACTCTGCTGATGATGGATGTGTCTTCGCCAGCCAGAGAAGAAGGCCTGGCGGGCCATGTGCCCGGGGCTCTCCTCAGAAGCTGCTCCCGGGCGTTGCCCAGCCAGGCCATTTAATATAGATGTTTGTTTAACCAGGAAATGAACTCCGCGGGTTGACGGCAGTGTCCAGGGACAGACTTCTGGGAACAGGGTTCCTCCCCGGCGCACGTGGGGGCTGGGCCCGTGCTATCGCGTTTCTCAGGCTGGCGCTGTGAGGGTTACATCAGGTAGCCGCCCTTCTGCCCGAGGTCCAGGCGGCTTATCTCCCCCGTTCCCCTGGGCCGCCCAGCCGCACTTCCTCCCCAGGCCCCAGGCAAACCTGCCGGCTCAGTGCTGGCTATTCTGGGACCAGCGCAGGGCGGGAGGAACGGTCCTCCTTTAGGGGCCCTCCTGGCTAAACAGACCCAGAAAGAGTTGGGAGTCCTGGGCCCCTGCCTGGGACTTAGTTTCTCCAGCTGTAAGATGGGGGTTCCTAGGCCCCTTCTAGAACAGCGGTTCCCCAAGTCTGGTCTGAGGAGTCCCAGGGTTCTGTCTCCCCTTCCCAGCTACGTTATCTGTGTGAGCCTGGATTTTCACTAAACTTGACCAAGAACAGCATTTTCAACAGACGGAACCCAAGGAGAATCCAGTCGTCTCCTATGAAGCCAGACGTTAACATTGCTTGCAAAAATGTAAAACCTGGTCACTCTTCTCACTAAATATTTTGCAAAACAACTATTTTTCATAATAAGTGCTATCTATGTTAACATATAATGGTCTATTGTTGTTATTTTTAAATGAATTAAAAGACAGATGTTTTAAGTTTTTCTCAGCGTTACTTTCTCATGTGGTAACTATGGATAGCTATAACTTACAGAAATAAAAACTCTTAGGGGTCCTCAATCATTTTTATGAGGAGAGAGGGGTCTCAGACCAAAAGGTGTTGAGAACCACTGTTTTAGAGGCTGTCACCCTGATCATGTAGCATTGTGGACGGAAAAGCTCTTCATTCTCAGTGAAGGTCTAAAGAGGAGGCATCACTGCCACTGTATTATAATAACAATCACCGTGGCTGTTATTGTGAGAAGTAGGGTAAGAAGCCCCAGGCAGCCTGGCCTCAGCATGGCCCCGCGTATTCCCTGGGGGTCACACCATCTCTCCACAGCGTCCTGTCCTGCAGAAGAGGAAGAAACCACCTCCAAAGCTCCCGTTTTGTCACCTCTCTCCCTGCCTGCAGGCCTCCTGGGTTGATACCTGCTCTGCCTTTAAACAGCTGCCTCTTTCCTTTCACCCTCGTCTCTGCCAGCTCCGGGCCAAGCCCCATGTCCTGGCGTCTCGGTGCCTGGCTCAGCGCCTCCTCCCTAGTTCACGCCTGTGGTCACCTGGGAACTCCACCCTCCACGCCGTAACCCTCAGCCTCTCACCTCCTTGAGACTCCCTTCCTTCTCAGATGACTTTCACCTACTTCTATGTCTGCTCCACACACCTGGGCCTTGTCCCCGCTCAGAACTGCCCTGCTCTGAGGTGGTGGGGACCTAAGCTCCCGAGCGCCCCTCCACCCTCAGCTGAAATCCCCTCTTAGCTCACGAGAGCTGCAGCCTTGGATCTATTCCAATCCACACAAGGTTGTGGGGACTGCCTTCTGCTGTCACCTGCAGTCCCAAGTGGCTCCCCAGGACTTACAGAAAGAACTTGTCATCCAGCTTGATGCTGAGACCTGCGCTCGGGGGTCAGAAGACCTGGGTTCAAGTCCTGGGCTCCAGCCTTTCCTAAACCTATGCCCTTGGACAAGTTATTTCTCTTCTCTGAGCTCCATCGGTAAAAGAGGGATAATAACAATACCCACTTAATAATATAACAGCTAGTGTTTCTTGACCACTTAGTATGTGCTAAATATGGCTCTGAGCTTTTTACACGAATTATCTCACTGAATCTTCCCAAAAAACTATGAGGAGCTATTATTATTACCTCCATTTCACAGATGGGGAAACTGAGGCACAAATAAGTCCTACCCTGCACCTGTGACTCCGCCTAAAGACCCTTTCCAGGTACCGTACCCGCATCCCTCGGGGCTTTCTGGCTCACACAGGTGCCTGTGTCCAGAACTTCCCTATGATCGAATAAGTGTCTGTCTGTAGGTTACACGCTTAACCCCAGTGAGGCAGAGCTCCAAGGCAGGCCCCCGATGCTCCACGTCTGCCAGCTGAAAATCCCGTGGGCGGGGCGGGGGCGGGGCACAACCGCAAAGAGGGAAGGGGCTGCCGTCCAGGGCTGTTTCAAGCCCTGGGGAAGTATTCCTAATGAGTCCTTGCTGCTTTGAGGGTCCCAGCGAGGGGCCTTGCTGGGGTCTCCCGAGGCCACAGCTGGAGCAGGGAACGTACTCAGGGAGCCACACTCATGGGGCGGCAGGGACCCCAGGAGAACAATTGTCTCCGCGGCCCCTCGGGGCACCACCTGCACGGACAGCGGCCACCTCCCCCTTGGAATGCAGACCGGGGCTCCCAGCACGGCCTTCAGCGGCCGCTGGAAAACTCAGACAGGCGCTCAGGGAGACACGGCTCATCCCTCATCCCAGCTGATGCCTCTGCTCCCACAGGTGGCAGAGGAGGGATGAGGAGGGCAAAGGAGCCGCAACACCTGCAGGACACGGCGGGGCGGGGGGGGGGGGGGGAAGAAGGAGGGACCAAACACAGCCCCTCCTCCCCTCCTCCCCCGGGGCCAAGTGGTAGCCTTCGCTTCCTGCTGACGTCCAGCCTTATTCTAGTTCCTGAGCACAGGCTGGTGTGAGTCTGCGTTTGGCCCAGACGCTCTGGAACACTTTCGGTCGCAAAGAATCTTTGGTTCCGGATGCAGCGTGTGATAGAGGACAGCACGCTATCTTGGAACACCCCGACCGAGGCGTCCGGAGGCCTGGCGCCTGCTCCTGGCTCTGCCGCTAACACCCTCCAGGAGCCGCAGTCCTCCCTCCCGCGAGACGAAGGGATCTCGCGCACACGGACCCCACACCCAGTCCCTCCGCGCCCGGCCCCCAGCGCCGCCATGCTGCTCTCCGCTTCTCCGACGGTCTTCGGTCTCTCCTGCAAGTGGCACACGGCGCAGGCTTGTCCTTCCGCGACTCCCTTGCGTCGCTGAGCACCACGTCCTCCAGGTTGGTCCGAGCTGTACCACGTGACGGGATTTCCTTCCTTTTAGAGGCCGAATAACATGCCATTGTACGTGGAGACCTTACTTTGTTTATCCATCCATCCCTCGACGGACACTGAGAGGGCAGGTTTCATGCGCAGCGTTGTCACCACGATGAAACAATCAAACGAAGTGACCTCTAAATGCCTCTGTCAGCTCCCCCAGCTTACAGGAGCCTGAGTGCGGTGGTGACCGTGCCCGGGCCAGCGCTCACTGGAAAGGCCAGCACACGGCTCGCGCGAGACACACAGCCTTCCGGTCCTCAGCATCTCACTTCAGTTCCGGAAAGGACCGACCACGAGTCAAGAAGCCAGTCAGTGGCCGGGCTCCGTGCCTCCGTGCTGTCTGCTCTGGCCTCCTGTGTACCCCCCCTCTCTGCCTTCTACTCAGCCGCGTCCTACTCTCCTTCACGGAGCACGTGCGCCTCACCTCCTCCCGGAAACCTCCCTGACTGTCCTGCCGTTTAGGACTTGGGACAGTCACAGTGTTCGGGGTGGAGGTCACAAAGCTGAGGCCGCCACGGCTGCCCCATAACGGTTCCACCTCACGAGCAGCCTTTGCCTCGTAAAACACTGTCAGACGTGACCCTCATAAAAGTGTATATACAATGTAAAGTTTAGAGATTATCACATGCGGAGCTTTCTCATTCTCCAGCCTGACAGTAAGTCCCCACGGTCAGGCACCCCACCAGCTTCTTTTCCGGCGCCTCAGGGAGCTGGGGGCACTGTGGGTGCTCCAGACAGACTGGACGGCTGACATACAGACCCGAGTTCAAGCCTGAGTGAGCATACGAGCCACCGTGGGAGGGGTGGCGGATATTGTAAACATGCAGATCCTGATTGGACAAATGTAGGGGGGCTGGGGGTGCTGCTGGTCCTCATGTCCAACTCTGAGCAGCAGGGCTGCAGACCAGGCACAGAGAGCGACCGTCACAGAGCTGGGAAGGAGGAAGTGGGGGCGAGTGTGACCCTGTGGCCCGAATTCTAAACGGGTCAAAGGGGCACGTCTGAGGGCTTCCCTGGTGGCGCAGTGGTTGGGAGTCCGCCTGCCGATGCCGGGGACGCGGGTTCGAGCCCCGGTCCGGGGAGATCCCACGTGCCGCGGAGCAGCTGGGTCCGTGAGCCACAACTACTGAGCCTGCGCGTCCGGAGCCTGTGCTCCGCAACAAGAGAGGCCGCGACGGTGAGAGGCCCGCGCGCCGTGATGAAGAGTGGCCCCCGCTCGCCGCAACCAGAGGAAGCCCACGCACAGAAACGAAGACCCAACACAGCCAAACATAAATAAATCAATAAATTTTTTTTTTTTTTTTTTAAAGGGGGATGTCTGAGACTTGGCAGAGAGGAAAACCAGCCACAGAATAAGCTCTCACGGGACCAGGGGATCCTAACAGCCCTCATCCCCAGCTTCTGGGCTCCTGACAGCCTGCAAGCCCTCCAGGGCCCTGAACAAGGGGTGTGAGACAGGCAGGTGCTCAGGATGCCTCCCGGACCTCTGAGCTCCTGTTCTCTCCCTTCCCCTCTGGGTTCTGCGAGCCTGCACCCTCATCCTCCTCCGCTCACCACTGCCTGAAAATGTCTCTGCGTTACTCTGCTGAGTTGCTGTGCCCTCTGCGTGGCTGCTGTGGGGCCGGTGAGAGGCAGGCTTGGCTCCCCACCCCATCCCCTGCTGTGCGCTGTAAACTGTACAGGACCAAACGAGTGCTTTTGTTTATTAAACTGTAGTTCGTCGAAGTTTGTTTTCCTTACCTAAACGCATGAACTGAGTCTAATGCATTCACTTACTTATTCGTTTTTTGGAGGATATTTACTCAATACTATTTTATGTGCCAGGCATCAGGGACGTAACTGTGAATAGGACAATCATGGTCTCTGCCTTCCTGGAGCTACTCTGAGAGGGGAAGGCAAACAATATGCAAATAAGCAGAAAAATAAAGAACATAATCACAGCTTGAGAGAAGCCACGAGGAACGAAGTGACAGGAATGAGCAGAGTGAGCAGGGGAGGCCTCTTTGAGGAGGTGACACCTCACCTGAGACCTGCAGCCAGCAGGGCAAAGGGCAGGAAGAAGAGTATCTAGAGTGGAAGCGAGTGCAAGTGCAAAGGCCCTGGGGTGGGTTTACAGAACAGACTGACTCGTTCTGTAGCCTTCGAGGCTGAATTTCATTTGATCCATAATTAAGACATGGCAACAGAAGATGAAATGCCAGGGATTTAAAATCTTTCAAATCTGGTGCCAACCTCCAGAACAGCAAACTCAAGTGGAGAAGCAGGCGGGCGGCAGGCGGGCGGGTGGGGGGGGGGCATGGGAAAATGGCGAGTTCAGCTTGGGATGTGTGCAGTGTGAGGTGTCTGCAGGGCTTCCAAGAAGGGCCCCCCAAAGCAGCTGGCGGATGGAGTGCGGGGTCGCAGGGAGGGGTGGGGCAGAAGGTCAGCTCTGGGAACACACCTGAGGAGGGTTGGCCACTGGCCCGGAAGGGGCTGCCTGAGCAGAGGACACAGGAGGACAGCGGGGCTGGAGGGACCCAGGCCCTGGGACGTCAACGCCTCACGTGGAGGCGTGGGCAGAGAGGATGGTCAGGGGAGTAGGGCGAGAACAAGGAGAGAACGGAGCCAGAGAAGCCGAGGCAGCTCCCAGGGCTGGGAGACCAGCAGAGCGGAGGCTTGGGATCTGAGGCGGGCAGCGTGCAGAGAGAATGACTGCAGCAAGGGGGGCAGGAGAGCAGGGGAGAACAGGCCTGTGGGCGGGGCCAAGTCCTGCAGAACCCGTCCAGCCCACCCCCTTCTCCTCTGCTCCTCCCACGCTGGCCTCGGCTGTATAGGCTCATTCCCACCTCCCGGCCCGGAGGGCTCTGTCCCTCGACCTTCCCGTTTCCTCCTCCCTCACAACGTTCAGCTCCCTGCTCGAGGGGTGCCTCCTCATCACAAAGGCCTTCTCTGGGAAACTGGAACCCGCCTGCATCTCTGGAGGGAAAGTCAAATGGGGCAGCTGTAAAATGGTATGGCAGTGCCCCCCCCAGATTAAAAACAGAATGACTATGTGATCTAGCAATTCTACTACTGGGTACATAGACAGAAGAATTGAAAGCTATGTCTTAAAGAGATATATCTGTACAGCCATGTTCACAGCAGCCTGATTCAGAATAGTGGAAAAGTGGAGGCAACCCAAGCATCCATCGGTGGATGAACTGACAAACAACATGTGATACGTACATATAATGGAGTATTATTCAGCTTTGAAAAGGAAGGAAATCCCGACACCTGGGACGACATGGATGAACCGTGAGGAGGTTCTGCTAATCAGTGAAAAATAAGCCAGAGACACAGAAAGACAAATACTGTGTGAGTCCACGCATATGAGAGCAGTCAACATCACAGAAGCAGAGAGCAGGACGCTAGGTGCCGGGAGGGCTGTGGTGAGGAGGTGCTGTCTAAGGGACACTGAGCTTCAGTTTGGGAAGATGAAAAAGTTCTGGAGATGGGTGGTGAAGATGGTTGCACAATAAGGTGAATGTTTTGTTTTTCTTTTTTAAAATGTAAGTTCACTGTTCTCTCTCTCTCGTTTTTTCCCCAATTTATTTATTTACTTATTTATTTGGACCTGTTGGGTCTTCGTTGCTGCGCGCGGGCTTTCTCTAGTTGCGGCGAGCGGGGGCTACTCTTTCTTCTTTGCGGTGCGCGGGCTTCTCACTGCGGTGGCTTCTCCTGTTGCGGAGCAGGGGCTCTAGGCGCAAGGGCTTCAGCAGTTGTGGCACACGGGCTAAGCGGCTGTGGGACGTGGGCTTAGTTGCTCCATGGCATACGACATCTTCCCGGACCGGGGATTGAACCCACGTCCCCTGCACTGGCAGGCAGATTCTTAACCACTGCGCCACCAGGGAAGTCCCAACGTGAATGTTAAGGCCGCTGAACTGTATCCTTAAAAATGGTCAAGATGGGGCTTCCCTGGTGGCACAGTGGTTGAGAGTCCGCCTGCCGATGCAGGAGACACGGGTTCGTGCCCTGGTCCGGGAAGATCCCACGTGCCGCGGAGCAACTAAGCCCATGAGCCATGGCCGCTAGGCCTGTGCGTCCGGAGCCTGTGCTCCGCAACGGGAGAGGCCACAACAGTGAGAGGCCCGCATACCGCAAAAAAAAAAAAAAAAAAAAAAAAAAGGTCAAGATGGAAGATTTTATGTTACATGTATTTTCACAAAATTTTTTAAAATGAAAAAAAGAAAAGAACAGCCTTCTCCAGCCTCCCTGTCTAAGTTTCCTCCCTCTCCTCAACCCCAGTGCTCTGTCCTCCACCACCGTGGTTTGTTTTGTTTGCTTGTTGTTTATGGCACTTTCACCACCTAAACCCACCCTGGGAGTTTTCTGGATGATTGTGCATCCCCTTCTAGAATGCAGACTCTAGCAGAGCCGGCAGACACCTGCTCTGACTTGTGGCTGCTATATCTTCAGCCCTTAGAAGGGTGCCTGGCACATAGTAGGTGCTCAGTAAGTACTCGGTAAATAAATAAAATTCTGTTGAAGAAGAGGAGGGACGGGTGAAACTGGGTGAGGACACAGAGAGAAGAGGTGCAGGTGGGAGGGAGTTCACATCGACAGGAGAGTGTTTTCTGGGAAGGAGAACAGGTTGCAGGAGAGGAAGCTGCAGCAGGTTTGGAATGGCCTCCCCGGGGCCCGGAGAAGCGCGTGTCTGCGGTGGAGCCAACGCGCAGCCAGACCTGGGGTTCAGGGTCTCCAGCGTGGAGAAGGCACAGTGTGACACTTAACACAGGCCGGGGACTCGCCTAGTGGAAATGACCAGGGTTCAAGTGGATCCTGTTTTTTTGTTTGGTTTGGTTTTTGGCCGTGCCACGCAGCCTGTGGAATCTTAGTTCCCTGACCAGGGACCGAACCTTCACCCTCGGCAGTGAAAGCACAGAGTCCTAACCATTGGACCGCCAGGGAATTCCCCACGCAGATCCTTTAACCCAGGCAGATGGTCAGGCAAGGCCACAGGTGCGAGGCTAGGGGCACGAGGTCAACAAGGAGGCCCGGGCCAGGCCGCCAGGACCTTGGGTGCAGCCAGGGAGGGGACGTCCTGAGTGGGCGGGGACCAGGGAGGGCGTGAAGGCAGGATGGGTCTGCTCCAGGGGACAGGGCTGGGCTCAGGCGTGGACCCGGCCAGGAAACAACATCCATAGTGACAGCGGGAGCCCGGCCAGGGAGGAGGTAGCCGGGAGGGGCTGCCAACTCCTGGGCTGGTCTCAGGGGAGCTGGTATCTCGCCTGAAAAGCCCCCATTAGCCTGAAAACCGGGCGCACTGTCGGGGAGGGGCAACTCGCCAGCCCGCCTTTGAATGTCTCCTTTCATTGCTAGATCTATTTTTAGGTCCCCTCTTGATTCTCCTTTTTTTGCCCCCTCTTTCCTTCAGCCCACACCCTTTGTACGTCTGCGAGTGGGAGAGAGGTCAGACAGGTGGGTGGACCAGCTGGGCTCAGCATCCTGTCCTGCTCCAAAATCCTCTGCCCTCCTGACTCAGTCACCCCCAAAACATCTGGGAAGGGTGGGGCTCACCACTTTTTATTTATTGTTACATAAACCATATCACACTGTAAGAAGGGTGGGGCTCGCCACCACACCCCCAAACATGCCTCCCAAGGCCCCGGGGAGGCCATTCTATGATCACGCACACTTGGTCCAGGTCTGCCCCTTTGAGACGGCTGGAGATGGTGATGTGGGTCCCACTTCCCCCAGGACAAGACGGAGGCGAGGTCTGAGGTCTGCCTTTTAGAGAAACAGAATTTTCAGAGAGAATGGAAGACAAAAGAATAAGGAGTAAATTCTCCTCCTCCCTACCCCTGCCCCAGCAAACCGTCTGCAGCAAAAAGGAGCCAGGAAAGATTGCTCAGCCTGGAAAGCTCCCAGGGATCTGGGAGCCCTTCCACCCTGAAGGCTGCAGGGAGTGCGTGTAACAGACTGGGGCAGGGGATTTAGCAGCAGGTGTGAAGACTGAGTGAAACTGCCAGTGCTCTCGGATCCAAGCCCTCCTGGGATCCACCCTCGGCGGAAACGTGTGTGTAAGGAGGGGTACGAACAGGTGCCCCGCAGCGCTGTCCAGTGAGCAAAAGAAAGAGACGTTGTAAATGTCCCTCAGCAGGGGGAGGGCAAAATAAATGACAGCACATCCAGACACTGGAATACTATACGGCAGGAAAAAATGAAGTTAGAGCTCCCTGTCCCAGTGTGGGAAGATCTCTAAGATACTAGTGAATGAACCCAACCAAGTTACCCCTCCACCCCCGTTTCTTATAGTTTGATGTGGTTTACGGAAAAAAAAAAATCAACTCCACAAACAATACCATCCATCTCCCACGCATAATGATGATATATGTAGGTGAATACAGGGAAAAAGTTCTGGAAGGATAGACACCAAACTGCATACCGGTTACCTCCATAAAGGGCACAAGGACCAGGAATGAGTGTTCCAGGGCACTTGACCCTCACCCGTGATGACATCATACATGATGAGGACCATCTAGCAGAGCACGCTTCGGGCAATTAGAACCAGATTTCTAAAGGCCGTTTTACCTCGGCTACATCATGAAGGCCTCATAAGGAGGAAGAGAGCACGGCGCAGGGCGGGGGGTGGCAGTCAGTCCTCTGGACTGACCTGCCGTGGGGAGTCTGGACTCACACTTCTCCCGCTGTGCTCTCAGGACGACAGGACCGTCCTTCTCAGGATGGGAAGTGACCAGCCAGTGGTAACACAGCTGGAGGCGGGGAGATGCAGGTGGTCCCAGAAGAAGGTTTAACAGAGAACTCCGTGACTGGTCAGAAATCATCACCAGGTACAGAAAGTTGCACACGGGCCCCCCTGCCCTCTCAGCTCTTCCACTCTTCTGGGCCTGGGATGCAGCCCCAGCTCCCAGCTTCAGAGAAACGACCAAATCCCCGAAGACAGCTATGTCTTTCTGCTCCCAGGCCCCATGACCCCAGGGATGCCCAGAAAAGCCAAAATCATCTCTAAAGGGGCACCACTCACTCAAAGCTTGCCTCCCTTGTCACCCTCTCCCCACGCCAGGAGCCAACAGCTTCT
Organism: Kogia breviceps; assembly: GCF_026419965.1. Classification (NCBI taxonomy): domain Eukaryota; kingdom Metazoa; phylum Chordata; class Mammalia; order Artiodactyla; family Physeteridae; genus Kogia; species Kogia breviceps. The sequence continues at coordinate 4,113,619 of NC_081319.1, read as the reverse complement.
TCTTGGGCGAGGGGAAGAAGTGGAGAGAGAAAGAGGAGGCCACCGGGACCGCAGCGGAAAAACAAACAAACAAGACTGGGTTTGGAGTCAGGCCCGTTTTCAAGTGCAACCCCTTTAACCACTAGCAGTGTGGCCCCGGGCAAGTTACTTAACGTCTCTGAACCTCCGTGTCCTCGACTGCAAAACAAGACAACGGTACTGGCTTCAAGGTGGCCGTAAGGGGTGAAAGAGCAGACGAGGAAGCGCGCAGTGCCCAGCAGACAGCTCGCCGTCTAGAGAGGGAAGGGGCAGGGGGCGCGGACGAGCCAGTGTGAACGCCTCCCACAGCACTGGGTACGTGGGCAGACAGGAGAGTGGATTTCTAAAAGAAACTGAGTGTACGAAACGAAACCAAAGACACGCCCGTTTATCAAATGCTTGGTAGGGGCCAGGCACCTGTACCAAGGGCTCCCACAGGAAGAGTCTGTAATCAGAGGGGCCCGCCTCACCTAGGCTGGGAGGGGAAGACGCCCAGAGTAGAAGACAGACAGGAACAGGGACCCGAGGGCACGTCCTCTGCAGCCCCGGCCCCTCCCTGGCAGATGGCAGACGGGAGCGGGCCCGCGAGATGGGGGAGGGGGAGACCTTCGGGCTGGCCTCAACCTTCCGTGCAGCTAGGGTGTCCCCCTGGGCTGCATTCCTGGCCCCCAGCACCTTGTGCTGTCTCCTGGGGTGCACTAGTAGCAGCCATGTGGAACTGGGCAAGCTCTTCGGCTCTGACAGTTTCTGCAAACAGGAAACACGGGAGACAGCCCGTGCCTTCTGGAAGGGGTACGGAAGGACGGGATCGGCCGAGCAGAGGTAACCACGTCACACCCAATGCCCGACGCCCAGTGAGAAGGTCTGGGCCTCCACTGTGACTTGGGCCCCAACTCGCCATCCGCCTCCAGAGAAGTTAACAGCCCTTCTCTCAGCCCTGCCCCCCTCAGCGTCACTGCAGGGAACGGGGACACCAGCTCTCATTCTGAAGTTTTCACTTCACGAAACTTGCTCATAACCCTGAATGCTCATCTTACCCTCACAATTCCCACTTCACAGATGAAGGTAACGGAGGCTGCTCAGGGGACCAAGGTCACTGGAATCCAGCCCTGTCTGGATTCAAATCAGGCGGCTCTATTCCACTTCATCCCCAGGCTTCCTGGGACCCAGGAGGACGTCAGCAGTCACCCCTGCAGCATCAGCGCCCCCGTCTCCGCCATGTGCCTTCAGGCTGCAGCCCCAGCCGCCCTGTGACACAGCCTCTGCAGCCAGCTTGGGGTCAGCTGTTTGAAAACAGCTCCCTCCGCATGGAGAAGGGAAGGAGTGGACCCTCTCCCCACCTTCGCACCTCTGACGCCCACATCCCACCGGCCCCCGGCCTGGGGTGGGGAGCCCTACCTTGTGGGTGAGGCTGGGGTCTCTTGGATCATTGTCCTCCTCCTCCGAGCTTCCCCGCTCTTCATCCGACGTGAGGTCCTCCTTGGGGGCCACTGCCGAGATGGGACAGACCTTATAGGGCTCTGTGTAGGCGCTGGGGTCAGAGCAGAGGAGAGAGAGGGTTAGAGCTCCCTGTCCAACAAAGGGAAAGCAAACAGGCCAGGGGCTCTACTGATGCCATGAGCCGTTAATGAGTTCTCTGTGCTTCCATGAGGACCCGGAAGTGCATAAGACGAGGCACGAACCTCCTTCCTGCCCTCACTCCAGCCAGTCTGTTCTCCTACTAGTTCCTTGAACATTCCAAGCTCTTTGCTGCCTCAGTACCTTTACACATGATGTTCAGGACAGACTTGTCTCCCTTAGACACGAGGTGGGCTGTGGTGCTGAAGGAAGGTACAAATAATAACTATGAGGGCAAGAGCTGTTCGTTGTGATCGGCAGTCTGGGCTGGCCTGGCTGGGCAGCAGGGTCAGTCCTCAAGGTGGCCGTGTCCTCTGGGCCTGAAGAAGGGATGCAATGACGTGGCAGACAGAGTCTGGGACGTGCATTCTAGCCCCTCGCCCGAGCCCTGCCGCCAGCCAGATCATGGACAAGACACAGCTCGGGGTATCAGTTTCCACCTAGGCTACTCTGGAATAATGATTCCTATTCTCATTTTCTTGGCAGATGCTGTGAGGATCAATATGTAGAAGGCTTATTCAGGTGTGATAATCTCATATCTATATAACTAGGACTATTATGTAGGCATTGTCATTAACTGATTAAATAATACATTCATTCAATAAGTATTTATTGACTGCCTGCTTTATGCCCGGCGCAGAGCTAGGCAGTGGGTAAAACACCGGTGAATAAAGCAGATATGGTCTCTGTCCTCAAAAAGGGAAAAGCTAATATACGATCATAAATTGTGACGCGTGAAGGAGAAGGGTGTGCTCTCATAGAGAGTAACGAGGAGGGGGGCTGTTTAGATAGGTCAGGGAAGGCATCTCAGAGGCTGAGACCAGAAGGAGGAGAAGCAGCCTTGTGATAGGAGGGGAAGTGTTCCAGGCAGGAAGCAGCATGTGTAAAGGCACCGAGGCAGCAAAGAGCCTGGCGTGTGACGTAAGCCGACCTGGAGCAAAGAACCCTCCTTTCTCTGCCTTCTAAACCTTCCTCACAGGGGATGCTCTGGCCCCATCACAACAGCCTCCTTGCTCTGCTCCTTGCTCCCAGCCTCCCTCTCCACACAACAAAGTGATGGTTCTACAACAGAAATTGGGCCACGTCCCCCTCCTACTCAAGAACCTTCAACGGCTCCCTCCTGCCTTTGGCAATGTGGTCCCAGACAACGTCTCACAAAACTTCTCTTCATGCTAAAAATTCAGCCATCTTGTCTTATTAAACTCTTATCACATACTGATTCCTGCCCTCTGGGAATGATGGATGGACGGATGGATGGATGGATGGGTGGACAGGTGGAGGAGGGGTGGCGAGGAGGGAGCCTCCATCCTCTGGAGTGGCCCTGCCAACTCTAGCCCAGGCCTTTGGCGGACAGGTGCAGGGCCCTTGCCTCAGGTCTGGTCCAGGCAGCGTGAAGCATGGCCGGGGTGGGTACATCAGGAGAGGAGAAACTGAGCCTTAGGTTGCAGTGCAAGTAGAGGCCCTTCTTGGAGCTCCTTCCTGACTATCAAAGGAGCCAGACCATGGACACCTCTCTCCAGAACACCTGGAGCCCAGGAAACAAGGGTCTGCCTGGAGCAGGACGGGCGTCCCCTGGTCCACACACTGGCAAAGAGGCTAGAAAGATCAGCAGCCTGTTCCTGCCTGGGCTCTTGCTGAGCGCGCACGCGTGTGTGTGTGTGTGTGTGTGTGTGTGTGTGTGTGTGAGTGTGTGCGCACGTGCGTGTGACTTTGAGTGTGTGTGAGTGCGTACGTGAGTGTGCGTGTGAGTGCGTGTGTGAGTGCGTGCGTGCGTGTGTGCGTACGTGAGAGTGGTGAGGGCCTGGAGCTGTGCGCTTGTCCGCGGAGGCACAGCCCTGACCCAAGCTGAGCCACAACCCGCTCTGCCATCCAACTGCACACCCTTCTGGCTACTCCTCTTTCGTCCTCTTTTTCAAGATTTACTTTGTCCTTTTCTTTCAAACTATGAGAGCAAACAAGTACTTTGCAACAAGCCATATACCACGGAGGTGTACAAAGCCATATGCGAGAGCCTCCCCTCCTGCTGGGGCCCCCAGGTGCCTCCTCTAAGGAGCTGTCCCCTGGCCCAAAGGTCAGGAATGCTGTACCCGCTGAGGCAGCTCAGAACCGTGCTCAAGGCAGTGATGGCGTGGACAGTCTCACCGAGCCACAGCGCCCCTCCCTCCCAAGCTATGCGTGTCCTCAGACAGGAAGCAGAGCCCTGCTCTCCCTCCATGAGGACCGGCCCCGCATTAGGCCCCAGCAGGAGCCCATTAGGCCCTGTGAAGGACGGCCAGTAATGGTGAGGCGTGGAGCAGTTAACCGGGTGCCCCGGGGCCACTCCTCCTCCTCACCAGGGAAAAGCTAGTATTCGGCAGGCCCCTCCTAGAACGTGCTGTGAAGGAGGAAAGGATTCCCAGCCAAGCCTCCCGCTGGGTAAACGGTGTCTCCATCCCCCCAGGCAGCAAGCTGGAAACCCGAGCATCTTCTGCACAGCCAGCCGCTGCTCGAACATTAAACCTCTGCCAAATTCACCTTCAAATCTTCCCCGGCTCCGCTGGCATCTCTATGACAGCCTTGTGGTCCAAGCCATCTCGTGCCGGGACATCTGTAACACTTGCTTCCTACTGGCTCCCATTCCCCCCGACTGCCCTCCGATCTGTTCACCCGGCAGCCAGAGGGACCCTCTCAAATCCAATCTGACCCTGTCACCCTTGTCCTCAAACTGTTCGGGGATATTCCAGTGCTCTTGGGATTTGGCCCCAACCGCCCAGCCTGCCAGGCAAGGCTCCACGCAACCTGGGGCTGGGGAAGGTGGGCATCCTCGGGCCTTGAAGTCTACTTGCGGCCATGAAGTCTGCCCAGCATCAGACTCTACCAGGCATCCGGGGGCTCTGCCTCAAATCAGGCAAAAGGGCTGGATTCCTCGGAGCAGAGCCACGGGTGACACCGGGGGGGGGAGAGCTCATAGACACCAAACCTCCAGAGAGGCGGAGAGGCTGGCTCAAGGTCACGTGGCAAATCTGGCCCAACACCCATCGCTTCTGAAGACGCCCCTGCCTACGCTTGCCCCCACTTTAGAGACATGAGAACAGAGGCCCAGTCGGGTTCCCTCGGTGCACTGATGTGTGGGCTTGGGTCTCAGGTTGCAAGGGCAAAAGGAGCTTTGCTTTTGCTGTCTGTGCTCTTCTTTGATTTCCTTTCTGAGAGGCAGCGGAGTGCAGCGATTCGAGCTCACTCTTGGGTGGGACTGCCTGGGGTTCAAACCCTGGCTCGGCCATTTAATGGTCCTGTTTAACCTCCCTAAGCCTCAGCAGTGCCCAGTTCACTGAGCTGCTGGGAGGATTCAACGAATTAAATAATGCAAGACACTCAGAACAGTTCCCAACGCTTAATAACGCAATAAACGTGAGCTCTCCTCCTTACCTGCTTGGCCTGGCTGTGCACGGCTGTTCCACTATTGACCGACTGTCGTCTAATGTCAGCTCGTTTTTAACATCTGACCTATTCTGACCTCATCCCGAGTGATAATACCCATGAAGTCACAGTGCGTATTCTTCTAACACTTTAAGATGAACCATACAGTGATTAACCTATAACATGCTTGGCTAAAATGATCTTGCCCTCCGTTGAAGATGCACAGACCTTAGAGACAAACGTGGTGACTGCTGACCCACCAACCACCTGTCCTCAATCCAACCTTAGCTTCTGGCTAGAAATGTGGCTCAGGCTCTTTTTATTCTTCTTCTTCCTCTCACTTCTCTTTTCTAGCAAGATCTAAAAGGGAAGTCAGGAGACAAGGGTTTGGGTTCTCTGATGATATCCTGGCTCATTTATTTCACTGTCCTGCTGAGGGATTGTGAGCACAGCAGACGGGGACAGACTGCCATTAAAAACATGCTTTCACGGCATAGAAGAGCAAGTAAAATCCGAGGCCTTAACAGATTCAGTGGAAGCTGTAGTGACTGACCTTATATTGGACCGAAGTCGTTTGTTAAACAAGCAACTTGTTGTTAAACAACAAGTCTATAGAACCCTGATGTTTGCTACCAGGCTGCTCTTCAAACACAGGGGAAGAGAAACACCTCCAAATGTTTTCCTAATAACTTCTACTCAAACGCTCTGACAGGCCCTGGAGAACTCGTGTCCTGGGTGAGTAACCACCTCCTCCCTTGGAGGACAGACTGGGGACCCTCACATAGGAACCCTCCCATAGCCCATCCATTACCCCAGTCCGTCAACATAAATCTGTGAGCTGGGTCCTCTACACAGCATGCCCTAAGGAAGGCGGCGAGGTCTGTACTTTCAGCTCTCGGGTTCCTATCTGCTTGCTTTTTGGTCATTAAGACTCTGTACTGTAGGTACTGGTAATACAGTGGTGAACACATATTGTCAGTTCTACGGCCCCTCTAGTCAAAATGCCCATTATAATCATAACTGGGTGAGGTGTTGTCTCTAGACACCTCCTTTTTTTCTTTTTTAACACCTTTATTGGAGTATAATTGCTTTACAATGGTGTGTTAGTTTCTGCTGTACAACAAACGGAATCAGCTATACGTATACATATATCCCCATATCCCTTACCTCTTGTGTCTCCCTCCCACCCTCTCACCCTCCCTATGGTCACAGAGCACCGAGCTGATCTCCCTGTGCTACGCGGCTGCTTCCCACTAGCCATCCACTTTACATTTGGTAGCGTATATATGTCGATGCTACTCTCTCACTTCGTCCCAGTTTACCCTTCCCCCTCCCCGTGTCCTCAAGCCCATTCTCTACGTCTGCGTGTTTAGACACCTTCTTTGAACATACCAGTAGATTACACGTGAGAAAGCCCTCTGACCCAAACACCTACCCGTCTACTCACTCACCCATCCGTACACTTTTTCATCCACTCGCCCATTTAGCCCCTCCTCCTTACCGCCCTCCTTTCCATCCACTCCTCTACCCACTCGTCGATCCAATCACCCATCTACTTAGCCATCCGTCGCTGCATCCATTCATCCACGCACCTATCTGGCCACCCTTCTATCCATCCACTCACCTATCCAGCTACCCAATCGTCCTTCCTTCCATCCATCCACTCCCTCACTCACTCAACAAACACAAATTAGCACCTCCTGCAAAGTGCAAACACACGGAGGCCTCAGAGATGACTAAAGCACCCCCCTGGCCTCACAGAAAGCACAGCGCAAAGCATTAGTTAAGAGGATGAGCTCAGAAGTCAGAATACTTGGTTTGAATCCCAGCTCTACCACTTCGAGCAAGTTACTTCAACTTTCCATGGCTCACTTATTATCATTATTTTTTAATCTGTAAATCAAGAGGAACGACACAGGCTGGGAGAACAGACAAAATGCCACGTGGTCAGCACTGTGGGTTTAGAGACCAAGTGGTATAAAACGTTGGCATCAGATCCAGGAGAGTCACCGGGTGACCTTCGGCAAGTCACCCACCATCTCTGTTTCTCATCTGTCAAGTGGGGATGACGGTAGAGGTTCATCGTGGGCTTTAATAAGAACGTGACAGTAAAGGCAGCCATGGCCTAGAACACGGTAGGTGCTTTTCGGCCAGCCTGCAGGGGGGCCAAGTGCTAAAGCCCTAGACCAGTCTTCACAGAGCTGGTCTCCCTCCCTCCGGGTTGACTTGGGCTTTAAAGGGAACATAAATTACAGCCGCCCAGAGCTCGTGACCTTAAACGACCCTCCAGATGAGCACAGTCCTTTCCAGCAGCCTAGAGTCATAAAAGGACATGTGCACCCACACGGGGGGGACGAGAACTCTGTAACCCGGTCCAGGGCTGTCCGGCTCTGCCCATTAAATGCCGTCGCACGTGACACTCACTGGGGGCCATAACTCTGAGCACAGCCGAAATGGCCTCATAACTCAGAAAGAGGGAACGCTTTCCTCACTGGGAGCCTTTCAGTGGGCGCTCTGGCCCCCCGCTCCACCCCTGCTGGTGCAGTGACATATGCATGGAGGAGGCCAGACTGCAGATGTAACGTCCTCTGGCTCCTCTGAGACAGGCTGGGGCCTACCCGGAGCTCGCCAGCTTGGCGGGAGGGGCGGGGGGGCCTCGGGGCTGTGATCTCGGGGAGCTGGAAAGTTTGAGGCGGAGGAGACGGGAGGACGGACTTGGTGAATATGACTGTCCTGATTAATTAGCAGGGCAGCTGGAAGAGCTTGGAAGTGGACGGAGGAGAGCGCTGGGTGCGAAATCAGGGATTTCCAAATCCTCAGACATCTCATCTCGTCCTGTGTCTCCTCCCCCATCCCCTCAGCACCTGCGGAGGTCACCCAAACGTCCCTCCAGACCTTCCCCAGGTGGCATCTTCTGCCCTGATATTTCCTTGTCACTCAAAACTGACCCCCCTCACAGGTCCCCCTCCTTCAAAGGCACGTGAGATTTTCTTGGATACCACCCGCACTGTAACTGGGAACTTCCAACCTCAGACAGTGGCAACTGCCCAAGAAGATGGGGGTCAGAGATGGGGGAGTCCTGCATCCACTGCTAACCCACTGCACGATCCTCCTGGTGGGCCTCCACACCTGTAAAATGGAGGTGGAGAACGAGACAGCCACAGACGTGAAGCCGCGTGTTGAGACCGGACCACATGCGTCCGATGGCCCGGGGGCCGGGCTCTGAGAGCAGCTGCTGCCCGGAGTCTTCTCCACTCTGCTTCATTCCTTCTTGGAGGGAACGCATCCTACACCCAGGGTCAGCCAAGGGATAGTGCTTGTAATGCTTCCCAGAAACATGACTGAAGGAGAGGCTTTTTTAAAAATTCAATTTCCATTTTTCACTAAGTAAAAACAGAAGTGCATCCCTGCTCTCTGTCCTGTGACATCCACGCCCCTCTTCGTAAAGCACAGCCTCAACGGTTTTTTTACAGGGATCTGTTTTCTTGTTGTAACAGCTTTACTGATATATAATTCATATACCGTAAAATTTACCCTTTCAAAGTGTACAATCCAGAGCTTTTTAGTATAGTCACAGAGCTGTGCAACCGTCACCACTATCTAATTTAGAGCATTTTCGTCACCCCCAAATGAAACCATGTACCATTTAGCAATCAATCACATTCCTCCCTCTCCCCAGTCCCTGGCAACCAGTAATTTACTTTATATCTCTATGGATTTGCCTACTCTCGACATTTCACATTGACGGAATCACACACCGCTTGTCCCTTTGTGTCTGGCTTCTCTCGCTCGGTGCAATGTTTCCAGGCGCACCCGTGTTCTAGCGTGTGTATCAGTACTGCATGCCATTCAACGGCCAAATAATATTCCACTGCACGGCTGCGTCACGTCTTGTTCATCCGTCCATCTCTTGACGGACACTTGGACTGTTTCCACTTTGGGGCTTGAATGAGCAGGGCTCCTAGGAGTATTCATGTACAAGTGTTTGGGGGGGACACACGTCTTCATTTCTCTTGGCCCAGCCGGGTGTGGAATGGCTGCGTCATGGGGTGACTCTACGTCTAGCATTTGGAAGAAGTGCCAGGCCATTTTCAGCTGCACCGTTTTGCATTCCCACCGGCAGTGGTGAGGGTTCTGACTTCTCCACATCCTCATCAACACCTGCTATTGTCTGGCTTTGTTATTTTAGCCTTCCTAGTGGGTCTGAAGTGGTTCTGCGGGGATTATCAAGGAATTTTGTTCTCCTGGATGACAATTCAGCCTCCTCCCGCCCCAAACAAACACTACCGTGTTTCCTGTTCAGAGAGAAACATACCTATGGCTATGAAGGCTTTCTTTTCAGAAAATCGATTGAGGTTCAGAGGTCCCGGGAGAAAAAATTAATACTTTCGGGAGATCTGCAGAAGCCTCATGAAATGACAGACTAATATAAAGAGGTAACATACGAGAGAAAAACCGTAAGCCACAGGCCCAGTCTCTCCAGTGTAATGGCCTCTCTGACCCCGGCTTCGGTGACAGTATCTGCCTCATGCAACCCGGGCCACCAGTGAGGACAGTGGAGGAAGAGTGCTGAGCTTCTGGCCCTTAGCAGCAGCCACGCTGTTGGCACATGGCCCTGGCCCCGCTCTGACCACTGCCCCCAGCACTGTGGCCCTCAACGGGGCCACAGGAGAGGATAACGGTAAAGGGCACAGGGTCAGAATGCCACCTCCTGAAGTCAGGACCCAGCTCTTCCACCATCAGCCCAACGACCCAAGGTCAGCTGCTTAACCTGCCTCGGTTTCCTCATCTGTCCAATGGAGATGATACAGCGCTTACCTGCCCAGCGCTTATAAGACGGTGTGTATGAGAGAGGCGGGTGGACTGCTTAGCACAGTGCCTGGTGGGTGGATTTAATACAATCAGTGTGAGCTACAGGCCAGAGCCGAATTAATCAGCCCCAGCTCCTCGAGGTCTTACAGAGCTGGGTTCTAATCCCACCTCCGCCACCAGCTTGCTGTTGACCCTGTGTGGGCCCTCTCCTCTCTCTGGGCCTCAGTTTCCTCATGTGTAAAACCAGGGAGTTGGAGGACTTCTGAAGGCCCCGTTCCACCGTGATGTTCTGTGAGTCTGTGTCCAAAGGGGTCCCCGGCAAACCTGAGGAATTCCGTCCCGGCGATTCCCGCCACATATCTGCTGCTGTCAGCCGTCACATGTGGCCGAACCACCACCTGCCTGACCCTCACACACCTTTGTACCTCCCCATCTCTGTGCCTCCTGCAAGGCTCCAGCAGGATGGGGCTCCCGTCACCACTTACACGTTGAGGCTGCAGAAATCTGTGTCCCTGTATCAGCTCCCCCGTCAGCCACCAGTTCTCCGAGGGCAGGAATCAGGCGCTCGCTATGCGTTTCCATGCATTCCATGAATGGCATATAGTAGGTACGTGACGTGCACGTGTTGAGTGACCGTCCTATGCAGCTATTCTCCTGACTTCCGTCAGCCTGTCCGCGAGGCCCCCTTCCACCTCCGCACATCCGGCGGGAGCCTGGCGCCCAGCAGGCGCTCACACCTCTGGGGGAAACGGCACCACCGAGGATGCTGTGGCGTGGAGTCAATGGATAGATGAGCTTTTTTGCTAGTTAGGCCGTCACTTCATATTGCTTCAAATACGGCTGAAGGAGGGGGTTGCGGGAGGCACCCCCACGAGCTGAATGTGGTTCACCCCCAGGTTCAACGGATTCTATGCGTTCAGTTTCCTCATCTGTAAGATGGGCTCCACAGCCCTCGCTCCTGAGCAACAGCCCAAAGCAAGAGGAAACGGGGACACATCCTCCTCCTGTCCTCTCTGCTCCGGGATTCAGAGGCCAGAGCACAGGGGAGGTGAGAAGGGCTGGGGAAGCACGGCTGCACCCCCAGCAGCTGGAGATTCATGAGGGGCGCTATAATTCTACAGTGGCACACCACACCTGAAGCTGCCAGCAGCTAGGAGGGAGGGCGTCTGCAGCTTGTGTGCGTGGTGGTCTGAGAAACAAACAAGCCCCCTTTCCCACCCTTCCCTGCCACACGGACACAGCCAGCCAGTAACAGCAGCAGCAGCAACAGGAGGAGAGGCAGAAGCCGGAGATCTTGAGCGCTGACGGCGTGACCGGCACTGGACAAATTCTTCTCAATCACTGTATCCTGTAGGTATTACGGTGCCCGTTTTACAGATGAAGAAGTAAGCAGGGACACGACATGTGCAGAGCTGGGATCTGATCTGAACACAGGGACCTCGGCCTCAGAGCCTGCCCGTGTAACCACTCAGCTGCACTGCTTCCACCAGCAGGAGCAGCTAACATGCGTCGGGCTCGGAGCTGCACGTGCCTCGGGGATCCTCCCTGGTGACCCTCTCAGCCACTTAGTGGGACAAGCCCCGCTACCACCCCCATCCCGCAACTGGGGAAACGGAGGCTCCGCGAGGCTGAAGGACTCGCCCCAGCCCGCTCTGCTCTGCTCCTCGCTCAGCTTCTCCCGCACGGAACCACCAACAGGCGATCTGCACCCAGGCCCACTCACGAGACACGTTCACTCATCTGGTTCACTGCTGCCCCCTCTGTGCTGGGGAGGCAGACGTGAAAACGTGCGAGACGTGCCCAGACACACTGGGGGTCCGCAGTGCAGTCGGCACCGGGCGGGGCCTTCCTGACACGTGAGCAAGCGGGTCACGTGGGAACAAAGGGGGACGCCTGGATGGGGGACGCGGGGTGCAGACAGACGGACCCCCCAAGACTGAGACCCGGAAGGGAAGGTGACACAGGCGAGGGCAACAGGCCTGGACCCAGACATCCAACATCGCACATACTCTTGTCACATGGCTCGTCTGCGGTCATGCCCACTCCACCAGCCTCCTTTCCCCCAAACAGGGAAGAAACATTTCCAGAGAAATGCCATCCTTTGCCACAGGCCTGTAAGAGCCTATGAATCCACGCTGCTTCTCCAGGGCAGGGCTGCCGGCCGAGAACAGATGCCTGGGAGACGCCCAGGGTCTCCAGGCCGATAGGTTCGCCCCAGACCCAGCTCCGACCTCACCTCCTACTCCAGGAAGCCTTCCCTGACCACTGAGGCAGGTCTGCCATGAACTAGTGAGGCTTCAGCTTCAGGTCCCACACCTGCATGGGTCCCTCTCAAGGCTCTGCAGGTTATTTTCTATCCTTTGTTGTACACTCTTCATCTTAAAGAGACTCCCCAGATTACATAAGCTTCAGAATCTGCCCCTGCTTGGTCACGCCTCCCCGCAGAGGGTCTGCTCCCCTCTACACGGACCTGTACCCAGGGGCTCCCCTCGCCTGGCTGTGGTCTTAGCTCTGCACGTGTTTCCTCTCCCTCAGCAGCCCCCAGGGCTGAACTCTGCACACAGCAGGTGCTCAACTAACCTGCTGGTTTCAACAGACTCCTGGGGAAGCACCTCCAGCCAGATCCGTGTGTGCTTCTGTGAATAGACACGGAGGTGGGGCACCCCCCGGTCAGAGCCGCCCCCAAGCACAGACACGGCAATTTCCCGCAGATGGAGTGCCTGCTGCCTGCGCCGTCTTGCCCGATACACCTCACACGTGCCGACCGTCCACCCCACGCCTGAGCGGGGGACACAGAGAGCGAGGAGACACCCCTTCTCTGCCCGGGGCATCCCAAGCCCAGCGGGAACGCAGACGGACAAGCAGCGGACAAGAAGGGTGGTGAGGGCTACGAGCACAGGAGGGGGTCCCTGAACTTGTGCGTGTGGGGGGGGGGAGGGGCACGTTCCAGGCCAGGGGAGACCTGAGACAGTCTGAAGGTTGAACACGAGACAGACAGGAAACAGAACGTTAGGGGAGAGCTCTCGGGCAAGTCCGTGCAAAGGCACAGAAGGGAGAGACGTTGGGGTCTGCGTGCTGTGGGGTGAGGAGGGCTGGGACAAGGGGCTGGCCAGGCAGCGGGCTCTCAAATGCCCCTGGACTGTGTATCCCGGGCGGGATGGGGGCCAGCGAAGGTTCTAGCCAGGGGAAGGAGCCGAGCAGCTGTGCTCCCTGGAGAGTTCACCCTGGCCACCTGGGAGGAGCGGCAGGAGGAAACACGCCGGGGCAGGGAGACCAGAGGAGGCCGCCTGGCTGGGGCGGGGGGTAGGGCGAGGCGTGGCTCAGGCAAGTCCGTGGGCCCGAGAGGGAGGTGTGGCAAACAGTAAACTCTTATCCTCATTTCACAGATGAGAAAACTGAGGCTCTGAGATGCTGGGGGATCTGCTCAGGGTGACGCAGTGAGCAAGAGGCAGTCAGTCCCAAGGCTTCAATTCAGGTCTTCCTGCCCCAGATACAACCCCTGTCTCTCAAAGGGTGAAATCGGGGACGTAAAAGCAACAAAAACAGTGCCTGAAACCTGGCACGGACTCAGTGAATGCTAGTCTCCTTTCCAATTCTTATTCAGGCTTTTAAACATAACCCATGTGGGACTTCCCTGGTGGCCCAGTGGTTAAGAATCCATCTGCCAATGCAGGGGACACAGGTTCCATCCCTGGTCCGGGAAGACCCCACATGCCGCGGAGCGACTAAGCCTGCGAGCCACAACTACTGAGCCCGCGAACCACAACTACTGAGCCCGCGAGCCACAACTACTGAGCCCGTGAACCACAACTACTGAGCCCACGAGCCACAACTACTGAAGCCCGCGCGCCTAGAGCGCATGCTCCGCAACAAGAGAAGCCACCGCAACGAGAAGCCCGCGCACCGCAATGAAGAGTAGCCCCCGCTCGCCGCAACCAGAGAAAGCCTGTGCACAGCAACGAAGACCCAATACAACCCTCCCCACACACAAAATAATAATCCATGCTTCCAGTTTAATCAACCCAGGGCCCATTTTCACAAAATTTCAATTCACACACACTTCTCAGGCACATTTCTGTGGCATAAGTGAGGCCACTCTGTACTTGCTGGGTCACAGGGCCGAGTGGGGCTGGCCTGCCCTTCCCTCCTCTCACAGCTGGGTCGCGGGCTACACCAGGGCAGTGAGTGTTGCTATGCCTTTGTAAGGGTGGCAGCAACTCACCCATTTAACAGGTGGGGAGACTGAGTCCAAAGCAGAAGGACTAGGGGCAGATCTCCTGTCGCACAGCTCAGTGCTCTTTCCACGCTCCCAGGAGCCTCCCTTGGGAGGAGGGGTCGGCTGGCCAGGGATTTGGAGGCTTGCAGGGTGTGGCGTCCTGGAGGAAAAAGGCAGGGGAGGGGCAGGACTGCCTGGGAAGTGGGACCTTTCCCTTCAACAGCAACCAAAGGCCTTGTCCTTGGGGTGGGAAGAGGGGCACCCGCCCTCAGCCCCACTGCCAGGCCAAGACACATCTTCCACTCCTCCTCCACCCACCTCCCAGGCCTTGTCCTGCATTTCCTGTAAACACCGGCACTTCCTCTGGCGGGGCAGGGATGGGGGGTGGGGGGTGCGGTCTGGCAGTGCTGGGGCCACGCCCGGTGGCCTGCCAGCCCCGCACACAATGGCTGGCCCGGGGCTCTGGCTGGCCACTCCACACCCCAGGCCTTCCCTGGGACCCGGAGAAATGCCATCCATGGCTAGAGCTGGACAGTCCAATGCTCCCCTGCCGCTGGCGGGCAGAGGAAAGCTAGGGGTGGTGGTTGCCCCTGGCCGCACAGCAAGTCTGCAGGGCAATGCAGGGGCACCTTGCTCATCTCTACACCAGTGCCTTCTACCCTCACTGCCACGTGTTCAGTCCTAGAACTGAGGAAGCTGGTTAGGAGCACAGACTCTGGAGCCAGCCTGTCTGGGTTTCCAAAACCTGGGTCTCTGCCACTTACCAGCCTTGCAACCTCAAGCAAGTTTTCTGTGCCTCAGTTTTCTCATCTGTGAAATGGGGGAGAATAATCGTACCGATGTCATTGTGTTTTTGAGAGGATTTAGTGAGTTGACATATATATAAAAAAGCACCCAAGACAGTGCCTGGGACGTAGTAGCTATGTTACTGTTGCTGTTTTTAAGTGTTTACTGAACAGTCCAACCAGGGCAGACCCACGTCTCCAGGCTACAGCCCACCACGGACACATTTTGGGGTCAGATTTCCAACTTCAACACAGTTCGAAGTTAGAAGGGCGATTCTGGGAGTCAGGAGACTCTTGTCCTGCCGGAAACTCACTCTGTGACCCCAGGGAAAGCCACTTCCCTCCACTGCGCTTTCGTTTTCTCACCTTGAAAAATTAAAAATCCTTGCTCTGCCCGCCTCCTGGATTGCTGGGAGATCAAATGAGACATCAGGCAGGAAACCAAACTGACATGTGTTCGGTGTATAACACAGAAGCCGGCATTCCCAAGCAAATCGTTCCCAAATCTCATCTTTGAGGATAAACTCTGAAAACTCTTTCTGGGCAGAGTTAACGTACGGCTACAGCGGGAGCTTCCTGCACACCAGGACGCGGCTGAGCATCTACCCCGCGTGATCTCCCACTGACTCCCCAAGACGGGCCTCTGAGTGGCTGTTATCATGCCACGTCACGGATGACAAGACTGAGGCTTCAACCGAACACCCTATGCCGACAAATGGGCTGCGCGGGACTCGTTCGCAGCCCAGCTAAGATGCACATAGCACTTTACAGTCTACAAACACCTCCGCATCTTTCACCTCAGTGGACTCTCCCCACAAACCTGTAAGGTAGGCATCATCACCTCCAACTAAGAGAGGAGAAAAGGAGGACCAGAGAGGCCCAGTGACCTGCCCAGGGCCCCACAGTAGAGAGCAGAAACGGAGACTAGAACGTGTGCCTGGCCCAGGCTGAGAAAGGTCTCCCCCATGCATGGCAATGCCTGTTCCCCGGATGCAGTGGTGGTTCCCGACACTGAACCAGCCCCAGAGCCCCCGGGTACCGTGTGGGCAGTTTTAGAGGCTTGTGGCCGGGTGTCTGCAAGTATTTATGAACCATGCAGCTAAGCTTGCTCTGTGTGTGCGTGGAGTGTGTGTGTGTGTGTGTGTGTATGTGGTGTGCGTGTGTGTATGTGGTATGTGTGTGGGGTGTGTGGTGTGTGTGTGTGTGGTGTGGGGGGGCTGTGTGTGTGTGGTGTGTGTGGTGTGTGTGTGTGTGGTGTGTGTGTGTGGAGTGTGTGTGGGGGTGTGGGGTGTGGGGGGTGTGTGGTGTGTGTGTGGAGTGTGTGTGTGTGTGGAGTGTGTGTGTGTGTGTGTGTATGTGGTGTGTGTGTGGGGTGTGTGTGTGATGTGTGTGTGTGGTGTGTGTGTGTGTGGTGGTGTGGGGGGGGCTGTGTGTGTGGGGTGTGTGTGGGGGGTGTGTGTGTGTGGAGTGTGTGTGGGGGCTGTGGTGTGTGTGTGGGGGGTGTGGTGTGTGTGTGAAGTGTGTGTGTGTGTGTGTGTGTGTGTGTGTGTGTAACTGGTCTGAAATACGGGTTCCGAGATTTGCGCTCGACCCCAGCTGGCACAGCCTTGCCCTCACACGCCAAGGACAGAGACTACGACAGTGCAAGGCTGGGGAAACCACCGTCCCACAGGCCATTCTGGCGCGGGATGAAAGAAAGGGCCGGGAAAGAGGCAATGAGCTGGAAGTCAGAACCCTTGAGGAAGGCATGGCACGGTGCCCTCCTCCCTCAGCCCCATCCCCGCGAATCGGTCTTTCGTCCTCTGTGAGGGGCCCTGAGCTCCCAGGCCAGCTGAAACATACTCGTCCACGTGAAGGTCACACTGCACACCCAGGTTCAATGGTGAGTTTGCCCCTAGTTAGTGATTCAGGTGAAAAGTCTTATGTGAAATGAGCTCGAAGTACCATCGACCAGGAAAGAGTTTTCCAAAGAGAGTCGGTCGCCTTCACCTAAAGAAACCACAGGGCCTGGGGGCTGAGTCCTCAACAGATAGTCCTCGGTATCTGTCGCGGCCCCAAACCCAACCTCCTTATCCCCTCATCCTTTCGCTCTACCTGCTGCACCACCTGGCTGCCACCTTCAGTCTTAGCCTCTCTCCAGATTCTGCATTCATTCCGCCACTAGTCAGGGAGGTGCTGGGGAACTTCATTCAGTTCCACGGGATCTGAACATAAAGCGCATCAAGGCAGGGTTCCTACCGTAGAGTCTGTAAGAGCAGGCTGGGTGACAGCCATCCCACGGTCTTCCTCGACCATGCTGCTTCTGATACGAAGCCCGCCTTGTAACCCCACTCCAGGGTCTGGGAACCCACTGTGATAAACCCTCTCACATTCCAGCCTCAGGAGTCCTGCTACCTTCATGCCACCTGCATCCCTTGTTCCCGGACTCCCCGGTTCCGGGAAACGTCCCGAACCTCTGAGAGCAGGAAGCGAACCAACAGATAGAAGTGCGAGGTTGCCACAGCCTTGTGCAGGGGACGAGAACCCTGTTCCTGGAGGTACTCAAACACCAGCTTGTTGAGAACAGAAGCGTCCAGTGAGCAGCAGGGCATCTGCATCTTGAAAGTCCTTTCCAGCCCCAAACTGATTAACTTCGTTAGTTTTAATTCAAACTTCCCAGAGTAAAATAAGTTAGGGGTTGATGTGGCTGGCAAGTTGACGTCTGCCTTCAGAATGCAGCTGGATGAAACCTTTCCTGCAGTCCACCCCATTCCACACGGTGGAGGAGGAGAGTTGACGTCTGCCTCCGGAACACTTACCATGGAAAGGACCTGGGGTGGGATGAGGGGAATCAGGAGGGGTTTGTTGACATGTACAGGTGACAGAAAAGGAACCCCCCCACCCCCCAAAAAAGTTCTAGGCATCTTCTGAGCTAAGGCAGGATTTCTGTTGGAACCTAGGCTGAGGTAGACACCTGTCTTTCCCCAGCTACTCCAAAACTCAGGCGTGGGGACTTCCTTGAACGCCTTAGGAGGTAATGAGACACCAGGCACGGGCTATTGCATCTGACCAGACCAGCAGTATCTAGTTGAGAGGACAGATGAGGGAAGGACTTTCCAGGAAGGAAAAACAGCACAAACAAAGGCATGGAGACAGGAATGTGGCCTGTTGAGGAGATTTTGTATGCAAGCACAACACTGTGCTAGCCCTTCAGAGACACTGTCATTTAGTTCCCTCAGCAAGTCCGTGCAGCAGGGCTAGCAGCTCTGAGGCACAGAGACATGAAACCACTAACCTCAGACCACACGGCTGTGAAACGGTGTAGCCAGAGTTTTAAACCAAGTCCGTCCGATGGAAAGGCAAGATGTTCAGGCACTGCGACCTGCATCTACCTGTCCAGGCCGGCCCTCCCGAAGGGACCCTTCCTCTGTCCCTTCCTTTACATACGTACAGGAGTGTCAGCCAGGTCCCAAGCCTGCCTGCCCTCAGGAGTGGACCTGACGGAGGGAGAGGAGACTTCTTTGTGCAGCTAGTTAAGGAGAAGGCAGATGGTTAGCGGAGTGTTTCTCTAAGGTGCACTGGGGTACCTGGGGGAGGGTCTATCATACATGCAGATCCCTTGGCCACACCCCATACCCTGTGGATCAGAATCTCAGGGTGCAGGTCCTGGAAACCTGCATTTTTAATATATATTTCTTTCCAAGGCACAGTAAGAGTTGAGACATGCTACAGCTAAAAGGCTCAGGAGACTCTGGTTCAAATCCCAGCTCCCTTAGCTGCGCGACCCCGGACAAGCCACTTCTGTTTCCTGAGCCTCAGTTTCTCCATCTGTCAGGTGGGAATCCCTTCCTTCCAACCCAGAGGGTTGCTGTGAGGATCAAAGGACGTTAGAAAAGTTTTCTGGGTATGCACAGGTGTGGACCCCAAGAGACCCGTGCCCCTTCCAGCCACCCGACTGGTACTTTGTCCTGATGGGGAGGGGCTGGCTGTGACCTCATCAACGGGGAGGTTGGGGGTGGCAGGGTGGACCAGGCACATCCCCAGTCAGGGCGGGCGAGCTGCTTGGCATCCACATAGCGCTCTGCATGCAATGCCTGCTGCAGAGCCCTGGGGTGGAGGGCTGTCTGCGGCCAGGTCTGACTCAGCCCTCAAGAGAGCGTCTACAGAGGAAAGGGGGAGCCCAGTCCCAGCCTCCAAGGCCAAGAAGAAAAGACCACAGCAGGGAGGAATTCTGGCACAGCACATCAGCCTCACTCTCCTCCCCGCTCAAACGCCCTTGTAGCACATGCAGGGGATGGTCTCTTGGGGTCTGCAGAGACCCCAAGAGTTCCCTGGTTCTCCAGCATAGTACAACTCAGTTCACCTTTGTGCAGTTCACATTTACAGAGACGCTGCTGTGTGCCAGGTGCTGTGCTAAGTTCCGGACAGGGACCCTCCCTTTCATAGAGAGCCACAGTCTGAAAAGAAAATAAATAAATCAAGCAAAACGTCAAACGTGAGAAAAAGGCAACTTGATTTAGATTCTTGTTTTCTTGAAGAAATATCAAGTACTCAATTCTCAGGATTTTTAAATTAAGAATAAGAAACATAAGACTGCATTTGATAAATATAACTAACTCTTAAAAACAGAATTCTTTAAAAAAAATTTTAATAGTGGGGAGGAAGACAGAGGGGAGAAAGAACAGCGCAGAGGTCTTGGGGGCGATCCGTCTTGGACAAGGTGACACCATGGACGACGGGACCCGTGTTTGACACCCAGCCTCCTACCAAGTACCCACCCATCTGTCTGCCCACCCAGCGCCCACCCATCTTCGCATCCACACACGGTACTGCACACGCCAGATCCCTGACAGACACGGGACGAGGAGGAGAAGCGCCTGCTCGCCAGGAGTTTGTGGGGTAGGGGGGCTACAGCCAGTAACAGGCACACAGCTCCAAAACAGGGAAGGCGGCAGAAAGTTCTAGGAGCCACAAGAGAAGGAGGGAGAAACTACGGGGAAAATTCGGATGACATCAGAGATACCACTAATTGCCAAAAGATACAACGAAGGCTTCAAGCCGAGGGTGGTACTTAAAACAGGCTGAACCGTGCCCTTGGGAAGGATGTGAGCCTGCAGCAAGAGTGACAGAGCAGCTGCGCGAAAAGCAACAGCGCGGGCAAGGGCTCCGCGTATGTAATGGGACGAGACGGAATTCCGACTGAGGGATGGAGCAGAGAGATGCTGGGAGAAATGGGTCCCGACAAGTGTGCGGGGGCCTTGAGGGGGCTCCGGGCCGCTGGGAAGAGCCGGGTGGAAGAAAGAGAGGCGGGCCTCCCAAGCCTCACGGCTGGTGCACGTGGCCAGCCTCTGAGACCGCCATAGCCGCGCTCTGGCGATGGGGAGGAGGCCACTCCTAAAATGCCTGGCCCTCCAGGAAAGCGCTTCCCGGCCCCAGGGAGCAGCAGGCCTCCAGGTGACAGGTGAGGGCTTCCTGTGATGCTGAGGCCGGAGGTCAAAGGAGAAGCTCCCTGGGGCCCCCTGTGGGGAAACTGGCGGCGGGGCTGCTGCGAGCACTGCTCCAGGGTCGAGGACAACTTGGGTTCACAACGTGGAGATATTCCTCTGGATCCCGGAAAGCTGCAGCTGCCCGAGCCAGACGCCTCTCCAGGAAAAAAGCTCACCCGACTTAACTGTGAGGCTGAGCTGCGCCAAGCAGAGATGGAAGCCAAACGCCCAGAGTTTAGCAACTGCCTGCGAGTCCTCTTGGGGGAAAAGGACTGCGGAAAGCCAGGGTCTGGGACCCTAACAGACTGTGGGGGTCGGTGGGGGGGACGTGTGGGACCCTGGCACACTGCAGGGGTAGGTGAGGGAGGGGTTCTAAAGCCGCAGGAACAGCACACTCAGGTGACAGAACTGTGGGAAGCCGGCAGGGGAGGGCTGTTTGGGGGGCAGGTACCCCTTAATCTTCCCCATGAGGTCAACACTGTCTGGTGCCTGGTGACAGTGCTTCCTTTCACACCCAGATCCATGGGAGAGGGTTTGGGGGCCCCCATCCCCCCACCCCTTGTCCTCTGGATAACGGGGAAAGGACAGTTGTGGGTTACAACCATGCCCTCTGGTGCCTGACTTTTCCTCTATCTTTTCTGAAATCTTATCTTAAAAAAATGCGTCTTCTCCTTAACTAAGCCCGTCCATCTCCTTCCTCCCTCCAGCAGCCCCTTCTGAGTCTCAGAATCCTGAATGATTCACACCGACCCCGTAATTCGATTCCAGCCAGGGCAGAGCGGCGTTTAACCCAGCCACCTGGGCGCTCGGTAGCAGAGGCCGCCACCCCTCCTGCACGCGCGGCACCTCCCACCCAGCTCGCACTGTCTCGCTTTTATTAACCATCATCACAGTCACCCCTCAGCTCCCGTCTTAGATGGGACCAACGGGGCAGGCCCAGGCGACCGCCGGCACAGCCCCCTGGACAGCACCGAGGCAACACAGCACACCCGCTCCCCGACCGTCTCTCCTACGCAAGTAACCCCAAACGCCAAAAAAGCTTTCATCACAAATACGTTCACCTGAGCGTGCAGTACAACGCAGCAAGATATCACCCAGGCCCTAAACGGAGCTCCAAACGGAGCATGTGTGCAATCGCTTGGTACTACTGTATCCGCAAAGCCCAACAGACCGTCTCCTCGCCCGTTTTGGTACTTCAGTAAGTTATTTAATAATGTGGGCAAATACTCACAATATGCAGTTAAATAAAATAAGCAAGATAAGAGAGTTTACGCACAACATGAGTACATCCACGTTGAATGTTAGATATAGTCACATAAGTCAAGGACAAAATACAACCCAATGCTAGGAGGGATTATGTCAGTACCGGGAGATGGTCTTTTTAAAATTTTTTTTTTTTAAACCTTCACGTATGTTTGTAAAAGTGTGCACATGTGTACGTAAAGCTGTTAGCTGTAGTATTTTCCGAGGCGTATAAGACTGGAAACAACCTAGCTATCCATCAACAGGCGACCAGATATTGGAGCTCCGTGCAGTCACCGAAAAGAACGGGGGCAGGTGTATGTGCCTTGATAGGGAACAAAGTCTAAAGTAACAAAGCAGGGTCGGGAAGAGGGTGTTCAATACACTTCCACTTACGTCTAGAAGTCAAGGATGGGGGAGGGTGTGCGTGCGTGCGTGCCCCTCAATGCACACCATAAAGCGTCTGGGGAGGGGCTGGAGAACAGGTTCAGTGGTGTGGGATTTGATCTTTTGCTGAAGATCTGAATTTTTTAAGTGCACGTCACCTTCTGCAAAACATTTTCCAAGTGGTGTTTGAACCAAAATGAACCGGTCAAATTTCTCTCCCACTGGAATACCCCAAGAGCACAACTTCCTCCTTGTGGCCAGAATTCCGGCCACTGTAGTGACCTCCGCGACCCTGCACTGAGCCATCCAAGGTGGGATCCTGCACCTCTGAACACCGGTCAATTAATCAGATCGGCATGTGGTGGGGAGGCGGGTACTCCAAATGAGGAGAAGGTCCGTGCGGTCTAACCTCGCTGCGACAGGGGTCCAGGGGCACAGCAGGGCCCAGACCGCAAACACAGCTACTATTTGCAAACAGTTCCAAGTCTACAGAACACTTTTCACGTACTATTCCCACTGGACCTTCACAGCGAGTCTGTGGGGTGCATGGTCACAGCTCCACTTCACAGCGGAGGAGACTAAGGCGCACAGAGGTGAAATGAATGTCCTCATCCTACTCAGCGAGAAGGGGGCAGACCTAATGTGAGCATCTGTACGTTTCCCACTTCCTGGTGTTGAGGGAAGGGAAGGGGGAGTGCTGGAAACGCATGTTAACAAACCTTCTCATAGCAAACATCACTCAAGTCCTACCTAAATCTTTTTTGCTGCATTTCCACTAAATTCCCTATTGCTTCTAACCAACTGACACAAAGCTGTGCAAATGTACTCTCCCATCATCCCGAAGACAGGGCCAAAATACAGTCAGCCACCGCAGAGGTGAGGGTGTGGGTCTGGGAGGCTGGCGCTGTTGTGGTTTTCCCCATAGATTCTGGAGACGGATATGAGGTTCCCTGGAATGTCAGATGATTCCATTTTCCATTTTCTCCCTGTTTGAACGGGAATATCTATAACTGGTCCCATCGTTGTTTTAGGGGAGCAGATAACTTCTTAAGTTTCCTAAGTTCACAAATGGAGAGGAATTATTCCCCAGGATGGACGATACCCAGAGCCTCACCCACACCCAGTGAGAGGATTTAGATGGTGAGGTCTGGGATTTCTGAGCTGATGAGATTCAGACGAGATTTGATGAGCTGATGCTGCCATGGGATGAGATCTTTGGGGGCCTTGGGATGGAGTGAACTTTGCATTTGCGGCGGACACAAATCTTTGGGGGTCAGAGGGTAGACTGTCATAGGCAGAATTACGGCCCTCAAAAAAAATGTCCAACTCCGAATCCTGGGACCTATGGATATTTTGCATTGCATGGCAAAAGAGACTCTGCAGATGTATTTAAGATTACAGGCATTTTAATAGGGAAATTATCCTGGGTTATCTGGCTGGCCCAATCTAATCACATCAGTCCTTAAAGCAGAGAACTTTCTGTGCTGGAGTCAGAGATCCAAAGTGTGAGAAAGGGTCAACCAACTGCTCCTGGAGGGGCTCCACGGAAAGCATGAGAAAGAAAGCAGGCCACCTCCAGGAGCAAAAACAAGCCCCAGCCGACAGCCAGCAGGGAATAGGGACCTCGGTCCTATGTGGATCTGAGGTCAGCCAACAACCTGAGTGCCCTTGGAAGTAAATTCTCTCCCACAGCCTCCAGGTAAAAGCCCAGGGCAGCTGACACCTCGGTTTCGGCCTTGTGAGACCCTAAGGGGAGTACCCAGCCCAGTGTACTAGACTTCCGACCTACAGAACTGTGAGATTTTAAAAATGGGCATTGTTTTAAGCCAGTAGATGTGTGGTAAACTGTGATGGCAGCTAGAAATAGAAAACTATGTATGTCATCTCAGAAGGCACTTCGCCATAACCTTCATGTTTGCAAATAGGGAAACTGAGGCCCAGAGAGCAGAAAGCAACAAAGGGTTACACAGCTAGAGGCAGAGAGCCAAAGAGCCCAGATATCCTGGGCTGGCTCTGGTTCTCAGAGGGAGAGATGCAGGACTCTATGCCCCCAAACCAAACTGTGGACCACGTGAACAATGCTGTGGAAAACCGTATCAACCACATCAACCACTTCTGACGTGATGATTCACAGACAGCCCCCAGCGGTCCCGGCCTGCCTCCACCTCTGTGGGAGGAGAGTCCACCCAGGCTGGACTTCATTTATACAAGACCCACCTGCTCCTCAGGCCAAAGAGACAGGGATGGGACGGGGCAGAGGTCGACTCAGAGACCAGGATTCTGAAAAGCCACAATCTAGAGAAGGCTGGTCCTCGGGGGAAAGCCACCTATTTTTTCCCACAGTGATTAGCTCCAACTGGCCTATTCAAAGGACACTAATTCATGCCTGTCGGCAGGGCGCCATGGATTGGAAGCAACTTGAGAATGAAGCCCCTGTGGGCCGAGTAGTGGCCCCTCCGGGGATAAGGGGGAGGCAGACCCAGCCTCCAAAAGACATTGCTACATCTATCCCCTCCCCTGCTCCAACTGCAGGGGGAGGAGAGTCTCATCTAATCCCAGGTGATTTCCGTGGAGGCTGGAAAAGGCCAGAGATGGTGTGATGAAGGCAGGCAGGGCAGGGAGATCCCAGGCTGGGAGACCCACCCGCCCCCATCCTGCACTCAGCCTCTGCGTCTACCTGCTGCCCTTCAGAACCTCGAGCCTTCAGTCACTCCCTGCCGCAGACAGTCCGGCCACCGTGCCCGTGTCCTGTCTTTGGACACTCCAGGCCCTTTCTGACTGTGTGCCTTTGCACATGCCGTGCCTTCTTTGGGATGCCCTTCCCACATTTCCTCACCTGGCAAACGCTTACTCTTCAAGCCCAGCTCAAACGCCCAATTTGAACCGTGCAAACCCCTCCGGGAAGCCTTTTCTTCAACGCACTTGGCCGTTCCTTCTGTGCCGCCAGAACACTGTTCATTTGCCTACTGCACTTATAATCGCATTCAGGCAGCTGTTTACACACCTGCATCCCGCTGGCCCCCTCACCCTGAGGCCACAGTCGAAGCTGCACCTGTGACCCCCAGCTCCCAATCCTGCAGGGGCTGGCAAGTAGTAGATGCCCAGTGGATGTTCCTTAAACTGATGAATATTTCTCTCCAGGCATGAGGCTGACAAATGTTTCCTAAGGTCAGAATGACACGTACTAGGGACTTCCCTGGTGGCGCGGTGGTTAAGAATCCGCCTGCCAATGCAGGGGACACAGGGTCATGCCCTGGTCGGGAAAGATCCCACATGCCGCGGAGCAACAAAGCCCGTGCGCCACAACTACTGAGCCTGTGCTCGAGAGCCCGTCAGCCACAGCTACTGAGCCCACGTGCCACAACTACTGAAGCCTGTACGCCTAGAGCCCTTGCTCCGCAAAAAAAGAAGCCACCGCAATGAGAAGCCCACGCGCTGCAATGAAGGGTAGCCCCCGCTCGCCGCAACTAGAGAAAGCCTGTGCACAGCAACGAAGACCCAACGCAGCCAATAATAAATTCATTCATTAATAAATAAATGAATTAATTAATTTTTAAAAATATATGCAGTAAAATCCCAGACTCAGGAGCCTGAGAAAGTTGGTTACCTGATCCCCTGGTTGTACAATGGAGGGAACAGAGACCTGGATCACACAGGTGATGCCAGGACAGATGAGATGCAGAGCACATGCGAAGAGGAAGGAGCCAGCAGCGGGGCAGGGGGGGAGGTGGGTTCCCAGGTGCGGGAAGGGAGCAGAGCAGTGTGTGTGCCCCGGCCAGCCTCCCCGTGGGAAGTGAGGGCTCGGGGCCAGCACACTGTGACGTCACCGCGGCCAGCTGGAGCACCCTCGCTCAGAGCAGAGCCAGCAGGAGAAAGGGTAAGGGCTCTGGGGTTAGACGGACCTGCAGGCAAACCCCAGCTTCTCCTCTTGATACCCCCGTGGCCTCAGGCAAGTAAGGCTCCTGCTCTGAGCCACAGTTTTCTCACCTGTAAAACGGGCAAATGACCTTCCTCACGGGACCCTCCCGACCCCCTCCCTCTATCAACGTCCTCTATCGAGCTAATTCCTCATCAGAGCTCAGGACTCACAAGCCCCAGTCTCATTTTCTCAGAGGTCTTCTCCAGCCACAGAGACATCGGGGCACCTGTCAGAAGCTCTCCGAATTGCCTGCACTTCTTTGGAGCGCTCAGAACAGTTGCATTTAAGTCATGAACTGCGCAGTCAGGCATTTCCTGTCTGAGTCCCCAAGCTGTCAGCCAGCCTTGTCTCTCCTGTTGTCCCAGCACCCAGGGCACTGACGGGGCTCAGGAAGAATCTGTGGGAAGTCGGATCTGGTGGCGTCCCTCGGAGATAACAGTGTCCTTCAGCCTCCAGAAGACGTCCCTTTACTTAACATATTTACTGAGCATCATCTGGGTACCCAGCTCTATGCCAAGTGCCAGGGACACAGGGATGAGCTGTGGTGGTGATGCCCTGGAGGGGCCCACAGTCTCGTGAAGGAGACCGTTCCATAGTCAACACAGGTGGGCAGACTCCACAAAGAGGCACAGCAGAGAAAGCGACCAGCCCTGGGGAGGGCAGGGACGGAGGGCAGTGCTTACCTGCTGGGGTTTGGGGAACACCAAGGAGGATTTCTGTTCCAGAACCTGCTCCAAGCACGTAATACAGCGTCTGAAATTCCCTCATCATAGTGTCAGGTCCTTCCTCCACGCCCTCACTGTCCTCCTTTCCACCATCACCTTATGCATTTACGCGGGGGGCAGCTTATCCACTGGAAGGAGGAATGGAGGAACCAAGTCCCCTCTCTGGGCCTCGGCTTCCCCCTCTGTAAGGCGAGGTGGTATCGCGGACCTCCCTCCCCAACGCTGGGAACAGGGGAGGGTAAACGAAAGACCAGAAATTGGCGCAAAGGCTGCAACACACAAATGTCTCTTCAGCACCGTGCTGCTGGTCGGCCTTGGATGAGACCTCGGGACCTCCTGGGGTCTGAGACCGGGTTTGGAGAGGAAGAGGCTCCTTATCCCAGAGGCTGAGCAGCTGCCTAAATTCTGGTCTCTGCTAAGCCACTGACTCTCTCCATGGCTCTAAACCCAGCCTTGACCTCTGGCCTCAGGCCGGCAAGGAAACTTGGGTTTGGACTAAGGACCTCCCTGGAAATCAGATGTAGCGTCTGCAAGGAGCTTCCTGGGAGGGGAGTGCGGGCCCAGAACAATCCCTAGCCCATGACACCACCTCCTTCCTCCTGTCATCACCCAGAGCAGCTCCAGGTGCACCCAGGACCTGACACTGCCTGTCCTGGGTCCGTCCTAGGACCAGCCTTGCTCAGCTCAATTCATCACAGAACACGTGGCCAGCAGCTTCGCAGCAGGTACCCCTGAGCCTTATGGCTGGGCTCTGCCACCTACCAGCTACGTGACCTTGTACAATACGCTTCCAGCCTCCAGCTCCTTTTCTACTCTTTCCTGGCATTTTCCAAACCCTCGGTCTTACAGGGACCTTCTTCTCTTCCTGCCTTTCCTCAGATCCCTTCTTCATATTCAGTACAATCATAATAATCACCATAATTACATTCACTGAGAACCAACTTCATGCCAGGCCCTGCAACAAGCACTCGGTGTGGGTTACTCTCAACCATCAGATACCTGTCACTCCACTGTCCCCATTTTTCAGTTGAGGATCCTGGGAAACATTCCAGGAAAAGGGCTAACCGCAAGCCCCACAAAGAAAGCAACTCTGCCCGACTACCTTCTGTCCTCCTTCAGGTCTTTGATTGAATTTTGCTTTTAGGGGCTTCCCTGGTGGCGCAGTGGTTGAGAGTCCACCTGCCGATGCGGGAGATGCGGGTTCGTGCCCCGGTCCGGGAGGATCCCACATGCCACGGAGCGGCTGGGCCCGTGAGCCACGGCCACTGAGCCTGCGCGTCCGGAGCCTGTGCTCCGCAACGGGAGAGGCCACAGCAGTGAGAGGCCCGCATATCACACACACACACAAAAAAAAAATTTTGCTTTTAATCGGTGTCTTGCCTACTCCAGATAGAGGTTGTTGGAAGAATCGATGGAGCTAACAGGCATGGTAAAGCTTTGTAAACTGTAAAGTGCAGTGCACACGTATGTGGCTGCCACATCGAGGTTTCATGACTTTCTGAACGTCCAGCTTTCTGACCTACAAAAGGAATCCGCAGGACAGCCTCTCTGGCAGGGGCTCATCCAGCCCCTCTGCACGCACACACCCACAGTGAGGGCAAATCAGTCCCCTAACGTGGGCGCAACTCTTGCCAGAAGCAAGCACTGCTCAGTGGAGCTGGGACCCCCTCCGTGTGCCCACCCTGTGGGTCCCAGCTCTGTGCTCTGCATTCTCAGACTCTGTCTGTCTCCTCTGCCACATGATGTCTGGGCACCTCAGTTTTCTCACCTGTAAAATGGGGCCAATAATCAATGAGATAATGTGTCTAAAGCAGAAGGGTGCACAGAGGTATGTGAAGTATTGGCAGACAGTGGAACCCCCTGGGGGTTGCCTCCTTTCCCCACTCACATCATTAATTTCACTTCCATTCTTGTAAACCAGACAGTGAGGGGGTTATTATAATCCAGGAGTTTATGATCCAATAGTTGTTTACCCCTAAACTGCTTCTCAAACTGCTACACCACCTTCCCTTCAACGAAACGAAAGCCCTGCTTTTGAAAGGTGGGCAGAAACCACCATTTCTCCACCTCCCCTGCACAAGGGTCTGTAAACCGCTGATCAAATTCTCAGTGAATATGACTTATAACTATGTATATTCAACAGATAGCACTTACTAAAAGAAGCCTGCCCAGTGTATCTGGGATGAGGTGGGGTTTTCAAACTGCATCGCTCAGAAACCCTAAGCCCTTTTTGGCAAGGATTCACAAATATCTGCTTGGAATTTCATGGGTACAGACACTGCTAGAGTATCAACGGCTAGCGTGCACTGAGGACTTCCAAGGACCAGGCTCTAGCTAAAGTCTTTGCAAGTGTTAACTTACTCAAACCCTGAGTCAACCACTTGAGGTAGGCAGTACCACCTTCCCTGGTTTTACAGATGAAGCCGCTAAGGCACAGAGAGGTTAAGTAATCTGCCCAAGGATACACAGCTAGTACCTTGTCGATTAGGGATTTGAACCCAGCCATCTGCCCTAGAAAACACATTCTACACCCACGATACCCCACTTTGCACAAACAACACCCCTCAATAGGCCATAAGAGCAGCACTGTAATCCATAATTCCCAATTTCCAAGATTTCTATTCATTACGACACTCTTGTTAACTTCCTACGAAGTATTAAAAATTTTGAACTTGTGAAGGAGAATTATAATAATAAAGCTTTGCCTTCTATGCCAGGGTTCTGAGTAAGATTTCATTTAAAAAAGGATCCTGCTGCAACAGAAAGTTTGAAAACCACTGAGGTGAAGTGTGAGTGTGTGAGGGAGCCCCCCGCAAAGGGCACCAAATAACCAACCTTCCCATCTGCTTCAATGCAGCTGGGCCCTTGACTCCAAGAGGGGGCCTTTTGCCTTCCCCTGAGGCAGGCCATACCCCAAGGGCTACCAGCCGCCACGTACTGCCTCTTCAGCGTTTCAGGGGGTTCGGGGACGCAGTGGGCACGCGGCATGAAAAACGAGTTTGTCCGTAACAGGAGGTGCCTTCTGGAACCAGGCTCAGAGCTGCTACTGAGTCTTCCTATAATCTTCTGGGGCCTCTCCAGCCCCGGGGCCTGGACACCTCTTAGAAGCTGCTTCCTTGGGACTCTACCTGCCCAGCCAAAAATGACCCCCAGAGTTCAGATTTCCTGGCCTGTGTAAGTTGTGATCGATTCCTGTATCCTTTCCACTGATGCTTAATTACTGGCCATGATGAAGGCTCACGACCCCACAGGACAACGGTGCTGGACACCTCTTTTAAGTGCAGGAAACTCTCACCCTAACAGTACGGCAGACCTTAAGGTCTCTGAGCAGATTCTGCTTCTGTTTGGTTGGGTGTTTTTTTTTTTGGGGGGGGGGGGTGGTACGTATATGTGTGTATCTTGTCTTCTTTATTAAAATCAGGCAAGCAAGCCTGAAATGTCAAGTTCTCAGATCGTGCCCTGACCTAGAGAAACTTCTTTGGGGCCCTACTCAGGGCTCCAGATCAACCCCACGCATGTAGAGAATGGGTCTGTTTACAGAGAGACCAGCCGCATCATCCCCCAAAACAATCTCAACCCTAAGACATTCGTTTTACAGAAAAACAGCCAAAGACAGAGGCCTCTCCAAGAGGGGGAAACACTGCAATTCTCAGCTGCAAGCTCAGAAGTCCCCGTACACAGCTGAGCGGCTGCCTTCATCTCTGGGAGGCTGGACAGTCTTGGGACATTCTCAAGGAGCCTGATGAAACATTAATTCATCACTCAGAAACTATTATCCGTCTTTTGTCCTGTTCACCTGGAGTTCCGTGAGCACGGACGATGAATTCCCCAAGGGCCCTTCCTGAGCCCAGCCAGGCAATCTAAGGAAGCGGTAACCTTCTGCACAATATCACCCTTTGACCACTAAGGCCACAGTGTGCACTACTCTCTTTATATATAGTCTTTACGTCATCCCCTGGCCATGTGGATCTAAGCAAGGGGACAGTCATTATACTGTCCATTCTGAATACCTACACTAAGGACATTTCCGTTCTAAAGAGTCATACCCCATCGTGCGTCCTCACCTTTGACATCTGGAGGGTCGACTCCAGCTGGGAAGTTCTCAAAGCGGGTGAATCAGAAAAAGGGAAGAATGTATACCTAAAGATACCTTCCTTCCCGTACTGGCTCCACCACTTACTGGCTTACAAGTCACGTTACCACTCTGAACCTCAGTCTCCTCTTCTATTAAAAAAAGTAAAATTGGGGCTTCCCTGGTGGCGCAGTGGTTGAGAATCCGCCTGCCGATGCAGGGGATACGGGTTCGTGCCCCGGTGTGGGAAGATCCCACATGCTGCGGAGCGGCTGGGCCCGTGAGCCATGGCCGCTGAGCCTGCGCATCCGGAGCCTGTGCCCCGCAACAGGAGAGGCCACAACAGTGAGAGGCCCGCATATCACAAAAAAAAAAAAAAAAAAGTAAAATTGGATAACTACCCCCAAAGGGACATTTAACAAATTAAATGTAGTGATACACACAAAGTGAGAGGGAATCTCACAGCATAGTTGAAAGCAGCGTTGCTGGAAATTGCCTGGGTTAAAATTCTGGCTCTGCTGCTGACCAGCTGTATGACCTTGGGCCCCTTATTGAACTTCTTTGAACCTTAGTTTCCTCATCTGCTGAGTGTAGCTTTTTTTAAAAAAAAGTATCTGTGTGGCAAGTGGGTTTTCCAGATTAACCGAGTCAACACATGTAAAGGGTCTGAGACAGTGTCTGGCATCTAGTGAACGCACAACAAAGCCTCATCAGCTGTGGTGCACACAGCTCCCAGCGGCAAAGGCCAAGGCTGATGGTATTAGTTTCGAATACCTCAGAAAGCCCTTGTGTGACTGTATCTCACACAAGGAGTCAGAGATCACCTGACTCCTCAGGACAGCTCAGTGATGAAGGGGCCATCACACCGCTGGCACCGGTGAGAAGACAGGCTCGGACGGGACAGGGGCAGAGCCGGACTCGACCTCATTCTCTTCCGGCCCTGCTGCTGCCTCTCTGGTCCTGTCAGCTGTGTTGCCTACGTGCCATCGGGCACCCCGAGACCCCCACGCTGGGGAGATGCGGGCAGCCAGAGCCCTGGGTCACTGCTCTGAGTGACAGTGCAGTCGGCTGCAGGGCGAGGCCTATCTTCATGCCTCGATCCCTCGATATTTAGACACCGTAGTGGTGGGGCTTCTCTTCCCCCATCCCACCCCTCATGGCTGACCATAACTGCGCTAGAGCACTGGCTGAGGACACTCCCTTACGCTAAAACCTTCAATAGCTCCCTATGGCTCACAGATCAAATTAGTTCACGCAGAGAGCACAAGTCCAAATGTGGCGCATTCCTTTTCAGGAAATTTTCCCAGCCTATCACCTCTCGGCCTCCCTCTGCTGGGCGTGTGTCCTCTCGGCTCCCTGGACCACCATCATTTTCTGTAAAGAGCACTCAGATGCAGACTCAGAACCGCTGGCTCCAAGCCGGTCCAGAGCAATCACAGGTGGGACAGAGACCTGAGACCCAGATGCTCAAAAATCACCTAGCCAGGGGCAGAGCTGGGACCCAAATTCAACCCTCCTTATACTCCCAGAGCCGTTCTCAATAGCAAACATGCTTTGCTGCATTTTCAAATTATTTGCTGATGGCTGTAAACATACAAGTCTTAAAGAATTCAGCTAACTCCAACATTTTGGACCCTAACACTCCCTTCCGATGGCATCTCATTAAAGTAAGATCCAAATCTTTTACAAAGGCCCCTGCCCACCCATCCCTGGCCACCCTCCCCACTGAGTTCTGCTCTCCAGCCACGCTGGACTCCTGGCCTCTCCACAAACCCCCAAGGGCCTCCGGCCTCAGGACCTTTGCCCCTGGTGTTCCTGTGCCTGGAACGCCCTTCCCCCTGATGAGGCCTGATCACCATTCAGGTTTCACTCCATGTCACCTCCTCAGAGAAGCCCTCCCGGACCACCCTGTCTAAACCATCCCTTCCACCGGTCACTTTCCATCACTCTGCTCTTTTTTCTTCTTTTTCACAAAAGAATAACCTCACTTGATATGAATTCAGTGAAGAAATGCACGAACTACAGAGACGACTTTTGCTCTCTGGCTGTATCCTCTGCATGGTACGCTTATCCCCAGTCCACGGGCCGGAAGACTGAGGCCCCATGTGTCAGCACCGTCCACACTCAGGCCGGAACAAAGACTCCATGCCTCCTCTGGGGCTCAGCTGGTCAAGGAGACCAGCTGCTGACATTTCACCAAAGAACCCATGCAATAAGGCTGTCTGCTATTAGTGAGAATTATTCTCACACCTCCCACAGAGGGAAAGCCTGACTTTATGAAGGTAAAAGCACATTGTGATTAACACTTAATCAGGATTTCGTCTGCATTATAGCTCTGCGAGGGGAAAAAAAAAAAATAGCTGGGGCTTTCATCTCACGCTAATAAATGTTCCACAAACAGTGTGTTCCTGACACAATTTTCTTATTAGGGTCCTTCCATGTAAATTTTATTGCGTTTAATCAAAAATTATTGCTAAAAGAAACAGCTGCAGATGGTCTTATTTTAAGGCAGAAAATTAAAAACTGAATATTCTCATCAGTCAATTTCAACAAGAAGCACAGCCGCAGCATTAGGAATGTGATGGTTTTGAGACTGTAATAATTTTTATGGCATTTCCAGGTCCTTTCAATGAAGCTTAATGAAAGCTCTGCATGAGTTCATTTGTCAAAAACATAATAATAATAGGAAAGCTCCCAGCTTGCAGACCGATAGAAAGATACCAAGGCACGCCACTGCTGGGCTGTGCCCAAAGCCCGGCCACGCAGCTCTCAGCACCGATGCGATCAGCCAGCAGGAGGCCTGGTTGCAACTCTGCCATATGCCCACTCGAGGATGTGTAGCTGAGGCCATAAATCACCTCTGTTTTACAAGGATGCGTATTTTTGTTGCTGCAGTACTGTCTACGGTTGTAAAAAAAATAAGTCAGCTTTCGCTGTCTCAGGGGATCAGCTCACCGAAACATCTACTGCATTCTAAAGATGCCGGGGGCCAGGGAGGCGAGAAGGAGGGGCCCTCACGCTACAGTCTGTGCTGGATTTCAGAATTTTTTTTTTTTTTTTTTTTTTTTTTGCGGTATGCGGGCCTCTCACTGTTGTGGCCTCTCCTGTTGCAGAGCACAGGCTCCGGACGCGCAGGCTCAGCGGCCATGGCTCACGGGCTTAGTTGCTCCACGGCATGTGGGATCTTCCCGGACCAGGGCACGAACCCGTGTCCCCTGCATCGGCAGGCGGATTCTCAACCACTGCGCCACCAGGGAAGCCCTGGATTTCAGAATTTTAATTGCAGCCGCTGTCTTTGGTCTGGACGGTCCGTACAATTACCTCCCCCACCTTTGGTACTCGGCTTGTATCCTTTAACTTGTATTTTAGGGACTAAATTCTTATGATTTCTTGCTATGCCTTTGATTGGAAACTAGCGCCAGTCTTTCATCTACTTGGGACCAGACAGATAAACAACAGATTGAGAAGAGAAAGGCAAAGGCAGACACAGCTAGCCCTGGAGTGAACTGACGCTGGAGGACCGGGCTGCCGTGTGCATTCCAGAGACGGACACCACACCCCACGTCCCACTCCCTGCCACGGCCCCGCGGGGGCTTCGTTTCCTCTGCAGGGGCCGGCGCGACGGCCTCCTGGCCAATGGCCCTGCTTCCCGCTGCTTCAGCCCCTCCACTCTCGTATCCTGCCAGCAAGGCGTCCAGTCCAATGCAGCACCCCTACGACGGCCCTGCCCTGCTGAAAACCAGCCAGGGTCTGCCCGCTGCCCTGGGGTATCGGACAGGCTCATGGAGCCGAAATGCAAGGCACTCCTCGGCTGGGCCCCAGGCTGCCTTCCCAAGTCCGTCTCGCAGGCGTGGACACTGAGGTCCGACTGAACACACTTCATGGTCTTCTCTTACCCCCGACTCCTGCCCGGGCTTGAGTTCCCCCCGGACCCCGTGTCTCCATCGTGAACCCCTTGCTGTGCCTCTGGCAATACCCGCGGGTACCCCAGACAGTGGGGGCTCCCCGCTGCCCCTCCTCAGAGCTGTCTGGGTGGACCTCTCACAGGACCTTTATTACACTAGGTTCTAAGGACCTGGGTCTGCCTTTCTCCCCAGCCAGACGGAAACACCCTGAGGGCGGGAACCGTCACCCTCCAGTGCTAAGAACAGCAGCCCACGTTTAGTGGCTGGCCGGTGAGGGAATCGGCTAGGCCAGTGCAATGTCCTACCACCAACTGGGAACGAGAGAAAGGTGGCGTGAGTTTAGCACTTAAGGCTTTCAACCCAGTCCCCCCGACCTAGTCTCCGTGTCTGCAGATGATGGGAACTGTTTTTTCCAGAATAAAGATATCGAAGGACGCGCTGAACTAAGGTTAGGTTATTGTCACTGCAGCTTCGCCTGCTAAAAACCAGTCCCGCGCGGGTCTGTCTGTGCTCATACCTTCCTCCACCTCCGTGTGTGGAAACCCTACTTTTCCTTCAGTGCCTGTTCAAACGTCCCCTTTTCCACGAAGCTGTCCCACCCTCCGCTAGACTCCTACTCTTTGGGTTCTGGGCATCTCCGATCTTGCATTTCAGGGACTTGGGTCTAAGTCCTCTTCCAACCACCCAACTGGACGTGCGCCGAGGCCGGTGACGGTACCGGGTCCCCCTCTCCACCTCCTTCCACACGTCATTCAGCACAGTTCCTATTCGGAATTACTCATGTCTCGGATGGCCGTCGTCATCGGTGAGGCAAAATATTCAACCCCCTGGATGCTCCCACGCCTGATCCTTATCTTGCGCTGTACCAGGGGCCAATCCACAAACTCCTAAGCTTGTAATTCGAGCTGCGTTCCGCCAAGGAACAGCTCTGGAGGAGAGCCTGAAATGCTGGGCCTCGGCCCATCCACAGCTCTCTTGTAAGGCACTGCTGCTCGGGGCTGAGTCGTCTGAAGCTCCCCTAATGAGCGGTACAGACAGCTGCTCTAACCCAGAGCTCCTCCTGGCTGCTCCGCGGGCACCGGGGGCCACGGGATGGCCAGGGGCCCCCCGAGGCCCCGAGGGAGGGAAAGACATCTGAGCACCTCATTAGCAAGTCCCAGGAGAGGCTGTCAGTCTTCTTTTTTTTTTTTTTTTTTTTGCGGTATGCGGGCCTCTCACTGTTGTGGCCTCTCCCATTGCGGAGCACAGGCTCCGGACGCGCAGGCTCAGCGGCCACGGCTCACGGGCTTAGTTGCTCCGCGGCATGTGGGATCTTCCCGGACCAGGGCACGAACCCGTGTCTCCTGCATCTGCAGGCGGATTCTCAACCACTGCGCCACCAGGGAAGCCCTGTCAGTC
This sequence comes from Kogia breviceps, assembly GCF_026419965.1. Taxonomy (NCBI): domain Eukaryota; kingdom Metazoa; phylum Chordata; class Mammalia; order Artiodactyla; family Physeteridae; genus Kogia; species Kogia breviceps. The sequence continues at coordinate 4,077,662 of NC_081319.1, read as the reverse complement.
TTCTTGATGAGTTGCCAAGAGAGAAGTAAACCCACCAGCCGTGAGAAAAGAGAGTGTCCTTCCGCTTCTCCTCCGGACCAACAAGCAAGGCCCACCAGCCTCACTCCTGCAAGCAAAGACACTTCACAGCCGTTGGATGGAGACCACCAGCTAACGTGGCACTTCTCAACCAAAGAAAACAGGACGTGGAAAGAGCATTAGGTCGAGAGGCAGAAAGACTGGGGTTTGAACCTTGGCTTGGCTACTTACTAGCTGTGTGACAGAGGACGGTTTATACCACTTCCCTGGGCCTCAGTTTTCTCATCTGGAAAACAGGAACTGGAAATTCCTAAGGTGCCTAACTAATCGTGAGTTACAAGGGAAATAATAGCGACAGTCAGAGTCACAGAGTAGGCACCTCTGCTAGCGAGATTACGGAATCAAAAAAGCCCTGGTCCTGGGTCCAAATCAAGGCTGCTTAGGCTGTTGCCTGCAGCCCCAACTCCATCTCACGCAGAAGGCAGAGGCAGTGCTGACACCACGTGTCACCACCGAAGCTCACGAGTTCACGCCTGGTCCTGGTTTATGGATGTGAGGTCCTGAACACTGAGTCAAACACACGCAGAACAGTCGCATGAGAGAGAGACAGAGAGATACTCCCTCAGTGAAAGGGACCCGCTTCTCCACCTGCATCCACTGCTGTGTGACCTTGATCATGTCACTTGATAACAGCTAGTGCCTGGTGAACATTTCACTCTGTGCTGCACGAATTCATTTTGTCTTAATGACATTGTGAGGCCAGTGCTACTATCACCGCCTTTTACAGGTAAAGAAACTGCGGCACAGAGAGCTAAGTCACGGCAAGTGGTGGAGGGCAGACTGAAAGCCAGGCGGCCGGGCAGGAGCCTGCACGCTTAGCCACCGTGCTCTCACAGGCTCTCCCTGGGCTGCCGCGTCCTCATCCGTAAACACAAAAAGCCACCGGAAATGCATCAGCAACAATACTCATCAAGAGTCGGAGAGGGTGCTGGGAAGGGATGAGAAAAAGCCAGCGCAGCCGTACGTTCATGTAAAATCTAGGAGGTGGGCGTATGGACCCTCACTGTTAAACTCTTTCTACTTTCCTGTAAGCGTGAAAGTTTTCACGATGAAATGGGGAAAAGGAGCCTCGGGGATCTGTGTCGGGGTATAACACTGGGTGACTAAAGGAGGCTTCATCGTGCAAAAAGCAGACTTACGATTACGGGCATCTAAATGAGACACTCACGACAAACCAGCGTGTGGTGTTTTGCATCAAACGGATAGTTAATAAGCGTATACAAAGCACCCCAAACTGTGTTTCAGAGTGTACTTAATAAATGATAGCTCTTTCCCCCAGTGAAGCTCAAAATCACCAACTCGTCGACGTGCATTTATTAAGCTCCTAGTGCATAACCAACATACTGAGGTCCTGTGGGATACCCAGAAGTCAAGACTGGGTTCCCCAACCCTTAAGAGTCCTGACTGAGGACATAAAACACCCTATTTGAAAAGGATGAGTGTTGGACTCAAAACATTTTTTGGGCGTATGAGAGTCAATTCAGGAAAAAATAGAATGCTTTGGGGATACACTTTCAACCAAAGGATAACGAAACCTCTTTCACATACAGGGGTGGGGGAGCGAGGACTGTACGTAGGTAGCAATGTACACACTTTTATTTTACAAGATAGAAAACGGTTAATAAGAATATTGTTGTAGCTTCGAAAATGCTACTATCTGTGTATACAAATCTCAAAGGAAGTAACTGCATAGAAGAAACTTTATAATCATCCATCAGACCCGGAGCTGCTGCTCTGATTTAGGGATCTATCTCTAAGGGTTCTCGGAATTCTATTACATGCTCAAAACATTTCTTGAAGGGAGGCACTGTCAGTGGAAAACGGACTTGGATTTAAGTAACATTGAATCACACGACGAGAGAGTTATTCCCTTTGCGGTCCGCCTGAATCCTTCTGCTTATGCCAAGCAGAAAGTCTCCGCGTGGTGCCAGGATGCTTTAAACACCTCTCCCTGTTAAACAAAGGGACCAACCTCCCACTCGCAGCCTTGGCAACTAATAACCTCGAGCTCGACTTTACCCGTGCTATTTTAACTTCCCTTTGTACCCTACTTTTACAGTTGCCTTCTATTTATGACACCTAATACCGCTTTTCCATTTCCCAACAGTGGCATAAAATTTCCTTTTTAAATATGTTTTAAGTAAAAAACATGGACTGAAGTTAAAGAAAAGCAGTGAGTGACAGCACAGGTGGTTGAGAAGTACAGATGGGCTCCAATCCTACCGTCTTACAGAGGGGCAACCGGGGCCCCGCCTCCTCCAGGCGCCCACAGCAAGTCAGTGACGGGCTGGGCTCTGAACCCGCGCGTCCTGCAGCACTGTTCTGAGCTCCTTCGGGACTGTCAGCATTTCTTTTGGCTCCTGCCTCTGACCTTCACACTGAAGCAAGGTCTGGGGCGGGACGGGCCGCGGAAGGAGGAAGGAACTGTCTCCCACCCTCTCGCCCTGTCCTGTCCAACCCCAAGCACCCCTGGGCACGTGTCTCAGGTCAGCGGCAGCCCTCCGCTCGGCTCTCAAAGCCCCTATTCAGGCGAAGAAGCAGGGGCTCCCTGCCCCGTGGCAGTTCCCCCTGCCTCTCAATTTCGTGTGTCTGAAGCTGCCCTTGCCCAGACGTGTTCCCACCCAGAGCGGGGATGTCTCTCTCCCTCTGCTTCCATCTGTTTCATGCAGGGAAGCGGAAGAGAGGTTTGCTCACTGACTGATGTCCAAGAGGATGTGGTTCCGGCACGGGAGATTCATCCCAGTGCCTTCAGGGAAATAAATTCAGAGTGGGGCAACAGTGCTTTTGAAATTCGGAGTCTGACAGACAGTTGAGTCAGGATACTCAACCAAGACCCTAGGCTGTAGCACCAAACGTGAGATAATACAAAGAAAGCACCTAGCACGGTGCCTGGCACAGTAAGCAGTCAGGATACGGTAAGTATTCGCATTTTCTTGGGTATTTTATTCCCTTAATGTCATTATAGTTTGGATGAAGGGAGTTTTTTTGTTTTTCTGGACTAAGTACAGATCAAGGCAACAAGGCCTTTGCATATGGCCAAGTAGCCTGTGCAGTGTACAACCCCAGGGGCACCATATTAGACTAAAAGGTGAGTGGGACCCTGGGGTTGTGCAGTGGGCAGCCTGAACAACCAGACCTGGCATCCTTCAGCGTAACGCACTACAAATTCCTGAACCAAGAGTCTGGAAATCTGAGTCCTGACACTGATGTCTCCACTAAATTGCTTAGAGATTTTAGGCAAGTCTCTTTCCCTCTCTGTGCCTCAGTTTCCTCCTCTGTAACAGGACCAAATGTTGTCTGAAGTTCCCTTCCAGCTATGAAATTCTGTGATTCAAAAGAAGCAGGTTTCAATTTCCGAAGGACAGTCATACGAAAAGAGGAAATGAGCTCAGATGCCTGGCTTGAGCCAGCATGAGTGGGGTAGGGGTATTAGAGAGAATAGCTTCTGCCTCAGTGGGACAGGGACATTAGGGAGAGAGAGCTTTTGCCTCAGGCAGAAAGAAAAACTTAATTAGAGTACCCAGAAACAGATGAGGCACCTCTGGGAGGTGGTGAGTTCCCTGTGGCTTGAGGAATTCAAGCACAGACCCAGTTAAGAGAGGGACCTATTAGACATGGGAGGTTTGACCGTACGCTCTTTGAGGTCCTTCCCAGCGTGGAGATTTCATGGTTCCAAAGCCTGGTTCTATTTTCATTAGTGCTGGAGGCATTCAGCCAGGGTTGGGTCTTATCAAACCCCGCTGATAACTATTAACGCAATGAACTTGCCTGCTCTCCCGCTCCCACCCTCTTAAAGTTCGCACGCATCCACATTCTCCAAATTAAACCGGATCCCTCCGGTGGCACTGATGTCTACCTTCACTCTGACAAACAAACCTAGAAAGAACCAGTTCATAGCCTTACCCAGACTTGGGGCAGGGAGAAAGATGGAGCCACGGTGGGGAACCACATGAAAAATTCAGGAGAATAAACCACACAAACACTTCTAGTGTCTACACTCCAGAGAGAGCTAATGCTAATTGCAAATCATTCGTATCTGTTCATTACTGCAGGTCCCCTGGGAATTGCGAGCAGCAACAGCTGTACGGACCTGAGATGGGTTACTGCACACGCGGGCAAAGAATCAGGGCTTCCTTTAAAATCACCACCATTCTGACCTTTCATTAATTCAGATCAGGGGTCCCCAAGCGTGTAAATGGTTGAGGCTGAATCGCAGTGCCTTTAAGTTGCATCCGCGGTGCATAAGAAACAGCAAGATTTGGCAATTATCCGCCTGGGATGATCAATAGGACATTCAGTCAGTCTCGGGAAGGTGGGGTCAGAAAACCGCCACTGCTGTCAGTAATTGCAGTGTTTCACGCTCACTTCCAAGGTGACTGAGTCCAAAAAAAAAAAAAAAAAAATCAGCTTGGATGTACCTCTCAAAGACCTCTATTCAGAAATTTAGCTCAGGGCACCCTTAGCTCTTTAAACAATTTAAGTAAATTGTCTTTTCTAGTTCCTTTGAACAGAGTATATATTGACACAATAAAAAGGTCTCAATCTCAGTTTAGGGTATTTTCCTGATGGTGAAAGATATTTAGTTTGACAAGATTCCAGAACCTTCTCTTTTGGGGACTTTCCCAGAACAGACTGGCAAAGCCATCTACCTAGGAGATGAGAAACGTACTCCAGACAAGAGAAATACACAACACTCACGTGGGCGCTATATTTGGCATCTTAGCCAATACTTTCAAACAGATGAGGTGCTCTCATCTTTTCAAACACTCTGCCTAGAGGTCGCACAAATCCCTTTCCCAGATGAAGTAACTGAAGCCACAAAGCTAGAGAGAAACAGAGCCTGAGGCTAAAAAGCAAGTCCGTTCTGTCCCCTACGCCTAAGCTTGCCTCTCGGAGAGTTACACCCGGCCAACAGCAAAGGAAATGTCATTTCACGGTACCTTTCTGCCTCCTGGTCTGCGCTCTGCTGTTTGCTCTCGAAGGCGTTGAAGCTGCTCATGTCCACGTAGCCGTCGTTCTCGTTTGCTGTGGACAGGGCTCTGCTCTGATCTTCAAACAGCTTCGTAAACGTCCCGGCCCTCGGGGGCCTCCGAGGAGGAATCTGGATGTTTTCATAGTCCGAGTTCATGGCCGGGATGTTCTCGTAGTCCGAAGTGTCGGCGTTGGGGAACGAGATGGAGCGCGGCTTGGTCAGGGGCAGGGGCAGAAAGGGAGGCCGGGAGCGGTCCTCGAAGGACTCCACCCTGGACACCGTCCTGCTGAAGGGGACGCCCTTCCTCTTGCCGTCCCTGTAGAAGATGAGGGAGGAGGGCGAGTCGCAAGCCCGGAGCTTGCCGGCCCTCGCTTTGAGCTGGGGGGAGCTGCTGAGGCTCCTGCGGTCCATCTCCAGGAGCCGCGCCGGCCCGTGGTAGCTGGACTCTGAGGAGGACCTGGACGAAGACACGTTGACGTCCACGTGCACCTTGCTCTCGGTCTTCTTCTTAAACGTCAGTGCCAGGAACCGCTTAAAGGAGGGCTTCTTCTTCTTGGCGTGCTTGTCTGGGGGCTCACTCTCCACCAGCAGCGAGGGGGAGCTCTTCGTGATGGGCTTTTTGGTGATGCAGGCCAGGTCAAAGGGGGGCGGAATGTCAACCACGGAAGACGGGGTGGAGGTGCCGCTGGACGGGAGGTGGCCCCTCTGAGAGAAGCTGCCAGAGGAGCCAATCACGCAGGGCAGGGAGAGGTTGTCGTCCTTCCTCTTGATCCCGTGGCTGTCTAGGCCACACGCCTCGGGCTCCCGGCACAGGGACACGGGGATCTCTCGGCCTTCCACGGAGAACGATCGCGGGTACAGGGCGATGGCTCTGGGCTTTGCCGGCAAGGCCCGGCCGACGTCCAGCGGCTTCCCCTCCAATGACAGGACCGCCTTCCTCGCCTCCTTGGTGGCAGCCCCCACGCCAATGGCTGATGAGCCAGCTTCCGGTCCCGTTTCTTCCGGGACAGTTTCTGGGACGTAGCCAGCCATCTTCCCGGAGTGGGGCCTGGCCCTCGTGGTGACATTCTTCCTGTCGACGGGGACCAGGCCGCCCTCCGCATCAGAGCTCACCTCCTCCTTCAACCCACAGCCACTCGTGGTGTCCGAGGCCGCCTGGGCCTCAGGCTTCTCCCCCTCCCCAGGGTCCGCCCCGCACGCCGGGCCGACCCCCATCTCGTAGGGGTTGGCGAGCGCGCCATCCGCGGCCTCCTCCCCCTCTGGCACGACCACCACGTCAGGGACAGAGGGTCCCTCCCCGGCGCCGCCCTGCGGGGAGCCACGGCGGCCACCTCCAGGCCCGGGCACGGGGTCCTGCTCCGCACGCTCCCCCGGCCGCGGCTCCTGCTCTGCCTCTAAGCTTTGGGCTGACTCGGAATGAGGAGAGCAGCTCTCGCTGCAGAAAGAGGTGCTCTCGCTTGGGAAGAACTCGTAGGGGCGCCCTGAGAGAGGAGCCACGAAGTCGTCCGCACAGTCTCTCTCGAAAGGAATGATCTGGCAGCTCTCCTCAGCTCCTTCATCCTGCACGGGGTCCTCACCTTCTGGAGGGTCCCCTCCCGCCTCCTGGGTGACCACTGCTGTTTCTTCTGGGCCAGTCTCCTCCTTCCGGCCAGCTGGCGCATCCTGACCGTCCTGGCCGCCGCCACCTCCTGGGGCTTCTCCACACGCCTCCGGGGAGATGTCAGGGCTGTCTGTGGCCGCCTCCGCCTCCGCGACACCGGGGGCCCACCCCTCGTTCTCCGGGGGCTCCTCGCCGCCATCGGCAGCGTCCCACTCAGCGGGCCCGTCGGAGCCCACCCAGGCGTCTGGTGCCTCCAGCCCTGTGTTGGTGCGGCCTTCCTCACCGTCCTCCTCTGACCCCCCGGGGGTCACAGGCGGCCCGGGCTCCTCGCCGCGAGCCGCTGGGTCCTCGGCATCGAGGTGAGTTAGGATGATGTCGCTCGGAAGGAGCGCCTCTCCGTCCCCGGGACCCCCGTCCTCCAGGCCGCGCACGCTGTGTTCTTCCACCGGCTTCTCCTCCTCCTCCTCCTCCTCCTCCTCCCTTGCGAACTTCCGCTCCTCCGCCCCCAGGGCACAGGCGCGGTCCTCCACCTCCACGTTCTCAGGACTGGGGCTCACGCCTCCATCGTCCTCTCCACCCAGCACCGCTTCAGCCGGGGCTGCCCAGTCCTCTGCAGCTGCTGCCCCTTCCTGCTCACACTCCGCGCCTCTCTCCTGGCACTGCTCCCCGCCGCCGGCCTCCGGAGGCACGGTGACTGCGTTCTCCACGGAGCCCCCATCCCTGGGTCCGTCCTCTGCTGGCGGAGCCCCGGGGGCCGCGGTGTAATCCTCGTCTGCCTCGGGCTCGGAGCATTCCGGGGTGGACCGGTGCTCGTCGTAGAGCCCCCTGTCTACGCAGGGCAGCTTCCCATTGCTGCATTGGTTCAAGCTGTTGATCATGTAGATGCTGGCCCTCCACTCACCGGGGGTAGCCAGCCTGGGCTTCGGGGCGATGGGGGGTTTCGGCCCCCTGGACATGGAGTTGGGACTGTGAAGACTCTCAGGCCGGGGTGACGAGGGGAATTTGGGCGCCGTCACTGGCGTGAGGGGACCGGCAGCCTTCGGCTTGGGAGCAACTGGTGGTTTGGGTGAATCTAAAGGATGGAGATAAGCAAAGGAGAGAGAAAAAGTACAGTTACCAATATTTCCTTCCACTCAGAGTCTCCTACTTACCATTCACAAGAGAACACTGACGGTGGTTTCCCAACCCACATGAACCCAATCTACCATGTTCCGTCAGCTTTACACCCTCCACCAACATCTTTAAAATCCCTCGATCTGGGCTTCCCTGGTGGCGCAGTGGTTGAGAGTCTGCCTGCCGATGCAGGAGACACGGGTTCGTGCCCCGGTCCGGGAGGATCCCACGTGCCGCGGAGCAGCTGGGCCCGTGAGCCGTGGCCGCTGAGCCTGCACGTCCGGAGCCTGTGCTCCGCAACGGGAGAGGCCACGACAGTGAGAGGCCCGCGTACGGCAAAAAAAAAAAAAAAAAAAAAAAAATCCCTCGACCTTCCAATAAAGATTCATTCTGTTAACAAGGTGAAGAGATCTTTTTCTTTTATGCACAGTCCAGCTCACAGAACCCAAGTGAATGAATGACACCCTGTGCTCCTCACATAAAGGTGTCCACGTCGCTGCACTCATTCACTCAACAACTATGTAGTCAATGCTTTCGCCGTGCACGGGCCCATGAGACAATGTTGACCCGAACAGTCAGCATCCCTGCTGCCCTCACGGAGCCCAGTCATTCCACCATTAATTCATTCTTCTATCTATATACACAGCACTGCAGATGGCAGAGGCTTCTAGGGCCAAGAAGGGAAGAACGCCTGTGCTGAGGACTCACAATTGAATGAGGGAGGCAGGACTCACAGAACGATTGGAGGACCGAGCCACAGACCCTTGGAATATGATGACTGAATGTCTCCCTCCCTCCAGAGTGATACAGCACAGGCTTGGGATGGTCGCATATGATTCTTCTGAGGGCCACCTCTGAATTCTACATGCTTCAAGGCTGGTTTCCAGCTAACTGCCCTGCCTCCAAATTTCACAGGAGAAGTGATATGGTATTTTCCAACATGGATATTTGCAAAAGGCCTTATCCCCTGTGGATGCTGAGGCCCTATCAGCCACGGTAGAATAAAAGATGTAGCGCAACGTGCACGTGTGACAGGAGTTAGGGAAGCAAGAGTTGCCACGGCTAGGGAAGACCTCTCGGAGGAGGTGAAATTTCAGCTCACTTTTGCAGGACTGGAGGGACCTGGACAAGCGGAAGGGTCAAGGGAGGAGTCGCCCACTTCCAAGTTCAGCATCTCTCCTGCCACGGCCAGCCCATGCCTTCACACCTCGTGCCGTGCCTCCGAGCCCCTGTCCTCACTGCGGGCAGGGTGAGGAATGCAGATTTTCATGAGATGCGACTCCATCCTGCCAACTTCGCTTCAAAAGCACTGCCTGGCTCTTCACGGCCCGGGTTTAGGATGTACAGGTCCCCCCTTCAGTCCAGCCTCAACTCCCAGTTCCATCCCCACTAAGCCTTGCGTGTGACACACAGCAGCCTCAGCATATGCCAGCCCGGCTTGCGACAGAAGGGAGACTGAGCAGAGGGCCTGGAGGTCTGTCAGCAAACTCTCCTCCTCCCCACACGTTCGACGCCCAGCTCAATCCCTGCAGCATCTAACCCTGGTCATCTCTCATCTAGGGCTGCCTGACAAATATGATGTGAGCCCCATTTATCACCACAGACGTAATTTTTAATGTTCTCATAGCCACATTAAAGTCTAAAAGACACAGGTGCAATTAATTTTAACAGTACATTTTTCAACTCAACATATCCCAAATACTATCATTTTGGACATTATCATGCAATCAATGCATCATGTTTGGATCAACATGTAATCAATACACAAAAGTTATTAACAAGACACCTGACACTCTGTGCTAAGTCCTCGAAATCTAAGGTATATTTCACACTCGCAGCACATCACGGCTCGGACCAGCCACACTGCAGGGGCTCAGCAGACACGTGAGGGTGGCGGCTGTGGTGCCAGCTAGCACGGCTCTAACTGATTTTAACCCATCTCCACAGGACTGTCCCACTGGCCTCTCAATTTCAGTGTATCTGAGGCCAAAGTCAATATCATCTCCCCCAGACTGGCGCAGCTATGCAAAATTCAGCTGAGGAGCCCCAGAGGAAATAAAAAAGGCCCAGGACAGCAATAATATCGGGATGTAAAGCCCATGCACTCTGTTCCTGGAAGGGCCTGATTCCAGAGCCTCTGTACATTGCTCATGCATCTAATGAACTTAGTTGTATGGTTTCCCAGGACACAGCTATTTAGTGGGGAGTGGGGCGCAGTGACAGCAGCAACACCGCCAGTTGTGAGACGTGGTAGCCGACAGCGAGAAATGGAGAGAAGAGGCACAGCTGTCAAGACTTTAAAGGCTAACGCAACCACGGCATCAACGCCCTAACCCACACCTACATTCCTCCGCACCAACACCCAGGCCAGCCACTGGCACCCAGATAATAACCCAGAGTTTTCAAGATACAAGAAGTGACTTTCCAACTTCCTGTTTCCATATGCGATCAAATATATCCTAATTTAGAAACATTTCTGTCCAATTTAGTTTAAAAAAGCTCGAATATTTGGAGCTTAAAGAGCTACCTGTCAATGTGGAGTAACAGGGTAATAATAAGCCTTTGGAGCCTGGTGATCTGGGTTCAAATTCTACCGTTGCCACTTATAAGCTATGAAACTGACTCTCAGGTTCCTCATCTGTAAAATGGGTTCAATAGTAACAGCTACTGTGAAGAGGTTGTCATGAAGATTAGAAGATATATATTAGCACGCCTTTGCACAGACAGGTGTTCTCAATAAGCAGTAGCTAATATTGTTCTAATAAAGTCAGTCTTTCCCTACCCCACATCTTCCCCTGGTGTGAGTCTTGCTCTACACAGATATATGACGTAATACGAGCCTCACGCTCTCAACATCAGGTGTCAGGCACTGGCATGAAATTATTCCTTGGGGGTGGGGACTCTCACTTCTCATCCTCAACAGGTGGTATTTCACATGGGCACCACGACACCTGACAGAGGTCATGAAAAATGACCATCACCTAGGCTGCATCGCTCCCCCCCCCCCCCCCCCGCATCCTTCATCCAATCAAGCTATTGATCTGTGGGCGCCGTCTCCTCGGAAAAGGTTATGGTGGGTGTCTGAGGAGTGATCCTGCAAGAAGATGCCTTCCCCACAGGAGCCCCTAAGGAGTGACAGGTACACAGTGTCCATGCCCTGCTCCCAGCTCTAGAGCTCAGGGCGTTTCATCCACATCCCCTCCGAGATCAAAGGATGCCAGAGTCAGAAAGGCCTCGTCTGACCCCTCATTGAAAGATGAGGAAGCTGAGGCACAGAAAGGGTGGGTGACTGGCCTGGAATACTCAGCGAGTCCAGAGCAGGGCCCCAGTAGAATAGTTTGTTTTTTTTTTAACAATAGGATTTTAAAAATATATATTTATTTATTTGGCTGCGCCGGGTCTTAGTTGCAGCATGCGAGATCTTCTTTGTGGCATGTGGGATCTTTAGTTGCGGCATGTGGGATCTAGTTCCCGACCAGGGATCGAACCCGGGCCCCCTGCACTGGCAGCGTGGAGTCCTAGCCACTGGACCGCCAGGGAAGTCCCAGAATGGGGGTTTCTTGCTTCCTGGTCCAGCCCCTTGAACCTCTGCCTTCACCTTTCTGCCACTGGGCATTTCTTCTACCGTGCAGACTCAGGGCTCCCAGCGGAGAAGGGCAAAATGCAGGAAAACTGAGGCCAGGGAGACCAGGGACCGCTAACCAGGTGAGAAAGTCACATAAGACTGAGTTAGACGGACTGTGACCACAAAGTGAATGACTGGCTTTCCTTCACTCCTGTCCAGTTTTCTTTAACCCAATTCCATTAAATAGGTATTTATCGAGCCCCTACTATGTGCCAGACCCTCATCTAGACTCCTTAGATACATCGATCAACAAAACAAAGACTGTGTAGGTGCTGCTTAGCCTTGAGCAGCAGGCCATGCACACTCCAGCTAGTGTGATGAACAAGCTAGAAGTGGTGAGGGTGGAAGGAGGGAGAGCAGGGAGGAGGCGCCTGCGATAATCCAGGCCAGAGAAGATGGAGGCCGGGACCAGGCTGTAGTAGTGGAATTGGATTAAAAAAAAAAAAAGAAAGAAAGAAAGAAAGAAAGAAAAGGTCAGATTCCAAATATGAAGGTAGAGCTGGTGGGATTTACAGACAGTTTGGATTTGGGGTGTAAGAGAAAGAATAATCAAGGACAACACGAAGGTTTTGAGTCACAGCAACCGGAAAAGTAAATTTGTTACCAACTGAACTGGGGAAGGCTGCAGGTGCAAGGGGAGGAGACCAGAATTTCGATTGGCACGTGTTACATCTGAGTTGCCTATCACAGCCCCGGGAGGAACTGTCAGTGGGCTCTCGGATGGACCAGCTGGGTTCCCGGGAGAGGCCTGGAGGCAGCCATCACAGAGACGGGGTCAAGGAATGAGCCGGGTGGGCCCACCAAGTGACTGAGTGGGGGCAGAGACAAGAGCAGGGCCCAGGAGGGAGCCCCGGTGGCCCAAAGGTTAGGAGAAGGAGCCAGCAAGACAGAAGAGGGAGGAGAGAAAATGAAGAGTGTGAGAGCTTCCAGGTCTGCTCCCTCCCTGCTTCCCTCACAAAGAGGAACCACATAGAGCCCTTGCCCTCAGTACAAGGGTCTCAGACTGGTTCTGCCCAGAGAAGACCCAGGGGACAGATAAGCACCAGGGTGCATGCTGAAGGACAGGGAGGATTTTAATAATCAAAAAGGAGGTTGTATATGATCCAGCAATCCCACTTCCTCGGCATATATCCAGAGAAAACCTAATTCGAAAAGATACATGCACCCCAACGTTCACTGCAGCACTATTTATAATAGCCAAAACATGGAAGCAGCCAAAATGTCCACCGACAGAGGAGTGGATAAAGAAGGTGTGGTGGGCTTCCCTGGTGGCGCAGTGGTTGAGAGTCCGCCTGCCGATGCAGGGGACGTGGGTTCGTGCCCTGGTCCAGGAGGATCCCACATGCCACGGAGCGGCTGGGTCCGTGAGCCACGGCTGCTGAGCCTGCACGTTTGGAGCGTGCGCGTCTGGAGCCTGTGCTCCTCAACGGGAGAGGACACAACAGTGAGAGGCCTGCGTACCACAAAAAAAAAAAAAAAGAAGATGTGGTACATGTATACAATGGACTATTACTCAGCCATGAAAAAGAATGAAATAATGCCATTTGCAGCAACATGGATGGACCTAGACATGATCATACCAAGTGAAGTAAGTAGGACAGGGAAAGACAAATATTGTATGATATCACTTATATGTGGAATCTAAAAAAAATGATACAAATGAACTTATTTACAAAACAGAAACAGACTCACAGACTTAGAAAACAAACTTAAGGTTATTAAAGGGTAAAGGTGGGGGAAAGAATAAATTAGGAGTTTGGGATTAGCATATACACACTACTATATATAAAATACATAATCAACAAGGACCTAATGTATAGCACAGGAAACTCTACTCAATATTCTGTAATAACCTATATGGGAAAAGAATCTGGAAAAGAATAAATACATATATATATCACTGAACTGCCTTGCTGTACACCTGAAACTAACACAACACTGTAAATCAACTATACTCCAATACAAAATAACAATTAAATTAAAAACATCTTAATACAAGAGGTTGAGTGTTCCAGGCAGAAGGAACAGAATGTGCAGAGGCCCAGAGGCAGTTAGATGCCAACCCTTTGGGAGTAAAGAGTCCAGTTTGGCTAAGCTTTACAGAATGGCAGGGATGGGGCAATTACAGGATAAATCAGAGCAGGGGTTTTCTCCTCTGGGCTAAGCTTAACTTTCTGACTGTCCAGAACCCAGCATGGACGGAACTGCTGGACGCTCTGCTGCCTCCTGAGTCCCCTCTGGCTGCTGCATGAACCTCCTCTCTCTCTGTAACACAGAGCCCGGGGGGGCACACCCTCCCCTCCCCGAGGTACCAACTCCCAAAACCTACTGGCAATTTGCTACACCTGAGGAGGACTCGAATGCAGAACACCCTTTGAGCCAAGAGGCCAAGAGTTAACTGGGGGTGGGGAGTCACAGGGACAGGACGAAGAGATTTTTAAGAGCTTCTGGTGATAGAAATCATCCCCAGCCAGCCCCCTGGTACCAGTTTATATTTGCTCTCTCTATTTTAATTAAATATCTGCCACTCACACATCCATGTTGCTGCCCCCTTGCCAGCTCTGCAGAGTTTAAATTAGAAGAGGTACTGGGAGGAGCACTGGACTGGGAGTCGGAGCTCTGATCTCCACTCCTGGCTCTGCCTTTAACTGAAGGGGAGACCTTGGGCAAGTCCCCTCCCCTCTTTGAGCCTCAGTTTCCACGTGTGCAGAGTGAGGGGACTGCACCAACCAGTCAGTAAGCGCCTGCTGCTTGCTCTGGCAAGCCTTTAAAACTCATGGCTTTTCTGATGACGTCCCCTGACATTCCCATCTTCAGCCCCTGTGTCTGTTTCAACTGCAGTTCACCATACTCCCCCTGGAACTCTCATAACCGTATGTTCCAAGAGTAATTATCTTCCAATTTCACCTTCCAATTGCATCTTAATTTAACTTTCATTGCTGGGTGGCTGCTGGAATGTCCCAGCGAAGCCTGATGATTTCTAATTAGGCTGCTGTTAGGCTATAGTCCAGTGATCCACCACAGAGCAGGAAGAGCAGGTCCCCGGCTCAGACAGACCTGGACTCCAACCCCAGCTATGCCACACACTGGCTGTGTCACAATGACCAAGGGGATGGTGGTTACGAGATTCAGTCCCATGGAGTCTATGAACCACTAGGCTGCATGATCGGGAACTTCAGAGCCTGGCACACAGAAATCATTCTGTGAGGTCTATGACTGCCCTCACAGTGAAAAAGTAACCAGGTTTATGATGGAGGCAAATGACTGGATGGCAGAGTTCCTGGGACCAAACCTGCCTTTACGTGGATTCCGGCTCACTCCATCCCCCAGATTCTCAGAGAAGGGAGGGCTCGCCCAAGCCTCGTGCAGGGAAACGTGGGAATACTGGACCGGCTCTCACCATTGTTTTAAGCGAGTTTTATTAGCAGTGTAGGAAAGAGCTAGCCTGGCTCTGTCCAGGCTGTGCCAGATCAGGCAGCAGTCCACCTCCTTCCTACAAGGAGTGGCTGGCTGGGCGCTGGGACCCTGCCCCAGCCTTTTCCACTCTTCAAAAGGGGCATCCCTGCTCCCACTCCCACCCCCTACTCTGCGACCAACACTCGCTCACTAACCAGGTGCGTACACGCCCAGCAAAACAGGGCGTGGACACAGGGAGGCGGCTGCCAGCACTCCCAGGCCCCCAAGTCTCTCCTTTGTCAGATCAATCCAGCCAAACGTCTCCCATCTGCATCTCACTCCTAAGACAATGACTTTTTTCATCAAAAAGATTTTTAAAAAGAAAAAGCCCACAACACACACACACACACACACACACACTTTTTACACATACTCAGGGCAGCAGGATATGGTTCTAAGACAGCCAAAATGGTGGCTTCCTGTTTCTTCAGGGATGTGTGTTTTGGAGTACGGATTCGGACAAGGGTGTTGGTCGGAGAGGGAGCTGCCTTCTGCTAAATTCTAAGGGAAAAATATTAAAAGAGCAGTAAACGCTCCTTGTCAGGCAAATGAAGTTAGCTGGGGCTGCTACCTTGCAAACGCCTCTAGGAGGGAACTTTCTGCCCTCCCCGCAGAGGAGTCAGGAACCCGAGAACTGGGTTCCAGGCACCGCCCATCTCTGACTCTCAGTTAATAGATCTGTTAAATGGCACTGCTCTGGAGGGATCACTATCTACTGTCAAACGCATTCTGGATTTCACGGAATCCCTGGCCTGGCAAAGGCAGATGTGGAGGGCAGAGAAGCAGGGCTTGGGAGGGAACGCGGGGAGTGCGGCTCAGCCTTGGCGTCCCCTAGGCGTTCGGTCCCCTGGGGGAGGCACAAAGAAGGCCCCGGGCCACGGCACTGCAGCGGGCTGGGGTGCGCTGCGGGGTGTGTGTGTGTGTGTGTGATAATTTTAGGGCTTTTTAGTTCCATGGAGAGCGAGCTCCAAGACTGGGCGTCTAGAAGAGAGAAGGGAGCAAGAATCCGCTAAGGGCGCGCCTCGGAGTAGCGAGAGACCAGAAATAGACCCCGCAGTGGGGAAGACCTCAGACGGTTCCCGTGGGCCAGGAGGGGCCTCTGAGGGGCCAGCGAGGGCCTGGCGGGGACCCCGAGGAGCAGGAGTGAGGATTTAGGGGCGCGACCAAGTCGCCTTTGCGAAGGGAGCGTCGTTCCCCGCTGCGAGGGAACCCTCAATACCGGGACCGCGGTGGGAGCGGGATACGGCCGTACGTGGCCAGGGTGCGGCCTCGCCGAGACCGAGGGGGCGTCCCCGAGGCTGGGTGTCTCGGACAGGGGCAGCGGCCCCCGATGTTCTCGTCCTCCTCGGCGAGGGCACTCGTGACCCACCCATACCTCGGCCGAGGCAGAGCAGAGTGGGAAGGTCGGGGGTTTCTCGGCAGCTCGCTCCCGGCGCCCCGCGGGCTACAACTTGGAGCGCCTAGCGGGGGCCCCTCGCGCGCGTCCCTCGGCGTCTGAGGTCGCGCGGAGCCTCCTACCTGCTCTGTTCATCTTCCAGCGCGCGGAGCCAGGGGCCGCCCGTCGGTGCGTCCGTCCTTCCGAGCACGAGTCCGCGCGCCGCCTCACTCCATGGCCGCCCCGCGGGGCCCGCACCCCCTGGCGCCTGCCCCGCCCCCGGCGCGCGCCGGACTTCGCGCAGCGCGCAGGGCAAGTGGGGGCTTGGGGGGTGCGAGCCTCCGGGGCTGGGCGGGGCTGGGCGGGGGCTGGGCGGGGGCTGGGCGGGGGCAGGGAGGGGAAGGGGCGCGAACGCGGGGCGCGCGGCGTCGCGTTCACTCAGGACTCCGCGCGGCGCGCAGGGCCAGGGGGGTGCAGGGCGCGAGCCTCCGGGGGCGGGGCCGGGGGGCAGCGGCCGGGACAGCGCGCGGTGTCGCGTCCGCTCCCGACTCCCAGCTCCGCGCGCGCTGCGCTCTGGCCGCCGCGCCGCTGCCCGTGCCGCCGCTGCCGCCGCTGCCCCTCCGCCCCCTCCTAGACGTTTCCTCCCGCTCCCGGAGAGGAAGCCTTTTTTTTTTTTTTTTTTTTTTTTTCTCCCCTTTCTGCTCTGTCAGGGATTGAGGGAGCCGAGGGGCGAGGCGTCCCTGCGCACATTTAAAGGGGCCATGGCCGTGGGGACTCGGGGAGCTGCGCGAGGTTCAAGGCACTAGGATGGGAGGGGCGGGGTGAAGCTGGCGAGTTGGGCTTCTGGGGACTTCCTGGTCCCTTCGCCCAGCGGACCGTCTATCACTTTATTTTCAATCTCGGGCGTTCATTCAGTCCTGGGCCCAGCACTGTGCTGAGCGCAGAACAAGACCGCCCCAAATTCTTGCTCCAGTGGAGCTTAAATGGGATGTCAGTGGAGACACAAGACAAATAAGCAATAAACATGGTTTCAGACACTGATGGGTGCCTTGAGGGAGATAAACCAGGGTCGTGGGGCAGAGTAATTTTTTAAAATGCAAATTCTCAGGGCCCTCCCCAGATTTAACTGAATCAGAAATCCCGTGTTTAACAAATCCTTCAGGTCCTTCAAATGCCAGCTAGTTTGAGAACCTCTGGAGGAGAGAACAGGTGATCAAGTAAGGTCTCCCTGAGGAGGTGACATTGAAAGGGAGACCTGGTAGATAAGGAGCCTCTTTGTCCACTCAGCGCTCACCAGCCAGCACCTCGCTGGGACCAGGCCTGGTGCTGAGTGACACGGATGACTCAAGCCTTTGCCCTTGAGCACCCGGTGGATTGGCCACGCAAACACAGGCAGTTCTGCTTCCCCGGACAAGGGCTGGGATGGGGACAGGAGCTTGTGTGGGAACTCAAGAGGCGGGGCCCCTTAGTGGAGAGGGTTCCAGAAAAAAAAAAAAAAGGCCTTTCAGATGGAGGGAGTAGCTTGGATAGAGACTTAGATGTGTGAAAAGGCATGGCCTGATGGAAAAACCGTGAGGGGTTTGGCAAGGCAGGGAAATAGAGGGTGGCAACATCTGATAAGAGGCACAGAAGGTTGGGGTGAGGCGTGCTTTGAAAGCCATACCAAGGGCTTCCTTCCATCAGCCATTGAAAGCTGAGGGCAAGGGTCCTGTCTCTCATCTATAACTGGCAGCCAAGACTTATAGAGCACCTACTGTGTGCCTGGCAAGGTGTTAAGCTCTGTACCTGCATATTTACTCGTTTAAGCCTCACCACAATCTTATGAAGCTGGTATCAAAATTCTTCCCATTTTACATCTGAGGAAACCAAGTAAACTAAGAGCTCACATGAGCTTTCCTGACTGTTCTTGCCCTGGCTGTCCCATGTGTGCATCTCCAGGACCCAGCTCAAGGTGTGGCTTGGTCATTTAGTAGTTTGGTTGTGAGCCAACTATGTGCCAGGGTGTAGGCTCACAGCAACCCCAGCACTCTGTGGGAGGGTGTGGGGCTGGGGCATCTCAATTCATTTAGGCAATTCAGCCAATGTATCAATGCTACTATGTGGGAGTAGGTGGGGCGGGGGGGACATGGAACATATCCCCCCCCCCCGCACCACCACCATCCCTTCCTGTCTCTCATTTGAGGACGAAAGGCCCAGAAATGGCCCCATGCCAGGGTGATGACTCCAGGGCAGGGGCTGTGTCTGCTCTGCTTACCCCTGCAGCCCTGGCATCTAATAAAGAACCCAGCACTTAGTAGGTCTTCAAAAAAATATGTGTTGTCCACAAAAATAAAGGCCTGGGACAGAGGTTCAGACTATTGTTTGGGGTCACTTTGGCCTTCCGGGACTGAAGGTGGCAGAGGCTAGAATTTTTGTGACTTTGACCAGCTGTGCTGGGAGCTTGTGAGGAGGTAGAATTCCAAATGGCCACGAGGCATTTCGCAGCCCTGGCTGTCCTCCCTGAACCTAGATGCCTTTGGTCCAGCGTTTGGTCCAGGCAGCCCCAGATAACCATATGTTTTCATCGCACAGATGAAACACTTACTGCTCTGAGCGTCGTCTGTGGAGCCCAGCAACAGCAGCACTCAGGTGCTTCTAAAGAATGCAGAATCTCAGGCCCCACCCCAGCCCTACTGAACTAGAACCTGCATTTTAACAAGACCTCCAGGTGATCTGTTTATACATCTGGAGAAACACTGCCCTGGATAACTCACCCCATTACTTTTTGGCCAGATGTGCTGCCAAAGTCCATAGAAGTAGAGAAGAGACCTCCCCAGGTTCTCACTGGGGTGAGAACGGAATCCTCTGACCTCTGTCTCCTTATTAATACATTATTGGAAGGTGGGTAGGTTTCTGGATATCTGGGGGCCTGCACCCAGCAGAACTCCTGGTGTATATTCGGTGCTCACTAAAAATATAAAACTTATATGAAGGTCTGACTTGAATTGTTTCGTGAGCCAGTTGGTGCCTGACACAGAGGATGTTCAATGCACACATACTGAAGACAGGAATCAATACATTTCAGTTAGATAATGTGGAAAGGCTCTGGGGAGGTGAAGCTCTTGCTTCCCGTCATTATTAAAAATCTTATGTTTTCGCACTCACCAAGCACTTCCATATACCTAACCAAGTCTGTAGGTTTTGCCTTGTTTTTATCTTTTAATGCCCACAGTATGGAATCAGATTATGCGTGTTTCAGGCAAGGGCCTAGGATGTACCTCAGCTTCTCCAAATTCAGAAACGAATTTGATCCTTTCAAAGGACTTATTCGTCTCTGAACCGCTACGGAGTCCTTAAGCCTCCAGCCTTCTGTGGGGAAAACCTTTTGCCTCCGAAATGGGAAATCAATGGCAGAATTTGTGCTACTCAGGCCCTTCATAAACTTTATGGATCCCTGCCTGGAAGCGGTGGAGAAGATGATGGAGGTGATGGCAGAGGTAGGAAAGGTCGTGTTGGAGGCGAAGGACGAGAGGGAGGGCAAGGTGGTGACGGGATAGAACTAGCTGTGAACATCACGGTTAAGGTGGAAGGCGTGATGTAGTCGGAGGTGGTGGAGGACGAGGTGAATGGAGGTTATGGATTTGATGGATGTGGTGGAGATGATGGCCTTGGAGGAGGTGATGGAGGTGGAGGTACAGAGGGTGGGAGGTGTCCGTTTGAATATGGGTACAAATGAGTGAGTGGATCAATCACTTCCATATTTGATGCAAGAAGAAAATACGTTTTAAAAGTTGAGATCATTTCTGGGAATTAGCAATAAAACCCAAAGAACCTAGGACCCCCAAGGCAGGAGCAGGAGAGGGAGGCTCAGGTAATTCAGTCAACGGCCAACTTACCCTTTGCTGTAGGGCCTGTGGAAAGAAGAAGGGAGCGCAGGAAGAGACCTCAGTGCTTGGCTAAGACCTTGCCACGACTGTTGAATTTGGGATTTGAGGCTAAGCAAAGTCTACTTTAAAAGATCATAGCACCAAGGGCTGTTGGGAAAAAAAACCCAGGTCTGAACTTGTTTAGCTGAAACCACACGGGGGTGTGGAGTGATGGGCCGTGAAGCTGAAACGCTTATTCCCTTGTTTGCTTTTCCTAATACGAGAAAATGGATGGGAACGACCAGAGGGCTTTCCAAACACCCGGAGCCAATACTGGTGGTTGGACTTGATTAGTCCTTATGGAGCTGAGCTATAGCCACTCACTGAGCTCAGGGATGCGGTCAATACCCGTGTGGGGGGTGATGACCGTCATCTCTCTGGCTTTGAGCCTTTTACACACACACGTACTCTTCCCAAGAACCCTATAAAGTGTTTCTTATCTCCCCAGTTCACACTTGGGAAAACCGAGGCCCAGACCGGGGAAGTGACTTGCCCTTCCAGCCCAGCCAGGACTCACCCCCGCTGCACTGTGAGAACATGTTCTTAACCACCAGACTACACTGCTTTCTCTGTGATGAGCACAAAGTCTGCCTAGATTTCACGCTTTCCAAATCACTCACCATCTTACTTGTTCCTCTCAGCAGATGTGAGCCACCCAGGGTAGCTCTTATGCCCACTTGACAGACAGGGAAACTGAGGTCCAAGGGGAAAAATAACTGGCCTGGGATCCTGCGGTAAGTCAGGGGATTCCAGTGCTGGGATCCACACTCCCTGACATCCAGGCCCAAGTCGGAACGATGTGGAGCTCTGCATACAACTTAAGTCACCTCAGGTCAAAACCATTGAAATTCAGCTCCCTGTTCCCACCTGCCTGAAGCCTCGGCAAAGTGCAGAGCCAGCACCAAAGCTGGATGTGATCTCCAGAAACAGCGCCCAGGCTCTGTGAGCTCCACGTCCAAGCCTGCCAGACAGGCGGGAGAGCGCAGTGGTCGGGACCCACGCTGACCGGGGTGTGACCTGGGCGGGAGGGCAGGGCCCAGCCTCAGCTTCCCCGTCGGTAGCTAGTATTTGCTGAGCGCTTAGTTGGCACATTCAGTAAGTCTTTTGCATATATGAGCTCATTTACTCCTCCCAACAAACAAACTCCTCCTGCCCCTGAAGTAGGCAATGTCATTACCCCTGTGTTACAGACACGGCTACCAAGGCACAGAGAGGCTGAGGCATTCGCCCAGGGACACACAGCTAGTGAATGGTGGGGATTCCACCCTGGCTCTGGGGCTGGCCTTCTTAGCCACTTCAACACACTGCTGCCCTGTCAAGGACATGATAATAGTGTCTGCTCATTAAATGAGATAAATTATCTAAAGCATTCAGGAGGGGAGAGGGGAAGACAGGAGGTGCTCAAGAAATGATCATTATCATTCAAACATCTAGTACAGAGTTGGTGTTCAATAAATGCTTACAAACAAAGTATACCGGGAACTGGGGCACGCACACGCCACGATCAGAGCAGGAGAGGGATGGGAGAGAGCATTTACTGAGCAGCCTCTGCATACTGGGATGGGTGAGAGGGGGCAACGGCGGAGCCCCTCGGGAGCACGGGGAGGCAGCCTGCACCCTGCTTCCTGGCCCGGGGTGGGGGAATGATAGGAGTTTTGTTTCCCGCCAAGACGGGGGCGCCTCCATAAAGCTGGGGCCCAAGGCCAGCTACCTTCGCATCCCTCTCTGTAGCAGGGTCCCCCCGGTTTCCCGGTTTCCACGAGGAGCAGCTCTATGCCTTTTGTCTCCGGGGATAAAATGCATGTTATGAAAACGGAAATGACCCCGGCCCTGCAGCCTCTTTGTGCTTTTGGACTGCTCACTCCACAACGCCACGGCTGCGACA
This sequence comes from Kogia breviceps, assembly GCF_026419965.1. NCBI lineage: Eukaryota > Metazoa > Chordata > Mammalia > Artiodactyla > Physeteridae > Kogia > Kogia breviceps. Next base: position 4,055,653 of record NC_081319.1, on the reverse strand, counting down.
TCATCAGCTTCAGGGCTTATCTCCCCCTGGAAAGTAATTGAGTTGCCTTCCTGGCTCCAGGGGTGGGCAGATCTGAGCCAGACACCTGCCGGGGTGGACTCGGCTTAGCAAGGCCGCCCCTCCCTTCCTGTGCCCCAAAGACCGGGCCCTCACCCCCACCCCACTACACACACCAGGCCAGGCACCAGCAGAGCGAGAAGCGGGGGTCCTGAAGGCCCCTGGTTTCACCAGTCACTGGCTCTGTGGCCTTGTGTGTGGGGGGACACTTCGCCTCTGTGCACCTCAGTTTTGTCCTCTGTAAAATGGGAACAATGAGACCTTTCTCTCGGGGTCATGGTGGGGATGAAAGGATGTTATTTCCCCTCTCTCTTCCCTTTCCTGTCCTTGAAGGGCTCATGGCTTGGTCTGAGAAAAGGGCCTGGGTCAGCTAACAGTGACACAGTAGAGCTAGGGGTGAAGGCAGAAGATTGAATGGGCTGAGGGGCTAGAGGAGGGGAGGTGACATTGGGCTGGGCTTTAAAGGGGCATTTACAGGTGGAGGGGTAGCGTTGCCATTCCAGGTGAGGGTACAGCCCGTGGGGATGGAAGAGGAGGGCAGGACTGGGGCGAGGTGAGAAGTGTGCTCTGGACAAGCTCTCCAACGGCCGGCCAAAGAGTTTGGACTTTACCCTGCTGGTGATGGGGAGCCTTAGAGAGTTTCTGGGGGAGAGAGTGACATGGCCAGACCTGTGTTGTAGCCGGAGTGGGAGGGGAGCCAGAGGGACAAGTCCGGAGGCAGGATGGCCCAAGGAGGCTGGGGCAGGGACCCCAAGAGAGATTAGGCCTAAATTTACGAATGTTCCTGACCCACAGTCGCGGAGCTCAAACGCATGCGAGGAAGGCTTCCAGGAGGAGGCAAGCTTTGCTCTGCACCCTGGGAAAAAATCACAAAAGCAGAGGGGAACAGGAAAGGGCCTGCCACACAGCGGGTGGGAGTGGGAACTGGGGGTCAGCAGCCCAGTTAGGCTGATGTGTCCAGGGATAGGTGAGAAGGACAGACAGGGGCCTCAAAAGCCTTTGTGCAGCAGGCCTTTGACTCCCCAAGGAAGGGCTGAGCTCTGGGGGAGGGGAGTCTGAGGCTGGGCAGGGCCACTCGGAGTTTTTATCACCACTGGGTGGGATCCAGGGTCTGTGGAGGAAGTGACCGCCCTCTTCCGGCCAGCCATTTTTTTTCCCTCTGCTGCCCGTTTGGCTTTTTCCTGAGGCCGCATTTCCACAACGGCCCCTCCTGGCTGGCTGGGCGTGGGCATGGCTCCACCACACACCCAGCAGCAGGGGTGGCCCGGCGCTAGGCTTCCTGTCCCTCTTTGGGCAGGCTGATTGGAGGAAAACAGCCCTCAAGCCTTCTTCAAAACAGGAAACTGCTCTCCCTGCTTCCTGAAGGACAGGAACTGTCCCCATGGCGACCATGGGACAAAGAGGCCATGTTAACCCTTCTGAGGTCAGGCCTGGCTGAGGCCCCTTCTTACCAGCCCCTCGTGGGTGTGGCACTCTACAGGTGACATCCTCCAAGTCTCACCACCGTTCTGAGGGCAGGGCAGGGCCGGGACTTCATACCCATCGCATGGATGTCAGCGTGGAGTTCAACTCCAAGGGCAAAGGCATGGCCACACAGCGAGTCGAGTGCAGCAGGGCACACGGTGGGGTCTGAGGTCAGCTGTCTCCGTTGAAATCTTGGCTGTGCTGGCTGTGTACCTGGGGCAGGTGACCGAACCTTCCAGCCTCAGTTTCTCTACCTGTGAAACAGGAAACGGCGCGGGGCTGTTGGGAGCGTCCGCTGAGTTCCCCGCTCGTCCAGCGCATACTTGCTTGTGCTAAGCTGTTCTAGGCCCTGATGGCAGCGACAATGACACGAACGACCACCTCCTGCCTCGTGGGCTGAGTGTGTAGACGGGGGACAGGAGGTCCATAGGCCTACATGTCTGTGCAGACCAGAGACTCGCAGGGAATGACCAGGGCTGCGGGTGGGGGAGGGGAGCATTCGGGCAGCGGGCGGCAGGTGTGCTATCTGGGGATCAGCGAGGCACGGGGGCGGGCGAGGGGGGGAGCAGAGAGCCTTTGGGTCTATCCTCAGAGCACGGCGGAGCCAAGGAGGGTGAGGCAGGCCGGGCATGGCATGTTTTTTTTTTTTTCGGTACGCGGGCGTCTCACTGTCGTGGCCTCTCCCGTTGCGGGGCACAGGCTCCGGACGCCCAGGCTCAGCGGCCATGGCTCACGGGCCCAGCCGCTCCGCGGCACGTGGGATCCTCCCAGACCGGGGCACGAACCCGTGTCCCCTGCGTCGGCAGGCGGACTCTCAACCACTGCACCACCAGGGAAGCCCCGGGCACGTTCTGATTCGCATGTTTAAAGACCCGCCTCTGGCTGAGCGGACACCCAGAGTGACAGGGACTCTGAATGGTGTGTTTCCTGGGGAGACCTTGCCCAGGACCCTGGAGAGACCTGAGTCATGGGGAGACACCATCTGTGCTGGTGCTGGGGAGCAGGACAGGGCGGGGACTCCATGACCTGCCCCCAGTGCTGCCACCGTTCAGGGGCCCAGCCTTTTCCTTGATGGCCCACCAGGACACACCCACCTTCCCTCCCTCTGACGCCCAGGGGCTGCTGGGAGGAGGATGCGGTGGACGCAGCTCCTGCACTGTGGCAGAGGCTGCTCTCCTCGCCGCAGCCTCCGAGATCCCACACTCCCTGCCTCCCCACGCCCCCTCCCCACCCCATCTCCCACCACCTGGGGCTCTGGGCACACTGGCCTTCCTCTCCATCCCAGACCCTGCCCGGCTCCCTCCAGCCCCTGGGGCTTTTCTTGCTCTCTAAAATGCCTTCCCAAATGCTCACGTGGCTGGCTGACCCCCTCATCTGCTGGGTCTCCAATGTCACCTCTTCTCAGAGACAGCCCCACCCCTCCAGTCCCTCAGCATGCCCTCACCCAGTGTCTCTTCTTCACCTGCACTTACCTATATCTGAGATCGTCTCAGGATTTCTCTGTTTCCCTGTGTGGCGTCCGTCTCCCCACCTGGTACGACAGCTCAGGGAGGGCAGGGCACCCGGAGCAGAGCCTGGCACACAGTGAGTGAGAGCCACTCTAGTATCTGCTGCACACCGAAGGGACGATAGTGACAGAGGCCCCCCTTCCTGGGCCTTATCACCAAACCCCTGCTCACCTCCACAGTCTGAAGAGATGCGGTCTCTCGGCCAGGAAGGCAGCTCTCAAGAGGAGTTGGTTGGAGGTGAGGGGAGCAAGGGTTAAATGCCTGCCCTGTAAGGAACTAGTTTTGTTCACAAATGTTAACAATCACCAAGAACTGTGTAGGGGACTCGTGCACTGGGAGGGATGTATCATTATCCCCATTTTTCAGATGAGGTAACTGAGGCGCACAGAAGCAAAGTCTTGAGCCCAAGACCACATGGCTGGGAGGGGGCAGAGTTGAGGGGAAACCCAGGGGCCCGTGCCTTTCTCCTTAACCTTCCGCGGAGCTGAACGGGGCCTGGCGCACAGATGAGGAAAGGTGATTGACATTCTGAAAAATCTCCAAGGCTTTGTCAAGGCCACTGCCATGGCCCACATCATTGGGTTAACGTAGGTGAACACGAACTTCCTGGACTGGAGCCCCCTCTGCGCTGGTTAAAGCGCGAACTCCAAAACTCCATTCCAGGCCCAGTGAGATAAGCCTCCCTGAGGTTGAGGTGGAGAGTCTTTATTTTGGGAAACACGGGGTTGAGGCTGTGGAGGCCCCACTGTGAGTGGAGGCTGGGCTGGGAGGAGCACAGGGATGCTTTCCAGCCAAAAAGCCTGAACTTCCAACTGGGTCATCAGCTGAGAGCCTGTCCACTGATCACCTCAGGGTGTGAAGGAGTGTCTGAGGGGGCGTGAGCATGTCCACACCCTGCCCTGCCGAGCTGGGGCAGCCCTGGGAAGGCCTCCCAGGGAGTCGATTCCAATCTCCGACCTCTGACCTCCTACCTGCTCTTGACTTAGCCAGGGACAGGGAGCTCAGGTCCTCACTGGGCTGTCCTCCCCTTGTGAGACATCTTTGCGGAATGGGGGTGGCGATGTCACCTTCCCCGAGGCACCAGCAAGGCTGGCGATTTTAAGAGAGGCATTTGGATGACCCACCAGGCCCGACTCCTGATTTATTTTCCGGAATGGAGCTCTGCCCCTCCGCTGGCTGGTGGCCGAGGGCGGGGGAGCGGCTCAGCAAGGACCATGTTAATTAGCTTAATAAGCGCGTGTGCACCCGTGCGGAGGGACCCAGAGGCAATGTGACCGCCTGTCATGGACACCGTCAACTTCTGGGGTGAGCCTCCTCTACCTGAAATCCAGACACTTAGAGAAATGAATCCGACACCATGAAAACACTCAGCGCTCTGGGCACCGGTGCACTGCGCCACAACTGAGGGTCTCCACCCTGCTAGAAGAGGCTGCAGCCAGCACGCATGACACCCCGCGGGAGCCGCCTCCTAGCTGCCTTCTGGCAGGGGAGCTGCAGGCTGGAGCCTGATCCTCTCCAGCTCAGGGGAGCCCCTAGGGAGGGGACAGCGTGTGAGGGAGGGGACCTTCAGCGCATGGTCTGACAAATTCTGATGATCTCACAGTGTGAGCTGAGGACGGAGCCCGACAGCTCAGAGGTTGGGACGAGGGTGTGGACCTCACACTGGGGTTTGAGCCCCAACCGCCGCCCCACCTCCCAGCCCTGAGCTCCTGGCAAGTCCTCGTCCCGCTGGGTGTCCCCCTCATTTATAAGATGGGGCATTTCTAGCACCTACCGCACGTGCCCACTAGGGGAGACGAAGTAAGATGATGACCCTGCAGTGCTTAGCCCGGTGTCTGTTATGTAACATGCGCTCAGTATGTTAGATATTATTCCTACGTATCACTAGTGAAGAAGTATCTGGCACAAAGTAGACCATCAAATAGAATTTCATGTCTTTTAGTGTTTGTGAAGGTCTAACCCACATGCCACTCCTCACTGACTTGACGGTTTTAACTAATTTTTAACTATTTATAAATACAATTTGTTCACACTTTACTAATGAACAGGCAGCAGCATCCAGACTTTGCTCTGGGGTCCAGTCAAACTCTTAAAGTCTGAGGATGATTTGCCTCCCTCAGGTTGCAGACACTCCTGCCTACATAGATGTGGGCTCGGTGCCTCCTCAAACTGGTGGAGCTGTGGTGCTTGACACGTTAAGTTTAATCACCACAGGCACTCTGTGTGGCAGGTATGATTATACCCATTTTACAGATGAGGAAACTGAGGCCCAGAAATTTGCCTGGGAATACATAGGCAGCGAGCAGCAGACAGTTGTGATCCCAGGTCTGTCGTAACCACACGGCTGGTGCTTTTCCCATTGCACTTAACTCAGGATCTCCCCAACCAAAATGGAGATAATTTCCCCCCAAACAGTGGCAGTCGCAGCACTGATGAGGGTTTGAGGGGTTCCCTGTGACCAGGGCACACGTGGGGCGGGTGGTAGAGCAGTATTTGTAACCCACGGCCTTTCCTCTGACATTCATTTCAACCCCATTTATTGGCACCCTTTTTGTGCCAAGCCTTGGAGGGAACCTGGGGGGTCAGACACACTCAGGGAGCAAGCGAAAAGCATCACAGCTAGGACCGGCCATGCAATGGTGGGGCCGAGTGCAAAACGAGAATGCAGTGCCTCTCGTCTAAAAATTAAGAATTCCAAATGGTGACAGTAGAACATGGGGGTTTAAACCAAGCACGGGGCCCTCCTGAGTGTGGGTCCCCGTGTGGCTGCGATGGCCGCACACCCGTGAAGCTGGTTCTGTGCACACCAGCACTGCAAAAACAGCACCTCCGAGTGCCCAGCCCACAGCCTGGCACAGAGTAGGAGCCAGGTACACCTTCATCGAGTAGTGAGTTCCCCCAACTCTGTGAGATGGACACACGTGATCATGAATTTGCAGCTGGGTAAACTGAGGCTCAGGAAGGCTCCCGCCTCGCTGGGCCTCACCAAAGCCCAGGTCGCGGCCTCCTGCTTGGCGTGCTGGCCCACTGTTCCATGTTGACCCCAATCCTGACCTTTGTTTTCCTGATCCCAGAAAGAAGGGGTAATGTTTACCACAGGCTGAAGTTTATTTTATTTTTGTGTTTCCCAATAATTGATTCCAACAGTTCCTACAGACGTCCTGCCGAAGGAAAACATGTTTTGCTCACTCAACCTTCGACTTCCTCGCGGCGCCAACGGTGGTGGGGGCCCACGGCCACAAGGAAAGCGTGGGGTGACTTTTCCCTTGGTTATTTTATTTTTTTCCATCTCGCTGTCAGGGGACAACAAAACATGTTTTCCTTTTTCTCCAAAGGAAATCGGAACTTTCTTATTGACTACTTGCTGCCTAAAATTCATCTTCCTACTCCTGTGATTACCTTGGACTGGGTGAATTATGTGAGAAAACTTCAAAATAAAGGACTGTCTGTCACTTTACTGAAAGGACAACCATCACAACCAAACTTTTCATTCACATGAAGCCACTGATGCTACCGAAATTCACCTTGCCTTCCTCAGCAGTGTCTGTGCATGCTCTTGAAGTGGCTTTATTATTCCAAGTTCTCACATTTTCTCATAAGGTTACCTTCTTCAAAGTGCAGGACTAGGGCAACTTACACAGATCCAATGTTCTGGTCAAGATGATGGCTGCTTGGAGTTCACTGAAGCAGATATGGGCGTATGGTGTGAGGTAGGGGTCAAGAATCTTTTCTCCCCCATGTGCATATTCAACCAATCCAGCAGCATTTATTTAAAATTCATCATCCTTGGGCTTCCCTGGTGGCGCAGTGGTTGAGAGTCCGCCTGCCGATGCAGGGGACGCGGGTTCGTGCCCCGGTCCGGGAAGATCCCACGTGCCGCGGAGCGGCTGGACCCGTGAGTCGTGGCCGCTGAGCCTGTGCGTCCGGAGCCTGTGCTCCGCAACGGGAGAGGCCACAGCAGTGAGAGGCCCGCGTACTGAAAAAAAAAAAAAAAAAAAAAATTCATCATCCTTACTCCACTCCACCGCAGTGTCTCCGTTGTCATAAATCTGGTGATGCCACCCATGTTGGTCTAGTTCTGGACTTTCTATTCTGTTCTCTTAGTCTAGTTGTCTGTTTCTGTGCCAAGGCCACCTGTCTTAATGTTGTGTCCACTGAAACAGATAATCGTGGTTTGCTTAATAACTCCTCTACTGCTGAACATTTAGGTTGTTTCCAATGTTTTATTTGTATGACTTGTTTGTACTAAGTCATGGTAATAAAAAAAGCAATAATAGCTGAGACAGTGTGCCAGTCTGTGCTCTAAGTGCTGTCCATATATTCACTCGTTTAATCTTCACAACAAGCCTCGGAGGGAGGTGCTCTTGTGATCCCCTCTTTGAGAGACGGGGCCCTTGCGGCGCAGAGAGGGATGATGGGGCTGGAGTCTGCACCCAGGCAGGCTGGCTCTGGGACCTGCACTTTCATCCACTTCCCCCTAGAATCAGAGAGTGGATGAAAGGGGAGTGTTGAAAGGGATGAATCAAATGTAGGCTGTAAGGCCCTTCCTTGTCTTCTGGAATTAACGAGGTGGCCTAGTGGCCGTGGGGCCTGAGAGCCCTGGGACCCCTCCCAGGCTGCACCACTCACTGGCTGGGTGACTTTGGGCAAGTGATGACTCCTCTTTAAGCCTCGGTTTCCCTGTCCGTAAAACGGAGATACCAGATCCACTCGTCTGGTCTATCGTGGGGCTCACGGGAGGTTCCCGGTCCTGTCTTAACTGCCTTGACTGATGGCCCAGGAGCCTCAGTGGCCCCAGAGGGCTCTCCCCAAAGAAGTTTGTGATTTGCAGGCATTCTGGGCTTTCCTGTTTCCTGGAGCAGCTGAGGGCATGGCTGGTGGCACCCCAGAACCTGCTTCTCGTGGCCTCTCTCTGCATTTGGAGATCTGAAGCTCTGGGCTTTCCTGACCATCAGCTCCCCGAGGTGGGTGCTCTCCTGAACACCCCTCCCCATTCATTGGGCGGCAACGCCTCCCCCTTCAAGGGCGGCTCTCCTGACCTGCAGGCCTGAGTAAGCGTCTGCTGATACTGCCAGCCCCCTGCAGCTGGACTGTCAGCTCCGTGAAGCTGGACCTTGCCGCGGCTCCACGGACAGAACCACGCACGGGCTCACAGCAAGTGGTATTTGCTGGATGCGTGAATGAATCTTATCAAGCAGTTACCGGCCACCAACCATCCTGGTTTGCCCAGGACCAAGGAGTTTCCCGGAAGGCAGGAGGACTTCAGTGCTAAAACCACGGATGGCTTGGTGACACCAGACAAGTTGCTCACCCTGAGTAAGCACCACCGCACGGCAGGCCTGGGGTTCAGCCTTTACAGTCACTGCTGGATCTAGCCTCGTGTCTTAGGTTGGGTCCCCTAGAAGCAGAGCCCAAGTCAGGGATCCAGGTGTATGTGAATGATTGAAGAAGTGCTCTCAGCACGAGTGAGGGACGCAGGGAGGGCGAAGGCAAGACGTGAAGCGAGGCTGTGGTCCCGGCTGGAGACTGGCCTCAGCGCAGCTCTGGAGTGCCAAGAGCACCACGGAGTTAGCCCCACCTTGAGGGGAGGGGGCCCTGGAGAAGGGCGGCAGCCAAGGGCAATGCCCAGGAGAGGGGCAGCAGCTGTCAGCCATTAGGAGCCATTATCACCGCAGTTGAGGGACAGGGCGCACTGTCCTGCAACAGGGATCAGACAGTGGCACCCAGTGTCCGCTGGACTTCGTAACAGCCATGGAGGGAGGTCAAGTATGGGTATATCCCTAACGACTCTTTTAACCTAAAACCAGCCGGTGGAATGAAATCTGAAGTCCTTACATCAGCTGCTGGCCCCCGTCTCTCTCCTCCACGCTGCCTCACTGAACTCCCAGGCACCCCGGCCTCTTCTCTCGTCCCCGCGCACATCTTTGCCCGAGCACGGCTCGTGTCCGTGCAGTTTTCTCCCTCTCCCTCGGCCCCGCTCTCTCCCTGGCTGCCTCCTGCCCATCATTCAGGTCTCGGCTCAAACGCCACCTTCTTGGAGACGCCAGGGCACCCCACCCCTATCCCCATCAACGCTGCTAGTCACTCTCCACCGGGCGACCCAGGTTATTTTCTTCCTGGCACTCGCCACTATCTGAAAGGACTCTATTTATGTTCTTCAATTGCTTTATGTCCGTCTCCATCTCCAAATACAAATTCTCTGAGGGCAGCGAGTCTTTCGCCTCTGGAGGGACTCAATAAATATTAGGCTAGTGAATGAGCACGTCCCCACTTTAAAGATGACAGATGGAGTCTCTGAAAAGTCACAGGTCTTAAAAGAAAGGTCACCTGCTGCTGAGCGGTAGAACTGGAGATCAAACCGGGCAGACCACAAGGCTGGGCTCCCAACCACCAGGCTGTCCCACCTCCTTTGCCTGGCGGCCAGCCCGCGACGGTGGAGACGGCGTCAGATTGTGCAACCCCGGCGTCCCAGCTCCCGGCTCAGAGCCTGGCCCGAAACACGGGCTGGCACGTGTGTGGGGAGCAGACGAGCGACAGGCCGCTGATGAGAAACCCTCCTTGCCTCTTAGAAGGGGCAGCGGAGGTGGCTGTGCTCCGCCTGCATTTCCTGGGGACTCGGGAGTCCCCCTAGCCGCAACACCATCCTGTGATCAGAATGCACTGCCAGTTCCGGGGTGGGGTGGCAGGTGCTGTCTGCTGGGTGATCAATGTGAAAAATAAACGCACAGAGTTAATAAGCTCGAGTTAACTTCTCTCCCTTCAGTGACGAATGGGCTTCCCGGAGCCCATAACTCATGCTGTCGGCAAGCCTCCCTTCCCTCTGCAGCCATCCAGCCCCAGCCTGCTGCGAAACATTGCCCAGGAAAGGGGAGGGACCTGGTGCAGCCGGGGACTTATTGATGGCTGGGAACGCAGGGCTTTCAGGGAGCAGCAGGGTCTTTCTGGGTGGTGTCTGGCTCCAGAAAGGAGATGGCTGGGGGTGAGGGAGGTGGGCGATCAATCTGCCACCAGTGGCTGGGGGACCATTGGTGACTTCTTTCCCCTCCCGGACCTCCTATTCCTCATCCGTCAAGGAAGATAATAATAACCTGGGCTGTTCCAAGAATCAGAGATGTGATGGATATAAAAAGTGCTGGACAGGGCTTCCCTGGTGGCGCAGTGGTTGAGGATCTGCCTGCCGATGCAGGGGACACGGGGTCGAGCCCCGGTCTGGGAAGATCCCACATGCCGTGGAGCGACTGGGCCCGTGAACCACAACTACTGAGCCTGCGCGTCTGGAGCCTGTGCTCCTCAACAAGAGAGGCCGCGATAGTGAGAGGCCCGCGCACCGCGATGAAGCGTGGCCCCCGCTCGCCGCAACTAGAGAAAGCCCTCGCACAGAAACGAAGACCCAACACAGCCAAACATAACTAAATAAATAAATTAAAATTTTTAAAGAAAGTGCTGGACAGTGGGGTGGGTTTGATCGCTTCTGTTTGCAAATGTGTGAAAACTTGGGGGAGAAGATAAGGGAGCTGTGAATGGAGATTGCAAAGATCCTTGACCCACATTCCCCAAAGGGTGGTCCTCGGACCAGCAGCCCCGAATCTCCTGGGGGCTTGCTAGAAATACAGACTCTTGGACCCTGCCCCAGACCTGCTGGACCTGAATCTTCATGTTAACAAGATCCCGTGTGATCCCTGTGCGTGTTTCAGGTTGGGAATCACTGGCCTAGACCAAGCATGGACCATCATGGACTCTGGCGCTTCCACTGACCAGTCCCCCAACAAGAGCAGACATTGCTAATCGATCACAGCACTCTTGCCAGTGGAGCCTAGAAATGGCCTCAGGATCCCTTTCTGCATAGCAGCCTCTGCCACTGCTGAGAGCTGGCATGCAAGGTGGAAACTAGTTGTTGCTCTGGTCTCCCAAATCTTTGACCAGGATCAGGAAACCCAGCCCAGTCCCTTCGACGCAGTTTCTGGAACCAGCACTATTCACAGAACAGGGAAGGTAGCACGAGGCACGGAAGAGGCAGATATGGGAAACTGAGGCAGGGAGAACCCACAAGGCTCAGTGAGCAGTGGGATTCCTGCTCGTGTGCGTGCGGTGAGGCGTGGACACCGGAACACTCCTCGGAGGGTCTGCCAGACTCCCAGCTCGGCAGAGAGACGATGCCCTCCTCTTATGGGCAGACCTTCATAAGAACCTCTCAAAATGGCTTTTAAGAAAAAGTATTTACTGCTGAAATTACTGGAGTTATAAACACTGACTGTGAAAGTCAAACAATACAGAAGTGACAGAAAAATATGACAATCTTGCCCTTAGCGATCCTCTTGCCCTGGGGTAAACAATGTGAGCAGTTTGGTGAATAGTTCTTTCCATTTTACTCTTTGCTCTTTCAAAACATGTTTACAAAAATAAGATCACGCCATGTGCCTGACTTTACAACTTGTTTTTTGCCCAGGAATATACACAGACACGGTTCCAGGTCCATACATATGGCTGCCAAATATTTTATAGAATGACTGTCCCAGGATTCATTCAAGCATTGCCCTGTTGATCAACACTTAGTACGTGCCTTTTTTCTTGAACAAATACCCTCGCACCTATCACCTATGTGTCTGTATGGTTTTGCTGGATCAAAGGGCACACACATTTTAAACTTTAATAGAGACTGCAGATTACTGTTCCCAAAGACTGGCAACTCACACTCCCACCAGCAGCGTCAAAACTGCTTGACTGCCCCCTCCTTGCTGGCACTGGATGTCATCAATATTTAATATTGTTTTCCAGCCTGACGGGAGAGAAATGGCATCTCACTGTTCTTTTTGTTTGTGTCTCCACCACTGCCTGAGCGTGCAGCGGCTCTGCATTCATTTATTTATTGGCCATTTGCATTTCTGGAGCGAATTGCCTGATCAGAGTCTTTGCCTGTATTCCTTCCTCTATTTCTGTTGTGTATTTTTAGGCACTCTTTGTATGTTACTATTAACTCTTTGTCTCATAAGTGGTCCACCTCTGTGCCAAAAAGAACTCCACGAGAGGAAGCAAGAGGAATAAATGCAAATCCTTCATCTTGGGTGGGCACATGCGCAGTACCTTGGACAGAGGAGGCACGGCTTCTTGGCCGCTCACGGCGTCAGAAGTCGAGGGGCTCAGGGGGAGGTAACGGGGGACAGCTTCTAAAACAGCTAAGTTGGGACAGAGGTGCATTCATAGAGGGAAGGGATTTAAAGTGCTGTTCCCACTTCTGGGGAAGGCGGTCAGCTCTGACCCGCTGCAGAGGGGGGAGGAAGGGGCTGGAGCTCCCTTCCCATGAGTAGTTGGCCCTGCTCAGCCTGGAGCAGAGCAAGGCTGTCCCAGGACTCAAGGAGCAGACGGGCTATGGGCCCAGGGGCAGGGTGGGGTCTGGTCCCAGCTGAGAGTGAGGAGGAATTTTCTCTTTAACCCCCTATTTTTCAAATTGTATGTCAAGCACCTCCTGCTCCTTTCCCTGCTTTATCTTCTCATAGTGCTTATGATTCCTAACATGCTATAAACATTGTTAATTTTGTACATTGTCTGTGTCTCCTCACTAGAATGTCAGCTCCATGAGCACACACATTTCTATTTTGTTCACCACTGTGTCTTCTCCAGAAGTATTGCTATTGTTTCTCCCAGGCTGAGCCATGCAGAAGTGGGTTAGGCTGATTTAGGTAGTGAGCTCCCCATCGGAAGAGGTGAGCAAGCGGAATCTGCCTGGCCACCAGCAGGCTTTCTGTGCAGGGGATCCCAGTATTCATCTGTGATCCTCTCATCGAGGTGAGAGCCAAAAGGGCCTCTAGATCAATGGGAGACCCCCTGGGTCTCCCAGGGCTTCAAGGGGCCTGCATGTCAGCCAGCTGGGACACCAGAGCTCTCCAACTGGGTCAGCTTCTGTTTATGTCCTCGTCCTGGTCCATCCTGAGCCTGGCCCCACCCCCGGTCAACCCCTATCCAACCTCAACTCTCCCCCCAGCATGGGGCCCTCATGTTTTGGAAAATTGACCGGCATCACACCAGACTGAAAATATCTCAAAATATCGCTTGTGACTTCCTCCCGTTCCTGAGGCCCCCCGCCTGGGCGGGCAGCAACCTTTCCCTCGCTGTTGATTTTCAAGAAAGGCTCTTCCATCGCTGGGACACAGGGAATTTCCAGTATTTTTCTTCCTCTGCTGTTTTTTTTTTTTTTTTTTTTTTTTGGCCTTCAGACGCTTACATTGTGTTGTCCTGACGCAGCTCAGGCAGTGTTTGGCCCCAGAGGCCTGGGCTGGGTCAGCGAGGCTGGACTAGCAGCCCCGGCTCCTTGGGCGCAGGAACAATGCCTCCATAATTCACTGAAAACTCCCCTCGGATGACTTTTTCCTGTTGCTGATTGTCTCCGTGGTCCAGGCCCGCACAAACTGCTTTTTCCTGCAGCTAAATTTAAAAGAGCCAGACCTTGGAAACAGTGCCCCGGGCTGGCCTCGCTGTAGGGGCAGAGTGGGGGGAGGCTAAGTGGCCGCAGAGCCCACCAGCCTGAAACATACACATAGACAGGTGGCCGCAGCCCTGCCCTCATTTTATTCTGCAAACCACCTTAGAGCCTCTCCAGCTACAGTCACAGACCTTGGAGTTCAGAGAAGCCTCCTGGTTCTGTAGAGGTCGGAGAGGCCCCAGGTGCTATCCCAGAGCAGGGCAGCGGGCAGGTCTGGGGGTCCACCGGGCAGCGTCAGACCTCGCCAGGCGTTGGATTCACAGGGTGAGGAAAAGGAGCTTTGTCTCAGGCAGAGCAGAGCAGAGAGGGCACAGGCGGCCAGGAGAAGTGAGCCCCTTACCACTGGGGGTCGCAAGCAGAAGGGGCGTGGCACCCCCGTAGCCACGGGGTAGGGAAAGGCACAGTCCCGAGGCTCCCCTACCTCCGTTCACCTCCCCCACCTTCCCACGCGGCTCTTCCTTTAGGCCTGGGGGCCCAGCCCGGCACCACTATCAGTGTCACCCTGGATGGCTGCCCGTCCGCCAGGGGACCTCACCAGCCCTGTCACCTCTCAGTGTGGGTCCCCATATGCCAGGGCTGCTGCGTGGCAGACAGCAGACAGGGCCCGCAGACAGGGGGCCTCGACGCGGGAAGCCCTGGCAGACGGGCAGCTACACGGCGCTGCTCCCGACCCCTAAGGACCAGGGTGGAAGGCGTGAGGTCAGCGTGAGTGTGGGCAGGTCGCGCCATGTGGAGACGCCCCCCAGTGGACTGAGGACCACAGGACACGGACCTGAGGTTCTCAGCCGGTCCAGAGCCCAGCGGAGGTAGCGGGGGTGGGGGTGGGGGAGCAAAGGTTGGATCCCACCTGTTCCTACTTCCTAGAGGAAGTAGGAAACGGCCGGGTGATGAGGAGGAGGAAGGGAGCAAATATCACAGACAGAGGCAGACACAGCAAGTGCCCCAAACAAAATGACAAACCTCCCAGCAACCCTACAAACACACTAATTAAGAGACGTTTCCCAGTTGCTGGGTATTTACACATCACCTCCATGATGTCTGCCACATTTATTTACTGAATGTCCATTACTAGACCCATTCACACTTTCAACTTAGATGTATTTAAAAGAACTTCGATCACTGTTTAATTTGCCATACGTACAAGGTCACAGTAGACCGGAGAGACAGAACGTAAAGAGACATTGCTAAATTCTAGCCAAACACCGTTCCCTGCAAAGGCCCTGAGCTTTAGACCCCGTCCATTGGTTAAGAAGGGAGATTAGCAAGTGTCACAGAGGTGTTAAAGATGGCGTGGCACCCACCCAAGACTCTCCTTGATGCAATGGGAGGGCGGGAAGAGGATGGATGGAGTACCTTTCTCACTCTGTGCCCTGTCTGCTTCCACCTAAAATGAATTGCTTACAGCTGGTGACACAGCTGACACGTGTCCTTGAAAGTACTAGTGAGGTGAGAATCCCAGCCATCCTCCGGGAGTCCCCTCCTGACCTCCCTCCCCACGTGACCCCCAGGACAGCCTGCAGAAGGGTCCCGGATCTCAGGCTGGGGAACCCCAGGATCTGGTCATACCCCAACTCTCGAGGTATGTGACCCTTTCTGGAACCTCCTTTACAGCTTGCACCTCCAGTGCCTCACGTCTCCGAAAGCTCCTCCCTGAGCAGAGAGGTCCCCTTCCTCCTTCTTTCATCTGCACAGGTGACATGCTGCACGGGAAGCTGGGGGAGGTGGCATCAGTCCTCTCCACCTGGGTGACTACAGGGCATCTCTAATGAACACAAACCAAACCAGTTCCTAATCCTCACCCACAGGCAGGCTCCTCCTGCAGCCTCCCCAACTGGAATAACACCTCCATCCTTCCGGAACACTGGAGTCATGTCCACTATGCCTCTTCTCTCTGCAGCCCAAATCCAATCTGTTAGGAAATCCTGTTGGCTTCCAGATCTTCAAAACACATCCACACTCTCCCTGTGCCACCTTGCCCCCAGCCTTTTCTTCCCAGCTTCGGAGGAGGAGAGATCCAGGTTAGTATTTGCAGGGAAAATTGTTGCTTTCTATTTTTCTGACATTCTCCTCTCTTTCCCTGTTTTTTTTCTTTTCCCCTCTGTCTCTCTTTTCCCATTTCCAGTGTTTTAATCTCTGTCTTAAGCACAAACTTCGTAGTCAAAAGGCTTGAGTTCAAATCCTGCCTCTGCCATTTACTGTGCATTTTGGGGCAAGTTACTTAACTTTTCAGTGTCTCAATTTCCACTTCTAAAAAATGAAGAGCATAGAAAAGCAAAGTCAGAGATACCACCCAAGGTCAATACTTATTCTAAAGCTACAGTAATCAAAACAGGATGGTACTGGCAAAAGAACAGACAGATCGGTGGAACAGAAAAGAGAGCACAGGAACAGACCCACAAAGATATAAGAAACTGATCTTTGACAAAAGAGCAAAGGCAACACAATGGGGAAAAGACAGTCTTTTCAACAAATGGTGCTGGGACAACTGGGCTCTATATGCAAAAAAAAAAAAAATCTATACACAGATCTTACACCCTTCTATAAGAATGGACTCAAAATGGATCACTGACCTAATGTAAACTGCAAACTATAAAACTCCTAGAAGATAACATAGGAGAAAATCTAGATGACCTTGGGTATGGTGATACCTTTCTAGATACAACCCTAAAGGCACTATTCATGAAATAAATAACTGATAGGCTAGACTTCATTAAAATTAAAAACTTCTGCTCTGCAAAAAACAATGTCAAGAGAATGAAAAGACAAGTCACACTGGAGAAAATATTTGCAAAAGACACATAAAGGACTGTTATCCAAAATACACAAATAACTCTTAAAATGTAACAACAAAATGAACAACCTGATTAAAAAATAGGCAAAAGGGGCTTCCCTGGTGGCGCAGTGGTTGAGAATCTGCCTGCTAATTCAGGGGACACGGGTTTGAGCCCTGGTCTGGGAAGATCCCACATGCTGCGGAGCAACTAGGCCCATGAGCCACAACTACTGAGCCTGTGTGTCTGGAGTCTGTGCTCCGCAACGAGAGAGGACACGATAGTGAGAGGCCCGCGCACCACGATGAAGAGTGGCCCCCGCTTGCCACAACTAGAGAAAGCCCTCGCACAGAAACGAAGACCCAACACGCCCCCCCCCCAAAAAAAAGGCAAAAGACCTGAACAGACACCTCGCCAAAAAAGATATACAGATGGCAAATAAGCATATGAAAAGATGCTCAAAATTATATGGTATTATGAAAGTGTAAATTAAAACAACAGGGACTTCCCTGGTGGCGCAATAGTTAAGAATCCTCCTGCCAATGCAGGGGACACAGGTTTGAGTCCTGGTCCAGGAAGATCCCACATGCCACAGAGCAACTAAGCCTGTGCACCACAACTACTGAGCCTGCGCTCTAGAGCCCATGAGCCACAACTACTGAGCCCGTGTGGCACAACTACTGAAGCCCGAGCGCCTAGAGCCTGTGCTCTGCAACCAGAGAAGCCACTGCAATGAGAAGCCCGCGTACCACAACGAAGAGTAGCCCCCACTCGCAGCAACTAGAGAAAGCCCGCACACAGCAACAAAGACCCAACACAGCGAAAAATAAAATAAAACAATAAATAAAAGATCATGATTATATGAAGGAAATGATTTTTAAAAAACAACAACAATAATGAGATAACACTTCACATCTGTTAGAATGGCCAAAATGCAGAACACTGACAAGACCAAATGCTCCACCAAATATGGAGCAAGAGGAACGCTCATTCATTGCTGGTAGGAATGCAAAACGGTACAGCCACTTTGTAAGATAGTTCGGTAGTTTCTTACAAAACTAAACACACTTTTACCATATGGATTAGCAATCACAGTCCTTGTTATTTTCACAAATGAGTTGAAAACTTGTATTTTCAAAACATAAATGAAAATCTTCACATGGATATTTATAGCAGCTTTATTCGTAACTGCCAAAGCTTGGAAGCAACTAAGACGTCCTTCTTGGGTGAATGAATAAACTGTGGTCCATCCAGACAATGGAATATTATTCGGCGCTAAAAAGAAATGAGCTACAGGACTTACCTGGTAGTCCAATGGCTACGACTCCACGCACCCAACTCAGGGGGCCAAGGTTTGATCCCTGGTTAGGGAACACATGCCTCAACTAAAGATCCCGCATGCTGCAACTAAAAAAAAAAAAAAAAAAATCCTGCATGACACAACTAAAGATCCTGCACGCCACAAGTAAAAGATCCTGCATGTCGCAGTGAAGCTCCCACACACAGCAACAAAGATCCCACATGCCACAACTAAGACCTGATGCAGCCAAATAAATAAATAATTAATTTTTAGAATAAATTAAAAACATAAAAAGCATTAGTACACTATAGCATTAATACCATAGTTAAACTCTGAACAGCAGGGACACTGACATAATAAACAGTAAAAAGAAATGAGCTACCAAGCCATGGAGGAACCTTAAATGCATATTATTAAGTGAAAGAAGCCAATCTGAAAATGTTACAAACTGTATGATTCCAGCTGTATGACATTTTGGAAAAGGAAAACCCCCGGATAGCAGGGGTTGAGGGGAGGGAGGGAGGAACAGGTGGAGCACGGAGGATTTTTAGGGCAATGAAACTACACTGTATGACACTATAATGGTGGATACACATCAGTACATCTTTGACCAAACCGACAGAATGTGCATCATTGAGAGTGAACCCTAATGTAAACTACTGGCTTTGGGTGATAAAGATGCGTCAAGTGTAGGTTCACCAATTGCAACAAATACACCGCTCTGAGGGCCGATGGACATGGTGAGGAAGGCTGTGTTTGTGTGTGTGGTGGGGACCGGGTGGGAATAGGGTGTAAATGGGAACTCTCTGTACTTTCGGCTCAGTTTTGCTGTGAACCTAAAACTGCTCTAAAAAATGAAGTCTATTTTTTTAAAAATTGGAGAGAATGAGAGTCCCTTCCTCCTGGGTCTAATGTCAGGCCTTAACGGGGGCATATGAGGACGGCTCCCAGTGCAGAGTCTGCAAGAAGTTCATTAATTTGGAGACCAAAGGAAACACGGGGTGGGGGCCTCTGGTTGGGCAAGGTCATCCTCAGCATACGGCAGGAGGTGTAGGCTGTGGAGGGCTGTGCACACACGGACCTGCCTCTGGGGGCTCTGGCTTTTCCTTTTCCCCTCAGGATCCTCTCTTCTCATTTACTAAGAGCAGCCCCCCTGCCCAAGCCTGCACCCCGAATTCTTGCTGTAGACAGGTCCTGTCCCAGTCCTCAAATCCTGTGGCTTTCACCTTTTTGTGACCCATCTCCCAGGGAAGAAAGACGTTTTACATGAGGACAAAAAGAGCCAACAGCCATGGCGGCTCCACATTCCCTGAGCTCTCCCGAACCCCTCCTTCATTTCTCACAATGATCGAGGTGTGGGTGCTACCCTTCTCCACGAACAGATAAGGAAACAGAGGCCTGGAAGGTGGCACAATGCATCCGAGGTCACGGGCCGGGCAAGTGGTCTCTGGCCCAAGGCCCACCTTGAGTGCAGTTTTTGGCCAGTGAACTCAAGGTGACTGAAATAAAGCTTGTGGCTTTATTATCTGCAATGCACCCTATTTTCTATTCCAGTTCTCTTTTTAAAAATGCAGAACACAACTCATTAAATGGATTTCACAACTCACTGTGGGTGGTCACCTGCAGGTCCTTGGCAGGATGTGTTGGGTTCTCTGAGACCCCAAGTGCCTGGGGCGCACCCACTGGGTCCTCCCCAACCTGTCAGCACCCCTCCCAGCTCCCCCCTGCCCACTTCACTTTCCTTCAACCCCACAGGGTCAGGAACAGAACACCCAACTTCTCTCCCACATGTGAGCTGACAGCTCCGGGGCAGCTCACCATCCCTGTAGCCCCAGAACTGGGGAAGCCAGGGAGGGAGCCTATCCCCATCTCCCCGGTGGGGAATGTCATTGTGATGCAGCTGGCGAAGGAGCTTTGCCTAGAGGGGCTTTCATTTCCGCAGGCTCGAGCTGTGGGGCGGGAGGAGATGGCTCAGAGATAGGGAGCTGCTGCTGGGCTGGTGCTTGATTCGTGCTCGCCAACAGCCAGCCAAGCTCCTTAACCCTTGATGGAGCTGGAGACTGGGAGACAGCCAGCAGTGGGCCTTGCATTGCAGCTTGGCATGGGGTGGGGGCTCTTCAATCACCTAGTTATTAATAAATAGTTATTCTCATCCACGCTTGCTGAGCATGAGCTGAGTCTTTCCTCTGCATTATCATACAGAATCCATCCACAGAGCTGGAAGGTTGTTACTGTGATTATCCCCACTTCACAGAGGGGGAAGTGGAGGCCCAGGGACCGAAGTTGCTTGCCCACCGTCCAAAGGCTTGGATGGAAGGAGCACAGGGTTTTGTTTTTTGAAGGGAGAGACACTTTCAGGTTCTGGGGGAGGGATGTCAGGGGCCTCAGCACCTGGGAGCCTTGGATTTATCCTGCATCTTGCAGAGACCTCCTGGGCTCTCAGCAGAGAGGCCCCATCCTCTCTCATGCAAACCCCCTGCTCTTTCTCCCGCCTCAGTTTATTCCTGGCATGAATGCCGCTGCGCTGTGCATCTCATGCTGGTTCTCATCCACTCGAGCTGTGTGTTTTTGACCCCCACGTCGCTGTGCACACAACCTGGCCCACTGCTTCTCACTGTGAGAAGCTGACTTTACGTGTTGTTCTTGTGTCCAGCATCTTGGTGAATCCATATTAGCTGTTATTTGTCTATTGATTCTTGGTTGGTTGTTCCATGCAGATGACTGAATCACCTGCAAATAGTGGATGTTTTTATAATTTCCTTTCACATCCCTGTATCTCTTTGCTATGGACATTTGTGTTTCTCCCCAAAGTTTATACACTGGAGCCCTAACCCACCATGCAATGGTATCTGGAGGTGGGCCTTTTAGAGGTAAGCAGGGTTAGATGGGGTCATGAGGGTGGAGCCCCCTGAGGAGATTGGGGCCCCTGTGAGAGGAAGAGACCAGCGATCTCTCTCTGTGCGCACACACCAAGGAAGGCCAAGCCCAGCAAGAGTACCCTCACCAAGAACCCAACCATGTTGGCACCCTGACCCTGGACTTCCAGGCTCCAGAGGATGAGAAATAAATGTTTGTTGTTTAAGCCATACACTCTGTGGTATTTTGTAAGAGCGGCCTGAACTGACTATGACACTCTCATTTCTATTTCTTTCCACATAGCGTTCAGGATTTCTAATACAGTGCTGTTGACCATAGTATCCTTATCTTGTTCCTAATTTTATGGAGAATGCATTACAGCGTCTACACTAAGAAAAATGTTCGCTGCAGGATGAAAAATAATTGTTTGAGGTCAAATACACACGGAAGTTGCCATCTTAGGCATTTTTAAGTGTACAGCTCAGTGGTATTAAATACGTTCACATTGTTGTGCAGCCATTTTCACCATCCATCCTCGTAACTCTCTTCACCTTGTGAAACTGAAACTGTCCCCGTTAAACACTAACTCTCCTTTGCCCTCCCCACAGCCCCTGGCAACCACCACTCTACTTTCTGTCTCCACCATTTTGATTTCTCTGAGTACATCATATAAGCGGAATCATGCAATATTTGTGTTTTTGTGACTGGTTCATTCCACGTAATGCCCTCAAGGTTCATCCGTGTTGTAGCATATTGCAGAATTTCCTTCCTTTTTAAGGCTGAATGATATTCCATCATATGTACAGACCACAACTTTGATTATCCATCACCTGTCAATGGGCCCTGGGGTTGCCGCCACATTTCAGCTATTGTGAATAATGCTACTATGAACATGGGTGTACAGGTGTTTTTTTGGAGATCTTGCTTTCAATTCTGTTGGGTATGTACCTAGAAGTGGAATTGCTGGAATATATAATTCTTTTTTTAATTTTTTGAGGCACCACTATACTATCCCATAGCAGCTGTACCCTTTTACATTCTCAACAAGAGTAAACAAGGATTTCAACGCTTCCACATCCTCACCAACACTTGCTGTTTTCCGGCTTTTTGATAGGAGCTCTCCTCCTGGGTGTGAGGTGCTATCTTGTTGTAGTTTTGATTTGCATTTCCCTAATGACTAGTAATGTAGAGCATCTTTTCATGTGCTTATTGGACATTTGTATGCCCTCTTTGGAAAAATGACTATTCAGGTCCTTGGTTCAATATTGAATGAGGTTCCTTTAGATATTCTCTATATATTCTGGGTATTAATCCCTTATCGGATGTATGATTTTCAAATATTTTCTCCCATACTGTGTATTGACTTTTTACTCTGTGAATAGCGTCTTTTGATGCACGAAGTTTTAAAAATTTTCATGAAGTCTGATTTGTCTATTTTTTCTTTTGTTACATGTTCCTTTCGTGCCATATCTATGAAATCAGTGCCAAGTCCAATATCATGATGCTGCTGTCCTGTGTTTTCTTCTAAGAGTTTTCTCTTTTTAGGCCTTACATTTAGGTCCTTGATCCATTTTGAGTTAATTTTTTAATATGGTGTTATGGGATGGTCCAACTTCATTCTTTTGCATGTGGATACCCAGTTTTCCCAGCACCACTTGCTGAAAAGACTGTTCTTTCCCCATTGAATGGTCCTGGCACCCTCATTAAAAATCATTTGACCATATATGTGAGGGTTTACTTCTGGGATTTCTACTCTATTCCATTGGTCTATATGTCTATCATTATGCCAATACCACACTGTTCTGATGACTGTAGTTTTTGGTTTTTGGGTTTTTTAAAATCTTTTTTTAAACATCTTTATTGGAGTATAATTGCTTTACCATGGTGTGTTAGTTTCTGCTTTACGACAAAGTAAATCAGTTATACATATACATATGTTCTCATATCTCTTCCCTCTTGCGTCTCCCTCCCTCCCACCCTCCCTATCCCACCTCTCTAGGTGGTCACAAAGCACTGAGCTGATCTCCCTGTGCTATGTGGCTGCTTCCCACTAGCTATCTATTTTACGTTTAGTAGTGTATATATGTCCATGCCACTCTCTCACTTTGTCACAGCTTACCCTTCCCCCTCCCCATATCGCCAAGTTCATGCTCTAGTAGGTCTGCATCTTTATTCCCGTCTTACCCCTAAGTTCTTCATGACATTTTTTTTCTTAGATTCCATATATATGGGTTAGCATACGGTATTTGTTTTTCTCCTTCTGACTTACTACACTCTGTATGACAGACTCTAGGTCTATCCACCTCACTACAAATAACTCAATTTCGTTTCTTTTTATGGCTGAGTAATATTTCATTGTATATATGTGCCACATCTTCTTTATCCATTCATCTGTTGATGGACACTCAGGTTGCTTCCATGTCCTGGCTATCGTAAATAGAGCTGCAATGAACATTTTGGTACATGACTCTTTTTGAATTATGGTTTTCTCAGGGTATATACCCAGTAGTGGGATTGCTGGGTTATATGGTAGTTCTATGTGTAGTTTTCTAAGGAACCTCCATACTGTTCTCCATAGTGGCTGTATCAATTTACATTCCCACCAACAGTGCAAGAGTGTTCCCTTTTCTCCACACCCTCTCCAGCATTTATTTTTTCTAGATTTTTTGATGATGGCCATTCTGATCGGTGTGAGATGATATCTCATTGTAGTTTTGATTTACATTTATCTAATGATTAATGATGTTGGAGCATTCTTTCATGTGTTTGTTGGCAATCTGTATATCTTCTTTGGAACAAATGTCTATTTAGGTCTTCTGCCCATTTTTGGATTGGGTTGTTTTTTTGATATTGAGTTGCATGAGATGCTTGTAAATTTTAGAGTTTAATCCTTTGTCAGGGGCTTCATTTGCAAATATTTTCTCCCATTCTGAGGGTTGTCTTTGGGTCTTGTTTATGGTATCCTTTGCTGTGCAAAAGCTTTTAAGTTTCATTAGGTCCCATTTGTTTATTTTTGTTTTTATTTCCATTTCCCTAGGAGGTAGGTCAAAAAGGATCTTGCTGTGATTTATGTCATAGAGTGTTCTGCCTATGTTTTCCTCTAAGAGTTTGATAGTGTCTGCCCTTACATTTAGGTCTTTAACCCATTTTGAGTTTATTTTTCTGTATGGTGTTAGGGAGTGTTCTAATTTCATACTTTTACATGTACCTGTCCAGTTTTTCCAGAACAACTTATTGAAGAAGCTGCCTTTTCTCCACTGTATATTCTTGCCTCCTTTATCAAAGATAAGGTGACCATATGTGCCTGGCTTTATCGCTGGGCTTTCTATCCTGTTCCATTGATCTATATTTCTGTTTTGGTGCCAGTACCATACTGTCTTGATTACTGTAGCTTTGTAGTATAGTCTAAAGTCAGGAAGCCTGATTCCTCCAGCTCCATTTTTCGTTCTCAAGATTGCTTTGGCTATTCGGGGTCTTTTGTGTTTCCATACAAATTGTGAAATTTTTTGTTCTAGTTCTGTGAAAAATGCCAGTGGTAGTTTGATAGGGATTGCATTGAATCTGTAGATTGCTTTGGGTGGTAGAGTCATTTTCACAATGTTGATTCTTCCAATCCAAGAACATGGTATATCTCTCCATCTATTTGTATGATCTTTAATTTTTTTCATCAGTGTCTTATAATATTCTGCATACAGGTCTTTTGTCTCCTTAGGTAGGTTTATTCCTAGATATTTTATTCTTTTTGTTGCAGTGGTAAATAGGAGTGTTTTCTTAATTTCACTTTCAGATTTTTCATCATTAGAGCATAAGAATGCCAGAGATTTCTGTGCATTAATTTTGTATCCTGCTACTTTACCAAATTCATTGATTAGCTCTAGTAGTTTTCTGGTAGCATCTTTAGGATTCTGTATGTATAGTATCATGTCACCTGCGTCTTTAGGATTCTGTATGTATAGTATCATGTCACCTGCAAACAGTGACAGCTTGACTTCTTCTTTTCTGATTTGTATTCCTTTTATTTCTTTTTCTTCTCTGATTGCTGTGGCTAGAACTTTCAAAACTATGTTGAATAAGAGTGGTGAGAGTGGGCAACCTTGTCTTGTTCCTGATCTTAGTGGAAATACTTTCAGTTTTTCACCATTGAGGGTGATGTTGGCTGTGGGTTTGTCATATATGGCCTTCATTATGTTGAAGAAAGTTCCCTCTATGCCTACTTTCTGCAGGGTTTTTATCATAAATGGGTGTTGAATTTTGTCAGAAGCTTTTTCTGCATCTATTGAGATGATCATATAGTTTTTCTCCTTCAATTTGTTAATATGGTGTATCACGTTGATTGATTTGCATATATTGAAGAATCCTTGCATTACTGGAATAAACCCCACTTGATCATGGTGTATGATCCTTTTAATGTGCTGTTGGATTCTGTTTGCTAGTATTTTGTTGAGGATTTTTGCATCTCTGTTCATCAGTGATATTGGCCTGTAGTTTTCTTTCTTTGTGACGTCTTTGTCTGGTTTTGGTATCAGGGTGATGGTGGCCTCACAGAATGAGTTTGGGAGTGTTCCTCCCTCTGCTATAGTTTGGAAGAGTTTGAGAAGGATAGGTGTTAGCTCTTCTCTAAATGTATGATAGAATTCGCCTGTGAAGCCATCTGGTCCTGGGCTTTTGTTTGCTGGAAGATTTTAAATCACAGTTTCAATTTCACTGCTTGTGATTGGTCTGTTTATATTTTCTATTTCTTCCTGGTTCAGTCTCGGTGCATTGTGCATTTCTAAGAATTTGTCCATTTCTTCCAGGTTGTCCATTTTATTGGCATAGAGTTGCTTGCAGTAATCTCTCATGATCTTTTGTATTTCTGCAGTGTCAGTTGTTACCTCTCCTTTTTCATTTCTATTTCTATTGATTTGAGTCTTCTCCCTTTTTTTCTTCATGAGTCTGGCTAATGGTTTATCAATTTTGTTTATCTTCTCAATGAACCAGCTTTTAGTTTCATTGATCTTTGCTATCGTTTCCTTCATTTCTTTTTCATTTATTTCTGATCTGATCTTTATGATTTCTTTCCTTCTGCTAAATTTGGGGTTCTTTTGTTCTTCTTTCTCTAATTGCTTTAGGTGCAAGGTTAGGTTGTTTATTTGAGATGTTTCCTGTTTCTTAAGGTAGGATTGTGTTGCTATAAACTTCCCTCTTAGAACTGTTTTTGCTGTACCCCATAGGTTTTGGGTCATTGTGTTTCCATTGTCATTTGTTTCTAGGTATTTTTAAAATTTCCTCTTTGATTTCTTCAGTGATCACTTCGTTATTAAGTAGTGTATTGTTTAGCCTCCATGTGTTTGTATTTTTTACAGATCTTTTCCTGTAATTGATATCTAGTCTCATAGTGTTGTGGTCAGAAAAGATACTTGATACAATTTCAATTTTCTTAAATTTACCAAGGCTAGATTTGTGACCCAAGATATGATCTATCCTGGAGAATGTTCCATGAGCACTTGAGAAAAATGTGTATTCTGTTGTTTTTGGATGGAATGTCCTATAAATATCAATTAAGTCCATCTTGTTTCATGTATCATTTAAAACTTGTGTTTCCTTATTTATTTTCATTTTGGATGATCTGTCCATTGGTGAAAGTGGGGTGTTAAAGTCCTCTACTATGATTGTGTTACTGTCGATTTCCCCTTTTATGGCTGTTAGTATTTGCCTTATGTATTGAGGTGCTCCTATGTTGGATGCATAAATATTTACAATTGTTATATCTTCTTCATGGATTGATCCCTTGATCATTATGTAGTGTCCTTCTTTGTCTCTTGTAATAGTTTTTATTTTAAAGTCTATTTTGTATGATATGAGAATTTCTATTCCAGCTTTCTTCTGATTTCTATTTGCATGGAATATCTTTTTCCATCCCCTCACTTTCAGTCTGTATGTGTCCCTAGGTCTGAAGTGGGTCTCTTGTAGACAGCATATATACGGGTCTTGTTATTGTATCCATTCAGCCAGTCTGTGTCTTTTGGTGGGAGCACTTAATCCATTTACATTTAAGGTAATTATCAATATGTGTGTTCCTATTACCATTTACTTAATTGCTTTGGCTTTGTTCTCGTAGGTCTTTTCCTTCTTTTGTGTTTCTTGCCTGGAGAAGTTCCTTTAGCATTTGTTGTAAAGCTGGTTTGGTGGTGCTGAACTTTCTCAGCTTTTGCTTGTCTGTAAAGGTTTTAATTTCTCCATCAAATCTGAATGAGATTCTTGCTAGGTAGAGTAATCTTGGTTGTAGGTTTTTCTCCTTCATCACTTTAAGTATATCATGCCACTCCCTTCTGGCTTGCAGAGTTTCTGCTGAAAGATCAGATGTTAACCTTATGGGGATTCCCTTGTGTGTTATTTGTTGTTTTTCCCTTGCTGCTTTTAATATGTTTTCCTTGTATTTAATTTCTTTTTAAAATTAATTTATTTATTTATGGCTGTGTTGGGTCTTCGTT
Source organism: Kogia breviceps (assembly GCF_026419965.1). Taxonomy (NCBI): domain Eukaryota; kingdom Metazoa; phylum Chordata; class Mammalia; order Artiodactyla; family Physeteridae; genus Kogia; species Kogia breviceps. The sequence goes on along the minus strand of NC_081319.1, from coordinate 4,028,747 downwards.
TCTGTGCGAGGGCTTTTCCTCTAGTTGCAGCGAGCGGGGGCCATTCTTCATCGCGGTGTGCGGGCCTCTCACTATCACGGCCTCTTGTTGCGGAGCACAGGCTCCAGACGCGCAGGCTCAGTAGTTGTGGCTCACGGGCCTAGTTGCTCTGCGACATGTGGGGGTAAAGTCCCCATCAAAAAACTATTAGAACTAATAAATGAATTCAGTAAAGTTGTATGATACAAGATCAATATACAGAAATCTGTTGATTTTTATACACTAATAATGAGATAACAGAAAGTAGAAAAGCAATCCCATTTAAAATCACATCAAAAAGAATAAAATACCTAGGAATAAACTTAACCAAAGAGGTGAAAGACCTATACTTTGAAAACAATAAAATACTGATGAAGAAAACTGAAGATGATACAAAGAAATGAAAAGATATCCTGTGCTCTTGGATTGGAAGAACTGATATTAAAATGGACATACTACCCAAAGCAATCTACAGATTTAATGCAATCCCTATCAAAATACTCATGACATTTTTCACAGAACTAGAACAAATAATCCTAAAATTCATATGGGACCACAAAAGACCCTGAATTGCCAAAGCAATCTTGATGAAAAAGAACAAAGCTGGAGGTATCACAGGCCCAGACTTCAGACTATACTACAAAGCTACAGTAAAAAACAGCATGATACTGGCACGAAAACAGACACATAGATCAATGGAACAAAATAGAGAGCCCAGACATAAAGCAATGCACCTATGGTTAATTATTCTAAGACAAAGGAGGCAAGAATATACAATGGGGATAAGACAGTCTCTTCAACAAGTGGTGCTGGGAAAACTGGACAGCTACATGTAAAACAATGAGATTAGAACATTTTCTTGAACTGTATACAAAAATAAATTCAAAATGGATTAAAGGCCTAAGTGTAAGACCTGAAACCATAAAACTCCTAGAAGAGAACATAAGCAAATTACTCTTTGACATAAATTATAGCAATATTTTTTTGGTTCTGTCTCCTATGGCACAGATAAAAGCGAAGATAAAAGCAAAGATAAACAAATGAACCTAATTAAACTTAAAAGCTTTTGTACAGCTTTTTGTCAATCATTGATAAAATGAAAAGACAACCTATGGAATGGGAGAAAATATTTGCAAATGATGAGACCAACAAGGGGTTAATATCCAAAATATATGAACAGTTCATACAACTCAATATCAAAAAACCAAACAAAGTAATCAAAAGAATAGGCAGAAGATCTGAATGGACACTTTTCCAAAAAAGATATACAGATGGTTACCAGGCACATAAAAAGATGCTCAACATTGCTAATTATTAGAGAAATGTAAATCAAAGCCACAGTGAGATATCACCTCACACCTGTCAGAATGGCCATCATCAAAAAGTTTACAATTAACAAATGTTAGAGAGGATATGGAGAAAAGAGAACCTTAGTACACTGTTGGTGGGATTTTAAATTTGTGCAGCCACTATGGAAAACAGTATGGTGGTTCCTTAAACAACTAAAAATAGAAATATCATATGATTCATCAATTCCACTCCTAGGTATATATATGGAAAAAATGAAAACACTAATTCAAAAAGATACATGCACCCCAATGTTCACAGTATCACTATTTATAACAGTCAAGATATGGAAGCAACTCAAGTGCCCATGAATGGATAAAGATGTGATACACACACACACACACACACACACACACACACACACACACACACACACACTGGAATATTGCTCAGCCATAAAAAAAGAATGGAATTCTGTCATTTGCAACAATGTGGATGGACCTGGAGAATATTATGCTTAATGAAATAAGACAGGGAAAGACAAATACTGTATGATACCACTTATATGTAGAATCTAGAAACTAATACAAGGAATGTATATGTGAAACAGAAACAGACTCACAGATATAGCAAACAAACTAGCAGTTAGTTTGTTTCCTAACTAACCAATGGGGAGAGGGAAGGGGAGGGGCAAATTAGACGTATGAGATTAAGAGATACAAACTACTATGTATAAAAAAGGTACACAACAAGGATACATTATATAGCACAGGAAATTATAGCCGTTACCTTGTAATAACTTTTAATGGAGTATAATCTGTAAAAATACTGAATTGCTATGCTATACACTTGAAATTAATATTGTAAATCAACTATACTTCAATAAAATAAATAAATTTTAAAAACAATACTGGGACTTCCCTGGTGGCACAGTGGTTAAGAATACACCTGCCAATGCAGGGGACACGGGTTTGTTTGATCCCTGGTCTGGGAAGATCCCACATGCCACGGAGCAACTAAGCCCGTGTGCCACAACTACTGAGCCTGTGCTCTAGAGCCTGCGATCCACAACTACTGAGCCCACATGCCTACAGCCCGTGCTCTGCAACAAGAGAAGCCACTGCAACGAGAAGCCCATGCACCACAACAAAGAGTAGCCCCTGCTCGCCGCAACTAGAGAAAGCCCACACACAGCAATGAAGATCCAAAGCAGCCAAAAATAAACAAATAAAATAAATTAATTAAAAAACAATACTGAGACTTCTAATACATAAATCATATACTTCTATTTATTTGTCTTTAATTTTTCTCAGCAATAGTTTTTTAAAAATTGAGATAAAATTCACAGTTTTAACCCCTTTAAAGTGTACAGCCCAGTGGCATTCAGGTATTCATGATGTTATGCAACCATACCACTAATTCCAGAATACTTCCATCACCCCCCAAAAGAAGCCCAAACTTTTTAAGCAATCACTCTCCGGTCTAAAATCCTCTCCTCTTCTCCATTCCCTGGCAACCACTAATCTGCTTTCTGTCTCTAGAGATTTCTCTATTGTGTACATTTAACGTATGTGGATTCACACAACATGTGGCCTTTTCTGTCTGGCATAATGATTTCAAGGTTCATCCATATGGTAGGATATATTAGTATTTTATTTTTTTAATGGCTAGATAATATTCCACTGTATGGCTATACCACATTTTGTTTACACATTCGTCTGTTCATGGACATATGGGTCATTTCCACTTTTTGCATAATGCTGCTATGAGCATTCATATACAAGTTTGTGTATGTAAGAGTCCCTATTTTTTGATTGGTGAGTTTAACCCATTCACATTTACTGTACCTTTTTTTTTCTTACTTTATTCTTGAAGGATATTTTTGCTGGATATAAAAGTCATAAGTTGGGGCTTCCCTGGTGGCGCAGTGGTTGAGAGCCCGCCTGCCGATGCAGGGAACACGGGTTCGTGCCCCGGTCCGGGAAGATCCCACGTGCCGCGGAGCGGCTGGGCCCGTGAGCCATGGCCGCTGAGCCTGCGCGTCTGGAGCCTGTGCTCCGCAACGGGAGAGGCCACAGCAGTGAGAGGCCCGCATACCACACACACACAAAAAAAAAAAAAAAAAAATTAAAAAAAAAAAGTCATAAGTTGCCTTTTTTCTTTTAGTACTCACACCATTTTAGATGAAAAATCATATTTTTCATAGATTTTTTCAGTATATAATGAGGCTTTGCGATTCTTTTTAAGTTTTTCTCTTATCAATTTTCACCAATTTGATTATGATACCTGGGTGGTGTTTCCTTTGTGTTTATCCTGCTTGGGATTCATTGAGATTCTTGTATCAAGTATAGAAAAGTTTTGGTCAGGGTTACCTCAAATTTTTTTTCAACCATCTTTCCCCCTCTTCCTTTTGTGTCCCCCAAATTATACATATATTAGACTACTTAATGTTGTCTCACTGGTTATTAAGGTTCTGTTCATTTTTTTCAGACTTTTTCAGCATCTGAACTTTATTTTGGCTATTTTATATTGCCCTGTCTTCAAGTTCACTGATTTTTTTCTTCTACAGCATCTAATCTAACATTACTTTTACTCAACATATTTTTCAAATTTTTCATCCAGGTGTTTTTGTAGTTTCCATTTCTCTCATTGTGTTCTATTAAATCATTTAACATATTTATAATAGCTCTTCTAAACACCTTGTCAGCAACTTGCATTACTTCTATCTTTTCTAGGTCTGTTTCTATGGACTGATTTTTTTTGGGGGTCTTAGCTCATATTTTCTTGCTTCTTCACATATATATTTTTTTTAATTGCATGCCAGATGTTATGAATGTTATGTTGTTCTGTTATGTTGTGCCTGTATTGTATTGTTTTATTTCAAAGAGAGTTGGCTTTTTTCAGGCAGTTCAAGTTACTTGAAGATCAGCTTGATCCTTCAAGGCTTGTTTTCTTATAATTTTAAAACTAAGATGCAATTTATATACAGTTAAAAAAAATCACTCTTTTAGATATACACTTCCATGAGTTTTGAAAGATGCATACAGATAATCACTGCCATAATCAAGATATAAAGTAATTCCATCATTCTCCCTTCCCAAATTCCCTCATGCCCTTTGTAGTCATCCCCTCCCCTACCCACAGGCAACCACTTACCTATTTTTTCTGTCTCTATAGTTTTGTCAAGGATTGTTTCTAAGACTAGTTTATCCCTACTCCTCTGGGGTCTCCAGGTCTTCTGATTGGATAGAACTTGAACATCTCCCAAACCTCAGTTCACAGCTCCCTGTAGTTCTTTACCTGGCTTCATGAAGCCACACCCTCGGCACGTGCAGTGTAGCATTCAGCTGAGATTCAAAAAGACGCCTATGCAGACTCCTAGAGCCCTCTCTGCACAGTTCCCTCTTCTGAATTTGCACCCAAATTCCACTCAGTGCTGTCTGCCCAAACTCTGATTTCTCTCCTCAGTTCAGCAATACTGTCATCATGTGCCTCAATTCTCCTTTCTTGCACCATGATCCAGAAAGCATCTCTGGTGGAAAGCTCGGGGCGGGGGCAGCGGGCGGTGTAGAACTCAGTTTGTTTCTCCTGTCCTGGTTGGTTGTGTCAGGAGGATATCTCCAGTACCAGTTATTCCAACATGTCTAGGAGCAAAACTCATTCCATCTCTTCTTTTGTTTCATGATATTTATCTTCTTTCTTGCATACATTTTCAGATCCTTCTGTTTATTTAAACACTGAAACATACTCATTTTTAAATTGTCTGACACTGCCAATATCTAAAGTGCTGGATGTCTAATTTAGTGTTTGATATTTGTTTTCATTCACTTTGGCTTGTACTTTTAAATTTTGGATTGTGAGCTCACGTTCAACTGGATTCTCTCTGTGGGAATCCTATGAGGTCTAGGTTGAGAGTGAACATCATCAGATAGGATTTGTGTTTGCTTCTGCCAGGCATGCTGCATGGGGTGCTATTAACTGGGTTTCTCAGACCTCAGAGATAGACTATATATACATGAAAGTCCAAAATCTCTGGGAAGGCAGACGTGGGTTGTACATTCTTGGAAGGATCCTCAACTAAAACAATTTTTCCTGACTGAGACATTCAAGTTCTCTTGTCATTTTGTGTGTATCAAAGGTCCCAGATTTATATTTGGGAGCATTATTTAAAGTTTGGCATCTTGTTCAGGTCAAGTCTTTGTTTCATGTCTCCCTACAACCATTAAAGCCCAGGTTCTGGGTCACTGGGATCAAAACAGCCTCAGGACAGCTGTGGTTTTAGCGCTTGTGTACCACTTGGTTTCCCAGGTCCTCTTTTCAGCCCCTGACGCCTTTCCTTACTATTTTGTGAGCTCCAATAAGCAGTTAAAGGGGTATTTATGTTATTCAATATTTCTATGTGTTTTTTAACAGGATACTTTTTTCAGGCCATTTAATCAGTACCATTGCTGGAAATGGGGGCCTGACCTTTGTCTTGCTGCCCTCCTGGTTTCTCCTCCCTCTGGCCCTGGGTCCACCTCCACACAGACGAATGGAGTGGGGAAAGAGTGGATTTGGCACAGGATCTTGCCTACCACGTGCTGACTGTATGGCTCTGGCAGTCCCTTCCTTTTACAGGGCCTCAGTCCTTTTTATAAAGTAAGAGGTTAGATATGCTGATCCCTGGGTTTCCTTCTGGTTTTTTCTTTGACTCAAACTATTTGTGGATAGTCTTTCTCTCTCCTAGGACTTCTACTGGGTCAACCTGAACAAGAATTGGGAAAACATGCTCAGTGATAAGGGGAGATCTTGCTCCCCTTTCCCAGAGGTCTTGGAGCTACTGATCATTACATGTCCCCCTGACAGGCTGAGAGGATTTGTGTTTGCTTCTGCCAGGCAAGGGAGGTGAGTAATCAGATCACCCCTTACTTCTCTGCTGGCACAGATAGCACACAACAAGGCTTAACAAAACCTACCTTCTAGGCTCTGGCTCTAACTCCACCCTCACTTCCTCTAAGAAGTCTTCCTGGGCTTCCCTGGCGGCGCAGTGGTTGAGAATTGCCTGCCAGTGCAGGGGACAGGGGTTCGATCCCTGGTCTGGGAAGATCCCACATGCCACAGAGCAGCTAAGCCCATGTGCCACAACTACTGAGCCTGCGCTCTAGAGCCCGCGAGCCACAACTACTGAAGCCAGAGCCCCTAGAGCCCAAGCTCCGCAACAAGAGAAGCCACTGCAGTGAGAAGCCTGTGCACCACAGCAAAGAGTAGCCTCGCTCACGGCAACTAGAGAAAGACCACACACACAGCAACAAAGACCCAACTCAGCCAGAAACAATAAATAAATAAAATAAAATATTTTAAAAAGTCTTCCTAAAAACTGAGGCCCAGGTAGAGAAGAGGGCTACTCCAAGGATGGCAAAGTATAATAGTTAATTGGTAGTGGCTGCCTGCCCCTTTGAGCTGAAGATGGAATCTTAGGCATCACCAGGGTTGAGAGTGCTGTGATTGATTAATGATGCCTGCAAGGGCCTGGGGTGAATGGCAGCAGCATGTTTGTCATCTGTTTGCCATCTCTGGAGTGTCCACTTCAGCTATGCCACACCTTTTGCTTTAGGAAGCCATGGACCTCCCTATATCCGAGGAAGATGACAGGAGAGAGCTTGAAGAAAATAACCATTATTCTAGTCTAGACAAGAGTTATGACTTCCTCAGATAGTCTCACACCTTCCCACCATGCCTGGTTTGTTGAGGGCATTGCTGGGGGAGTGAAGCCTTATCCCCCTCTCCTGGTGTTTCCGTGGAGAAGGGGGCTTCTCCCTTTTCTCCCTCCTCCCCACGAGACAGTTTGATTAGGCAGGACTAGACATTTGCAGGGCCCCATTCCACCAGTGGGAGGCACCCCTGTTCACATCACCTCACTTTTGGCCCCATTTCAGTGTGGCAAGCACCCAGGGCTGGGTCCAGGCCCATCCTTTAGAGACAGGTCTGTGCTCTCTGTGCACGCAGCTCTGAAGTGCAGAGCTGAGTGTGCAGGCCCCAGGGTTGGATTTGGGGTGGAAAGTAAGAGGTGAGCTGATGTCTCCATTCCAACCTTCACCAGACTCCTGCCTGAGAGGCTGGAGGGTACCTGTGTGCCAGGACAGAGGTGGACTGTGCTTCCCCTAGCCTTCCGGTCCTCCTGTGTCCCTGTGCTCAGGAGGGGAGGAGGGGAGAGTGGTTAGACGCCCAGGATCCCTAACAATGATCAGGCCCTTAAGTTCAGAGGATGCGGGCTTATGAACATAGCACATCATTTCAAATCCACTTCTAGGGGGACAAATGTATAATTCAAAAAAAGCCTTTGAATGATACAAAGGATAAAATTAAACGTCAAAGAACTGAATTTTAAAAGCATCTACTTACAGGGGGAGCACAAGTAGTTATGTGTAGAGCTCATCACTCAATGCTGCCCACAGACCAGGGCCTGAAATCTCTTTCTTCCAGGCTTGCAGAACAAGGCAGTCGCTCTGGGGTCCTCACCCTGCTGGGAAGTGGTTCTCAGGAGCCTGGGACAAGCGGGCCCAGAGCTGGTGTGACGTCTGCCCCACTCAGGTGCTGCCAGGGAGTCATCGGCACAGCAGAGGGGGCTGGCATCTCTGGGCCAGTGATGTTGGTAAGGAGCCTTCAGGCTTTCAGCTCAGGGAGGGGCATCTGATCCGCCAAAGGGCACTGAGACTGGGCTAAAAGGGGATGTCAGAGCATGGAAGCCACACGGGCTCTGGCTTTCCCAGTGCCACCAGAGGGCCTGTGGGTGTGGCCCGTCACTACCCTTCCACCCCACTCGATGCCCCACTCCCTCCCGACCCCCTGCCCCTTAGTCTCCCTCCTCCCTTGTTTCTCCACTCCCCCCGCCCCAATGCCTCTCCTCCCACACTCTCCCTTCCCACGGCTCTCCAACTCTCCCCGTTTCTTCTCCCACCCGCCTGGCTTTCTCTCTGTCTCTCTGCTCCCTCTTCTCCCTCTCACCCTGTTTTCCACCTGGGCCAGAATCTGAGCCCTTCCCCACCCAGCAAAGGGCAGAAGGGCACAGTTTAGTCCCATCCACGACCTCCCCAGGGTTAATGCGACATTGGCTTGGTCCCTTGAAGACCTTCGTTTCCTTGGGAGATTCTTGGGCTGACTTCACTGGCCACAGAGGAAGCACCGCGTTTCTAAGGCCTCGGCCTGGAACAGGGCTGTCAGGGCCTTCGGCCTTGCAGGAGCCAGCCCATCCCACGGCCTCACCCAGATGCTGGAGGCACGCTTGTTTATTAGACAGAGTTCAGAGAAGGGGTGGGAGGCTGGAGAGGCAGGGCTGGGGGGCCCAGGATGGGCTTGGGAGGGGCCACGGCCAGGCCACACTCCGGGTGGCTGTGGGATGGCATCACTTCTTCGAGGCCTGTTTCTTCCAGGTGGTTACCTTCTTGCTGCTCCTCCTGGCTCTGCTAAGAGGATGCAGATCCACTTCAGGCTGTACCAGTCTAAAAACCAAAACAGAGAGAAGCAGATACGGGGCAATGGGTAGACAGGGCTAGTCTGATGGTACCTGGAACCTCCCTGGCCTGGGCGAGGAGGGTGGGCCTCGGGGGCCTCGCTGCCTGAGCAGCTGAGGACTCTGGGTGTTGCTCCAACCTCGGGGTCCCGGGGGAAACTGTGACCTTTCTGGGTGCTCACAGTTTTGCTTTTCTATCTTCATGAGAAATGTGTGATTTTCACACCCTTGCAGAACATGATTTGCTTCGCAGTTACTGCGGCCAGCGCACTGGACTTTTGACAGGTCTAGGAAGTTTCTTGCCGGGAGGCAGCAGGCAGTCTCCACCCTTCTCAGACCAGTGGATCTGGGCCACGGGGCTTTGCCGAGAAGTCTACAAAAGGCTTCCATCTCCACCACCCAGAACACTGCCAGCAACTCCAGGGAGCAGCCTTGACGGCCAGCTGGACGTTGTGTTGATAAAACGGGCCAGATGTCAGGGATTGGACCCGCACCCAGGGGGAAGTGACTTGCCCAAGGCCACTTAGCCCCTCGTGGCCTCTGTGGAGCCAGGGGCCCTGCTGTGAGCCACACCCATTCTGCCAACCAAGGGGAGGCCCCTGATCCCAGCGTGGGGTGGGGGGCACCTACTTCTTCTCAGCTTCAGTGGAGGGCTCCTCCATCCTGTTCCCCAAGGCCAACGAGGAAAGGCTTCCTTGGATGTCTCCCAACACCGCTGTCTTGGCCGAGTCAGGGTCCTCCAGGCCTGGGGTGGAGGCTGAAACGCTGCAGGGGAGGCTGGGAGGGGAGGGAGTGCTCAGCAGAAGCCCAGCCAGAGGGGGCCCAGAGCTGGGGGGCCTGGGCAAGCCTCCCTCACTCGGCTCTGTCCTTTCAATGCTCCAGTTCCGAGAGGAAAGGGCACAGATGCCTCTCTTCCCAAGGCGAGTGAAGGGAGGACCCCTGGGGACCCGGAGACTCGCTGAGCTCGGCTTCCCTGGCTTCTGTTTAAGGCTGGACTTGCCCTAACCCTGTGTCAGCAACACCCATATGCCCAGTGCACAGACCTTCCGTGGGGGCCCCGCAGAACAAGCAGAGAGAGGCCAGGAGGACAGCATTTAAGTCCCCGTGTATGGTGTTATGGATTGACTGCGTCCCCTCAAATTCTCAGTTGGAGTCCTAACCCCCAGGACCCCAGAATGTGACCTCATTTGGAAATAATGAGTGAAGATGAAGTCATGGGGACTTCCCTGGTGGCGCAGTGGTTGAGAATCTGCCTGCAAATGCAGGGGACATGGGTTCGAGCTCTGGTCCAAGACGATCCCACATGCCACGGAGCAACTAAGCCCATGCGCCATAACTACTGAAGCCTGTGGGCCTACAGCCTGAGCTCCGTAACAAGAGAAGCCACTGCAATGAGAAGCCCACGCACCACAACAAAGAGTAGCCCCCACTCACCGCAACTAGGGAAAGCCCGCACGCAGCAACGAAGACCCAATGCAGCCATAAATAAATAGATAAATAGATAAATTTATTTTTTTAAAAAAAAGATGAAGTCATGAAGTCACACCAGAGTGGTGTGACCTCTCATCTCATCTACCCGGCGTCCTTATAAAAGGGAGAAGTGTGGACACAGACAGGCGTGGGGGATGTCACGTGACGACAGTAGTGCTGCCACGGCCACGGAGCTCCCAGCAGCAGGGAGAGGGGCCTGGAACAGATCCTCCCCTGGCCCCCCTGGAGGGAGCGTGGCAGCCACACCTCAATCTGAACTCTGGCCTTTAGAGTCATGAGACAACGCCTTTCTGTCCAAGCCTCTCTTGTTCTCACTCCTCACCTTTGCACCACACCTCAAGGCTCTGCAGCCATTCACTGACGACAAGCCCTTTCCAGTGACAAGGTGGCTTTGGGCATCAAGCAGCCCCAGGGGACAGGCAGCTCAGGGGCTTCTGTCCCCGTCCCACTGACAAGGGCAGAAAGGAGAGTGGGCTTGTGGAAGGGACAGCGCTGGCCCTTTTGGTCACTGTCTCTCATGTTTACTGAGCTCCTGTCCCCCCACCCCTGCCTCTGCCTCACCCGACCCTGCATATGCCACTTGCTCAAGGCAGGGCATTTCAGAGATAAGAGACAAGTGGGTGGAGGGGGCCTCTTGCATTATTCCAAGGGCCCTAGAAAAATTAAAAGTGGAGAAACACCAAAACAGGGTCACAAAGGCTGGGGGTATTCACAATGTTTGCAAACTGACGCCTTCCTCTACCCGCCCTCTGCTGCCGGCCCCTGCCCCACACAACTCAGCCCAAGCCACCCTGTGCCGCGCCGCACCGGACACCAGGCCGGAGGCCTAGCGGGCCTGGGGAAGTCAGGTCCTGCGCAGATGGTGCAGGTGTCTGGGCGGAGCCCAGGGGCGCTGGCCTCCATCCCTGCTGGTCCCAGAGAGCAGAGGGGAACGAGCAGGGGCAGAGCCAGGCCGATGGCTCCTCTGGGAACCCCTGCAGGGCCCCAGCCCAGGCTGGATGGGGAGGAGGCCCCTGGGCTCTCTGGGGGGCAGAGGGTGCTTGGGGAGCAGAAGGGAAAAGCCCAGGAGGAGGCACGGGCCCCCTAAATTTCTTCCCTGTTGAGTCACTCATTCATTCATACCACAGGCGTTTTTGAGCACCTACTCCCTAAGCTGGACTCACAGCCAGCCCCTCAGTCCCGCCCGCCCTGAAGCAGCCCTCCAGGGCACAAGCCTCCTCCATGGCCTCCCTGCTTCCCGTGTTATATGCCCGATGTCCACGCTGCTGCCCAGCGGCTTGTCCTCCTGATCTGGCCTCGTCTCTCCTGCTTACAAGCAGTCTACGGCTCCACAGCTTCTGCAGGGGGGAGCCCCAGCTCTCTGGAGTGATGCCCAGCTCAAGGCCCATCAGAGTCTGGCGCAAACCACTGGCACGTTTTTCTAACAGCCCCTCTTGGTAGCCTCATAAATCCACAGCTATCCTGCCCCCAGGTCCCAAAGTGTGCCGCGCCATCCAATCCCCTGCCAGGAGTGCCTTTTCCCTCTCCTTTTCTCCTGGACCTTGTACTCATCTTTTAAGGCCAGGCTCCTGTGTCACCTCCTCTGGAAAGCCTTCCCTGAACTCTTGGAGAAGGAGTGATTCCCTTCTCTATTTATTTTGGGGCAGGGTTCACAGCTCTGTGAGTCAGCCTCCAGTCACCTGAGGAGAGGACTTGATCTTAGCAACCTGGCACAGTAGGTATCAGTGAATGAACGAATGAACCAAACGATGGGGCATCAAGGAACGCAAACGACTAGGCCAGTGAAGCCACACGGCCATCCTCTTGGGCTGACGGCAACACTCCTGTTCCTGCTGACAGTAGGCCAGGTGCTTTCCTGGAAGAACAGTCTGGAGATGCATGCCAAGACCATCCTTGCTCAGGGATAAGCAGGGAAGGCCATCTGGGGGTCTATAACAGGCCAGCCCCTCCAGCAATTTAAAAAACCTTTGTACTCACTTCAGTGAAAAGGATAGTGTCACCAAGGGCTGGTCCTCATCAGAGTGCAGCCCCCCTCCTCCCTGTGGCATCGAGGCCAGCCCCTACATCTAGCCCCTGGTCTACTGTAGGAAGGTGGCCTTTTTCCAATCAGCTCTTTCAGGTCCCCCTGTCCGAGAGAGAAGTGGCTTTATCTATTTATTCATTTATTTGTTTTGGCCACACGGGCACGGGCACGGGCATGCAGGATCCTAGTTTCCCCGAACGGGGACTGAACCTGCACCCCCGGCGGTGAAAGCATGGAGTCTTAACCACTAGACTGCTGGGGAAGTCCCAGAAGTGGCTTTAAAACCACCTTCATCCATACGACCTGCTCCTCCGACAAGCCTATTAACACCTTGGTAGCCCCAACCCAGTCCCTACCAGGTTCGTGAGTCTAAAGCCCAATGCTGATCAAGCCTCTCCCCCAGCTCAGGAACCTTCCGTGGCTCCCCGCCCCGCCCGCATGATCGGGTCACGGAAGCCTTCCTTGACAAGCCCTTGCCCTGCCCGTCCAGTGCCTGCTTTTCCTTCCGCGGGGCCCCCGCTCCAGCTGGTCTTGCCAGGGCTCCTCATGAACTGGTCCACAGTGACCTGCTAACATACCGAGAGCCCGGGCACCGCCTCATCCTGGCAGGCTTCTACCGTCTCCTCTCCACGAGCCCACAAGTCTCATCTCACCACCCAAGCCTGGTGCACACCCCACGTGTCTCCGCTTCCCCTAAAAGAGTGGCTTGAGCCAGGGCAGGCCAGCAGCAGGCTCACAGTGCCACAGACCAGAGCCCTGCTGAGAACCTCCATGGCTGGTTAGGGGAGCAGCCTGGGTGTGGAGAAGGGGAGGCCCCTCAGGACAGGGGTGGAGGTCGGAGGGCCAGCGCAGCCACGCCCTGTCCCGGCACACACACAGCTTGCACGCTCTCCCCAGGCCTGGCTTGACTCCTCCCTGTGCGAGCCGTCAAGGTGCCCGAGGACAGGGTGAACAAGGCCGCTGGTAGGTTTCCTTGGGCGGAGGGTGGCGGCTGCCGTGAACAGCTGGCGAGGGCGAGCGGCCCTCCCTCACGGCAGCAGCACCGTGGGAGGGCCTGGGGGCAGCTGGCTCCTCCCTGGCACGGGCCCACCCTTCACGGTATCCTCCTTGGAGGGGGCCTGGTGGGCATGGCTGATGCGAGGAGAGACCCGGGGCTCCCGACACTGTGCCCCGGCCCTCCGCTGCCTGCCCCTCCTGCCCCTTCTAAGGGAGGCACGTCCCCTCACGCGAGGTGGCACTCGACAGTTTGCAAAGACTTTGCTTTCGTTTATAAGGAACGTTGCAGTTTACAAAGCCCACCGAGGACTACACGTGCGTTTACAGCACGGCGCTCCCTGTCTGAAATGTACTTTTCACCTCAGAGAACTTGACAGTTTACAAGGGGCCTTGTCGTTTATGGAGTAGTTTACAGAGTGTCTCCCGGGGTACAGTGTAAGCACTTTCCAGGCTCCCAGCTCACGGGCCCTTCGGAGCAGACCCGTCTTCAGGTTTGCGTAGAGGACACACCGAGTTACAAGACACTCTGCAGGCGACGGGGCACCTCACAGCGTCCGAAGCCCCTGTGGTTGGTTGGGCAGGAGGCACCTGACAACGGACTCGGCCTTTCACAGATTTCACCACAGCTTGCGAAGTGCTCCCGGGCTTACCGGGCACATTACAGCTTGCACAGGCCTGGCAGTTTACCGGGCACATTACAGCTTGCACAGGCCTGGCAGTTTACCGGGCACATTACAGCTTGCACAGGCCTGGCAGTTTACCGGGCACATTACAGCTTACACAGGCCTGGCAGTTTACCGGGCACATTACAGCTTGCACAGGCCTGGCAGTTTACCGGGCACATTACAGCTTGCACAGGCCTGGCAGTTTACCGGGCACATTACAGCTTGCACAGGCCTGGCAGTTTACCGGGCACGCGACAGTTTACAAAGCACTTTGTCATCACAGAGCACATCACCTCTTACACTTTTTGATTCTCTCGACTCCCTGCTCTGAGAGGGTCCTGAAAGAATGGTGTCCCCATCCTACTGGGAGAGGGCAGGTGACCGTCAAAGCCGTGTGTGTGGCGTAGCCTGGCCCTCGCCTCTCCAGGCACTTCCCTGCCCCCTCTGCTCCCTGCGCCAACGGGAGGGGGCTGCACAAGGAGCTCCTGGCCCGGGCCAGCCCCTCTGTAGGGGGCTCACCTCCCGGACTCCTATATCGTCCAGCAGCTGGGCTTGGAGCGCACGGCTTCACTCTCCTCTCCCCACCGCCCCTGCCGGGCGTTGCAGGCAGCACGGGCGGCAAAGGCAGGCCCAAGCAGCAGCGACTGCACCAACGGCAGGGGAATCTGCGGTCTGCGGCGGTGAAGTGTAGACCACGCTGCCTCCCCGCCGTGCCCTTGTAATCCTGGTGGACAGAGGTGGCAGGAAAGCAGACCCCAGGACTGCGTCTCTTGAGACTTCCTGAGCTGGGCACATGGCAATGAACGGGGTGGAGGGGAAGCAGACAGCACTGCGGGCTCCCCTCGCTGCACCCCCCGACCCAACCTGCCCCTGTTCCCCAGCATGGGCCATGGCTCAGCACGTCGTAGGAACTCAAAGCACCACCAAATGGAAAAACGGAGTCAAGCCAAGCGGGACGCAGATGCAGGGTGCGTTCCTGGGTGAAGGGTGACCAACAGCAGGATACCCAACAAGAGTGGGGGTAACCCTGATGGAGAGGCGCCCCCATCGGAGGCCCTTCGTAGTCTTGTCGTCTGTGAATTAACACTGGCCCCCGGCCATGGAGACAGTCTCTAGGAGGCCTCAGCGCCAGGGGCCTGTCAACGGTTGCAGCCCCCTCTGGCCTTGCCCCTCAAAGCTGCCTGGGCTACCCTTCTCAAAGCACCACCCCCAGCTGCCGGCTGCACTTGGGGTCTGGGAATCCGGTAGCACCTGTCTTACCTGTAGCTAAGGTGGCCCCATCTCCATCAGCCCCCCACCCCGGGGCAGGGGTGAGCCCCTGGCATGTGGAGCCTCTTGGTGTTTCCAGGAGGATCTCGCTGCTCTCTGCAGGGGCGGGGGAGGAGCCCTCGTCCCGCTGCAGCCCAGCGTGCCTCTGCGCAGGGGCACCCGTCGCAGGGCCTGCCAACGGCACAACCTCTCCTGGCCACAAGGAGGCCTCCTCGAGCCCAACGAGGGAGGAAGAGCAGCCGCCAAGCGTGCAGGTGGCTGCAGCTCAGACTCATGAGGCGGCCACCTCCTCAAGATGCCACCTTGTGTGTGTTCCAGCTGTCCTTTCGACCCAGCTTCTGCCCCCTCTGCCCAGGAGCTCTCCTGACTGTTCCAGCCTGCTGAGCTCTCCCTTGGTCGGGGTTCCCTCTGTGCCTTCCACCTGGGGGTCCCTCATGTGGCCGTCCGTTTGTGCCACTGCCTGAACCCCACCCCAGAGCTGCAGAATGTCCAAGAGAAGCCAAGAGGGCAAGGAGAGGGCTGGGCCAGCATGGACTCAGTGCCGAGCACAGGGCTGTGGGGATGGGGGGGGTCACTATCTGCTGAATAATGGAAGAAAGGAAAGAAGACATGGGGTGGGCGAGGGGCAGGGGGCCTCCAAGCTCTGGTCTCTCCAGGCCGTTCCTGACTCCCAGCTGTGGCTCTGTTTGCTGGGCCAGGAGCCTTCATTGGGCCTTGCGTTGGTGCCCCGTCCTGGGCATCAAAGATGACGGCCACGGCAGCTCCTGTTGAGACCACGCTGCCCACAGGGTCCCTCTCCTCACCTGCCCCCACTCAGCCTGGCCGGCTGTGCATTGAGGGCTCAGAGAGGCTCCCTCCTGGGTGGGCCTACGTGGGAGAAAGGAGATGTAGCATGCAGCACCCAGGAAGCCTTCTGTGGTGAGGACAGGCTCACGCTGGACGTGCAGGCCATGGGACAGACGTGGACAGGTCGGTGGAGCAGGTAGGGGTCGACCTGATGGCCAGAGGGAGAATGGGACCTGGTGCTATCAGAGCAGAAACGGTGGGCTTTCGAGACCAAACCAGCCCTTGCCATGGGAGCGCGTTAGCCGAGGAAAACAGTCCCCCTTTCTTCCCTGTCAGCTGCAAGCACCCATAGAGCATCTCTGACCCCCTTTTAATAACTGTTGTTAAAAGCGTGTAACATAAAATTTACCCTCTTAACTATTTTTAAGTGTACAGCTCAGTAGTGTTAAGTACGTTCACATTGTTGGACAGCAGCTCTCCGGAACTTTTTCATCCTGTAAAACTGAATCTGTCCCCATTAAACAAACCTCCCCATGTCCCTCCCCCTGGCACCACTCTACTTTCTGTCTCTATGAATCTGACTGCTGGAGGGGCCTCATGTAAGTGGAATCAAACAGTATTTGTCCTGTGTCTGCCTTAATTCACATAGAATAATGTCCTCCGGTTTCACCCATGTTGCAGCAGGTGTCAGAATTTCCTTCCCTTTTAAGGCTGAATAATAGTCCATTGCGTGGATAGACCGTGCTTTCTTTATCCATTCATCCATCGATGGACACTTGGGTTGCTTCCACTTCTTGGATATTGGGAACAGTGCTGCTATGAACATGGGTGTGCAAATATCTCTTTGAGACACTTTTAATTGTTTTAGGTATGTACCCAGAAGTAGACTTGCTGGATCATATGGTGATTCTATGTTTAGTCTGGGGGCAACCTCCATACTGTTTTCCACACGGCTGCAGCCTACATCAGAGTTCTAATTTCTCTGCATCCTCACTAACACTCGTTGTTTTCTGTTTCTGCGTTTGTTTTTTAACAGCAGGCATCCTGATTGGTATGAGGTGGCTTCTCACTGTGATTCTGACTTGTGTTTCTCTAACGCTTAGCGCCCTTCACTCCTTCTCACATCCGTTTCCGGCCCTTTGATCAGTGAGGGTAGAGCAGGTCCACGTCTTGTCCACTCCCAAATCCCCAGGGCCGACCGAGCACAAGGCTGGGCGTGCAGCAGCTGATCAGAAACTGACCAAGCGGCATGACTTTTAAGCTGCAAAGGGGCGCCCTCTGGAGAGAGGGGTCTCCCACCACCGGAGGTGGGCAAGGGGCGGCCAGCTATCAGCAGACGCACTGTCTGCCAGCCCTTCCTCCTTCTGACCCGACCTCTGACTCCCTGGGATAAAATCAGCCCTTCGTCGTCATTCAGCAGACGTTTCCCAAGGGCCTCCTACGTGCTGGGCCCTGAGTATGAGCGGAGGATGTGAAGCAAAGGGAGTGGGGGGCCTAGGGCACGTGGGGCAGGACGCCCAGACCTCTGATGGCTTAACACCTGCAGGGACCTGCAGCCACTTCCCCACCCACTGCCTGCGCCTCAGGACAGGGCCGTCCGCAGGTGGCTCCAGCCCTCAGGACTGTAGGAGCCTGGGGCCTTGCCCCAGTTGTTGCTGGCCTGGCACACCCTCACCCTTGTGCTCTGTTTGTCACAACCAGTCCAGTCGCTAGTCACGACCCCACCCCAATCTCGACTGGGGCTTGAAAGCTCCTGGGCAGCCAAGTTCCTCCTCTGGCCGAGGAAACCCCAGCTCTTCTGCATGCTCACAGCTCTTGCTGTGATGGCCTCACAGACCCCAAGCCCAGACTGACGGTGGTCTCTGTGGCAGCTCCTCGGAGGACAGAGAAGGCCCAAGTGCCCCCAGCCCACGATCGGGCTCCCAGGCCCACCACCCGCTGCGTTTCCCGGGACCAGTCTCTTCTCCCCCGCACCTGCCCACCTCAGAGGATCGGTTTCCTTGAATCCTCCCACTACATCGGGACAAAACAAAGCAGATGGCAACTCGGGTAAGGAAGACACGGTCCCTACCAAGGGACGGCGAGGCCCTCTCAGGACTCTGATGCAAGGCTGTCTGCCAGCAACCCCCTTGAAACAGGACCCAGAAACAGAGGCACTGCAGGGCCATGCCCGGCTACTGCTGGGCGAGACACTGGCGTCAGGACTCCTAGAAAACTGAAGGCCTTGTGGGAGAGGCACGCGGCCGGACTCAGCGCAGTGGGGACGCAATCACAGGCCGGCCCATGTCTGCAGGCAGATAATGCTTCTTAGACAGGTACTGCCCAGGCGTTCTAGAATCCGCTGCTGTCCCCCAATACAGCTGTGAGCAACGTCCTCACCCCCAGGCTCCTTCCCTGGACCGGGCTGTGTGCTTCTGGGGCCCAGAGACCTACCTTTGCTCATCTCAAGCAAGCTGGGCCCAGGCACCTCCCACAGCGCCAGCTCCTCCCTCCCGGTCACCCGGCCCTGTGCCCACCCCTCACCCCACGTGTTTCCTGCTTTACCTAAACTTGTAGTTCTCAGGCAGGAAGTAGCCCATCTTGCAGTTCTGTCGAGCCTGGAAGATCTGTTTCAGCAGATTCTGCCTGCTGACGCCATATCCATTCAAAACGCAGCCCCCAAAAAGGAGCTTTCCCCCAGCGAACATCTGTTGACACACAATAAGGCAACAGTGGGAGAGACCCTCAGCACATCAGCACTGAATCTCAGGACAGTGCAGCGGGCTCCCAGAGCTTGTCCCAGAATCCAGGCCTTTCTTTGGTGGCTCTGGGGAAGGGGTGTTACCGTCCCCGAGTCCCTCAGTGAGATGCGGCTGAGCCTGTCCCCTATGCAGGCCTGCAAGTCAGAGGGCAGCCTCACCATCCCAGCCTTTGCCCCCTGCAGGCCTGACCAGCTGAAATGCCCCTTCACAGAGCCCTGGGGCCAGAAGGATGTCTTCCTGCTCAGAGGCCCCCAACTCCCTCTGCCTCTAACCCACTTATCTGTTACACTGATGAGCAGGTCGCAGGGGATGGGGGCCCCTTGAGGGCAGGGATCTTGTCCTACTGCTCTCGGCACCCCCACCCTCCACGTGTCAGTTTCAACAAGAGAGGCCTGTCCAAGATTTCTGCACAAGGATATCCATTATGGTACTCTTTATTATGGCCAAAACCAAAAAGGAAATAACATAAACAGCCCACAAAAGGAACACAGGTAGAGAAATAAAGTGATTCTTATGCTGCAGTTAAAAATCATAATTAAAAGGCAGGGCCTCAAAGTCAGGAAATTACTGAAGAGGCCACACACCAAAATGTGAGCAGGGGTACGGCCCAGGGCTCCCGAAAGCGCCGGTGGTCCTAGCATGCACTCAGTGCATGAACAATTAGGCCATCCGGCTGATATGACGAAGTGACTATTTTCTAAATTGCATTTTCCAAAATTTCTACAATGAATATATGTGTTGTTTTACAACACAATGTTTTTAGTAAAAAGTTATTTAAAAACAAACAGATGAAGAGAATTTGTTTCTTCAGGTTAAGCATCACCTGTCCTTTCAGCCTCCTGGGATGGGAGACACATGGGGTCAGCCTGGGGACGGGGGGACAGGCTCCAGCCCCGGCTCCATGTGCTGGGTGACTCTCGGTCGGTACTGCTCTCTGGGCCTCAGCCTGGCCCCTAAATCTGGGATTCCACAAGGGTAGGGGCTGCAAAGACCAGGGTGGCAGGCAGCGGACAGTGGGTGCCCCTGGGCCCCAGCTCACCAGAACCATCCCCTCCATCACAGCGTACTTCTTCACCAGCAGGGGAGGGTCCCTCTGCAGGGGGCTGTCCAGGTTGTACTGCAGCAGGCGGTAGGGGTCGTGCCGGCACTGCCGAGAGAGAAAGCAGTGCCCATCACCTGCAGGCCAAGAAGACACACTTGGATTCCCACGTTCTCAGCCAGGCTGGTTCCCCTGAGTCCTGAGCCCCATACGACATCCCCTCCCAACTCCTGCTCAATGGCCCTTCAGCCCCTGTGCACACACCTCCCCTGACCATCCCCAGAGGATGTCCTGGATCCACGAAGGGCCCTCTGCTGGTGAAGGCCATCACGGAGATGACTGCCCCCCACCACGTGACATCCACGAGCCCAGCCTTCTGGGGGCTGCAGGACTTGTTTATCCCCTTTGCCTGGGAGAAGCCCTGCAGAGATCTGAAGGTGTGCCCTGTTCCTGGGGGTACTCCTTTCCAGGACTCCTCCACCGCCTACCCCCCTCTGCCCCCGCTGGCTGCCCCTCTGAACACCTCCCAGTCACCCAATCCAGTGCCAGGACCTGAACTGAACGTTCACCTCAAGGTAGGACCTGGTCAACAGAGTAAAGCTTGTCTCCTTCCCCTCCTTTCTGGGTGCTACAGGTCCATTAATATGACTAATGTGTAATGTGATATTTTCTGGTTGTATCCGTCTTTTATTCCAGGTGCCCCCAGATGTCCTGCCTGACCGTTCAGTTTCAAGTGTGGCATGCAGAACTGCACGTGGGGTTCTAGTTATCAGAGCAAAAGAGTGTCAGGGAACGTTTCTGCCTTAACTAAAGATACCGGAATGGTGGCACCAGCGTCAACGTGAGATCTGACGCCACCCCCAGTCTGTCCTCTGCCCTCCTCAAGCCCGCTGCCCATGCCTGCATCGCTTCGACCACCTCAGCCCAGACCCTGTGCCCATTCATGCTGCCCACGGCTGGGCTGGGCCACTGCACCTTCCTAATACTTTCAGACAATTATTAGTGAACAGTTAATAGCCCCAAAATAAACTAAAGTCAACTCTAACTTCCCACAAGGGCAGGGATGATATCTATATACAGATGGGTACAGAGCTGGTACTCAATAGTGCTCATGGAATCTAACCGAATTGGAATTCTCTCCAGAAAATATATGCGGCTTTGATGTATGAGAGCCATAAAAAGCCTTCTGGAGTCTGATCAGAAGGGTTCCAATGCCAAGCTCCAGGCACTGGCTGGAGTGCATGCCTGAGGGTGGACACCTGGGGGTCAGGGAGGCAGCACCGCTGGCAAGAAGGAAGGAGGGGGCATTCCCAGGGCATACACGGAAATTTAGAACTCAGGACTGCAGCCAGAGAGAGACAGGGCAAAGCAATGAATTCGAGAGGTCACAGGGCAAAGAGGAACTGAAGGAGCTCAGCGGTGAACATGAAGCTCTTCTGCTCACGCCTGGTCACTCTTGGCATCCTCTGCCCCACTTGGTCTGGGGACGGGGCCACCCCATGAACTGTGCTAACCCGGCTGGGAACTGCTGCTGATTCAGGGTGATGATGAGGCTTAGGAACGACTCTGCAGCAAGGAGATGGGGTGGGGGGGTTCCACGTACCCCTGACTGACCAACCCCTCGAACTTCAACCACAGTGAGCTGGGGCCTGGAGCGGCCATTTCCCCCCAACCTTTGCACGGCCTGCTGCCTCTGCTGGGAACACACACCCATCTGCCAAAACCCTCTCTTCCTGGGAGACCCTGGCTGACCCTCAGAGGTGGCTGGCCCTGTTCCTGGGCTCCTACGAGCCTAGACCTGTCCTCTCATGGCCCTTGTCCGGGCTGCTATCAGTGCCACCCCTGGGGCCTGGCACAGGACCTACACACAGGTATTTGGCCATGAACATTCCCGAGCCCTGAGGATCGCATGGTGAGCACGTCCGCTCTAAATGCTCACTCTAGTCCATGACCACAATCTGCAGCTTGTGTTCTGGAAGAAAATGGCCAGCACCCTGACCTGTCTCAAGGTCAGAAAAGGCCTCCACCTTGAGTGGTGACATTCACCTGGGACAGGAGGATGAGTGGGAGAGAGAGAAGAGGGCTGCAGATGCTAGGAAGAGCGTGTGCAAAAGCCCAGGAGAAAAGGAAGTGAAAGACGGCCCATGTGCTCTCAGCAAGTGGCTTAGCCAATCCCAGCCCCACGGGGGTCTCCCGCACCCGTCTCCTGGGCTGGGCCCGGGACCAACCTGGGTGCAGGGGGAGGCGTGGCCCTGCTGCCGGTGACTGTAGAGTGTGTCCAGCAGCCGCTGCAGCTGCCCCGACCTGGTGGAGTTCTGGCCCGACACGATCCCGAACACCAGCACCTGGCTGGGGTCTCGGGGTGCTGACAGGAAGTGCTCCAGCTCCAGGTCGGACACCAGGGGTGCCCTCACCATGCACCTGCAGCCGGCCCCGACGTCTTCCTGCGAATGAGCTTCCGCAGCACCAGTGGGCAGTTGGAGGGTGAGGCTGCCCACCTGGTGGGGCTGTGAACCTCTGCGGCCTTCCCTCTGCCAGGAAGAACAAGTGGGTGGCGATTAGTTGGCGGGGTGCAGGTCCCTGGCCCCCAGGCCCAGCTCCAGATGGACAAAGTCCCCACGGCTGCAGAGTCAGAGTTGGGCTGCAGGCAGTTCCTGTGTGGCCTCTGCCACCAATGTGCAATGCCGCCTTGGGTGGGTCCCCTAACCTCTCTGTGCCTCAGTTTCCTCAGTTGCAAAACAGGATTTGCAAGGGACTCTTTCATCCATCCAACAAAAACTCTGGAATCATCCTGAACGCCTTTCTTTCTCTCACACCCCACATCCCTTCCAATCTATGAGAAAGCTTGTTTACTCTACATTCAAGACAAATCCCGGATCCGACCACTTTCCCTGCCCCCACTCCTAGTAACATGGTCTAAGCCTCCATCATCTCTTACCTGACTGCCTACCTGTGCCTCCTAATGGGTCTTTCAAGGGATCCTGTTAGAACTAAGTCACACCCACACACAGAAAACAAACTTAGGATTACCAAAGGGGAAAGGGAGGCGAGGAATAAATTAGGGGCTTGGGATTAACAGATACCCACTACTGTATATAAAACACGTAAACAACAAGGACCTACTGTATAGCACAGGGAACTATATTCAATAGCTTATAATAACCTATACTGGAAAAGAATCTGAAAAAGTATGTGTGTACTTTGTTGTACACCTGAAACATTATAAATTAACCATATGTTAATAAAAATTTTTTTAGAAAAAGAGCCAAGTCATACCACATGACTACTCTCTTCTATACCCTTCAGTGGCTTCCCACCTTCACAGGATAAAAGCCAAAGTCCCTACAATGTCCTCCAAGGCTATACTTGATCTGGCCTCTTCCTCACCCCCTCTACCTCTTAATCTCCTCCAACATTCTCACCTTTGCTCACTGCACTCAGCCCCTCTGGCCTCTTCTCATCCTGTAACCTCAGGCCCTTTGCTCTTGCTATTCCTTCTGCCTGCCTGGCTTTTCCCCCAGATGTGCACTTCCTCACCTGACTGTCCTGTTGGGAATTGCATCCCTCCATCCCCAACAAACTTCCCCCTTCCCTGCCTATTTTCTTTACCACTGCTGACTATCTAAAATACTATATAGAACTTCCCTGGTGGCACAGTGGTTAAGAATCCGCCTGCCAATGCAGGGGACATGGGTTCGATCCCTGGTCCAGGAAGATGCCACATGCCGTGGAGCAACAAAGCCCGTGTGCCACAATTACTTAGCCTGTGCTCTAGAGCCCGCGCACCACAACTACTGAGCCCACACGCCACAACTATTGAAGCCCACCCACATGCCTACAGCCCATGCTCTGCAACAAGAGAAGCCACCGCAATGAGAAGCAAGTGTGCCACGACAAAGAGCAGCTCCCACTCACTGAAACTAGAGAAAGCCCGCGTGCAGCAATGAAGATCCAATGAGGCCAAAAATAAATAAATAAAGTAAATTTTAAAGTTCCTGTCCAAAACAGTTTAAGGTAAAAGCTTGCAACTGTGTGGACCACTTCTGTCTGAAACTAAGATGTTTCCTCCTTACAAGCTGAAAATGGTTTCAATAAAAAGCTTTTTTAAAAAATACTATACATTTTGCTTATTTATTTTGGTTATTTTACTTCTCCATCCCAATGGAACATAAGATCCATGAGTTCATGAGTTTGGAGTGTTCTCAGTGGAATAATAGTAAAGATTCAATGCATACTCAAAAAATAATCAAACAAGTATTTATCAGGGAACTACTATGCGTCAGACACTGCAGAGGGCTGTTGCAGGGTTGTGAAGGTTGTTGTATTTTGATGGGAATAAGTACCATCCAGATAGAAAGAGGTGCTATGACTTTTACTCTTATCATTACTACTGTCTTACACCCTGCTTAGCATTTTACAGCATCCATAGTCCTTGGCATAGACATTGTTCATTTTGTAATAACCGTAAGTAATAGGCTGAGCAGACACTATTATCACTGTTTACAAATGAGGAAACAGAAGGCTCCACCAGGTGAAGGGGTTGCCTAAGTTCACACAGTCATTAAGTGGTAAGGGCTAGGATTAGAAGCCAGATCATTCTGAAAAAGAGCAATGCAAGTAATTTACTGCTCATAATTATTCAGAGGCTATGTGATACTAATAAATACTTGCTAAACAAACTGAAGGATAGGTCTTCTTCAAGAACGTGAAGATCTGCAGGGCAAAAGGTTGGATCTGTTAATCACAACTTGTATCAAGATAAATCCAAAATGGATTAAGCATTTAAATGTGGGAAATTAAGCCGTAAAAGTTCTAGTAGAAAATATGTGAAAATCCTTTTATAACTTTGGAGCAGGTAAGACTTTTCATAATTATGACTCAAAAGTCCAGAAGTCATGATAGAAAAAGATTGATAAATTCAACTACACAATAGAAAAAAAACAAGAAACGCTGAGTGGAGAAACTATCACAAGCCAAGACAAAAAAGAAATGACAAACTGGAAAACATATATGATACTCCTATCATAAACAAGTGGCTAGTTTTCCTACAACGTAAATAACTGTAAGTGAATTTGAAAAATTTAATAACCCAATAAAATATAGACAAAGGAAGTGAACACACAATTTATGAAAATTATATAGAAATGATTTAATCATAAGAAGATAGAAGCGATACTACCTAAAATGGCAGAGTAGGGAACTCCATAACTATGTCCCTTCACAGAAGGTCACAAACAAACAACTACAAACTACAAGCAGCAATAATAAACCCTGGAGAAAGGGGAGTATTTTATTTCCAGAGTTACTGCATTGTAACATTCTATATGAGTTTTCAACAAAAAATTATGAGGCATGAAGAGAAACAAGAAAGTATGGCTTTGATACCAAAGCCAGACAAAGATACTGTAAGAAAAGAAAAATACAGATGAATATCTACTATGAATATAGATGCAAAAAACCTCAAAGAAATACTAGGAAGGCAGAGGCATATGTTCCAGATGAAGAACAAGATAAAACCCCAGAAGAACAACTAAGTGAAGTGGACATAGGCAATCTACCAGAGAAAGACTTCAGAGTAATGATCAATCATAAAGATGATCCAAGATCTTGGAAAAAGAATGGACGCACACTGCAAGAAGTTACAAGAAACTTTTAACAAAGAATTAGAAAATATAAACAACAACCAACCAGAGTTGAAGAATAACTGAAATGAAAAATACACTAGAAGGAATCAATAGCAGATTAAATGAGGCAGAAGAATGGTTAAGTAAGCTGGAAGACAGAATGGGGGAAATCACTGCTGCAGAACAGAAGAAAGAAAAAAGAATGAAAAGAAATTAGGACATTTAAGACACCTCTGGGACAACATTAAATGCACCAATATTTGCATTATGTGGGTCCCAAAAGGAGAAGAGAAAGAGAAAGGGCCTGAGAAAATATTTGAACAGGTAATAGCTGAAAACTTCCCTAACATGGGAAAGGAAACAGTCACCCAAGTCCAGGAAGCACAGAGAGTCCCAGGCAGGATTAACCCAGGGAGGAACATGCCAGGACACACAGTAATCAAACAGACAAAAATTAAAGACAAGGAGAAAACATTAAAAGCAGCAAGGGAAAAGCAACAAATAACATACAAGGGAATCTCCGTAAGGTTATGAGCTGATTTTTCAGCAGAAACTCTGCAGGCCAGAAGGGAGTGGCACGATATATTTAAAGTGATGAAAGGAAAAAAACCACAGCCAAGAACACTCTACCCTGGGACTTCCCTGGTGGTCCAGTGACTAAGGCTCTGTGCTCCCAATGCAGGGGGCCCAGGTTTGATCCCTGGTCAGGGAACTAGATCCCACATGCCACAACTAAGAGTTTGCATGCCACAACTAAAGATCTCTCATGCCTCAATGAAGATCCCACATGGTGCAACTAAGACACAGCACAAATAAATAAATAAATAAATATTTTTTTTAAAAAAAAGAATACTCTTCCCAGGAGTAAGAAGACAAACTATCCAGCAAGGCTCCCATTCAGATTTGAAGAGAAATCAAAAGCTTTACAGACAAGCAAGAGCTTAAAGAATTTAGCACCACCAAACCAGCTTTACAACAAATGCTAAAGGAACTTCTATAGGCAGAAAATAAAAGAAATAAGAAATTTTTTCTATTTTCTATCAATAGAAACAAGAAAATTATGAAATTGGAAAGCTCACCAGTAAAGGCAAACATACAGTAAAGACAGGAAGTCATCCACACAAAAATACAATATCACAACCAGTAATTGTGAGGGGATGAAAGTATAAATGCAGGATATTTGAAATGCATCTGAAATTAAGAGATTGATAACTTAAGACAATCATGTATTTATATAGACTACTATATCAAAACCTCATGGCAACCACAAACCAAAAATCTGTAATAGATATACACATAAAAAAGAAAAAGGAATCCAAACACAATACTAAAAATAGTTATCAAATCATAAAAGAAGAGAACAAAAGAGGAAAGGAAGAAAAAAGACCTATAAAAATCCACAACAACTAAGAAAATGAGAACATGTATATCAATAATTACCTTAAATGTAAATGGATTAAATGCTCCAACCAAAAGACAGAGACTGCTGAATGGATACAAAAACAAGACCCATATATATGCTCTTTACAAGAAACCCACTTGAGATCTAGAGACACATACAGACTGAAAGTGAGGGAATGAAAAAAGGCATTCCATGCAAATGGAAATCTAAAGAAAGCTGGAGTAGAAATACTCATATCAGAAAAAATAGACTTTAAAATAAAGACTGTTACAAGAGAAACAAGAAGGACACGTGATTAAGGGATCAATCCAAGAAGAAGATATAACAATTGTAAATATACATATATATATACATATGCATCCAACACAGGAGCACCTTAATATACAAGGCAAATGTTAACAGATATAAAAGAAGAAATTGACAATAACACCAAAATAGTGGGGGACTTTAACACCTCACTAACTTCAATGGACAGATCATCCAGACAGAAAATCAATAAGGAAACACAGGCCTTCAATGACACATTAGACCAAATGGAGTTAGTTGATATCTATAGAGCATTCCATCCAAAAGCAGCAAAATTCACATTCTTTTCTAGTGTACACGGAACATTCTCCAGGATACATCACATGCTGAGCCACAAAGCAAGCCTTGGTCAATGTAAGAAAACTGAAATCATATCGAGCATCATTTCTGACCACAATGCTATGAGATTAGAAATCAACCAATGGATCACTGAAGAAATCAAAGGGAAAATCAAAAAATACCTAGAGACAAATGAAAATGAAACACGATGATCCAGAACCCATAGGATGCCACAAAAGCAGTTCTAAAAGGGAAGTTTATAGCGATACAAGCTTACATCAGGAAACAAGAAAAATCTCAAACAAACAACCTAAACTTACACCTAAGCAACTAAAGAAAGAAGAACCAAAACACCCCATAATTAGTAAAAGGAAAGAGATCATAAAGATCAGAGCAGAAATAAATTAGAGACAAAGAAAACAAGAGAAAACATTAATGAAACTAAAAGGTGGTTCTTTGAAAAGATAAACAAAATTGATAAACCTTTAGCAAGACTTATTAAGAAAAAAAGGGAGAGGGCTCAAGTCAATAAAATTAGGAATAAAAAAGGAGAAGTTACAACTGACACTACAGAAATACAAAGGACCATAAAAGACTACTACAGGCAACTATATGCCAATCAAATGGAGAGCCTAGAAGAAATGGACAAATTCTTAGAAAGGTACAATCTCCCAAGATTGAACCAGAAATAGAAAATATGAACAAACCAATTATCGATACAAATACTGAAAGTGAATCTGTGATTTAAAAACTCCCAGCAAACAAAAGTCCAGGACCAGATGGCTTAACAGATGAATTCCACCAAACATTTAAAGAAGAGCTAACACCTATCCTTCAGAAACTGTTCCAAAAAATTGCAGAGGAAGGAACACTTCCAAACTCATTCTATGAGGCCACCATCACCCTGATAACAAAACCAGACAAAGATACCACAAAAGAAGAGAACCATAATTTGAAAACATGCATTCACTCCAATGTTCACTGCAGCACTATTTACAATAGCCAAGACATGGAAGCAACCTAAATGGCTATCAACAGCTGAATGGATAAACAATATGTGGGGTGTGTGTGTGTGTGTGTATATATATATATATATATATATATATATATATAATTACAATGGAATATTACTCAGCCATAAAAAAGAATGAAATAATGTCATTTTCAGCAACATAAATGGACCTCAAGTTGATCATACTAAGTGAAGTAAGTCAGACAGAGAAAGACAAATATCATATGCTATCACTTATATGTGGAATCTAAAAAAAAGATACAAATGAACTTATTTACAAAATGGAAACAGACTCACAGACATAGAAGACAAACTTATGGTTATCAAAGGGCAGTGGTGGGAAGGAGGGATAAATTAGGAAGTTGGGAGTAACACATACACACTACTATATATAAACTAGATAACCAACAGGGACCTACTGTATAGCACAGGGAACCATACTCAATATCTTGTAATAACCTATATGAGAAAAGAATCTGAAAAAGAATATATATATATATTTGCTGTATACCTGAAACTAACAAAACATTGTAAATCAACTACACTTCAATTAAAAAATTAATTTAAATAACTAAATAAAAAAATAAAATTTAATATCACTTTTCCACTAAAAAAGAAAGAAAGAAAAGAAATACTAGCAAGCCAAATCCAGCAGCATATTAAAAGGAATATTCACCATGACTAAGAGGGGTTTGTCCAAGGAATGCAAGAGTGGTTCAACATATGAAGATGGGGCTTCCCTGGTGGCGCAGTGGTTGAGAATCCGCCTGCCGATGCAGGGGTCACGGGTTCGTGCCCTGGTCTGGGAAGATCCCACATGCCGCGGAGCAACTAAGCCCGTGAGCCATGGCCGCTAGGCCTGCGCATCCGGAGCCTGTGCTCTGCAACGGGAGAGGCCACAGCAGTGAGAGGCCCGCATACCACAAAAAAAAAAAAAAAAAAAAAAAACATATGAAGATGAATCAATGTAATATATCACACTAATAAGATGAAGAGGACAAAAACCACATGATCTTCCCAATTTACAGAGAAAAAGCATTTGACTAAATCCAACACCCTTTCATGATAAAAATATGCGACAGACATGTTAAGGGAATTTCCTCAACATGATAAAGGGCATTTATGAAATACTCACAGCTAACACTATACTCAATGGTGAAAGACTTTAAAGCTTTCCCCCTTAGGGATAAGGAATAAGTCAAGGATACCCACTTTCACCATTTCTATTCAACACTATACTGGAGTTCTAGCTAGAGCAATTAGGCAAGAAAAAGAAGTGAAATTATATAAATTGAAAAGAAGGAGGAGTTAAACTATTTCTATTCACAGATTTGTATATAGAAAATCCTAAAGAACATATACACAAACACATGCGCATGTGTGTGCAAGCACAAACTATTAGAAAAAACAAATTCAGCAAAATTTCAGAATAAAAGATCAACACACAAAAACCAGTTACGTTAAAAAAAAAAAAAAAAAAACACCCAGTTACGTTTCTATACACTAGCAATGAACAATCTGAAAAGGAAATTAAGAAAATAATCTCATTTGTAATAGCATCATAAAGAATAAAATACTTAGGAATAAATGAAACCAAGAAAGTGAAAGGCTCACACAGTGAATACTACAAAACACTGAAAGGCTCACACAGTGAATACTACAAAACACTGAAAGAAAATTTTAAAGACTTAAGTAAATGGAAGACATCCATGTTCTTGTATTGAAAGACTTAACGCTGTTATGATGGTAATCCTACCCAAAATGATCTACAGATTTGGCATATTTCCTATGAAAATTACAAAAGCCTTTTTCTTTTTGCATAAAGAGAAAAGCCAACCCTCAAATGCATATGGAACTGCAGGGGGCCATGAGCAGCCAAAACTATCTTGAAAAAGAAGAACAAAGTTGGAGGACTCGCACTTCCTGATTTCAAAACTTGCTCTAGTGCTA
The DNA here is from genome assembly GCF_026419965.1 of Kogia breviceps. NCBI lineage: Eukaryota > Metazoa > Chordata > Mammalia > Artiodactyla > Physeteridae > Kogia > Kogia breviceps. The sequence goes on along the minus strand of NC_081319.1, from coordinate 3,998,370 downwards.
CAGTCATCAAAACAGTGTGATACTGGCATAAAGACAAGCATACAGACCAATGGAATAGAATAGAAAGCCCAGAAATAAATCCTTGCATATATGGTCAAATGATTTTTGACAAGGGTGCCAAGACCATTCAATGGGAAAGGACAGTCTTTTCAACAAATAGAGCTGGGAAAACGGGATATACATATGCAAAAGAATGAAGTTGGATCCTTACCTAACACCTTATACAAAAGTTAATTTGAAATGGATCAAGGACCTAAATGTAAAACATAAAATATTATAATTTTTAGAACAAAACATTGCAGAAAACTTTACAACATTGAATTTGGCAATGATTTCATGGATATGACACCAAAGGCAGAGGCGACAAAAGAAAAAATAGACAAATTATACTTCATAAAAACAAAAACTATGTGCATCAAAAGACATTATCCACAGAGTAAAAAGGAAACCCACAGAATGGGAGAAAATACTGGCAAATAATATATCTGGTAAGAGATTAATATCAAGGATATATACAGAACTCCTAAAACTCAACAAAATAACCAAAAACCTGATTGAAAAATGGGAAAAGGACTTGAACAGACATTTCTCAAAAGAAGATATGCAAAATGGCCAATAAGCACATGAAAAGATGTTCAACAACACTAATCATCAGAGAAATGGAAATCAACACTACAAGACACCACTCTCACACCCATTACAATAACTACCATCAAAAAACCCCCCAGAAAACAGCAAGTATTGGTGAGAATGTGGGGAAATTGGAACATTCTGCATTGTTGGTGGGAATGTAAAATGGTACAGCCACTGTGGAAAACTGTATGGTGGTTCCTCAAAAAAATTACAAAATAGAATTATATAATTTAGCAAATCCATTATGGGTATATACGCAAGAGAATTGAAAACACGGTCTTGAAGAGATATTTGTACATCCAGGTTCATAGCAGCATTATTCACAATAGGTAAAACATGGAAGTAACCCAAGTGTCTACTGACCAATAAAATGATAAGCAAAATGTGGTCTCTACATGAAATAGAATATTATTCAGCCTTAAAAAGTAAGGGAATTCTGCAATATGTTATAACATGAGTGAACCTTGAGGACATTATGTTACATGAAATAAACCAGTCACAGAAAGACAAATACGGTATGATTCCACTTATATAAGGAACTAAGTGTAGTCAAAGTCATAAAGACAGAAAGTAGAATGGTGTTGCCAGGGACTGGGGGAGGGGGAATGGGAAGTTAGTGTTTAATGGGTAAAGCCTGTCAACTTTTAAAAAAAATTTCTTTATTTTTGGCTGTGTTGGGTCTTTGTTTCTGTGAGAGGGCTTTCTCTAGCTGTGGCAAGCGGGGGCCACTCTTCATCGTGTTGTGCGGGCCTCTCACTGTCGTGGCCTCTCTTGTTGTGGAGCACAGGCTCCAGACGCGCAGGCTCAGTAGTTGTGGCTCACAGGCCCAGTTGCTCTGCGGCATGTGGGATCTTCGCAGACCAGGGCTCGAACCTGTATCGCCTGCATTGGCAGGCAGATTCTCAACCACTGCACCACCAGGGAAGCCCAAGACTGTCAACTTTGCAAGATGGAAAGAGTAACAGAGATGAACGGTGGTGACAGTTGCACAACATTACGAGTATATATAATACTATTAAAATATATACTTTAAAATGATTAGGATAATAAACTTTATGCTATGTGTATTTTACCACAATAAAAAAAATTGAAAAAGAAATGAAAAGATACTCAACTTCACTTAAAATAAGATAAATACAAATTAAAACTATACTAAGGTAACATATTTGGCTGATGAGAGAATGTAACTTGGTATAACCCTTATAGAGATTAATTTGGCACTATCTCTTAAAATTATAAATGCATATGACTTTTAGCCCAGAAAGTCCATCTTTAGAAATTTATATACAAATATATTTGTACTTGAGCCTGGTCTCATCAAGGTTCTCCCTCCCAATTGAACTTTACTTTACTCTTCAGACAGGCCCACACATTTGGAACCACCTCCCATCTGCTAGCTGTGACCTCTGCAATGCTGAAAGCCTAGAGCCTAAGTTACTGTGACCAGCAGCCCCTCGCAGAGCTCCCTTATCCCACTTCTGTCGGTTCTGTTAGCTTTACTTCCAAAATGTACTAGAAATATGTCTAATTTTCTCGTTATTTCTGCTACTACCCTTGACAGCACAACATTAGTGCCATCAGGATTACTAAAATCATCTCCTAACTACTTTGATTCCACTCTTCCCACCCTAAAATAATTTTCCCACAAAGCAATAAGAAATGTTTCCACTTCCAACAATGGCTAATTAGTATGTTTTCAACCAATCCTCCTTCTGAGAAAAATGAGAAAAGCTCAACAAAAAATATTTTTAAAAACTGTTTAGGGCCTCCCTGGTGGCACAGTGGTTGACAGTCCACCTGCTGATGCAGGGGACACAGGTTCCTGCCCTGGTCTGGGAGGATCCCACGTGCCACGGAGTGGCTGGGCCCGTGAGCCATGGCAGCTGAGCCTGCACATCCAGAGTCTGTGCTCCGCAACGGGAGAGGCCACAACAGTGAGAGGCCCGTGTACCATGAGAAAAAAAAAAACTGTTTAAATGCATTAGAGACTTCACAAGTCAATGAGAAATTACAGGGTCAGGATCTGGAAGAAGAGGGAAACCAAGAAGATTAATGCAACCTTTAAGACAGCTTTATCCCTCTCAGCAAATACTGATTCTGAAAATGAAATCTGGGGATGACAGGCTGAGCAAATGAGCAGAGCTCCTGACATGCTCATGGCTAAAGGGAGAAAAGTGGGAGTTCAGGGCCCATTGAAGAAGATGGCCCTGATAACAATCCTGAAGAGTGAAGGTGAAACAGAAATAGACAAGCCCTAACAAAGACCAAAGCACAGTTTCAGTCCCTGTTTGGATGAGGGTGGTCTGGCCACAGCCAAGTTGACAGTTGAAAACAAAGGTAAATCTTATCTTAAGGAACATTACATCATCCAGAGCCTCAAATTATCTCTATACTTTTTCATATACAATGTGTGGAATGAACAAAACATCAAATATTTTAAAAGTCAAGGACTAACTGAAAACTATGAGAAACATCTACAGGGATATAGATATTGGCGATATCTGACACAGACATCAAAGTAGCCATGATTAATATGTACAAGAAAACAGGAGATAAGATGAAGAATTTCAACAGAGAATAAAATTCTAAAAAATCAGACATTCTAGAATTTAAAAATAGAATGAATGAAATCAAGAAATCAGGGGATAAGTTTTATCAGCATATTAGACACAGTTAACAAGAACATTAGTAAACTGAAAGTCGGGTCAGTAGAATATAGACTAGAATAAAGTACAAAGGATGGAAAATATAGGGCTTCCCTGGTGGCGCAGTGGTTGAGAGTCCGCCTGCCGATGCAGGGCACATGGGTTTGTGCCCCGGTCTGGGAAGATCCCACATGCCGCGGAGCAGCTGGGCCCGTGAGCCATGGCTGCTGAGCCTGTGCTCCGCAGCGGGAGAGGCCCGCATACTGCAAAAAAAAAAAAAAAAAGGATGGAAAATATAGACTCAAGAAAAAAAGATGCATGGAACTCACTGAAAAGGTATAACAGAAACATACTTGGAGTGCCAGATGCAGAAGAGAGGAAAAGAAGGAGGAAAAGAGGGGAAGGAAGAAGGGAGAGAAGGAAAGAGGATAGAGTGAATATCTCATGAATTAATGGCTGAGAATTTTCCAAAACTAATGAAAGCCACAGATCATGAAGTGCTGCAAACAAAGGAAAACTCAGAACTTCAGGAATTAAAGAAGAGCAACAGAAATGACAAATAACAAATAACATAATACACTGTGTATTTTTTCTTAAGTTCTTTAAAATATGTTTGACTGTTAAAAGCAAATATTATGATGTTGAAGAGTTTAAATATATGTACATGTTATACATATGATAATAGAAAGGAAGGAGGGTAAAGAGACTTATGATTGTAAGGCTTCTACATTTCCCTTGCAATGGTAACTATTAGGCCTCAACATACTGTGAAAAGTAAGGCATGTATTGAATAGAATGTATATGCTAACGCAAACAATAACATAAAAATTTAAAAACACAGAGCTATAGCCAGAAAGCCAATATATAAATTAAATTGAAATACTAAAACTATTCAAACAATACAAAAGAAAGCAGGAAAGGGGACAGAGAGAAATAAAAACGCAAAGGATACAAGCAGAAAAATAATAAAATAGCAGACTTAAACTATATCAATAGCTATATTAAATCTAAACGGTCTAAATATGCCAATTAAAAGACAGTGTCAGGGACCTCCCTAGCAGTGCAGTGGTTAAGACACTGCACTTCCAATGCAAGGGGCATGGGTTCGATCCCTGGTCAGGGAACTAAGATTCCACATGCCGCACAGCACAGCCAAAAGATTAAAAAAAAAAACAAAAAAAAAGACAGTGTCAGACTAAACAAAAAACCAAGACCTAACTATATGCTGTTTACAAGAAACCTACTTTAAATATAATGATATAGATGATTAAAAATAAAATAATGGGGACTTCCCTGACAGTCTATGGTTAAGACTTTGCCTTCTAATGCAGGGAGTGTGGGCTCGATCTCTGGTCAGGGAGCTAAGATCCCACAAGCCTCACCACCAAAAAACCAAACACATAAAAAAAAGAAGCAATATTGTAACAAATTCAATAAGGAGTTTTAAAATGGTCCACATCAAAAAAATAAGTAAAATAATGGAATAGTATCAAGCAAACACTAATCAAAAGAAAGCTGAAGTGGGTATATTATCATTAGACAAAGTAGACTTCAGAACATAATTATCAGGTATCAAGAGAGATGTTACATAATGATAAAAGAGTTAAATGTGATGTACCCAACAACATAGCTCTGAGATGTATGAAGCAAAAAACCGATATAGAATTAAGGTAAAATAGACAAATCCATAATTATATTTGGAGACATCAACATTACATTCCTACTACTCAACAGAACAAGAGAGAAGATCAACAAGGATATATAGGACTTTTACAACAATATCAACCAATTTGATTTCATTGACATTTGTTGAAGATTCCACCCATCAAGACCATGAATACAGACATATATTCTTTTCAAGTGCACAAACAGCATTCACCAAAACAGATTATATTTGGAGTCATAAAACAAACTTTAGTAAATTTAAAAGAATGAAAAGTGAACAAACTACATTCTCAAACCATATGAGAAATAAACCAAAAATCAATAACAGAAAGACATCTGGAAAATCCTCAAATATTTGGAAATTAAATACCAGACTTCCAAACAACCATGGGTCAAAGGTGAAACACAGGAAAATTAGAAAATATTTTAAACCAAATAAAAACGAAAATTCAACATACCAAAATTTGTGGGGTGTAGGCAAAGCAGTGCTTAGAGAGAAATTTACAAAATTAAATACTTACGTGTAAAAAAGATAAGGCCTCGGGCTTCCCTGGTGACACAGTGGTTGAGAATCCGCCTGCTGATGCAGGAGACACGGGTTCGTGCCCAGGTCCGGGAAGATCCCACATGCCGCAGAGTGGCTGGGCCCATGAGCCATGGCCTCTGAGCCTGCGCGTCCGGAGCCTGTGCTCCGCAACGGGAGAGGCCACAACAGTGAGAGGCCCGCGTACCACAAAAAAAAAAAAAAAAAAAAAAAGATAAGGCCTCAAACCAATAATCTAAGCTCACAACTTAAGGAACTAGAAAAAGAGCAAATTAAAAACAAAACAAGCAGAAGGAAGACAAAGAGCAGAAATCAATGGAATTGAAAATAGAAAAACAATAGAGAAAAATCAATGAAACCAAAAAGTGATTCTTTGAAAAGATCAATAAAATTGATAAAACTGTAACCAGACTGACCAAGATAAAAATGAGAAGACATAAATTACCAATATCATAAATAAAATAGGGAATATCACTAAAGATCCTGTGGACAGGGACTTCCCCAGTAGTCCAGTGGTAAAGAATCCACCTTCCAATGCAGGGGGTGCGGATTCAATCCCTGGTCAGGGAACTAAGATCCCACATTCCGTGGGGCAACTAAACCCATGTGCCAAAACTACTGAGCTCACATTCCTCAACTAGAGGCAGCGTGCCGCAAACTACAGAGCCCAAGCACCCTGGAGCTTGCACGCCACAACTAGAGAAGAGAAAACCCACACACCCCAACTAGAGAGAAGCCTGTGCACCACAATGAAAGATCTTGCATGCCTCAAAGAAGATCCTGCATGCTGCAACTAACATCCAATGCAGCCAAAAATAAATTAAATAAATAAATAAACATTTTTTTTTAAAAAAAAGAAGGAGGGGAGGAACCAAGATGGCGGAGTAGAAGGACATGCTCTCACTCCCTCTTGCGAACACACCAGAATCACAACTAGCTGCTGGACAATCATCAACAGGAAGACACTGGAACTCACCAAAAAAGACACCCCACATCCAAAGACAAAGGAGAAGACACAAGAAGATGGTAGGAGGGGCATAATCACAGTAAAATCAAATCCCATAACTGGTGGGTGGGTGACTCACAGACTGGAGAACACTTATACCACAGAAATCCACCCACTGGAGTGAAGGTTCTGAGCCCCAGGTCAGGCTTCCCAACCTGGGGGTCCAGCAGTGGGAGGAGGAATTCCTACAGAATCAGACCTTGAAGCCTAGTGGGAATTGATTGCAGGACTTCTACAGGACTGGGGGAAACAGAGACTCCACTCTTGGAAGGCACACACAAAGTAGTGTGTGCATCGGGACCCAGGGGAAGGAGCAGTGACCCCAGGGGAGACAGAAACAGACCTACCTGCTAGTGTTGGAGGGTCTCCTGCAGAGGTGGGGGGTGGCTGTGGCTCACCATGCAGACAAGGACACTGGCAGCAGAAGTTCTGGGAAGTACTCCTTGATGTGAGCCCTCCCAGAGTCTGCCATTAGCCCCAGCAAAGAGCCCAGGTAAGGCTCCAGTGTTGGGTTGCCTCAGGTCAAACAACCAACAGGGAGGGAACCCAGCCCCACTCATCAGCAGTCAAGTGAATTAAAGTTTTACTGACCTCTGCCCACCAGAGCAACAGTCAGCTCTACCCACCACCAATCACTCCCATCAAGCCTCTTAGATAGCCTCATCCACCAGAGGACAGACAGCAGAAGCAAGAAGAACTACAATCCTGCAGCCTGTGGAAAAAAAAAATACCACATTTGCAGAAAGATAGACAAGATGAAAAGGCAGAGGGCTATGTACCAGATGAAGGAACAAGATAAAACCCCAGAAAAACAACTAGATGAAGTGGAGATAGGCAACCTTCCAGAAAAAGAATACAGAATAATGATAGTGAAGATGATCCAGGACCTCGGAAAAAGAATGGAGGCAAAGATCGAGAAGATGCAAGAAATGTTTAACAAAGACCTAGAAGAATTACAGAACAAAGAAAGAGAGATGAACAATACAATAACTGAAATGAAAACTACACTAGAAGGAATCAATAGAAGAATAACTGAGGCAGAAGAACGGATAAGTGACCTGGAAGACAGAATGGTGGAATTCACTGCTGTGGAACAGAATAAAGAAAATAGAATGAAAAGAAATGAAGACAGCCTAAGAGACCTCTGGGACAACATTAAATGCAACAACATTCACATTATAGGGGTCCCAGAAGGAGAAGAGAGACAGAAAGGACCAGAGAAAATATTTGAAGAGATTATAGCTGAAAACTTGCCTAACATGGGAAAGGAAATAGCCACCCAAGTCCAGGAAGCACAGTGAGTCCCATACAGGATAAATCCAAGGAAAAACACACTGAGACACACAGTAATCAAATTGGCAAAAATTAAAGACAAACAAAAATTATTGAAAGTAGCAAGGGAAAAATGACAAATAACATACAAGGGAACTCCCATAAGGTTAACAGCTGATTTCTCAGCAGAAACTCTAGAAGCCAGAAGGGAGTGGCATGATATACTTAAAGTGATGAAAGGGAAGAACCTACAACCAAGATTACTCTACCCAGCAAGGATCTCATTCAGATTCTATGGAGAAATCAAAAGCTTTACAGACAAACAAAAGCTAAGAGAATTCAGCACCACCAAACCAGCTCTACAACAAATGCTAAAGGAACTTCTCTAAGTGGGAAACACAAGAGAAGAAAAGGACCTACAAAAACAAACCCAAAACAATTTTAAAAATGGTCACAGGAACATACATATCAATAATTACCTTAAACATGAATGGATTAAATGCTCCAACCAAAAGACACAGGCTTGCTGAATGGATATAAAAACAAGACCCATAAATATGCTGGCTACAAGAAACCCACTTCAGATCTAGGGACACATACAGACAGGAAGTGAGGGGATGGAAAAAGATATTCCATGCAAATGGAAAGCAAAAGAAAGCTGAAATAGCAATACTCATATCAGATAAAATAGACTTTAAAATAAAGAATGTTACAAGAGGGACTTCCCTGGTGGCGCAGTGATTAAGAAGCCGCCTGCCAATGCAGGGGACACGGGTTCGAGCCCTGGCCCGGGAAGATCCCACATGCTGCAGAAAACTAAGCCCATGCGCCACAACTACTGAGCCTGCGCCATAGAGCCCGCGTGCCACAACTACTGAAGTCCATGCGACTAGAGCCCATGCTCCACAACAAGAGAAGCCAGCACAATGAGAAGCCTGCACACCCCAACGAAGAGTAGCCCCCACTCACTGCAACTAGAGAAAGCCCACACGCAGCAACAAAGACCCAATGCAGCCAAACATAAATAAATAAATTTTTTTGAAAAAAAGAATGTTACAAGAGACAAGGAAGGACACTACATAATGATCAAGGGATCAATCCAAGAAGAAGATATAGCAATTATAAATTTATATGCACCCAACATAGGAGCACCTCAATACATAAGGCAACTGCTAACAGCTATGAAAGAGGAAATCGACAGTAACACAATAATAGTGGGGGACTTTAACACCTCACTTACACCACTGGACAGATCATCCAAACAGAAAATTAATAAGGAAACACAAGCTTTAAATGACACAACAGACCAGATAAATTTAATTGATATTTATAGGACAGTCCATCCAAAAACAGCAGATTACACTTTCTTCTCAAGTGCACATGGAACATTCTCCAGGATAGATCACATCTTGGGTCACAAATAAAGCCTCAGTAAATTTAAGAAAATTGAAATTGTATCAAGCATCTTTTCTGACCACAAAGCTATGAGATTAGAAATGAATAACAGGGAAAAAATGTAAAAAACACAAACATATGGAGGCTAAACAATACGTTACTAAATAATCAAGAGATCACTGAAGAAATCAAAGAGGAAATCAAAAAATACCTAGAGACAAATGACAATGAAAACACGACGATCCAAAACCTATGGGATGAAGCAAAAGCAGTTCTAAGAGGGAAGCTTATAGCTATACAACCCTACTTCAAGAAACAAGAAAAATCACAAATAAACAATCTAACCTTACACCTAAAGGAACTAGAGAAAGAAGAACAAACAAAACCCAAAGTTAGCAGAAGGAAAGAAATCATAAAGATCAGAGCAGAAATAAATGAAATAGAAACAAAGAAAACAATAGCAAAGATCAACAAAACTAAAAGATGGTTCTTTGAGAAGATAAACAAAATTGATAAACCATTAGCCACACTCATCAAGAGGGAGAGGACTCAAATCAATAAAATTAGAAATGAAAAAGGAGAAGTTACAACAGACACTGGAGAAACACAAAGCATCCTGAGAGACTACTACAAGCAACTCTATGCCAATAAAATGGACAACCTGGAAGAAATGGACAAATTCTTAGAAAGGTATAACCTTCCAAGACTGAACCAGGAAGAAACAGAAAATATGAACAGACCAATCACAAGTAATGAAATTGAAACTGTGATTAAAAATCTTCCAACAAACAAAAGTCCAGGACCAGATGGCTTCACAGGTGAATTCTATCAAACATTTAGAGAAGAGCTAACACCCATCCTTCACAAACTGTTCCAAAAAATTGCAGAAGAAGGAACACTCCCAAATTCATTCTATGAGGCCACCATCACCCTGATACCAAAACCAGACAAAGACACTACAAAAAATGAAAATTACAGACCAATATCACTGATGGATATAGATGCAAAAATCCTCAACAAAATACTAGCAAACAGAATCCAACAACACTTTAAAAGGATCATACACCGTGATCAAATGGGATTTATCCCAGGGATGCAAGGATTCTTCAATATATGCAAATCAATCAATGTGATACACCATATTAGCAAACTGAAGAAGAAAAACCATATGATCATCTCAATAGATGCAGAAAAAGCTTTTGACAAAATTCAACACCCATTTATGATAAAAAATCTCCAGAAAGTGGGCATAGAGGGAACCTACCTCAACGTTATAAAGGCCATATATGACAAACCCACAGCAAACATCATTCTCAATGGTGAAAAACTGAAAGCATTTCCTCTAAGATCAGGAAGGAGACAAGAATGTCCACTCTCACCACTATTATTCAACATAGTTTTGGAAGTCCTAGCCATGGCAATCAGAGAAGAAAAAGAAACAAAAGGAATACAAATTGGAAAAGAAGAAGTAAAACTGTCACTGTTTACAGATGACATGATACTATACATACAGAATCCTAAAACTGCCACCAGAAAACTACTAGAGCTAATCAACGAATCTGGTAAAGTTGCAGGATACAAAATTACTGCACAGAAATCTCTTGCATTCCTATACACTAATGATGAAAATCTGAAAGAGAAATTATGGAAACACTCCCATTAACCACTGCAACAAAAAGAATAAAATACCTAGGAATAAACCTACCTAGGGAGACAAAAGACCTCTATGCAGAAAACTATAAGACACTGATGAAAAAAATTAAAGATGATACCAACAGATGGAGAGATATACCATGTTCTTGGATTGGAAGAATCAATATTGTGAAAATGACTATACTACTCAAAGCAATCTACAGATTCAATGCAATCTCTGTCAAATTACCAATGGCAGTTTTTACGGAACTAGAACAAATCTTCTTAAAATTTGTATGGAAACACAGAAGACCCCAAATAGCCAAAGCGGACTGGAAGGTAAAAAATGGAGCTGGAGGAATCAGACTCCCTGACTTCAGACTATACTACAAAGCTACAGTAATCAAGATAATATGGTAAAGGCACAAAAACAGAAACACAGATCAATGGAACAAGATAGAAAGCCCAGAGATAAGCCCACATGCCTATGATCAACTAATCTATGACAAAGGAGGCAAAAATATACAATGGAGAAAAGACAGTCTCTTCAATAAGTGGTGCTGGGCAAACTGGACAGCTACATGTAAAAGAATGAAATTAGAACACTCCCTAACACCATACATAAAAATAAACTCAAAATGGATTTGAGATCTAAATCGAAGACCGGACACTATAAAACTCTTAGAGGAAAACATTGGAAGAACACTCTTTGACGTAAATCACAGCAAGATCTTTTTTGGTCCACCTCCTAGAGTAATGGAAATAAAAACAAAAAATAAACAAATGGGACCTAATGAAACTTCAAAGCTTTTGCACAGCAAAGGAAACCATAAGACGAAAGGACAACCCTCAGAATAAGAGAAAATATTTGCAAATGAATCAATGGACAAAGGATTAATCTCCAAAATATATAAACAGCTCATGCATCTCAATATTAAAAAAACAAACAACCCAATCCAAAAATGGGCAGAAGATCTAAATAGACATTTCTCCAAAGAAGACATACAGATGGCCAAGAAGCAAATGAAAAGCTGCTCAACATCACTAATTATTAGAGAAATGCAAATCAAAACTACAATGAGGTATCCCTCACACCAGTCAGAATGGGCACCATCAGAAAATCTACAAAAAATAAATGCTGGAGAGGGTGTGGAGAAAAGGGAACCCTCTTCCACTGCTGGTGGGAATGTAAATTGATACAGCCACTATGGAGAAAAGTATGGAGGTTCCTTAAAATACTAAAATACCATATGACCCAGCAATCCCACTACTGGGCATATACCCAGAGAAAACCATCATTCAAAAAGACACATGCACCCCAATGTTCACTGCAGCACTATTTACAATAGCCAGATCATGGAAGTAACCTAAATGCCCATCGACAGATGAATGGATAAAGAAGTTGTGGTACATATATACAATGGAATATTACTCAGCCATAAAAAGGAACGAAATTGAGTCATTTGTTGTGACATGTATGGCTCTAGAGACTGTCATACAGAGTGAAGTAAGTCAGAAAGAGAAAAACAAATATCATATACTAACACATGTATGTGGAACCTAGAAAAATGGTACAGATAAACCAGTTTTCAGGGCAGAAGTTCAGATATAAATGTAGAGAACAAACATATGGACACCAAGGGGGAAAACCGTGGTGGGGTGGGGATGGTGGTGTGCTGAATTGGGCGATTGGGATTGACATGTATACACTGATGTGTATAAAATTGATGACTCATAAGAATGTGCAGTATAAAAAAACAAAGAAAAACTACTAAACTTTCTTTGGGTTATTTGTATGGAAATATGTTAATATAAATGTTTCAGACATTACATGAAATTTCTAAAAATCTTATATGTTCTGGTATAATGTTATAAGTCATAATTCTAGTTATTACTTTAAAATGTATATCTCAGAAATAACTAAATTTCCTTGTCAAGTGCATTATGAACTTTCATCAAATCTTTAACTGTGGTCATTTTTAAGTCTTTTGTCATTATAGACAGTTCTGAGTGTACTCTGATGCTTATGCAAAAATGTTCCTATAAAAGGGTTTCATCTTCAAGGAATTCATGGAAAGGACTCTGACAAGTACAGGTTTCTGGTAACTGACTATACTGCTGAACTGAATGAAGAAACATTTTCAGAACTCTAATGGAAAACTGATGAATTCATAAAATGCTAACAAAAGATCAAGATGAAAAAAAAAATTAATTACATGGGACTGAGTGAACTGATGAGGATGATTATAATTTTTGTGACCTTCTGTTTGAATTTTTAAAAATCCCACAAGGACTCAGAGGCAAAAAATATACAAATCAATTTTCACTGCAAAGTAAAGGAGCTGTTACAGTGGAGGATTACTGGATTGAATGTCAATATTATGACATAGTATGAGTGTGTTTCGTGTTTGGTAATTGCAATCATTGTTGCTTTTGTTATGGTCATCCATTTACAATGCTTGGTGTCACTTTATTTATCTCCTGTAAAAATAAAATACAGTTTGTGCGGGGCTTCCCTGGTGGCGCAGTGGTTGAGAGTCCGCCTGCCAATGCAGGGGACACGGGTTCATGCCTCGGTCTGGGAAGATCCCACATGCCGCGGAGCGGCTGGGCCCCGTGAGCCATGGCTGCTGAGCCTGTGCGTCCGGAGCCTGTGCTCCACAAAGGGAGAGGCCACAACAGTGAGAGGCCCACGTACCACCAAAAAAAATAATAATAATACAGTTTGTGTGTGTGAAAAAAAAAAAAGAAAAACGTTTTGGAGGTGGACGGTGGTGATGGTTGCACAAACAATGTGAATGTACTTAATGCCACTGAACTGTACAGTTAAATATAGTGAATATGGTAAGTTTAAAAAAAAAGACCTTACAGACATTAAAAAGTTGATAAGCGAATACTATAGACAATTCTGTGCACATAAATTCAATAACTTAGATGAAATAGGTCAATGCCTTTAAAAACACAAACTATCAAAATTCATTCAAGAAAAATAGATGACCTGAACAGTCCTGTATTTATTAAAGTAATTAAGTTTAATTTTTTTAAAGTTTGATTTGAAAAAGCTTTCCACCAAAGGAAACTCCAGGCAAGACCATTTCATGGGTGAATTTTACTAAACATTTAAGGAAAAAAATAATACCAATTCAAAACAAAGTAGAAGAGGAGGGACTACTTCTGAAGAAATTTTTAAGGCCAACATTATGCTAATAAACCAGACAAGAACATTGCAAGAAAAAACACTATAGACCAATAACCCTCATGACTAAGGATGTAAAAAATCTCAACAAAATATTAGTAAACTGAATCTAGCAACAGAGAAAAAGAATAATACATATGACCAAGTGGAGTTCATTCCAGGAATGCAAGGCCGGTTCAACATTTGAAATCAATGTAATTCACCATATCAACAAAATAGAGAGTCCAGAAAGAGATCTACACAAATATGGGCAACTGACTTTTTATAAAGGTGCAAAGGCAACTTAATAGAGAAAAGGATATCTTTTCCCCAAATGCTGCTGGAACAATTGGATATCCATATGCAAAATAAATAAATAAACTTCAACCCATACTTTGTACCTTATACAAAAATTAACTCAGAATGGATCACAGACATAAATGTAAAACATAAAAATATAAAATTTTTAGAAGAAAACTTCTGTGACACTGGGTTAGGCGAGAGTTTCTCAACTGGTACTACTCACATTTTGGACCATATAATTCTTTCTTGTGTGTGTGTGCTGGGGGGGATCATTTTGTTCATTGCAGGATGTTTAGCAGCATCTCTGACCCCTACCCACTAGATAGCAGTAGCATCCATTCCCCAGTCATAACAGTTAAAAATGTCTCCAAACATTTTCAAATGTCCCTTGGGGGTCAAAACCATCTCTGTTGAGAACCACTGGGTTAGGCAAAGAATTTTTAGACATGACACCAAAAGCACAATACAGAAAAGAAAAAAAAAAAGGTAAACTGGATAACATCAAAATAAATTTTGCTCCACAAAAACACTACTAAGAGAATGAAAAATGAAGCCACAGACTGGGAAAAAATATTTCAAAGTCCCATTTCTGATAAAGTACTTATATACAGAGTAAGGAACTCTCAAAACTCAACAGTAAGAATACAAATAACCCAATTTAAAAATATGAAAAGATTTGAACAGATACTTCACCAAAGAAAATATATGAATGGTAAATAAGCCCATGAAAAGATGTTCAACATAATTAGTAATCAGACAAATGCAAATTAAAATGATATTGAAATATTACTACACATATATTAGAATGGCTAAAATTTAAGGGAAAAAAAAGCTGACAATATCAAGTACTGACAAATATTTGGAGCAACTGGAACCCTCACACATTACTGATGGGAATGTATAATGGTACAGCCACTTGTGAAGACAGTTTAGAAGTTTCTTATAAAGTTAAGCACACCATTTACATACAACCGAGCAATCCAACTCTTAAGAATTTACCTAAATGAAATAACCTGTGCTCACATGAAAACCTGTTCTTGAGTATGTATAGCAGTTTTATTAATAATCACTAAAAACTGAAGACAATTTAAATGTCTTTCAATGGGTAAATGGATAAATAAAGTTTTGCCCACCTATGTCACATAATATATACAGAAGAGAGTTAACATAGGAGGCCTGAAGCTGCTGTCTTTAGAAGGACTTGCCTACAAGCTTGGCCCCTGGCTGGTGTCTGGGAACTTGGCACTTGAACCATTTGCTACACTATGCCTACACTGTTTATATAAATAATGTGATTTATGCTGAACACTTGCTTTCCTTCTGGCAGTCTGCAACTTTGATATTTGTTAGGCAGAGTGTATATACATGACTACTACCCAATAAAAACCTTGGGCTCTGAGTTGCTAATGGGCACCCCTGGGCAGAAACATCGCACATGTTACTGCAATTTTTCACTGCTAGAGAATGAAGCACACTTGGTGTGTCCCGTTACAGGAGGGAGAGCGCATGGGGAAGTTTGTATATGGATTTATCCAGATTCTACCTGTGTCTTTTACCCTTGCTCATCCTATCATGTATCCTTTCACTGTAATAAACCTTATCCGTGAGACAACTATATGCTGAATCCCATGCGTACTAGTATCAATAGATCTCTAAATGTGGGGGTGGTGTTGGGGCTCCCTGAAACATAATATTGTTCAGCAATAAAAAGAAACCATTGAGGGGATTCCCTGGTGGCACAGTGGTTGAGAATCCACCTGCCAGTGCAGGGAACATGGGTTCAAGCCCTGGTCCAGGAAGATCCCACATGCCGCAGAGCAACTAAGCCCATGCGCCACAACTACTGAGCCCACGTGCCACAGCTACTGAAGCCCGTGTACCTAGAGCCCGTGCTCTGCAACAAGAGAAGCCACCACAATAAGAAGCCCTCGCACTGCTATGAAGAGTAGCCCTTGCTCACCGCAACTAGGGAAAGCCCGCGTGCAGCAACAAAGACCCAACACAGGCAAAAATAAATTAATTAATTAATTAACTAAAAAAAATCTATCGATACATGCAACAACATGGATGAATCTCACATGTCTTGTGCCATGTGAAAGAAGCTAGAATCAAAAGGCTATATACAATATAATCTCATTTATATGACATTCTGCAAAATGCAAAACCATAGCTACAGAGAACAGATCAGTGGTTGTTAGAACTTACAGGTGAGGGAAGAGTTTGACTACAAAGGGGTAGCATGAGGGAATTTCTTTCTTTCTTTTTTGGTTGGTGGGTTAACTGTCTGTATCTTGGCTACAGTGGAGGTTACACCACTCTATGCATTTGTCAAAACTCATATACTTTTACACAGAAAAGAGTAATGTTTACTGTAATTAATTTTAAAATAAATTCAACTGAAACAAAATCAATTGCCTTTCTATAACCAGCAACAAATAGAAAAATTAAATTAAAACATAATTTATAAGAGCACCAAAACTATAAAATATCATAGAATAAATCTAATGAAAGACATACAAGACCTCTATGCTGAAAATCACAAAATATTACGGAGAGATTAGAGAAGACATAAACAAATAAACAGATATACTATATTCATGGATTGAAATACTCCACTATTACAAAGATATTAACAATCAAATTGAAATCCCAGGACAATGTTTTAAATCTACAGGATGATTCTAAAATTATATGGAAATGTAAAGGGCCAAGAACAGCAAAACAGCTTAGCACACAAAGACTGAGTACTTACTCTGCTGTATATCAATATTTACTACAAAGCTATAATAACTGGGTCTTTCCTGGTGGTCCAGTGGTAAGACTCCACATTCCCAATGCAGGGGGCCCGGGGAACTAGATCTCGCATGCATGCCGCAACTAACAGTCCACATGCCACAACTAAGAGTCCATATGCTGCAACTAAGAAAGTCTGCATGCCACAATTAAAGATCCCGCATGCTGCAACTAAGACCTTGTGCAGCCAAAATAAATAAATAAATAAATAAATATTTTAAAAAGTTTTTTGTTTTAAAAAGCTATAATAACTAAGACTGTTAGGTATTGGTAAAAGTTTTAACAAATAGGGAACAAAATAGGGACTCCAGAAAAATGACCCTTGATTTAAACATATAGAGCCCCTTGATTTATGACAGAGTTTGCACCAAAGAGCTGAGGGAAAATTACAATCACCTCAATAGGTGATTCTGGATCAGTTCAGTATAAATGTGGAGGAAAATAAAACTTGGCCCCTACTTCATGTCAAACACAGAAATCATTTGCAGGTGGAGGATGGATATAAATGCAAAAGTTATAAGACAAAGCTAACAGAAGGCAACTTTGGAGAATACCATCATGTTGTGTGAGTAGGGAAAGTTCTTAAATAGATTACAAATAACTAATTACAAACAACAAGACTGAAAACTGGACATTAAACTTAGCAACTTCTGTGCACCAATAGATACCACTGCCAGAGTAGGAGTGGGAGAATCATTTGCAACATGTATAACTGACAAAAGTCTTGTATCCACAATTAAGAACTCCAAAATATAAATCAAGAAAAGACAAACAACCAGTAGAAAAACGGACGAGAGGACTCAGCAGGCACTTTGCAAAAGAGAATATCCAAAAAGGTCAATGAACAATTGAAAAGCCGCTCAACCTCTGCAGTCAGCAGGGCAATGCAAATTTTAAAATGTTTCATCATTATAGAACGGCTGTAATTAAAACGATGGACAATATCAAGCATTGTGAGGATGTGGAGTAACTGGAATGCTTATACACTGCTGGTGGTAGTGGAACTTGAAACCACCATTTGGAAAACGGAGTCTCACCACAACTACAGGATCTAGCATAACATACACATACTCTACGACAGCAATTTCACATCCAGGCATACCCCAACCAGAAATAAGGACATATACAAAAACCAGCACAGTCTGTCATTACCAAAACTGTAACCAACCCAAATATCCATCAACATTAGAATGCATGAAATTTTTAGTGTAGTCTTACAATAGTTTATTACATAGCAATGAAAATGAGCAGTGGTTCTGCCACATGCAGCAACATGGATAAATCTCACATTGTAACACTGAGCAGAAGAGGCCAGACATCAATGAATACATACTGAATAGTTCTATTTAGATAGTTTAAAAATATATAAATCAATGATGTGAGAAATCATCCTATTGGGGAGGAGGGTGGGATTACTGACAGGGAGGGGACAAAAGAGAACTTCTAAGGAGCTGATAATGTTCTGTTTCTTGGGGCCTAGAGGGTATGTTCACTTTGTGCTACAAATTGAGCTATAAAAACTTAGGATTTGTTCATTTTTCTCTATTTTATAAAATTTTTAAGTTAAAACACAAGACATATATATCTTATAATTTTTTTCAGTTTTCTAAAAACCTCATGAATCAGATGATGTCACTTCCTGCCTTGCAGGTACAGAACGGCTTCCTCTATAACACTCACAAGGCTACCTGATCCAGCTCCTGCCTACCTTTCTGTCCTCAATTTGCAGCCCTCTTCCCCCTTCCTCACAATGCTCCACACTGGTCTTCTCACTTTCCCTCACACGTACCAAACTTGTTCTTATCTCAAGGTATTTGTACTTGTTCTGTCCTCTGCCTGATGTTCCTTCCTGATCCTTCTTCACGCCTATTTCTAATCCTTCAGCCCTCCATTAAAATATCTCTTCAGAACTGCTTCCCCAACTGTCTACCTAGTGTACCACATCCCACCCCACTTTCCAGTCCCTCTCCGTGCCTGGGGTCAGTCAGCATTTTCTACAAAGGGCCAGACAGTAAAAACTCCAGTCTTTGCAGGTGGTCTTGGTCACAATGACTCAAAATTTCCATCTTAGCAGGAAAGCAGCTACAGACAACATGCAAATGAGTGGGCATGGTTGTGCCCATTAAAACATCACTTATGGATCCTGAATTTCAATTTCATATCATTTCACATGTCACAAAAAACCCGTCTTTTGATTTTCTTCCTCCCAAGAATTTAAAAACGTAAAAATGGGCTTCCCTGGTGGCACAGTGGTTAAGAATCTGCCTGCCAATGCAGTGGACACGGGTTCGAGCCCTGGTCCTGGAAGATCCCGCATGCCACGGAGCATCTAAGGCCATGTGACACAACTACTGAGCCTGGGCTCTAGAACCCGCAAGCCACAGCTACTGAGCCTGCGCTCTAAAGCCCGTGAGCCACAACTACTGAGTCTGTGCTCTAAAGCCCGTGAGCCACAACTACTGAGCCCACATGCCACAACTAATGAAGCCTGCGCACCTAGAGCCCGTGCTCCGCAACGAGAAGCCACCGCAATGAGAAGCCCGCGCACCGCGACGAAGAGTAGCCCCCGCTCGCTGCAACCAGAGAAAGCCTGTGCGCAGCAACGAAGACCCAATGCAGCCAAAAATAAATAAATAAATTTATTTTAAAAAATAAAAATAAAACGTAAAAATGACTTTTAGCTCACCCATAAAAAAGGCAGGCAGAGGGGCCAGATTTGGCCCCTGACTGTAGTTTGCCAGCCTCGGCTCTAACCCATTTCCCCGGTCTACTTTCTTCCCAACCTTACCCCTAACTAAAATAGTTCAGCTGTTCACATGTTTACCTTCTATCTTTCCCCACCCCTAAAATTTCAACTCCAAGAGGGAGGGGCCTCATCTGTTTCGTTCACCACCGCGAGTTTCCTACCCATCTCAGCATCTGACACACAGAAGCTGGAAGAAATGAAGGCCCAAGCCCACCTGGCTGTGACCGTGGCCTTGGCCTGGACCTTGATGGGCTTCTTCCGAGTGGGGCTCACAGGAGCCAACACAGGCTCCTCCTTCGAAGACTCCTCCATTGAGGATTCGGGTTGGGCTGACTGAGATCGTAATAAAAGGATTTCTCCTGAGTATAAACTCAGCTTGGTGGCGTGCTCAGGATAGGGCCCGGACCTTAATCTCGTCCGAATGATTTCTGCCTCCTCCTTTACCGGATAGTCTACGGTGAACAGGCCTGTGAACAGAAGACACTGGTGTCACTCCCCCGCGTGGCGTGGCCGCCATGCGCTGCTGTGAGACTGCACAGCTCCCTCTCCAGGCCGTTACTCTCGCGGAGTCTGCTGCCTCCCGTTGTCTGGCCCAGCGCTCCCACCCTAGTGCGGCTAGTGGATCAGTAAGTGCTGGCTGAATGGAAGAACAAATCAACCCCAGTTCTGGCCATCTGTCAAGAGCCAGCTTTGATCCCTCCTCCCCCATGGGCCTGTGTTTCATGCAGCTTTGTGTCCTTCATGGCACTCAATGTAGAGGCTGGGTACACTATGCATCCATGTTGTTCCCTGTGCCTCCAGACTTAAGTCATTTCCATCTACGTTCTTTGTTGTATTTTTCTTTTGCTTTTTCTGCTAGACTGGCCAAGAGCCTCTCATTTCTTCATTCACTTACCAAACATTTACTAAATGTTGGGCACTGGGCATAAAGATGACCCCATACAGGGTTCCCTGCCTCTGGGAACTCCAAGCAGGAGTTGGGGGTGGGGGGGTGGTAAAACAAAGAAATATTTATAACGCTAGGTAGTAAGATTTATAATCCTACTATATAGTCTCCTTACCTGCCGCCAGCAGGACGGAGTTCATGAACTGGGACACTGTCTTCTGAAACCGCCTCTTGATCTCTGCCAGGGCCCGACTCAAGTTAGACATCTTTTCATCCATGCTGCTGATTCTGCGGGTCATCTGGGGAAAGGCCGAGGGGAAGGGCACTGTCACCTGCCCTGCCAGGAGCCGGCTGCCCAGCCCAGTGACCACAAGGCTAAGCCCTGGCTTAGAGGATGTGCCGCTCCTGCCTGGGACCCACCTCTCTCCCGTCAGCCCAGTGAGTCCCCACACAGACCCAACCCACCTCAAACATCCCCCACCAGGGAGGATGGTTGCACTGGGCAGAACTGGTCCTTGCCCTAGACCCTTACCACTTTCTCTATGCAGCCTGAAGACAGAGGTTAGCCCTTTGTGAAGTGATCGGTTGCGTGGGAGCCTGTCTCCCCAGCCAGACTCTAAGCTCCTAGAGGACAAGGATCGGGTTTTGGTCTCCTTTGTGTCCGAGTGCCCATGGCACAGAAGGCACTCAATTAATGCTTGTTGCGCTACGAATAACCGGATGGACAAACGCCTCTCTGGACGTTTGCTGCCTGTCTCCCTCTATTGCACAACCCACAGAACACTCTTCGCCCTGCTGGCCGCTCTCTGCTGAGAGACTGCCCTAGGCCAGGGTTACACAGATTGACTGGTCCCCACGGGCACGAAGCCCAGGCCTCCGGCCTCAGTTCAGGATTACTCCGAAGGGCCACGCTGGCTCTGGAGCTCCTATGGGACAGTGAGGCCGCCCTGCAGCTCAACCTCCGCCTCTGCCGGAGCGGAAGGAGGTTCAGCTGCTGGAGTTAATGGCAATGCGGGTGTGACTTTTCCTCCAGGACGGCTTCACAGACCTGCTAGGCTACCAGCAACCACTCCCCACGCTGAGCTTGCACATCTGCTCATTCCTCCTGTCTTCTTGCCATGGGTTCTGGTCACTTTTTACTTTCTTTATCCCTAAACTTTGTCAGCTCCTGAAGGCAGGGTCCATGCACTCTGTATCTCCCACTTCACACAGAGGAGGTGTGAAATCATTTTTCCTCTGCAGAACTGAAGCCTCAGGTGGAGAGAGCAGGGTGAGTGGTGGACAGACTGTCTGAGGAGCAATAAAGTCAGCCACGTGTCCCTCTTTGTCCTGCAGGCAGGGCTTCTGTAAACGATGCTCCAATTAATAGCAAAGCCTCAACCATCCTTCTGTTCGTTGGCCCCATCCTCTGCCTCTGGGCTAATTTTATTTATTTATTTATAATTTATACCCGGTCTTGCTTCCCCAAAGGATCTGAGGCAGCACGGGGCTAATAAAGCATTTAAATTGAGGCATGTCCTCGCTTCCAAAGTGCTGCCTTGGTAGAAAATTTAGTGAGGAGCCTGGCAGCGGGGCTATAAACGCTGGGACTGCCATTCTGCCTGTCGCTCTGATGGGTGCTTCCTTCCAGGGTGATGGGTGTCTGGGGAAACCATTTCACAAGTTTTCCACTGAGAGGGAGTGTGAGGGAAGAGGCCACCCTGCTCCCACCGCTCAGCTTTCCTAGATGGCCACAGGTTTGTTGATGAGTGGGTGACAACCAGCTCCAAACACACACACACACACACACACACACACACACACACACACACACACACACACGACTGCAGTTGAACAGATTTTTTAAGTCCCAGGAGAGAAGTATGGGATAGCTGGATGGGCCTTTACACATCATTATACAAATGGGGAAACCGAGGCCCAGCAAAGAAAGGGAAGGCCTGAGGCCACCTCCTAGCTGAGGCTCTCTGCCAGCCTCAAGATTTCACATAAAAATATTCCAAGATGGGCTTCCCTGGTGGCGCAGTGGTTGAGAGTCCGCCTGCCGATGCAGGGGACACGGGTTCGTGCCCCGGTCTGGAAAGATCCCACATGCCGCGGAGCGGCTGGGCCCCTGAGCCATGGCCGCTGAGCCTGCGCGTCCGGAGCCTGTGCTCCACAACGGGAGAGGCCACAACAGTGAGAGGCCCACGTACCACAAAAAAAAAAAAAAAAAAAAAATTCCAAGATGCTTAACCTGGAACCTAGGGTCAACATTTGGAAATCCTGTTACCCACAATAAGTCTTCATTTGTTGCTGTTTATCTAGTCAGAAGGATGCAATATATAGTACACCACCCTGCTCTCTCAAACAGAAGAGGTTAAGACGAGGATGCGCTGGGGCAAGTCAGTCTCCTTGGTCAACATCAACGACTATCCTCTAGAACGCAGTGGTTTTCAGAAGCTGTTTTAATGTATCTGTCTGTTTATCCCTACGCTAGGTATCTCCAAGATGGTTATGCTTTTTGAGTTACAATGTTCTTTTTAATAGATAACTTCCAGCCTCCTTCTGCACTATCAGCCTCTGTGAGCTTCCCTTAATGAGGACTCCACCTTTAGATCCCCACCGTTCAGTAAAAATATAATGTGAACTGCATGTGTGGCTTTAAACATTCCTGAAGCCACATTAAAAACATTCTCAGGGAACTTCTCTGGTGGCGCAGTGGTTAAGAATCCGCCTGTCAATGTAGGGGACACAGGTTTGAGCCCTGGTCCGGGAAGATCCCACATGTCGTGGAGCAACTAAGCCCGTGCACCCACCACAAGTACTGAGCCTGCGCTCTAGAGCCCGTGAGCCACAACTACTGAAGCCAGCGCGCCTAGAGCCAGCGCTCCACAGCAAGGGAAGCCACTGCAATGAGAAGCCCGCGCACTGCAACAAAGTGTAGCCCCCGATCGCCACAACTAGAGAAAGCGTGCGTGCAGCAACAAAGACCCAACGCAGCCAAAAATAAATAAATAGATAAAAACATTCTCAGAAGATGAAATTAATTCTAATAACATATTTATCTAACCCAATACGTCAAAAATATGATTATTGCAACATGTAATCAAAATAAATGATCAATAAGAAATGCTACATTCTCTTTTCATACTAAGTCTTTGAAATGCAGCGTGTGCTTTCACTTCCAGCCCATCTCAGCCTGGAATTGTCACATTTCAAGTGCTCAATAGCCATTTGTGACTCATGGCTACTATATTGGACTGCACAGCTCTGGACCTCTGATTCTAGCCCTCTAAGGCTGCATTCAGCTAAGAAAAAATAAGATGTGAATGAATGAGGGGCTTTCCTAGGCCAAGAGGACATGTTCAGTACATGGAACTTAGAGTGATTTCTCTGAGCTGTTCATGGGGGCCTTCAACTGCTTACGTCCTGGTTCTTAGCTGTGTTCCAAATTTCAGAGATTACCAGACAAGAGGCTGCCAGAAAAAAGAAGCATTACTGCAATTTTATGTGAACAAAAATTTTTCTATCATCTATTGCCTTTGATAAGTAAATGCACATTCTTAAAAACACAGTATAAAAAGGTTTTTAAGAAATGTAGACATGTGACCTCATACATCCTATGTACTTAGTCAGCCAACAATGACGTTTAGAGTAAGAGCATGGAACCAAATTGACAGAATGGACTCATCAATCAGCAGTCATCTCAGCCCTGATGGACTTAAAATCCTGGCGTTGTTTTGCTCTTTGGCATGAGGAGCGTAGGCTGAAGTCATTGGCGTCTGAGTTTCCTGGGTGCTCAATGAGATCCCTTTAACGAACCCACCAGCTCCCTCAGCGCCCCCCTCTCCCGCACAGCACACCCGTCAAGCTGGATCACAAAACTGTGTTGATGCTTCTGCCCCTTCCATTAGACTGAAAGTATTTCAGAGACTAGAGGGAGTGAGGCTTCTTTCACTTCGACATCCCCAGCAGCCAATCCGGCACACTGCATGTGCTAATACATGTTTATTGAGTTAGCTAATCAACTAATGAAGTTGAAATGCTGCTGAAATGTAAGAGCAGTGAAAAAAACAGTTGCCACGCTTCCCTCCAGGAAAGACACAGGTGTTCTCTGTGTCTTGTTCAGATAACATGGGTCTCCAACAAATGCCAGCCTTGCGTGTCCCCATGTAAAGGGGAGACATGGGGCTGGCTGCTCCTATGGACTGTGTCAGCCCTGCGAGCCTATGAGCCTTCGGCTTGTGGTGGCAAACGCCCTCACAGTGCAAACGCCTCCTTCAGAGTGACTATAATTTATCAGCCAAACTGGGACACTTCTGAGAGTGAAAGGGATGCTACTAATAACTCCTGGGCTGATAGGCGTAAACCGGGACTGGCCCCGGGAAGACTGGGAGGTGTGGTCCCCCTGCTCCCGCTCCAAGGAGGCTTCTTGAGTGAGCCAATCCCCTGTGTGTAATGCCAGTGGCCAGGGTCACCAAGGAGCCCATGGCCACCGCAGTCTCATGGTGAATGTCAACTATTCTCTTCCAGACTATAAACTCCTCGGGGATCAGGGACTTTGTCCCCTCGTCCTCTCCATCTCTTTCCACAATGTTGACTCTGGACCAGGCACACAGTAGGATCCACAAAGACCCAGTGAATGAAGAACTGGGTTTCCAGACGCCAACACTGGCTCACCTACCCCCTTAGCAAGTGCTTCATTTGAAGCAGCCCCTGTGCTTCAGGGCAACAGTACCTGTAGGAATCACAGGGAGTTTCCAGTTTGGTAGAGAAGGCTGGCTTGTAAATAAAGCAGTGCTGGGATGGAGGTGAGTCACTGCTGGGAGGGCTGAGCAAGGGGACAGGCAGACCCTACCTGGGGTGGGAAAGGGGGTGGTAGAGAGGGTCATCGACACATGGGTAGCTCCTCTACCCGGCATCATATCTCCCTTTTCTGGTAACAGCACCATAATTTTCCTTTAGGAACACACTGCTGCCTAATCATTTGCCCGAGTGGTATACCTGGGGCTGATCACACCCCTCAGCTCCTGGGATGGACGGGACCACTCGAGCCTGGCTAGTCAGAGCAACACACATACCTCACCACAGAGAACATTTCAGGTGCAGGCAGTAGACGGAGTCAATGATGTTGGTATGGGCACCTCTGCTGAAGTGCTTAGCAAAGAGAAGTCCTCTTTTTCCTGGGGAGAGCAAAGCTGGTAGAACAAGAAGCCTGGAGAGGCTCATGACCATCCTTTCACCATAATAAGAGAAACTCCTTGAGAATAAAGCCAACAAAGAGGAAGGCAGAGCCAAGCTATGGGAAGATCTGATGGAATCCTTTGAGGGCCTGGATCCAGCCATGCCTGATGCTGCCTATCTACAGACTGACTTTTCAGTTTACTGAGCCAATACAGTTTCTTTCCATGCTTAAGCTAGTCTGCAATGGATCCTGTCACACCCGAAAGACTCCTGATAGAAGTTTCATAGAGAAGGTGGTACTAAAGTCAGACAGTGAATGATGAGTAGAAGTCCATTAGGCAGGGAAAGAGGTGGGGCCTTGTATGGGTAGGGGAGGCAGGAAGAACAAAGGCATTCCAAAGTGACAATCCATGCTGAAACGCTCCGGGGTCAGGCCTGGGTGACTGATCTGCGTGCCTTACCCGTTTATCGTGCGATGTCCCATGGGGACAGTTGTAGGCCGATACAGGGAGTGTTACTGTCTCATTCAGGGAGGTAAAGGTGACCATGATAGAATCCTGCCCTAGCACTGTCAGCTTCATTTGCTCATTCACCTGTGGATGAAGAAACCAGGACTTAGTGGATTCCTGCTTCTGGTATCCCACCTACCCGTTCCTGACCGGGTAGGTGGGACAATAGAAAACCACAAAACACAAAACCCCTCTTGGCTTGGGGCTAAGAGAGCTGTAAAATCTTTCTGGTTATTATGCTAGAATCCTGTTTTCAGGGAGAACACATAAGAATGACAATTTTTCTTTGAGGGATTAGCAGAAAAAGTAATGATGGTTCCTTACGCCTGCCCTTTCCTTTTCCAACCCAAACCTGTAACCAACTGTGCAGGAGACACAGGGATCTGACAGGTGAGTCAGCTTTGGTTCTGGTAGAGTTGGACAGGAGTCAGAACTGTCAGGACAGTCAACACTGTCCCTGAATCTGATGCTGTGTCCACCCAGGCACCAGGTCTGACTAGGAAAGCACGCAGAGCTACCCAGGCAGGGGTACCAGAACTCAGCCCTCTGCAGGTGGGTGGGCAGATGGCAAAAGGGAAGCCAGCCAGGGCTGTGCCACACATGCTCATTCTCCTCTCCTGCAGCCACCAAATGTGTCACCACTCCTCCCCTGAGGAGGAGCCACCCTTTTTCACCACTTCCAAAAGGGTGGGATTTCCTAGGTAGCAGTCCCAGAGAAGAACACAGGGAGGGTGAGCTGCCCTTATAGCAACTCACTCCTTACTAAGAACTCTGTGGTCTGGAGTGAGTCCCAGTCCTGCCTCTGGTTAGCAAGCCACTGGGCCTCTCTGAAGCTCCCAATCTTCAATATCAGAGTCAAAATGCTCATGTTAGGTTCAAATAAGATAAAGATTATGGAAGTGGCTTTCTAAACCACAAAGGCCCACACCAAACACGAGCAGATATTGCCAGGATGTGGCAGAGCAATGCACACATAAGGCCCTGATGGTTCAGGTGTGCAGAGAGTTATTTTTGCACAGTGGCCCCACCAGGGCCTGGGCGTCTGTAGCTCTACAGCCCCTGACCTACACGTGCCCCAGAACTCCTCAGAACTAAGAAAGTGCTCTCCATCTTCACTCCTTCCATTTCCTTCTAGGCTTCCACTTGCTGGTCCAAAGGTCCACACTCAATTTCCTCACCGCCCAGCCCCTTCCTCATTCTCTGCAGCCTGGATGCTAGTCCCCTTCCACACACTGAAAACATCTGATCCATGACCATCTTCCTGCCAAATGTGTGACATCTTCAAACTTGTAGATCACTCTCACTTAAGAGAGACACTACCTGCTCCAGTTCTCCTTCTAGAGAGTGTAGAACAGAGCTGTGAGCTGTGGCTGGAAGCTCAAGCACTGTGGTTGGACACTTTAGGCAGGTTGCTTAGCTTCTCTGAGCCAGAGGACAATAACAGAATCTTTCTCTGGGGCACTAAGCAGATTTCACAGATAAAATAAGCAAAGGGCTTAGCTTGGTAGAGCTGTTTTTAATTATCTTGGCCCCTGGGTGGTTTCTCTTCCTCTTCCCAATGTCCCAACGATGGTGCTCTATGAACTCAGCCACTGCTCATCTTCCTGGGAGTTCGTGAGCCACATGTATATCACGTGTATATCATCCCCAATCTCTCACTCTAGGTGAGATCCCTGTCCAGAGAGAGATGTCCACTGAGCCCAATCAGCACATCAAAAACCATATGGGTCTCTGAGCCTCTCAGAAAGTGCTTTGTTTCCACCCAGACACACACACTCCATGTGGAGTCATCTGTAATTCCCTCCTCCTCTCATTTATCCCCTACAGCCCATTTCTGAATGCCACTGATTTATTTTACTGAAATGGTCCCTTTAAAAAATATTACTAATACCCTTCATCATGTCAAGTCTGGCTAGTAACTCCTTAACTAGTCTTTCTACTAGCCCCATCTGCTGATCTTTCCCTCTCCAGTCAATCTTCCACATAAACGCTGGATGAAGCATACCAGCCCTCAGCTTAAAAACTAACCAGCTGGTTATACTCTCAGTATAGCTGAGTCAGCTCCTAACAGGCTGATCCTCCCACAGAACTTGGAAAAAATACAAAAAACAACGACCCAAAGGCTCAGAAGAGTAAGCAAAAGCAGGCAGATTTCGAAGAGTCAAAACTTAAAAGGATCAACATGGGATGAGTTCTTTCTGGCCCAGAGAACCAAAGGACAAAACTTGGGGTCAACTACAGTCACAGAAAAGTAAGGAGAGAATTACAGAAAGAACAGAGAAATAGAGTCCCAAATGCTATGATTAAACAGTCCACAGCTTTGGCTGATCCCTGAACCCCGTGTGAGCAGTGCAAACTCAAGGCAGTTTACTTCCAGGGAAACAGAAGACTGAACTGAGATTTGAGCTGCTGCCCACTGTGGGTGAGACAAAGTTTGCATTATGGGTCTAAACAAGCCCACTGCCTGTTAAAACAAAAAAATCAACACTCTTTAGAGAAATACATCAGAACTCAGAGACTCTAAAACATAACATCCACAATGTCAGCAATCCAAAATAAGTCAACATGTGAAGAGCCAGTGAAGTGTGAGCTGTTCTCAAGGCAACAAATAACCAATCTTGTCTGATATGTCCCAGATGTTGAAATTACCAGACAAGGCTCTATAGCAGCTAACTTAACTATGGTCAATGAGGCAAAGGAAAATATATTTGTAGTGAAAGAAAAATTAGGAAATCTCAGAAGAGAAACAGAAAATATAAAAAACAACTGAACAGAAATCATAGAGGTGAAAATAAATATCTGGAATTTTTAAACATCACAGGATTAGCATAACAGCAGAATGGAAATGACAGAATAAAGTCAGTGAATTTGGAGATAGATCCATGTAAATTATCCAATCTGAAAAGTAAACAGAAAAATATTGAACAACAACAAAAAGAACAGAGACTCAGGGACCTTTGGGACAACATAAAAGGTCTAAAATACATGTAATTGGAGCCTCAGAAGAAAAGGAAAGAGACCGGAGTGCATTTTCCCCCTAAAAGAACGGCAGAAGACTCCCCAAATTTCGTGAAGGATGTGAATTTACAGATTAAAGTAGCTCAGTAAACCCCAAACAGAATTTATATGAAGACAACCACATGCAGACACATCATAGTCAAACTTAGAAACTAAAAGAGAAAATCTTGAAAGGAACTAGAGAAAATGAACAAATATTTGAATAACTACAAACTTCTCACCAGAAACTATGGAGGACAGACACAGTGGAACATCTTTAAAATGCTGATAGGAAAAAATGTCAACCAGAATTCCATATCCGGCAAAAATATTCTTTCATAAAGACATTTTTCACATGAAAGAAAACAGAATTTGTTGCCAGAAGATCTCCATTTCAAGAAATGCTAAAGGAAGTTTTTCACAATGAAGAGAAATGATACCAGAGGGAAACTGGATTTTCAGAGAGGAATGAAAATGCTGGGAACGATAAACATCTGGGCAGAAACAAACTTGCCACTGCAGCCTCCAAGACAGCATGCAAACTCCTCAGCATGACATCCAATGCCTCTCACCTGCACCCCGCTGACACATACAGCTCTTGCCTACTTTTCTTTCATGAGAAGCACTTGTGAACTTTTAACAATGCCACCCTGAGTCCCAACTCCAAGCCTTTACAGATGCGATTTCTCTATCCAGAATGCTCTCCCTCTCTCTTATCTGTATCTATGAGAGTAATATGCACACACACTCATGTTACAACTCAAGGCCACTTGTGTTCCAGGCCACTCCTGACTGTACCAGCCCCTGTTGTGCATTTCTGTATGCAGCTCTAGGGAACAGAACAATGAACTAAAACACACTGCTGAAACACTTTAGTGTGTCAAAGCACCTTCCCCACCATTGTTTCATTTAGTTCTCACAAAAGCAGTGTGAGGCAGGAGGGAGGCTCTTGTGACCCACCTTGTATTGATGAGCCACCAAGACTCAGAGAAGCTGAGTGGTTTTCAGAAAGCTGCATACCCAGGGTTTGACAAAGCTGACACTAGTACTTGGCTCCTCAGACCTTCATCCCAGAGTTCTCTGTCCACTTGGCCATACTGACATATAACATATGGTGTCTGCCTGCAACCAATTTATAATCTTTTTGGATTGTAAACTTTCATACGACTACAAAAAGTTAAACAGTAAGGCAATAACTCAATACACCCCTGGACTGGAGATCTTGGACCTGGTCAAGCAATAGAAAGACTTGTGAAAACTACAAAATCCAGAACCCATGACAGACCAACTGAATCACAATCTCTCTAGGGTTGTGCCTGGGATCTATATTTTTGTTAAAGTCCCATGGGTGATTCTGATATGCAGCCACAACTGTGAACCTCTTCATTACGTGACTAATTGTACAATGACTGAAATTTGTCATTTCAGTCTGGATTACTTTTTAATCCAGACAGTGGGCACTGGGAGAGGAGAGAAATCGGTGTGGACTGGAGCGCCATGAGGACAGGAAGTCTGAGTAGGGCTTTGAAGGAGGGAAAATTTGGATTGGCAGAGAGAGAAGATGTATTATATTTCAGGCCAGTGGGGTAGGAAGGGTGAGACATGTTCAAGGAATTGAATGTTTCTGAGCAGAGGTATGGTCTACAGAAATCAAGATATAAGAATGAGAATCCAGTGGTCAACAAAGAGGATGAACAGGAAGGGCATGAGACAGGATGCTTGAGCCTTACCATGAACTCTAACAGTGCTTCTGTCTGTAACTCTTACCTTGGGTGGATTCTATGTTCCGTGATCTTTCTCTGAATCCCAACCCTATGAGCCTGTCCTTCTCTCACAGCCCTTATACTTTTCTACCACATATTCTTATTCCCCTAGATTTCTGAGTTCCTTGAGGGGTATGCTCTATCTTTCTATCCCCTAGACTGGTGATTTTCAACAATGGGTGATTTTTGCCCCCCAAAGACATTTGGCACTGTCTGGAGATATTTTTGGTTGCCACAACTAGGAGAGGGGGTACTCCTGGCATCTAGGGAGATACTGGTAAATATCCTACAATGCACAGTTATTAAAAGGATTATCCATCTCAAAATGTCAGTAGTTCCAGGGATGAGAAACTCTGCCATAGGTAAAGTGACAAGCACACTTAATTGCTTTATTAGTATATTAAATGTATTAAGTTATTATTTAATATTAGTAATTAAACATTTATTATTTAATAACTCTCTGATGAATAGCTGAACAACCAAATGAATGAAAAAAGGATTTGTGTCTATCAGCTTCCTTTACCTCTCAGATATTTTTGTTTCACAGATAGTAAAACTATAAAAACAAAAACTGGGGAGACTAACACAGAATTACTTTTCTTATTGCTACACACAGGCATTAAAAATAAAACTATCGGGGCTTCCCTGGTGGCGCAGTGGTTGAGAATCCGCCTGCCAATGCAGGGGACACAGGTTCGTGCCCCGGTCCGTCAAGATCCCACATGCCACGGAGCGGCTGGGGCCGTGAGCCGTGGCCACTGAGCCAGTGCGTCCAGAGCCTGTGCTCCGCAATGGGAGAGGCCACAACAGTGAGAGGCCCGCATACCACACACACACAAAAAAAATAAATAAATAAATAAAAAATAAATAAATAAAACTATCAACTACTGTAACAGTTATTTCCTAAAATAAAGGACATTTTAACTCTAAAATATAATATCATTAATAATAAAAATAAAACAGGAAGCATATTACCAAGAAAGGTCAGTACAGCAGCCAACAGTTGCTGTAGGCTGGTGAAAAGTTCACTTCAGCCAGCACTGGACCACTGCCCATCAACGTGGAAACCTCTGATATTACAAGCTCCTTGAGGCTAGGGCTCCTGTCATACAGGTAGCCCTCTGGCTCTTAATGCTGGGCAGCCCAGTGGCAAGCCCCACCTCTGCTGCCCACCCCTACCTTGTATTCCAGGGAGAGCAAAGTCTCCGTCTTGGAGGTCCAGCTCCACTTGTGGACTACATAGCCCTTGTAATCGCTGGTGGTCCCACCTTCCTCATCCAACACCAAGACGTATGGGCAGCTAGGAGAGATGCATAAATGAGGAGCTTCCTCCAGGCCCCAGAAGGAAGCCCCCATCACTACAGGCTATAGGCAGGCAGGGCTCTGAGACAATGCCCCAGCTGGAGGAACTGTGGACTCTTGCAGGTGGCCCTACTTACCCCACCTAACATGGTCTGATGTCCCTTCACACCTGTTGATGCTACTGGGAAGGTCAGATCTGACGGAGATGGTGGAAGCTCAGGCCAAACCCAAGGGGGAGAGAAATGGAACATGTGTCCATAGCCCAGGAGCCTAAGCATATAAGATCTCAGGCACCAAAACGGGAAACGGACGTCACATGAAAGTAAGTCAATCCCTCCTAGAACAGTTACTTAGGAAAATCAGACAAAATCAACATTTGGCTACCAAGAATATGAGCTACCCATGGCCTCTCCTTCACTGCTTCCTAGTATAAAACACTTCTCTCCCCTAAAGAATTCTTCCATGAATCTAGCTAATAGTGAAGATCTTAGTGCTCTGGGGGGAACAAGTGGAGTACAACTTGGGGAATGTCCCTTCTCATTGGCTATGACATGAATCCAGCAAGTAAGGGCCTCAAAGCATCTATGTCCCTACAGGCACTGCTTTGGCCCTGCCACACCGTCTTCCTAGACCTCTGGACACTGCCTGGTCCATCTTTTTCCCAGGGGCTCCTACTTTGCACCTCAGTGCCCCACTTTGTCACCCTCAGAGATACCTCCATGGGGCCAAGATTCCCCCAACGGACTCACCAGGGCTTCAGGTTGTAGTGAACGCAGCCCTGGCCTTCAGCATTGAACATGGCCAGGAAGGAGAAGCTGGGTGTGTCATTAAAGAGGCAGGTGATGGCTCTCCCTCTGCAGCATGTGGGGATCTGACACACGGCGATGTTTCCGGAGGGATAGCTGGCAGAAATTGTTAAGTAGAACTAACAGAAAACTCTCAGAGTTCTGCTCTTAGGTGCCTCATGGAAAGCAAGTCTACATGTCAGTGTTTTAGCTGTTTGGTACATCATTCCCAGTCTTCCACACTTTGCATAAGTAACAACTAAA
Organism: Kogia breviceps; assembly: GCF_026419965.1. Lineage (NCBI taxonomy): Eukaryota > Metazoa > Chordata > Mammalia > Artiodactyla > Physeteridae > Kogia > Kogia breviceps. Next base: position 3,964,892 of record NC_081319.1, on the reverse strand, counting down.
TGACCATGGAGCCAACCATGCCCTGGGTGCTTCCCTGTATCCTCTTTCTACTCCTCACAACCATCCTGTGGTAGGTACTATTACCTTCATCTCACAGATGAGTAGGGTTTCCCTGCATGTAAGGGGTTTCCTGGGATGCAGGACTTTCAGTGATAAAACCAGGAAAGTCCTAGACAAACCCGGGTAAGTTATTCACCCAACAGATGAGGAATCCAAGGTACAGAGAAATGATCTGCCTTACATCACACCACAGGAAGTGGCAGAGCCAGTATCGGAACTCTGAGGCCAGAGATATTTCTAATGCTGTTAGGCCGCTTCCCCTTCTTACCAACCTAGAAGAGTAGACAATGTCTCCCTGTTCATTTCCTACTAAGAAGGCTGCAAGGAGCACTGGTCCTGACTAAAACAGATATGGTGTGGGCAGCTACTATCTTTTTTGCAGGAATTTCAGAAGTGCCCCAGACAGGAAGAATTTCAGTGATCCTACAATCCCACTCCTGGGCATATATCCAGAGAAAACTATAATTCAAAAAGATACATGCATCCCAATGTTCACTGCAGCACTATTTACAATAGCCACGACATGGAAGCAACCTACACGTCCAGCAACAGATGAATGGATAAAGAAAATGTGTTATATACATACACATACATAAACAAGTGAGTAAGTCAGAGACAAAGACAAATATCATATGATATTGCTTATATGTGGAACCCTAAAAAAATGAACTTATTTACAAAACAGAAATAGACCCACAGACATAGAAAACAAATGGTTTTCTAAAGGGGAAAAAGTGAGGGGAGGGATAAATTAGGAGTTTGGGATTAATATATACACACTCCTATACATAAAATAGATAACCAACAAGGACCTACTGTATAGCACAGGGAACTATGTTCAATATTTTATAATAGCCTATAATGGAAAAGAATCTGAAAAATAATATATATACATACACATATAACTGAATCACTGTGCTATATACCTAAAACTAACACAACATTGTAAATCAACTATACTTCAATTTTTTAAATTTAAAAATAAACAAATAAATAAATAAACCAAAACATAAATAAAATTCATTAGATGGATTTAGCAGCATGCTGGAGCAGTATAAGAAAAAAATCAGTGAACTTGAAGACAGAACAATTGAAATTATGCAGCCTGAGGAGCAAAAAGAAAAAAGAATGAAGAAAAATAAACAGAACATAGGAGACCTGTGGGATACTACCAAGTAGAGCAATATATGCATAACAGGAGTCCCAGAAGAAGTGAGGGGGCAGAAAGAAATAATGGTTGAAAACTCCCCAATTTTTATGAAAGATAGGACTCTATACATTCAGGAAGATCAACAAACTGCAAGTAGGATAAATTCAAAGACAGCCACATTATTATCAAACTGCAAAAAGACAAAGAAAGAATCTTGAAAGCAGCAAAAGAAGAGACTTGTCATGTACAAGGGATCCTTAATAAGATTAGTGGCCAAGTTCTCATCAGAAACCAAGAAGGCCAGAGGCACTGGGATGAAATATTTTAAAAGCCAGAAAAAAAAAAAAAAAAGCTGTCAACCAAGGCTTCTCTATTGAGTAAAACTATTCTTCAAAAATGAAGGAGAGGGCTTCCCTGGTGGCGCAGTGGTTGAGAATCCGCCTGCCGTTGCAGGGGATACGGGTTCGTGCCCCGGTCCGGGAAGATCCCACATGCCGCGGAGCGGCTGGGCCCGTGAGCCATGGCCGCTGAGCCTGCGCGTCCGGAGCCTGTGCTCCGCAACGGGAGAGGCCGCAACAGCGAGAGGCCCGCATACCACAAAAAAAAAAAAAAAAAAAAAAAAAAATGAAGGAGAAATTGAGATTTTTCCAGATAAACTAAAGCTGAGAGAGTTCACCACTAGTACACCTTCCCTACAAACAATGCTAAAAGGATTCCTTAAGGTTGAAATGAAAAAACACTTGACAGTAACTCAAAGACAAAGGAAAAAAGAACACCAGGAGGTAACTACATAAGTAAATATAAAATTCAGTATTATATTATTATTTTGTTTATAATTCCTTTTTTCCTATATGATTTGAAAAAATGCATAAAACAATACTTGTAAATCTATATTAATGGCAATGTATATATAAAGAGTTAATTTCTGTTAACAACAAAATAAAGGAGGAGGAATGGAACTGTACACAAGCAGAGTCTTACATGCTATTGAGGCTAAGTTGGTCTTAACTCAAACTAATATGTTGTCAAATGTAATTAGTTTCTTCAGGCTGCTGCAACTAAGTACCACAAACTGGGTGACTTGAACAGCAGAAATTTATTCTCTCACAGTATGGAGTCTAGAAGTCTGAAATCAAGGTGCTGACAGGGCCATATTCTTGGAGGCTCTGGAGAAGAACACTTCCTTGCCTCTTCCTATTTTCCTAGTGGTTACCAAGAATCTTTAGCATTCCTTGGTTTATAGATGCATCATTCTAAACTCTATCTCAGTCATCACATGGTGTTCTTCCCTCTGTGTGTGTCTGTTTTCTCTTCTTATAAGGACACCAGTGGATTAGGGCTCATTCTAATCCAATATAACTGCATCTTAATAATTATATCTGCAAAGACCCTATTTCTAAATATGGTCATATCCTGAGGTTCCAGGTAAACATAAGTTTTTGTTAGACATTATTCAATCCATTATACCAGGGGAACCAATAAGAAAATAACTAGGAAGTGTGGAGAAAAGGAAATCAGAGAGCTACCATATAATACAGCAATCTCACTCTTGGACATATACCGAGAGAAAAACATGGTTTGAAAGGATACACGCACCCCAACGTTCACTGCAGCACTGTTTACAATAGCCAAGACATGGAAGCAACCTAAATGTCCACTGACAGATGAATGGATAAAGATGTGGTACATATATACAATGGAATATTACTCAGCCATTAAAAAGAATGAAATAATGTCATTTGCAGCAACATGGATGGACCTAGAGATTATCATACCAAGTGAAATAAGTAGGACAGGGAAAGACAAATATCATATAATATCACTTATATGCTGTATCCAAAAAGAAAAAAATGAAAGAAATGAACTTATTTACAAAACAGAAATAGACTCACAGACTTAGAGAAGGAACTTATGGTTACTGGGGAGAAGGGTAGGAGGAGGGATAGACTGGGAGTTTGGGATTGACATGTACACACTGCTGTATTTAAAATAAAATGCCTTGGGACTACCCAGGTGGTGCAGTGGTTAAGAATCCACCTGCCGGGATTCCCTGGTGGTGCAGTGGTTGAGAGTCTGCCTGCCGATGCAGGGGACATGGGTTTGTGCCCCGGTCCAGGAAGATCCCACATACCGTGGAGTGGCTAGGCCTGTGAGCCACGGCCGCTGAGCCTGCGCGTCTGGAGCCTGTGCTCCACAATGGGAGAGGCTGCAACAGTGAGAGGCCCATGAACCACAAAAAAAAAAAAAAAAAAAAGAATCCACCTGCCAATGCAGTGGATATGGGTTTGATCCCTGGTCCAGGAAGATCCCACACACTGCAGAGCAACTAAGCCGAGGTGCCACAACTGCTGAGCCTGCGCTCTAGAGCCCGCAAGCCACAACTACTGATCCCACAGGCCACAACTACTGAAGCCCGTGTGCGTAGAGCCTGTGCTCCGCAACAAGAGAAGCCACCACAATAAGAAGCCCATGCACTGCAACAAAGAGTAGCCCCTGCTTGCCACAACTAGAGAAAGCCCATGCACAACAACAAAGACCCAATGCAGCCCCCATAAATAAATAAAAATAAAATGCCTTTCCATGAAAAAGAAAGAAAACAAACAGCAAAATGGCAGAATTCAGTCCTCCCATATCATCAATTACTTTAAATATAAATGGATTAAACTCTCCAAAGGCAGAGATCTGCCAAATGGATAAAAACAATACAAAACATATTACTCAACTATATGCTATCTACAAGAGACTCACTTTAGATGCTAAGACACAACTAGGTTGAAAGTGAAATGATGGAAAAGGATATTCCATGCAAATAGTAACCAAAAGAAAGGTGGCTATATTGTTATCAGACAAAATAGACTTTAGTAAAAATTTTTACAAGAGACAAAGAAGGACATTATGTATTGAGAAAAGGGCCAATACCTCAAGAAGATATAACAACTATAGACGTATAAACACCTAACAACAGAAACCTAAAATATATAAAGCAAAAATGCACAGAATTAGAGGAAGAAATAGTTCTATAATAAGAGAGACTTCACTACCTTACTTGCAATAATGGCTAGAAAAACTAGACAGAAAATCAATAAAGAAACAGAGGACTTGAACAATAGTATAAACCAACTAGACCTACCAGGCATATACAGAACATTCCACTTGACAACAGGAGAATACACATTCTTCTCAAGTTCACATGGATTGTTCTCTGGTTTACACAGTATGTTAGGCCACAAAACAAGTCTCAATAAATTTCAAAAGACTGGAACCATAAAGAATATATTCTCTGACAACAGAATGAAACTAGAAATCACTGGCAAAAGAAAATTTAGAAAATTCACAGACAGGTGGAAATTAAGCACACACTTTTAAACAACTAATGGATAGAGAATAAATCACAAGGGAAATCAGAAAAATACTCTGAGATAAATGAAAACAAAACCACACAATAACAAAACTTATGGGATCAGGTGAAAGCAGTACTCAGAGAGGAATTTATAGCTATAAATATTCACAGTATGACAGTCTCTAGGCCCAATCCATGTTGCTGTAAATGGCATTATTTCATTTGTTTATACAGCCTAGAGAATGGCATACTGAGTGAAGTAAGTCAGAGAAAGACAAATATATGATATCACTTATATGTGGACTCTAAAAAAATGGTACAAATGAACTTATTTACAAGATAGAAATAGAGTCACAGATGTAGAAAACAAACTTATTTTACTAGGGGGGAAGCAGGGGGGAGGGATAAACTGGTAGATTGGGATTGACATATACACACTACTATATAAAAAATAGATAACTAATAAAGACCTACTGTATAGCACAGGGAATTCTTCTCAATACTCTGTAGTGACCTATATGGGAAAAGAACCTGAAAAAGAGTGGACATAGTAAATCAACAATACTTCAATTTAAAAAAAGATAAAAAGAATAAAAATTTAAAAAACTGAGAGTGGATATATGTATACATGATTCACTTTGCTGTACAGCAGAAACTAAGAACATTGTAAATCAACTACACTCCAAGAAAATTTTTTAAATATTCATAGTAAAGGAGAAGAAAGATCTCAATTCAATAACCCAACCTTCTATCGTAATGAACTATAAAAAGAACAGTAAAGTAAAACTAAAGCTACCAGAGGAAGGAAATAATAAAGATTAGAGAAAAGAAAAACAAAACAGAGAACAGAAAAAACAATAGAGAGAACCGACAAAACCCAAAACTGGTTCTTTGAAAAGATCTGTAAAATTAACAAAACTTTAGGTACACTGACTGAGGGGGGAAAAAAAAAAAAAAGGAAGACTCAAATTCCTAAAATCAGAAATGAAAGTGGAGACATTACTACTGACCTTACAGAAATGAAAAAAGATCATAAGAGAATTTTATGAAGATCTGTACCTCTACCAGTTAGGTAACCTAGTTGAAAAGGACCAATTTCTAGAAACATGCAAAGCAAAGTTGCAGGATACATCATCAACACATAGAAATAATTTGTCCTTCATGAACATGGGATGTCTTTCCATTCATTTCAGTCCTCTCTACTTCAGTAATATTTTGTAGTTTTCAGTGTACTAGTTTTACACCTCTTTAGTTAAATTTATTCCAAAGTATTTTATCCTTTTCAGTGTTATTGTAAATGGTATCATTTCCTTTTGTTTACTGCTTTTCTATTGTAGTTGTTGCTCATATAGCATTTCAGATCATTTGTTCCCAGTGTTCATGGATTGGAAGAATTAATATCATTAATGGCAATGCTCCCCACAGTGATCTACAGATACTGGGTTGGCCAAAAAGTTTGTTTGGGTTTTTCTGTAACATCTTAGGGTCTTTTTGGCCAACCCAATACAATGCAATCCCTATCAATCCCATCAATCTTTTTTGCAGCAATGGAAAACTTGATCCTAAAATTCGTACAGAATTGCAAGGGTACCCAAATAACCAAAATAATCTTGAAGAAAAGAATAAAGATGAAGGACCCACACTTACTGATTTCAACACTTACTACAAAGTGATAATAAAACAGTGTAGTACTGGCATAATAGACATATATATCAACAGAACAGAATTGAAAGTCCAAAAATAAGCCCATATATCTATGGTCAATTGATTTTCAACAAGGGCGACAAGACCATTCAATGAGGGAAAGAACAGTCTCTTCAAAAAATAGTGCTGGGACAAACGGGAACCACATGCAAAAGAACGAAGTTGGACTCTTACTCATACCATATGCAAAGATCAACTGAAAAATGGATCAGAGATCTAGACATAAGAGCTATAACTATAAAGCTCTTAGACGAAAACAGAGGAATAAGGAATAGTTTCTTAGATATAAAATCCAAAATATAGAAAAACTGGACTTCATCAAAATTTAAATCTTTTGTATATCAAAAGATGCTATCAAGAGTATGAAAACACACCTCACAGCACAGAAAAAAATATGCAAATCATATATCTGATAAGGGCCTAGTATCCACAATATAAAAAGAACTCTCACAACTTAATCAAAAAATGGGCAAAGGACTTGAATACACATTTCTACAAAGAAGATTATACAAAGAAGGCACATGAAAATGCTCCTAGTCATTAGCTATTAGGGAAATGCAAGTCAAAACCATGACAAGATATCACTTCACACCCACTAGAATGGCTGGAATTTAAAAACTGGATAATATCAAGTATAGTCAAGGATGCGGGGAAATTGAAACGCTCACACATCGCTGGTGGGAATGTAAAATGGTGCAGCCACTTTGGAAAACATTCTGAATGTTTTCATAATAAGTTAATAAGTTAAATATAGAATTATCATATGACCCAGTAATTCCACTCCTAGGTATAGACTGAAAAGAAATGAAAACAGTGTGCAAATAAAAACTTCTCCAAGAATGTTCATAGCAGCATTATTCACACTAGCCAAATGGTGGGAGCAATCGAATGTCCATAAATGAAAGAAGAGATTTTAAAAAGTGGTATATCCATACAACAGAATATTAGTCAGCCACAAAAAGGAAGGAAATTCTGACACATGCTACAACATGTATGAATCTTGAAAACATTATGTTAAGTGAAGGAAGCCAGGCATAAAAGGCCACATACTGTAAGATTCCATTTATGTGAGATGTCCAGAGTAGGCAAATCCATAGAGACATAAAAACAGATTGGTGGTTGCCCCTGGGGGTAGGCGGAAATGAGGAGTGACCAATTAATGGGTATAGGGTTTTCTTTTGGGGGTGAACTCAATAGAGGAGTTGGTTGCACAACACTGTAAAATATGCTAAATGCCACTAAATTGTACACATTAAAAGTATTGACTTTGGGCTTCCCTGGTGGCGCAGTGGTTGAGAGTCCGCCTGCCGATGCAGGGGGCGCGGCTTCGTGCCCCAGTCCGGGAAGATCCCACATGCCGCGGAGCGGCTGGGCCCGTGAGCCATGGCCGCTGAGCCTGTGCATCCGGAGCCTGTGCTCCGAAACGCGAGAGGCCGCAACAGTGAGAGGTCCGCGTACAAAAAAAAAAAAAGGATTGACTTTATGTCATGTGAATTTCACCCCAATCAAAAATACAAAAGGAGGGAATTCCCTGGAGGTCCAGTGGTTAGGACTCTGTGCTCCCACTGCCAAGGGCTGGGGTTCAGTCCCTGGTCGGGGAACTGGGAGAACTGATGCATACTACAACACGGAAGAACCTCTAAAACATTATGCTAAGTGAAAGAAGCCAGATAAAAAGGCCACATACTGCGTGACTCCATTTATATGCAATGTCTGTAATAGGGAAACGCATAGAGACAGAAAGCAGATGAGCAGTTGCCAGGGGCTGTGGGGGAGGGGAAATGGGGAGTGACTGCTTAATAAGTACAGGGTTTCCTTCTGAGGTGATGAAAAAGTGCTGGAAACTAGATAGTGGTGTACAACACTATGAAAGCCGCTGAATTGTACACTTCAAAATGCTTAAAATGGTAAATGTTATGTGCATTTTACATATTAACGAAAACGTGCACCTCACACAGCAGTTCTGAGTACTCAACAAATCCCTAAAGGAACAGCACTTAGCACAGTACTGGGCACATGGTGATTATGGTTTGCTTTTAATGTGGTGAGTCTGTATCTTTGTATGAAAAAGGGACTTGAGGGAAGTTTGACAGGAGGCTCAGCCATCAAGGAGAGAGAGACAAGGAGATGCTGACAGCCCAAATGAAAGGGATGCCGGGATGGTTCTGGGGTCCGACACTGACCAATGCAAACCCACTGGGGCTTGGAGCTTTCTGGCAATCCAAGGGCAGACACATCACTTCTACCTGAGAGTTTTGCCCGGCAGTCTCCGTGAAGACAGAAGTAGCTGCCGAGTCCAGGGTTCTGTGGAACCCATGAGGGAGGGAAGTGTCTCCCAAACATTTTCTCTACTCCAGAGGGATCCAACACCTGCATGTGTGTTTTGCCCATTTGATCACAGTAGCACAGATGCTGTCCTTCAAGATCACTGGGTCCAACTTTCTCACCTTATAATGGAGAGAAGTGAGGCCCAGAGAGATGGAATGGCTTGGGCAGGCTCACCAAGAAGAACTGGGTCTAGAATCCAGGCCTCGTGGGACTCCCACAGAGGAAATACATTAATGACCAAGATCACTGGGGTCTGAGTCAAGCGCCCAGCATCGATGGCCTGGGGCCTGGGGTGGTCCCAGCAGGGGGTTCTTGGGAGTGTGTGGCAGGGGAGGGAACATGGATCCCAGCAGGCTGGGCTGCAGTACCTTGATCCGCTGATCTACACTTGTCCACCCCTCTCTGGTTCTGCCAATAGCAACCTAATTCACGGACACAGCGTCACGAGTTCACAGCGATGGTCCCATTCAATGCAGCGTGGAGTAAGAAAAGTGGGGAGAGGGAGCCCCATGACCCCTGTGAGCAGCAGCTGCCTGGGAAGGCGTGTGCTGAGTTCAATGCACAAGGTGCCCTGGAAGCAGGGCTGAGCAGAGGGTAATGAATGCACTCATTTATGGTCAGAGAAACCATAGGACTCCTTTGACAGGCACTGCAATTCTGAATTTCCAGTTCAGTGGAGAGGAGGCCAAAGGAAGCGAGGGGGGCCATGGCCAGGAAGGCCTGCTGGGCCGCCTGTTGAGACAGCTCAGAGAGCCACCTCCCTCTAAGGTAAAGTGGTCCATTCACTCCATTCCATTAATCATTGCATATAATACTCGATAAACATCTGTGAGTGAAGAAGGCAATCTGACTCCATTCATGCTAAAATATGCCTAACTCTCAGCCTTTACCCTGCATGTTTCCTCAGTCTAGGGTTCTTGGTCCATGGACAAGCTCTGAAGGTCTGCTGACCCCCTTCGATCACAGGAAATGTTTTACACGCATGTGTGTCAGTTCATATTTCTGGGAAGAGGGTCTATAGCTTTTCACCAGATTCTCAACGAGAAAGTGTGTCCCTTGTGCCACTCACACCCCCCGAGGTGGGAGCCGGCTGCCCGTATTCTCATGAATACCGACCGACCTCAGCTGCAGAGCAACCCGAGCATGTGCCAGGCGGGGTACCTGCGATGCGGGTTAGACTCCAAATATATGGATCTTGGCGACAAAGTAAGCAAGAACCACAGGGCTTACCCACTGACCCTGGGACAGAAGGACAAAGACACCCCCCCCCCCCCGCTGCCCCAGGATGGAGGGTCTCCTATCACCTCTCGGCTAGAGATGAATTGTTCTGTTCTATATCTCCAACCTCCTCCCACCTGGGAGAGCCTCGAAGGCAGGGACTGCTGCTGTACCCCCGGCCCGCACTGACACATGATCACAGATAGTCAGGTTCAGTACGTCCTGGTTGATCAGGACTGAACTTGAGGCTTGACTGTTGGTACTTCTTCTCTGACCTGGACAAACTCTTAATATCCCAGAGGACCCGTCACCAGACTTCTCTGACCCAATGAAAAGCCAAAGGGAACACTCTGGCTTTGTCAAAGCCTGGAGTTCTCTGGGCTGAGCTGCTGGGGAGAAAGGGAAGCACCAAATAAAAGGATACTAAATGAAGGAGGACCCATCGTAGAAGGTGTAATGCAACCTGATGGCCTTCTTGGGTGCCTTCCACTCCTGAGAATGCGGGCCCAAGTGAAGATGATGGGCGGGAGGCTGGTGAGGGGTGGGAGGGGAAGTCTGGGCACCTGGAGGGTGCGGATGGCAGGAGCTTGGGGTCTGAGCATCCCCTTCGGGGGTTGACAGTAGATGAGGGGGCATCTTTGCCCTGTAGTTGCGTAAGATCATGGGGTAGAAGACATTCCTCCCTTTCCACGAGACCCTTTCGGCTTCTCTGCAGGGAAGGAGACCAGCATATTTTCTAGCCACTTGCCTCTCACTCACCAGGCTCTCTACAGCCCCTGCCCAGCTCCCAAGACTCCCATTCCATTTCCCTGTCCCCAAAGCATCTGTCCCTACCCCAATCCCTCATCCTTATAGGTAATGTTTTTAGGAAGGACTGGGAAGGTCCCCATACCCCTTTGAGACCAGCCCTGGACTGATTTCCACCTTTTGCACAGGGGTGGGGACCCATGGAGTGGAGCTGCATATGGAATGGGGTGGAAGAGCTGGAAGCTTTGATCACCTCCCAAACCTGAGCTTACAAAGGAAGACAGCTTCCTTCTGGAATGTCACAGTAAGGAGCAAATTGGCTGGCTGCCCTCTACGCATATTCTACAGCTGCAGTGACAGTGGCCTGGGAGTCCCAGGACACATATATGCTTAGATGTGACTCGGTTTGAAATCCTTTATGGCCCATGGTCTGGGCCTTTGGAGAAATGCAGATTCACTTGCTAGGACTTGTGGGACCCACAAAATCATAAATACCATTAATCACCCATGTCAGTGTTTTCTGAAAGCTGTCCCTTTTTTTCTAAGAGAACACCTGACAAATTATGTCAAGAAATAAACATTCTCAACTGTAAGGGTGTGTAAACTTTAAGAAGCCATGCAAAGGGGTCTCACCGGTGAGAAGGCAAAGAACATTGCCCTGGGACAGGCCCACTGAGCTGTGGGACCTCAGACAATGCCTTACCATGTGCTTGGGGTACCTCAGTTTCCTCATCTGTAAAACGGGCATAAACCTGCCTTTCTCATAAGGTCATAGTAGGACTGAAAAGGACTGTGAATGTGGAAGGACGAGGGACGTGTGTGTGAGGGACAACTATCACCCTGTCACTGTGGCTGGGGGCACTGGGCAGCCGACATGTCGTGATCACCCTCCAGGTACACACAGGCCATGCCCTCCTCTCCCATACACCCTCAACCACTAAGGTGCTCACATAAGGCGACACATCTCCTGCAGCTTCTCCCGGGCTTCAGGGCAGGGGTCGCTGAACTCGATAACCTCAGAGGCAGAGGTTCCCGCTCCTCGTCGTGGGGAGGTCAAGACTACTTCTTCCAAATTTGGGGGTTTGCCTGCAGTTGGACATGAAGAGGTTAGGGAGGGTTTTAGAAGATGGGTTCTCAAGACATCATGTTCACCTGGGGCGGGGGGGTGGGGAGAGCAGGAGCACTGCATCCCTTGAGAATCAAAATAACTGTGGGAGTCATTCATGCTTCCCGGGACAAGAATCCCCAGCGGGTCACTTATGAAACAGAGGCAGCGCTCTGTGGGTCAACCAAGCGTGTGTCAGGAACACTCATGCAGCGGGAGGAATCCAGCCACGTTTCCCCAAGTGCGGCCTGGTCCTGGCTGGAGAGAGCGCACACATGGCTGTGGTGGACGCAGAAGGGATTCCCTTGTGACACTTCTGACTTACGACAAAAAGTCCCAATTCCATCTCAATGGCTTCAACACTTCTCTGATGCTGGCTTATCTCAGCCTTCGGCAGAGGGCAGAGGGTATCAACTGAGACTCAGACTGTGATGTTTTGGGGGTTTTTGTGTGTGTTTGTGGTAAAATACATATAACAAAAATTTACCAACTTAATTTTTAAGAGGCAAGTTCAGTGGTATTAAATACATTCACAGTGCTGTGCAACCGTTATCACCATCTATTCCCATAACGCTTTTTATCTTATAAAATTGAAACTCTGTAACAATAACCCCCCATTCTCCCCTACCCCCAGCCCCTGGCAACTGCCAATCTACTTTCTATCTTTATGATTTTGACTGCTCTAAGTACCTCCTATAAGTGGAATCATACAGTATTTGTCTTTTTTATGAATGGTTTGTTTCATGTAGCATAATGTCCTCATGTTTCACCCATGTTATAACATATTGCAGAATTCCCTTCCTTTTTAAGGCTATATAATATTCCATTATAGGTACAGACCAAATCTTTCTTTTCAATTTTTTAAATTATGTATTTATTTGGCTGTGCCAGGTCTTAGTTGTGGCACTCGGGATCTTCATTGCGGCATGCGGGATCTTTTAGTTGTGGCAAGTGGCATCTTTTAATTGAGGCATGTGGGATCTAGTTCCCTGAACAGGGTTCAAACCAGGGCCCCCTGCACTGGCAGCACCGAGTCAACCACTGGACCACCAGAGAAGTTCCAATGATTGAGTTTTATATGTTGAACCATGCTTGCATTCCAGGAATAAATCCTGTTTAGTGTCATGTTGCATAATCCTTTTATTATGCTGCCAAATTCTGTTTGCTAATATTTTGCTAAGGATTTTTGCATCAATGTTCATCAGGTATATTGGTCTGTAGTCTTCTTCTAGTGCCTTTGGCTCCAACATCAGGGCAATATTGGCTTCACAGAATGAGTTGGGAAGTGTTCCCTCTTCACTTTTGGGGAAAAATTTTAGAACGATTGGCATTAATTCTTCTTTAAATGTTTGGTAGAGGGCTTCCCTGGTGGCGCAGTGGTTGGGAGTCCGCCTGCCGATGCAGGGGATGCAGGTTCGTGCCCCGGTCCAGGAGGATCCCACGTGCCGCGGGGCGGCTGGGCCCGTGAGCCATGGCCACTGGGCCTGCGCATCCGGAGCCTGTGCTCTGCAGCGGGGGAGGCCGCAGCGGTGAGAGGCCAGCGTACCACCAAAAAAAAAAAAAAAAAAAAATGTTTGGTAGAATTCATCATTGAAGTTATCAGGTCCAGGGATTTTCTTTGCTGGAGATTTTTTTTTTAACATCTTTATTGGGGCATAATTGCTTTACAATGGTGTGTTAGTTTCTGCTTTACAACAAAATGAATCAGTTATACATATACATATGCTCCCGTATCTCTTTGTTGGGAGATTTTTGATAACTGCTTCAATCTCTTACTATTTATAGGTATAGTTCAAATTTTCTATTTCTTCATGATTTCGTCTAAGTAGGTTTTGTGTTTTAGGAATCTGTCCACTTCATGTAGGTTATCCAATTTGTTGGCATACAGTTAGTTGTTCATAGTACTCTCTGATAATCCCTTTTATTTCTGTAGAATCAGTAGTTGTGTCCCATTTTCAATTCTGATTTTAGGAATTTGAGTCTCCTTTCTTTTTTTCTTAGTCCATCTAGTTAAAGATTTGTTAATTGTGTTGATCTTTCTGAAGAATCAACTTTTGGTTTCATTGATTTTCTGCTGTTTTTATATTCTCTATTTAGTTTATCTCTGCCCTAACCTTTACTTCCTTCCTTCTCTAGCTTTGGGTTTAGTTTAATAAAGTTCCTTAAGTTGTAAAGTTAGGTTGTTTACTTGAGATCTTTCTTGCCTTTTAATATATAAGCATTAATAGCTATAAATTTTCCCCTTAGCATTGCTTTCATTGTACCCCATAAGTTTTGGTATGCTGTTTTCATTTTCATTTGTCTCTAGTATTTTCTAGTTTTCCTTGTAGTTTCTTCTTTGATCCATTCATTAAGTGTGTGTTATTTAATTTCCACAATTTTGTAAACGTTCCAGTTTTCCTTCTGTTATAGATTTCTAACTTCATCCCATTGTGGTTAGATAAGATACTTTTAATGAAATCTATTTCTTTTAATCTACTGAGACTTAATTTGTGGCCTAACATATGACCTATGCTAGAAATGTCCATGTATACTTGAAAAGAATGTGCACTGTTTTTGTTGTTTTGTTTGTGTCCTGCATGTGTCTGTTAGATCTAGTTGATTTATTGTGTTGTTTTTTATTTTCTTACTTCTGTCTGTTATTCTATCCATTATTGTGAGTGGGTTATTGATGTCTCCCATTATTACTGTAGAACTACTTGTTTTCAACTGGTCAGGTTTTGCTTCATATATTTTGACGGCCTGTCATTAGGTGCATAAATGTTTATAACTGTTGTATCTTCTTACTGTATTGAAATTTTATTATTATAGAATGTCCTTCTTTGTCTCTTGTAATCTTTTAAAATTTAAAGTCTATTTTATCTGATATTAGTATAGTCACCCCTGCTCTCCTTTGTTTACTATTTGCATGGAATATCTTTTTCCATATTTTCACATTCAAACCCACTTGTGTCTCTGGATCTCAAGTGAGTCTCTTATAGCGTAGAGTTGCATCATGAGTTTCTATTCATTCTCCCAATCTCTGTCTTTTGATTAGAAAATTTAACCAATTGACATTTGAAGGAATTACTGATAAGGAGGGACTTGCTTCTGTTACTGTGTTTTTTATTTTCTATATGCCTTATTAGAGCTTTTTGTTCTTCATATCCTGCATTAGTCTTCATTTGTTTTCATTTTTGTAATGAAATTTTAAAATTTCTCGTTTCCTTTTCTGTATGTTGTAGTTATTTTCTTTGTGGTTACCATGGGGATTACATTTAACATCCTAAGGTTATAAGACTCTGCTTTGAATTTTACCAGCTTAACTTCAATAACGTACAAAAACGCTCCTCCTTTACAGCATCATCCCCATCACTGTCAGTTGTTAATGTCCTAAAAATTACGTCTCTTCATATCGTATGTCCCAAAACATAAATTAACAATTCTTTTAAATGCATTAATCTTTCAAATTATGTAGAAACTAAGATTTGGAGCTACAAACCATAGTTAACTGGCTTTTACACTAATATTTTCTTTAAATATATTAGTCTCTTAAATCATGTAGAAAAACAAAAAGTGCAGTTACAAACTGCTGTTACAATAATACTAGCTTTTATTATTGCCTATGTATTACCTTTATTGAGGTCTTTATTTCTCCATATAGCTTTGTGGTTCTGTCTAGTGTCCTTTCATTTCACCTTGTAGGACTCCCTTGAGCACTTCCTGCAGCACAGATTTAGTTGTCATGAATGAACTGCCTCAGGTTTTCTATGTCTTAATGTCTTGCTCAGTTTTGAAGCACAGTTTTACTGAATTCGGGATTGATTCTTAGCTGACAGGCTTTTTCTCTAAGCATCTTGAATATATTTGCTCTGTACCTTGTATCCTCCAAATTCTGATGAGAAACCTGCTAATGATCTTATTAAAATTCACTGTATGTGAGGATTCACTTCTCTCTTACTACTTTCAAGATTCTGTTTTTGTCTTTGTCTTTTGAAAGTTTGATGATTCGTGTGTCTTGGTGTGGGTTTCTCTAAGTTCATCTTTCTGGGAGTCTGCTGAGCTTCTCTGACGTTTAGCCATTATTTCTTTAAATATTCTCTCTGCCTCTTTTTTTTTTTTTTTTTTTTTTTTTTTTTTTTTTTTTTTTTGCGGTACGTGGGCCTCTCCCGTTGCGGATCACAGGCTCCGGACGCGCAGGCTCAGCGGCCATGGCTCACGGGCCCAGCCGCTCCGCGGCACGTGGGATCTTCCCGGACCGGGGCACGAACCCGCGTCCCCTGCATCGGCAGGCGGACTCTCAACCACTGCACCACCAGGGAAGCCCTCTCTCTGCCTCTTTTGATCTCTCTTCCTCTTCTGGAACTCCCACATGCCTATGCCACTTGATGGTGTCCCACAGTTCCCTTAGGCTCTGTTCATTTTTCTTCAATCTTTTTTCTTTCTGTTCTTCAGACTCAATAATTTCCATTGTCCTGTCTTCAAGCTGATTCTTTCTTCTGCCTGCTCAAATCTGTGGTGGCAATGTTTTGTGCTTATTTCCGTTATTTTCACAGTTATCCCCCATGGCAAGTCTTAGGTGGTATGAGGATATGATCACATAAAATTGTGGAGGTGATCATCCATGGCTGAATTTCCAGAAGCATCTATTCAGGTCCTGCCTGCTTCTGAGCCTCTGCTGCCTACTCAGCTGGAGCCCCATGCTCTCCCTTGATATATGCAGGCTCATCTTCACCTTGGACTCAAAAATAAAATGAGTCTTCAGGCCAGGGGCATTGCTTAGGCTCCAGCTGAGCCCTGAAGGCCTCAGAATGGAGTCTTTCTCACTGTCAGCCAAGTTGAGGTTTCTGGTTGGTGCCTGGGTACCATGTCTGGTATCTGTCACCTTGAGTGGTTCCTGGTCCCTTTCCTGACTCCTCCAGCCATGAGACCAGAGGCTTGACCCTGAGGCCCAGCTACCTGCTGGCTGACCTCCTGGAACATCTGCTGGCCTGAGCATCCCTTTCTGGCCTGCCCCTAGTTGCTCCGGGTCCCCAAGTGTGACAACCAGGAACCACTGTTGACAGATTTCTCTCAATTCTTTGCCTGTAAAGTTGGGCTGTGCTCCAGAAATAGCTGTTGTCTGCTCAGGGAGTAGGTCCAACTCCTGGAGCCTGTCTGCTCCAAGTCTGCATGACCCTAGAACTGCAAAGGGGGCCAGCTGGCAAGGCGTGACAGCACGTGTACATGGAACAGAGAGCAGAGGTCCCAAACCCAAAGTGACTTAAAACCACAACAACTCTACAATAGGTTCTTTAAGCTAGGGTACTTTGGAGTGAAAGTGGGTATAATTAATAGTTATGCCAGGACAACAGCATAAACTGGGACTTCCCTGGGCAAGCTAAGACACACGGTTACTTATAAACTATTAGGGAAGGTTAACCACCCATCCTAGCATGCCTGTGTGAGAATAATTTCTAAACAATATCAGGAACCTATAAGAAATGCAGCAGCGTTGAACATCCTAGTGAGAATGATGCAACGTCATGGCGTAATCACATCCTCAGGTGGCAGAGGAAAACAGCCACGTAGACAAAGAGACCAACAAACACATGTAACTTTTGTTTTGGAACAACCTTACTCAAGGCATCACCCCGAGGTCATTAGGAAGAAAAAAATCATGAAATCACTGGGTGTCCTGAGGGTACTGTTTCCCCTCAAAGTGACTGCATTGACTTAGGGCCAGCTCAGGAGGAGATGTGATAAACCAGGAGCATACAAAGGGGGCTGCTGGAAGTGATGTTCACAGTGACAGAAAATGTGTCATGAGAGGTAAAGGAACAGGGGAAACAAGAGTCTGAGGATGTCACCTCCATCAGGGAAGGTGTTCCTTGTCTTAGAATCCACATGTGTACCCACAGCACTCAGAACAGTGACTAACAACTAGCAACTGTTCAACAAACATTTGTTCACTGACTGAAAGGCTACAGGATCAACCTGATATGGAGAGTGAGGCCTGGAAGAAGGCAAATCTCATAGCAATCCGAGGTGGGCTCAGGAATATAAAGCCAAGCTTCTCAACTTCTAGCCTTACCTCCAGTGTCTGTGGGAATCACTGGACAGTCTTTCAGCATCCCAAACTTCTGTGGATTCGCCCACCACCACTTTGCGAAAACAGTCCCTCCCCTACCCCACCACTCTACCACCACAGCCTGGGGGGCCCTGGAAGTTCCACGAGAGAAAGTTCCTTCTCTGCCCTCTCCAGCCCCAACTCATCTCTCCTCCAAGCTCGGGCCGCACAGTCACTGCTACCCTGTTTGGTCTCACCTGCCACCAGTTCTTTCCTTTAAGCCTTTCCTTCTGCTCTGTGTTTCCTGCAACAGAATAGGAATGGCCTCTATGTCTGTTTTCTGCCCACATAAACTGACCCAGCTGGGGACACACGGTTAGGCTTGGTATCCGAATACATCCGTTCAGGTACTGGTTCCCCCACTTGCTGGGTGAGTATGGCTAACACAGGTCTCTCTCTGAGAAGAGGGGGTGAGTATGTGATAACATAGGAGGCAGAAGACGTGGGTTTGCTAGGGGTGTTGCCCCAGGTGAGAGGAACCGCATTAACAGAAATGGAGCGCTTGTAAACATTCAAACGATGAGACTGCAAAGTGGAGTGACTGGGTTGAGATTTGTCACCTTTTATGGGACAGAATCTGTCAACAGCTGCTGGGTCTCCAGCCAGGGCAGCTATATATCCTTCCTATCAGAAAACCAAATCAAATCATCTCATCAACCTACACAGGATATCCTCTATCCCCCTCCCCATCCCACCCCCACCACCAAAGATAGGTCAAACGGTCTTTCTGGGAATCACTATTACCTGTTTTCTTCTTGACTTCCCTTCCGGTTGAGAGGGAAAAGCTCAGACAGCCAGTAGAGGAGTCGTAGACAAGCTGGTAAGGCGAGTTCACTCGCACGGCTGGGATGTTTGTGGAGGAATCTGGAGTGGAACAGATGGGATTCTGCTTTCAATTTTTTTATTTTAATTTTTAAATCAAAAATATAATAACGAAGTTTTTGTCCTAGTTGTATGGTAGACCAGATATTCTAAAGTGCCCTGTTGTTACAAAACAACCAATTTCTGGAAGAAGAAGATTTTTTAATGCTGGAGAAGGCTCAGAGTAGTTAAGAGAAATCTTTAAAGTTCTCCTCTACGGTGTCGCCCCTTCCCAGCCCTCAATATCTCCCAAGAATGAGTGGGGTGGTGGTGGGATGAATTGGGAGATTGTGACTGACATATTTACACTAATATGTATAAAATAGATAACTAATAAGAACCTGCTGTGTACGAAATAAATAAATGAAATAAAATTCAAGAATGAAATGACACCAGAGCAGGGAGCAAGGAAGAGAAAGCAACCACAGGTGACGTTACTCTACGGATAAATGCAGATATAACTGCTGCACTAGGTCAAGAGAATAAACACTGGGCTAGCTAGAAGGCAAGTGAGAGTAATCTGCTCCCCCTTACCCAAGCCACAGAGATCAGATTTTTCTTCCACAATAGATTAGTCTCTTGCAGAATCACATTGTCTTGTGTAAAATCACTCGATACCTGACCACGTAAGAATTCAAATTTAGCACCCCTTTACTTGTGGAAAATCTTGATCATTCTTCTATAAACCTCATCAAATCATTTGCTTATTCTCCCCCCCAAATACAGTCATTTCACTAGTTGGGCATAAAACTGTTAGGAAATGTCAAGCAATTCATCACGGCTCATTCAAATTCATCAAGAAAATGGCAAACCTGACC
The DNA here is from genome assembly GCF_026419965.1 of Kogia breviceps. Lineage (NCBI taxonomy): Eukaryota > Metazoa > Chordata > Mammalia > Artiodactyla > Physeteridae > Kogia > Kogia breviceps. Next base: position 3,945,473 of record NC_081319.1, on the reverse strand, counting down.
TCCTAAGTAGACAAAAACTATACCCAGAGACTGCACACTGCATGATGCAAGCTCATAAACAATCACCTTCACTGGCGGAAGCTAGGACCACATGAAAAGAACTAATAATAGCCAATGTTGGGAAAGATGGAATGAAACCAGTCAATCCTGCTGGTGTAGAGAAAATTCATCAAGCAATATTTAGCAAGAACTATATACATATTGAGACCCTCTGCCCAATAATCTCTCTGCCGGGAGATTAATCTTAATAACCAACACAACAGTGATAAGAAGCAATGTGCAGGAAGCTGTGTATTACAATGTGTATTATACTAATAACAAGAAACCTGGAAACCTAAGCATTCAGTTAATTATGGAACGTGAACGTTAGAAGGACTCTACACTCACTCAGAATGACAATTGTGAAAGGTGTATAGCCATGTTGGAAAAGACTGTATCTGTTAAGTAAAGGAAACTGAAAAATAGAAAAAGTGCAGTATTCTTAGGGGAAAAAAAAAATACACACACACACACACCCAGAGGGAGGAACCACAAAGGGAACTGCAAACGTGAAAAAATAGTTAGCACATAAAAATGGCAAGATTATCTGTTTTCTTTTTTGTTGTTTTATTTAATAATGTTGCCATCAACTAAAAATCAAGGAACAGTCCAGTTTTCTTTCCAGACAAGCCAGGACTAGTAGGTATTGGACAGGGAAAAAGACAGGAAGTAATTTTATTACTGAAGAAATACTACCTTAGCAATGGGTATATTCTGGTTACAGCTTGCAAGGAACACCACTCCAGACTCAGTAACAACTTGGCTCTACTTCAGCAGTTAGATGGTTCAGAAAAGCAAAATTCATGCAAAACAGATCAACGAGAGTTTGAATCTTCTTTTTAAAGCCCTGAGAAACCTATCTAATTCAAGTCCTTCTAAGGTGAATGCTTTTCCAAAAGAAATGGATCGCTCCTTCATTTATATTTTGTTATCTAGATTTTCTTTTCAAACTCTTGGCTTGTTTAAAGGGAGGCACATCAGGAGTAGATGTGCCAACAAGTAAGAGCGATTTCCTGAGGAGTGTGATGGAGGAGAGGCTTGCCCAGCGCTCTGCCGATGCAGCCAGACAAACCCATCACCGAGACGCTCTCTGCAAAGTCTCCTTCACTAGGTTAACCACAAGCCCCGAGAGCTGCAGGAAGCCACTGCATCACAGGTGAAAGCCTATGACCTTCCAAGATGCTTAAACACCTTGCGAGGTGGAGCGCTAACGGGGACAACGACTTCCTTTTCAAGGTGAAGGGACCTAATGTTCAGGAAGGAGAGCACCGCTTGCAGGTCTGAGGGTGGGGCGGTTGGGCTGGGGCTACCAGGACCCCTCCCATGGACTCGCCTACCCACACAACAGACCATCAGGCAGCTGCGCCCCAAATGAGGTGGAGCTCTGAGCCCTGTATGGAGTGCAGGGCGCAAAACTCCCTGCCTGCTGACAACGAACTAGAGCATAATCAGAGGACCTGTGTTACCAGAGCACAGCTGATTCTGAACACAACGGGCAGAGTACCTGCCTTTAAAACAGAGAGACCCCCACCCACTTCATGGTAAACAGTGGGAGGATGCTTGATTGGGGCTTTATGTTAGAAAAGGAAACCAAAGTTTGTCAAAATAACCTTCTCTATCTTGTATTTAACAAAAATCCATTGATATCGTAAGCATATGCTAATTCTTATAAGAAATAGATATGACTGTTTTTTTCAGGTGGTGTGATTTTCCTTTTCTCCTGAATGGCTGTATGACAGCAATAAAACATGAGTCCCTTCATGTCTGCCTTTTTCAAAAATATCCAAATTTTTACTGTTAACCCTTTGATAACCAAGTCGTCCTTTCTCCATGGAGTAGTCACCCTAGATGACTCTCCTGTCCTCAGCAGTGAACTAGTTTTGCTCCTCCTCATCCCTAATGAGTGGCTCCGTGTGGGCACCCAGAAGCTCTCCAGCATCATTTTCATTGACTTCACGAAATCCCACATTTTTTTCCCCAAGCACTGCAATTTTACTAGGCAATTTATTTCCCCTGTGTATGTATGTACATTCTCATCAGGTGTTTAACCTCTGACCACCAAGGGAAGCCTGACACACATTCAGAGGACAGGGACAGACACTAAAAAGGATGGGTTTTATAGGTTAGGGCAAATGGTTATGGGATGTAAACTTTTTATGATTCGCATGAGGCCTCCTAACAGTGAGGACCTTCAGGCATTCACAATGAACACCTATATACAGTGAGGACCTTCAGGCATTCACAATGAACACCTATACACCCACCAAGCTTAAGAGATACAACAGTACACATATGACTGAACTGCTGTCTTCCAGATCCCAGATGTTCCCCCTCCTGCTAGCAGAGATCACTTCCTCTAACTCTGCATCTGTTATTCCCATTCAGCTCTTGTACTTGTACTTTGTATAATGTACTATAAGCAATGTTATAATTTTGTTATTTTAAACTTTAAATAGTATTATACCAAATGTATCCTTCTATAACTTTTTTTTTTTTTTTTGCTCAACACAATTTTTTTAGTTTATCTATGTTGATATGTGTGTTTCGGTGCTTGATTCATTTTCACTTCTCATTATGTTCCATCATCTAGATAGACTATAATTTATTTTTCTCCTGTTGATGGACATTTAGGTCGTTTCCATTTTTTTCCATCCCAAACAATTCTACAGTAAACTTTCTGCTATGACTTCTTGCACGTGTGTGTGCGTTTGTCTAGGGCACTACAACTCTCAAGCGTGGCCTATGAACCCACACCAGACCACGAGCAGCTGAGTACAAAAACCGGGAATACGCATTTAGAAGACTATGTAACAACTCGATGTTGCTTAACAATTTGACGTTGTTGTGACGTTATCATGTTTTTCAGAGGGGTGATCCACAAGAGACTGCAAATTTTACAAAGTGGTCCTTCATTGCAGAGTTTGAGAATCACAGCTCTAGAGAACAACCCAGCAGAGAAACTGCTGGGTTGTAAGATGCTAGAGCATCTCCCACCTTGCAGACACCACCAAGCTGTTCTCCACAGGACTTGCACCGATATACACATTCACCTGCAGTGTTCGAGAATACCTGTTGCTTCACATCCACCTCAACTCTTGGAAACGTCAAACGTTTAAGCTGGGGACTTGACCTTTCCACTGCACTCTTGGTGGTACGGTCTAGCCTTTCGCCTAAGAGCTGAAGCTCAGGGACCCACCTTTCCCCATCTGACCGACACTGCAACCACTTCTCCCGACGGTGCCGATGAGGCAGTCGAGAGCCATCTCCTTGGCAGGTGGAGAAGCTGGCTGGCCTCCACGAAGCGCCTTGTAATGTCCAGGGGGTTGGCACCTACTAAAGGAATCATCAAAGGCAACTACTCATTTTCCTCCAGCGTGGGGCTAATGCTTCTATGAAAGGACTTGCATAAACAGCCCAGGAAGTAAGGGGGAGCGAGTGATCTATTCCTAGGGTGAGCAAGTATGAGGGGCCTCCTAATGAGGGCCTCGAGCTCCCAAGACCTGTCAGGTGGCACTTTGCCCTCTGCCTCCTTGCCCTTCTCTCTTCCCACCCACGGGCCTGGGGACTAATGCTACTGGTATTTAAAATAACACGGACTCCAGAAGGCCCCATCACTGATGAAACTCTGGGTCCCTGATCTTGGGATGACACTCTCATTGTGGACAGACCCCGGTTCTCACGACTCTCCTGGTTCTGGCTCTGCTTGGCTCTGTCTTGCTACCCACCAACTGGCCCTCCTGATTTACCCCCTCCTCCTGGGGGCTGCCTCTCTCTACCTCGGCATCATTTCCACAAACTGCCCCCCCTTCAATACCTCACACTGTTCTCATGGCCAACCTCTCAATCTGGGCTCAGCAAAGCTGGAGGGATGGGAGGACAAAATGGAGAACGGAGAGGGGTGAAAGGATGATTCTTGGGGGTGGTCTCAGGAAGGAGCTGAGTTGCAAAGCAGACCATTGGCTGCCACCTTTTCATGGCGCGTCCTTGTAGACCTGTCTGGGGTGGGTGCAGTGGACGCATATACATATGCCCAGGCCAGACCCTTCCAGGCCCAGAAAAAATGAGCCAGGATCCGGTGAGCCAGACTTCGCCGACTTACTGGACACGGACTCCAGCATGGCCTTCATCTTCAGGGTGAGGAGCTCGGTCAGCAGGTGGATACACTGCCTCTGGAACCTGTGCAGGGTCTCCTGGCTGGATGGCCCCTGGTGGCCGTCGGTGGGAGAGTGCATGGAGAATTTGGCCGGCCCAGTGGAAGCGGGCAGCATCGGCAGTGGTAGCACTGGCGGTGGTGGCTTCTTCTGGACAGGGGCCTGCACAGGGGCCGGTTCCATAAGCACCACGGGTGGGGCTCCAATGTTGATCTCCAGGCCCAGGATTTCAGAAGGGGTAGGGATCATGGGGTCAGTGATCAGCTCCTCCCAGGTGAACTCAAAGATGTTTCTGACGCCCTTGGGTACAGAAATGCCTGCATTCTGGCAGATGATGAGCAGCCTGGAGATGCCGTGGCAGTGTATTGCTGGTATAGTTCTCGGTTACTCTTGATGTCATTCATGGTCCTAGAGCACGCATACTGTTAAGTAACACTGTCCATCTCAGACAAGAAGGACCTTCAGCTGTGAGGAGGCAGACACCCTGAGAGCTGAATGAGAGCCAAAGTTCTCACCTAAGGTGAGGCCTTGGGGACAGATGGAATGGAAGTGCTGAAATGGCCCTTACAGGTCATTGAGCCAGTGCATCCTCCTATGCGGGTGCAGAAATAATTGGTCACTCTCTCCCACAAAGGCATGCCCCCCCCCGTCACCCCACTTCCCTTCCCGGGGACGCATCAGAGACCACGTTAGTGAGTCACTTTGGCAGGGGCCTGGGGATGAGCAGGTTCCCCAAACGGACCCCGGGCTGGAGCAAGGGAAAGGATGGGGAAGGGAAAAATGTTCCATCGCACCTTTCGCAGTCAGAGATCTGAGGGTGGAAGATCTGCTTGTGGTCTCTCAATAAAAACCTGCAAAAACAAAAAGATGTTTTCACCGGTTCCCTCTGCGGGAAGATGATGTGGAAGCTCCTGCTTGCAACGCGAGGATGGGCCTGGATGCAACACGTACATCCAAGGGCGGATGGGAAAGGAGAAGGAGGATGCATTTTTTTAATCCAATGACTAACATCGTTTACCACATCTCCTCAAATCTAGAACTTCTGACAACTCCTGCTACCACAGCCTTCTAGCCATCAGTTCTACCACCTTCCATCCTGACAGCCGCTCCCCATGACGCCCATGGCCCTCTTCTCCTGCCAGACAATCCTTCTTTCACTCTTCAAACCGTGGCCTCTGGAGCCACCCCCAATTTGCCATTCCAGAACTGTGCCCCTGGTGCGCACCCTCAGCATTTACAGTGCAGCTAGCTGCCCTGGCGTGAAAAGGCTGTTATCTTTCTGGTTCCACTGATGAGGAATCGAAGGCTTATAGAGACAGAGCTCTTGGTCAGGACCTGCCTGCAGACTCTTGGCATAGAGACCTTTCCAAACCCAACACGACTTCCTCACGGGCCTCCAACTGAACTGCCCATCCATCAGCTAAAAAATCTCCTATAGGAACAAGAGTCTCACAGAGCAACCCCTTCAGACATTCTGCTGGTTTGCAGATAAACTGGCTTCCTACATCCATTTGCTGAGCCCCTCGCTTCTCTATTCCTCAGCTTTGGAGACTCAGAAAAATAGGTTCGTTTTTGAAATGATGAGTCTACAGAACAAAGAGACCACTCAGAATCTTGGTCATCTGGGCAACCGGCCAGAGGGATCTGACCCTGACCGCGCAGGGCAGATCGGTTTTAAAGCCGGGATTCAAAGGAAGAGAAGACGAATACAATCCTTGAAATTTTAACTGGTTTTTAGGAACCCCACCCCACCCCCTACCAGTTCCTTTCTTGCGAGGTTAATTTTGAAGGTATGCCTTACAAATAGATAAAAGCTGGTTTTTAAAACAGTTTTATTGAGATATAATTCACATACCATACAATTCACCCTTCTTAAAGCGTACAATGGTTTTTAGTATAGTCACAGTTGTGCAGCCATCACCATCTAATTTTAGAACGTTTTCATCACCCCCCCCCAAAAAACCCATTGGCACTCACTCTCCGTTCCTCCTCCCCCCAGGCAACGACTAATCTGCTGTATGCCTCTAGAGTATGATCTGCCTGTTCTGGACATTTCCTATTACTGGAACCATACACTATGTGGTTCTTCGCGACTGGCTTCTTTCTTTTACCGTCATGTTTTTGAGGTTCATCCAAGTTACAGCACGTATCAGTGCTTCACTCATACACTTCATTATATGGAGAGACCACCATTTGTTGATTCTTTCAGTATCTGTTGGACACTTTGGTTGTTCCCCGTTTTTGACTATTACGATGGAACGTTCAGGCACAAGTTTTCCTGTGAATGGATGCTTTCATTCTCTTGGGCTGATACCCAGGAACGGAATTGCTGGGTCATATGATAACTCAATGTTTAACATGTTCAGGAACTACCAGGCTGATTTCCAAAGCAGCTGCACCATATTCTACAGTTCTTTTTACAAAACCTATAATGTATGAGGCTTTAAATTTCTCCGTGTCCTTGTCAACACTTGTTATTATGTCTTTTTGATTTTAGTGCGATCCTAGAGGGTGTCAAGTGGTACGTCATTGTGTTTCGGATTTGCACTTCCCTAACGACTAATGATGTTGAGCACCTTTCCACGTGTTTATTGGCCACTTTTCCACTTTGATATCTTCTTTGGAGAAAAGTCTTCTCAGATCGAACAACTGTTTCTTTTGAAAAGAAGTGTCATCTTAAATTAAATGCACAAATAACCTCTATTTGTTACCATGTATTTATCTCTGCAAAATTCAGCTGGAGGTGACCACATGACTCCATTCTGGCCTATGAGATGCAGGTAGAGCTGTTGGGTGGGATCCTGGATATCTTTTCAAGAAGTCTGTCTGCATGGAGAGAACACTTTTTCTTTACTCACTGCCCTTCTCTTTCTTCTTGTCTGGAAAAGGATGAGATGGCTGTACCTCTCGCAGCCACCTGGAGTCATGAGGTTACCTTGAGGAGGGAAGCCATGCATTAAAGGTGGCCGATGGGCTTCCCTGGTGGTGCAGTGGTTGAGAATCCGCCTGCCAATGCAGGGAACGCGGGTTCGTGCCCCGGTCCGGGAAGATCCCACATGCCGCGGAGCAGCTGGGCCTGTGAGCCATGGCCACTGAGCCTGCGCGTCTGGAGCCTGTGCTCCGCAACGGGAGAGGTCACAACAGTGAGAGGCCCACATACGGCAAAAAAAAAAAAAAAAAAAAAAAAAAAGGTGGCCAAGCAGAGGCACAGAGCCCGGACACCTGCTGACATTGCGGCACCCACACACCAGCACTTAACCACCTGCCTCCAAACTTGTTTCACCTGAGAGAACGAACCCCTAATCTCTATAAGCCCCTTTATTTAGATCTCTGTTCCTGCAGCCAAATGTGATTCCTGATGGACAGCCGGCCGTGTGGGAACACCATCACTCTCTCCTTTCCGTGTATCTAATTTTCATTGTCCCTCGTTCATTTTTCCATCACTGAGACACAGGCCTTGCCCTCAAGTAGCTCAATGTTCAACAGGCAGAACAGACTTACAAAATTGATATAAGGGTCACACTGCCAAAAAAACGTACAAAGGCCATGAAAACCCAAAGACAAAAGTCTAAAGGAAGCTGCACTGAAGGCTGTCATAGAAGATGAATAAGAAGTCACCAGGCAGGTAAGAGGGAGAAGGCATTCTTGGTAAAAAGAAGAGTATGTACAAAGGAACAGAGACATTTAAAGCATGGCAGGTTCAGGGAACCACAAAACACATCAGTATGGTTGGGGGCTCGGGGCTCTATGGGAAAGTAGCAGACAAAGCTGGAAAAGTGTCTAGAATCAGATCGTGAAGGGCCTTGTCTGCCATGCCGAAGAATTTGTGTGCTATGTAATCACATACTCAGTGCAAATACTCAATGTATCATCTTTAATTGCTAGTTGCATCTCATGTGGTCTCTGCAAACAGAGGGCAAGCGTCACATCTCCTCCCCCTTTTACAGCCTCCATGATGCTAAATAAGACACCAGGTAAGCTGCCACATGCCAGAAAGTGAAAAATACGTATAGCATGAAAATCCGACAGATAGCCCAATAGGCCCATGTAGATGGCTATAAACAAAGTTTCACTTAACAATTCCCACAAGGAAATAAACAGAGCACGGAAGACGTTTATAAAGGATATGCTAAACGACGGTCCTCATTCCAACATCTTCAAAGTTTTGCAGGCTGTCTCCTCTCAGGGGCAGGACAGAGACGAGGGGAGGAGTGCACACACACAGGCTACTGTGACGTCTGAGTGCCCTCTGCCAGGCAGAGGGAAATCCAGAAAAGGCAGTGTCCCCGGGCGGCTAAGAACTCAGGCCATGCGACCTTGAGCCTGGCACTTGTGGACGCTAGGCCCTGCCTCCCAGGACCGTGGGGATTAAATGAGGGCGTGTGTGTTAAGGGAGGGCACAATGCCTAGCAGAGGTAAGTGCTCAATGAATGTTAAGCAGAAAAAGATAGTCATGTGAAGTCGCTGAAGAAGGCCGTGCAATGGAAATGACAAACTGGTTCAGAAGTAGGTGACGAGTGAACAAGGAGAGGAAGAGCACTCCAGGTGATGAGAACAGCACTTGTTCGGGCTGGAGGCTCTAAATAGCCTGGCAAGTTTGGGGAACTGCAAGTAACTGGAGGATGCTGCGGGTTACTTGCGGGGAGGGGCGCGGGGTGTGTGTGTGGGAGGTGTGGGCAGCAGCCTGCTGAGAGGAGCTGGTGTAAACCGCTGAACCCTGACTTCATCTTGCAGATGATGGGAAACCACAGGACTGCTAGCAGAGGTGGCATCTATATTGTAGGGCGCTCCTCCCAGGGGCCAGCAGTGTGGTGGGAAGGAGTGTGAGAAATACGACTGCGGTGGGATTAGCCGAGGAGGAGAGCTGTACCCACAGCACCCCAATTTCTGCCTACAGTAAAATAGCAATTTCCAGCCCACGCACCTGAAAGAGCACTTCAGAAGGCACAGACCCGGCAAACTCCCAGGGGTACACCGTGGGGCGCAAGCAGAACAAGGGTGAAGAGTGGGGAGGTTCTGAACAGGCTTTGGGAACATCAAGGGCGCCCAAAGAAGAAGGAAGCTGAGGGGGAAATCCAGGCATGGCTTTGAAAAAAAGAGAAAAGGGCATACTTCCTTCTCGAACTGGCACTGATTCAAGAATACATTTTTGGGTGGAAGTTGTATCCAGCTGTGTATTTAAAACCAAAATTAAACTTTGCTCCCTCAAGTAATCTAGTCCTGACTTTCTCTGCTATTTTCTCTCGTCTCCGGCTCTCTCTGGTTTTAACCAGAACGCTTCTGGTAAGGACACGGAGCAGTCCAGATGTAACCATGAGGCCGCATCCGTGAGTCAGCGCAGCTTCAGGCTGGGACAGGCAAGAGAACAGGCCCGCGCCTGATGCGCGGAAGAAGTGGAAAAGGAATTAGAAAAACGAATAGACGCTGTCCTCTCCATTCAATATATAAAGAACGTTCTGGACAGATGCTTGAATTCTCTAGCAGATGAGAGAAGTGGACCTGAGAGCAAGGAGAGGGGGGTCACGTGCATACGATCAAGCTTAACCGCCTGCTGCCCAGCGAGGTTTGCTCTCGAGACTGCAACCTCAGTCACCGCTCTTCCTCGAGTTGAATCCACTTGCAAACCACGTGCATCCTCTACCAGGGGGATCTACGGTGGCACCAAAGGGCCATTAAGATGAGTCTCCCGGCAAGACCCATCGAGAGAAAAAAAAAAAGATCAATGCTTTGACCCAGTGATTTTAGTTCTGAAAGTAATGCCCAAGGGAACAGTTTTAAAAGGAGGGAAGATAGTTCTTCAAATGTGGTCAAACCAAACAAAAAGATGCTTATAGCTACTTCATTCCTAACAGTGAAATAACGTAGCCAGCCAACAACTGAGGAACTGTTTGACAACGATGCAGATTAATATGAAGTATTAGGCAGCAAAAAAATAACGAGCTCAGTTTTGAGAAACGTTAAATTAAAAAAAAAAAACCCACAAATAGTAGGTCTACATTGATTACACATCCCATAAACACCTATGCTGATCATAATTGGAAGCAGAAATACAAAGTCTTTCAGTTTTAAGGTAAAGATGACACTTTAGGAAAGGAGACAATAAACAAGCGTCCCTGAAAAGCAAGCAGCATGTTCTCAGACAGGCTTGTGACCTGGGAGACCTGGGCTGGGAGCAGGGCCCATTCTCGTGTTTCCTGGTTTCCATATCAACGCTGAACAACCGAGACTGTCTGTGCAGAGAGGAGTGGTGTGGGGACTGAGAGGTCAAGAGCTACACCCGTGTTCGAGCTCAGGGAAGCTTACGTGCTGATAACGACCAAATAGGAACAGAACACATCGTACCCCAGGGAAGGTTTTTACAACCAGGCAAAACCACCACCTAGCAGGTGAGCTTAGAGTTAGAGAGAACATGGCAGTTAGAAATGTAGCAGGGAAAGATGCTGTTTAAATGGAGGGTAGAAAACAAGTAATATTTGTGACCACTCCCATCACTGGACACACGTACATTTACTGGGCGTGGTTACACGAACAGCTTGGATTTACCGAGAAACGGTAACAGATCAATACTCAGCCCGGCTGACAGGTTTTCACTAAGACACCCTGCTTCTTTTGATTGTTCTGGTTTTCCCATCTTCCTAGACAATGATCTACACCATCCCACCGTTCTCCCCACTCTGCCCCGCCCCCCACACATGCTCTGAACGTTAAGCCAATGTCCGGGTCCACACCAGCAAATGTCTCACCACCTACCAGCCAGCAGGGCAGGTGCCAGGACCAGGGGAGTTTCATTTTCTCTCATGGTTTTCAGCAGGTTAACAAATTCTTTTCAATTATCACGACTTACCTGAGCCATATAGTTTTTTATAGGAACTGCTTGACGTATAACTGACTTAGTTCAATTTACTGGCTGAAAAAAAATTAAACACATATGGCGTGGCTACTCTGTGTTGTATTAACTGTAAAGACCAGTACCCACATCCATTCCAGATTCTAAATTCTACTGCCTCATCTGTGTGTCACAAAAAGGTCAGCTGATAGCCATCTCCCAGGCTGTACTATGGCTTTAAGAGGAAATAAATTATCCCACAAGTCTCCAGCAAATGCACGGGCTAAACATAGCAGGAATCTCATGTATATGGATTTAAAGTTTCTCCTTTGGGAGCTGTGCAAGCAAACAAAATGATTTATTTAGCCAATTCAAACGAACTGTATCAAAACACACAAAGGCCTGGAGAAAAGATTACAATGAAAACAAATAATTCAAAGCAATTTCTGATCCAAAACGTTTCGCTTAGCTCCACGATGCCACGAATGAGGTGTGGTCACGCTTTTTGATAGAAGATTTCAGCACTGCTGGCTCCCAAGTCAAACAAGCCATAGGAGTAGCGTGAATGCTTAATGTATGCTTGGAAGAGATGTGTTTGCCAATCGTTTAGTTACTAACAGGAGAGTCATGTATAGTCAGACCACAAAGCATGTAAAGACAGGTCATTTAGAGTTGTGCTGGGCATTCAGTAGCACCAGAGTCGTGTCTTTTGAGCATCTGAAATGTGGTGTGGTATGACTAAGGAACTATATTTTATTAAATTTAAAACTTGATAATTCAGTTACTGGCAAACTCTTAAATGTTTCAAGCATGTTTGGACGAACCTGGGTATGTGAATCTACTTTCAAATGTTTATTTTATGAAATCTAAATACAGATCAAGTATTCCTGGTGAAAATCTGGCATCTGAATTAAGACGGGCTGTAGGTGGATACACAGTGGATTTTGAAGACTTGGTATGAAAAGAAATGCAAAATATCCCATTAAACGTTTTGTATACTGATTAAATGTTGAAATATTTTGGTTATACTGGATTAAATAGAGTTGACCCTTGAACAACAAGGGTTTGAACCGTGAGGGTCCACTTATGCGCGTATCTTTCAACACTACTACAGCACTACAGGATCCACAGTTGGTGGAGACCACAGATACAGAACTGTGGGTAGAGAGGGCCGCCTGTGGAACTTGAGCATCCACGGATTTTTACCTTCCACGGCAGGTCCTGGCACATACAGAGGAATGACTGTATACCACAAAATTAATTTCACTTTTTAAACGTGGTTCCTAGAAAACTGAAACTGACACACACAGCTTACACCTCCTTTCTACTGGGCAGGGCTACCAGAGCACGGGTCCGCCGCCTAAGAACTCCAGTGCCATCTGCTGGACACACTCCTATAAAAAAGGCCCACAAGAAACGGTAAAACTGCAATTGTGTTAACGCTGAAGGACCCCGAGACTGAAATGGAAGAGGATAAAACAACTAGGCTCACAAAACACTCAACATATGCTGTTAAAGTGGGATTAGAAAAAGGACCATACAGTCTCTGAAATCCTAGAGAATATTCAACTTACAGTTACGAGCCGACAGTGACCCTGAGCCAACGTGCACAGACTGCTCTGCCGTCCAGCGTGGGCACCGTGCGCAAGGACGAAAGGTTATCTGGGGGCCGCTTCCGTGACCACCGCCTGCTACACTCGTGCGCGTGCTGCAGCTGCCTAGCCTTCCCATCCCTTCTCTACACACACCCTCTGCCCATCTCTCCCGTGTCTATTCTTCACCTTCTCTTTTCTTCTCTCTTTCCTTATGATTCTAGCATATCTAAAAATTGTTTTTCCCTTTTAGTATTCCAATTTTTCTTTTGGTCTCCTCTCCCTTTGTCCTAAAAGCTGTTTCCGTTGGTTTCACAGTTTTACATTTAAGCCTTTGGTCCATTTTGAGGTGCTTTTGTATGTGGTGAGAGGTATGGGTCCGAGTCCATTGTTTTGCATGTGGCGAGTCAGCTGTCCCAGAACCAGCTGTGGAAGACTGTTCTTTCCCTACTGGATGATTTTGGCACCACTGTCAAAAACTTAAGTGACCACAGATGTATGCGTTTATTTCTGGACTCTCAACTCTGTTTCAGTGATTTATCAATATGTCAGTACCACATTTTTTGTTTTTTATAAATTTATTTATTTATATATTTTTGGCTGCATTAGGTCTTCGTTGCTGCACGCGAGCTTTCTCTAGTTGTGGTGTGCAGGCTTCTCATTGTGGTGGCTTCTCTTGTTGCAGAGCATGGGCTCTAGTGGCCCGGGCTCAGTAGTTGTGGCACACTGGCTTAGTTGCTCCGCGGCATGTGGGATCTTCCCGGATCAGGGCTCGAACCCGTGTCCCCTGCATTGGCAGGCGGATTCTTAACCACTGTGCCCACAGGGAAGCCCAGTATCACATTGTTTTGATCCCTGTAGCTTTGTAGTAAGTCTTGAAATCAGGAAGTGAGTTGCCCAACTTTGTTCTTATTCAAAATTGTTTTGAATATTTGATATTCTGGGTCCTTTCCAATTCCATATGAATTTTAGGATGAGTTTGTCCATTTCTGCAGAAAAAGGCGGCTCAGTTGGTTTTCGTTTTTGTTAGGAGAGGTATTTGCCTGATCAGGCTGACAAAATCACCATTTAATAGGTCTTGCAACTCCACCCTTGATCTAGACTTCAGAGGTTACGTTTGTAAGAATTTGCAATTTTGTCTATTACTGCTCAATACTGGGGCAAAAGACTGAGAGCAGAGGGTGCTGAAGAAAACAAGAGTCTGAAGCAAACATGCAGCTAAACAATCTGCCACTAGATATCACGTGACGAATCACTGACCCTCTCTGTGCTCCAGCTTGCAATCCATAATGAGAACGGGGGTGCTCCCATCAACACCACTGTGCTGTGGGAACAGAGAACACGGGCTCCAGCAGGTGCTTCGAGGACCTGCTCTAGCACCTTCTTACAAGAGTCACTGGCCTGGGAGGCAGCTGTAACAGCCCTGTGGACCTGGTGGTCAACTTCTACTGCTTGTCTGCAGCTATGAAGAGGACACTGAGGTGTAGCAGGTAGAGGACGGGAATGATACTCAGGAACAGGAAGTCCTTCTGGAGCTCTGCTCACCCACTCGTTGTTAGTAAAGACAAAAGGAACTTGCTGTCCCTCACTCCAGCGCAAGTCCATCCCACCCAGGCTGAGGTGACTCAGCTCCCGAGAGAGATCAGGGCCCAGAGCGGGAGAACCGGGGAGGCAGGCGCAGATGAAAAACCAACCCTGGTGGCTAAGGAGCATCTCTTGCTCTTACCATGCCCAGCAACCTCCACATGTGCCCGTCACTCAATACACTTAATGAACGCCCACTATGCGTGGCTGTGATAATCACCGCTCAAGAAGGGGTGATAGTAAGAGCAAGTGAAGTCAATGTCTACCTTTCTGGATTGTGAAGTCCTCCCTGGTCTTCTTAATTCTCCATCAGTGTCAGGGTCCTCCTGGAGACTAGATCACTTTGCCTCCCAGTGTACCCTCATGTGCCATCATTTGACAGGTTAAAATTCTTCCGGACAGATGTTCCACCAAATGACCTGGAAGCTGAATGCTTGGAACAAAGACATCTACAAGCTAGTCATGGCAAAAGGAAAGGAGTGGAACCCTTAAATCTGAATAAGTCATGGGAGTGGGTATGAAGCAGACAGGATTGCAAACTCCTTAGTATCAAATATTACAGAGTATGTTTACTCTATCTCAGCTCACATGTAAATCCAGATGAATTGGTATCTCCATACCAATTAGAATGAAATGAACGGCTAAGTAGCCAGAGTTCCCACAGTATCATTCACTTTCTTCCCTGCTGACAAATACAGCCTGAAGTCTGGATCTTCAGGGAAAAGACAGGAAGAGAAAGTTACAATTCAGTCCCTAAAGTTAAGTTATTTTCTCTGCTCTGGGAGAGGAAAGCACCGTCAACAGTACAGACCCAAGTTATAGGGTTTTTAAGCTCATGTCACTTGTTTATAATATGAAATCATATCATCCAGAGTTTCAAAAGTGACCGCCTGGGTTTGTGGTGGGCCGCTGGGGGCTGGAGTGGATGATGTATGTGAAGAGCCGGGGTCATGGCTCTGGCCAGAGTGCTGCCCCGGGTCACTCTGTGCAGGTGCAGGTCTGTTCCACGCCTGGCTACTCAGAGAACCAGTTCGTTTTTGGTCCACAAAGTAATTCGATGGTGGGGCAAACTCAGGATCTCTCTCAGCCCGGAGATCTGATTGCCTCTTCAACCAATACCCAAAGGAAAAGTCTAGTAAAAATAAGAAAGAGTATTATTAGAACTGATTATTGAATCATTGAATGGTTATTGTTATTACTTTTAAATTATTGTATATATTTCTTAAAAGCCACCTTAAATTCTCTGGAGAACAAGGACAGTAATAACAAAACTATAATACAAGGTATATGTGATGCCTACAAAGGATAAGGAACCAGGCTAAGAAAAAGGAGTGAGAACTTCCATGTAGAGAAAGGTTCAAGGAAGGTGCTGTGGAGAAAGAAGGCTGGCAGCCTCTGGAGACGATGTCAAAAAAGTACTAAAATTACATGTGAGAGACACACATAAAAAAATCAAGCACTTAAATCTTGCTTGACATGATGTTACAGGTACTTCATAGCAAAACACAAGTTTTGTCTTTTATTGAGTTTTAGAGGACACAAAAGGCACCTGTCCAGATCTACCTTGGTATTCCACCTCTATTTCTAACAGTAGCACTAACCAAAGGCACTCACCCATCTGCATACCTTTTACTTTAGTCGTGGATCTCATCAGTTCCAACAATTCATGCTAATGTACCAGTGAAATGATCTTTTTCAAAAAGACATAAACCAGAGTCTTCTCCCAAAGAGAGGCTGCTGTAGGGACCGTGGTGTATTTACAGAAAAAATTGACAGACAATTCTGCATAACCCAATGGGACCATATGTGAATCCAAGTTAATACACTGGGACACAGACTGTTTTCAACTGAACATAAACGAGACTGCTAAAAACACAGAATACATTAAAGTACCAAACCTTCATAAGGTTTTAAAAAACGGTTCCTGAAAAACAGCATCCCAGGGGCTTCCCTGGTGGCGCAGTGGTTAAGAATCCTCCTGCCAATGCAGGGGACAGAGGTTCGACTCCTGGTCCGGGAAGATCCCCCATGCTGCGGAGCAACTAAGCCCATGCACCACATCTACTGAGCCTGCGCTCTAGAGCCCATGAGCCACAACTACTGAGCCCAGGCACCACAACCACTGAAGCCCGCGCACCTAGAGCCCATGCTCCACAACAAGAGAAGCCACCTCAATGAGAAGCCCACACACTGCAATGACGAGTACCCCTGCTCACTGCAACTAGAGAGAGCCGCGCAGCAATGAAGACCCAAAGCAGCCAAAAATTAAAAACAAAAAACAAAACAGGCTTCCCTGGTGGCACAGTGGTTGAGAGTCTGCCTGCCGATGGAGGGGACGCGGGTTTGTGCCCCAGTCCAGGAAGATCCCACATGCAGCTGAGCGGCTGGGCCCGTGGGCCATGGCCGCTGAGCGTGCACATCTGGAGCCTGTGCTCCGCAATGGGAGAGGCCACAACAGTGGGAGGCCCGCGTACTGCAAAACAAACAAACAAAAAACAGCATCCCAAAGCTGTAAGACCACATGGGGCCAGCGGGAATTTCAGAAACCTTCCCCCAAGTGCTTTGTAAAAAAAAAACAAAAAAAACCAAAAACACTCATCCTTTAGGCATGATGCCTTGTAGACCCTGGTCTTTCATAATCACACTTTCTAATGCTCCTGGGTATTGAGAAGAAACAAGTTCAAGGATGTGAAGAATTCCTTAAGCTTCCAAGGACCACTAAGACTCACCAGAACCACACTCTGTTCAGGAGAACTGACCCCTTTACCTTTTCCTCTGTCCCACTCCCGGACGTGCGGCACCCCAGGCCGGGTATCCTTCCTCTCCTGAACGATGACTTCGACTTTGCTACTCTGGGCAGCTGTATGAGGAGCTGGCATGACCTCTGGTTCTGGTGGCAATGGCCCAATAACATCTCCATCTATTTTGGGCAAGAGAATAAGACTTCATTATAATAAAGCTTAAAATTACTTTAAAAAATTAAACAGAACATGCTCATCCTGAGAGTACAAGCAATAACCAGTATTTATTGAGCATCTATCATGTGCCAGGCAGTGGGCTAAGTGTTTTGTATACAATGGTTCACTTAACCCTGTAATAACCCTAATAAAGTCAGGATTGGTATTCCCAGTTTATCCCCATTTTATAGATAAGGAAAATTAAGATCAGAAATGCTACACAGGTAGACACTGACAAGGGCCAGGATTCAAACTCAGGATGGATGGATTTCAAAGTCTCTGTTTGCCACTATGCCACCCTGCTTCCCCTGACCAACAATCGAAGGACCAGAAACCCCCCCAATTACTCAACTAAAGTAAGAGTCTCTGACTAAGCAAGGGGACTGAGGGTGAGGAAGAGCTGGAGCCTGGCGACAGGCTGTAGGCTATTCTATTTTGGCCATGTTTTAAAAGAAAACAGATTTTTAAAAAGCACTGGTGGCACTTCACATCTTGTGGAAATGACAGATGTTCAGGAGTACAGCAAAAACAGAGAAACAATACAGAGTTCAACACGTCACAGGGAGACAGCATTTATACAAAACTAAATGGACCATTTTCCGATTCCTAAGTGTTCTGATCTCCTTTCGAAGCTAAACTGAAGTGTGTTCAGAATTAGAAAATGGCCCGTGGCTTAGCACAGGCTTCCGTGAGAGCTGGAGAAGCTTCTATGTGCCCCTAACACCCACACCCCCTTCTTCCTTTTGGGACTACAGTGCCCCTCAGCTTCAGCTGGATATGTGTCACCTCTCCAGAGAGGCCATTTCCCAGCCTCCCCTGCAGCTGCGGATGGCCCATGGATTCTGGCCATCAGGATGTAAATGCGTAGGTTGTGTGTGATCCTGATTCACATTCCTAGAATGGAAGCTGCTTCCCCGCCCCTTCTTCCCCAGGGCTGGATCATGAACAGGAGCTGGGGAGCTAGCGACCATGCAGGTGAGAGGAACCCTCTTGGAATGGCAGAAGCAGTAAGACAGGAAGAGGCCAGGGAAAAGGTGACCGTACAGGGCAGAGCTACTACCTGCCCTGAACACCCACCACTGAGGTGTTAAACTAGAGAAGCAGAGGTCCACCTGGTTTGAGCCAGTCTATGCAGGGTCTCTGCTGGGGCAGTTTATTCCGGTCTAGCTTGCTCTCACAGTGAGCAAGTCTGACCACAGTACTGAACAGTGCTCCCAAGCATTTCAACAGTCCCTTGGTAAGCTGCCTATACCCACATTTGTAAATCCTTTATTTTATTAACTTTCTGAATGCATGTCTTCTTTAAAATATATTACTTTATAATAACCAACAAAAACTGCAGCCATAGCAAATGAAAATAGGTCTAAAACATGTACGTGCACAACTAAATTTTATCCTAAAATATCTTTTAAGTATTTTACTTAGGTATTTTACTCCTAAGTCTCAGTTACTAAACCATGCTGTTCTATGAAACAACACAATGTACTGTTAATACCCTTGTCTACGGCCTAAAATTTTCTTTGGAGTGTAATTCCACGCCACTTTGGTTATAAAAACTGTTCCTGGCAGTATCTCCAAGGTGCACTGCTTGCTTAGAGAATAAAACTAGACGGCTGATTTCCACGTTGCCAGTCCTATTATTGAGACATCAACTGAACTAAAATTTTTCCTTCTGAGGTTTAGAAACACGAGCCAAGATATACCTCTATCTTCTTCCTCTGCTCCATCCTCTTTAGATTTTTTCATCTTTTTTTGTCGGAGTTTGGCAAGTCTTGCTTCTAACATAGCCTTTCTCTTTTCCTTTATATTTTCTCGTTTTGTTCTCTGATCTGTTGTCTGAACAGAACAGAAAATTATTAGCCTATTCACAATATTTCTGTTGAAAAGGATGAAATGATTAATTTTATTCTAAAAATAGACTAATTGATTGCATGCCACCTCTAAGAAGCCATCCTTGAGATCTTCAACATGAAGACCCGTTAAGTCCTCTTACACAAGCCCTCTGATGTCTTCTGAAGTTTAGTACACAGAGTATCCTGGAATGCTTACCATTCAAGAAAATTCTGTCCTACTCCTTAACTCCCCTCTAATAACTTTCTATTTTCTCACCCAGGCCGCTCCAAAAGTGCCATATTTGAAACCAAGTTTAAAACATCAAAGTTATACAGGTTACTTTCGAACAACTATAATCTTAAAGTCTGAAACACCAAAATAATATGGCAATTACCTTTATGAAACCGATAATTGCATTCTGAATAGCAATGTAAATTTCTAATTAATTTACTAGATTTTTTTTGCAGTACAGTACAACAAGAAACCCAACCGCTCAAACCCTTAACATCAACTGAGTTTAATTTGTACCTGCTCACGCAGCATTTCTAAAGTTTTCATCTGCTTGTTTCTCAACTCTTTATCTCGGGCAAAGGCAAAGTATCCAACACCAAGCTGCCGGGCCTCTGAAATAAGTCAAAATTATCCAAAAGATAAGATTTCCCTGATCAGTGAATTAAATTCAGACCAAATTCCTACCAAAGCAAAAAGGAACACAATGATATCTCACACATTTTGTTTTGTTTTTTCTAAGAAGCAGCTAAAAAAAAAGTTACAAATTGTTTCCATCCTGTTTGCCAAGTGACAAATATTTATTAACGTTTTAGTCATAGGCTGTCTCCACTTCTCTTGGGAAGCAAACTCGGATTAACAGACCCTCTGTTAGGAAGATACTCCCAATATGAATATTTTTAGGCTATGAAGTGAAAAAGGGGGTATTTTCAATTCTAAAAGCAGAATCTTTTATTTCCACATAAGAGCTGCTGCTTTAAGAATACTTCCTTTTATGCTTGTCATTTGTTCAAGATAAAACAATGATTTAAAAAGCTGCCAGATGAGGTCTTCCCTGGTGGCGCAGTGGTTAAGAATCCGCCTGCCAATTAATGGAACACAGGTTCGAGTCCTGGTCTGGGAAGATCCCACATGTCGTGGAGCAACTAAGCCCGTGTGCCACAACTACTGAGCCCATACGCCTAGAGCCTGTGCTCTGCAACAAGAAAAGCCACCACAACGAGAAGCCCGTGCACCACAACGAAGAGCGGCCCCTGCTCACCACAATGAGAGAAAGCCCGTGCACAGCAACAAAGACCCAATGCAGCCAAACATAAATAAATTTTTAAAAAGCTGCCAGATGACTATACCATTTTCACGAATGTCTTCGTAATGTACGGGCCCCATTGGTCTTCTCAGGGACTCCCTCTCTTCTTCCTCCCATTGCTGGCGCTGGAGTTCTTTTCTCATATCTTCAGATAGTAAGGTTTTTTCATTTGCAGGACTAACGAAACTAGGAAAATAGAGCAAAAACCATCTTAGGTAAGAGCTGTGACACAGCAGTGCTTCGGTTCAGGAGTGCGATCATGGATGAATAACTCTAGTTATGAAGAAGACAATTCCTTACAGAGGCTTCTGACCCACAATACCACTGGGAACCTGCAAAAACTATTTTCACCTTTCTTTAATCAAAGCAAGCAACATGTTACATTAGCATAATGAAATCTTGCCTCACCACTCAGACAAATTACCTTCCTTCCCACCCTGGTCTTGGGCTGAATGGAGGGGGCAGGAGAGGCAGAGAGGAGGAACTATGGGCCTCCTGTGGACGGTCTCCCGTGCAGGACCGCATGTCCCGTCAGGTGGCTCGGGGCTTCTGCACTTTCTTCCCTGTGCCAAGCCCAGGCCTACCTGAACCTGGATGACGTGGACAAGGTGGAGCTTCTCCCAACACTTTCCACGCAATAGCTGCCCTTGGTGAGAATTTTATTCCCTGGGGTGTTTTAGCAAGTTACCTCTTAGGTGTGTGTTAGGCACCACAGAAGAAATTCTAGCCATAAAGCCCTTACTTCAAAATGCAAAGGTGTACGAACAAAAAGTTAAGCTAACTACCTCCCTGCCCCCACCTGCCGTGGGATAACCAAGAGTATATTCTTAAACACTTCCTCCGCAGTGGTCTGTTTGTTGGCTTGGTCTGGGCTCATTCTCTATTTGTTACTCTGTAGGCAGAAATCCTTCCAAGTAAACAGATAGGCTCTAACTCATCCCTTTGAGCAGCTACACAATATGGATGATCAACCACTCAGGTTGTTCCCTGAGTGTGGACTATGTGTGTATGTGTATGCTAACCCCAAAAAAGTGCTTCCACTAATATTCTGATACATTAAAAAAATATTCTTATAGCAGAGCACCAAAGATAATTAACTAAAAACAGCCTTGCGCACAAAACAATCCCCGTGTCTGCACGTCATGGGCAAAGCTTTGCGTGTCACACACTTACAGCCTCCCCTGAAGATTTTTATCCATTTCCAGCAGATGTGGCAAATCCTTTCTCATACAGCGCCGGGATCGCCCTAAAGAATCCACATAATCCACCCTGAAATAAAAGTGAAAAGATGTAAAACAGTTATACTCCAATAAAGATGTTAAAAAAAAAAAGTGAAAAGACGTGGAAAACTGTACATGACATATGGTTCCCTAAGTCAGGGAGTTGGTGCACAGTAAAAAGTTAATTTAGGCCCCATCACCAAGAAAAACCCTCAACCTGAGAGACCACTACCACTGGTAAGAACATGTTTTTCAAAGTTAAAAGCTGACACACAGTAAGTTCATTGAGCCCTTTATTAAATATTAGTTTTAGAAACTGTAGAAAATGATCATGTACATCTCTGACCTCAAGATAAATATGCCACAAAGACCCTTGCTGCAGCATCTCAGAACTTACTTTAATTTGGTTTAAACAATTCCGAATATTTTATCAGCATCATAATAACTTTGCTCCGTACCATATTCTCAACTCGCTCACTTCCTTACAGTCTTCCCAAATTTGACTTTTTACTCTTTCCTGTATTTCTTCAAATTGGTACAATTCTTCCCAATGAATCAGAACTTTCTTAATATAAGTATTTTGAGAGACTCTTTTTAACTAGGAGGAAGCCAAGCAACACACATCTTATACCAAAGAAGCACCTCAGCAGCGGGCCAGTCTGTTATCTTTCGCCCCCGTTCCTCTTTCCTCATCCTGCGGCCCAAAGTACCTTTGTCCAGGCATGAGGCAGGGGAGCCAGGCAGCCAGCAAGGCCAGTGAAATACTGAGACTCCCCCAACAGGAAAAGGGCAGGTTTTCATGAGTAACATTTCATTTGCATTATGATGCAAAACATTTTTAATTTTTTAAATTATGAGCAGGGACTCCCTCACAGTCTTTGGCAGGAGGCTGAAAGCACAGAAGGGCCAGCACTGCTGCTGGAGCAACTCAAGGTCACATTCCCATGCATGTGGCTTTGCTTTTGTAACCCTTTTCTTTTGTCTCACACTTGCCGATTCCAACTGTCAGCCTATGATTTAAAAACTGAATGTTTGGGAATCCACAACTATAGTCCTAAAGCTGATGACCACAGAAATAAAACCTCCAACAGCAGAGAGCAGTTTCTTTCTCCCTTTTCTTCTTTTCCTTTTTTCTTTTTCTACGAATGGAGAACAAAAACCATTTAGCCAGATGGTATGAATAGTTATTTACAGTATTTTTGTGGAAAGATTTTCCACCACCTGGAACTTAACTACCTAAAGGATTTGACAAGCAGTTACAATTCTGGAACCTAATTTAAAAACAAAAAAAGTGTCAGAACTGCTTGCAGTGCATCTTCCTTCACCATATGGTGGCATGTGACACCTTCAATTGCCCTCCAAACTCTTCAAATCAGTAACAAATTGATTGTAATCATAAAGGCATTAATATGAGGGGGAAAAAAAGACAATAAACCTTTCAAAGGAGATGAGATTTCTGCTATGAAAAGCAATCACAGGCCATTCTGTCTCTGGAGAAGGCCTCCAAAACATTCAGATCCCATCAAAAAGAAGTGGCAGAACAGCAGCCAGCAACCGCCCCATGGAATCAGCAATCACTGAGCAAGCTCTCAGAGAAACAATTACTCGAGGTACAAGGGGGATACAGGTGGGCTCGGAGTCATGCCCTCTTCACAGGGCTCTAGGGGGAAGTTAGGGCACACGCTCATCAAACACTCCTAACAGGAGCAGGCAGGGTATAAAAAGTACCAGAAGTTTGCCTCAATCTTCTTCTGGTAATGAGGCCAGTTATGTGTCAATATAAATAAAAGTTAAGACCCAAAGGAGCAGAAAGTATGTTTAAGTGCTACCAGAGTCCAGATGAGGAAGAAACCACTTAGACTAGAAATGATGAAGAGAAGCACGACGGAAGGGATGGCATCATACAGGCTCCTCTTCTGGTTGCCATAGCAAGCGGGCGGCCACTTAGCCCACCCCAAATGTAAGTGTTTTAGAAGGTAGGTAAGAAGACCCCTCCACAGCATGAAGATGCAAGTTCTCTGTGTTCCCAAGCAGTGAAGAGTGCTCTCCTCACTCATACATGACTCTGCCCAAAGGGGCACTGGCTGACAAAAGGTCAACAGGTGCTGCCAACAATCCTAAGCAGTTTCTAACAAACATCCCCATAAAGAGGACATTTGCGCCTTGAAGCGGGGGAGGGGTGGGCTCTGCACCAGCAGGAGGGGAACAGGCAGGGTTACTCCCAGGACACAGCATCGGTGCATCTCCATGTAATCTCAAGCCCTTTTGAACAAGTTTCTACACAACGTCTTGGGTACAAAAAATCATAATGGAACTTCATTCTGGTCTCTTTGTAAAGAAAAGACTGGTTAAGTTTCCCCATCACTCACCTACTAGGCATCACCATCCCTGTTCTACAGATGAGGAAACTGAAGCTTAGAGAGGGTAGGAACTTGATCACAACCATATCACAAGTGAAAGGCAGAGCTGCTGCTGTCCAGATCCAGGTCATGATGCCTAGACCACACTGCCAGAAAATGTCACAGCCAGAGTAAGGCTCACTGGATCAGCTCTGCCAGCCTCTTTTCACTGGAACTAGAGATGACACTGTCTACGTGATGACGCTCCGTGATGCCCAAATCAGGACATGGGTAGGGTAGTGTGGGCAACAAAGGAACATTCTTCTGCCTAAACAACTTTTTCACATCAACAAAACAAGCATATCAACGCCTCCATGCCTGGCACACTGCCTGGCACGTGGCAGGAGCTCAGTTTATTTGTAATTATTTCTTTATTGGAGTTACTGCTTCTATACCTATAAATCTAATCCTATTTAAAGTGGAGTCTCTAAAGAAAGAAAACTGATTAAGAACTGAGAGAAAGGGACTCCCTTGGTGGCACAATGGTTAAGAATCTGCCTGCCAATGCAGGGGGCATGGGTTGAAGCCCTGGTCCGGGAAGATCCCACATGCCATGGAGCAAATAAGCCCGTGTGCCACAGCTACTGAGCCTGCGCTCTAGAGCCCGCGAGCCACAACTACTAAGCCCGCATGCCTAGAGCCCGCGCACCGCAACGAAGAGTAGCCCCTGCTCACTGCAACTAGAGAAAGCCCACGCACAGCAATGAAGACCCAATGCAGCCAAAAAAAGAAAAAAAGGGAGAGAGACTGGGACTTCCCTGGTGGTCCGTCCAGTGGGTAAGACTCAGCATTCCCAATGCAGGGGGCCCGTGTTCAATCCCTGGTCAGGGAGCTAAATCCCTCATGCAGGCTGCAACTAAGAGTTCACATGCTGCAACTAAGAAGTCCGCATGCCACAACTAAAGAGCCCGCATGCCTCAACAAAGAGCCCACATGCCACAACTAAGACCCGGCAGAGCGAAAATAAATAAATAAATATTTAAGGATAGAGAGAAATCGCTTGATAACAACCAAACGACATGACTCTCAAAAACTAAACACAAGTCTAACAAAGTTAACATGACCAAATGGCGTAATATCACCAACCATTCTTCACTGGGGTCCTGGGGAGGAGGGATATCTTTTTCAGAAACGGTTTCTTCATCATCGTCTCTTTCTGTCTTTCTATAATCTCTGCTGGCACCAATCTCTTCCATTTCTCTGTGTTTGTCTATGATCTTCTGTGTGAAATCCACAAGGTACATATCCTCCACTTCTTCATCTAAGACATAAAAATCAATTTGCAGATTCTTGACATCAAAGAAGACCACACATGGAATTGACATGAAGCAGTCACATTCATCATTAGGTGGCTATATTACCCGACAATTCAGTAGTTGATGTCTCCACCCACCCCCTAAATGCTCACAAAGACACAGAGCCACCTCGAGAGTGACAGGGAAGCTGTAAATAGGTCACTGGACACATATACCACATAAAAAAATCTTTAAAAGCCTAATGTTTTCTGCTGCCTTGTCAATAACAAAAGACTTTAAGATAACAAAACCATTTGATTTCAAGAGACTCATATAGCCAATTACATAATACAGAAGCAGAATTGTATTTCTCAGTAAGTCTTTGGGGCTAACACTAATACCCCTCTCTAATCATGTGGGTTGTATCCCATAACCCTAATTATACTGCTACAGTATGGCAAATGTTTGAAGGGTCATAACACAGGTAAAAGTAGTCATCTGAATTCTTTTCAATCCAAAGAACACCACTTTCAGGTAAAGCATGGTGCCAGGATCTGCAGGGCATCCAAAGATGTGTAAAGTGCCATCTGCCTGCAGGCCTTACGATCTACTTGAGCTAAAACATACACTGAAAGTTAAATAGCAATCCATGATTTTAATTTAACACAGGATAGTGGATGTATTCACAATATTTCATGAAGTTTCACTCTGCTAGATTTAAGCTCTAAGGAACAGATAGTAGGTTCCCTACTACCGGGGGCTGGTGTTACCCTCACTGTACAGTGGAGAAAAGTTGAGGCTCCGAAACTTGACTAGCCCAAACATGCTGGTCCAATATGCCTATCAGGAGGTGGGCCTGCTGGTATGGACAGAACCAAATCTCCACGTCCACACACTCCTTTGGACTTGATTTCTATATTAACAATATAAGTAAAGTTTGAATCAAATGAAAAAAGACTTTTTTTTAAGCCACAAAAACATGTAACTCAAATGGGAAAGAGATATACGTTCCCAGAACTGAGTTGTAAGACCATGTAACAGTGAGGCCTCCTGCTGACTGACACCCTGCTGCGTCTTTAGGAGGGAGGCAAAACCTCTCCCAGGGCACTCAGCTTTGCGAGCACCCAACCTGCCCATGCTGGGCTCCCCGCCGCACAGGGGACAGGCCTCTGTGGTCTGGGCAGCCCACGATCAGGGTCCAGCCCCACTGCTCTCCTGCTGCCCCACTGCCCCCTCTCCCTGCCCCTCTGACCCAGCCCTGCTAGTCGGCCCTGCCAGCTCTGGCCCCCTCCTCCCTTCGATCTGCTCTCTCCATTCTCCCCCTGCAGAATCCCTTTCTCCAGTTTTCCAACGCCTTCAAGACCCCCATCAGAGCCACCTTCTCCCTAGAGACTTCCACACATGCCTTTTAAAGGCAATAAGATATGCACTGCCTTGTAAAATATCTTCTACTGCTGTTGAATTGTAGGTTGGGTTTTCTTTTTCTGGGGTGGGTGTGAGGAAAGGGGGATCTTTTTACTATTATTTTAAAAGCAACTATAAGCACATCACAGAAAAAAACTAAAAATAGAGAAAAACAGGGGAAAAGGAACCATAACTCCAGTACCCCGATATAACCATAATTCCTCCCAGGTTTTTTTTTTTTTTTTAACATAGCAGTAACTGTAATTGTGGCCTATTTAGACCTTGCTTCCTAAATTTGTTTTCTTCTGTGCCATTTTCCTCCACTGATGATACCCCCGCTTGAGTGCAGAGGCAGAGAATCCGGCTTATACCATACTGGCTTGTCCTTTCATAGCATCTATCATGGGGCCCAGCAGCACCCACAGGGCAACTGAAAAACTATTGCTGATTTTCTTGTCTCTGTGCTGGCACGGAAAGTAATCAATTTTATTTTTAAAATTTCTCCTTATTTTTACAATTATTTTAACAAATAATAGAATACCACAGAGGTGTATGAATTACAGAAAATAAAGATACATAAATAATCATATTTACCTATAAAGTCTCCTTTAGTCATTTTTTCATATAATTTGGCTTTTTCTTCCAACTTCTCCCTAGTAGTAAAAAAAAGAAAAGCAAGTATTAGAAATGGTCTTATCACTGCAACTCCTGGTAAGTCTGCCCCATCCCCAGACTTACTGCTGCAACCTGCCGAACGGACCCAGTCTGACGACTAGAGCTGAAATCCTGCCCGGAGGGGACCCTCAGGCCCAGCCAGGGCTGCTCTGCCAATTAAACGTAAGCTCTGTGAAAGCCTAGCGCATGTTTCTCTCATTCATGATGGTATCCCAGGGCCTAAAACAGTATCTGGTGCATAGCAGATGCTCAGTAAGTATTTGATGAGTGAATACATGAATAAATGAAGATTCCAATTTAATTTAAATGCCAAATGTAACTTAACTTAAATACCAAAAAAAGAGAGATGTCTAAACAAAAACATTTTCTATTTGCAATCTTCCAAATGGATCACCAAATTCCAATTGTTTTACAAATTCCTTGTCTTACACAAGGGTCCCTGGTCTCCCTTAGCTCATCAGGCCTAAGGGAGGTAGAGACCAACTTCTTGGAAGTCTGTTAAAAATATGATCGTGTCTATTTTATACAGAACATGAATAAGGCATTCATGACAAATAGCTAATAAAAAACAAACATCAACCCTGGTATTTCAATACAGCAGTCTCTCTGCTCATGTTAATTCTAGAGACATTTATTCTTCCATGGGTGAGACATTTATTCTTCCATGGGTAAGACAGCTGACAATTATTTTATTCTAGAAATACCTATGATGGTAAAGAGCCCCAAAGAAGTCATCTGAGTTTTTGCTTGTGAAGGATCACACTTAATCATAAAAGAAAATTTCATTTCTAATGGTGTCCCAAGGGAATTCCCTGGCAGTCCAGCGGTTAGGGCTCTGTGCTTCCACTACATGGGGCAGGGGTTCGATCCCTGGTTGGGAAACTAAAACCTCACATACCATGCAGCGCAGCCAAAATAATAATAATAATAATAGTGTCCCAAGGCAATAAAGTCCCTTGGTCACACGGCTGTGTGCTCTGGAACAAGTGACTCCACCTCTCATATACCTCAACTCCCACATCACAACAGGAAAGACAGCACTGCCTCTCAGTGTTGCAATGAGGATCCATCAGACAATACACGTAAAGCACGCCACCAGTTACAGCCTCTTCGCATCTATGGCAGAAAGAGTCCTCTTTCCTTTTACACATTCATTCGCAAGCACTGACTACATAAGGGCCAAGCACTGTTTTACGTGCATAAGACAAAGTTCCAGCTCTCATGGGGGTCACACTCTAGAGAGGGAGAAAGACAAAAAATAAATCAATGAATAAGAGGATTTCAGACAGTGAGAAGAAGGGAAGGAAATAAAAGCAGGTTTTCCCAATAGAGGCCTTGTGTCATGCACTGATGGAGTGCTCTGTGGAGCAGCCTAGTCATATTAACTTCTAAGAGGTTAAGTTGCTCGTTTTCAGATGGAGCTTAATGTAACAAGCAGTCTCGTTACAGAATCTCATCATCTTAGTAAAAATAAAACTACAAAAAATTTAGAAAACAAAATACACTGTCTGGACAGAGCAACTGGGCAGGACACTAAGATAGGGTAGTCAGGGGAAACCTCTCTGAAGAGGACGTTTGGCCTAAGGCTTGCAAAGCAAGAAGTCAACCATGGGGCTTCTCTGCTGGCGCAGTGGTTCAGAGTCTGCCTGCCGATGCAGGGGATACGGGTTCGTGTCCTGGTCCGGGAGGATCCCACGTGCCGTGGAACGGCTGGGCCCGTTAGCCATGGTGGCTGAGCCTGCGTGTCCGGAGCCTGTGCTCCACAATGGGAGAGGCCACAACAGTGAGAGGCCCGCGTACAGGAGAAAGCAAGTCAGGCAGAGGAAAGATGAAGAGGGAATGAACTTGACATGTTCAAGGAGACACCAGTGTGGTAGAGGGTGCTGAGCAAAGGGGAGAGTGGTACAAAATAAACACAACAGAGACAGGTGGGGACAAAAGTGCAAGGGAAAGGATAAGAAGTTTGGATGCAGTGTAACAGAAAGAAGACAGTTTTAAGATGGCAGGAAGAGTCTTCAGATGAATAATGGAGGGACTTCCCTGGTGGCGCAGTGGTTAAGAATCCGCCTGCCTATGTAGGGGACATGGGTTCGAACCCTGGTCCGGGAAGATCCCACATGCTGTGGAGCAACTAAGCCTGTGCGCCACAACTACTGACCCTGCACTCTAGAGGCCGCGAGCCACGACTACCAAGCCTGCGCACCTAGAGCCCGTGCTCTGCAACAAAAGAACCACCACAATGAGAAGCTCGCGCACCACAAAGAAGAGCAACCCCTGCTCACCACAACTAGGGAAAGCCCACGTGTAGCAACGAAGACCCAATGCAGCCAAAAAATATACATTAATTAATTAATTAATTAATTAAAAAAATAATGGAGATCAAGGAAGATGTCAGGGAAATGGCCACTAGATTTAGTAGATGAGGAAGTCACTGGTGACTGTAAAGAACATTTCTTCAGTCAAGTAGTGAAGATGGAACTCAGAGGGCAAGGGTATGGGACACTTATCAGGAACCCACTATGTTCTAGACACTATGGATGTATCTCCTTTAATCTCTTAAAGGTCTTCATGAGTTAAGTATTAACCACCACACCTCACAGATCAGGAGAGTCTCAATGTAAAAGTAACTTGCCTGAGGCCTTACATCCTCATGGAACTACCTCTGCCTGTTGTAAGCTCTGGAGAGATGCAGAAGTCCTGCAGATCATGGGGAGACTTGATTCCCCACGAGCACAATGAACTATGTAAAAAGTTACTGGATAGAAAAATCACAGCAAAGTACCAAGGAATACTCTATTATACAGAGGAAACTAATAAAGATCATGCCCATAGTTAATACTCAATGGTGAAAAGCTGGAAGCTTCTACTCTAAGGTCAGAAACAAGACAAGGATGCCTACCCTTAACATTTTTATTCAGTGTAGTATTGGAGGTTCTAGCCAGAACAATTAGGCAAGGAAAAAAAAAAAAGGCATCCAAATCAAAAAGGAAGAAATAAAATTATCACTATTTGCAGATGACATAACATTATATATAAAAAAATCCCGGGCTTCTCTGGTGGCACAGTGGTTAAGAATCCGCCTGCCAATGCAGGAGACACGGGTTTGAGCCCTGGTCTGGGAAGATCCCACATGCCATGGAGCAACTAAGACTGGGCACCACAACTACTGAGCCTGAGTGCCTGGAGCCCATGCTCCACAACACCACTGCAATGAGAAGCCCACCCACCGCAATGAAGAATAGCCTCTGCTCACTGCAACTAGAGAAAAGCCTGCACGCAGCAACGAACACCCAATGCAGCCAAAAATAAATAATAATAATAAAAAAAGAAAATCCCAAAGACTCCACCAAAAAACTTTTAGCACTAAGAAATGAACTCAGTGAAGCTGCAGGATACAAAATCAATACACAAAACTCTTGTGTTTCTATATACCAATAATCTATCAGAAAGAGAAAATAAGAAAACAATCCCATTTACAATTGCATCAAAAAGAACAGAAGAGACTTCCCTGGCCGTCCAGTGGTTAAGACTCCACGCTTCCATTGCAGGGGGGAGCGGGTTTGATCCCTGGCTGGAGAACTAAGATCCCGCATGCCATGTGGCACAGTCAAAAAAAAAAAAAAAAAAAAAATCCTTTGGAATAAATTTAACAAAGGAGATGAAAGACCTATACACTAAAAAATACACAGCACTGATGAAGAAACTGAAGATGATACACATAAGTGGAAAGATATTTACAGATTAGAAGAATACTATTAAAATGTCCATACTACCCAAAGCAATCTACAAAATCAAAGCAATCCCTGTTAAAACTCCAATGGCATTTTTCGCAAAAATAGAATGAACAACCCTAAAATTTGTATGGAACCACAAAAGATCCCCAAAGAGCCAAAGCAATTCTGGAAAAGAAGAACAAAGCTGGAGGCAACACGCTCCCTGATTACCAACTATATTACAAAGCCACAGTAATCAAAAGAGTATGGTACTGGCATAAAAACAGACACATAGATCAATGGAATGGAAAGAGAGCCCAGAAATAAACCTACACACATATGGTCATTTAATTTATAACAAACGAGCCAAGAATATGCAATGGGAAAAGGACAGTCTCTTCAATAAATGGTATTGGGAAAACTGGACAGCCACATGCAAACGAATGAAACTAGACCACTATCTTACACAAAAACTAACTCAAAATGGAATAAAAACTTGAATGTAAGACCTGAAACCATAAAACTCCTAGAAGAAAACACAGGCAACAAGTTCCCTGACATCAGCTGTGGCACTGATTTTTTTTGGATTTGACATGAAAAGCAAAGGCAACAAAAGCAAAAATAAAGAAGAGGGACTATATCAAACTAAAAAGCTTCTGCAGAACAAAGGAAATCATCAACTAAATGAAAAGGCAACCTACTGGATAGGAGGAAATATTTACAAATCATTTATCTGACAAAAGCTTAATAGCCAAAATAAACAAAGAACTTACAACTCAACAGCAAAAGAACAATCCAATTTTAAAAATGGACCTGAACAGATATTTTTTCAAAGACATACAGATGGCCAACAGGTACATGAAAAGGTGCTCAGCATCACTAATTATGAGGGAAATGCAAATCAAAACCACAATGAGATATCACCTCATACGAACCTGTTAGAATGGCTACTATCAAAAAGACAAGAAATAACAAGTGTTGGTTAGTGAGGATGTGTAGAAAAGGAAACTTTCATGTACTGTCAGTGGGAATGTAAACTGGTATAGCCACTATGGAAAAGAGTATGTAGATTCCTCACAAAATAAAAATAGAACTACCATATGGGGACTTCCCTGGCAGTTCAGTGATTAAGATTCTGCACTTCCAATGCAGAGGGAAGGGGTTCCATCTCTGGTTGGGGAACTAAGATCCCACACGCCACACAGCGTGGCCAAAAAAAAAAAAAAAAAAAGAACTACCATATGATCCAGCAATTCCACTTCTGGGTATTTATCTGAAGTAAATGAAAACACTAATTCAAAAGATACATGCACCCCCATTTTCATTACAGCATTATTCACAATAGCCAAGATAAGGATACAATCTAAGTGTCCACTGATGTAGGAACGGATAAAGAAAAGGTGATATACATACACAATGGAGTACTATTCAGCCATAAAAAACAATGAAATCTTGCTATTTGAAATGTTATGGATGGACCTGGAGGGCATTATGCTAAGTGACAAAAGTCAGACAAAGACCATATGATTTCATTTATATGTGAAATTTAACAAACAAACAAACAAACAAAAATACCCTAAACAAAGAAATTAACAAGTTCATAGATACAGAGAACAGAATGGTGGTTGCCAGAGGTGGCAGGGGGTGGGGAGGAAATGGGTGAAATGGGTGAAGGGGGTCAAAATGTACAAACTTCCAGTTACAAAATAAGTAAGTCATGGGGATGTAATGTACAGTATAATGACTGTATTGCATATTTGAAGTCTGTTAAAAGAGTAGATCTCAAAAGATCTCATCACAAGACAAAAAAAACTGTAACTATGTGTGGTGAGAGATGTTAACTAGATTTATTGTGGTGATCATGTCACAATATATACAAATATCAAGTTATTATGCTGTACACCTGAAACTAATTTCAATTTTACCTTAATAAAATACATAAAGCATAAAAAAGTTATAGCATCTTTCAACAAAATTAAAATTCTAAGAATAATGTCCAGTAGTGAGAAAAATGTCTCAAAAAGGAACATACCTTTAAGTCAAGTCTCATGTCTGTTGAGGATAGGCCAAACACTAAGAAAAACAATCCCCCAAATGGGCTAATATTCTGCCCTTTATTCTCAGACCCAAAAGAGCTGAGGAGCCTTAGCAACCACTGTTTTCAACTTTCATTATGCAATGGATCCAAAAGCACATGTGGCAGTCATGACAGACATTAAAACTTGGGATGCTGAATCCAGGGTGATACTGCAAATAAGGGAAGAGCTCTTCTTTACAGAAGAATGCCAGCTAATAAACAGAATGAAAAAATAATAAACATGGAATGACAGAATTAGAATAATCCTAACTTGAAATCATCAGTGTAATAATTGACTCCTCCGTGATGACAAAACAATCACATGAAAACATACTGGCGAACAAGATATTGACAGTCTCAGTTTCCCTCCTTAGATTATTATTAATTACAAATGCGGAAGAGCATCTTTACAATGGAAAAATCTAGCAGACCTACCTTAACTGAGTGATCAAAGTTATCATCACCAATAAAGACTTCAACTGACATCATGAACCTCCCGATGTGATTCAATGGGAGGACATATCATCCATCACCTATATACTCAATAGTATTCTTACCAACAACAGTTAGCGTGACTCTAATCAGATGGTGGGACACTGTAGAAACAAGTGGGCTGGACTCTTCAAAAAGCATTCATGGCATAACAGACAACAAAAAGGCAAGGGAACTGTTTTAGATTAAGAGAGACTAAAGAGAAATGAAAAGTAAATGCAATGTGTACTCTCTGACTGACTCTTGGATTAAATATTTTAAAAAACAATAAAGGACATAACCTTTATTTAGGATAACTGGTGAAATCTGAATATGGACCATATGATAGTATTATTTTACCAGTGTCAAATTTCTTGGGTATGACAGCAGTACTGAGATTATGCAGGATAATGTCTTTATTCTTAAAAGATATACGCTGAAATATTTAGAGGTAAAGTATCATGATGTTTAACAAAGTTGCTCTACACACACTGCAGAGAGGAAGGGGGAAGAAGAAAGTAAATTTTAAAAGATGTTAATTGGTGAACTTAGGTTAAAAGTATTAGAATGTTCACCATACTCTTCTTTCAATTATTCTGTCGGTTTGAAGTTTTTCATATTAAAAAGTTGAGGGGAAAATGCAGTTTCTAAATGCTATAGTATGCCACCTAGTAGCCCCAAACCACACCACCACGAGGGACACTTCTTAAACACTTGTTAATAACCTCACTGCCTAAAAGGGAACTGAGGTTTTCTCTTGCCTTCTTATAAGACTATAAATATATCTGCAAATTATATTATTTTCAGAGTAATAGAGTATTTGGCTAGAAGGATGATAAAAATCAAAACTGTAAATCAAAGAGTAAAAGTTGGGCTTCCCTGGTGGCGCAGTGGTTGAGAGTCCACCTGCCGATGCAGGGGACACGGGTTCGTGCCCCGGTCCGGGAGGATCCCACATGCTGCAGAGCGGCTGGGCCCGTGAGCCATGGCCACTGAGCCTGCACGTCCGGAGCCTGTGCTCCGCAACGGGAGAGGCCACAACAGTGAGAGGCCCGCGTACCACAAAAAAAAAAAAAAAAAGAGTAAAAGTTGAACTTTCATTCCTTTGCCTGGGTAGCCACAACGCAGCTACATTTGTCAGAGCAAAACTTTACCTCGCTTTGTCCAAAGTCTTCTGTTCCTCAATCTTCTGTTCAGCATCCTTCTCAGCTCGATTAGAAACTCCTGTGTTTTGTCTGCTCCAGATACTTGGTTTCTGGAGAATAATTTAAACAGAATCACCAAATGATTGCAAAAACTCTCTACTTGTCTTGTACATCAGAAGGAAAAAAAAGATAATTAGATCTTATGAATCAGTGGAAATAACTAGACTTCTGACAGCCAACCTATGTCCTGCAAATACACTGTACATAGCAAAGCTGGAGCTGAAAAAAAAAGCCCTAATTACATTTTTAAAAATTTCTTTATACAATTGCAGTTACTTCTCTTTTATCTCCTGAATGACTACAACCTAATTCAAGACTAATGAAAACATATATAACAGAGACTTAGTAATACAAGTTACAGACACCATTAGCTATAAAATTGTAAAAACATTCACAACTCTTAAAGACCCAGCTATATTTCTGCTATATTTCTATATTATCTAATTGTTTATCTCTGTTTGGATTTATAACACCTGTAAAACTAGATAATCTTCCATGGGAACGTAAATAAACACATACTAACAGCAATGTACTATTCCAAAGGAAGTGCTAAAGAATTAGATCATTATAATGAGCTTTTAAATCTTACTAATTTCTATCTTAATATTTAAAACATTTCATGCAGATGTTCAAATACAAGACAAGGATTTTTATGGAGCAGACACCATGAACACTTTCAAAAAACCTAAATACGGTGTAATTTCCCTATGTTTGGAACTGATGGAGATAATTAGATCTTATTTTTACCTTAGTAGTTGGTTTTGGTTTCCCCAAAACTCCAGCATCTTTTAAAAGTTTTTCTTGTTTGAATTCTTCTTGTTTTCGGAAGAGTTCAGCCTTAAGGTCTACCAACTAAAATAAAACCAATAAGCAAACAAAAACAATTAATTCTAATGAGTGACTGGATTTCTAAAGTTTTATAATTCTCAAAACAAGATGATAAGCTCCTATAAATGGACAAAAATGGATATAAAACTAAACGTTTAAATGTAGAATCTAGCACAAAATAAAACCAAGTCATATTTCATTCCAGCTCTGTTGTAAATGTATTTACCTTTCAACACTTCAAGGCTTTCCTCTGGGCAAGGGGAGAGTGATAGAGCAAGGTAAATGAAATCTGCATCTTTTAGATTCAGATTCAACTAACATTATTAAGCACCTTCTGCCTGACTGGCACTGTCCTTGGCTTTTTCTTGTAGTAATTTCACTTAAACATCACAACAATTTATTATTTCTACAGGAAAACGTCTCTGTTCAGCAACAATCTGAGCACCAGTCTATGTCTGGCACTTTACACTGACGAGGAGGATACAAACATGAATTAGACACACTCCTGCCTCAAAGAGCCTACAATCTCCTAAGAAACCTGACTTACAATACCAGTCAGTTGTAACACATGCCGTGAAGAGTGGAATTAAGTAGCAAAAAGTTCAGTTAAAGGAGTATTTCCTTCTGGCCGGAGTGATCAGAGATGGCTTTGAAATGAAGCTTAAAGGATAGGCAAGATTTCAAAAGCTAGAAATAAAATGGACTGAGTGAATTTTGTTTCAGCACGTTTTGGAAACTGCAAGTTTAGCTGAACAACAGAGTTCAAGAATAGGAAAGGCCAGAGCAAAGGGAACAGGGAAGTTGGATCAGTCACCACTACCTACTCCAAAAAAGGATGTAATGACAGTTTCCTTTTTTAGGATCCAAATGCAGCTGCTTATACACATGGTCATTTATAAAGCAAATACTTATAAAGCCCAGCATCACAAACTGACTTTTAAGGGAAATCAAAATGACTGAGCTCAATGATTTCTATTTTGGAAGAAAGCAATTTTAAAATAGCCTTGGCAGGGTTTTTAATAATGCCAAGGGCAGGTTCATTCTAGGGCCTAATACTCTAAATTTTAAAAAACAAATTTAAAACTTAAGCCTTGGGACTTCCCTGGTAGTCCAGGGGTAAAGAATCCGCCTTCTGATGCAGGGGACGTGGGTTCGATCCCTAGTCGGGGAACTAAGATTCCCACATGCCACGGGGCAACTAAGCCCACGTGCTGCAGACTACAGAGCCCACGCTCCACAACTAGAGAGAGAAAACCCGCACACCACAACTAGAGAGAAGCCCGCGCGCCACAACGAAAGATCCCGCATGCCGCAACTAAGACCTGACGCAGCCAAAAAATATAAATAAATAAATAAATAAAGTTACATGTATTACTAAAAAAAAAACCACTTGTACATTTAAGGAAAAAAACTTAGGCCTTTTCTTCTATGCCTTTTTTTTTTTTTTTGATGTGGACCATTTTTAAAGTCTTTATTGAATTTGTCACAATATTACTTTTATTTTGTCTTTTGGTTTTTTGACCCAGAGGCATGTGGGATCTTAGCTCCCCAACCAGGGATCGAACCCGCATCCCCTGCATTGGAAGGCGAAGTCTTAACCACTGGACTGCCAGGAAAGTCCCTCTAAGCCTTCTTAACTACATCAATTTTCTAGCCAGACATTTTCCTATTAAACTTTTGAACTTTAAAATGAAGATGCTCAGAAAAGTGTCAATTCGGAGGTGGCATTCACATTATGAGTGTCGCTAATTGTAACCCGTCAGGAAAGGATAACTTTAATTTTACAGCTTTTTGATTCCTAATCCTCAAACATAATAACTAGTACCAATTTTCAGTATTAGACGGGGGAAAGGAGCTCAAATATTGAGCTACGTCCATCTTTTCCTTCATATCGCTTGCATTCTGCAGTAAATCCAAGATTAAAGCAAAGGTTAGGCTATTTGCTCTGATATAACGGCAAAGACAACAGCTTTGGAGTCAAAACAGATGGAATGAGCCCAGTTCTACCACTAAGAACTCAGTATGTAAGCTGGAGAAAGCCGCTTCATTTTCTGAGCCTCAAAGGCATCACCTATAAAATGGGGATATTACTAGCACCTGCCTCCTAAAGCAGCCAGGAAGATTCAGGGAGGCACTGCATACAAAGTGCTGGCACCAAAAAAAAAAAAAAAAAAAAAAAAAAAGGGCTGGCACAAAAGTACTCAGAACAGGTTTTCTTCCTAAAAGCGACTAACTTAACAATGCTGTTTACATTCTGTTAGACCTTACAGCTCCCAGGCAACGCAGCCCACGGGTGTATTAACAACTGTTTAGTTCCCGGTGGGGACGCTGGGCATCTCGGACCCTGGGGAACAAATCACACTCTCTAATGTTCTGGGGGGACCGTGCCGGTCCCTGAACTGAAGGGAAACATATGTGCACAGCTAGCAGAGGCTGCGTTCCCCCTCCGAAGGTAACGAAGACAAGGCTGGCAAGGAGGCCTGGCCTGTTGTCGCGGAGGGGAGGCAGGGACATTCCAAACCCGGAAAAGACACCCGGTTCTGGTCCGCGTCTGAGGGACAAGCCTGGTGCCGGTGCACGGCGGAGGGGAGACGTCACGTTCAGGGTTCTATAAGCAAGAAGTGGGCCCTGGCTTTTTCTGGGAGAAAAGCCAGGTGCCGGGGTTCCTGTCTGAGGGGAGGCCAAGTTTGGGTCCCCGAGTGAAGAAACAAACGAGGTCGACATTCTTGTCGGGGAGAGGCGGAGCCCACAGCATCATCTACACCCGTACTCACCGAGGACGCCGTAACGTCCAAGGGCTTTTTTCTCCGGTCCATGGTCGCACTACAGCGCCCCGGCCCAAGGCGAACACCTCACCAGGTCCGCGCAGGCGTCTTATACCGGCTTCCGGCGTAACCGGAAGTGTCCTCATGAGAGCGACGCTGTTTACGACGCTGGCACCATCTTGAGAAGGTCAGGATGTGGTGCGCACTGCGTCCTTCACCACTTCGAGAAGATCAGCGTGCCCTGGAGTGAAGCTAACTGCTAAGGCCATCTTGAAGAGGGCGGAAGGTAACAGGGCTACTGTTGTCGCCATCTTGAGAAGGGCGGCATACGTCTTCCAGAGCAATGCACGCCATCTTGAGTGGTGCAGTTGCGGGTGGCGGGTGTGTGTGGCGGTGGCGCCATCTTGGAAGGGCAAGGGAACTGAAATGAATGTCTTCCCTGTGAAAAGAAAGATGGGTTAGTAGGACTGCAAAGATATACCTAAATACCGTTTTAAGACCTGCAGTATGCTAGGCACTGCTTGGCGCTTCTCACAGGTTAATTTATTTAAATTCTCACAAGAGTCATATGAGATAAGGATTATTATATTAATTTTAGTAGAAATAATAACAATAATAATAACTAACATTGATATAATGCTATAAATGTATAGTGTGTCACTTTACATATTTCACTTGGTAAGAACATGAACTCCAGAAGCCAACTTCCTCAGCTGGAATCACTGCTTCACCACTTATTGACTGTGTGACCTTGCAAAAGTTACTTACTTGGTGCTTCAGTTTCCAAATGGGAATAAAGTAGTGTTTACTTCATGGGGTTCAGTTAGGATTAGATGAAGTAAATGAGCTCGTTGATAAAAGTATTAATGATTATGGTAGACAGACCAATGACACATGCCCCCCCACACACACACACACAAGATGTCCATCTTCTAATCTCTAGAACCTGTGACTGGGTTACCTTACATGGCAAAAGGGAATTTGCAGATGTGATTAACGATTTTGAGATGAGGAGATTATCCAAGTACTGTAGGTCCAATGTAATCACAAGGGTGTTAATAAGAGGGAGGCAGAAAAGTCAGAATCAATGAGAGATAAGAAGTAGCTACACTGTGGGCTTTGAAGAGGGAGGATGGGGCCACTGCTGAGGAATGCAGGCAGCTTCTAGAAGCTGAAGAGACAAGGAAATGAATCTTTCTCTAGAGCCTCCAGTGTAGCACTGCTGACACCTAGATTTTAGCCTTGTAAGGCTCATGTCAGACTTCCCACCTCCAGAAGTTAAGAGAATAAATTTGCGTTGTTTTAAATCATTAAGTTTGTAGTGATGTGTTATAGCAGCAGTAGGAAACTGATACAAATGATAATGATTGCAGCAACAGCATATGTGTGTACCTCTTTTCATGGATTATCTCATTTAATCCTCGCAAGTATCCCAGAGGTGGGAGCTATTTACACCATGTTACTGAGGAGAAAAGTGAGGCCCAAGAGGTTAAGTGACACGCAAAGGACATTTGCTAGCTAGCAAGTGATGGACCGTAGAGTCAAAAAATAACTCAAAGGCATTGAGTTAATTATTTGCATGCTATTTACTTGTAAAGAGGGGAAGCCATATAGATTGACTTCATCTAATAAAGGCTAGAGGAAGATTTATATAAAACAAAGAGGGGAGAAGGAAAAGCCATAGACAGATTGGAAACCAGGAACTTCGGTTTCCTTGCCTAGTTGGCCACTGGTAATGAGACCAGTCAGTGTACTGATCTTGGGCTGCTAGAAAGCAAAAACTTTTAGTTGTTGATGGATGCCCCAGAAGACCCTGAGAGTTTAGCTTTCTCTGTATAATGCATGTCAGTGTCCTGGCTGTCATCTCCATGTTCATTAGGCAGGTTTGTACCAATACCATCCTCCGAAGTTCTCGCTCCCGTGGCATCCAGCTGATCTCAGTTACCTTCCAAGCCATTTAAATTACCGGGAGCAAACCAGTGAGTCTCCTCTGTTCCCCCAGCCCTCGCACACATCCAGGTCTGGAGAAAGCACAGAAAGCTTAATCCTG
The DNA here is from genome assembly GCF_026419965.1 of Kogia breviceps. NCBI lineage: Eukaryota > Metazoa > Chordata > Mammalia > Artiodactyla > Physeteridae > Kogia > Kogia breviceps. The sequence continues at coordinate 3,905,134 of NC_081319.1, read as the reverse complement.
GGTTGACCAGCATGCCCTCCTGGCACATCAATCATTTTTCACATATTCCATTCCTCAAATTCTCCTCTTCCTTTTATGCTTTTCAAATGTCTGGGTCTGTCTGGAATTGCCTTCCTCTACGAGGTACAAAAATTGAGGCCACAGCCCTCTGTTCTTTACCACACCATGCTCTCTTCCTGGGGTGTCATCTTCTAAACCAGATCTCAGTCCACTGGGTCTCCCACACGGACCTGGGTTTGTTGTGGAAGAAAGGGGTGGTCAGGACCCTCGTCTGCTGAAAAGCACAGGATTTCCTTCAAGATCAGGCTCAGCCGAGCTGCACCCCTCTGGTTACCTTGAGAACCTCACATCAGCCCCCTCTGAGCTTCATTTCTCGCACCCAGTTGGGCGCACGAAAGAGGAGTGTGGAAATGGTCTTCTAGGGCTTCCCTGGTGGCGCAGTGGTTGAGAATCCGCCTGCCGATGCGGGGGACACAGGTTCGTGCCCTGGTCCGGGGAGATGCCACATGCCGCGGAGCGGCTGGGCCCGTGAGCCATGGCCGCTGAGCCTGTGCGTCCAGAGCCTGTGCTCCGCAACGGGAGAGGTCACAACAGTGAGAGGCCCGCGTACCACCAAAAAAAAAAAAAAAAAAAAATAGTCTTCCAGCTGAAAAGTGCTATGCATGCATCTCTCGAGGGATACAGAAGTTCACTCAGCGCCAGTTTTCTCGCCGCAGAAGGCACGTGCCTGGCGACAGTCTGTGTTATGATGCTGCATATTTTGCAGCGCTTTGAGCTCAGCTTGGCCCCCGACCCCTCTTGGGTCCCACGGGGGTAAGGCTGGGTGGGAGAGCTATTATCTTCTTCCTTTTCCTCTCCTATTGGCCTTTAATTGTCCGTCAAATCTCCTAGGTACTTTAAATAAAGGTGGAGAGAGGCGGCCTTTGGAAACACACAGCAATTATTTCCCTGTGAGCACGGCCACCCAGGCATGCTCTTATTTTAAGGGGGGGCCCCCCGCAGTCATTTTCTGGCCTGAAGATTCATAGCGACAGGGTTGCAAGTTGTAGCCTGTGCAGCTATTGTAATGTTTTAATTGGTAATTAAGTCAAGAGGTTTAATTCAGCCCAGGCTCCTTTTGGCAAGTGAATGATTTTTCTCCACCCAGTATCCTGTTTCCTCAAACTGAAAATGTGTCTCTCGAGGGCTTCCCTGGTGGCGCAGTGGTTGAGAATCTGCCTGCAAATTCAGGGGACACGGGTTCGAGCCCTGGTCTGGGAGGATCCCACATGCCGCGGAGCAACTAGGCCCGTGAACCACAACTACTGAGCCGGTGTGTCTGGAGCCTGTGCTCCGCAACAAGAGAGGCTGCGATAGTGAGAGGCCCGCGCACCGCGATGAAGAGTGGCCCCCGCTTGCCACAACTAGAGAAAGCCCTGGCACAGAAACGAAGACCCAACACAGCCAAAAATAAATTAATTAATTAATAAACTCCTACACCCCCCCCCCAAAAAAAAGTGTCTCTCCCAGATGTGTCCAGCCCACAGTGTCTTAACATTTGTTCAGTCTCCAGGACACTGTCTCTGATAATAAATTATGCAGCAGTGGATGAATTAGGCAAGTCCAATGTGTGAAAAAAGATTAGGTCGGATCTATAGAAACTTAGGTTCTAAGTATGAGCACAGGATGAGGTATAAAGATACTGAGGCTTGTGCCCTGGATGACAAAGAAGCTAACATTAGTATCAGGCACAAAATCAGTTATTGGCATTATCTCATTGAATCCCCACAACAGCCTCAAGGGTGGGTGCTGTTATTAATTTATTTGGCAGATGAGGAAACTGAGACACAGAGAAGTTAAGTAACTAGTCCAGGGTCACACAGCTAGTCTTGGCCCCAGGATTTGAACCCAGGCAGCTTAGTGCCAGGACCTCACACTGTTCTCCCTCTGTGGATCTGAGACCATATTTGCTTTGCATTAATTAACTAATTTATTTATTCATTCATCCATTCAACTTTACTGGGGAAGGGGGACATTTTTATAGGAGATGGCCCCAGAATATTTCTGCAGGAGGGATCTGTGATTAGGTCATTGCAGTCAGAAGGGACCCACCAGGTGAATGCCAGGAGGCCTGATGGCGCAAGCTGGGACCGGACAAGGATCACATGGTGCCCTGGAAAGCCCAGCTGAGCTTGCAAATGCGGAGTAACTGGTTGCTGAGTGGGGCTTTTCCTGCAGCCTGGAAAACCGGTGCTTGAGGCCATCACTGAAAAAAAGAGGTGCTAAGAACTCTACAGTCTTGAGAAAACTGCCAACAAGTAGGGCCCAAGCGCTGTCTCCCAACTTCAACCCAGCAGATTATTATGAGCAGGGGAAGATACTTTACTATGTTCAACCCCACCCAGGCCCACTGCATAAAAAGAGGCAGCGGGGAGGGACGGGGGAGCCTGAAGCCCAGTGAGGCCCTGCAAGGGTGGGGCACACAGGGCAAGTCAGGGACCTGGCAAGGCCGGCGGGGGGGGTAATCCCTCAGAGTGTAACCGAGCAGGACACCACAGGGCCTTCCCAGGACAGACACCCCCTACCTGCAACATACTCTGCCTGCCTCTTGTTTGTACAAAAACTTTAGCCTCCTAGGTCTTCCCCGAGTTCCAAAGAATCAATTTAATCAGAGAAGTGAGAAAATGCAGAAACAAAGGAAAACAGTCAAACACGACAAAATAAGAATAGTTTGGCCATTAAACTATTGTTGACTTACTAAAGTCAAGGATCTTTAGCTTCTCCTCAAGGGCTATAGGTAACATGCTGAGCCACATCCTCTGAGCTGTTTTGCAGAGACTGAAACACCCAGCAGCTGGAAGAAATTAAATGTATGCTGCCCACAAGCAAGTAGACCCCAGGATGGTTGGAACCAGAAGGTTGATGGCGTTGACTCCCAATTATCCCACCACCTACCAACCAGAAGAATGCCCATGCACCTGCAGCCCTCTCCTCAGCACCTAACCCCTTCCTCTTTTCTGTATATTATCTCTGAGCCAAACCTGAGGCGTTGGGGGTTGGTTCTTTGGGATATGAATCCACCTTCTCCCCAGGATTGCTGGCTTCCTCAATAAAGCTGTCTTTCCTCTTACCCAACACTGTTTCTCAGTTTTGGATTCTTGAGCCACGAGCAGCTGAACCTGAGTTCGGTGACAAGAGGGTCTTGAAGGCCACGAAGTAGGGAAAAGCAGAGAAACAGAGGCTGCTTTTGCCCTTGCCCCCTGCTCCCCCCTTCTGGTCCCGAGTTATGTTCCTAGGGCCAAACCAGGGTACTTAAAACAATGGAAATGTATTGCTTCACAGTTCTGGAGGCTGGACACCAAGATCGAGGTGTCATCACTGATATTAACCTTGATCACCTGGCTTGACGCAGGACCTGCCAGGTTTCTCCACTAGACAGTGATCCTCAATCCATGCTCTTTGGAAGTAAGTCACCTGGATCGGCCCACCCTCAAGTGGCACGTCACGTATTTTAACTCATTTAACTTTCACAGTAACCTAACTGGTCAGGGCCTATCATCATCTCCATCTTACAGAGGAGGGAACCGAGGGAGGTTAGGTGGTGACGGAGGCCACGGGAGCTCTCCTGCCTCTCCGAGCCGACAGGGCTCCTGCACCCATCTCTCTCCAAGTCTGCCACCTTCTCTGCATCCTGTCTGTGGTCCTCACCCTTCACACATCCAGAGGTAGAAACAATCCAAGTTCCTTGGTGGCCCCAAGTCTGGTATGAGACTGTACCTGAAAGAAAGAGGCCCCAAACCACATTCCTTCTTGCCAACACTCTTGGGTCCCAGAGTCTGGAACCTGAGCTATTTATTGTGGACACCCTGCTGCCCACTTTCATTTCCGGCATGGTCTAGATGGACACAGATAGAGACAGAGCGGGGAAGTGCCCTCAGGGGATGAACTGTGAAACTCACAAGAGGGACCCTGGCAATGGCTGCATCCCTCCTGGATCCTGCAAGGGAGAGGCAGGCTGCAGGGAAGCCGGGCATCGGCCAGGACCATGATTTGGGCATGAGGGAGCTAGGATCGTGGTCTTGGGGGGTGGGGCAGGAATAGGGTCATCAAGACAGGGACAAGCAGAGGCTGCCTGGGGGACTAGGGCTCTGTTTGGGAGCACACGTTCTCCACCCCTTCATTCCAAAGAGCCTCCCCTACACCCCAACTCCATCTGCTTCCTCCCCGAGAATTCACCCTCAAAACGACTCACCCAGGGAATCGACTTTCGTGCTCTTACTCAAGCCTTCTGTACTCAACACACAGCTAACAAGGGCCTGCTCTGTGCTGGGAATTGTGCAAGGGGTTCTGCACGAGCTCTCCCCCTTTATCCATAGAGCGGCCTGGGGACTGGGGGGACAGAGGCTCGGAGAGCGAAGGTGACTGACTCGCAGCTGCTGTTGGAACCAGAATTCAATTCAGGGTTTGTTGGTTTGGTTTTTTTTTTTTTTTTTGGCCTCACCGCACAGCATGCGGGATCCTAGTTCCCCGACCAGGGATGATCGAACCCGGCCCCCTGCAGTGGGAGGGCGGAGTCTTAACCACGGGACCGCCAGATAAGTCCCTCAATCCAGGGGTATTGGCTGCAAAGACGCCGCGCTTGCCACCCATGACTCATTCACGCGTTCATTCAAAAAAGTTATTTTTGAGCCGTGCACACATGCCAGCTGCTGTGCAAGGCACTGGAGGTACAGAAATAAACGAGATGGACGTGGTGCTTGTCCTCGTGTCCTCACATTCCAGGGGGAAGACAGGTCCCTCCCTCACCCAGTAAGCAGCGCGTCAGCTCGTTGTGAATCACGGTCACTGCCACGGAAGGATGATGGTGATGCGATGTGAGAACAGAAAAGCATGAGGTGGTGGGAGGGGATCTAATACAGACCGTGTGACCAGGGAAGCTATCTCTGGGCAGGTGACGTTTAAACTCTACCCGAATAACTGGAAGAGCAACAGGAAAGGTATTTAAGGAACATCAAGAATGAAGGCCGTGGGGTCTGAAACAGGACCAGAGGGAAGGCAAGAGTGAGTGCAGTCAAGTGAGGAGGGGGAGAAGGGAGGAGGTGCAGTCAGAGAGGTGGCCAGGGTCCAGGTCCCACAGGGCCTTGTAGATCAAGGTAAGGGGTCCGGAATTTATCCTGGGTGTGACGGACGCTGTTGGAGAGTTTTAAGGCAAGCAACGAGTCCCTTCTTTCAAGACGCCCGTATTTTAGAGCAGGGGTTCTTAACCTCAGTGCTGTTGACGTCTTGGACTGAGAAACTCTTCGTGGTGGGGCCTGTTCGGGCTGGTCTGGAACTGGAGGATGTTTAGCAGCACCCCTGGCTTCTCCCCACTAGATACCAGTCACCCCTCCCCACTCCACCCCACCCTTAGTCATAACAATCAGAACGTCTTTGACGTTACCAAATGCCCCGCCCCCCACCTTGAGAACCAATGACTTAACATATTAGTGGTTGACTTGCTGCTGTCACAGCAAGGAAGGGGCTGGATCTGCAGGAGAGACGACCTGTAGACCCAACCCTGGGATGCTTGGGAATGCCAGAGTTGGAGGCAGGCAGCCGAGCTCCAGGGCACCTAGAAATTGTAATCAGGACAAAGTTGCCTTACAGGCCACCTTGACGTAGAAGTCCAAACAAAGAAAATAATATCCAACACTGTTCTGGCTTATGAATCACTAACCTAACCTGACCACAACCCTGAGAAGCAGTTACCTCTGAGATCCCCATTTTACAGGTGAGGAGGCTCAGAGAGGTTAAGCGACTGACCCAAGGTCACCCAGCTAGAGATGGGAGGATTGAGACTCAAAATCAGATTTCTCTGACTCTACAGCCCATGTGTTGCTTTATGTGTGTGTGTGTTTACATCATAAATTCTAATATCTTTCCCCGAGCTTGTTTTAAAAAATAAAGCCAGGATAGATAGCCTTTTGTTTTCATCCAAGCCTGGGATTTATGAGGCTGTCCACCCAGGTCACCCAGAGGAGGCTTGCGGAAGCCAGAGCACCCCTCCCTTCTCCTCCCTCCTCGGGTCCTGTGTTTGGGTAACTACGCCTTCCATAGAGAGTACATATTTAAGCATTTCCAGTGCCCAGCACATTTCTGCACGGGATGCTCGCGTTCCCTCCTGCAGGTGCCTGGTTCTGCGTGGGCGAGACCGAGGGTGGAGAAGACGCGCTATAAATGTCAGCACGATATTCACATCCGACTGTCTAAGAATTAACAAGCCTTTGCCGAATGGCTCCTGTCGGCAGCCCCAGGCGTGGGGGACACACCCCCTTCAGGGACGGTGCGTTCGCGGTTTGGGCCGTCGGCATCGCGAACGCGTGGGGTTGTGTTTTGGAGAGGTGGGAGCACACGTACGTTCATGTTCACACAGCCCGGCCAGAACCGAACCAGCCTGGTGGAGCCCAGCCAGCGAGTCGGCCGGCTGCCGCCCCGCGAAGGGAAGCAGGGTGGTGGTGATGTTTTCAGATGGAATGCTGCTTTCCTGCTGCCAACGGAAGAAAAAAAGTCTTCCTGGTAATTTGGAGGAAACAAACAGCCAAATCAAACCCCGACTCTTAACCAGCTCTAGGGAGACTCATTAGTGTGAGAGGTACTTTATCATAAAGGAATTGGGCTTCTCTTCACGGAAGTAATCAACGTGAAAGCCTGTCTGTTTCTCACAACCAATTATGAAAACAAGCCAGCGTGAGTTTTACCGAGGCTTCTGTTTTTTCCTCCCTTGGATCATTAGGGAGACAGCTCTTCATTCTCACTGTCCTTACCTGAGGTGTGTTCCCAGCCCTTGGTCTATCACATTGTCCTGGGACGAGACCACACCGTGGGTGTCTTGCTAGGGCATAGGGAGTAGGGACAGACTCCCGGTAGCCAGGTCTAGGGGGTCCAGTGGACAGCTGAGGCCTCTCTCTGTCCTGTGTCCAATCTCCCTTCTGGTGAGAGCACCCCAGTTTATTGTGGGGAGCCACCATTCCCTCACTCTAAGTCTACATGGTTTGGGAGGAGCTGGCCCCCTCCTAGTTCTGAAGATGCAGATGTCGCCCAGGCCCAGCCAGTCAGCAAATTCCATCGCCATGGGCTCAGTCACTGGTTTAAGGATGGGGACGTGACCCAAATCAGTCCAGTGAGCGACAAGTGTGGGACCTTGGCTGGAACTATTGGGAAAGGGAAGTTCTCTTTTCACTGGTGTTGCTAACAGCAAAGAGGTGAGGCTGGGGCTACTCAGTCATCTTGCCACCAAGAGCGGAGGGTCTGTCACAGAATAAAGCTGACCCAGAGGAAAGTAGAGCTCAGAACAGAGCAATAGAAAGCTTCCAGATGACATCTCTAGGGCACCTAGGTCCACCCGTGCCTGAAGCTGTCATGGCCCTGGGCTGTATTAGATAAATGAGGCCATATATCCCTCTGTGCTCAAGCCAGTGCAGACTGGGTTTCTAACACTCTCCACCAGGAGATTCTTAACTCACACCAGACATTTACTTAACCAAGGGATCTGCTGCTCCCAAGAAATTAGGGCAGGGCTCAGTTCAAGGGCAGACTGAGGGTGCCTGCTTATGGCTCAGAAGCTTGAGTCCGGTCGATGCAAAAGGCCCAGGCCCAAGGCTAGGAATTTTCCTCCATGCTGTGTGGTAATCAAAGCCAATCCTCTGTGTAAAGATGCTCAACATCATTAGCTATCAGGGAAACATAAGTCAAAACCACAACGAGATACCACTTCTCACCCACTCAGACGATCAGAATTTTAATGGAAAAAAGCACATCAGCAAGGATGGAGAGAAAGTGGAGCCCTCATACGCTGCTGTGGGGAACGTAAAATGGTGCAGCTACTTTGGAAAGCGGTCTGGCAGTTCCCCAAAAGGTGAAATATAGAGTTACCATGTGACCCAGCAATTCCCTTCCAAGGTCTGTGCTCTAAAAAACGGGATACATGTTCACACAAACACTTGTACACAAATTATTCATATCAGCACTATTCACAATAGTCAGAAGGTGGAGGCGACCCAAATGCCCGTCAACAGATGGTGGGCAAACAAAATGCGGTCTATCTGTGCAATGCAATATTATCCATCCATAAAAGGAACGTGTGTTGGTACGGCTGCAACACGGGTGAGTCCTGAAACACTGCACCAAGTGGAAGAAGCCAGACACAAAAGGCCACATATTATGTGATTCCATTTACAGTTAATGTAGAGAATAGGAAAATCCACAGAGACAGAAAGGAGATTAATAGTTGCCATGGAATGGGGAAGGGAGAAATTTAGACTATCTGCTAGTGGGTATGGGGTTTCTTTTGTGGGATATGGAAATATTCTGGAATTAGATAGTTGCACAATATAGTGAATATACTAAAAAAACATTAAAATGCATACTTTAAAATGGTGAATGTTATATTATGTGAAGTGTTATCTTGAAAAATGCTATGTAAGAGAAGAAAAGAAAAAACCAGCTCTGCTGGGAGGAGCTGAAAGAAACCAGGCAAGACCTCGTTCATGTGGAGGAAGTTGGTTTGAAGGGAGTGGCCCAGAGATGAATAACTAGGTAAGAGTATAAGAAATTTTAGACCGAGCTTATTTTTTGTATAAATACCCCACGTATGCATGGGTTGAATGCCCAGCACTCAGCCACCGAGAACCCAGCGGTGGATGCTCCAGGAAGTCAACCTGCCCCTAGGTTTGCCTCAGTGGGGGGAAGTGAGCCGGCCTCCAGCCTGCACATAGGTGTCGGTTCCCCGCGGAGCTGGGGCGTTGCCCAGATCAGAGACGAGGAATGGCGTACTCGGGTCCCAGGGGAAAACAATCATGAGTGGCAGATGAAAGCTGAGGTCAAGAAACAGTGGGAAAACGGGGTGCCAGGATTTGTGGACTGAACAGGGTGAGGACCATGCCACGCAATTCCAGCTCCCCCAGAAAAGACGCTTTCTTCAAACCATCCCTTATGTGTACACAGGGCTCTATAGCTTACAGGTACTAATGATAACATTTGCAGCCCACACTGTCCCTGCCCTCCTGCCTGTGGCTTCTTACTGCAAACACCTGTGACTCTGCCTGCACGTGCTTCTCTGGCCACAGGAGTAAACTTGGACCAGGCGCAAGGCAGGCTGGAAATGCCTGGGAGGTAATGCCCAGAAGCAGCCCTCAAACACCTACCGGTGGCAGCTGGTGCGTCAAATCCCAGCCCTCTTGCCCCCTGGGAAGGGTACAGCTCTTGAGCTGCATCCTCAGCCATCTCTCGGAGTTCCCCAGCAGCAGCGAGTCCCACTGCCTACAGCCTGCACATTAGTGCACCTCCTCTTCCCTGTCTCACGCCCCCGTTCCTTTACATTACAACCTGAATTACCTCCAAGTAAACTACTCGCATGCAAATCTTAAGTCTCAGAGTCTGCTTTGGGGGAACCCAAACTCATAAGAGCTCACATTTATCAAATGTTTAGGGATTAAGCTAAACTTTACACAGATTATCTCACCTACCCTTACGACACCTCTGAGGTCAGCACTGTTATACTCAGTTACCACATGAGAAAACTGAGGCTCAGGAAGGTGAGGCAACTTACCTGCTGGCTGACAACTCAGATTCAAACCCAGGCTGAGCAGTTTCCAATAAAATCACCTCTTTCCTGCACCATGAACCTCCCTGTGGTCTTGATCCAAACTTCAAGTTGACTTTGCCTTGAGCGCTGACTCTGGCCACTGTGTTGAGAAGGATTCTGAGGCTTCATCTAGGCTCTGTAGTGAGGAGTTAGACCTTCATCATTGGTGTCTGCCCAGCTTCTCTTTCTCTTTGCTTCAGGAGAATGGCTCCTTCCCGACTCTTTATGATTCCGTGGGCTACCAGTCCTGGTAACCAACACCCAGCCCCACCACTGAATACATGACTCCAGCTGGCCAATCTGAGAACTTCCCTGAAATGTGCAAACTGGAGGGAGAAGGGCATGCTCTCAACCTTTCCTCCAGGTTAGGAAACAGAAGGGAGGTAACCTCAGAGCTGCCAGCTGCCAGTCACCAAGAGCCTTGCCTGAGAGAATAATGCCAGCAAACATCCAAACACCTAGACGAGAAACGAGGCGGTGACGGGGACCTGATGAGGTTCCCAGGAGGGCCCAGAGCTTCCCTGCTGCCTGCAGCTCCTTCTCTGGCTTTCTGAGCTACTCCAGTAGCTGTACAACAAACCCATTTTTGCTTAAGCTGGGCTGTCATTTCCAACCCAAAGAGTCCTAACAGAATGCCAAGATTGATTAGTAATGTCTGCCTTTGGGAAGTGAGTAGGTAGCAGAGGTTCATGTGGCAGATATATCCCATTCCTGGTTAAGGGTTTGTTTGAGACAGTGAGCATGAATCATGATTAATACTCTTAAAGCAATAAGAATTATTAGTCATCAAACCATGAATAAATACTTATTGAGCCCATATGCTTGCCTAGTCTGGTGCTAAGTACCCGGGGACCATAACATGAGAAGGGTGAACAGAATTAGCATTGAACATCTACTGTACGCTGGATGCTTCATATGTGTGTCCTGTAATTTCGTTTCACCATAACACCCAGTCCTGAAAGATTTTATTATCCCCATTTTACAGATGGTGACCTGAGGATCAGGCTAGTCAAAGGCAAATCCTGGATTCAAATCCAAGCCTTTGATCTCTGGTCTGAGGCTCTTTCCACTACACCTCTTGCTTATTGCACTCTTTCATTTATTCCATATACAGTGATTTGGCTAAAAGCAACAACAACCCCATGACAACACCATCATAGCAGCTACACTTGCATAGCCAGGCATGGCTCTAAGCACTTAGTATACTTAATTCACTTGCCAGTTCCTATGTTAACTCGAAAGGCAGAAAAATAGGTGAATAGTTGTTTCCTGCCCTCGAGGAGCTCGTGGTCCAGCCAATGAGACAAACACTTAGGTGGGTAATTAATAATTTCATGTTCATGTCCACACTCTCAACCTAACGATGTCAAGACTCAGCTTAGGCATCACCTCCTCCAGGAGGCCTCCCTGGATTCCCCCAGCGTCTAGGTGCTGGGGAGTCCTGGGTGGTCCATCTCTGATCTCCAGTTCCCAACATCAGACCTTTCCCAGAGTGGGTGCTGGGGAGTATTTGCTTTGCGAACATACACATGGACGTCTCTGGGGATGGATGGATGAGGGAAGGGGATGTGCGGATGACTTTCCAGGGTCAACAGGAAAGCAAATCTCTGGGGCCTCTCAGGGACCAGGACGCTAAGCCAGCCTGATAGACTAAACAGTGAAGAAATGGTGTCACAAAGTAATAGATTTTAAATCATTTGAATGAAAGAATGAACATATTAAACAGCACAACACAAAAAACACAACAAGGAGTGTGTGAGGAATGTGTTCCCGAAGACCGTGCATAATTCAAAACTCATAATTCAAGACCCCCAAGCACCGGACAGAGGAAACTTGTTTATGGTTTGAGTGGCGCCACCGTGTGTCAGCAGTGCAGTATGACTTAGAATTGTGGAGGCCTGCCTGCTATGAAAGAGCTTGACACTTGCATTTCCTTCCACTCGCTGGTGTGTTTGTGTGTGTGTGTGTGTGTGTGTGTGTGTGTGTGTGTGTGTGTGTGTTTTGCATTTAAAATAGGGCTTTGTTAATGTTTTACAAAGCACTGCCTCAAATTCACATAGAATGTGACCCCTCTGAAATGTCACAGTCTGAATGTGTGAAGTCCCAAACTGCTGTTCCCTGACTGTGACAGTTTCCACAAGGCACCACGGTCAGTGGACCATCGCCTCTCTCTCGGGTCCAGAACCCAGGACATGGAGGCGTGAAGCCAGGGTGGCTACCCAGCCCCAGGGGGCGCCATCCACACTGTAGAAGTTGCTCTCAGCTCTGGGGTAGCCCCACATTAGTCTTGAGTTTGGGATTCAAGACAACGTCTCAGACTATCCAATCACTTGTCCAATAAGTGAATATGGATTGGCACTTACGATGTCCCGGCTGCTGCGCTGGTGCAGAGGGGATCCCTGTTCTCACCGAGCGCCGTCCAGGGTCTGCTTTCCTACCAGATCCCGCTCTTGACAAGCTCCATCTCACGCCGGCTATGTGGTATTCAGGCGATTCTGGTCCTGTACTTCCTTGGGGGCAAAGAGAAATCATTCAATGTTCAATAATATTGCAAGAGCATCTATTGTTGCCGGCCACCTACCCCTCGGGCTCCTCGGGCTCTGGGAATGAGGCAGGTGGCTGAGCTGCTCCACCATTAAGGGTCTGGGATGGCCCCAATTTCCGATATTTTGGTCTGTGATTCTACAGAGTAGTTCCCAGCTTGGGAGGACAAGGGTCCCAGCAGCCTCTGTCAGTGTCCTGCGAGGGACCCTGGCTTGTCCATCTGGTGGTGCCTGAGGCCTTTTTCTGGCTGCTGGACATGCTGGCAAAGCACCGCCCCCTGGGAGCAGCCCCAGCCAATGGCTGCAGCGAGTCGGGGCGTAAGCATGCCAGCTCCCGCACCCCTCAGGTAGGACAACTGTGAGGTACGTCCTCCCTGACCCTCAGCTAGTCTCCACAGCTTTCCGCTCCAATTGTCCCCAGCAGTGTCCACATCTGAGCAATTTTCACCGGCTGCCTTCCCCTCTCTGTCTCACTCGGGCTCTGTCAGCCATGCACCCTGGATCCCCTCCCAAGAAAAATGCACGCACTTAAATTCTCCACTCAGGGTCCGCCTCTGAGGAAACCCAAACTAAGACAGAGAAATATTTTCAAAAAGCCCCGAAGGTGATCCCAAGATCCTTCCCTCTGTCCCCTTGAATTAAGAACCCCTTCAGCAAACCATCACAAACTCTTGGAAAGTCAGCTTGCCTGGGATTAACTCCCAGCAATGCCACTAGCCAGCTGTGGTACCTTGATAAGCTACTTAAAGCATCTGGGCCCCAGTTTTCTCACCTGTCAAGGAGAGAGTCCCCTTTCCCAAGTGTTGTGAGGATTCCACGAGAGACATATGGACTCACCCTGTATGGACACGGACACTGAGAAAACGTTCAATTTATGATGTTTTAAATGTCAGGAAGCATTACCTTAATACACATGTCATAAAAATCTTTGTCAGACTCTGTTCTGATTTACTTGCTATGTAGGTCACATAGCAAGGAAATGCCTAAAATGTCCAATTTAATGGCCACTTATTAAGCTCTTCTTCCCTTGGACTGGAATGCTGTTCTGGAATTATAAATGAGAAGGACCCTTGTTCCCTACCAGCTGGAGGACAGACATATGAACAAATAATTGTACAGTGGGAAAAGGGCTCTAAGAGGCATCTGTGGTAGGCACTTGTGGGTTCTGGCTGCTGGGTCTCCACTTGGCCTCAGGTTCCAGGACTATGATTTTTCCCTCCAGAAGCTGCCCCTCCCCATTCTAGTTCCTGGACTCCAGGGGTGTCATGTGACTCAGGCTAGGCCAATCAGAGTTGTCGATCCCCTGGCCACAGTGATTGGCTCAAGGATCAGCACATGACCCAAGCCAGACCAATGAGACTCAATTCTGGGACTTTTGCAAGGCTGCTGGGAGATGGGAGCCTTGGGCTGAACTTCCCACACAAAGGAACTCAGAGCCAGTCGATGCTAGAAGCAGAGTCTCAGTGGCTCAGTTTAACACTTTGTCTCAGCTGTGTTCAAAGCATTTCTACCACACGGGCATTTCCACTAAATAAACCAATGATGTAAAAGGAAAAAAATCTTTTTTCTTAAGCCATTTGCTACCAAGAGTCACGCTAAGGAGTGTGCAAGACACAAAGGAGGCACAGGGCAAGAGGTCAGCCACTGCGTTAAGGGTCTGGAAAGCTTCTGAAGAAGGAGACCTCTGATCTAGGTTCTGAGGGATGAATAGAAGTTTATTTTTTGATGATCAAGGCAGGAAAGGGCATTTGAGGCAGAGGAAGTGATGTGGCAAAGGCAGGAGGTGGGACCTGGGAGTCCTTCAGTATGGCTGGAGTATGGGACATAAGAAGATGAGGCCGGGATGTTAGAAGGGGCCAGATCATGCACAGTCGAATGCCAGGCTACCAGGCTGGTCTTTTCTCCTGTGGGAGTCCGGGGGAGGAGAGGGTAGATGTCTGCGTGTGGTAAGCACAAGGGAGGGTGGATCAGGCCTCACCAGAGCTGTAGAGACTTAATGAACTTCTCCTGTAGAAAGTACCCTCCTCACAAGCAGATATCTTAAGGGCTTAATATGCTAAGATTTCAGCTGGGGTCACGCCCAGTGAACATGGGTCAAGGCTAAAGTCTGAGGGACCCTGGACAAGCTAATTATCTCCCACCTCAGTAACCAAGGTTAATGAAATAGGCGTTCAGCATTCATGCGGCAGAGGGGCAGATGTTGTATGGGAAGAGGAGAGGAAGATGTGGGTGGCAGCTTCCACCTCTGCTCTCCACCCTGAGCAATTCCACTCTGGTCCTAAACTTGCATCCCCCTGCCTCAGTAAAACAGAGCCCTGCAGTTATGGGGCCACCCTTCTTAAAAGGCATGAGGGCCCACCCTCCTTGGAGCCTCCCACTGGGGCAGCCTCCTCAAGAATCTCACCCTCACCTCAGAGGCTATGCAAACACACCCAATTTCCCAGTGACATTTTAGCAGCACTTACACAGTTGGTGCCTTGGGCACCTCCTATTGTCTGGCTCTTTAATCCAGTCTGGGGGGGGTCAACAGAAGACCCTTGAGAGCCTGGACTCATGGACTGGGGCCAAAATGCTGAGAGGTTGCCTAAGGCCACACAGCGTGCAGCTGACCTCAACTCTGCATGGTTCAGTGCATGGTCTGGAACAGCAATGGCATCACCCGCAAGCTTGTTAGTAAGGCAGAATCCAAGCCCCCACCCCAGGCCTACTAAGTCAGAATCTGCATTTTCACAAATCCCTGGGTGAAAAGCACTGGGCTATATGCTGAACGGAACTAGCCAAGGAAAACGACAGAAGAAAAATACCCCAAACTAACTTTTTCAATTTGGAGTTGAAATGAGGGAATTATAAAGGGTTATCTTTTTTCTCTTCTGCACATCCCAAAATGTGGTTTTATTACTTTCATAACGAAAAAAAAAAAAAAACCCACTTAAAATTTAAGGTAATCTAAAACACAAAATTACACAAGGTTATAAACCATAAATTAAGAGATGGTTATTTGCATTTAAAAATAGGACTCATTTTCAGTCTGTTATTACTTTTTTTGTTTTAATTGTCCCCTCCCTTAAAACAATTTTTTTTCTGCCTCCAAAGCCAGAAGCAGAAGTGCTTTTGAAGGCAGGCATGGACCTTGTCCTGTGGGAATGTCCGTGTAGGGAAGGGTATCTTTTTGTCTGCAAAGGGAACTCATTATAATATAGGTCTTAGCAAAAAGCATTTCCATGTTTATTGAAATGAAAGACAACAAACGATTTAAGTATAAGTGTGATTCGGGACTTACCTTTTCCCCATGATGATCTCCCCTCATTTGTCCTTTTTCTGCCTGCACAGGATGAAGGCCTCTCCCCTTTCCTGAATTCTCAAGGGTTTCAAGCCAAAGCTGCTGACTTCAGACTTGGCCTCTTTGTCTAGTTCACTCTTACCCGTTCTTCAGCCATCAGAGTGAATGTCACTCCTCAGGGAAGTCTTTCAAGGCCCATTAGTCCTGTATTAGGCCAAACTCTCAATTGCAAGTGGTGGAAAAACAAACTTAAACGAACTTAAGCCAAAAAGGGTGACTTTTGGTTCAGATAAAGCCTGGGGGGTAATGGCTTCAGGTACAGCTGGATCCAGAGTCTCAAATGACACCACCAGGAAGCTGCCCGATAACAAATCTCTCAGGCTTCCTCTAGAGAACTCCAGGTTTAGGCAGGCTCTGCCTGGGCGCCCATGGAAAAGCCAGATTTTTGATCCTCCAATTTAGAAACCCCAGCAGAAAGAGAACTGTCTTTTCCCAACTGTCCCTACAAAAGTCCCAGAGTTGAACGTCATTGGCCAGATTTAGGTCACGGGTATATCTTTGACCAACCATTGAAGTGGTCAGGGAATGAAATGCTCTGATTGGCCAAGGTCATGTGCCTACCCTAAACTCACCAGCACCACCTGAATCATATGGACTGGTAGGAGGTAGAAGTGGGTCCCCAAAGGAAAATTGAGAAAATGAAGGCATGAGGCTGGGTGGGCATTAACTCCAGTAGTTTAAAACAGACCACCTGTTACACATTTTCATGGCACCCTGCAATTTGCCTTTGTAACATTTGCTGGTTTTTAAAACCTATATATTAATTTGAGGGGTTACTTGATTCATGTCTGTCTCCCTAACTAGACTGAAACTGTAAGGGCAAGGATTATGTGTGCTCAGAGATAACAGTATTCACAATGCCCCACACATAGTAGGTGCTCATCAAATATTTATTGAATGGGTGGATTCTTTCCAGCTGCTTTAACAACAGCTATGTTTACTCACATTTGCCAGAGGCAATTCTGGAATGCACGGTAAACACAGCCAGAACCTCTGTCCTAGCTGTGCCCTAGGACAATCTGTGACACAGAAATGCTGCCCTGCAGAACTGGGGATATCTGCCGTGCAGCCAATGGCAGCTAGAGACTGTTGTCAGATAGTACAGCCCCTGGGGTGGGTTGGCAGCAGACCGAGTGGGGAGATTGGGGGAAGATTTTGAATTCTATTGCACTGTAGCACCCGGCATCTCAAAGCGGACTATCTCAAGCCTTACAGGCTTCCTGTATGGTAATATGATTACATCCATTTATTTTGAGCAAGAGACTGAGGTTCGGAGTAGCCCACAAGGTCTACTGGCTCATACCCAATAGAGCCTGTACTTGAACCAATATTTGTCAGTACACGATGTCTTCCTGACATCAGCTCTGACCTCAGCTTTTCGCCTCACCTTCAGCAAGTCTCTTTACCTCTGGGAGCCTCAGTGGGCTCATCCGTAAAATGGGTGTGGTTATCCTCACCTGAAAGGGGTGTTGTGAGATGAGACGAACTCTTGTACAATATGCAGAAGTCCTGGGCACGTAGTGGGCATTGCCTTCCCCTCCCTTTAGACATTTCTCCAGCTAAGTTGTATATTCCAAGTGCCTCCCTAGCTGGACCTGAAATAGAGATGTGAGCTAATGGGGGGAAGCCACCAGGGGGCGCTCTTCTCTGGGTTCAACTAGACAATGAAATTCATATCTGACCATAGGTCCCTCAAGACACAGTCCAAGAAACAGCCTGCCTGAGGGCAGCACCAGGCCTTTCCCATCCCTGCGACTTCCCACAGCAGCTCAGCAGCTCAGGAGTGTCTGGTCCTCAGGTGACAACTTAGGTCCAGGAGATGAAGTCCGCACTAGGCAAGAAGTGTGGATCTCAAAGACTCCCGCCTCGGGAGTCAATGTCTTTTTTAACAAAAACTCCATATGCAAAGTTTCCAGGGAGCGTGCAGGGGACACGCCCAGTTACAAGACTCTTCGTACAAGGGGAAGCTCAACGTTTTGGCGTCCCCATCGGGCATTTATAATTCATTCATGGTCCTTCCAGTCCAGATGCAATTTTCCAATCAAGGGTCATTTTTAACAGAAGCAGTGTTGCCTGGCAACACAGCTGACATGCCACCTTTCTCCGGTTTCTAGGGTTAACAGAGATAGTAAGTGAACCCAAGGTCAAATTTGTTCTTAAGAGAAGGAGAAAGAGTTTGGTTAACCCTTCATGCACAGGTATTTACTGATGTTCCTCCCCACACATATGAACACACACACACACACACACACACACACACACACACACACACACACACACAGAGCCGCCCTATCCCCAGTCCTTTGCTCTCTCGCATCTTACATTGTTTCAGAAAAAGCATGATAAACAGAAACACAGCAGGGGCGGGCGGGGCGGGGGTGGGGGGAGTGGGGAGAAGCTTTGAATTTTAAAAGCCTAGACGTTTTGGATTCAAATGCCAAGAATTTCAAAAGCAAAGACTTTCTAGTTTGAAAGTTAAGCCTTTTGAGTTTCAAATGCTGGGAACTTTGAAATCCGAGGCCAAGACTGGGAAGTTTCAAATGCCATTTTGATTTTCCTGAGTTTGGCCTTTTGGGGGAGTCAGTGCACAGGCTGGTTGGTGTTCTAATCGATAGATTTGGGAAGAACGGATGAAAAGCCAGGTGAATTTTGGGCCTTATAATTTTCAGTGGTTTGCAGATTGAGAAGACGAGGGCTGAGGGGCCGCAGACAAGGGGCCCTGCCTGTCCTCTCGGGCAACCAGTAAGGAGCACTGCTGAGACAGCAGCAGGAAGGACCCGTCAGGCTGTGTCGGACTTACCCTGCGCGCACAGGCCCTGCTCATCGCTGCCTCGGAGATGGTGAAGGTGCCTGGAGCTTGGCGAGGTGCTGCTGGCCTGGAGGGAAACCTGCGACCTAGCCCTTTGATGGTTCTGAGCAGAGCCCACCTGTGGTCTCCCCGCCAGGTGAAGCAGCACCTGGGGAAACCCAGCCCCACCCTCCTGGAAATCCACACCCCACGAAGAAGAGAGCAATGAGCCCTGCTGCTATTGTGTGTGTGAGGGAGGGGAGGGGACTCTTGACCCCAGTTCCCCTGTGTGACCTGGGGCAAGGTCATTGATCCGTTCAACAAATTGTCTTTCTTCCCTGAGCACAGGTTCGGGGGCCAGAGTACCTGGGATTCCCCGTTTTGCTACTTCCTCGAGCAAGTTATTTCATGTCTTTGTGCTTCAGTTTCCTCACCTATAAAATGGAGACAAAAATACTACCCAAGTTTTGCAGGGTCATTTTGAAGTCTAAAAGGATTAGTATATCTAAAGAAATCACAAAAATGCCATGCAGCTGGGAAGCCCTCCGCAAACGTTTAGTGCTATTATTCCTTCCGCGTCAGACCTTTTTCTATGCACCAGGGGTTCAGTGGTGACCAATCGAAGCATTGGCCTCACGGAGCTTACGTTTAGTGAGGGAGACAGGTAATAATAGACACAAAACTGATGCCTATCTTTGGAAGAAAGATGCAGCAGGCAAAAGCTAAGGTGGGCCCTTTACTGTGAGCGCTGGCCCACGCACCCGGCCTTACTAGCACCCAGGCAGTGCTCACTGAAAGGGGCCCCGCCCTCCTGGCTGCTGCCCAGGTGACCAGCCGGAGCTGCCGCCTCCTCCTCGCTGGAGAGCCCTGGCCCTCAGGAGCACCAGGACAGTTGATAGACTCACAGACACAAAGGAAATTTCCGGAAGCACTGTTCCGGCCAACCAGATGTTCCCACGCCTTTCTCAAACAGATTAGTGTCCTAGCAACTGGAAAAGGGGAGAAACGGTCTGTTTTCTCTCTGGGAACAGAATGGACCAAAGACATTTGTTTAAATTCAACCTCTGGGAAAGGCCCACGGGGGGCGGGGGGGCGGTGGAGGGGAACGCACTGGGGACGGGAGAATTCGGTTCAGGATACCCCCTTCCTTGCCGTCCCAGGTCACCGTCCTGCTTCAAGAGCCCTCAGTGACTCGCACTTGTCCTTCAGAGCAAAGAGAACGGGACTTCGGATCCTCTCCACGGACCTGCTTCCTTGCTAAGCCTCCAAACCCCCTCTTCCTTGTCTTTATTTAGGTGATGCCATCCACCCAGAAAACTGGGGTCCTCCAGACTCCCCCCACCCCTCACTCTCACATACAAACATCAGCAAGGGGGTCTGGTTCTGTCTCCTCCTGTATCTGCTATCTAGAAAGACAATACCCTAGTCCACCCCCCATGCCAGCCACGGTTTCGTTTTCCGCGGTTTCAGTTACCTGGGGGTCAACCGTGGTCTGAAATTTTAAGTGGAAAATTCCAGAAATAAACAGTTCAGAAGTTTTAAACTGCTCACTGTTCTGAGCAGTGTGATGAAATCTCACGGCCGCTCCCTCCCACCTGGGACGTGAATCGTCCCTTTGTCCTGCACATCCACACTAGATACGCTTCCAGCGTTAGTCACTTAGCAGCCGTCTTTGTTTCAGATCTGCTGTCCTGGTATCACAGTGTCTGGGCTCAAGTAGCCCTTCTTTTACCTAACAATGGTCCCAAAGTGCACGAGTAGTGATGTCAGCATCTCAGATATTTTCTCTGACTGTGCCTAATTTCTAAGTTGAACTTTATCATAAAAGAAGCATAGTCTATATAGGTTTTGGTACTGCTCGTGGTTTTAGGCTTGGAATGTATCCCCCGAGGATCAGAGAGGGGCTCCTGTACTGCTGCGTAACAAACAACTCCAGACCTCAGAGCATCCAATGATAGCATCTGTTCATGTGCCCAGGATCAGCTGGGGGTGGGCTGGGCAGTTCTCTAATCTTGGATGGACTCTCATGTGTCTGGCGGTTGCTGGCTGGCCACGGATCTAGGCTGGCCTTGGCCTGGGGCAACTGCACACGTCTCCCGTCCTCCGCCAGGCCAGCCCAGTGCATAGTGATGGCAGAGGCTCAGGGTGAACACCCCCCAACTGCACGGGCCCATTTTAGGCTCTGCTGGGGTCACGTCTGCTGACGCCCCATTGATTGGAGCAACTCACGTGGCCAAATCCAGCGCGAAGGAACAGACAGGGCAAAGTTAAGCGGCAAAGGGTAAGGCCTCCCGGGGTAAAGAGTTAGGACCAAGTGGTGTAGCTTCCACTACCTTTTCTGCATCCCCCTGCTTTGCCCCAGACCACCAATTAGCTCAATTTTTTTACCCAGCCTCCGATGACCACCCCTCTTCCATCCCCTCTTGAAGTCCATTCCTTTGAAGAATGGACCTTTGCAGGCCATCCCAAAGGAACTTCCGAAAGAATCTCAAAGGAACTTCTGGCAACGTGAATCTGAGCATGTCTTTCCCTGTCGGAAACCCTACATGGCTTCCTGTTGCCCTGAGAGTGAAATTGAAACTCCTTACAGGACCACAGGGCCCTTGGGATGAGGCTTTGCCATTTTTCTCGACCTCATTTCTGACCATGGCCTCCTTTCCTCTAAATCTTGCAGCAGCCAGAGTCCTCATTTAGAGCCTCCAAGTGGCTCAGCTTGTTCCTCTCTTCTGGGCCTAGAACATGCTCCCCTTACCCTCTCAGGACTGCCTTCTCCTTGCCATTTAAATCTCAGCTGAAGTGCCACCTCCTCAGAGGAGCCTTCCCTGATCTACCTCTCAAAGTAGATTCTACTTTGCCTCTGTCAGAACCTGTCTGTTTTCTTCTAACCACTCATTATATCTCATTATACCTCCTAACTTTCCCCCATTTCCCCCCTTCCCTCTTGAATTTAAGCTGCATGAGGGCAGGGACTTTTTACACCTCATTCACCTTTTATGCCCTGCACCAACACCGTAGATGGTGGCTATGGACTGAACTGTGTCTCTCCAAAATTTATACGTTGAAGCCCTAACCCTCAGTGTGATGGTATTTGGAGTGGGGGCTTCGGGGGTGATTAGGTTTAGGTGAATTCATGAGGGTAGGGCCCTCAAGATGGGATTAGTGCTCTGATAACAAAAGAAAGAGACACCAGAGGTCTCTCTCTCTCTGTGGGAGCATGAGGAAAGGTCACACGAGGATGCAGTGAGAAGGTAGCCGACTGCAACCCAAGGAGAGAGCCTCACCCGACACTGACCCTGGTGGCACCTTGACCTTGGACCCCCAGTCTCCAGAACTGTGAGAAAATAGATTTTGGTTAAATCCTACCAAGTCTGTGGCATTTTGTTATGGCAGCCCTGGCTGACAAAGACAGTGGTCACAGTGGATGTAGAACAAAAGCACACATTTCTCATTCTAGCACCCAAGGCACTAAATACCACGTTCCTACAAAGACACCAGGAATGGGGGGAAAGGAGGAGGAGGACCGCTGGGGTCTGGCATTAGACCTGTCTACTGGGGTGGGGACCAGGGTCAGGATGGCAGCCCCGGGGTCTGTGTAGACGCATTCCCGAATTCAGCGTCCAGCTAAGCCACAGTGAAGAGTGAACAGAAAACAATTTCTTAGCCCCAATCCAGCCCTGGGGACATCCACTTCACATATCTCTCCTGAGCACGTTACTCTGTGTCAGGGACGCAGCAAGCCCTTGGAGGCCTGGGAGGACCGGGAAGGACATTCTTCTGTCATTCACCAAACAGCCCCTCTCCTACATGAGCACGGGGCCAGGTGCTGGGACTACTCCTGGGGTATTTTGGCCGGTCTTGTCTTGTGGTGACCCCTTTGCCACATATAGTGTCCCTCACTTGTCCCCCAGCACCTTGGGGAATCTGGCACCTGCGGGCCATGGCACACAGTATGGAGCTGGAGAAAGGGGCGCTCGTCGAAGGCAAATGGACCCAGAACTTGCCCTCAGAAGGCCACACACAGTCCAGGCAGGAGCAGACACTCACATACAGGATGGCAGGGCTGCCATCCGGGGACAAGACAAGCCCAGATGTGGGGAGAGTATTCGGCTCACAGTAGGTACCAAATCAGTACTTTTAATTCCCCGCTCTTGGAAAACTCTAACTTATTTTTTGTGACCCTGGTCAAAAAACCTCTCCTGCAGGAAACTTTTCTTTCTCTCCACTCATAGTAGATGCTGCAAGCGCTCCACCCAGACCCCAGTCACCAGGCAGTGCACCCACCTCCCGGCTGCTGTGTGAGTTGGCTGCTGACAGCTCCGGCTGCACCTTCTCCTGAGAACGGCTTTCAGCCAACGGGAGCCTCCTGGGGGTGTGCGGGGCGGCTTTGGGATGTTACACTCTCCCCGTGGGGTGGGGGGAAGTATTGTTCATGCTCCAGAGCAACCTGTGGGGTCAGGCTGAGGCCAGGCTTCTCCTGAAACCTGCCTGGTTTCTTCCCTGCCTCATCTGGCTTCCCTCCCTCCCTTACCAGGTACTCCTGAGCTTTCCCTAAATAAATGCTTGCACCAAGCGTCGCTAAGGCTTGGTCTAATCTAAGACAGAGTGTGTGTGTGTGTGTGTGTGTGTGTGTGTGTGTGTGTGTGTGTGTGTGTGTGTGTGTGTTTTGATACTATATATCTATACCCATATCTTTTTTTTTTTTGCTTAACTTTAGGTTTATTTTACTTTTTTATTACTTTTTAACATCTTTATTGGAGTATAATTGCTTTACAATGGTGTGTTAGTTTCTGCTGTATAACAAAGTGAGTCAGCTATACATATACATATATCCCCATATCTCCTCCCTCTTGCGTCTCCCTCCCACCCTCCCTACCCCATCCCTCTAGATGGTCACAAAACACCAAGCTGATCTCCCTGTGCTATGCGGCTGCTCCCCACTAGCTATCCACCCTATGTTTGGTAGTGCATATATGTCCACGCCACTCTCTCACTTCGTCCCAGCTTCCCCTTCCCCCTCCCCATATCCTCAAGTCCACGCTCTACATCTGTGTCTTTATTCTCGTCCTGCCCCTAGGTTCTTCAGAACCTTTTTTTTTTTTTTAGATTCCATATATATGTGTTAGCATACGGTATTTGTTGTTCTCTTTCTGACTTACTTCACTCTGTATGACAGACTTTAGGTCCATGCACCTCACTACAAATAACTCGATTTTGTTTCTTTTTATGGCTGAGTAATATTCCATTGTATATATGTGCAACAAAAAGAATATATCTATGTCTATATTATGTGATGTAAGCCTCTCCCAGGCCTCTCAAACGTCCCTGACTCCTGTTTCCCTTTTCACCAGCTCAACGTATATAACCATGTGGAAATGGTGGGGTCACAACACAGAAGAAACTTGATCTCTGAATCACTGCATGGAGAAGGTGGTTTTGGACTTCACATGAGTGAGAAATAAGCTTACATCACATTTGAGCCACTATGCATTTCGGGGTCTGCTGGGTACCGCAGGTAACGTTCCTGTCATTAATACATTTGGGTCGAGTCATTTGTAACCCTGGTTGATGCTGTGGACCAGTGTGAGCCTCGTAGTGGTCAAGCTGGGGCTCCAGCTCTGCCACAGTTTGCCTCCCTGGGATTCAGTTCCCTCCGCTGCAAAGGAAAAAGCACAAACCCTCCCCTGAGGGTGAAGAGGAGCGTTAAGTAAGATCACTCTTAGCCACGGTGCTTAGCCTGGCGCAAACTTGCCAGAGGCTTGATAAGTGCTAGTTCCTTTCCCCAGAAGGTTCACAATGCCATCACCCTGAGTTTGGGGGCATGATTTCACACTGTGTGTTCTGGCCTGGGCTGGCCTCTCCTTGAGTGTGCTGGGTAGAGGGGCCTATGGCTAACGTGGCGTGATGGTTCACTTCATGTGTCATCTTGGCTGGCCTTAGGGCGCCCAGATACTTGGTCAAACATTATCCTGGGTGTGTCTGTGCCGGTGTCTCTGGATGAGATTAACATCTGAATCAGTAGACTGAGTAAAGCAATTTGCCTTCCCCAGTGTGGGTGGCCCTCACCCAATCCACTGGAGGCGTGACTAGAATAAAAGGCTGAGTAAGAAAGACTCCTTTCTCTCTGCCAGTCTTTGAGCTGGGACACTGGTCTTCTCCAGCCTTAGGACTCGGACTGGAACTTACAACATTAGCTTTCCTTGGTCTCGACTTCTCAGTCTCCAAAATCACATCAGCCAATTTCTTATAATAAATCTATCTATCTATATCTATCTATGTCAATATATCCATATATCGATGTATCATTATCTATGTATGTATGTACACACACACACACACACACACACACACACACACACACGCACACATCCTATTGGTTCACTGGAGAACCCTGACCCATTCACATGGGGTCTCCAGCCAGCCTTCATTGCTGGAGCACGGCCACATCACACAATGTCACCCATATGTGCCTCTTCCCCTTCAGCCGTCTCCACTTGGACCATCACACAGCCCTCATTGGTCTCCCTGCCTCTGATCCTGCCTCTCCAATCCATCCTCCCCAAGGGCCACAAGAATGAGGTCTCAAAAACCCACATCAGTCCATGTTATACTTGTACTAAGAAAGCTTACTAGTTGAGCTTACAGTTCTCAATTTGCTCATCTGTAAAATGGGAAGGTTGACTAGATGAACTCGATGCCTCTTTCCAGCTCTTTGTTTTCGTGGTCTGGAAATGTGGTCCTTACTCCCTGGGCTGGACTGAAGGTTACTCCTCATCTGGCCGGACAGGTCTTCATTATTTTCTCTCCTATGAGTCACATGTGTAAACATTCTGACCCATCTGTTCTGCTCCTCCGACACCCAGGGCTCCTTACTGCCACTGGCCATTTGCCCACATTGCCCACGTCCTCCTACCAAGCCTGCTCTACCTCTTGTGAAAAATCTTTCCCATCCTTAAAGGCCCAGCTCAAATGCCATGACAAGATTGCTCCCTCTCCTTAAAATCCCAACTAAATTGCATGGTGGAAGGGAGTGTGATTTAATTGTCTGTGTGTCTTGCACTGAGACAGTCCTGCACTTAGTAAGTACTTTTACAGTATCTGTTGCATTGATTCTCTATTACATCTACAGTGTCAACATTTGTTTTCCATCTGTACCACCCATTTTCATGTTTTGTTTCCTGTCTCCTTGTCTTGGACTAATCAAGAAGTTTTTATTATTTCCTTTCCCCCCTCCATTAGCTTATTAGTTATATATTCTTTGCTGATTAATTTAGTGGGCACCCTTAATATTATGACATGCATCTTTAGCAGAGTCCAGTGTAAATTAGTACTTTCATCACATTGGAGACCATGCTAGGACCTCACAGTATTTTACCTGGCCCGTTGTTTTCACGCATTTTAATGCTACATGTCTTTTAACCCCCAGAAAATATTATAGCTTTTTTGTGCAGTCAAGTTCCATTTCAATTTACTCCAAATTTACCCTTCATTTCTTTCTGCATGTTCATATTTCCATCTGGGATTATTTACCTTCTGCTTGCAGAACTCCCTATAGAATTTCTCTCAGTGGGGTCTGTGGGTAACATCTCTCTCAGTTGTATGTGTCTTTATTTTGCCTTCTTTTGCAAGTATCTTTTCTCTGTGTACAGAATTTTAGGTTGGTAGTTGATTTCTGTCAGTACTTTAAAGAGGCCATCCAGGGCTTCCCTGGTGGCGCAGTGGTTGAGAGTCTGCCTGCCGATGCAGGGGACATGGGTTCGTGCCCCGGTCCGGGAGGATCCCACGTGCCGCGGAGCGGCTGGGCCCGTGAGCCATGGCCGCTGAGCCTGCGCGTCCGGAGCCTGTGATCCGCAACGAGAGGCCACAGCAGTGAGAGGCCCGCATACCGCAAAAACAAACAAACAAACAAAAAGAGGCCATCCATTGCCTTCCACCTTCCAAAGTTTCTGTTAAGAAGTTAACTGTCAGCCTGACCGTTGTTACTTTGAAGGTAATGCGTCTTTTTTCCTCTGACTGCTTTTATGTCTTTTCTGCTTGCTTGTTTTTTGCCTTTGGATTTTTGCAATTTTACTCGTATGGGCTTAGGTGGTGCTTGCCTTACACTTATCCTGCTTTGGGTTTGTAACATTTTTTGGAACTATGGCTTGATGTCTTTTTATCAGTTTTGGAAAATTCTGGATCATTATCAGGACTTTTGCTTCTGTCCCATTATACTTCCCTTAGTCTTCTGGGACTCCAGTTCATGTACGTTAAACCTTTTCACTGTGTGCCGTACATCTCTCTGCTGTATTTTCCATCATTTTAGTTTTTTATATTGGAAATATTTTTCTACATATTTCTACTGACCTATCTTCCAATTCACAAATCCTCTCTTCAGAGGCACACAATCCTCTGTAAACCCATCCACTGAGTTCTTGATTTTAGTGATTGTGTTTTTCAGTTATTGAATTTCCAGTTGGTTATTTCTTATAGATTCCAATTCTCTGGTGAAATTCAGCATTCGTTACGTATTCTTGAACATATCAATCACAGTTGTTTTAACGTCCACTGCTGATGACACTAAAATCTGGGTCACCTTTGGTTCTATTTCTATTGGCTATTTTTTTTTTATTTTGTTTCTGCTTATTGGTGTGTCTGGTTTAAAACAGTTTTTTAAAATTGAATGCCAGGGCTTCCCTGGTGGCGCAGTGGTTGAGAATCCGCCTGCTGATGCAGGGGACACGGGTTCGTGCCCCGGTCCGGGAAGATCCCACATGCCGCGGAGCGGCTGGGCCCGTGAGCCATGGCCGCTGAGCCTGTGCGTCCGGAGCCTGTGCTCCGCAACGGGAGAGGCCACGACAGTGAGAGGCCCGCGTACCACAAAAAAAAAAAATAAATAAAAATTGAATGCCAGACACCATGCATGAGAAATTGAAGAGGGTCTTCATGATGTTAGCTTCCTCCAGAGAAGACTTGTCCTTTCCTGTGACATAGCTAGAGTTAGGGTATATTGCCTTAATCTCATCAGGGGCTCAGCTGATACACATCTGGGTTGCTATATTTGTAAGTCTTGGCCTACCTGTGGTTCCCCCTTACTCCTGGGCTATAATCGCCTCCTCCCCTGCCATGGTCCCAACGAAAACGCTGGATGGTTCCTAGCGCTTCTCCTCTCTGATGGGCTCCAAACTGCAACTTTGTCTCCTAAGTGTTGTGAGACTGGAGAATGGTTCAATTCTGCTTTTCAGTAGCAAATGCCTGCTGGAAAAACTGGTAGTGAGGGTTGGGCTTACTTCTCTGTGACCCCCTTCTCTCTAGGATCTTCAAGTCTTGGTGGCTTTGGTAGCCCGAACTTTGAACTTTGTCTAGTCAGCCCCAGGAAACTACTTAGAGCTCATTTGGCTTCTCCACCTCCCCACACCGTGCAGATGACCCAACAGAGAATGTTAGGCTTATCTCAGTGAGCTGCCCTCTGTGTAGGATCTTGACCCCTCGAGTCCTGGAGGCCTGTGCAGCCCTCTGATACAAGCTACATATGGAATGGAGCGATTAATATCTTTCCTTCTCGTGGTTTTTGAAGAAGAGACAATGATTGGTTTAAACAAACAAACAGACAAACAAACAGAGCTTCCCTGGTGGCGCAGTCCTTAAGAATCTGCCTGCCAATGCAGGGGACACGGGTTTGATCCCTGGCCTGAGATGATCCCACATGCCAGGGAGCAACTAAGCCCGCGTGCCACAACTACTAAGGCCACGTGCCACAGCTACTGAATCCCGTGTGCCTAGAGCCCGTGCTCTGCAACAAGAGAAGCCATGACAATGAGAAGCCCGCGAAGCCCAGAGAGGCCTTGGACAGGCGCTCGGAACCCTGCTGGGGCCCTGCAGTCACTGCAGAGCAATTGTTAGCGCGCGACTCCACGCAAACTCCCCGGAGGGCTGACCGGCTCGGGTATGATTACCTTCGCACACGGTTCTCTGAATTTTGTGGTCTCACCCCCTTCTGGTAAAACAATTTGGGAGCATGTACCCCCTAAATATGTACATACCGATAAATTAAATATATGTACCATGCTCAATCCTTGTATTAAATACCAGTAAAGCTTACTCTCTTTATATTTTCAACGATAAAGAGAAAGATAAGTAGTAATAGTTCCTTCCTGCAGCTGGGTGGTTTGCTCAGCCCCCCTGCTTCACTGGATCAGATTGTGCCTGCCCCACACCAGAGATTGGCCGGTTCCCAGGAAGTGCAGGTAGAGTCTGGGGTCAAGAATGTTCTAGGGGGGCTTCCCTGGTGGCGCAGTGCTCCGCAATGGGAGAGGCCACAACAGTGAGAGGCCCATGTACCGCAAATTTAAAAAAAAAAAAAAAAAAAAAAAAGAATGTTCTAGGGCACCGGTCCTGAGCACCTGGACCCAAACCTTCTCTCCTTCTCCCCAGAGAGCCCTGGCCCGCGGCCTGGGGGCCTGGGTGCGGCCTGGGGGCCACCCCTTGGTGAGTGACCTTGGCTGAGAGTTCTGCCCCTGACTTGTTCTTCGTGGCAGGGCTTACAGTCCTCACTCTGCTGGTCCTGCTTCCCTGCCAGGCCCCCCGTGCAGCGACTGTCGTTGGCTCGGGATACCTCTCCCATTTCCGTGGTCCTAACAGAACTAGTAACAGTAGCTAACATTTCCACAGGCCCCGTAGGAGCCAGGCACTCAATGCTCTACACAAATTAACTCATCAACCCTCACAACAGCCTCATCAGGGAGGTGTGATTAGTACCACCATGCCCATTTTACTGATAAGAAAACTGAGGTAAGGTTCAGAAACTCCCCAGAGGGCCAGCAGTTGGGAGGTGGATCTGAAACCAGGCACCTGTTTGCAGAGCCTTCTGGGTCCCAAACCACCTGCCATTACTGCTGCCCCCGCCCTCATCACGCATTCATTTCTCCCGCACTATCGCTCCTCTTCCCTCTTCAACTCCTCTGCTTACGACGTCCCATTACTACTACCTCCCTCCTCTCGTCCTATGATATTGCCAGGTTATTCATTTGCTGCCATTCTGATGACTTTTTCCTTGCATCCCTCCCCAAATATCGCCCTGCAGTTTGCACAACTTCGCTTTCTCTCCCCACCGCCCCAGGTATAATGGCCTCTCCTATTTTAACCCACCCATTCCTACTACAGTTCCTCCTGTTCAGGCTGCTGCTGTTTTTCTTGTCACTGTCCTTAATGTTCCCTCTCCAAGCATCACTCCTCTCCCTATTACTTCTACTCTGATCACTCCTCCTGGCAAATGATTTCCTCCACGACTCTTCCTCATCCTCATTACTTTTTCTCTTTCTTCTCCTTCAGTTTGTAGGATGTCTTCTATTACGCTTCCTCCTCTTCTTTCCTCTGACATTTTTTCCCTTCTGTGGGTTTCAGAAATCCTTGCAAATGCTTTGACATTCCTCCCACAAGAGGGGGAGTCTGTGCCTGGAATTCGGGAGGCTTGTGACTGCTTCGAGGTTCAGCAGGAAGCAATGCTCCTGACTTCTGACGCAGGGTCATGAAAGTGGAGCGGTTTCCACCTGTGCTGCCGGCACACTTGCTCTGGGACCTCTGAGCCCTATGTGAGAAGTTCAGCTGCTCTGAGGCCGCCATGCTGTGAGGAATCCCAGGCCACAGGGAGTCACGCCAGCTCGGGCACCAGCAAGGCAAGAAGCCTCCAGATGATTCCAGCCCCCAGCCTTCCCAGCTGAGGCCCAGGTATCACGGAGCTGAGACATTCCATGCGTCCTGCCCAAGTTCCTGACCCGTAGAACTCCTAACCATAATAACAAGGTTGCTTTATGCCGCTTAAGTTGAGAGCGGCCTTCTATGCAGCAGCAGGAGGTAACTGGAACATTCTCCCCTCACTCACATGGCCCATCGTCCTCGTATCTCTCCTCTTCCTCTCCCGCCGCCGGAGGGGTACCAGGCCTCTGCCCTGCCCTCCCAATTGACCTTTGCTGCCAGAGCCTCCTGACCTGGGCGCTGGCACCTTTGCCTCTCCCATCAGTGATCCCAGCCCCGACATGCTCTGAGCAGCAGGCATCCTGACTACGAGGCCGTCAATCTGGACGCAGACAGCAGTGATTCAGTTCCGCTGCCGGGGGAGACTCACGTCCTCGTCAAAAGCTCGCGGCCGTTAAGACACATTGTGGAGTCAGCACTCTGCAAACACTGGCCGGCGTACTGATGTGCCCGTCCCTCGCCCCAATCCCCTGGGCCTGCACCCTACTTACTGAACTGATTAATAATTCAGGATTCATACGGGGCTGGGCTGTGACCCGTCTGAGGTTCTTAGGAGCACAAACAGGCAATAGGTATATCAGATAGACTGTGTAGGCAGCGCTGTCTGGGGGTGCCTGGAGCTGCGCAGATATGGGTTTGAACGCCTGTTCTGCCAACTCCTGGCTGTGTGACCTTGGGAAAGACACTCAAGCTCTCTGCGCCACATTGCCCTCCTTCGTAAAATGGGTTAATGATACCAACCTTGCAGACGTATCTGGGATCTAAGAGCCCACCCTTACCTCACAGAAGGGGTACTTCTGAAGGCCAAAGTTTAGGGGGCTTCACTGACAGGCTCAAGATGCCTGGGGTTCCACCATTGGACTCCCTTTTGGAATACAAGCACCTGGCTCCAGCTTTCCTGGATCCTGTTAGGACTAGATGATGTTCCCTAGTTTGCAGGTGGGGAACCTAAGGCTCAAAGAGATGAAGTCGTTTGCCCAAGGCAACCTGGCTAAAAACAGACTAACCCAAGATCCAAAGAGAGGCCAGTTGTTTTCCTCCCAGCACTCATGGATGGTAGCGTGCTCTACACTCACCCCCACGTTCATATTTCGCTCTGCTGTTGACTAGCAAGACCCTCTCCCTCCCAGAGCAGGAGGTGGGAGGGAGGGCATCCAGGCAAATAGGCTTACTTGGTTGGGCAGCGGGGAGGCAGCATTTCCTGAGGTACAAATGCTTTTTTCATATTGTCATACAATTTAATTTATTTAAAAGCTTCATATTTTAGATAGGTAATGCCTCTCCAGGGTTCAACATTTCAAGAGGCACAAAAGAGGATTCAATGAAAATCGAGTCTCTCCCACGTGCCCCCAGCCACCTGACTCCCCTTGCCGAGGGCATCAGTGTGTCCACTGGAGATAATTTTCCACACGCTAGAGGAAATATGAAGGTAGAGCCTACCCCCCTTGGTTCTGTGCATATTATAAACACGTACTTCACTTTGCCCTCTTCCAAAGAGCACCTTCCTCCTTTTTTATAGCTGTGTAGTACTCCTTTGTCTGGATGGCTCACGCACCTCCCCCCCCATCCCATTCTAACGGAAGAAGCAAATCTGACTTCCAAGGATAGGACCCCCTGTGCCCCTTCCCTGCCTGCTCTTCCTCAGAGCCTCTAAGACCTGGTGAGCTCAGTGGCTGCCGTGCTGATGGAGGGGAACTGTGATGGGGTTCAGTGGACAAAGCCTGCAGACAGACAGACCTCCTCACCGCCAGCCTCCAGCCTTTGCTGGCTCCCTCATCCATACACCTGCTTATTCAACTCATTCATTCACTCCTTCATCCCCTCACATATTCACCCATTTACTTAACCACTCATTGTTTCGCTCGTTCATTAACCAATTGGTGGTAATTAGCGTTATGGGGACGCGCTGTGCGCTGGGCAGTGGGAGACTCGCCGGGAGAGCGGGCTCAAGCAGCTGCAGGTACGCCACGGTCTCGCTCCGCGCAGCCCCCGCCCGCGCCCGCCGCCCCGCCCCCGCGCCCGGGAAAGCGCGCGCTCTCTGGCAGCGTCTGCTCAGCCGCGGGCTCCGGAGCTGAGCCGAGCGCCTGGCGGCCGCCCGGGCCCCACGACCCTCGGCAGCCGCCCATGCCCGCCGCGCTCTGGGCCCGCGGCCCTCCCCAGCGCTGCGCTGCGCCGCCGGGCCCGGCGGGGGCGGGGCCGGGGCCGGGGCCGGGGCTGGGCTGGCGAGGCCGGGCCGGGCCGCAGGGCGGCCGCGGGGATGCGGGGCTGGCGGAGGAACCTCGCGCTCTGCCTGCAGCGGCTGCCGGACGAAGGTAGGACGCGGCCGCCGCCCAGGCCGGTTAGCACCGGCGCGGTGAGGCGCTGGGCGCGGAGGGCGGGCCCAACGCGGGGCTGACTGCGGGCGTCCGCTGAGGGTCCCGCGGGAGGCGAGGGGCCGGGCGGCCGCTTGCCTCCGAGGCGCGGGAGCGGAGCGCCTTAAGCGGGGAGCCCGAAGGGTCACCGCAGGAAATGCGGTGCGGAGCGCAGCCGGGCCGGGGGAAGCCGGCAAGGGGGCTGCGCGAGGCGCGCGGAGGTGGGACCCGGGCAGTGCGACCGCGCGGGGCTGCGGCGAAGGCTCTGGACGCTCCAGGACCGGCGCGCGGATCCGGTTCCTGGAGCGGCCGGGGCCGGCTCGGCGACCGCGTACTTCCTCGCCCTCCGAGAGTTCGCCGGCGCTTCGACTGTGCGGGCGCTCACGGCGGGGGCCTTGGAATCCCGAGGCTGCAGTCGCTGGGACCCAACTTTCCTTCCCACGCCCTGTAACAATCCCGCCCCGACCCGACCCCGGAGTCTGCAGTTCCTCAAAGTTGCAAAGAGGCCAGAGGCGGGGGTGGGGCGGACGTGGACCCGGCCGCACTGCCCCCTGCGCGGCCTGGCCCTGCAGCAGCGCTGCGGCGCAGCCCCCTCCGCCCGGCCGCGTCCGGGGCTGCTCCACTGCTTACCTGTCGTCTGAGCCGCTGGCCGCGGAGGGGGGAAGAAGAAGGACCCGCGCCCAGGTCCTGCCACCGCTGAGGGAAGTTCGGCTTCGGTGCCGATTGAGATTTGCCAGCACCGCGTCGGGGGCAGAGTGAGGTGGGGATGGCAGCTGCCCACCCTCTGCTCACTTACTGGGCACGATGGCGGACTTACAGGCAGTGGGCACTGTGTACCCAGGCCCTCACTTCCGCCTCTGTCTTTAACCTTCCCTTCTACGCCTCAGGAGGGCGCTATTCTGTCCACCTTACAGGTGAGGGCACTGAGCTTCAGAGAGAATGCCTCTTGCGCAAGGTCACACGGGCAGTAGGCGGTAAAGCTGGGAGGTGAACCTAAGTCTATGTTACCGGCAAGATTTTGGTAGTGCCAGTGGCCCCCCCGCTTCCCATCTGCCCCCCGAGCTGGGCCTGGCTCAGTTCATGGGAAAGGATCCATTTCCAAACGAGGCCAGAAGCTCCTGTTTGGGGCATGGGGGGAAGGGAGGAGGAGGACAGCGAGAGCGGGTCCCTGGCCCTCCTGTCCTGTTCCCGAGGCTAAGTCAGGTGTGTAACGCCTGCCCAGGGCGTGCCCAGGTTTCCTTCCTTTCCGGTGAGTGAGGAGGCAGATGGACAGGGCTGCCAGTCAAGGAGTGGAGTAAATTAAGAAGGGCTGCACTAGGAGGACCTCGACTCAGTGGAGCTGCCCCCAAGGAGTGGAGTAAATTGAGAAGGAAATCTTGCAGAGCCCGGTGCCCATTACCAACCTTCAGAAAATGCGGCAGTCAGCCACAGGCGCGCTCTGTGGTCTCGGACAAGTCATTCCCTCTCCCCGAGGCTCCCTTTCTGTGTCTGTAAGGGGAGGGCCTCGGGAGGATGAACTGAAGTCTTGGCCGGGGCACAGCACACAGCCCAGAGCGGGCTCAGAAGTGGGGGCTGTGATGTCCTGAGAGGAAGGTTGTTGCTCTCTTGCTTCTGATGCCCACTCCCCATGTGTGTGTGGCATGGGTGGGGCATGTGGGTGGTGTGTGTGTGTGTGTGTGTGTGTGGTGTGCGTGCAGGCACGTGGGTGGCATGTTTGAGATTCAGGTCGGTGTGCACGAGGCTCAGGGGTGACACGTATAAGGTGTGTGGGTCTTGTGATGCCTGCAGTCCTTTTGCCTGCTACTGGCCACATGCTTGAGAGGAGGCCACTTCTCCCTCCCGCAATGCCATGAGTTTTCCTTGGAAAATCTTACTTGAGGTTGATCTTTGACCTCAGCACTAAATCAGAGGGTGGCTGGTGCATCCACCCGCGCCAGCAGGGCATTACTTTTTTAAAAAGACAGAATCCCCGGCTTTCTCTGGGCCATGGGAAAATTGTATCGCATGGGCTGGGTCTCACATGAGAAACTCGGAGATGTAGATGTGGGTCCAGCTGGATGAGAGGCTTGTGGTGGGAGGTCATCCAAGCTTGAGTGTGACAGAGAGAGATGCAGAGATAGGGGCACAGGCCTGGCATCCTCAGAGGAGAGCTTCAGCCAGCAGGCCATTTTGAACAAGACCAGCTTATCTGCTTATCATGTGGTGTAATTTAAGGCCCTGAGGAAAGAAGAGTGGACTTGGAGATCAGATTTATGTTCCCAGCTGAGCCCCTCTGCTTGCCAGCTGTGTGACCTCGGGCACACTACTTAATTCTTCTGAGCTTCAGGTTTTTTCATCCATAAAGTGGGAAAGGTAACCTTGCAGGTGGTCTTGAAGCGTCAATGTTAACACGGCCTAGCACGTAGTAGGTGCTCAGGAAATACTAATCCCGCTCTTCCTTTCTGGATCTTTACATCCGCTTCAGAAGTGATCTGGTGTACTGGTCATTGGAGAACTCAGGCCTCGGGGTGGGTTTCTGGATTCTGAATGATCGGCTTGAGGCTCCCCACTCCTGGGGTTTGGGGGATCCAATCTGGGTTGTGTCTACCATGCAGCTACTTGAATCCATCTCCTAGCCTTGCCCAGTGAGGTTGGCCAAAAGTGTGGTTGTGTTCAGCCCACACTTACACAGCATCTGTGTTTGGATCACTGCACAGTTTTTACTACTTTACATAGTAGTCACGTCCCTTGAAGAGAAACACGTGCAGCCGCAGGGATTGGGGAACTCTGTGATTCTAGCTTCATGATGCTTTTGAGTGTGTGTGTGTGTGTGTGTGTGAGAGAGAGAGAGAGAGACAGAGACAGAGAGAGAGACAGACTTGTGTTCTAATGAACATCCACCTTGAGGCAGCGACACACTCTCTTCTATTCACTACAGTAAATGCTTCTAGAAGGCTCCCTCCCCCCTCCCCAGGCTCTTCCTGGTCTGTGTGGGATCAGAAAAATAAAACCCAGTCCTCAGCTTCAAGTTGCTCCCAGTCCCTCAGAAAACAAAAGTTCAAGGTGCCCAGTGCCTGGGGAACGTGAAGTTGAAAGCAGCAGCCAGTTCCTATCAGGGAGGCCACTCAGAGGAGGAGAGCGCTGTGACCCAGTGCAAAAGGTCAGATCTCCACCGGCAGGTTCTTCCCATGGTGTGGCCTGATGAATTTTCCTCCTTATGCCAGTCCTTTCTGCTCTCTAATGGACTCTTGGAACGTTAGCCAGGAGGCTTAAGAGAAGTCATCACGTCCAGCTCTCTTATTAGAGAGAGGGGGAAATATAGAAGCAGCCAGGAGGAAATGACTTTTTATTCATTCAACAAATATTTATTGGGTCCTCTTCTGGGGGCTGGGGATACAGCCATGAACAAAACAAAGACCCTGCTGTGACAGACTGTATACATTTTCATGGGGGAGACGGAACAAGTAAAGAAGTAAATAGGAATGGGATCGTTTCAGAGTCAGCAGTGTCATGAAGACGACACAGGAACATAAGGTGACGTGGTGGAGAGTCCCAGGGGAGGGGACTTCTTCAGGTAGGGTGGCCAAGGGGGGTCAGGGGAGGCCTCTCTGAGAAGGTAACTTATGAGCCGGGACTAAAGGACGAGTGAGCTCAGCCACGCCAAGAGCGGAATGAAGAGCTGTGTAGGCAGAGCGGACAGCAAGTACCACGCAGAGCCCTGGTCTGCAGGGATAATGTGGGCAGGGCCGGTTTGACCTGTTGGAGGAAGAGGAAGAAGGAGTGAGGGCGGAGAGGGATGAGCGAGGAGCTTGGAAGAGCCAGATCACGAAAGGCCACATCGCCGTAGGGGAGGAGAGTGGATTTTATTCTGTGATGGGAGCCATCGGAAGTCTTGACCAAGGACTTGGGCTGGATCCGAAGATGAGCAAGGTTTTGAGTGACGGAAGTGGCAGTGGGGAGAGGCACGCCCGGCAGAGGAATGGCATGCATGCGTAAAGGGGCGGAGGTGGCAAAGCTGTAGGAGCTGCGGCTGCCGGGTGCGCAGGAACCAAGGGCATTGAATACCTTTGGGGAACTGTCCAGGAACTGTCCAGGGTCCTGACAGGCTCATTTAGCGGCTCTGCAATTATGGACTTTTAGGGCATCGTGTGTGTGTGTGTGTGTGTGTGTGTGTGTGTGTGTGTGTGTGTGTGTCCGTGTCCCAGTCCCTGTGGTATCCAGCTAGCTGTTGTGTCCCTTTGCCTGTTACCTAGGAGACAACGGGAAGACGATGGGGTGGGAGCTGATTGGCCACTTACACCCGCTGCTCATCTCTCTGTCAGAACTGCAGGCAGAGGTTACAAATGGTCCATACTGGCATGCCAAGTGCTGCCCGGGGAGCTGCGAATGTTTGCTGCCCCAAGTCCTCCGTGTGTGTGTCTGTGTCTGTGTGTGTCTGACAGTATGTATATGTGCGCGTCTTGAACAAAGCGGCGGCATCTGGAGCTAATGCGCTTCCTGCTGTGAAACGTCTGCTCGTTGCCTTGAATCAGGTAGTGGGGGCCCAGATAAATTTAAGAAGAACCAGCCAGACTTGGGAAAGGATCTTTTGTTTGGTTTTAGTAACTGCAGTGTCAACATTGAAGCCGATTTTAAACATTTCCCTGTACCTTCAAAAATGCACGTAAAGCTTTGAGTGGTGGAAGTTATGTCCCGTGACACAGACTATGATGTCAGTGTGCAGAATTGCCTCCTTTCCCTGGCGCAGCCAAGAAGAATGGTATAAGACTGTAGGGTTTTTCTCTCCTCTCCTCTTGTAAAACAATAGTATCTCTTTTTCTTTTACTTTGTGGGCAAAAGGACAAGGAATCTACACTTTAATTTTGCTTAGAAAGGAGATGAGGAGACAAAAAACCAAAACCCCATCAAAGTGTTTCCTTTGCAGTTGACTTTCTAAAGCAGCAGCCCAGGTAGGCTTGGGGGAAAAAACCACAACAACCGCAAACAGCTCCAGGGCTGCAAGAGATTTATCATTATCTGTCTCTCTCCTCCTACCCCTGCTTCGCACTTTGCAGGGCTTGGCAGGTGATGCAGCTCGTGCGGAAGGAAATGGGGATTTCCCTGCTCTCACTCTTGGCTTCTCTGTCCTGGGCTCAAGTTTGAACGTGCCATGTACGATGAGCCTTCTCTGCCTTTTCCTTATCATCCTATTGCTTTTTTCCAATGGGCAAAAACCATACAATGCCTTCCACCCATATCCCTATTTCCCATGCCTCCCTCACTACTGGTCAGAAGTGTTTTATCTGAAACATGCATCTGGGGGTGGTTTACACTTGCTTACCCATTACCCATTATGCTCCATTACCTAGAGTAGGGGTCTCACACTTCAGTGCTTACAGGGGCAAGTGACCCAAAAGATGAAGGAGGCCACAGGGCCTTTGTACTCACTGTCCCTTTTTCTGGGTTGATCTTTCATCTTATATGGGCATGGTTCACTCACTACATTTACATCTGCACAACTGTCTCCTCCTCACGAGGCCTTCCCGGCCATCCCATCTAAAACTGCACCCTTTAGTGCTGTAACTTTCTTTTCCTTCCCAGCGCTTTGTACTGCCTGACCTTATGTTATGTTCCTGTTTATTGCCTTGCTCTCCCAGCAACATGCGAGTACCATGAGGGCTATGACTATGCCTGTCTTATTCTGCATTGTATCCTCAGGAACTAGCACATTGCCTGACACGTCGTAGTTGCTGAATAAATATTTGTGGGCAAAGGGAGTGAAATGGGCCTGGGGAACAAAGTTGAACTAGAGAGTTAGACTTTATAGGAGCCCTGGCTCAGCCCACCAGATCTTCTGATTTTTTTCTAGAGAAGCTAAAACACCAGAGTTTGACGTACTACCTCCCAACTTTAAAATGCTGAACACCAATTCAGACGCACTCTGAGGGGTCAAACGACACTCCCTTTGAAGCTGGAGACTCCTGATATTCAAAGCCCTTTGGGATCTGGCTGCAGTAACCTTTCTTTCCTCTTTAACTGTGCGCAGACCTTGTTCTGCCCCACCTCTGAGCCTTTGCTCAGGCTGCTGCCTCTGCCTGGAGTGCCTCTCCTCTACCCCCTTCTTCACCCAGCAAATTATCGTTCCCTCTAGTTCCGAGCTGAGACCAGGCCGAGGTGCAGCCTCCTGGTGCCCCTCCCCCCGTCTCCCCCCATGTTTTTGCCTCTGTCCTGTTGGAGGATAACTGTGTGTTTGTTCATCTGTCTCCTCCGCCAGCTTCAGAGCTCCATGGGGCAGAGACCCCATCCCATCCATCTGTGGGTCTGCAGTATCCAGCCCAGGGACGCCAACCTGGGAGCAGGCCAGCACAGGCCTGAGTGTGGAGGCGGCGGGGACCCTGCCCTCGGGGAACTGCATTTGTACGGCAGTTCATGCTTTGAAAGCATCCTTATTTGTATTATTTAATTAATAATCCATTCAATTGGCAGACAGTTTTTGAGCACCTGTTGTATGCCAGACGTGAGCACACAGTACTGAAGACCGAGAGGGCCTCTGATCTCACGGAGCGCACAGATGTGGGGCTGAGCCCCGTGGGCTGCTGTCTCCTGCTGTGCTCCCCAAACACCGGGGGCTTGGATGTGCGCACTCTTTTTCCTTTGGCTGGTCTGCCTCCGTTTACACTCCAGGGACTCGCTCCTCTGCAGTCCTTGGCTTGAATGGCCCCTCAGAGTGCAATGACACTGAGGGGTAGGTGGTCCGCGGCCTTCTCTGAAATCAGGAGGTGGCAATAACGGGCAGGCACAGGAGTTTAGATAACCCCCAGGCTCCGTTCCAGAAAATTAGCTAATTTTCCATGTGCTGAGTTCAGAGCATTCTGAGGAAATATTTGTTTGGTTTTTTTTTTTTAAATATGGAATGCTTCACAAATTTGCGTGTCATCCTTGTGCAGGGGCCATGCTAATCTTCTCTGTTTCATTCCAATTTTAGTATATGTGCTGCCGAAGCGAGCACTGTTTGTTCGTTTTTAAAGTTTATTCTTTAATTCCACGAACTGTTATTAAGTCCCTACTATGTGCCGTGTCACTCTCTTACACCATTTCATTTTCCTCTTCCCAGAAACCCAACCACGTATAGGGCTCATTATCTCTGTCTCACAGTTGGGCACCTGAAGCACAGAGAGGTTAAGTCGCTTGCCTGAGAATGCACTGCTGGGACATGGCAGAGCAGGAATTTCATCCCAGGAATGTCTTTCTCCTGAGCCAGGGCTCTTTCTGTGACCCCAGGTTGCTTCCTTTGGAATTCTGGTCCCAAGAGTCATGAGTGATGGCGTGCTCAAGGAAGGAGCATGGAATTCTGTCTGGGTTGGAGAATTGAAGTTGACATCTGACTTGAGTTTCAAAGAGCAATGGTGAGTTGTCCAGGAAGGAAAGGAGCAGGGAAGGGCATTTCAGGCCAAGAGATCAGCATGTGCAAAGCAGAGTTGATAAAAACCTGCTGTGTCCACAGCTGTGCAGTGTGGCTTGCGTGTCAGCTGCATGATTTATTTGTACGTGCAGGGAGTGAGGCACAGTTCGGGAACGGTGGGTTGGGGCTAGATTGTGAGGGTAGAGATGGCCACATCCAACTCATAAATAGACCTTACTTGACGCTGGCAGTGGCTTAAAAAAATTAGTTGCCATTAAATTTTAAGTGTGTGTGTGAGAAGGCAGGGGGAGATTTCACAGAGCAAAAACAGACGTGCAGCTTTCTTCAGAGGATCTGGCAACCCTGGGCTTGTGTTTCTGCTGTTCCCTGTGGAGCGTGGTCACCACAGCCCCCATCCAACCGATGACACATTCACGCACCTGCCCAGTGCGTGAGACCTTGAACTCACCCACTGAAGGAGTTTAAGCATCATTTCTTTAGGTAGCTGAAAGGTTTTAAGCAGGAGAGTGATTATCTTCAAAAAGCTCCTGCTGGCTGCGAGGGGGCTGGGAGGCAGGGTGAGGCAGGGAGACCCCCCCAAATGACTGTCCTTGTCATTTTTAAGAGCATTTACTCAGCATTGCTGGATGCCTTATTCACTCCTTGTATCAACCCTGCAAAGCCAGGTTAGCAGATGAGAAAATAGAGGCTCCAAAAGCAGATGCCATGACACAAAGAATGGAGAGATTGGACCACATAAAAATGTAAAACTAGGGCTTCCCTGGTGGCGCAGTGGTTGAGAGTCCGCCTGCCGATGCAGGGGACATGGGTTCGTGCCCCGGTCCGGGAAGATCCCACATGCCGTGGAGCGGCTGGGCCCGTGAGCCATGGCCGTTGAGCCTGCGCGTCCGGAGCCTGTGCTCCGCTACGGGAGAGGCCACAACAGTGAGAGGCCCACGTAACGCAAAAAAAAAAAAAAAAAAGTAAAACTTTTGTATGACCAAGGAAACAATTCACAAGGTTCAAAGACAAGCCACAGACCAGGAGGAAAAGTCGTTAAAACATACACCCCTGATAAAGAATAGTATCCAGAGTGCAGGGAGGTCTGCAAGTCAATAAGAAAAGGTAAGCAATCTAGGAGGATGTAATGGATGCAAGCAGGAAGTTACTAGATGAAGAAACACAAATGGCCAGAAAGTGAATGAAAAGATGGTCAACCTCGCCATCTCAGGGGATGATTCTGTTAGCACTAGGAAAATGCTCATAGAAACCACAGCACAATATCAATTTTGAGGGGAAATGAAAAAATGAGTAGCATCTACTGTCGGTGAGACCATGGGAGAGTGGAGACTGACGTATGCAGCAAGCGGGTAGGGTCATTTTGGGGACCAGTTTGACAGTTACCTGTCAGTATGCAAGGTGCTCACATCCTTTGAGCCAGCCATCCCTTTTCTAAGTATTCTCGAGACAAATCTAACATAGATGCATAAGGCAAAGTGGATAAGGACGTTCATAGTAGTGTTAATGAAGAAAACCAAAGGCATAAACCAGCTGTCCATCAATAGGGGACTGGCGTGAGAACTCAAGGGTCACATGGTTCAGATTAAAAAAAAAAAAAAAAACAACACCTCAAAACACATCAGCGAAGAGTCATTCTCCAGCATCTGTTTTCTGTTTGCCAAGTCCCCGCCTCTCTCACAGGAGGTAAACACCATCCTTTGTTTCCAGCGTATCCCTCTAGAAGTTTATTCTGTGCATAATAAGCAACCGTACATTCCTATTCTTTCCCCTTGTTTTACACAAGTGGTGGCCTGCTTCCATGCATTTCTGCACTTTGCTCTTTTATTAGGAGGTGCATTGGACACAAAGAAGAGTGACTCAAACATTGGTAGTTTAATTTTTAAATGTTTTTTTTAGCGGTACGCGGGCCTCTCACTGCTGTGGCCTCTCCCGTTGCGGAACACAGGCTCCGGACGGACGCGCAGGCTCAGCGGCCATGGCTCATGGGCCCAGCCGCTCCGCAGCATGTGGGATCTTCCCGGACCGGGGCACGAACCCGCGTCCCCTGCATCGGCAGGTGGACTCTCAACCGCTGCGCCACCGGGGAAGCCCTAAAC
Organism: Kogia breviceps; assembly: GCF_026419965.1. Taxonomy (NCBI): domain Eukaryota; kingdom Metazoa; phylum Chordata; class Mammalia; order Artiodactyla; family Physeteridae; genus Kogia; species Kogia breviceps. The sequence goes on along the minus strand of NC_081319.1, from coordinate 3,863,304 downwards.
ATTGGTACTTTTAAAAGATCAACATAAAGCCATCACTGATACATCCCACTGGGGATGAGAAATAGATCACTTACAGCCCCGAGGCCACGTGGCTTTCCAAAATGGCTGTTCTGACTTATCCTCTCTTAGGGAATTTGTGTGATTTTACAAAAAAGATAAAGATTTGAGGTGGTTTTACTTGTTCAAGGTCCCCAAGCTAGATAGGTAGTGGCTTTGGTTTGGCCTAAGGCCTGTCTGTCCAGCAGGGTGGAGGCTGAAGCTCCAAGCAGAGGGAACCAGGCAGCTGAATAGGACAGACATGGCAGAGGACCATGCAAGGGACCTGGCCGACCTGGTGACACTCAGGGTTTCCTGACTGGGATTCCTCAGGGCCTGGGGGGTTATGCTGGTATCTTTCACTGAGCTGGGGGATGTGCAGGAATGCGTTTTAGGGGGCTGAGTGGGAGGGGCCTGCCGAGAGACCCCTGTCCTGGAGGCATCTGGCTGCGTAGCCCTGGGAGCTGGCAGCGCTGTTTGGGAGCCCCATGGGGGTGCCCTTCAAACAACCGTTTTTTCAACCGAATAAACAAATTCTTCACCTCTCCCCTCCAGCAAGGGTAATTTATCCTAGGGTGAAAAATGAATTCCCCCAGGAGGGGCTGCTACCAGAGGCCCTGGAGCCATGAATTTACTGTCTGCCTTCTGTCCTGATGGAACTGGGTCTCGAGATTTACGTCTGGGGTTTATGGGCAGCTGGCCCTGGGTTGGCAGGAGTCCTGGAGGGCAGCTGTATTTTACAGTGAGGCTGGGCCCTAGGAGGGTGTAAATCACTGTGGCCTCCTGGCCTCCCAAGAGAGGCCACCTCCCTCAAGTGGGTGGGGAGGGGCTGGGAGGGGGTGTGATGCCTGGGGACAGCAGGAAGGACCCCCCCTCAGAGATTACCTGGTCCAGCTCTCTCGGGTTCTTGGTGGAGTGGTCAGATTCTGGTTTGACTGATTTACTTTTTACGCTTGTTTTGTTTCTTTCAAATGTAAACCAGCCTGAACCTCCCTCCAAACTGCTCTTGAGCGAGCATCAAGAATTTGCTGGGAAAAAAAAAAAAAAAAGAATTTGCTGGGGGCTTCCCTGGTGGCGCAGTGGTTGAGAGTCCGCCTGCCGATGCAGGGAACACGGGTTCGTGCCCGGTCTGGGAAGATCCCACATGCTGCAGAGCCGCTAGGCCGGTGAGCCGTGGCCGCTGAGCCTGCGTGTCTGGAGCCTGTGCTCCACAATGGGAGAGGCCACAACAGTGAGAGGCCCGCGTACCGCAAAAAACCCCCCCAAAAAACAAGAATTTGCTGGGACAATTTGCTACTTGAGCCCTCGGTGACCTCTGCCCTGCAGGAGCTCACAGGTTCAGCTAGTGGTCCCCATAGCGGGGTGTGGCTGCCATACCCAGGACATCTCTTGAGGAGGAAGATAGGAAAAATATTAAGAGTTTTGCTTTACATTTATGTTTTATCACAATTTAATTTTTTCTCTGTGTGTGTTGTATGATGTGATACACAGGTATAGTGAAACATGGGTATTACATACAGAATATGCATATGTTACTGCAGAGGAATGTACAAACATTTTCTGTAGATGGGAGTGCAAGATCAAAAGGGTTTGGGGACCACTCCCTGCCTACCTGACGGGAGTGTATCAGTAGGGAGGACCCTGGCTGGGTCCTGGAGGGCAGAGGGCACCAGCATTTACTGAGCATCTGCTAAGTGCTGGACACGGGCACACCACTTCTCTAGAGACCTGGATCCTGTAGCAACAATGGGAGGCAAAGATGGTTAACCCCATTCTACAGACCAGGAGACTGAGGCCCAGAGGAGAGAAGCCCCCACTTGGTCCCTGAGCTGGGACTGGCCTCCTGAACCTCCTGTTGACCAGTTTCCTGGTTTTTCCTTTGTCTGTATTTCCAAAAAAGAAATCTTGTAAAATGTTTGTTGGGCATTCAAACTATTTAAAATAGTTAAACACAGCAATATCAATTAAAAAAAAGACACTGCAGAGCCCCCCACCCCATGCAGCACTGGTAAGTACACACTCCTCTGGCCTCTTGCTATCATTAAAAAGAAATAATAAGAGTATCCTTTTAAATTAAGTTACTTTCTCCCTGATTAAGCTTGCAATTATTGTTAAATGTAGACCATTTTGAAAAGAAGGATAAAGACCAAGAAGAAAACTAAAATCATCCTCCATCAACTCACCATCCAGGGACGCTTTGGTACCTTTCCTTCCAGTCTTTTTTCCACTGTCTATTTTTGTTTAGATCATATGACATATACCATTTTATGTTTTGCTTTTTCTCCACGTAGCTTTATAAGGTCAGCATCTCCCTGGATTATTCTAGCTGCAGAATGCCCCGTCAGGTGGGGCATGGTTTAGTTACCTGCTCCTCTCCTCTGCAAGTTGCATAACAGAGTTGTTTCCAGCATTTTGCTGAGGCGCAGTGAGACTCGGCTTACTTGTGGCTGTCATCAGCCTGTAAGGCAGTTCTGCTTGGGCTTTTTCCTCTGCAGATGTTATTTCTCCCACTTGTCACTTTTGATGGCTACATAATCTCTTGGAGTGTTGCTATTCCTCATGTTCTAGACCCTTTCTCCCTCTCTGTATCCCATGAGGTCTCCCTGCTCCCTCTGGGAAGCCACCCCCTCCCCTGAGCACCTTGGATTCAGGGAACTAACCTTGGGGGGTGGGGGCAGGGAAGGGGCTGTCATCATCTTTCAGGACCCCAGGCATTTGCTGCCTCCCTCCTGCCTGTGTCCTGGCCCCGGCACCAGACCCCATGTGGGCTGATTCCTTCCTTCCCTGCTTTCATTCATTCTTCAGTTGTTTGGCCACGACCTGTTAGGTGCTAGTCACTGCTCTAAGTGCTGGGGCTACAGCAGCGAACAGAGACAGTCTTTGTCCTTACGGAGCAGGGGCGCTGGGCCATGAATAGGTTAACAAAGAAATAAGAGTTCACAGAAGCAAAGGAAGACAAGGAAATGGGATGAGATGATAAAGGGTGACGAGGTGGTCAAGGAGGGCCTTCTGGAGGAGATGACATTTGTGCTGGGACCAGCCAAGGGAAGACCTGGGAGAGAAGCTCTGCAGGCAGAGGAAAGAGCTGGGAGAGGCCCTGGGGCAGGAATGTGCCTGGTGTGTTTGAGGAACGGAGGCCAACGGGCAGGAGAGGGGAGCGGGGTGAGGCCGGGGGGCTCAGAAGGGCGCCGCAGGCTGAGGGGAGGAGTCTGGATTTCTTCGGAGAGTCTTGGGAAGCCTTTGCAGGGCCTGGCCCACATCATGTGCCCAGTTGAACAACTGCTGTTACTGTTGTTCCCTCCTCGTGAAGGAGTCGGAGTGCTGAGACTTGCTCGATGCAGAGTGCACCAGGGTTGCCGTCTGGCCTCCTTCGAGTCTGACCTGTTTCCTTCCTGCTGCATCTCACACCTGTTCTCTCTGACAGTGGCCCTAGGACGAGCTGGCTCTGCACATCTGCAGCTCCCCACCCCCTAACTCCCTCGGCCCAGGAACTGGGGACCCAGTGGGCCTGTGTTTGCTCTGAACTGTCCCTCTGTGTGAATTGCGCCGATTCTGCCTCCTGGGACTTTCAGGGGGCTGTGCTGGCGCCTTGTGGGGGCTCAATAACGTCAGCTGTGAAGATACTAAATCAAACATCTTAAAAACTTATTTTTTATCTAGAAATCTCTATACTGTCTGTGAGGGTATGTGTGAGCGCCCTGCAGCAGCCCTGGCCCTGCAGGCACCCTGGAGGGAGGTGGCAGGTGGCCGCCCCGGGGAAAGTCAAAAGCAATTGCATTGGATTCTGCACTTAATTTAATGAAAAGGGCCTGCAGGCAGGCAGGCAGAGGCAGAGGCAGTGAGGCAGGGCTTGCGGGTTGGGTTGGGTTGCGTTTCGGGCAGGAGTGATTCTGGAGAGATTTATGGCGCTTCATAAAACATTCAGATCCAGGCTGAGCTTGGATGGTGCTGGGCTCAGTTCCCTGGGCTGTCTCCGCAGCCTGGGAGGCAGATGGTCTGAGACTCCCCATGGCTGTGATTGCTGTATGACCCTGGGCAAGTCACAGCCCATCTCTGGGCTCTGGAGCACCATCAGGCATTCTGGGTTCCCTCCTGCCACTCTGTCCTTGGCCCCAGCCTGCTGCCTGCCTCCACCAGGCCTATGAGGCTTTCCATATCCATGAGATCCTCTTCCCCACAGCCTGTGCCCTCCCCAACCCAGTTGTTTTTCCATTTTACAGAGGAGAACACTGAGGCTCTGAGAGGTTCACTGATGTGCAGCAAGTCTGGGGCGGGTGTGGGGGGCTGTCTGGCCCCTTTAAGGGTGGGGAGTCAGGAGCCTCCGTGGTGTGCTTGAAGGCCACTCAGGTTTTCAACGGGGGGCGATTTGCCTTTCCCTCATGTGAAGTCTGTCCTATTGTGTTTCAGTTTCCCATTCAACAGAGAAGGGCCAGGAGAGTTAAGGGACCAGGCTGGACCCCACAGCAACTAGCAACGGAACCAGAATATAATTGCCTCCTGGTCCAGCCTTTCTCCCCAGTACAATGCAGAAGTCTTTCAGCCTCCCCTGCCTTGAGCTCAGCTCCTCCACTCATTTGCTGTGTCACCCTGGGCAAGTGACCTGACCTCTCTGAGCCTCCATGTCTTCATCTTTAAAATGAGGGTTACAGGGCTTCCCTGGTGGCGCAGTGGTTGAGAGCCTGCCTGCCGATGCAGGGGACGCGGGTTCGTGTCCCGGTCCGGGAAGATCCTACGTGCCGCGGGGCGGCTGGGCCCGTGAGCCGTGGCCGCTGAGCCTGCGCGTCCGGAGCCTGTGCTCCGCAACGGGAGAGGCCACAACAGTGAGAGGCCCTCGTACCGCAAAAAAAAAAAAAAAAAAAATTGAGGATTACAGTATGCCCACCTCCCAGGCTTGATGGGAGGATCCGCTATTGGCAAATGGCCTGGAATAGTACCCGATATCAATTTCTTTTCAGAAAAATTGTAACTCTAGGGCTGTTCAAACTCTGGAGAAAAAATCTTAGTAGAAAGGAGCCCCTTCTTTACAGGACCTGGGCTTTGCTGGTGTGGCCCCTCCCGAGGCGGAGGAGGAGGGCGGGAACTTAATGTGGGCTGGTGGTTGCAGATGGCAAACAGCTTATTTATTTACTTCTTCCTAATAAATATGCACGACACATAACATAAAATATCTCACTTGTACCGTTCCACCCAGATCCAGGCAGACAGCAACAGTAGGCAGCGTCGCTGTGAGGCAGGCTCTGTGTGTGTGTGGAGTCCGGCAAGGGGGTTAATGAGCCGATTATTCCTGCTTTAACCTAATTTCTTGCCATGTGTCCAGCCGCGCTCAGAATTCCCAGTTCACGAAGTGCTGGGCATCCCCTCCAGGCTTCCCAGCTAAGCTCAGGTTAAGGAAGGCCCCAACGCCTCTCGCTCCCCTCTGAACTGGGCCAGACTGCCCTGGGAGGGGGTGAGCTCCCCGTCAAGGCTGGTGGGGTTTGGGCTGGGGGACTCCCGGGGCATCTCTGGAGATGCTTTGGCCACTCTGGTGGGCCGAGTTTTTGCAAACTTGACCTGTTTCTGGTTCGTACACTGGCGTCTTGGCAGGGGCCCCAGCCTCACACTCTCCCCACTGCATTCAGTTCTTCTTTTCCCCTCACCCGGCTCATCTGGGAGCCAGGAAATCCGGTTATAAGACAGGATAAGCATTCAGGGAACCGCCACCCCCAGAGCTGAAAGAAACGTGGAGAGGGGCACGGGGCAGGGACAGCCTGCAGACTCAGAAGGACTGGGATTCCCCTCCCTCCTTCTGAGACCTTGGACAAGTTACCCGACTCCTCTGAGTCTCAGTGTCTTCACCTGTGAAATGGGCACAGTGTTGGTATTTACCTGACAGGTTTGTCATGAGACTGGTTCATTTTTTTGTTCGACAGATGTTTGCTGAGCAGCCGATATGTGAAGACACTGCCTTAGGCCCTGCAGGTACAGTGTGAATAAGACAGACAGGACCTTGCTCAATGGATCTTACGTCCTGGTGTGCGAGCCAGCCAAGTGCCTTGTCAACAGATGGATGTCAACTTTAGTGACAGGCTGTGAACTGAGAATGTAGCCAAGGCAGGGTGTTCAGGGAGTGGAGACCCCCCTCAGCCGTGATCCTCAGGAAGGCTGCTCTGAGAGGTGACGGTCAAGCACACACTTGGACGATGAGAAGGAGCCTGCTCTGCAGGGAATTGCACGGGCAGAGGGAATAGCCAGTGCGGTGGCCCTGAGGTACGGACAGGTCTGCATGTTCTGGGAAGGCCAGGGCTGCACAGGCACATGAGGTGAAGCAAGTGACACCTCTGGCATAGGGCCTGGCACAGGGCAAATACTTGTTGGTCCTCTTCCTCCTTCCCCTGCCCACCTGCTTTCTTGCTCTCCCTGGCCTGTGCTTGAGTCCTTCATGTAATCAAGGTGTGAGGGTCAGAGATTCCTAAAATATCGAAGCTATGCAACTTGACCTCTTTTAGACTCCTCCTGAATAAGCCTGAGTCTCGTGAACGGCCTGTGGTCTCTCTCTGGACCCACCTTGCAGTCATATGTAGCATATATTGCCAGCAGACAAAGGACTCATCCAGAATATATAAAGAGCTCTTATAAATCAACAAGAAAAGGACAGACAACCTAATAGCGAATCGGCCAAGAGACCTGAGCGGGCACTTCACAAAGGAGATCCAGATGATCAGTAAATGTGTGAAAAGGTGCTCGGCAGCATCTCACAGAGGGAAATGGACATTAAACCACAGAGAGGTACCCATCAGAGGGCCCATGGTGAAAAGGCTGAAACTGCTGAGTGTCCGTGTGGAGGTGGAGCAGTGGGACCATCATGCTCTGAGGGTGGGATTGGCAACGTCACTTCACGGCAGGTTCCCCGGAGAGAGGAAGTGCAGGTATATCCTACCCACAGCAACACGGGATCAATTCACCAGCTGCTGTCTCCTCTCTCCCAGCCTGTCACCCTGGCAGCCCGGGGCTGGGTTCTCCTTTCCCACTCCTCCCTCCTCAGCCTTCCCTTGGCTGCTCTGCTCATCAGCTCTGCTTCACGCTTGCACACACCAGGGTCCAAAACAAGCCAGGCCCTCTGAGCTGAGCCATGGCCACCCGCTCACTCTCAAGCCTGCAGAGGAGGCAGTAGCAGGCAGGAAGCTTTGGGTTATAAATGACAGAAACCCAGCCCCAACTGGCACAAGCAAGACGGAGAACTTACATGCTCACAGCAGCTTCAGGAAGGGCTGAATCCAGGGGCTCAAAGCATGACATCAGAGCTCTGTCTCTCTGTTCCCTGTCTTTCTTTCTCTGTGCTGATGGCTTTGCTCCAGACTCATACCATTCCACAGTCTGGTGGAAAAAGAATGCACAGATGGCTCCAGCAAAAGTCCTGGGGCCGTTCCCCCACTGGACAGTGTTGGGTCACCTGTCTTTTCCTCAGCCAGTCACTGTGGCCTGGAGAATGAGCTGCTCTGACTGGCTACACCTGGCTATGCCCACCTTGGAGGCAAGGTCAGCCCCGTGAACTGCATGGACGGAGGGTGAGGGAGGGCATCTCCCCAGAGCAAAATTAGAGTGTTGTTACCAGAAGACCAGAGTCTAGATGTTGGATGAGCAAAAACAACTGACGTCCAGGGTGGAGACCTCAGTTCCTTTGGATGAGGAGAGTGGGCTCGGAGTGTATTAGTTCCAGAGACACGGAATGGATAAGAGATCTATTTATATATTTATCAGAAAAGAGAGATGTATTGTAAAGGATTGGCTGACATGATGGTGGGGTTGGCATACAGAAACCCGTAGGGCCGCTCAGGCAGGCTGGAGACTCAGGCAGGGTTTCTACACCGTACTCTTTAGGCAGAATTCTTCTGGGGGGAACCTCGGTCTTTGCTCTTAAGATGTTCAACTGATGGGGTGAGGCCTACCCACATAATGGAGGGTCATCTGCTTCACTCAGAGTCAGGTGATTGTAAATGTCAATCACATCTACAAAATATCTTGACAGCAATGTCTAGCCTGGGGTTTGACCAAGCAGCTGGGCACCGTAGCCCAGCCAAGTTGACACGTAAAGTGAACCATCACAGAGCAACAGAGGTGCTTATTTAAATAAGCACCATGTGGCAATGTAAAGATGTATTTGTCCCCTTCTCTCCTGAGGCTGGGAGACACCACTGAGGGAAGGACGGGAGAGGCCACATGACCTCAGCAGAGGGAGAGGGGAGGAGAACCTTCTGGGGCTACCGGGAACTGGGTGTGGTTTTCATTCCCTGCTCATGAACAGGTGTTGGTTCACATCTGCTCTGGGTTCTGGGGTGCAGGGGTGGCCAGACCCGCTCTGTCCTGCAGGGTCCTCCAGCTGGCCGGGGCCGCAGTTCACCCTATGAAGCGCCCCAGGCTGCTGGGGAAGCAGCTCCTGCCTCCGGCATTAAGTCCCGTGCTGGGGTCAGCAGCTCTCTGAGTGCCCCGACGTGAGGTGGTTTAGCCATCGGCCGCTGTGCAGGGGGAAAGGCGGAAGCTGTGACACTGACAGGAGAATTACCGTCGTTAGTGGCAGAGGAGACCATTATCCACGCGATGGACAGGCCTGCCTCGCTGCCCAGAGGAATGGGGTGGAAGAGCTTCTGGCCACCTCTGCCACTGCGGAGCTGGGAGCCTCTGGGGAGGTGCTCCCTCTCTGTGCTGCTCTCCCGGTTTAGATGAGGGCTGGCTGCATGCCTGGTGTTCAGCCCAGAGCCAGGAGCTCTGTTCAGCTTGACCCAGAGGAATGTTCCAGAAACTGAGACTCAGGAAGAGAAACTACTTTGCCCCAGGTGGCATAGCAGGTTGGTGAAGGTGGGAGGCTGGATTCCAGTCCACGTCAGCTTGATCCCAGAGCTGTGGCATTGTCACCTTCATGGGGGAAGCCCAACGCAGCTGCCGCCCTGGGCTCCTTTCCTGGTACCATCCAAGGAAATGTCCCCGGTCCCTCCCACCTGTAGAGTTGGTTGCAGGCTGACAAAGTGCGGCCTGTCCACTGGCACATGATACCTGATCACAGACCGGCCCAGGAAAGTTTCCAAAACAGCTGTCTCGGGAACCTTCTTAAAATTAACTGTATTGAGGTATAACTTACATACAGTACAATGTACTCATTTTCAGTGTACAGTTTGAAAGTTTTTTTGTTTTGTTTTTTGGTTTTTGGTTTTTTTTGCGGTACGCGGGCCTCTCACTGTTGTGGCCTCTCCCGTGGCGGAGCACAGGCTCCGGACGCGCAGGCTCAGCGGTCGTGGCTCACGGGCCCAGCCGCTCCGCAGCACGTGGGATCCTCCCGGACCGGGGCACGAACCCGTGTCCCCTGCACCGGCAGGCGGACTCTCAACCACTGCGCCACCAGGGAAGCCCCAGTTTGAAAGTTTTGTCAGATGTATACACTGCGTAACCACTGCCCCAATCCTTGCGTAATTCGAGTGTTCCCGTCACCCACCAAAGCTATCCTGTGCCCGTCCTCTTCCTGCCAGACCTTGGCAAGCACCCATTTGCTGTTCATCGGTATAAATTTGATTTGTCTTTTTAAAAAATTATTTATTTATTTATTTAGGCTGCACCGGGTCTTAGTTGCAGCACATGGACTCTTAGTTGTGGCATGTGGACTCTTAGTTGCGGCATGCATGCGGGCTCTAGTTCCCCAATCAGGGATCGAGCCCTGGCCCCCTGCATTGGGAGCATGGAGTCTTACCCACTGGACCACCAGGGAAGTCCCGATTTGTCTTTTTTAGAGTTTCATAGAAATGGGATCATATGTGTATAGTTTCTGCACATTCAGCATGTCTTGAGATCCCCGCATGCCGCTTTGTCTCAGTGCCTCGTTCTTTTTCTTGCCGAGTATATCCAGGGAGTGTCTTTATTCAATCTCTTGTTCATGGGCATTTGGGTGGTTCCTGGTCTTGGGGTGCTGTGACTTAAGCCGCCAGGTGCCCTTATAGAAAAGGGTTTGTGTGAACGCACGTTTCCATCTCTGTTGGCTAAACACCCAGGAGTGGGATTACGGGGTTGCAGGCCAAGTGTGTGTTTAACTTATAAAAAGCAGACCCATTTTATGGATGAAGAAATCGAGGGTCAGAGAGAGAAAGCAGCTGCCGTGGCTCACCCAATGCGAGACAGTCCAGCCCAGGGCTCTTTTACCTCATCATTGACTCACCCAATAAATAAGAAAGAAAAAAACCCTTTCATTCATAATGTTTATTAGCACCTATGTATACACCATTTATTTCACTTAATCGTCACAACAGTTCCTATGAGACCAATCATAGTATTATGCCTATTTCCCAGATGAAGAACGGAGGGCCAGAGAGGTGACGGTGAGGCTGAGACTCAAACTCAGATCTCTAGGCCCTTGGTCTTTCATTGCACCAACTAGAGAGTCAGACCCCACGAGACCCCACTCCGCAGCCCATTGCCAATTGATACCTGCGGTCTTTCCTGCTGACTCAGCCTCGGAGGCTTTTGTAACACAGCTCCACGCAGCCACTCGTGATGGATCAGGAAGGCAGGCAAGAGAAGAGCTACCACAACCAGCCCTCGCCCTGGCCCATCTCAGAGTCCAGGTCTCCCTGGCAGGAGGGCCCACCCCAGCCAAAGGCTGAGCCAGAAAGGACTCCAAGCTCAGAACAAATTCGCCCCACAGCCTGCGGCGAGGAGCGGGCCGTTGCTCTGAAGCCGGAGCTGCGTGGGTCTGCACCTTCCCAGCCAGGCCAACTGGGTGGGGGCTGGAGAGGGCGTCCAGGCAGAGTGGCCTGTTACGTGCTTCACGTGAGGCCCAGGTCTGACATGCACCCTGTAAGCTGGGTGTTTATCTCCCATTCTCAGATGAGGCAGCTGAGATCTGAGGCCTAGAAATCGAGAAGAGACAGTCAGACTCAAACCCAGGCCTGCCTGGCCCAGCGCCCAAGCTCCCTCTGCCACATCCACAGTCTTCCTTTTGCTGGGACTTCCCTGGCTCCAGGCCAAGGGCTGGACCTGGTTTTATTTATTTATAACTTATTTTTTATTATCAATTAATTTTATTTTTGGCTGCGTCGGGTCTTCGCTACTGCGCGCAGGCTCTCTCCAGTTGCGGCGAGCGGGGGCTACTCTTCGTTGTCGTGCGTGGGCTTCTCATTGCGGTGGCTTCTCCCGTTGCGGAGCACAGGTTCCAGGCGCGCCTGCTTCAGCAGTTGTGGCTTGCAGGCTCCAGAGCGCAGGCTCAGTAGTTGTGGCGCACGGGCTTAGTTGCTCTGCAGCATGTGGGATCTTCCCGGACCAGGGCTCGAACTCATGTCCCGTTGCATGACAGGCAGATTCTTAACCACTGAGCCACCAGGGAAGCCCTGGACCTGGTTTTACTTGGACCTGGGATGTTGTTAGCTGGGCAGTATCTGCCCAGAGGTCCTGTCTGCTGGGATACAATCCGAGCGACCTTTATTCTTATTTTGATAAAGGCTTACTGAGAAGTGGGATGAGCAAACCCTGAGCTGAGTGTCAAGAAGGGAAGGGCCTCCCAGGCAGGACCACAGCCTGGAGGTGGGGCTGTTCAGACTGGGGCTAGAGAGGAAGCAGGGCAGTGTTGCCCAATGGTTTGGACTCTGCCGAGCTCTCAGGAGCTAAACTGTCATTTCACGGGTCTCCCTCCCCCCTCTTTGTCTCTGTCTCTTTGTCTTTCTCTCTCTTTCTGGAAGCCTCTGTCTGTGGTCTCTGTCTGGATCTGGACCTCTCTCTCTTTCTTCAGAGTCCTTTTATTTTCCTGGTTTGCAAGCATGTTTCCACTTGTCACAGATTCCCTAAGAAGGAATCACGGACCATTTGTCTCCAGTCCAATCTGTCACGAACATCACCAGTAAAAATAACCAACACAAAATAAAACTGACATTGGCTAAAACTGTGCACAGTAAAAATAGTTATTGATCTAGAAATTGACAGAAGATTCAAATCTCCATGCCAACATTAAGGTTTGCAAAAATCTGATCCGAGAGAATTGAAATGGACAGAAATCACGGCCGGAACAGGGAATCTGTGGTGGCAGAAGTTGCTGCAATTGGTGGTTTATGTGCTGTGGGCAAAGGAAGTGGTTGATGAGTCAAATCTTCATTGCAAATTTTAATTAGGAAAGACTCCATTTCAGTGAAATCGACCTCAGGAAAACAAAAACGGCAACGGAAACCGTGGAAGTGGCTTAACTGCGCTTTGTAGAGGATTAAACAAAGGCTTAAATGGTGTCTTGGGGCTCGTGCCAGAAAGTGCTTCCTCGCGTTCATCAAGTTGTAAAATTTGTGCATTTGTATTCAAGATGTCATTGCCACCTAACAGGGGTCCATGTAGACCATGGCATCTGTAGGAAAGACCGTGGCGCCTTCAAGTGCTCGGTTAATGCAGAACAAGAGAGGAGGTGTTTGTGAATGGTCCAACGTTGCTCGACTTTGTCTGTACCCTGGCCAGACAGCACCTTTAAAACCTGTGTCTGATACCCTCGCTTCCTCCTGTCTTCAGTGGCTCCTCACTGCTGCCAGGACCAAGGTCAGCATCCTCACATGCGGCCCACTGCGACCACCCTCTCCGCCCTCGCTCTCACTGCTTCGCTCCGCCGTCTCTGGGCTCCAGCCACACAGGCCTCCTGTCCGTTCTTGCAGGAAAACAGCCAGATGAGAGGCAGCGTAGCACGGGGTGGGGTTCAAATTCATTCTCTGCTCCTTATGAGCTGTGTGACCTTGTGCTGGTTACCTAACCTCTCTGTGTTTCTTCATCTGTAAAATGGGAATAGTAGAGCCTGCCTGAGAGTGTCATCATGCGATAAGCTGCGTTAATGCAGGAAAGCCACAGAGCTGAGCCTGCCTCAGGGGAGCACTCAGGGGTGTTTGTTCTTACTCCCACCCCAGCACCTTGCCCACGCTGTTCTCTCTGCATCGGGGGCTGGCGGGGGCTTCTCTCGTTACTCCCCACTAATCCTGCGGACCTCAGCCCAGCATCCTGTCTGCAGGAAAACCTCCCATTGCTCCGTTACACCCTCTCACGCCCTGAGCCCTACAGCTACTGGCTGGTTCTGCCGTCCTTCTATCCCCAGCATTGCCCCAGAGCCTGGCACTTAGCAGGCGATCAGCAATTCAGGGGCTGCTGGGCGGTAGCCACGCCCTCTGGTGGTGACGTGACGGGGGTGGGTTTGAGACTCGCCAGCGCCACCCGTGGCTGGTAGGATTCATAGCATCCATGCAGCTCTGTCTTCCGTGGCCTCTCACACAGAGGGTGGGCCTGAAGCTTCCCCGGTACCGTCCCCCCCACCCCGCCCCCCTGCCACCTGGGCTCTGAAGAGACAGAACGAGTCTCTGCAGATGCCTGAGCAGATGCCAGCTGCCTCCCTGATGACAGCCTCTTAATTGCTTCCACCCCATCCTTTTTGTTTTCCTTAAAGGGCTGTCACCCAGCCCCCAGCCCCTCAGTGACTCAGCAGCTGTGTCCCGCCCTCCCTTCCAGTATCACCCGCATCCAGAGTGGCACCCACCAGTAGCCATTCCTTCGTTAAGCCCACAAGGCCATTCTTTAGGACACCGGCGGGCACCGGCATGAAATGGACCTGCTGTGGGCGGGCCGTGGTGCTGGCGGTCCTCTGGGTTCTTACCAGCGATGGTCCAGCTCTCCTCATGCCGACACATGCTCAGTGGATGTTTTAGACCCTGGTGTAGCCACGGGGCCTTGGGAATCAGAATCTCCAGCGGGTGGGGGTGGGGGGTGGGGGCATGTTTAAAATGCTCATCCCCAGGCCCCAACCCAAGCCTGAGGAATCAGCATTGCTGGGAGTGGGACGGCAACACTTTCGTTTCCCTTCAACTTAAAATTGTAAAACAGGTACTTCCCTGGTGGCGCAGTGGTTAAGAATCCGCCTGCCAATGCAGGGGATACGGGTTCGAGCCCTGGTCCGGGAAGGTCCCACGTGCCGCGGAGCAACTAAGCCCGTGTGTCACAACTACTGAGCCTGCGCTTTAGAGCCCGCGAGCCACAACTACTGAAGCCCGAGCGCCTAGAGCCCGTGCTCCACAACAAGAGAAGCCACCGCAGTGAGAAGCCTGCACACCGCAACGAAGAGTAGCCCCTGCTTGCCGCAACTAGAGAAAGCCTGCACACAGCAACTTAGACACAAACGCAGGCAAAAATAAATAAATAAGTAAGTAAGTAAGTAAAAATTGTAAAATATACATCTGGTTATAACACAGAGGAGGAGTATAAAGATAAAGAAAAGTGAACACTCTTGTAACTACTCTGGTTAAGAAATAGAACACTGCCAGCGCCTTAGAAGTTCCCTGGGGTTCATCTCAAACGGCATCCCCCTGACTCCTCCACCCAGAGGTACTACCCCACAGCCCTGACTTTTTGAGTGATCATTCTCTTCATTTTCTTTATGGTGTTACCCCCTTGTATCAACATATATCACTACACAACAAAGTTTGTTTTTGCCTGTTCTTGAACTTCACATAGATGGAATCTCATAGTGTGTAGTCTTCTCTGTCCAGCTCTTTCCCCTCACCACCACGTTTTTGAGCTCCATCCATTGTGTTGTGTGTAGCAGCAGCATGTTCTTTTTCACAGCTCTGTAGTATTCCATTGATTGCATAAATGCACCACCATCTCTTTTTTTCTTTTTCTTTCTTTTTATTTTTTTGCGATACCCAGGCCTCACTGTTGTGGCCTTTCCCGTTGCGGAGCACAGGCTCCGGATGCGCAGGCTCAGCGGCCATGGCTCACGGGCCCAGCTGCTCCGCGGCACGTGGGATCTTCCCGGACCGGGGCACGAACCCGTGTCCCCTGCATCGGCAGGCGGTCTCTCAACCACTGCACCACCAGGGAAGCCCCACCATTTCTTTTTTAAAAAATAAATTTATTTATTTATTTTATTTTATCTTTGGCTGTGCTGGGTCTTCATTGCTACACTCGGGCTTTCTCTAGTTGCAGTGAGCGGGGGCTACTCTTTGTTGCAGTGCATGGGCTTCTCATTGCGGTGGCTTCTCTTGCTGCGGAGCACGGACTCTAGGAACGCTGGCTTCCGTAGTTGTGGCACGTGGGCTCAGCAGTTGTGGCTTGCGGGCTTTAGAGCGCAGGCTCAGTAGTGTTGGTGCACGGGCTTGGTTGCTCTGTGGCATGTGGGATCTTCCCAGATCAGGGCTTGAACCCATGTCCCCTGCATTGGCCGGCGGATTCTTAACCACTGCACCACCAGGGAGGTCCCTGCACCACCATTTTTATTCATCTATTCTACTATTGATGGACTTCTAGATTGTTTCCAATTTCTGACTTTTATGAAAAATGCTGCTCTGAATATTCTTGAACCTGCCTCCTGGTAGCCATATGCACACATTTCTGTTGTGTGTATACCTTCAAGTGCAGTTGCCAGCCCGTAGGGTAAGCATTTTTAAAAATAAATTATTTTATTTTATTTTATTTATTTTTGGCTGTGTTGGGTCTTTGTTGCTGCATGTGGACTTTCTCTAGTTGCAGCGAGCAGGGGCTACTCCTCATTGTGGTGCGAGGGCTTCTCATTGTCGTGGCTTCTCTTGTTGTAGAGCACAGGCTCTAGGTGCTTGGGCTTCAGTAGTTGTGGCTCGCAGGCTCTAGAGCACAGGCTCAGTAGTTGTGGTGCATGGGCTTAGTTGCTCTGTGGCATGTGGGATCTTCCCAGACCAGGGCTTGAACCTGTATCCCCTGCATTGGCAGGTGGATTCTTTTTTTTTTAAAATTTATATTTTTATTTTTCTTTGAATTTTATTTTATTTATTTTTTACACAGCAGGTTCTTATTAGTTATCTTTTTCATACATATTAGTGTATATATGTCAATCCCAATCTCCCAATTCATCCCACAACCACCACCACCACCCTGCCACTTTCCCCCCTTGGAGTCCATATGTTTGTTCCCTACATCTGTGTCTATATTTCTGCCCTGCAGACAGGTTCCTCTGTAGCATTTTTCTAGGTTCCACATGTATGAGTTAATATACGATGTTTGTTTTTCTCTTTCTGACTTGCTTCACTCTGTATGACAGTCTCTAGATCCATCCACATCTACAAATGACCCAGTTTCGTTCCTTTTTATGGCTGAGTAATATTCCATTGTATATATGTACCACATCTTCTTTATCCATTCGTCTAAATATCCTAAATGTTGATGGACATTTAAGTTACTTCCATGACCTGGCTATTGTAAATAGTGCTGCAATGAACATTGGGATGCATGTGTCTTTTTGAATTATGGTTTTCTCTGGGTATATGCCCAGTAGTGGGATTGCTGGGTCGTATGGTAATTCTATTTTTAGTTTTTTAAGGAACCTCCATACTGTTCTCCATAGTGGCTGTATCAATTTACATTCCCACCAACAGTGCAAGAGGGTTCCCTTTTCTCCACACCCTCTCCAGCATTTGTTGTTTGTAGATTTTCTGATGGTGCCCATTCTGACTGGTGTGAGGTGATACCTCATTGTAGTTTTGATTTGCATTTCTCTAATAATTAGTGATGTTGAGCAGCTTTTCATTTGCTTCTTGGCCATCTGTATGTCTTCTTTGGAGAAATGTCCATTTAGGTCTTCTGCCCATTTTTTGATTGGGTTGTTTGTTTTTTTAATATTGAGCTGCATGAGCTGTTTATATAATTTGGAGATTAATCCTTCGTCCGTTGATTCATTTGCAAATATTCTCCCATTCTGAGGGTTGTCTTTTCGTCTTGTTTGTAGTTTCCTTTGCTTTGCAAAAGCTTTGAAGTTTCATTAGGTTCCATTTGTTTATTTTTGTTTTTATTTCCATTACTCTAGGAGGTGGATCAAAAAGATCTTGCTGTGATTTATGTCAAATAGTGTTCTTCCTATGCTTTCCTCTAAGAGTTTCATAGTGTCCGGTCTTACATTTAGGTCTCTAATACATTTTGAGTTTTATTTTTGTGTATGGTGTTAGATAGTGTCCTAATTTCATTCTTTTACATGGCGCTGTCCAGTTTTCCCAGCACTACTTATTGAAGAGACTGTCTTTTCTCCATTATATATTTTTGCCTCCTTTGTTGTAGATTAGGTGACCATAGGTGTGTGGGTTTATCTCTGGGCTTTCTATCCTGTTCCACTGATCTGTA
Source organism: Kogia breviceps (assembly GCF_026419965.1). Taxonomy (NCBI): domain Eukaryota; kingdom Metazoa; phylum Chordata; class Mammalia; order Artiodactyla; family Physeteridae; genus Kogia; species Kogia breviceps. The sequence goes on along the minus strand of NC_081319.1, from coordinate 3,846,156 downwards.
TTTCTGTTTTTGTGCCAGTACCATGCTGTCTTGATTATTGTAGCTTTGTAGTATAGTCTGAAGTCAGGCAGCCTGATTCCTCCAGCTCCATTTTTCTTTCTCAAGATTGCTTTGGGTATTCAGGGTCTTTTGTGTTTCCATACAAGTTGTAAAATTTTTTGTTCTAATTCTGTGAAAAAATGAGATTGGTGATTTGATAGGGGTTGCATTGAATCTGTAGATTGCTTTGGGTAGTATAGTCATTTTCACAATATTGATTCTTCCAATCCAAGGACATGGTATATCTCTCCATCTGTTTGTGTCATCTTTGATTTCTTTCATCAGTGTCTTATAGTTTTCTGAGTACAGATCTTTTGTCTCCTTATGTAGGTTTGTTCCTAGGTATTTTATTTTTTTTTACTGCAATGGTGAATGGGATTGTTTCCTTAGTTTCTCTTTCTGATCTTTCGTTGTTAGTGTATAGGAATGCAAGAGATTTCTGTGCATTAACTTTGTATCCTGCAACTTTACCAAATTCATTGATTAGCTGTAGCAGTTTTCTGGTGGCATCTTTAGGAGTCTCTATGTATACTATCATGTCATGGCAGGATTCTTAATCACTGTGCCACCAGGGAAGTCCAGGGTAAGCATATTCTTAACAGCTTTATTGAGTTATGTTTTAGGATATGCATATTTAGAGAGATACTGCCAAACTTCTTTCTGAAGTTGTTGTACCACTTTATGTTGCCCCAAGCCATGTGTGAGTTCCAGTTGCTCCACATCCTCACCAATACTTGTTGTTGTCAGACTTTTCCTTTATTCTCCCTCCCTCCCTCCCTGCCTGCTTTTTCTTTCCCTCCTTCCTTCCTTCCCCCTTCCTTCCTTCCTTCCTTCCTTCCTTCCTTCCTTCCTTCCTTCCTCCCTCCCTCCCTCCCTCCCGTCCCTCCCTCCCTCCATCCCTCCCTCCCTCCCTTCCCTCCCTCCATCCCTCCCTCCCCTCCATCCCTCTTTCCCTCCCTTCCCTTCTTCCTTTCTTTCATTTTTATCAACCTTCCCAAGGGATTCTGATGCCCTCAGAGGGAGGTTTCAGCTCTTGCTATGCATCTAAATCAGCTGGTGGGCTTTAAAAATGCAGACCCTGAGGCTCTGCCAGGTCAGTCTGAATCAGAGATGCCCAGGTTAGAGCACATACACCCAGGTCACTCTGAATCAGAGACCCCAGGCTGGAGCACAGAAACCTGTGGTTTGAAAGCTGTGTTCCCTGATGTGTCCTTAGGAGTTTCTACTCCACCAGCCCCCTTGCCAGGCTGCCATCCAGTTTCTTGTTGACCAATGGTTCCCAAAGACCACTTCTCTCCGTCTCAATCTCTGGCTGAAGGCGATGGTTTCTGTCCAGCTGCTGATCTATTGCCCCTGGGCTCTGGGAGCTGAGGTGGTATAGGAAGCATTAAAGGCAGCTTTACTCCTGTGTGGACTGCATCTCTGAGGTTCCCATGGCAACCTTCTCAGACTGGTCCTCGGTGGTAGCCATGCCTCATCCATGGGCCAACTTTAGGGAGGGGAGATCTGACAGGCAGCCCTTAGTGTAATGGGTGACACTAGGGGTTACAGATTCAGATGCCCTGGCTGTAGGGGCCAGGCAGGCTGGCACAGTGAGTGAGGAAGGGGGGCCAGGGATAAACACACACACACACACACATGCATACATGTGTACACAGAAGCACAGCTACACATACAAACATTCACCTAGATGCGTGTGCGCGCATGCACACACACACACACACAGAATCAGAACATCTAAGCCAGCATTTCTCACCTGGGGACGATTTTGCCTCCTTGGGGACATTTGGCGATGGCTGGAGACATTTTTGGTTGTCATAACCGGGGAGGGGTGTGCAGACATCCAGTGGGTAGGGGCCTTGGGTGCTGCTAAACATCCTAGGATACATAGGACAGCCCCACCACAAAGAATTATCCAGTCCCAAACGTCAGTAGTGCCAGAGGTTGAGAAACCCCGATCTGACAAAGCTACTTCCGTTTCAGCACACAGAAAAGTTTTGTGTCATTTCAGAAGTTAAACTTTTATTTTGCACCTTGACTTTATGTTGAATTACACATCAGGCTAGGTGCCAGCTTTTGTCATTAGTTAATTCATCCAAAGCGCTGCTTCTCGCACTGTCTGGGGAAGGGCCAGTATTTTATTTTTCTTTTTTACCTACTGGAGATTGATACACTTGAAAAGTACACTAGCAATGAATTCTTGAAAAATGAAGTCAAACAAGAAGACGTGAAGAATACAAGCCACTGATCAGGAGGGAGCTTGGGTATTGTGGCAACGTCGAATTGCTAACTGTTGATTGTTTCTGAACTTTTCTGTTGCTGTCCAGCAAGAAATAGTGCAAGGGCAGGCCTGTGCCCGCAGGCTGCACTTTGCATAGCTCCACTCTCGATCTGGCTGAGGCTGTAATTGCCTCAACACCGCCAATCACAGCCCCACGTGGTCCAAATACCCTCCAAGATTTCTGTGCACCCAGGGCAGCCTCCCTCCACAGCCCCTGGCTCTGTCCTTGTGCTATTGCTGCTTTAGTGTAGGAGTCACATCCCTGCTCACTTGGTTGGTCTCTTCCCACACAAGGCCCATCTGGGTTCAGGCTGAGACACAGTAAGCCTTAAAGAGTGACATGGAACAGCAGACTTGACTAAAATGCTGGCCAGGAGGAAGCAATGGAGAGGGCTTCACTGCACAAACTCACACATCTTCTAATTGAATGCCAGACACCTTTGTCCTTAAAGTCTTCTCCCCACCTTCACCCCATTGCCACAGCCCCTGTTCCTCTGCTCAGTGCCCTCCCGTGGCCCACACCTCCCTCAAAGGGAAAGCCACAGTCCTCCCTGCAGCCACCCCAGCTTTCTGCGGTCTGCCGTACAACCTCTGATGTCCTGAGACATCTACTCCCTTGCTCACTCATCTTCCAGACACATTGGCTTCCTTCCTGGTTCTCAGACACACCGGGTGCAGTCCTGCCTCAGGGCCTTTGCACTGGCTGCAGCCTCTGCCTCACTCAGAGATCTGCATGGCTGGGTCCCCCACTTCCTTCATTTGTGTGAAGATTTGCTCAGAGAGGCCTCCTCCTCCCCGACACAATCCTCTCATGCTACTCTATTTTTCTTCAGTGTGCTTATTTCCACTACATTATATTGCTTCTTTGTTCTGCTTTTTTTTAAAAAAATTAATTAATTTATTTATTTTTTGGCTGTGTTGGGTCTTCGTTGCTGCGTGTGGGTTTCTCCAGTTGCAAAGAGTGGGGGCTGCTCTTCATTGTGGTGCATGGGTTTCACACTGCAGTGGCTTCTCGTTGTGGAGCACGGGCTCTAGGTACGTGGGCTTCAGTAGTTGTGGCACTCAGGCTCAGTAGTTGTGGCTTGCGGGCTCTAGAGCGCAGGCTCAGTAGTTGTGGCACAAGGGCTTAGTTGCTCCGCAGCATGTGGGATCTTCCGAGACCAGGGATCGAAGCTGTGTCCCTGGCATTGGCGGGCGGATTCTTAACCACTGCGCCACCAGGGAGGCCGTGTTCTGCTTATTGTCTTTGTCTCCTAGTGGAATATAAGGGCTACAAGTTTTATTCCTTGCTGGCGCATAAGAGCTGCTCAGAATCTCTTCAGTGAGTGAGTGACTGCTGGGGTACAACCGAACGCATGGGGTCTGGGCATAAATGGTACTGGGGTATCACTGTTGCTGTCCTCATTATTTTTTCTCTCGTTGCCTCTGCTGCCCAAGCCTCAGGCAGAGAAGAGGCCCTGGGCAGCTCCAGGAGCATGGTGACTTCACTCTGACGCCAGGTGTTCCTTATCTCTGGAGTAGCGTCATCCCTAACTTCTTGCTTTCTCTCCTGGTTCCCAGGACACCATGTGACACCTCAGCCCAGAGGCTCGCCTGTCCCCAGGGAAGGGTCAGGCACTTAATAGCCTCACTGTGGCTGACTGCCTCCCAGATGGAACCCAGCTGAATCACTGAATCATGGGGAGGTGATTTTTCAATGAGGACCTAAAGGGGAGAGGGAGGGAGGGAGCTGTGAAGACAGCAGGAGTGGAGGGTAGGGATGGGGTGTGTTCCAGGCAGAGGGCACAGCAAGTGCAAAGGCCCTGTGGTTGAGAAACAGGGTTGGGGGGGGAGGCCATTGTGAAGGGAGTGGCAAGAGATGAGGCCAGAGGTCACGGGGGACCAATCACATGGGACCCTGTAGGCCTTTTGAGGAATTTGGGTTTCATCTAGTGTCCTGGGAGCCATGGGAGGGTATAAGCAGGGGAAAGATGAGATCTGATTTCTGACTGCCATGAGGAATGTGGGTTAGGGAAGGTGGGGGTGGAGGCAGGGAGATCTTTGAGGAGGCTGCTGTTGCTCTCCAGGAGAGTGAAGCTGATGGCTGGACACGGGTGGGGGAGGGAGCTGTGGGGTCCCGAGGAGTGTTCAATTGTTCCAGCAGTGCGGGTAGAGAAGTTAGCCAGGGCCAGAGGAGTCGGGGAGGGCTTCCTGGGGGAGGTGACCGATGAATAGGCCAGCAGAGTCTAGGGGATTTAGGAAGGTGGAGAGGAGGCCTTCCAAGAAGGTGGCTGTGCAGTAAACGAAGGAGAAAAGCAGAAGGACGTGGTTTATCTAGGGGACAGACGGTAGAGGCTGAGATCCAGGGGCACGGGAGGTGAGCCCAGATAAGCGCAGGGGTCAGACTTCAGGGGGGTGCCTTATCCATTCGTTCATTTACTCACTCATTCATTCAAATGAGGTCCTTTGAGAAGCACAGAAGCTTATCCAAACGGAGAAAAGAGTGATGATCATTTCGTAGATTACTGGTGGTGAACTGACCCTCAGAGAGGGCCCACCCCCTAATTGTACAGTGGGGGAAACGGCCCAGCGCAGACAGGAACTTGTCCCAGGTCACACAGTGGCCATGTGACTGCCTCTGTCACCCAAAGCCCTGGGAAGAGGAGTTTGGCGGGACTGAGGGCAGGGTTGGAGGGGTCAGGGGCTGTGGAAAGGAACTTTTGGGAGATTATAGTGTGCTTGGCAAGAAACCAATAACTCATGCTGTCCCTTTGGACATGGCCTGGGGTCCCACGGTGCCATCCTTTACCCTGTCCCTACCCTAAATCTCATGACTCGTGGCTTGGGTTCACTCACCACCGTGGCTTCTGTGTCTGTAGCTCTGCCACCGTCGGCTGCTGTTCCAGGGACCTGTGGTCGGGTCCCTGTGTGGTGTGGTCCCGTGGGAAGCGCTCTGCGGTTCTGGACCCACCACCCTGGGGCTCCGTGAGGCTGCCATGCTGACACCCCAGGGGTCCAGTCTAGCGTGCCTTCGTGAACGATTACCCAGCCTCCTGTGGTGTGTGGCTTTGTGTCCCCATCCTTGGGAGCTCTGTGCCCTCGTGGGCTGTCACCCAGTTTCCTACTGGCCTGGGCTCTGATTCCCACACTGTCGTGGCTTGTTTGAATGGCCAGCATCCCAAGACTTAGTCTAGGTCGCTGACACTGCTTCCCTGAGGACAAGTGGACAGATAGAGGCCATCGCGCAGCTGGGCCAGTCTCTCTGAAGAGAGCCCAGAGGGCTCCCTTGGGACACATTCTCCCTTTCTTTATCTGGGGCCCCCGGCAGGGCCACCTCTGGGTGCTGGAGCGTGTGGGTGCCGCCTGCAGGGGTTGGGGGCGGGGTAACAGGCATTGGTATTTCTGGCCCCGCTGGTGCCACTGTCTTAGTTCATTCCGACTGCCGTTAACAAAATACCCTGACTGGGAAGCTCAGGAACACCAGAAATGTGTATTTCTCACAGTTCTAGAGGGTGGAAGTCCAAGATCAAGGCACCATTGTGGTCAGGTTCTGGTGAGGGCCCACTTCCGTAGCTGGCGCCTTCTTGCTCTGTCCTCACACAGCGGGAGCAATGAGGGACCTCTCTGGGGTCTCTTTTATTAGAACACTAATCCCATTCATGACAATCATCTCCTGAAGGCCCCCACCTCCTCGTAAGAATTTTGGGGGGACACAAGCATTCAGTCTGTAGCTGCCACTAACGAGCTGTGCAACCTTGGGCCTCTTCCTTTTTCTGTGCACAGCAGGACAGGGACGGTGCCGGTGACGAGGTGGAGGGGTACAAGCCCCTGTGCTCGCACCCAGCAAAGTGTTGTGAGGGCTCCTGGTCTTCTGTGTGCCCGGCTGGGGGATACAGACCTGCAGGCCACCCCAGGAAGGGCAATGCTCGGACACGTCTCCCCCCAGGCTGTGGTGTTGTCCACCCTGCCTTGTGTCCACTTAAAGCAGACGGGCAGACCCAGGCGAGCCTTCCGAAGCTCCCGAAGTGCCGGGTGATAGCGCCGCGGTGGCCGAGGGGAGGTGGATCCCAGGGTCACCCGGCTGGTCAGAGCCCTGGACGGCCCGGCCCTGGTCTGCCTCTAAGCGCAGGCCCTGGAGCTGCCCGCCTGCAGGGACGGCCACACGGTAGAAAACAAGGTGGGAAGGGCACAGAGGCTGGAAGCTCGCCCAGGCCCTGGTGTGGGCTGTGCCCCTGGTCCTCATTTTGCCACATTTGCTGTATTTAATCACACGCGCCCACACACTCTCGCAGGGACCACAACAGAGGCATCTGTGTTTGGAAGGAACGGCGGAGCGGGTGTGAGGGTGGGCCTGGAGCCTAGCCGTGGGCTTCAGGCTCAGAGCCGCGCCCCCCTGGCCCTCCGCCCTGCCCCACGTGCCTAGGTCTCTACCAGCTACATGGAACTGATCATAGCCCCACGTCGTGGGGTCATGGGGGGGCTGCTGTATGCAAAAGCTGGGGAGTGTCTACCGCAGAGGGAAACTCAAACTTTAGTTATTTTTATCCCAGTTTTTCAGACAAGGAAACTGTGGTATGAGAGCAAACGACTGGCCTGTAATGATAAGGCAGGTCCCTTTCACAGAGCCCTGGCCAGCCCCAGACCTGCGTTATTTCGTGAAGCCGTTACAACCCCGGGATGCTTGGGCGATGTCATACCCACTTCACGGATGAGGGAGGTGCAGGGCTTGAACCCAGTGCTGTTGGGCTCTAAACCTCCCCGCTCCAGGCCGTCCCCTCCTGGGGACTCGGTGGGCAAGAGACCTGGGGGTCAGAGTGGGGAAGGCGTGGGTGCGGGCGTGCCTAGCGGGGAGCCCCCGTGGCACGTGGGACCTACTGTAATCGCAGCATTTCCGTCACCCCCACCCAAGGGCCCCACGACTCAATCTGCATACTGAGTGTGCCTGCCCAGGCGTTTGCTCCTAATTACTGCGCTGTGAAGGCAGTGCCAGGACTATTAACAGGCATAAGCCACCTGTTTCCTGGCAGGTGGCCCTGTTGGTGCACCTGTCGGACAGTCATCCTGGCCCACTCGGAAGACGCTCGGTGGCATTTGGTTTCTGGCTCAGGAAAGTTTCAGAGCCATCAGATGGATAAGCTGCTCACCTGGTGGCCTTTGAGCCTCCCGTGGGGCTGCTTCTGCTGGGAACGGCTCTGATGAGGGACGGCAGGAGGTGGGCAGAGAGGGTGGTCGGCTGGGTTGTGCTGGAAATCCCTCCTCTGCTACTTGGAAGCTGTGTGATGCTGGAGCACTCCCTTTCCCTGTCTGAAAACCCATGCCCTGACTTTGTTACCGGGCGGCAATGAGACAGCGATTCTCCATCCTGGCCCCCGAAATGTTTCTGATTCAGCCGTAGTTGTTTTAGGCTCCCCAGGTGATATCGGTTGCCATAAGGTGAGGCTTGACGCCTTCGGAGCCCTGAACTCTGTGCCTGGCACCTTGTAGGTGCCCCATAAAGGCTGTTTCCCTCTCGGCAACGCATGCCCAGCCCTTACCAGCTTGCAGGACATTTTCCACCTCCTTCGTCTCCACAGAGCAGCTTAATGATTGTCGGAGTTCTTAATCCTCCTCCTCATTATACTGATGGGGAAACGGAGGCCCGGAGTGGGGAAGCAACCACACAGAGGGTTGGGGAAGAGCTGGCCTCTGAGCCAGGCCTCTTGGACCCCAGAGCTCACACCCCTAAGACTGTTTCCCATTCTGCAAATGTTTAACCCTGGCAGACAAAGGCTTTGTGGCTTTCGGAAGAAACCAGATTCCACCCATCTCTTCGCTTCCTCTGTCCCCACCTGGGGCCAGAGACCCTTGGCCCTCCCCCAACTTGTGCAGGGCCCCCCCTCCCTGGTCGCCCTACCTACACCCTCGCCACCTGGTGTCCCTTCTCCCTCCAGCAGCTAGAGGACACTGGTAAATCACAGGTCAGGCCACACCCCTCCTCTGCTCCTACCTTCCCCAGAGGAAAAGCCAGAGTCCTTAGGAGGCCCGGCTTTACACCCCTTCTACCCCCCGGTGCACCCCCTCCTCCTTGGTTACTCCAGGCTGTATCTCTAACAGATAAAGACTTACATATATATATATATATTTATATATATATATATAATTAAAATAACAGCATCAACCCAACAGAATTCACCATATTTTTTAACATTGCCTCCTATTCAGTCCTTGTGCAGTTTCCCCCGTTGTCTCCCAAAATGTCTTTTCACACTTGGTTTATTCAAATCAGGATCCAGCCAAGGTCCTAGTACTGAATTTGGTTGATCGGTCTCTCAGATCTCTCTTAATCTGTGACAGTGCCTTCTCCCTCTTTTTTTTTTTTTTTTCCACTCTAATTATTTGTTGGCAAAACCCGTCATTTGTCCTGTGGAATGGCCTCACGGTGTCATTAATATATTCTGTCCCCTGTACCTTCTGTCCACTAGGATTTGGATCTAGAGCTGGATTTAATTCAGGTCCGATTTTGCAGGCAAGGCTATGTCACAGGTGGTGCTCTGGGCTTCCTTCCACATCCTATCAAGACGCACATGTGCCAGAATGTTCCACTTTTGGTGATGCTAAGATCAGTCCAGGGGTTCAAGTGCGGTCTGCCTGGTCCCTGTGTCATCAGGCATCAACATTCCATTGATGTCCAATGCTGGATCCTTTATTTCATTGGGATTTCCATTTCTGTTTTTTCTTCTGCATCTATTTGCAGTGGTTCTTCTGTAAAGAGTGACTTTCCCTTATTAGGTTCCCCTAAAATACTGTTCATACAGGAAGACAGGATAAGTGCTTCATTCTTTACCTGTATTTTCTGTTATAGAATACTCAGTTGGTGCCTGGACCACCTCCACAGGAACCAGGGAGGTTTTTCTTTCTTTTGAGAATTTTGAACGCATGGATTTTTACACTTTTGCAGTCATTATTCTTTCTGATGCTCAGCTTGGCCCACATGTGGCCAGTGGGAGCCCTTCAAGCTGGCTTCTGTGTCCTTTCAACCCTCCCATCAGCCTTCAAGCATGTCCTTACTTTATGGCAACACAAGATGTGCCAGGCTCATCTTGTACGTTCCCTGCACCAGTCCTGGAATCAGCGTCTTCTCAGAGGAGCCCTGGGGACCCTTTTAGTGGGAAAAGGTATTTAGAGACCACTGTCGGGGTTCTGAGGAGACCACCCCCTTTAGAATTGGCAGCATCTCCCTCTGTGCTCAGATACCCGTCACTCCGCTCCATTTACTTCTAGCATATTTCACCATCTAACATCCCTTGACATTTGCTTGATTCTTACATTGGTCATCTACTCTCTGTCTTCCCACTAGAATATCAGCACTGTGAAGGCTTGGTTCTGTTTGTGGCTGTACCTCCCGGCCTGGCATACAGAAGGCACTTAATAAAACATTTGTTGAGGGGCTTCCCTGGTGGTGCAGTGGTTAGGAATCCGCCGGCCAATGCAGGGGACACGGGCTTGAGCCCTGGTCGGGGAGGATCCCACCTGCCGCAGAGCAACTAAGCCCGTGCGCCACAACTACTGAAGCCCGCAGCCCTAGAGCCAGTGTAACAAGAGAAGCCCCCGCAGTGAGGAGCCCGCGCACCGCAACGAAGAGCAGCCCCCGCTCGACGCAACTAGAGAAACCTGCACGCAACAACGGAGACCCAACGCAGCCAAAAATAAGTAAAATAATTTTTAAAAAACCAAACAAACAACAAAAAAACATTTGTTGAAAGAGTGAATGGATGGACGGCCACTGTCCTCTCCTTCCCGAAGCCTGGAGAAGTGGTTTAAGAGAGGTCTGCCCCCCACCCCCTCTCCTCCACCTGTAGAGCCTGGGGGCCTCTGTCTTATTCAGATCGGCAGAGCTGGGCTGCAGAAATGTCACAGCACTTGGCCCCTGGGGAAGAAAGGGCCGGGCTGAGAAGATGAAAGGTCTGTCTGATGAGATGCTAATTTGTTTGGGGAAGCAGGTGGGGGTGGCAACAACCCGTGGCCTCTGGGGCTTTGTGAGACTGAGGCAGGGATGGAAAAGCAGAATCCAGGGTGGAGCCCGGCCTGGATCCCTCTGTGATTGGTTTCCTTCTCTTAGCCCATCTCCTGGGCTCTGTCACCTCATTTCAGAGGGAAGTCAGATGGCCCTGTGTCTGTATCCTGACCTGGCTGCCTCAGTGGCTGTGTGACCTTAGGTGATGGGAGGAACCTCTCTGGGCCTTGGGGCAGAGGAAGTGAGAGTCGCAGGGAAGACCATGGACTATAGCCCATGAGGCCAGAGAACAGCAGGAACTTGCTTGGGGATACCCTGTAGCCCAGGGCTGGCCGGGACCTGGACTCAGGCCTCCTGGCTCCCTGCCTGGGCTGATCTGCTCTTTCATCCCTGGTCTCATCCCTTTGAGGGGGTCGTGTGCTCTCCCACACTCTCCCTGAAGCTACCATTTCTGCAGAAGGAGCCCTGTGAAAATCTGGGGGCCATGGAGTGGAGCGCATGGCAGGTGCAGCTCAGATAACAGGCAAGCTCTCGATGGCTGGAAACCAGAACCCCCAGTCTCCCTTCTCAAGCCCTGCCGGTCAGGACTCCTGTGCCAGCAAGGAACCCACCATCCAGCTGTGGCCTCCTTCCACTCAAGTCCAGGGTTTGGGACCACCACTGAAGGCAGAGTTTGAGGAGCTTATCCATCTCTCTTCTGTTAACTTGTTCGTTCATTCATTCATTCATTTCTGCATTTGCTGAGCCCCTGTTCTGCACTGGAATCTGAGACGAGGAAGACTCTTTGGGGGTCCACGGTACCAAAAACCCAAGCCAACTGGCCTAAGCAAAGAAGGGAACGTATTGGCTACAGTAGCAGGAAAGGGATATTACTGACATCAGGCATGGCGGACTCCAGGCGCTGAGGTGACCTCATCATCAGGATGTGATCATTCTCACCACCCCCGTTCTGTTTTGGTGTCACAGTGGCCGCTAGCAGCTCCAGCATGACGCCACTTCCCTGCATCCCGCAGTGGACAGAATTCCCCTTCCCAGGCGTTTGGTCGGGTCCCGGGATCGTCTCTCCCTGGGTTGACTTGGGTCGCGTGCTTGTCCCTGAGCCCATCACCGTGGCCGGGCCGGGAGTGTGCTGGTTTGCAGGCTCTGGGTCAAGGGCCCTCCCGGAGCTGGGGGGCTGAGCTCCACCCAGCCTGAGTGCAGGGGAGGAGCAGCTCCCCCAGCAAAGTGGGATGGTGCTGCCAGAAGAAGAGGGAACAGGAGGCAGAGAGAGCAGGGGTCCGTGCAGATGCCACTTCTCGGAGAGCTCATGGTCTAGAGGGGAAGCTGGGCTGCCCGTGGGGAGAGGAGGTGGGCGTTGAGCGCCTACTGTATACAGATGCTCCACTACGTAAAATCATCACGCAGTGCAGATTCCTGTCCCCAGGGTTCAGATAGGGAAACTTCCTCAGCTGCGAGCTCTTAGGGGACAGGGGCCACGTCCTCCTCGCTCTCCTCCTTGGGTAGCGCCTGACACAGTGCCAGGGAGCTTCTTGGTAGGACCTGGGTCTTCTGGCACCCAGGGAGCCAGCTCCCAGATCAGCTCCGAGTGGCTGGACTTGAGCGACTTCTGGGTGGATCCTGTGCCCCTCTAGATGGAGACCACCCACGGCGCTTTGAACTTGGGAAGAGTTGGGAAACAAGTCAGCAGAAGCTCAGTGGGGCACGCCGAGTCGGGATTCAAACTCAGGCCTGCCCGTCCTCGCGAGAGGCTTGTGTTCTCTGATTTCTCCCCTCACTCTGCACAGCTCTCTTGGAGATTTGCTGTTCAGCGGGACGCCGGCCTCCCTTCCCTTGGGAGGGCTCGCAGTGGAGTGGGTAGGTTTGGGATGGGGGCGGCCCGCACCCTGTCTCGTGTCTCAGGAAGGAGCTGTGTGATCTCTCTCAGGTGCCCGCTGCCATCTTTCTGGGCTGCCCCCTAGTGGCCTCTGCCACCCTCGCCCTAAGGAGGAAGGGACAGAATTGCCCGCTGGAGTCAGTAGAAAGGACCCAGGAATGCTGGCCTCACCGAGTCTCCCCAACAGGGCTTTCCCAAGCCCTACCTCTGCCAGCAAGAGTCTCCCGATGCCTACGGCTGGAATCCACGCTGGGGAGGCACTCTGAGCCTGGGGCCTGCTCTCTTTGTTAAAACAGGTTGATGTGCAAACTTCAGGGAGGCATTATGGCGTGACAGAACCAAATGGAGACTCCTGGGTGGACTCAGAAGGACTGGGAGATCAGTGGGGAGGGAATCAGTGTCTCACTGTGTAATTCTTTTCTAGTAACTGCTGGATCTGTTTACTTGAAATTGCCCTGCACTCCATCCACTGTAGGGATCCTGCACCTTGGTGAACACGGGGCCGAGGCCTGGAGGCGGGATTATTGCAGAGTGACAGGGATTGACAGGAGGTCTGCGTGTGGGAGAAACCTCCGACTTTCTGAATGGAGGCCCCGCTGCCGGTTGAAGCAGGAACTCTGATTCGTGTGGCGCTCTGATTCCCGGGAGGGCATCTGGCCCTCCCCGTGAAGGCGTTTCGTGGCCTGATCCATCGTTGGGGCCTCAGTGGTTGGGAGAAAGGACGGGGAAGCATGAGCTGCCCTGGTGGGGAGGGACCAGAGCCTAGCATTCGGTCCACCTCTACCACGCACCTGATCCGTGACCCTGAGCCCCCTGCCGCCCCTGCCTGTCTCTGAGTGTAATGCTGCTTGTCCTGCCCACCTCAGGGGCTGGTGGGGGGGGGGGTCAGAAAGGAGGCTAGCTGTGTGTGAGACGGGAAGGGGTGCCAGATGCATTTATTGAGCATTTGCTGGATGCCTGGAGCACTCCTAGGTATCCATCGACTCCACCCACCCAGCCACTTGGGTGGGGATTCTCTCATTATCCTGTGTTACAAACCGGGGTAAGTGTGGCAATTGGGGGTGAAGCGGGAGGGCCTCGGACTCAGCATTCTACACTGATGGCCCCTGAGATGCCTCTGCTGACCTCAGGGGACCCTGTCCTTGTCTGCAGGGGCTTCCAGGCTTGGAGGGAGTCAGACAATCTCAACCTAGTGTGAAAAGCATTACTGAGACCCAGCTGGCGAGGACTCTAGCAGGCAGGGATCTCTGAAGGCTGAGCAGGCTTCCTTGTGCAGAGAAATGCAAGGCGTCCAGCCGGAGAGGAGGAGCATTCCAGGGGGAGGGCCTGCAGTGCAAAGGCCTGGGGGCATCAGACAGCCCAGCCTAGGGAGGAGGGAGGGGGACTGGCGGATTTTTGGGGAGAGAAGGGGTGGTCGAGGCGAGCACTTCGGGAGGAAGAGGACCAGGTCGGGGCGGTGGAGGTTTACCACAGGGTCTGGTACAGCCGGAGCCGGGAACCGCACTCCCCAGGCCGGCGCTGTGGGGGAGGAAGGGCCCTGCTGGTACCACCGCTGCCGGCTCCGGGGAGGATTATCTATTTTAGCAACTGGGGAGGGCGGAGCAGGGAGCGCCCAGCCTCTGCCAGTAGCGCAGGCAGCCCCGAGCAACGCGGAGCGCACCCGGCACCCGGCGGCTCGGGCAGCCGGGCCCCGGGCCCCAGGGGCAGGCGGCGTGATGCTGGCCGTGTCGCTCAAGTGGCGGCTGGGCGTGGTGAGGCGGCGGCCCAAAGGTACGGGGCCCCGGGGGCGGGGGCCGGGCCGGGGTCCGGAGGGAGGGTGGTGGCCGAGGGGCCCTGTGGAGTCCCGGCTTCCCCTCCCCGCGCTGTTACCCCTTGCTCCGCCTCGACCCTGTCTGCCTGTGTGCCGCCGGGTTCTGGGTCTCTGTCTCCGAATCTGTGCATGTGACTCCTTTCTCCGCCCTGGCCGATTCCCCATGTCTCCATCCCTTTGTCTGTCTGAGCCTCTCTAACTCTGTCTCTTCATCTTTCTCTCACCTCTGCCTCCTTCTGTCTCTCTGTGTCTGGCTCTCTCCCCACCCTCCACCTCCCCGCCTCTGAGCAGACCTCTGCTGCTCTTGTCGTCTTCTCTCCTGCTCTTGCTCTTTTTGTCCCTGTCGCTGTCTGTCCTCTCCTGCTCTCTCTGTGACGGTCTCCCTTGCTCTCTACTTTTCTTTGCCACTGTCTCCTTCATCGCCCCCTCACGTGGCATGTCCCTGGTGGCCTTTCCTTTTCTCCTGATTCAGGGCATGGGATTGTCCGGGTGCAGTTGGAGCAGCACTGGTGCATGTGCGTGTGCGCGTGTGCGCGTGTGTGCGTGTGTGCGTGTGTGTGTGTGTGTGTGTGTGTGTGTGTGTGCCCCTGAAGGAGGCAAGGCTGTGGTGGGAATGGGGGTAGAGAGGAGTGTCTAGAGCAGAGAGTCCAGGCCTCAGGTCTCACCTGCGGCCTCCCTGTGCTGCGGTCTCATCTGCAGCCTGGGGTGGCGGGAGGTGGTGGATTCACACAGCCTCTGTGCTTCAGGCCTCAGAACTAAGAATAATTGTACTGTTGATAAGAGCAAGAGTAACTGACATTAATTCAGTGCCACTGTGTGCCAGGCATTGTGCTAACTCCTTAATTCCTCACGACAGCCCTGCAAGGTCGGCCCTGTGCTTATCCTGAATGTACACGGGGGGAACTGAGGCACAGAGAGGTGAAGTAACTTGCCAATGGCCACACAGCTGACATCCAGAGGTTTTCTCAAGCCAATTCTTATAACTGCCACGAGCATTTTCTAGACACTGAGGGACCTACATGGGGGGAAGGGCTGCTTCAGAAGTGGTCAAGAGGTAGCAGGGTCTGTGGGATGACAGAGGGCTCTAGACCCTGCACTGGCCACGGACAGCTGGTGGTCTGACATCCCAGAGGTCCCTGGAAGCCCCTTCCCTGGGGACAGAGTAGCTGATGCCTGGAGAGCATTAGGAACAGGATTTCCCTTGGGGCTTCCCAGGGACCCCTGTGCTGGGACTGTCCCCAAGGGAGAAGTGCCCTCCCCCATCAAGACTGCTATCCTCCTGTTCAGGTCCACAGCCCCAGAGAACCCAGTGGAATCCTCCCATGCTGGAGGGATAGACAGACACATGCAGGGATAGTCTGACCTGCTTCTGATTTGAGTGGTCCCCAGGACACGGAGAACAGCCAGCCACACGCCGTGAATCAGGTTCTGGGTCTTGGAGATTCAGGAAGTGCTTGTATTTTCCCCGACAGACCTGGATTCAGATCGTGCCCCTGGCTCTTTCTTCCTGTGTGGCTCACTCAGAACCTCCGTTTCCTCATTGGTAAAATGTACCCAAGAGAAGCCACCCTCCCGAGATTGCAGCGACGATTAGGAAAGATTGGGGCAGGGACTTGCACACGGTGGCCTCCTGGTCGTCTTGATTATCATCTTCCCACCGGCGGCTCGGCTTCCTCTTCCCCCTCCACCCTCCGCCCCCACCCCACAAACACACGGACCCCAGGCTGGTTGTGTCTGGGACCAGCAAGGCTCTAACAGGAAAGAAGCAAAGAAAGCAGAAGGGAGCACGGCCTGGCTGTGAGGTCACACTGTGTGCTGCTGGCTGCCACGTGCTATGGCATCTCTCCACTCCCTTAGCGGGGCTCGAAGGGAGGCACAGGGACCTTGGTTGCCCATAAGATGAGCCTGCACATCCATTTAAAATGGGAATTATCGGGACTTCCCTGCTGGTCCAGTGGTTAAGACTCTGTCCGTCCACTGCAGGGGCACAGGTTCAGTTCCTGGTCGGGGAACTAAGATCCTGCATGCTGCACAGCGGCTTAAAAAATAAATAAATAAATAAATAAATAAATAAAATGGGAATTCTCAGCGGGGGGGGGGGATTCAAGAGGCTGTGGGAAGAGGAAGTGTCTCTTCTTTGCCAAAGTATTTTTTTTAATGCGTGAGGACACACCTTCCCACTTCCAGTGCACATTTTTTAATAGACAAACCTTCCTGTTTTCCATCTTTTCTGGGTAAGACCCCCAAGTTCCTCACCCTGGGACTGCTCAGTGCGGGGTCCCTGGGCCCCATAGGGATCCGCAACCTCTCCCGTGTCCCCCAGACTGGGATTTGAGGCTTTGCTTAAATTGAGGAGTAGTGCTTCCTGCCCGGGGCTGGAACTGGAGAAAGGGGTACAGGCTGGCTGACCCCCAATTTCTGCCACAGCCCAAGAGGCCGAGGGAGCCCCTGCTGTGTGCACACGGCAATGGGAGCGCCTCCACCGGGCTGGACGCTCAGTGTCCACCCCTTGCCCACTTCAGTCCTGACAGGGGCCTTTTTTTCCACATCTGGACAGTGGGGAAGCAGAGGCTTGAGGAGGGGAGGGGCCTGCAGAGCTGGACCGACTCTAACACCCAAGTGCTGCACCCTGAGCCAAGCTTGGGCCTCTGGAGGCATAAAATGGTTTTAACATTCAATTCAAAGAGTGAGAGATTTAATTTGATGCGTGCTGATGTGAGCAAGGCAGGATACGCAGGTCCTGGAGCCGCTGGCCGGGTGTAAGTCCCAGCTGTGCCACCAGGGCAAATGCCTTCACCTCTCTGGGCCTCTGGTTTCCCATCTGTGAAGTGGGATTAATACTGAGTGGCTAGGAGGACCGCTGAGGTGATACTTTCAAAGTGCTAGGTGTCAGAGCACCAGAAGGGGACCACCTGCAGTTCCTGACCCAAAGGGCTCAGACCCGAGGAGAAACGACTCGTAGATGATGTCAGGGCATCAGGGGGTGTGGGCGGACAGAGTCCCGTGGGTGCCCGGGGAAGGAAGCAATGATTTTGCCTGTGAGAGTTCAGGGGAAGCTCCCAGAGCAGGGTCTTTAAGGATGAGTAGGAGTTTTCCAGGCAGCTAAGGGAGGAAGAGAGCTTTTAGGCAAAGGGAACAGCTTGTACCGATGCCGGGAGGTTTAAAAGCTCTGCCTTAGAGAAGCGGTCAGCTGACTTTGGCCAGCATGAAGAGTCTGGCACAGAAGGGAACCAGGGCAGAGGAGGTGGGAGACGGAGGAGCTTGGACTTTGTCCTGGGAGCGGTGGGAGCCGTGGAAGGCCCGTGAGCAGCAGGGAGTGGAGGACGGTTCTGAGCGTTGGGATGAGCTCTGGCTGCTGTGCTGACCACAGGCAGGGGTGTGGGGCGAGGCCGGGCTGGGGTCCAGGTGAGAGGTGAGGAGCTAGCGCTGAGTCGATGTTTGTTGAGGCAGGAGAATACCCTGTACCATCCACTCAGTCAGAGGATGCCTACTGAGCACCGGTTACGTGCCAGGTACCGTTCTAGGCCCTGAGGGTGCAACAGGGAGCAAGATGGAGAAAAATCCCTGCCCTTGTGGAGCTGACCTTCTAGGAGGGGTGACAGCCAAGGGACAAGACGAAGAAGGGTAATATATTTCCCTGAGTTGGTAGCGACACCTGCTGTGAAGAAAGGTGAGGCAGGGAGAGGGCATGGAGTGTGTGAGTAGTGGGGTACAGTTTCAAATGGGGTGTCGATTAAAAAACTACACACAGAGCTACCATACGACCCCGCAATCCCACTCCTGGGCATATACCCTGAGAAAACCATAATTCAAAAAGAGTCATGTACCAAAATGTTCACTGCAGCTCTATTTACAATAGCCAGGACATGGAAGCAACCTAAGTGTCCATTGACAGATGAATGGATAAAGAAGATGTGGCACATAGATACAATGGACTATTACTCAGCCATAAAAAGGAACGAAATTGAGTTATTTGTAGTGAGGTGGATAGACCTGGAGTCTGTCATACAGAGTGAAGTAAGTCAGAAGGACAAAAACAAATACCATATGCTAACACATATATATGGAATCTAAGAAAAAAAAATGTCATGAAGAGAGTAGAGGTAGGACGGGAATAAAACACAGACCTACTAGAGCATGGACTTGAGGATATGGGGAAGGGGAAGGGGAAGCTGGGACGAAGTGAGAGAGTGGCAGGGACATATACACACTACCAAGTGTAAATTAGATAACTAGTGGGAAGCAGCCGCATAGCACAGGGAGATCAGCTCGGTGCTCTGTGACCACCTAGAGAGGTGGGATAGGGAGGGTGGGAGGGAGGGAGACGCAAGAGGGAAGGGATATGGGAACATATGTATATGTATAACTGATTCACTTTGTTGTAAAGCAGAAACTAACACACTATTGTAAAACAGTTATACTCCAATAAAGATGTTAAAAAAAATTAAAAATAATAATAACACTAATCAAATGGGGTGTTGAGGGAAGGCCACACTGAGAAGGTGACATTACCGTGAAGCCCTGACGGACGTGGGAGAGGGAGCCAGGCGGCTACCCAGGGGAGGAACGCGGCCGGCAGAGGCCACAGGCGGCACAAAGGCCCTGGGACGGTGGACGTGTCGGGTGTCCCCAGGCCGGCAAAGCTGGGGCGGGGCGGGTGAGGGGCCTCTGGTCTGACCCCTGTGCTTCTGCAGGAGCCACGGGCAGTTTAGGGATGAAGAGCTTCTTTTGTTTCATTTTTAATTAATTAATTAATATTTGGCTGCGTTGGGTCCTCGTTGCTGCGCGTGGGCTTTCTGTAGTCACGGCGAGCGGGGGCTACTCTTCGTTGCGGTGCGCGGGCTTCTCATCGCGGTGGCTTCTTTTGCTGTGGAGCACAGGCTCTAGGTGTGCGGGCTTCGGTAGTTGTGGCGCGCGGGCTCAGTACTTGTGGCGCGCGGGCTCAGTACTTGTGGCGCGCGGGCTTAGTCGCTCCACGGCACATGAGATCTTCCCGGACCAGGGCTCGAACCCGTGTCCCCTGCGTTGGCAGGCGGATTTGTAACCACTGCACCGCCGGGGAAGCCCAGTGACGAGGTTATTCGGGATAGTAACCCCCCCGCCGGCTGAGTGGGGCCTCCTGCATGGCCCTCCCAAGCTTTCTCCTTCTGCCCCCACTCCATGGCGCACATCTGTGATGAATTATTCAGCCCTTCCTTTCCCTCGGTAATGAGACTCTCCTGTGTCTGCCTCTCTCCTCCACATTCGGCTCCCGGCATTTCTCACACCGCGGCAGCTGCGTTGGGGTCTCAGATCTGACTCTCGATGTGGAAACGAGCCCCCTCCCACCAGTGCCTAGACAGCAACCACTTCCCCGGCCTCCTCCCTCCTTGATGCTGGGAGCACCAGAATTTCAGATCAGCTATGGTGTCTAGAGACCCCAGGGCTTCTCCCTTTATCAAGGAGCCAAGGGTAAACTCTCATCCCTGGAATAATTCCTGGAATCCCAACATCCTGGAGTGAACCTCTGGATCTGTTCATTGTTTCCCAAGCGTTTATTAAGCACTTGTTGTTTGCCAGGTGCTGTGCTAAGTACTTCATGTGTACTCTCTCATCCTCACAACAATCCTGTGAGCTATGAACTAAATCGCCCCATTTTACAGGTGAGGAAACAGAGGCTTAAAGAGGAAGTGACGTTCCAACTTTCCGAGGTCACACAGCCAGGAAGGAAATGGTGGAGTCTGTGCACTGGCCCCGCGCCACCCCCCACCCACCCAGCCACCCACCCAGGCCGTCTGACTTCCAAGTCCAAACATCTCACCACGGGCGTGTTTCTCAGTGGTCAGTTATCTGGCCTCCCCACCAGGAGCAGGGGACCCCTCTGTTGCGTTCCCAGCGTGTAGCTAAAGGTCTGTCTTCCCCGGGCTCCCCCAAGGTTATCCGCCCTCCCTCTGCTCCCCCCGCCCCAGGACAGCCCTGCAGAAACAGCGATGGGGTCCCCCAGGGTTTCCCTCCAGGCTGAGCAGCTCGTGTCATCCACCAGCACCAGTGCCGATCTTGTCAGCCAACGTCCCAGCAGTGTCTCCGTCCGTCGGCTCGCATGTTCGGTCCAGTGGGACCATCTGCCTGTCTTAATTGCCCAGATAATTGTGAAGGCCGCCGGTCCTGTCTCCTCCCTGGGGAGATGGACTGATGGAGCAGAAAGAACAGCTGTCGGACCCGGCCGGGTGGGTAACCGCCCTCTCCGTGGTCCTGGAGCGGTTCCCTGCCCCTCCTGGCGGTTGCCCCTCGTGGGCCCCCGCCCTGCCCTCTCGTAGCTGGAAGCCTCCTCGCCCTCCTCCCCGTCCGCCCGTCGCTCTCCTTCGGCTGACCTTGTCTCTCCAGCCTCTGCATTGTGCTGACACGGCCGAGGTGACTCTGACTCGTGAGCAGACGTGTGGGCACGTGAGCGGACAAGGGGGTCGGGCACCTACCCAGCGACCTCTTGCAGCCACGCAACTGGGGCAGCTGGGGTCCCTGCAGGTAACCTCGAGGACGGTCGCTGCCTCTCACTGAGTCTTGCTACCCTGTTTGCAAAATAGTCTGTTGAGGAAAGTTTGTTTGAGGTTTGGGTCGTTTGGAGCCCAAGCTGGGGACGGAGGTGAGGGTGTCCCAGGCTGGCAAGGTTGGAGCTGAAGCAGCCCCCAGAGACTACAGGTCCTGCTCCTGCCCCAGCCCACGCATGTACCCCCATTTTATGCATGAGAAGGTTGAGGCCAGTTTTGTTCAAGGTCACCCAGCCAGTCAGGGGTGGAGATGGGACCTGAACCCAGGGTCCCCTCTCAGGCCCCCATGCTGCTACTGCTGGAGGGGGCGGTGCTGGCAACGTGGAATGTTCCTCACCACTTAGGAGTCAGGCTTATCCGGGGATGGAAGGGCAAGGCAGAGGGGGGTGTCCGGGGAGTTGACAGTGGGACTGAGGGATGCCCGAGGGCTTTGGAAAAAACGCAGATGGGACACCAGCCAGCTGGAGTATCCCCCAGGAGGTGACAGTGGGCAACACTGGGGGGCTTGCAGGATTTGGCCAGGCAGAGGAGGGATTAGGGCCAGCACATTCTTGGATTACTGAGAGTGTGAAGGCTTGGAGGTGGGAATGGAGGGAGACGAGGCTGCAGAGGAGGGTGGCCGGTTTTGGATGTCAGTTGGCGACCCCCCAAGGATTCTTCCTAAATGGTGCTGAGGGGGCCGTGGAAGGTGGGGTGCCTCAGGTAGCAGGCGCTGGCCCAGAAATCTCAGCGTCAATCAAGCCTTGTCCTCAAATAGGTGGCCTCTGCCAGGGCCCACCCCAGCCCTGCAGCCCCTGCCCCCCGCCTCCACCAGTGGGGTCCTCCTGCCTGGATCTCATTGGTATAGTCTCAGCTGGGCTGTACGGGCTCCGTGGATGGGCCTTCCCAAATTCTCTCCCTGCTTGAGCTTCTACCACTAATGAGTCCACAACTGCAGCGTTCTCTTTCAAGTAGTCCACCAGGAGGACAAAAAATAAGACTGTCACACAGAGCCCTTTTGAGAATGTGTGTCTGCTGGGCTGGGATTAAGGCTTTGGAGCCAGACACCCAGATTCTTGTCTCCTGCCCCCCTGGACTCCAGTTTCCTCGTCTGTAAGAAGAGGTGATTGTGCCAGCCTCATGGGCCCGAAGCAAATGCCACTGGAAGTTAAAAGCACACTGTCGTCCAGAGTGGATTAAAGAGCCTGGCCCCAGACTTGGGGCGGGGGGCGGTTTGGATGGCCACCTGCTCTTTCCAGCCACACACCCAGGAGAGGGCCTCAAGGTGGAAGGGGAACTGGTGGGACCCCACTGGAGCCACATCCAGACTCTGAACTGTGGCCTCTCCCTCCAGGGCTCAGAGGCCATGACCTGGGTCCAGGCACGGCCTCTGAGTCTCTGCAGGCTGGTCCTGGGGCAGGGGCCTGGAGGAGCCACAGGGAGACAGGCTCCGGCTCAGGATAACGGAGTGACTCCCATCCTCATGACTGTTCCAGAATAGGGTGGGCTGCTCAGGAGGTGGTGAGCTCCCTGTTTGTGGAGGTATGCAAGCTCTACCAGACAGCAGAAAGGATTCCTGCATCAGATTGAAGAGGGATGAATTATTGCTTTCTTTCCAGTATAGCAATCCAGAGGTGATGTATAGTCATCATTTGTTTCTCATTCATTTATTTGGCAAACACTTATTTAGCGCTTACTGTGTGTGAGGCCCAGCCATGGGCACAGGGTCAAAATCAATGAGCAAGACAGTTGAGGGTCCCCTCTTTGGTGGAAAAGAACAGGTGAGCAAATGCATTGGAGGAAAGGCTGGGAGAGGGTAAAGGGGACCCACCTGGTGTGGTCAGGGCAGGCTTCTTGGTGGAGGTGGCATTTCGGTCAGGCTCTAAGGATGTAGGGGGAAGAGGGTTCCAGGAAGAAGGAGGAGCCCATGTAAAGGACCCAAGGAGGGAGCACCTGAGTCTGACGATCTGACCCTCAGCCCATCTTAGCTGGGGGCCTTGGCCAAGTCCCTTCCCCTCTCTGGGCCTCAGTTTTCCCTCTGTTAGACAGGAGCAGCAATGCCTACCTCAAAGGGCTCTTGAAAGATTCCATGAGACACTGTACTCAATAAAGTGGTAAAACCTTGTGTAAATAATACCCTTTTTCTAGGGTATTTACACATAGAGGGTAATGCTTTTTTTTTTTTTTTTTTTTTTTTGCGGTACACGGCCCTCTCACTGTTGTGGCTTCTCCGGTTGCGGAGCACAGGCTCCGGATGCGCAGGCTCAGCGGCCACGGCTCACGGGCCCAGCCGCTCTGCGGCATGTGGGATCTTCCCAGACCGGGGCACGAACCCGCGTCCCCTGCATCGGCAGGTGGACTCTCAACCACTGCACCACCAGGGAAGCCCTCCCAATGCTTTTTAAAAAAAATTTATTTATTATTATTATTGTTTTGGCTGCGTTGGGTCTTTGATGCTGTGTGTGGGCTTCTCACTGTGGTGGCTTCTCTCGTTGCGGAGCACGGGCTCGAGGTGTGTGCGCTCAGTGGTTGTGGAGCAACGGGTTTAGTTGCTGAGCAGAATGTGGGATCTTCCCAGATCAGGGATCGAATCCTTGCCCCCTGCATTGGCAGGCGGATTCTTAACCACCGCGCCACCAGGGAAGCCCCAAAGGGTAAAGCTTGATCAAGAGGGTGGGTGGTGGGAGTCCAGGGACAGTGTTGACCACAGGCTGAACCGGAGTCCAACCTCCCGCTCCACTTGGATGCTGTCGGCACAGGATGAGGGCCGCGCCTGCCACTCCCAAAGCCTCATCGATCACCAGCCGCGAGGGGGCGTTGCTGTCCTCAGGCTCCTGTGTGCTCCACTCCTGCCCTGCTCCCGACAGCTCAGTCCTGTGGCTGCCCAGGCCCTCCATGTGTCACCCAGCCAGCGTCTCATCGAGGGGGCTCAGGAGAGCCCACCCCTCCTTAAATGTCATCCATGAGGCGGCCACGGTGCCGGGATGCCCCATTCAGTGCATTCTCTCCCCCGAAACAGGTCTCCATCTGTCAGGACCCTCCCCCTTGCCTGCCCAGCCCACCTGCTCCTGCGGGACCTCCGACCCCAGCCACGCGGGCTGGTGCCTCTCCCTACCGTACTTCGTACCTTCCCCCTCTCACCCTTTGCCCGGGCTGCCCCTCTGCCTGGGATTCCCTCCCTGCATCATCTTGGAGGGTTTGGTTCCTATGTCCATCAAGACTTAGCTTAGACGCCGCCTCCTCTGGGCAGCTTTCCCTGATGCCTCCCTGAGTGGCCTGATTCTTTGGCCCCCTTTGTTTTGTTTGGATTCGTAGTGAATCCTTGTTGAGTGTAGTCCTTTCCACAAGAGACACTGATGTTCTGCATCATGTGTAATGCTCTTGGCACAGAGTTGGTCCTGTGTGGGCAGTAGCTGGGCCTTGAACCTGGGTCTCTTGACCCCCAGCCCAGGGTTCTCTCTAGGGCTGGACGTGTGGGGGGGCTTGGGGAGGGCACTGCCATGGTGTCCTTGGCACCCTGAGATGAGGACGCATGACGGGGCTGAGCCCTGACAGCCTGCCCATTTATTTTCCCGTTTTGCTTAGGCACCAGGAGGGCAGGTGGGCACAGTCTGAGTGGTCCCCGTGGGGAGTAGGGTGGCTGAGGTTGACTGAGGTCAGCCAAGCCCCCCACCCCCACCCAGGGGCTCTCTCAGCACCCAGTTCAGTTATTTTCCTAAGGAACTTTGCTGTCCTCATTCCTCCCTCCCTCTAAACCCTTCCATGGCTCCCTAGTATCCTCAGGAGAGAGCTTCGACTTCTTAACATGCCGTTCAAGGCAATTGTTTATTTTTTATTTTTAATCTCAGGCTCTGGGGGGTGAGCTGAATTCCTCAGTGTGTGGCACACGTGGTCCTGAGCCAGCTGGCACCTGCTCTGGCTGTTTTATCTCATTTTGTCTCCTTCATGCCCTACCCCCACTCCCAGTTACCTCCCTCGAAACCATCACTCTGTGAAACAGATCTTTACGCGTGTATGTGCCCTTACAGCACATGTCGTGCTTTATGTATGTTTTTAGTTTACGTAAGTGATATTACAGGGAAGTAGCATTCTCTTTCCTGCCCTCTCCCTGCCTCCTCTCTTCCCTGCTCTGTCCTCCCTCCCTTCTCCCCGCCCCTTCACCTTCCTCCTCCCCCCTTCCTTTCTCCCTTTAACTCACACTGTGTCTCTAAACCTATCTACATGGCTGTGCTCCTCAGCCGGCTCGTCCTCCAGGGGGTGTGGCCATCGCGTTACCTGTCCCCTCCCCCAGGATGGAGATGCAGGTCATCTTCACCAATGACATTCCTATTCCCGCCCCTTAGGGATCCGCTGTGTGTGTGTGTGGGGGGTCACCCAAGGATAACTACCAGGAGGGAGGGCGCTGGCTCTCTCACGGCTGCCTCAGTTTACCCCCCCCCCATCAGTGCCCCTGCCTCGCCATCTCCGCGATGCTCACCAGGGCCTGGTCTTGCCTGCGTTTCTCATGTTTGCAGCCCTGAAGAGTCAAGTGAGAGAAGCATCATTTCCCCTTTCCTGCTCTGCTAACCAGTGAGTGGAGCGGCTCTGCACGAATGCGGGCCGTTTCCTTCACGCCTGGTGCCCTGCCTCTTCATCGTCAGCCCCGTTTTCCTTTTTCTTCCTGTTTTGCATTGCGATGCATCCTGACTCCATGCTTCTGACCTCTGACCCTGGCAGGTTCCCAAACTCGGCACTGCTGGCCGTTGTCATCAGAAGGGAAACAGGCTCAGAGCGGGAAGGGACGGACCCGAGGCACAGAGAAAACTGGCTTCCAGGTCTCCTGCCCCTGAGCTGCCTGGCCCTCCCCCCTGCCTCTGCTCCCCCCGTGCCGCCCGGACCCTTGCAGCCCATGCCCTCCTGCTGCCATTTGGAAACAAGTCAGATCACACAGGACCCAGTTTAAAACCCTCCAGTGTCTCCCCCTGGTGCTGCATCTGGAGCAGAATGCCAGCTTCTCTCCTCCTCCTGCCTGCTCCCCAGACAGCCCGCGCCCCCCTGGAGACTCCTTCCTGCAGCCGCCCTTGGCTCCTTGCCATCCTGTCTCAGCCTAGAGGCACCTCCTCTGAGAGGCTCCCCGACCCCCCACCTCCTGTAGTCCTGGCCCCCGTCGCCCTCCGCACCGTCTCCATGACTTATCTGTATTTGCGGGTTTTTCTCCTTTGATCTCTGTCCCTCTCCTAGACCAGCAGCCCGAGAGGCAGGCTCTACATCTGCTTTGCCCACTTGGAAACCTTGTGCCCAGCTTAGTTTCTGGCAGGTAGTGGGTGCTTTGGGGTGACTGAGTGACCAGGGAGGTAGGGCAAGGCCGCGTTCACGCTGACCGCCTCCACGGGCCCTGCGCTCCGCAGTTTTTCAGGCGTTTCGTTTATTCACCGAGTTTCTCAACCGAAGCCTGTGAGGACAGACATCTTCATCATTAAGAGGAGGGACCTGAGGCTCAGAGAGGCCCCCTGCATGGTTACGGCCCCATGTCTCTCCTCCGGGAGGGAAGCCATTGCGAGTGTCAAGCGTGGGGGCCAAGAGGGGGCCCCAAGGAGCTGCCCCATCTGTGGCCAGGCCTGAGCCTGTGGCCCCTTGGCCCTCGCTAGTCAGAGGATTTAGAGAGACTCCCCAAGATCGGCAGCTTGGGGCCCGCCGCCCAACAGTCCCTCTCTTTTCTTCCTGTATCCACGAGTGTGCATTCGTCAGGGGGCTGCGGATGGGTTGCTTGCGTGCATGGCGTCGGCAGGGCCTGGGCTTAAATCCCTGCTCGTGCCTCGCCCTCTGTGTGACTAAGAGCAAGCGGCTTCACCTCCCTGGGCCCCCGTTTCCTCGTCTCTGAGGTGGGGATGCAATGAGAAGATAGGTTTCAAATGCTGAGGACGCGGCCTGGTGCAGAGGTTCTGTGTAAAAAACCAGCTGTGCTTCCTCTCACCCCCCCCCCCCCAGAGCCTTGCCCTTCCCTGCTCTCTGCACACAGCCTGTTGTTCTTTGCTCTTGCAGCCCCCCTGCCACCCCGCGGCCCTGCCTGCCCCTGTGCCCTCCAGGGCCGGAGGAAAGCTGCCGTGAAGGGCTCTGGGAACTGGCAGGTGTGGGCCTGGGGGCCTAGCCCGGGTGCAGCCCACTGGTGTGGCGTTACCCCTGAAGTCAGGTGACGGGCCCTGGGGCTGGGGCTACGGGGCAGCTTGGCGGGGTGCGGGGCCACGGCCAAACAGCACCCCCTACGGCGGGGTCACCTCGTGGCCCTCGCCTGTGGCTGGTGGCATCACAGGCTGGGTTTCAGCGTCCCCGTCTGTAAAATGGGGGCAACAGTGCCCACCTTATGGGAATGTCTTACAACCAGGAGAGGGGAGGGATTGTCCTGGCCTGGCCCTAGGGGTGCTGTGAGGAGGGAGGGAGGAAGGGACGAAGGGAGAAGCTGCAGAACCGCAGCACAGGGTTTATCTCTTGTTATCGAATCGCCCTCTCTGCGTCCTTCCCACCCAGACTTCATTTCCGGCTGTCACTCGGGGTCCCTGGCAGTCTGCTGTGCTTATGACCGACCAGCCCTGGGACCTGAGGAGAAGGAAAGAGGCCAGGGTCCAGGCCCTTCTCTGCTCTGGGGGGCTTCAGACACCGTCCTCTCTGAGTCTCGGTTTTCCCATCTGTGCCGCGTGGGGTCGGTTCCCACTTGTGGGGGTCACTACCCCTGGGGGGGCGGGGGCCGGGGACGCCGGTGTCCTGCAGCGTGAGGACAGCCCGCTCAGCAGCGGTGCCAGCGGCTCCTCATTAAGAGGCTCAGAAGGCCCTGCAGGCCTGGCCGCGTGTGTGCCGGGCAGACCTTCCGAGGTCGCTTCGCCCTCACTCCTCACGGGCTGGGAAGCAGAGGCTCAGGCAGAGGGAAGTGAGTTGCCTGGAGGGACAAGGTTCTTGGCTGCCTGGGCCGGGGTTTGAACCTGGGTGCGTCTAGCCAGTGTGCTTCTGCACCTTGAAGTTCTGCCTTTCTGGCCTGGATCCATCCAAGGCATTGGTGTGA
Source organism: Kogia breviceps (assembly GCF_026419965.1). NCBI lineage: Eukaryota > Metazoa > Chordata > Mammalia > Artiodactyla > Physeteridae > Kogia > Kogia breviceps. Next base: position 3,818,645 of record NC_081319.1, on the reverse strand, counting down.
GACTCTTGGCAGGAAAGCGGATGGGTAAATGCTTCCTGACCCAGTATGTGGACTCCCTAACCCCAGAAGGTGGTGCTTTTGTTATTCCCATCGTGCACCTGAGGAAGCTGAGGCCCAGAGGGGTTTGGACACATGCCGCAGGTCATACAGCAATCCAGCTTTCAGTTGTCTCATAAAACCTGAGGACGTGGAGGTGTCAGGGCCTCTCCTGACCATGGTGGGGCTGCCTATCAGCTCAGTGGCCCTGCCACCTGCCCCAGGCGGCCCAGTCCCCGTCCCCGTCGTCCATAGTGTTGGAAAGGTAGAACACTCAAACTCCGTGACCAGGAGCTGCTGGTAGCCCGGGCCCCTAGCAAACCTGGCTTCTAGCCACAGTGCAGGCCCAGCCATCTGTCCCCCTTTCCCGCTACTTCCCCAAGGCTTGGCCGCATTGGATGAGAGGGGTCGAGTCTGGAGCAGGGCCCAGCAGCAGCTTCACCCTCTCTCGGCTCCCAAAGGGGCTCTTGCTGCCCATTCCCAGGCGCTCCTCCCCCCTCCCTCAGAGGCGCTCTGTGTCTGAGGTCCTTGCAGAGCCTCTCACACCCTTGCTCTGCGACCATCTGTGGTCCCCGTTGCCTGCAGGATGAAAGCCAGACCCATAGCACCGCCTTTCTTAAACGTCCGTCCCTACGCATCCTCTGGCGAGCGGGTGAAAATGCAGGTTCTGATTCAGCAGGTGTGGGTGGGGCCTTAGAGCCTGCATTGCTGAGGAGCAGCTGCTGCTGGTCCTCAGACCACACCTGGGGGGGCGAGTGCGGCCTGGCTCCAGCTGCACCTCCAGCCCGGTCTCCTCCTCACTTGTCACTTGGGATTGTGTTCATGGCACCTTCCTTCCCATCCTTCAAAGTCAGGCTCAAAAACACCTCCTCAGTGGACCCCCGACAGAGCTGACTGGCCCTCATCTGCACTCCCAGACCCCTTTATCTTGAGAGGCACAGAGCAGCGCCTTTCATTTTATTTATTTTTTATTTATGGCTGTGTTGGGTCTTCGTTTCTGCGCGAGGGCTTTCTCCAGTTGCGGGGAGCGGGGGCCACTCTTCATCGCGGTGCGCGGGCCTCTCACTGTCGCGGCCTCTCTTGTTGAGGAGCACAGGCTCCGGATGCGCAGGCTCAGTAGTTGTGGCTCACGGGCTTAGTTGCTCCGCGGCATGTGGGATCTTCGCAGACCAGGGCTCGAACCCGTGTCCCCTGCATTGGCAGGCAGACTCTCAACCACTGCGCCACCAGGGAAGCCCAGCAGCGCCTTTGAAAACAGACCTCGTAGGTGTGAACCTGGCTCCACACTTCCAGCTGGGTGACCTTGGGCAAGTCAGTTAACCTTTCTGTGCCAAATATTTATTTAAACCCTACCTTGTTCCACAATGGACCGACAGTTGCTTCCAAACCCACTTTGGGATAAAATGAATGCAGTGAAAATGTGCTTGGCGGGCACAGCAGGTGCTCAGAGAAACGCTGCGTGGCAGCTCCCCTGTAACCCATGGCATGACCTTTCCAGGGGCTTCTCGTCCACGAAAGTAAATTCCAAAGGAGCAGCGAGAGAGACAGAAGCACGGCAAGGTTTTGGATCTTCTGTCTTAATCGCTCCTTTAAATGCGTCTGTACAGAGAGCAGATATTTTCTCCGAGAGGGGGTGGATGCAAAGGCCTCTGCACCACACAGCCCTCCTCCCTGAAGGGGCTGGAAATGGGGGGAAAGAGGGCGAGGGTCTGTTAAGAGCCGTGTCCCTTCCTGCCCGGTGTGGAGCTGGGACTGCTCCAGGGTGGCTCTCAGTGCCCTGGGGAGTGTCGGGGTCTTCACCGACAGCCTTGCTGTGACCATCGCAGGGCACTGCGGACCGCACCGCGAGTCTGCACTCCCTTCCTGCCCGGCCCGATTCTCCCAGCAAATGCCTCCCGATTCAGGTTCCCCCTGTCCGACCCGGTTCTCCTCATCCCTCCCATGGCTGAGACCTCTGCATCTCTCTCTGACCTTTGGCCTCGCTACTCTCCCAAGGGCCCCTGCCCCTGAGACATACCGGAAGTCATCCGAAGAGGAAGGCACCCTGGGGAGGGGGGCAAGGAATATGACCTGCGGATACAGGGGTACAAGTGACCCCACCCCATACTCAGAGCCTGGATTTTCTGAATGTGCCATTTGTGGGGCTGGCGGGAGCCAGCGTGGGCGGCCCAGGAACTGTCGGCTGGACTCTGCGGTGGGCATCACTGCGAGGAAGAAACTCGGATGCAGTCCCTGGTCCTTAACCACGGGGCTGCGCCCTCCCGTTTGCTGCAGGACAGAGGTGAATTTGAGCCCCCTTGTTCCCATGCATCCGGGAGCTTCCATGGGAGCTGGGACCTCATCTGTCTCGTTCTCTGCTGCGTTCAGCTGGATGCAATAAGTAGTTAGTTGTACAGGCTGTTGACACCCCGAGTCACTATCGCCCACCCTTCTCCCCAGCACCTCTGCGTTCTCTGGCCCTCAGCTGGTACCAACATGCACTGGTGGGTGGAGAGCGGGAGCAGCTAGGGAGCTGGAGGAGGGGCCCTGGGTGTCCGTCAGGGTCATCCTGAGCTAGTGCGGAGGAAGCTAGGAGTGTGCCGGGCTCAGGCCCAGCTGGGGCTGCCGTTGTGACCAGCTGCCCCTGCCCATCAACCCGGGACGCACAGCTTGCTCTGTCTTCGCACAGAGCTGGGGGATGCTCTGGATCCTTCCAACAGGCTGCTGGGCTGATCTTCCCCAAGTCCCGCCTTACAGGAAAGGAAACCGAGGCCTGGGAGAGGTAGCTGGGACTTCAGTGGAAGGGCCCAGGGGACTCTGAGCGCAAGCATTTCTAAACTGAGACACACCCTGGCGTCGTTCCACGGCTGCGTTTTATCTGGCTTATATCCTGGGAATTCTGTGCAAGATTCCGTTGGAATCTGCTACTTAAAAAAAGAAAAAAAAAAAAGTTTGGAAGGCCCCGTTCCTCTTTTCCAGGTAGAAAAACTGAGTCTGGGCTGGGAGGCAATCGTTTACCAAAGACCCAGGGCGAGTTAGGCGTAGAGCTGGCGTCAGGGGTCCGTCTGCCTCGGGACCTCGGGGGAGGCCTGCCATCTTCAAAGACCCCTGCCCAGACTCAGGCTGGGGGGCGTGTGTTGAACCCCATCCAAGGATCAGCCGTGACAAGGACCGTGTCCCCTTTAAGCAGAGAGCCGCCCGCTGCAGTGGGTGGACTCTTGCCCAGCCAGTGGGAGCTCTGAGCTCCCCTCCCAGAGCCCCTCCCTGGCTCCCAAGGGAGTCAGTGGCACCGGGGAGACAAGAGCAGACATGCTGTGTGGGCTCAGCCGGGAGACCCCTGCAGAGGCGGGTGAGTAACGGGGACCAGTAGGCAGAGAGGCGGGGCCGAACCCTCTGATCCCTCTGGAACTGCCACCAGAGAGGGGCCCGGGATGGCGAAGCCTGGGAGAGCCACTCCCAGACCCAGAGCTTGGAGGGAGGGCAGGCGTGGGACACCTGGCCGGTGGGCAGGGGAGAGGGCTGTCTGTCTGACCGTGGCTGCAGGGACTGAGTCCGCTGGGCTGTCCTGCACGGCACGGCCAGAGGGCAGCGCTCCTGCCCCGGGAGTGCCCCAGGGAGGTGCGTCCCGCCCCTGCGTGAGCTGCGGGCGCCGGCTCCCTGGTCGGGGTGCTCTGGGGGGAGCTCCTACGTGGGCTCACGGCAGGAGGCAGAGGCCCCGGCCTGGTGCTGTCTGGTCGGTGAGCCTCAGGCTCTGGGAATGCAGAGGGCACAGGTGTTGCTCAGCTGCCACATTCCTGAGCGGGCCCAGGGCTGGGACCCTGGGAGGGGCTCTGGGGCAGGCCAGGTCACGCTTCACTCTGTGTCCTGGGCCGTCCCGTCAATGCCTTCGCATAGTCGATGTACTCCTGGTGTTACCTCCTTGCAGCAGCTCCAGGGGTGGGGACTGTGGCCCCAGGGGACAGACAGATAGGGAAGCTGAGGCTCGGAGGGGCCAGCGGCTGACCGAGGCCCATAGTGGCTGAGCCGGCATCAGCCCCCTGATGACTTTTATAGCAGAGCTCCCCCAGCCATGCTTCTGAGGGCCCGTGAACATCGGCTCCCACCTCCCCGCCTGTCGCAGAGGGCAGAGACAGGGTTACCCCTAGCTCCCCAGATCATAGTAATGTGATTAATAGTAGTAGCTGACAGCTGTTGAGACCTTACTCTGTGCCAGGCTCTGTTCGGAGCGCTCTCTGTGCATTTTGTTATTTAATCCTCACACCACTATGTATTCAGCACTGTTATTCTCCCCATTTTACAGTTGGGGAAACTGAGGCACAGAGGTGTTAAGTGACTTGTCCAAGGCTACAGCTACAAGTAGCACAGTTGGGATTCGACCCCATGCGGTCTGCCCCTGCCCCCTCCTGGCGACTCCACTGCCCTCCTGGCTTGGGCACATCTGTCCTCTCAACATCAGGCCCAGGAAGTGGGCTCACCTCGTCCTGCAGTGGTCAGAGCCACAAGGGCAGCAGTGCCCTGGAGACCTCACCTGGGGCACCGCCAAGGAGGTGTCTTCCTCTTCCTCATGGTGCTATCCCCTCTACCCAGGCTCAGACCTCAGCATCGCCTGCCTAGACCTTAGCCCCCAGTCTCTTCCCTGGCTTCCTGGCCCTCACCCCCCACCGCACCCCACCCCCTCCATGCTGCTGTAGGAGGGAGTTTGCTAAAACTCAAGTTTGATCGCAGCTTCTTAGCTTGGCATTCAAGGCCCTTCATGATCTCCCTGGCTTTTTCTCTCTCTGGTGACTTCCTTGACCCCCACCCTCACCCCTGCAGCCCCTACCCTAGTCTCCTCCCCAGGTCACAGAGCTTCATGATCACACCTGTCTCACTTGGTGTCAGCACTGAGGCTTTTTAAAAGAAAAGTCTAAAGAGGGAGCTTCAGGCACAGTGGGATCCAGGTGCTCAGTGAACATGATTAGGACTCCAGGTCTCTGCTTCTTTTTAGGAGAGCTTTATTTCCAGGCAGACTTCTCTCCTTGAGGCTCCCAGAGGGCCCCTAGCACCTTAGAGCTTATGGTCAGACAGCTTGATCCTCCTCAAGGAGAGAGAACCTGTTTCCAATAGTTCCAGCAAACGTCCCCAAGAGGTGGCCGCTCCCTGCACCCTCCACATTTCACAGAGCGGGCTGAGAGCCTGAGCAGTCAGGCCACATGCAGTGCTCCTCGGGGAGAGCCAGGCTGGGTCTCGGGGCCAGTGGGGCACAGTGCCCAGGGCCCTTTCTCCTCCCCGATGGACTCTGCCAGCACGAGTCCTTTCTCAGGCCCGTGCCCTGGCCATGCTGTCTTGGTCCTGGGAGGCTTGTTCACCCCACTGACCCTGAGCCCCTGCAGGAAGCGATGTGACTGGGGCTGGGGCACACAGTAGGCTTGAAAGCAGATGTGGGCAGCAACCCCCCCCCATGCCCCACAGTGTCCACTCTCCTCTGACTCCCGGCCACAAAGTGGTCTTTGTTCCCAGCTCCTGGGAAGGCTCAGACAGGGTTTGTGTGTGTCGGGGTGGATGGGAGGGTACTTCTGCCATAGCCTGAGCTGCCCACTCCTCTGAGGGGCCCTCACCAGAACCACCTGGATCTTCTGGCAGGTCTGACCTCCTCAGGGCCACGGCTGCGGGAGAAACCCCAGTTCCCAGACCGCGGAGGCCAAGGCCTCCAGGCCCAGGGAGGCCTGGGTTTGCATCCTGTCTCTCTGCCTCTTCCTGATTCCACGACCTTGAACCACTCATTCCACCTCTTTGATCCCCGTTCTCCTAATCTGTAAGTGGGAATTGAATTTCACATGATTTACTGAGCATTCACTGTGTGCCAGACTCTCCATGCCCAAAACAGCAGTGAACAGACAGGCAAAAAACCAGCCCCCTAGGGCTGACATCATCGTGGGAGGGGGCAGATAGGAAATAAGATCACTAAGTTAAGAGAAAAAAAAAGTGAGGTCCGCTAGGTAAGGAAGGCGATGGGAAGTGCTGGAGTTGTTGGGAGTACAGGTGGAAGTTCAAACAGGCCCCTTGGGAAAGATGAGAAGGTGAAGATTCCACAGGTTCCCGAAGGAGGTGAGAAGCGGGTTTTGTGGGGGTCTGGGAAGGAGCATTCTTGGCAGAGGGAACAGCCAGTTCAAAGGCCCTGAGGTGAGCTTGAGTCCGGTGTGTGGAACGGTGAGGAGACCAGAGCACAGGAGTGGAGGCAGCCCAGGAGAGAGCATTAGGAGGTGAGGTCAGGGAGGCCCGGGGACTGTCAGTTGAGGGGAGAACGTCTGCTTTTATTCTCCGCCGGGTGAACTGAGTCTTCGCTGCTCCGTTGGTGACCCAGTTTTGTGGGTTTGAGAGGGACGTGGGAGAGCACAGACCCAGAAGGCCACGGCCCCTCTGGAGACTGCGTCCCCACCTCACATGACGTTGGGGCCAATCGTGGTCCCATGGAGGGGGGTGTCAGGGTCGAGATTGGGGTGCAGATACGTGTTACGGGGAGTGTACGGGCCAGGGTACGGCTTAGTGTTCAGGCTAAGGTGTGTGCTCAGTGTGGGCTCGGGGCGCAGTGCCAGGGGCCCCGCATGCCTTGTGGAAGAAGGATTGCAGGGCTGGCAACCTCTCTGGTCCTGTCCAGCCTTTGGGTGCCCGAGCGCTAACGTGGGCCTCCTGGGCGCCGGTGCTGCTGCCTCCCTGGGCGCCCCTCTTTTGGGGTCTGTGGCCCTTGTGTTTGGAGGGAGAGAGCAGAGCTGAGGATTAAGGATGTGGTCTGCTGGGGGCCAGAAAGACCAATTTCAGTCTGTCCTCTGCAGCTCCCCAGCTGAGTGGCCTGTCTGGGCTTCAGTCTCCTTGTCTGTAAAATGGGATTGTTAGTGAGCTCGCAGAAGAGTTAAACATGTCAGTGCCGGTCAAGTGCTTGGAGTGGGCCTGGCACTGGGCGGGCCAAGCCCCGGGCTCCTTTGTCAATCTTTTTTTTTTTTTTCAGTCCTTGGTACCAAGTGAAGCAGGCGTCTGCTTTTTTTTCTTTTTTTCTTGTTTGTTTTTTAAGTTTGCGGGCCTCTCACTGTTGTGGCCTCTCCCGTTGTGGAGCACAGGCTCCGGACACGCAGGCTCAGCGGCCACGGCTCACGGGCCCAGCCGCTCCGTGACACGTGGGATCCTCCCGGACCGGGGCACGAACCCGTGTCCCCTGCATCGGCAGGCGGACTCTCAACCACTGCGCCACCAGGGAAGCCCCAGGCTTCTGCTTTTTAAATCTATTGATATATTTCTTTTTGTTTTCAGTAAAAACATGCATTGAACAGAGCAAGGGTCACCCCATGGCCAAGCCGATCTCTTCACGGCTTCTGGGGAGGCCTGTCAGCTACGGAAATCGGGGCTGTCAGTCCGAGGTCAGCCTGCCACCGGCTTTGATGCTTCTCCATCCAGCCGTCTGACCTGGTCCAGTCTTCCATGGCCAGAGGGCGATCATTCAGTGGGTCAGGAGTGCCCAAAGGAGCCGGGGCTGCTGCCAGGAAGGCCACAGGCATTATCCCGGGGTCCCCCCAGGACTGTCATGGGGTGAGGGGAGAAGGCAGGAGGGGGCCCATGGCTCTGCCGCTTAGGAGCTGTGTGACCCTAGGAAGCTCCCTTAACCTCTCTGTGCCTCAGTTTCCTCATCTATAATGTGCGGATGATCATGACACCCACCACGTAAGATTGTCACGAGGATAAAGTGGTAATAATTTAAAATCTCTTAGAATATGGCCTGGGTTCAAATCCTGCCCCTGCCCCTGCCCCTGACAATGGGAAGTCACCTAACCTGCCCGTGCCTCAGCTCCACCATCTGTAAAATGGAAACATTGATCATCCCACCTCAGAAGGTGATGGGGATACGTGAGACAAAGCTTGCGAAGCACCTAGCACAGCACGGGCACTTAATCAGGAGGAGTTGTTACCATTACTAACTAATGGGAAAATCTTTCTAACGAGGTGAGCAAAAAGGCCAGGGAGAGAACTTCCGTGTGTCGTGGCTCTGTGTACCCCATAACCTCGCTGATGCCTCCCACCAACCCATGAGGTGGGCGCTAGCTCCCCCACTGTGCCGAGACTCAGAGAGGAGAAGCAACTTGTCCCAGATCCCTTAGCCGGTCGGCAGGAGATTTGGGATCCAAAGCCCATCCTTCCCTTTGCATCGAGCCAGCCATGCCTGCGGAGGTGGGGCCGACCCAGCCAGCGTTGGCCGATCACTTGTCGGAGTGCAAGCAGCCGTGGGCCGCTGTGTGCACTTGTGGTTGGACCCAGGGGCGACTGGGGGTCCCCTTCTCCCCAGCGGCACTCGGGCCGGCTGGCCCTGCTGCTGGCTTTCTGTCAAGCGGTTATTTCCTCTTCAGCCCAAGTTGAGGCTCCGGGCGTTGGTTTTCCCAGGGGCCCCTCTCAGATGCTGAACGCTGTCTCCTGGGGGCCAGTAGAGCCAGGCATAGGTCACGCCCCCATCGACAGCCCTCCCCAGCCCCCGCTTCCCAAGCCCCTGCCCTGCTTAGGCGGGACCCTGACAAAGGCATCCTGGCCAAGGGCTGACTTCCTTTTTCCCTTTCTCAAAGCTCAGTGGCTCCCTGGGGGCTCCAGAGAAACGGAGATAATGAAGGCAAATTAGCAATCCTTCCAGGAGAAATAAAATAAAAAAGAAACCCATCCACCCGGGCTGCAGCTTGGGGGCCGGGGACCAAGTGTACGGTCTGTGCTCCGCACGGTGTCTCTCCCTCCTGCTCCCCCGACTTGCCCGGCCCGAGTCTGCCGGATGGTCTGGCATTGCTGCGAAATGAATTTCCCTCGGAAGCGAGTTCTTACAGGACAGATTGACTGAAGGAAAAAGCTCATAATTGCCCATTGCTGGAAGGAGGAGACGGGAAAAAAAAACACTCGGATAAAAATATCTCTGTTTTTTATGCACTTTTCCAGCTGAAAATTGGTGGGAAAGATGTTTTTGAAAAGCCTTCATCTCTAAGCATATAATTACCAGGTCCCAGAACAAAGAAGAGAGCGGGAGAGAGCAGGCATGTTCTCCGAGGGAGGAGGACTGGGGTCCGAACCCTGCTGGGGTTTTCTATAAATAAAATACTTCCCTCAAATTCTCATGCCTGGGCTGGTTGGAGCCAGCGACAGGGGGAGACACCCCCATTTTACAGATAGAGAAATAGAGACTCAAGTGACATGGTTAACTAGTAATTCTGTCCTTGCCTTGGTTCTTGGTTTGAACGCTGCCTGCCTGTTTCCCCCTGACCTGAGGATGTTTGTGAGAGTGGAGCACTGTCCCCTCTGAACAGGCATCAGCAGACATTGTAGCATTCCTCATGGGTGCCTTTCTGAGTGTGGCAGGGGTCTTAGATATCCAGAAGCCCCTTATCTGGCCACCAGCTATCCTGAGTGGCCTCCACCGCCCAGAGAGGTCATCAAGGCCACACCCTAAAATGCACGTGCCTTCTCTACCGAAGAGTCTCTCAGGTCCTCCCTTGATGCTCACTGACTGAGCACAGTTGTATGAGTCTTGGTTTGCATCCCACAGTCAGGCCTGTCTGACAGCTGAGCCCAAAGGCAGCAGACCCCCACACCTCAGCTGTGCCAAGCGTGCCGTCGCAGCCCGGTTTGGCACCGTGTCCTCCACTGGATCAAAATTTGAGTATTGGAATGAGGAAAGGGCAGAGAGGTAGTGTTCAAAGCACACCACAGGGACCCCGCAGGAAATGGGCGTTCTGCTTCAGCAGCCAACACCCCCCCGCCCCCCCCCCCGCCCCCTCTGCTGCAGAACCAGCGTTAACCGGCGGCCGTGCTGCTCCATCCTTTGGGATTCCACGGCTCTGCATTTGGCAAACTTGATTCTCTGCTTTCTTGTCCTTAGGAGATCATCTTCCCCCTCCCCCACCTCCAGACTCCTAAACTTGGAGCCGGCAAGCTTATCTTTGGTCCTCCCAGGGCAGCCCGGGAGAGAAGGATTTTCCAGTGGCAGAGTCTAATTTGCATGGGATAAGACAGATTTTAATTCCAGAATTGCCCACATGAAATACCAGAGTTGTTGACTGTCACACAGTTGATAGAACCCAGTCTTCTTAATTTTATTAGCTCAGAAACGTCTTGTTGAATCTAAATGAAGTGCGAATTAGGGAACCGTAATAGGAGGCATTATACTTAATGGGGTGTTGCCTGAATCCGTGGCTGTGGATGTGAACACGGGGCCTGGGGGTGGGGGAGGTGAGCAAAGCTGCTGGGGACCAGTTCCCCGGGGCCCTGGAAATGATTCGTTATTTCCCACCTTCTGGCAAAGCTGAGGGAGCCTGTCCCTGGTCTGGAGAAGCCATTTCTCAATGGTTAGAGCTACAGGTGGCGAAGGTTCTCGTGCTTCCTTGGACCCAGGTTGAGCTATAGCCTTGACCCCAAGCTGAACCTGACCCTGACCCGGCCTGAGCCCCACCCCTGGCTCGACAGCAGTGATTCTCAAGGAGGGGCCGGCCGGGGGTGGGGGGACGGTATTGCTCCCCTAGGGCACGTGTGGGTGGTCTAGAGTCATTTCTGGTGTGGCGACTGGGCTGGGACGCTACCGCCATCTAGTGGTTAGAGGGCAGGAAAGCGGCTAAACATCGTATAGCAATCCAGCAAAAAACAATGTCGGTAGTGCCGAGGTTGAGAAACCCGCTGTAGATTGTACATTGTAGATTCCTGGTTCTGACTGAGCCCGGACCTTGGCCAGGCTGTGTCCCGATCTTGACCCAGGTTGACACCACCTCTGGCTGAACGCTAATCTGAGCCCCTCCCCATCTCGTGAAAAGGATGCGGCTGGGATGGGATAAGAGGCTTCTGCTCCCCGCCCCCTCCCCCCTCGCGCCGCCGGGGCTGATTTCCTCCCTAGGCCCCCTCTGTCCCCCTCCTCTGAAGAGTGAGGAGGGGGACCGTCCTGTGAGTGAGGGCTTGCTGTGGCCAGGGGGCTGGGGAGGGCGTGGCCTGCCCACGGCTGGTGAATGGTGAATGGGGGTGGGGGGAGAGCGGGGAGGGGGGCGGGGTGTAGGCTTGGGTGAGACCTGAGATAGCAGCAGAGGCCTGGGGGGTGTACAGGCGCCTGGAGGGGCAGGGGTGGCCCCAGAGGCAGCATGGGAGAGCCGGCCCGCTTGAGGGTTTGCCAGTTGACGTTAGCCATCTCAGTCCAGGGCTGAGAAGGGACTTGGAGAAGGAATGCGAGAAGACAGAACCTGGTCAAGGGAGCCTGGAGCATGGGGCAGAGTGGGCGGAGACGCCTGGGGGCTGGTCCTGGCTATTAGCAGAGGCTGTCTTGGCCAAGGGCTGTGTGACCGTGGGCACGAGTTGTCCCTCTCTGAGCCTCAGCTTCTTTCTGTGTACGTGGAATGCTAGTTGCGGAGACGGGTGGCCACTGGACCTTCGCGCGGAGCCCAGTCTGTGGCGGGCGCTCCAAAGAGCGTTACTCAAGAGCACAGACAGAGTTGCCCTTGCGGGGAGAGGCCATGAGGCTCCCCCAGCGGAGACTCAGGTGGAGCTGGTGGCAGGAAGGAGCCCCTCTAACAGGCCACATCCACAAAGCAGAAGGTTCCCAAGGCAGGAGGGCTTTGCCTGCTGGAAATGACAGCGGAACTCAGGGTCTTTCCTCTTTCTCTCCTGCAGACGATGGGCCTTACTGCAAAGGAGGCAAGGACGCGGGAGGGGCTGATGTGGCTCTGGCGTGCCGCAGGCAGAGCATTCCAGGTAACCAACCTCCTCTCCTTCCCCTTCTCTGTCCTGGAGCACAGAGAGCTCCAGGTGGGGGTCAGACAGCATCGGCTCTGCAGCTAGCTCACTTTGTGACCTTAGACTAGTCACTTAACCTCTCTGATCCTCCTTCGTTAAGAAGGACGTGATTTCACCCAGTGTCATGCAGCCAAGGGTACTGAGGGCACTTACCAAGTACTGGCCTCACTTGTCCTGCAGCTGGGGGCCTAGAATTGCCCCACGCTGCCCACTCACCCCCCGGTCTGTCGGCAGAGGAGTTCCGAGGGCTCACCATGGTGGAGCTGACCAAGAAGGAAGGCAGCACGCTGGGCCTGACCATCTCGGGTGGCACAGACAAGGATGGGAAGCCCAGGGTCTCCAACCTGAGGCCTGGGGGGCTCGCAGCCAGGTGAGAAGTGGGCTCAGTGGGCGCAGCAGGAGGGGCGCCGGGGGCAGTGGAGGAGGCCACTAGGGCCTTCGGCAGAGCAATCAGACAGCTGTTTCCCGGAGCACCTAAGAGCTTGGTGTCTGTGGAGGGAAGGCCCCCCAGTGGAGGCTGGGATTCTAGGCCCCGGCTGCTTCTTTCCCTTTACGCCAGAGCTGACTCGGCTCGGCCACAGCGTCCCATGCTCACCGCTCTCGGGCCCTCCAGGCCTTTGCATAACGCAGTTTCCTCTGCCCGGAAGGCCCGTTCCCTGGGCATCCTCCTGGCAGACTCCCGTTCATCCCTCCACCACGCTGCCTCTGGGAAGCGCCCAGCACCCCAGGCTGAGGCAGGCGTCCGGCCGTGCTGGCACAGCCCTCTGTGCGCCACTTCTACCCACACTGCCTGCACCTGTTATTTTCCCTCTGGGGTCCCTTGGACCACGAGTTCCATGCAACCTAGGAGTTAGCCTCTCTATCACTGCCCCTCTGGGCCCAGGAAGAGCATTAAGGAGTAGCAAAGGAGGTGATGATCTGGCCACCCCGCAGGCTGTCTGGGGCCGGTTAGAGCTACCACTAGGAGGGTGACACCTCAGCAGGAGGGAAGGCGGGCAGACCAGCGTCAGGGGAAAAGCTGGCCTGGGTGTCGGGCAGGTCTAGGTTAGAATCCTCACTCTCCTAACTCACTCGCTGTCTGATCTCTCTGAGCCTCATCTTCCCCATCTGTAAAATGGGGATCCAGAGACCATAAGGCTTCAGTGGGAGGGGGGATATGAAATGCCAGCACGTGCTACCGCACGTGTGCTCCGGCCCCCTCTCTCCCAGGAGTGACCTGCTGAATGTGGGCGACTACATCCGGTCAGTGAACGGGATCCACTTGGCCAGGCTCCGCCACGATGAGATCATCACTCTGCTCAAGAATGTGGGAGAGCGTGTGGTGCTGGAGGTGGAGTATGAACTGCCCCCGCCCGGTGGGTGCCCTTGGACCGGGAACTTTCTCCACTGCCTTGGTCGTGGGTGGACAAGGCTGCCTCCTTGCCAACACCTGGGTGGTGGGTGGGGATCTTGCCAGCTGGGGTGGGCTGGACCTGGCGACTGGCCACAGACACCCGTGCTGCACCTGGGGCCTTGCCTACAGCTGCGGTACGGGGTCACCAGGAGGTGGTAGGGACCTGCTTATAACCCCTTGTCATCCTGCATATTCAGTTTCCAGCTGCTTCTCCTTTAGGAGGGAAGGTTTTAGGAATGTCGCTGAATAAATTGTTCCCCGCCCTCCCGTGCTGCACTGAGTACAGTGGCCTAGGGTTTAGCTTCGCTCTGGATTTTCAAAGGTGGTCTGAAGTCTTGAAATCCGAGTAACTGTCTGGAATTCAGCTCTGGCCTAAGACTGCGAGCCGAGCCGTGGACTCAAGCCTGAGTTCTGCCGTTATCTCTGTGGGAGCATGGGCCAGCCCTTTCCCCTCTCTCAGTGTTGGACTGGGCGGGTTTTAGGGAAGAGGGTGCCTCTAAGCTTCACTGTCCTACCTGTGAAACGGGGCAAGGGGAATTTACCCTTCCTGTAATGTGTTTGGTCACCCAACTCTCCTGGAATGAGCTTTGGGGACATCTGCCAGCTTGGTGATGCAACTGAAGGACTCAAGGAGTCCTCCATTTCTCCCCAGCCCCTGAGAACAACCCAGGGATCGTTTCAAAGACAGTGGATGTCTCCCTCTACAAGGAGGGCAATAGCTTTGGCTTTGTCCTCAGAGGTCAGTGTAAGAGTCACCTTTGGGGTCAAGGGACGGGAAGGCTAATGCCAATTCTATGTATGTTCTATTTTGCTCTGATGAATTACATACATGTATAATCTTCCTTCTGACTTTTAAGAGCCATTAAAATCAAGTATTAAATGGAAAACTTGGCCAAGCAACAAATGACTGGGGGGAGTGAGAGGGAAAAGTTGTAACAGAAAATGAAGTTTGGAGCTGCCTAGCAACCAGGGGAAAAAGGGAAATAGGATGAGGTCGCAGGAAAGGAAGCAAGCTGTTTAACAGAGAGAGGACTTTGGTCCTATTCCCTGCTTTTTGTCCGAACCCTGGGTGGGATTTAGGGTTGATATCTCATAGGAGGGGCTGTGAACAGCAAGGACAGAGTCCTCAACCAGATTTAATTAAGGATGCCTGCTTAAGGTCTGGGTTGGGGCCTCCGGGCGCCAGGGAGGGAGTGGATAGATGACTGTGGAATTCTGTCCAGGAGGTGCCCATGAAGACGGGCACAAGTCCCGGCCGCTCGTCCTGACCTACGTGCGGCCCGGCGGCCCTGCCGACAGGTGAGCCTGATTGGGGATGGAGCTTACAGCCTCACCCTGCACTGCCCTCCCGCAGCTCCCCTAGGAAGAAGGCAGAAGGGACATCATACACATTCTCCAGATGAGCAAACTGAAGTCCAGACAGGGGACACCCCTGCCCAGAGTCACTCAGCGGATTATTGGTGGAGCCAGCACTAAACCCCAAATGAGGGCTTCCCCCAACCTCTCTCTTCCCCAAGGTCCTGCTCTGGGGGAGGGGGGGATGGAGAGTGAGCTTTAGTGTCGTGTTACCCCTTCCGTGGCCTTCATTTTCCCGTCTGTGGAGTGGGTCCAGTAGTGCAGCCCCTAAGAGCTGCTGTGAAGGATGTGTGGGGCACGGTGACCGGCGTCACTGTGGTCCTGTGTGATGCAGCTTCCCCAGTCCTGGCCGCGCTGCCAGGCTGGCCCTGCCTGAGCCCCCCTCCGAAGCTCAGAAGCGCCGGGAGGAGAGAGTGTGGAGTAGGAACACACCCAGTTCCCAGCTCGTGACCCCATGACCTCCCGGCGGGAGATTCCTGGCCATTTTAAGAAACGCCTGGCATGGCCTTGTCAGAAATCTAAACCTGACCTTGGCACGGGTCTGTGATGAGTTATTCATAGAACCTCCCAGAATAGCTTTGGCCACCTGTTTGGGCAGGCATTCCAGAGCCGGGAGGTGACCCAAACCAAGGTGAACCCCCTCAGGCCCCTGCCCTGGGGCCCGGTGGAATTCCTTCCCAGGCGCGTTTCTCACCAGCCCAGAATCACTGCTGAGAACCGGGGTGGGGACCCTGGGCAGGGACCGCCGTGCTGGCAGCTCGAGGCCTCCGGACTGCCCGCCCCTGATGCTGAGTGGCCCGGCACGGCTGGGACCCTGTCGGGGCCCTGGTGGTGACCTCGAAGGGCATCCCCGGCTCAGACGCTGGAGGGCTGAGCTGGGACTGAATTTATTAAGCACCGCTGGGAGGGGTCGGAGCTGACCCGACCCCCATCTTCAGTGCCCGCTTCAGTTATTCGCTGCTTCCACGTTACCTCCCTGGTTCTTTCACTCACTCGTGCATTCCTTCCCTCACCTGCTCTGTCCCTTTCTCCTTCACCCGCTCCCTGCCCTCCCTCTGTTCTCTGGCTCTCGCTGGGCTGGGCGAGGCTGACTGACCGGGCCCTTCCCCGCAGGGAGGGCTCCTTGAAGGTGGGGGACAGGCTACTCAGCGTTGACGGGATCCTGCTGCATGGGGCCAGCCACGCCACTGCTCTGGCCACCCTGCGGCAGTGCAGCCACGAGGCGCTCTTCCAGGTGGAGTATGATGTGGCCGTTCCAGGTGAGTTGGGGGCCTAAGGGCTAGGGTTGGGGCAGGAAGAGGCCCAGGGATAGAGGGCAGGGGGTAGCGGGTACAGATCCTCACCGCTGCAAAGGCTGTGTGACCTTGGCCCAGCCACAGCCTCTCTGAGCCTCTCTGGGTAGTAATACTCTGCCAGGCGTTGTTTGTTGCACTGGGGATCCACCTGAGAACGACACAGATGAGGTCTCCATTCTCATGGGGCTGAGATTCTGGTGGGGAGAGATGGACAATAGATGGAATAAATCACATATAGAGTGTGTCAGGCGATGATAAGTGTGTAAAAAAATCAGGGAGAGAGATGGGAAGGCTGGGTGAGGCCCTCTAATCTGCAGCCGTGCAGGTGAGAGAAAGGTGATGGTGGCTGGCCCAGGGGCTGAGCGGGGGGATAGACGGGGTCCGATTCGGGAAATACAGTGAAGGTCCACTGGCCTGGTTTGCTGATGTTTGGACGTGGGGGTGGCGGTGAGAGTAGGAGGAGTCGGGTTTTGTTTCCCAGCCACTGGCTGGGTGAATGGGATGCCGTTTTCTGAAAGGGGGAAGGCTCGTAGTGAAACCCACAGTTCCGTGTATGCGGTCGGCTCTAGAATATATGCGAGCAAGTGAGTATTGTCCAGCGAAGGCCTGGGTTTAGAGCCCCTGAGACCTGAATTTCTGCCCCTCATCTGCTTCTGAGTGGCTGTGTCACCTTGGACGAGGTCTTTGCCTCCACGCACCTCAGTTTTCTCGTCTGTAAAGTGGGTGCAGTGATCCCTCCCTGGCAGTGAGTGTTAAGTCGAGATGGAGAAAGGTGCTCAATATTTGCATCTCAAACTCTTCTTTCCTTCCACTTGCCAGACACAGTGGCCAAAGCTTCAGGGCCCTTGATAGTGGAAATAACCAAGACGCCAGGGTCCGCCTTGGGGATCTCGCTCACCACTGGCTCCCACTGGAACAAGCCAGTCATCACCATCGACCGCATCAAGCCGGCCAGCGTGGTGGACAGGTGGGCACCCACTGAGAGCTGCCACGGCGTGGGGGCTGCAGGGGGAGAGCCGCCCAGAGCTCTGTCCGGCTGGACCAGCCTCCCCCTTTGCTCCCTGACCCGGCCAGGAGTGGGGCCCTGCATGCCGGAGACCGCATCCTGTCCATTGATGGCACCAGCACTGAACACTGCTCGCTGCTTGAGGCCACCAAGCTCCTGGCTAGCGTGTCGGAGAAAGTGCGGCTGGAGATCCTACCTGCGCCCCAGAGTCGGTGGCCCCTGAAGCCCTCGGAGGCAGGTGGGTCCCCTTGGCAGACCTCAGAGCTCGAACCTGAAGGCTAACAGACCAAAGCCCCGGGCAGGCTAAAATGTACTGGAACACACGTCCGTTCCCACAGGGAAGCTCGAACTGTCAAGTGCCGCAGCTAAGGGTGGAGAGGTGGGGCAGGTAAACAACCTGGGTGTTTGATGGGACGGCTTGCTGGCATGGATGGCCCCAAAGCTAGCTCCGTCACTGGTTACATTAAGAGAAGCACAAGGGCTAGAACAAGGGAGGGGACAGTCCTCTGTGCCCTGTGCTACTCAGAGTTTGGAGCCTGGACTCAGCTCGGGGCCCTCGGCAGGTCCCGAGGAGGCGGCCAAGCAGTCAGGGAGGGCCTAGAGCCACCCCTGTGAGGAGTCGGGGGCTCCCAGCCTGGACCGGGGACCTAGGCGCTGGGCAGTTCTGAGAGCAGACGGAGCAGATGGTCTGGGGTCCCAGAGGGCGGGACGGGGGCCTGGGGCAGGGTGGAGGGTGCTCACGGGAAGGCGGCCTCCCTCCCGCTCAGGGCAGGCAAGTGCTTCCAGCTGCCTAAGCCTTGGGCTTCGAGTTCACATTCCAGCTTCGTCCCTAACAGCTGGACAGGTGCTTTGCCTCTCTGAGCCTCAGCCGCCTCATCTGTAAACAGGCGTCAGGACCCCGAGTGCACAGGCTCGGTCAAGGTGGTCAGGCTGTGAATTCCAGCCCTTGGGGCACAGTGGGGGAGGGGGGTGAGGATGGAGTCTGCCTGCGCCACCCTCTGCAAACCCAATCTTCCAGAAGAGAAAAAGCCTGCAGATCCCATGCATGTGTGGGGACCGGCATCTCTGGTCTCTGCCAGGGTCGGTAAGGACCCCGAAAAGCCACAGCAGGGGCTGATGGAGGAGGCTTTGGGGCTTGAAGTCCCGTCATCTGTTCCCCTACCCCCTGCTGTGGTGCCTGGGCTTCCCACGGGTCATCTGGGTTCACCCACGTGACGAGTCTACAAGGCTGGCACGGAGGCGCTGAGGCTCCCAGCAGGGCAGGTCCGTCCGAGAACACACAGCTGCTGACAGCCCCCCTGGCCTTCACTGAAGAAGCCTCTGCTAAGCACCCAGCACTGCTGTAAGCACGTCTGATCCTCCCAGCTTCCCTAGGAAGTAGCCACTGTCTTTGTCCAATTTTACAGATATGACAGTGAGGCCCGGGGGGCTAAGTGACTTATCCCAGTCCCACAGCTGGTCAGTGATGGAGACAGGATTGGACCCAGCCACTGGCCCCAGAGGTGGCCCAGCCCCCGGGTGGGGTTGGGGTCACCAAACAGGGAGGCAGAGTCAGTGGGCTGAGATCACCGGGACCTCACCCATCCCTCCAAGAACATGTTGCACCAGGCTGGACATCCCCCGAGAAGTCCTGTAGCAGAAGGAAGAACCAGTACAGGGCCTGGGCCAGTGGGTAGGAGGGGGGTGCTGGGGATGTGAGGGGGGCAGCATCTGGTAGAGGGTCTGCGGGGTCCTCTGGGAAGCAGGTGCTTAGCTGGAGTGAAGAGTTCGCTGGGGTTGAGGCCTGTGGAAGCTGGAGGGGAGGAAGCGGGCACAGCCTCGGGCTGCGATGCAGGTCCGGGCAGGCCTGGGCCAACCCAACAGGGACCCGGGTGGCCCCCGAGAGCCCAGCGCGTGGCAGAAATGCCAGGCCCCGGTGCCCCGCGTGCCCAGCCCCCGGCCGAGGCTGCAGCACTGCGGCAGACGCCGAAGGTGCTGCAGCTGGTCACCGTCTGCGAACTGCGCTCCTCGGAGCTCACCGGTCAGTTCTTGAGCTCCAAAGCCAGTCAGCCTGGTTCACATCCTGCTCCTCCAGCACCTCCCAGCTGTGGGCCTTGGTCTGGGCCAGCTTTCCCTCTCCTGTCCCTGCCTCTCGGGCTGAGGCCTGAGCACAGTGCCCGGCACACAGTGGGCATTCAGGACGTGCGGGCAAAATCTCGAATGCCTGGCCTGGCTTGGGAAACTCTGCATCTTCTCTTCCTACTCTTCTCCCCTCGTTGTGCGGACAGGAGCTCATCCTTCAGGGCTGTGGTGATCCAGACCTGCTCAGCCCCCAACGCCTGTCTCTCCTGTTTCTCCGCCACAGTGAAGGTGCAGAGGAGCGAGCAGCCGCATCGCTGGGACCCCTGCGTGCCCTCCTGCCACAGCCCCCGGCCCGGCCACTGCAGGACACCCGCCTGGGCCACCCCTGCCAGCCAGGACCAGAGCCGATGTAAGGTGCCCTCCCCGCCGTCCCTCTCCCCTATTCCTAGGGAGGGGCTTGAGCCTGCTTTATAGGGAAGGAAGCCAAGACTCAGAGAAGTCAGGGGCCCTTGCAGCATCACCTCACACATTAGTGACAAGATGGGCCCCTGTCTGGCAGCTGGGTTTCACCAGGTCTGTCTGTGAAAACCCTGCAAGCTTTGAGGCCCAGAGTGGGAGAGACTGGCTCGCAGAGGTCACACTGCGAGCATGGTGGAGGGGGGAAGGCATCCCTGCGTCTCCCTGAGGCAGGGTGGAGGGCTCTGCTGGGCTCATGGTTCTGTGCTCTCATCTCCCCCAGCCTTGTCCTCATCTCCCTTTTCCTCGCCGACCATGAACCACGCCTTTCCCTGCGCCAATCCCAGCACCCTTCCTCGCGGATCCCAACCCATGAGCCCCCGGGCCACAATGGGGCGGAGGAGGCAGCGAAGAAGAGAGCACAAGAGCTCATGTAAGCCATGGTCTCTTCCCTCCCCTCTGGGCTGCCTCTGCGCCTGAGACAGAGATTTGCCAAAGGGTATGGGGTATTTGGGGGCAGGGCTGGGGGAGGGTGGGGGACATGAAATAGCATGCGTGGTACACCAGGCTGCTGCGGATGGTTGGGCAGGTTGTGCACTGCACAGGGGCACACCTGAGAGGGGACAGTTACGTTGTACACTTTGTCTTGTATTTTTATTATGAAAAATTCCCAGCAGGTGGTGGCAAAGTGTCTTGAGGAAAGGATGCCTTTTCAGATTTGCACGAAGGTCTCACAGTAACTCCATTTCATTTTTCTCTCCTTGAGCCCTCTGATCCATTCCAGGGTGTGGTGTTACTTTGTCTTTACCACCTCTCTGACGTTTGTTAATTTTCCCTAAGACAGAGAGACACAGGCTTGAAACTAGCCATCCAGAATGTAGTGATTTTTAGTTTTATTAGATATATATTTCTACTTAACTTTTGCTTATAAACATTTCTCTTTATTTATGATCACTATATATAGTTCTTTTTGAAATGAAGGTGTTTAAGTATTTTTAAAAATGAATAAATGTAAAGACAAATAGTAATGAATGATAATGCAGGAAACATGTGGAAGTAGCAAAAGTCACAAGAATACCCAGAATTTTGAAATCTTTCCCGGGAAGAATCTTTCCTTTGTTGATGTTGAAAGTGTTCCCAGCCTCCTTCCATGTGAGTTGGGGAGGCCTCCAGAAAGAATGGAAGGTCAGACTGGGCCATTTAGGATTGAACCAGGTGAGGGAAGAGAGAAATATAAGTCATCTGGCACCTAAAAGGAGCTAAATGTGGTTATGAGCTTCCTGGCAGCCAAGGTGAAAAGGGAAACAGAATTCAGAGTCAGATGAGAGATACAATACGCCTTTGCCAGCCACCTTTGTCACCCACTGAAGCAGGGGGTGTGTAGGTTAAAAGATTCAGAAGTGTCGTTCACAGGCAGGAGCTTATGGAGCCTGGGGACTCTTGGGACCCCTTACCTGTCTCCTTCCTTGAGGATAACAATTAATTAGTTAAATAAAACTTTTTGAACACCTCCAGTGTTCCAGGTACAATTCTTATCACTGAGGTGAAAAACTAATGAAATAGTGAAAAAATCAATAGTGAAAAAAAAAATGAATATAAATATAATAATATACCCAACAATAAAGTGTTACATATATTGTAATGTATATATAATATACATTATATATATAAGAAAATAATATATAAAGACACAACACGGGTGCTTCCCTGGTGGCGCAGTGGTCGAGAGTCCACCTGCCGATGCGGGGGACGCGGGTTCGTGCCCCGGTCCGGGAGGATCCCACGTGCCGCGGAGCGGCTGGGCCCGTGAGCCGTGGCCGCTGAGCCTGCGCGTCCGGAGCCTGTGCTCCGCAACGGGAGAGGCCGCAGCGATGAGAGGCCCGTGTACGGCAAAAAAAAAAAACAAACCAAAAGACAACAGTATAATTAATAGAATGAAATATAATTAGAAGTTTTATTTAATAATTGATATCCTTATCCATATTAATAATACAAATGTATTTTATATGTGGAATATAAAATAAAATATATTAAATAACGTATCAAATAGTTAAACAGAGTTATCATATGACCCAGAAGTTCCACTCTTAAGTAAATGCCCAAGAAAAATGAAAACATATGTCATGTTCACCCAAAAACATATTTACACATGTTTGTACAGTGTTATTCATAATACCCCAAAGGTAGAAACAACCCACATGTCCATCAGTGGATGGGTTAAACGAATGTGGTCTCGTCATACAGTTAGATATTAGTCAGCTTCAGGAAGGAAGGGAATTTTGATATGTGCTGCCTGGATGAATCCTGAAGACATTACGCTAATAGAAAGAAACCAGACACAAAAGATCATGTATAGTGTGATTCCATTGATATGAAATATCCAGAATAGGCCACTCTGAAGACATTGAAAGTAGATTAGTGGTTGCTTAGGGCTGGAAGAGATGGGAGGATTTGGGTGATTAGCTAAAGGAAACAGGGTTTCTTTAAGGGATTGAAAATGTCCCCAAATTGAGCGAGGGGATGGCTGTACAACTTGAACGCACTAAATATTCAATATACTAAAAACGGAGTGTTGAATCGTACGCTCTGCCGTGGTAGCCGAACTGTATCTCAATAAAGCTGTTACCCAAAGTGGCATAATATATACTCTCATATCTAACAGTAATATAATGCGATATTTGGTATGTGATAGAATAATAGAATAGATTGAAATATAACATCACCCAACACGACATGACATAATGTCACCGACCCTCAGAGCCTGTGTTTTACAACACGGCAGTCCCGAGCTGTCTTCCGTAACCCCTGCCACAGCTCTGCCAGGTGGGACTCATTGCTCAGGTGAGGAAACCAGGGCTCAGCACGGGCCTCGACTTGCCCCGCCCACCCCGCGCCAGTCAGACCTCCCCCCGCTCCCTCGCCTCTCTCACTTCAGGTGTCTGGGCCGAGGGCGGGTGGGCTTTGGCAGCAAGGCGTCCCTGGGGCTGTGCCCTGAGCGCCGTGCCTGCCCGCCCCGCAGTGTCGCTGGCCTCCAGCACCGTGGGGCCAGGCGGCCAGATTGTGCACACGGAGACCACCGAGGTCGTGCTCTGCGGAGACCCCCTCAGCGGCTTCGGTCTTCAGCTGCAGGGAGGCATCTTCGCCACCGAGACCCTGTCCTCACCACCCCTCGTGCGTTTTATTGAGCCTGACA
Organism: Kogia breviceps; assembly: GCF_026419965.1. Taxonomy (NCBI): domain Eukaryota; kingdom Metazoa; phylum Chordata; class Mammalia; order Artiodactyla; family Physeteridae; genus Kogia; species Kogia breviceps. Next base: position 3,796,101 of record NC_081319.1, on the reverse strand, counting down.
GCCCGGCGGAGAGGTGAGCCTACTGCCCCCACCCAGCCCACCGGGCCTGCCGCTCTCCGATTCGGGGGTGGGGGGCTTACGGGCAGCCGGGGAAAAAGCAAGTCGCACACCAAGCCTGGCTGCACAGCTGCATCCCATCAACTATCACGTCAACCCCGTGACCAGCCCCATTTTGTAGATGAGGGCTCTGAGGCTCCGAGGAGCTGACTCTCCCGCCTAGGGTCTCACAACTCGAGTGACCCAGGATGTGAACCCCTGTGTGTCTGAAGTCAGAGTCCTCTATATACATCTCCTAAGGCATGGCATCATCCACATTGGACAGACGGCGAAACCGAGGCCCAGCGAGGTCACACTTTAGCCAGAGCCCTGTGGTCAATTTGCCTGAGGAGCTACAGCTGGCACAGGGCGGAGCTGAGCGTTCCACCCCCGCCCGGGAGGTGGGGCCCAGGCTGGGGCCTGGCCTGGCTCCTGCACAAAGTTCCCGTCTCCCGACGGGGCCTCTTCTCTCTGCCGGGCTGCCCGGTTCAGGTGTGGGCTGCTGCAGGTAGGGGACCGCATCCTGGCCATCAATGGCATTGCCACCGAGGACGGGACCATGGAGGAAGCCAACCAGCTGCTGCGGGGCGCGGCGCTGGCCCACAAGGTCGTGCTGGAGGTGGAGTTCGACGTTGCCGGTGAGGGGGTGCCCCGAGCTTCCTCCTCTCCTTCGGGACCCTGTGCTCCCTCCTCTCCCCGCAGCCTCCCGCCCTGCCCTGATCCTTCTCCCCACGTTTGCAATGTGTCCCTGGCACTCATGGTGGGAGAAAGGCACTGGCCGGGGTGGAAGGAACTGCACGTGTGCCAGTGTGAGGGTTGGTGATGGTTTTTGCAGTGGAACAGGAGCTGCGGGGTGGGGTGGGATGAGGGCGTTTGCAAAGGCCCCCAAACAACTCGCTTAGAATTCTGCTTCTGTGATTTGGACACTGTGTGACTTTGGACAGGACCCTTCCTCCCCCACCCTTAGTTCCCCACAGTGTAAAATAGGGAATAGAATCCTCTATCACAAGGGGCGTTGTTCAGACCAGATGAGATAAAAGCGTGTGAAAGCACCCGCTGAGGCCCGGCCCGTGAGGGGCGCCCAGTAAGTCATGGCTGGATCCGAAGGGATCGGGCTGGGCCACGGGGCCCCCTGGCGGGGCGGCAGCCATAAAGTTCGGCTTCCGGTCCTGTCTCTGGTCTGACCCGGTGCGTGCTTGTCTCCGACAAGTCAGTGCGCCATGCCTGTGTCCCCGTCTGTGGGTGCGAGAAGCAGGTTGGGGTTGTTTACGGTCCCTCCCCACTGGACCAGAATGGGTGTGTGGGGCAGGGACTCCCGGAGGCCCTTCCCTCGAGTCTCACGTGGCTGTGTGTCTGTCTGCGCCCAGAGTCCGTCATCCCAAGCAGCGGCACCTTCCACGTGAAGCTGCCCAAGAGGCGTGGCGTGGAGCTGGGCATCACCATCAGCTGTGAGTCTCCTCCCCGCCAGGGAGGCTCTCCGCCTGCCCCGAGGAAACGCCCAGCACCTGGCCGGGAGGGAAGGCTCTGGGTGGGAGGGAGGGCTAGCTGACGTGGCTTCCCTCCACCGCGGTGCCCGGTTGTGTGTCCTTAGGCAAGGCTTCTCAAGGCCTCAGTGTGCCGTTCTGCACGGTGGGAATCTCCTGGCCTTTTTAGTCTCCAGGCGTAGTGAAGTGGTTTGTAAGGCGCCAGACATACAGGCCAGGTTTAGTTTTCTGTTTGCCTCTGTGTTCCCAGGGCGCAGAAAAGGCCGAGAACACAGTAGGTGCTTCGTTCATGTTTGTTAAAGGAAGGCAAGGGAGGGACTGCAGAATGGAAAGAGAAAGGTAGAGTACGTAAGCATGGGAACAGTCAGAAGCCTCCCCAGCCAGCATCTCACTCAGGAAAAGCCGAAGTCCTCTGACTTCATCTCCTGCCATCTCCTCATCACGGCGCGGAGGGGTAACTGTCCAGAAGGGCTGCTGCTGCAGCTCCTTCCTGCCCCCGACCCTGCAGTCAGTGGCGGTGGGAGTTTAAGCACTCGAGGGGGAGAAGCTTCTTCCGGCCCAGGAACCTCTGGACAGGGCCACCAGGTGCAGTTGCCCAGGTTGTACAGGACACGAGGTGCCCACGCAAGGCACACTTACAGTTTTCTAACATTTTCTCAACAGACTAATTAGAAGGGGCACCTTTGTCTCGTTGGCAAAGATGCTGCATATGGGGTAGAAGGACCGCCTTACACCTGGTCACTCTTGGAAAAACCCATTAGCCCAAGTGGATTCTTTCTGCAGGAAAACTCAGCCACTCATTGTCTTAGATCATGCTGCCCGGGAAACAGCTTTTCACGCTAGGAGTTACCTGCAGGGGCCTTATTGAGGAGGGCTCTCAGGATCAACACCTGTGGGCGGAGGCGGCCTCGGGACCAGGCAGAGGGAGGAGCTGCGCTGCAGTGCAGTGCCCGTAGAGGGCTCGGCCAATCCCACGGGGAGCTCTTCTCTGGGGAGGCCACGGGAGTTGTCCTGAGCCGAGGCTGGGGGCCGTGCCTTGGCACCACTGCGTGAACCAGTCATTGGGTGCAGGCATTTGATTGGGTGAGGCTGCTCCCTCAGCCAAAAGCCATTCCCCAGCGGGATCCTGCTGGGAGCCGTGGCAGCCAGCATTCCCTGCTGCGGGGGAAGGAAGAACTCAATCGTTGAAGTCACCTAGTTCTGGGACCCGGGCCTGTGCCAGGTGCTGGGGACACAGACACCAGCCAGACACAGCCCCTCAGGGAGCTCCGTTTGCTGGGAGATGGGCTGAGCATGGGAGGCGTTGTTCCCCTTTGTCTAGTTAATCTCTGATGTCCCCGTGAACTCTGTGGCCTCATCCCCATTTTACAGAGGGGAAATGGAGGCACAGAGAGGGGAGATGGTTTGCCCACCGTCACCCAGCCAGGGAGCTGTGGGAGCAGGGCGCGTGGCTCCAAGTCTACGCCCAGCTCCTGGGCCCCGCAAGGCTGAGGTGACCAAAGGTGGGCTTCGTGGCCCCTTCCCTCCAGCGGCCAGCAGGAAGCGAGGGGAGCCCCTGGTCATCTCCGACATCAAGAAAGGCAGCGTGGCGCACAGGTAGGGGAGCCCCTGGCAGGGCGGGGGGCTGGCCCAGGAGGGCGGGCTCGGGGCCTGCGTGTGCCAGGCTCCTTCCTGTCTCCACCCCGCTCGTGCAGGACCGGCACCCTCGAGCCGGGCGACAAGCTGCTGGCCATCGACAATATCCGCCTAGACAACTGCCCCATGGAGGACGCCATACAAATCCTGCGCCACTGTGAGGACCTGGTGAAGCTGAAGATCCGCAAGGACGAGGACAACTCCGGTGAGGGCCCCGACCCTGCCCGGCTGGCACTCCGGGGCTCCCTGCCGCCAAGGAGGGAGCGTGGCGGGCGCCACCCAGGGGCTGCTGGTGGTGACCCCTTGCATGAGGGTGCAGCGGGGGTGGATGGCAGATTGCCCCCTACCCCCGCGGCTGGGCTTCTGCAAGGGCCCTTGCGAGGTTGGCTGGAGTTTGCCGGCAGCTGGGGTCCAACAAGGCCTGCGCAGAGCCGCTGTGGGCAAATGGCCGGGTGGGGCGATGAATGGGAGGGGGGGGGAGCTGTGCCACTGCATATGGGTGCCTGCGAGTGAGCCGAGGCTGCAAACTCAGACACATCTGAGGCTGGAGAGCTGACAGGAGTGAGTGATTGGGCTGAAGGTAAGAAAGACAATACGGTTTGGGTAGACAGAAGGAAGGGGACAGAATCTCCTGTTCAGACGGGCAGCGGCCAGCTCCTACCCTGGGAAGGAGTATCGCTTGTGGGCAGCTTTCAAGTTTTTTTAAGAAAAACTGGAAATCTGGGGTCTTCTTATCATCGATATTATCATCACCACCGTATCCTTGTTATTTTGTGTGGTGTGTGAAATCTTTTTTTTTTTTTAAACATCTTTATTGGAGTATAACTGTTTTACAATAGTGTGTTCGTTTCTCCTCTACAACACAGTGAATCAGTTATACATATACATATGTTCCCATATCCCTTCCCTCTTGTGTCACCCTCACTCCCCCCTCCCTCTCCCACCCCTCTAGGTGGTCACAGAGCACAGAGGTGGTCTCCCTGTGCTATGTGGCAGCTTCCCACTAGCTATCTAATTTACATCTGTGAAATCTTTATTATAAAATGCTGCTTCCACATTTCTGTGCTTTTTTAGAATAGCTGAGTGGAAGGAGACGTTTCTGGAAGCAGAAGATGGCTCAGTTGGTGCCATCTGAAGTCCTGGCATGGGGGAATGGATGTTTTAATGTGGGAGAAATGGGTGAATTAATGACTGACAGAATGTTTGAACTAATGGCTGAGGAAATAGGTGTATTCATGGCATGAGAGAATGGGTGTGTTAGTGGCGAAAGGAATGGATGATATAATGGCTGAGGGAATGGGTGAATTAATGGCAGAGGGAGTAGCTGTATTAATGGCTGGAGGAATGGGTGTATGAGTGGCTGAGAGAGTAGATGAATTAGGCTGATGGAAAGGGTGTATTAGTGGCGTCAGGAAATGGTTGAACTAACGGTAGAGAAAATGGGTGCATTAATGGTTGAGGGAATGGGTAAATTAATGGCAGGAGGCAATGGGTGTATTCACGGCTGAGGAAGTGGGTGAATTAATGGCTGAGACAATGAGTGTATTAATGGCTGAAGGAATGGCTGAATTAGTGGCTGAGAAGAGTGGTGAGTTAATGGAGAGGGAATGGGTGTATTAATGGCACGAAGGCATGGGTGAGTTAGTGGCTTAGGGAAAGGCTGAATGAACGGCTGAGGGAATGTATATTAGGGCTGAGGGAATGGGGGAATTGAAGGCTGAGGGAAGGGGTGAACTAAAGGTGGAGAGAACAGGTGTTTATATGGCATGAGGGAATGGGTGTATTAATGGCGGAGGGGATGGGTGAATTAATGGCTGAGGGAATGGGTGTATTAATGGCATGAGGGGATGGGTGAATTAATGGCGGAGGGGATGGGTGAATTAATGGTGGAGGGGATCTTTGGATTAGAGCTGAGGGAAAGGGTGAATTAACGGCATGAGGGAAGGGGTAACTAGCGGGCTAAGGGAATGAGTAAAGTACAGGCTGAGGGAATAGGTGTTTTAATGGCATGATGGAATGGGTATGTTACTGGTTGAGGCATTGCGTATATTAATGAGTTCAGGAATGGATGAGTTAATGGCTGAGGGGAGTGGTGAATTTATGGAGACGGAATGGGTGAATGAAAGGCGGCAGGACTGTGTATTAGGGCTCAGGGAATGGGTAAATTAACGGCATGAGGAAATAGTTGAATTAATGGCTTAGGGAATGGGCGACATAATGGTCAAGGCAGTGGCTCCATAATGGCATGAGGGAAGGAGTGTATTAATGGCTGAAGGAAGAGGTGAGTTAATGACTCAGAGTATGGGTGAATTAATGGCTGTGGGGTTGGCTGAATTGATGGTGGAGAGAATGCCTGAATTAATGGCTCAGGGATTGTCTCAATTAATGGCTGAGGAAATGGGTGAATTAATAGATGTGGGAGTGTGTGTATTAGTGCCTGAGGGAATTGGTGTATCCAAGGCTGAGGGAATGGCTTAAATAATGGCTGAGGGTTAGTGGCTAAAGGAAAGTGTGATTGAGCGCCCGAAGGAATGGGGGTATTAAGGGATGGGGCAGTGGATAAACTAATGGCTCAGGGACCTGTGAACTAATGATTGAGGTAACAGTGAGCTAACGGTTGAGCGAATGGGTTTATAAATGAGAAAGGGAATGGTTGTATTAATGGCATGAGGGCATGGCTGGACTCCTTGCTAGGAGAATGGGTGTATTAGGCATTAGGGAATTGGTGGATTAATGGCTGCCAGATTAGGTGAATCATGGCTGAGGGAATGTGTGAAGTAATGATTAAAGGAATGAGTGTCTTAGTGGCTGAGGGAATAGGTGAGTTAATGACTGAGAGATGGGTGAACTAATGGCTGAGAGAATGACTGAATTAATGGCTGAGAGAAAAGGTGAATTAATGGAGACAGGAATGGGTGAATTAATGGACGTGGGAATGTGTGTACAGTGTTAATAGCTGAGGGAATTGGTGAATCAAAGGCTGACAGAATGCTGTATTAATGGCTGAGGGACTAGCTGAAGTAATGGCTGAAGGAATGGGTGCATTACTGCCCTAGGTTATGGCTGTATGAGTGGCTGAGGGAATGGGTGTAGTAATGGATTCCAGAGTGTATGATTTAAATGAAATGGAGAGGGACTTGCCTGGCGGTCCAGTGTTTAAGACTTTCTTTGCCTTCCAGTGCAGGGGATGTGGGTTTGATATCTGGTCGGGGAGCTGAGATCCCACATGGCTCTGGGCCAGAAACCAAAACATAAAACAGAAGCAATAGCGTAGCGGCGTAAAAAGACCTAAAAATGGTCACATCAAAAAAAAAAATTGTTTTAAACAATAAAATAAAAAAATGAAATGGAGCAATGTGTGTATTAACGGCTAAGGGCATGGCTGAATTAAGGGCTGAGAGAATGGGTGCAGTGAAGGCCTAGGAAATGGGTGTGTTCGTGGTTGAGGGAATGAGTGAACTCATGGCGGAGGGAATGTGTGAATGAATGCCTGCAGGACTGGGTGGATTCGTGGATTACACTACGGGTGAGCTAAGGGGGAAAGAATGGGTGAATTAATGGCGGAGGAAATGGGTGAATTAATGGTGGAGGGAATGGGTGAATTAATGGCTGAGGAAATGGATGAATTAATGGTGGAGGGAATGGGTAAATTAATGGCTGAGGAGATGGGTGAATTAACAGACGGGTACGGGTGAATTAATGGATGGAGGAGTGTGTGTATTAATGGTTAAGGGAATTGCTGTATCAAAGGCTATGGGAATGGCTGAAATACTGGCTGAGGGATTGGCTGTATTAATGACGGACACAGCGGGTGAATTAACACCTGAGAAAATGGATGCATTAATGGCCGAAGATGTGCGTGTATTTGTGGCTGAGAGAATGGGGGAATGGCTGAAGAGATAGTTTAATTAATGGCCGAGAGAATGTCTCAGGGATTGGCTGAATTAATGGGTGAGAGAATGGGTGCATTAGTTGCGTAGCAAATGGGTGTATTACTGTTTGAGGGAATGGGTGAACTAATTTTTTTTTTTTTTTTTTTTTTTTTTGCGGTACGGGGGCCTCTCACTGCTGTGGCCTCGCTCCCGCTGCGGAGCACAGGCTCCGGACGCGCAGGCCCAGCGGCCATGGCTCACGGGCCCAGCCGCTCCGCGGCACGTGGGATCTTCCCGGACCGGGGCACGAACCCGCGTCCCCTGCATCGGCAGGCGGACTCTCAACCCCTGTGCCACCAGGGAAGCCCGAACTAATTTCTTAAGAAATGGGCGAATGTAGCTTATGGAATGGGTGAACTAATGGTTGATGTAATAGGTGAGTTAATGCTTGGAGGAACTGGGTGCATTAGTGGCTTAGAGAATGACTGAACTTATGGCAGAAAAAAATGCGTGAATTAATGACTTACGGAAATGGTGGGTTAGTGGCTGAGCGGATAGATGAATTAATAGCTGAAGGAAAGTTTGTATTAGGGCTGAGGGTATGCATTAATTAATGCCAAGAGGAAGTGAGTGTATTAATGGCTGGGGGAATAGATGAATTAATGGCTGAAGGAACGGGTGTATTAATGGCGTGAGGGAATGGGTGTATTAAAGGCTCAGGGAATAGGTGAATTAATGGTTGAAGGAATGGGTAAATTAATGGCTGAGAGAATGGATAAACTAATGGCTCAGGTAGTAAGTTAACTAGTGAATTAATGGCTGAGGGAATGAATGGATGAATGGCTGCAGAAGGTATATTAGTGGCTGCAAGAATGGGTGAAACAGTGGATGCGAATATGGCCGGCTTAATATTGGAGAGAATGGGTGAATTAATGGCTGAGGAATGGGTGATTTAGTGGGTGAAGGATTGGCTGAGTTAATGGCTGAGGGAAAACTGAATAAATGGCTGAGGGTATGGGTGAATTCACGGAGGTGTGAATGAGTGAATTAGTGGGTGGGGGAATGTGTGTATTAATGGTTGAGGGAATTGGTGTATCAAAGGCTTTGGGAATGGATGAAATGATGGCTGAGGCACTGGCTGAATTAATGGCGGAGGATATGGGTCAACTAACTGCTGAGTGAATGGGTGTGTAGGCATAAAACAATTGGTGTATTAATGGGTGATGGAATGGGTGAATTAATGGTTGAAAGAATGGGTGCATTAGTGGCCTAGAAAATGGGTGTATTAGTGGTTGAGGGAATGGTTGTATTAATGGCATGAGACAATGGGTATATTATAGATGAAGGAATAGGTGTATCAATGGCTCAGGGAATGGGTGTATTAAGGGCTGAGGGATAAGGTGAATTAACAGTTGAGCTAATGGGTGAATTCTTGCCTGAGGGAATGGGTGAACTAATTCCTACGGCAATCAGTAAATTAATGGATGAGGGCACGGATGAATGAATAGCTGCCGCGAAGAGGTGTATTAGTGGCTGAAAGAATGGGTGAAAGAATGGCTGATAAAATGGCTGACTTAATGGTGGACAGAATGGATGAAGTAATGGCTGACGGAATGAGTCGTAACAGCTGAGGGAATGGGTGAATTAATGTGGAGGGAAAGGCTGTGTTCGTGGATGAGGGAACGGGTGAACTAGTGGCATGAGGGAAGGGGTGCATTAATGGATTGAAGAATGGGTGTATTAATGGATGAGGGAAGAGCGGAGGGAAAGGGTGAGTTAGTAGCTGAGTGAATGGATGTACTGAAGTCTAACGGAATGGGTGAACCAATGTCTTAGGAAATGGGTGAATGTGGCTGACGAAATGGGTGAACTAACGGCTGAGGGAGTAGGTGAATTAATGCCTGAGGGAATGGTTGAATTAACACCTGAGGGTATAGGTTAAGGCAGGGCTGAGGGAGTACTGAGTTACCGACTGAGAGAATGGGTGCGTTAGTGGCTACGAAATCGGTGTATTAGAGGCTGAAGGAACGGGTGAACCAATGTCTTAGGAAATGGGTGAATGTGGCTGACGGAATGGGTGAACTAAGGGCTGGGGAACAGGTGAATTAATGCCTGAGGGACTGGGTGCATTAGTGCCCTAGAGAATGAGCGGAGAGACAAATGGTGGATAGAATGAGTGAAATATGGCCGAGGGAATAGGTGAATTAATGATTTATGGAAATCGTGTATTTGTGGCTGAGAGCATGATTGAACTAACGGCTGAGAGAATGGATGAATTAACAGGTGGCCGAAAGCTTGTTTGAGGGCCGAGGGAATGGGTGAGTTAATGGCATGAGGTAATAGGTGAATTAATGGCCGAGAGAATGGATATATTAATGGCTGAGGAAGTGGCTGAGTAGCTGAGGAAGTCTATGTTAGGGCTGAGGGAATGGGTGAATTAATGGCTGAGGGAATCATTATTAGGGACAAGGGAATGGGTGAATAATGGCCTGAAGGAATGGTTGAATTATTGCTGAGGGAATGTGTGAAGTAATGGCTGAGGGGTTGGCTGAATTAATGGCTGAGAGAATGGGTTGAATTAATGGGTGTGGGAATGTGTGTATTAAAGGCTGATGGAATTGGTGTATCAAAGGCTGAGAGGATGGCTGAATTCATGGCTGAGGGAATAGTTCAAGTAATGGCTGAAGGAATAGGTGAATGAAGGGCTGAGGCGGTGGGTGAATTAAAGGCTGAGGAAATGCATGTATTAGTTTTTGAGGGAATAAACGAACAAGGGCTGAGCGATGGGTGTATCAATGTCATGAAGGAATGGATGTATCAGTGGCATGAGGAAATGGGTGAAATAATGGCTAAGGGAATGAGTGAATTAGTGGCTATGGAATGGGTGTATTAGTGGCTAAGGGAATGGGTGTAATAATGACTGAAGGAAGGGGTGTATTAATGGTTGAGCGAATGGGTAAATTAATGGCAGGAGGCAATGGGTGTATTAATGCTGAGGAAATAGATGAATTAATGGCTGGGAGAATGGGTGTATTAATGGGTGATGGAATGGATGAATTAATGGCTGAGAGGAGTGGTGAATTAATGGAGAGGCAATGGATGAATTAAGGGCTGAGGGAAGGTGTGTTTAAGAGCTGAAGGAAGGGGTAAATTAATGTCCTAATGGCTGAGGGAATGGGTGTATTAGATGTGAGGGGATTGGTGTATTAATGGTGGACAGGATAGGTGAATTAATGGCTTAGGGACTGGGTGAATTTTGGCTGAGGTAAATGAATGGCTGAAGTAATGGGTGAGTTAATGGCAAGGGAAGGGGTGGATGAATGACATAAGGAAATGGCTATATTAATGCCTGTGGGAATAGATAAATTAATAGCTGAGGCAATCGTTGAATTTATGGCTGTGTGAATGCATGTATTAGGTTTTTTGTTTGTTTGGTTTTTGTTATTTTTTTATGGTACGCGGGCCTCTCACTGTTGTGGCCTCTCCCGTTGCGGAGCACAGGCTCCGGACGCGCAGGCTCAGCGGCCACGGCTCACGGGCCCAGCCGCTCCGCGGCACGTGGGATCCTCCCGGACCGGGGCACGAACCCGTGTCCCCTGCATCGGCAGGCGGATTCTCAACCACTGCGCCACCAGGGAAGCCCCATGTATTAGTTTTTGAGGAAATAAATGAACAATGGCTGAGGGATGGGTGTATCAGTATCATGAGGGAAAGGTGTATTAATGGCTGAGGGAAAGGATGAATTAATGGCTGTGGGAAGAGGTCAATTAATGTTGAGGGAATGGGTGAATTTTTTTTCTTGGAATTTTTGAATTTTATTTAATTTTTTATACAGCAGGTTCTTATTAGTTATCTATTTTATACATATTAGTGTATACATGTCAATCCCAATTTCCCAATTCGTCCCACTACCACCACCACCACCCCCCGGCCACTTCCCCCGCCTTGGTGTCCATATGTTTGTTCCCTACATCTGTGTCTCTATTTCTGCCCTGCAAACCGGTTCATCTGTACCCTTTTTCTAGGTTCCACATATATGAGTTAATATACGATATTTGTTTTTCTCTTTCTGACTTACTTCACTCTGTATGACAGTCTCTAGATCCATCCACGTCTCTACAAATGACCCAGTTTCGTTCCGTTTTATGGCTGAGGAATATTCCATTGTATATATGTACCACAACTTCTTTATCCATTCGTCTAAATATCCTAAATGTCGATGGGCATTTAGGTTGCTTCCATGACCTGGCTATTGTAAATAGTGCTGCAGTGAACATTGAGATGCATGTGTCTTTTTGAATTACGGTTTCCTCTAGGTATATGCCCAGTAGTGGGATTGCTGGGTCATAAGGTAATTCTATTTTTAGTTTTTTAAGGAACCTCCATACTGTTCTCCATAGTGGCTGTATCAATTTACATTCCCACCAACAGTGCAAGAGTGTTGCCTTTTCTCCACACCCTCTCCAGCATTTGTTGTTTGTAGATTTTCTGATGATGCCCATTCTAACTGGTGTGAGTTGATACCTTATTGTAGTTTCGATTTGCATTTCTCTAATAAGTAGTGAGGCTGAGCAGCTTTTCATGTGCTTCCTGGCCATCTGTATGTCTTCTTTGGAGAAATGTCTATTTAGGACTTCTGGCCCATTTTTTGATTGGGTTGTTTGTTTGTTTGTTTGTTTAAAGAAGATGTTGGGGGTAGGAGTTGATTTATTTTTGCTGTGTTGGGTCTTCGTTTCTGTGCGAGGGCTTTCTCTAGTTGTGGCAAGCGGGGGCTACTCTTCATCGCAGTGCACAGGCCTCTCACTATTGTGGCCTCTCTTGTTGTGGAGCAGAGGCTCTGGGCGCGCAGGCTTAGTGGCCGTGGCTCATGGGCCTAGCTGCTCCGCGGCATGTGGGATCTTCGTGTACGGGCACGAACCCGTGTCCCCTGCATCGGCAGGCGGACTCTCAACCACTGCGCCACCAGGGAAGCCCTCGAATCCATTTTGAGTTTATTCTTGTGTATGGTGTTAGGGAGTGTTCTAATTTCATTCTTTTACATGGAGCTGTCCAGTTTTCCCAGCACCACTTATTGAAGAGATTGTCTTTTCTCCATTGGTATACCTTTGCCTCCTTTGTCATAAATTAGTTGACCCTAGGTGTGTGAGTTTATCTCTGGGCTTTCTATCCTGTTCCATTGATCTATATTTCTGTTTTTGTGCCAGTACCATATTGTCTAGATTCCTATAGCTTTGTAGCATAGTCTGAAGTCAGGGAGCCTGATTCCTCCAGCTCCATTTTCCTCTCTCAAGATTGCTTTGGCTATTTGTGGTCTTTTGTGTTTCCATACAAGTTGTAAAATTTTTTGTTCTAATTCTCTGAAAAATGAGATTGGTAATCTGATAGGGGTTGCATTGAATCTGTAGATTGCTTTGGGTAGTATAGTCATTTTCATAATATTCTTCCAATCCAAGAACATGGTATATCTCTCCATCTGTTTGTGTCATCTTTGATTTCTTTCATCAGTGTCTTATAGTTTTCTGAGTACAGGTCTTTTACCTCCTTAGGTAAGTTTATGCCTAGGTATTTTATTCTTTTTGTTGCAGTGGTGAATGGGATTGTTTCCTTAATTTCTCTTTCTGGTCTTTCATTGTTAGTGTATAGGAATGCAAGAGATTTCTGTGCATTAACTTTGTATCCTGCAACTTTACCAAATTCATTGATGAGCTCTAGTAGTTTTCTGGTGGCATCTTAAGGATTCTCTATGTATAGTATCATGTCATATCATCTGCAAACAGTGACAATTTTACTTCTTCTTTTCCAATTTGTATTCCTTTTATTTCTTTTTCTTCTCTGATTGCCGTGGCTAGGACTTCCAAAACTATGTTGAATAATAGTGGTGAGAATGGACATCCTTGTCTTGTTCCTGATCTTAGAGGAAATGCTTTCAGTTTTTCACCATTGAGAATGATGTTTGCTATGGGTTTGTCATATATGCCTTTATTATGTTGTATATGGCCTTTCTATGCCCAGTTTTTGGAGAGTTTTTATCATAAATGAGTGTTGAATTTTGTCAAAATATTTTCTGCATCTATTGAGATGATCATATGGTTTTTATTCTTCAGTTTGTTAATTAGGTGTATCACATTGATTTGTGTATATTGAAGAATCCTTGCATCCCTGGAATAAATCCCACTTGATCACGGTGTATGATCCTTTAAATGTGTTGTTGGATTCTGTTTGCTAGTATTTTGTTGAGGATTTTTGTATCTATATCCATCAGTGATATTGGTCTGAAATTTTCCTTTTTTGCAGTACCTCTGTCTGATTTTGGTATCAGAATGATGGTGGCCTTGTGGAATGAGTTTGGGAATGTTCCTTCCTCTGCAGTTTTTTGGAACAGTTTGAGAAGGATGGGTGTTAGCTCTTCTCTAAATGTTTGATAGAATTCACCTGTGAAGCCATCTGGTCCTGGACTTCTGTTTGTTGGAAGATTTTTAATCACAGTTTCAATTTCATAACTTGTGATTGGTCTGTTCTTATTTTCTCTTTCTTCCTGATTCAGTCTTGGAAGGTTATACCTTTCTAAGAATTTGTCCATTTCTTCCAGGTTTTCCATTTTATTGGCATAGAGTTGCTTGCAGTAGTCTCTTAGGATGCTTTGTATTTCTGCAGTGTCTGTTGTAACTTCTCCTTTTTCTTTTCTAATTTTATCGATATGAGTCCTCTCCCTCTTTCTTGATGAGACTGGATAAAGGTTTATCAATTATGTTTATCTTCTCAAAGAACCAGCTTTTAATTTTATTGGTCTGTGCTATTGTTTTCTTTGTTTCTATTTCATTTATTTCTGCTCTGATCTTTATGATTTCTTTCCTTCTACTAACTTTGGGTTTTGTTTGTTCTTCTTTCTCTAGCTCCTTTAGGTGTAAGTTTAGATTGTTTATTTGAGATTTTTCTTGTTTCTTGAGGTAGGCTTGTATTGTTATAAACATCCCTCTTAGAACTGCTTTTGCTGCATCCCATAGGTTTTGGATTGTCATGTCTTCGTTGTAATTTGTCTCTAGGTATTTTTTGATTTCCTCTTCGATTTCTTCAGTGATCTCTTGGTTATTTAGTAATGTATTGTTTAGCCTCCTTGTGTTTATGTTTTTTACATTTTTTCCCCTGTAATTGATTTCTAATCTCATAGCATTGTGGTCGGAAAAGATGCTTGATATGATTTCAATTTTCTTAAATTTACTGCGGTTTGATTTGTGACCCAAGATGTGATCTATCCTGGAGAATGTTCCGTGTGCACTTGAGAAGAAAGTGTAATCTGCTGTTTTTGGATGGAATGTCCTATAAATATCAGTTAAATATATTTGGTCTATTGTGTTATTTAAAGCTTGTGTTGCCTTATGAATTTTCTGTCTGGATGATCTGTCCATTGGCGTAAGAGACGTGTTTATGTCCCCCACTATTATTGTGTTACTGTCGTTCCTCTTTTATAACTGTTAATGGTCGCCTTATGTATTGAGATGCTCCTGGGTTGGATGCATATATATTTATAATTGTTATATCTTCTTCTTGGATTGATCCCTTGATCATGATGTAGTGTCCTTCCCTGTCTCTTGTAACATTGTTTATTTTAAAGTCTATTTTATCTGATATGAGTATTGCTATTTCAGCTTTCTTTTGCTTTCCATTTGCATGGAGTATCTTTTTCCATCCCCTCACTTTCAGTCTGTATGTGTCCCTAGGTTTGAAGTGGGTCTTTTGTAGACAGCATATAGATGGGTCTTGTTTTTGTATCCATTCAGCAAGCCTGTGTCTTTTGGTTGGAGCATTTAATCCATTCATGTTAAGGTAATTATCAATATGTATGTTTCTTTTACCATTTTCTTAATTGTTATGGGTTTGTTTTTGTAGGTCCTTTTCTTCTCTTGTGTTTCCCACTTAGAGAAGTTCCTTTATCATTTGTTGTACAGGTGGTTTGGTGGTGTTGAATTCTCTTAGCTTTTCTTGTCTGTAAAACTTTTGATTTCTCCATTGAATCTGAATGAAATCCTTGCCGGGTAGAGTAATCTTGCTTGTAGGTTCTTCCCTTTCATCACTTTAAATATATGGTGCCACTCCCTTCTGGCTTCTAGAGTTTCTGCTGAGAAATCAGCTGTTAACCTTATGGGAGTTCCCTTGTATGTTATTTGTCATTTTTCCCTGTTGCTTTCAATAATTTTTCTTTGTCTTTAATTTTTGTCAGTTTCATTACTATGTGTCTCGGCATGTTTCTCCTTGGGTTTATCCTGTATGGGACACTCTGCGCTTCCTGGACTTGGGTGGCTATTTCCTTTCCCATGTTAGGGAGGTTTTTGACTATAATCTCTTCAGATGTTTTCTCAGGTCCTTTCTCTCTCTCTTCTCCTTCTGGGACCCCTATAATGCGAATGTTGTTGCATTTAATGTTGTCCCAGAGGTCTCTTAGGCTGTCTTCATTTCTTTTCATTCTTTTTTCTTTATTCTGTTCCACAGCAGTGAATTCCACCATTCTGTCTCCCAGGTCACTTATCCGTTCTTCTGCCTCAGTTATTCTGCTATTGATTCCTTCTAGTGTAGTTTTCATTTCAGTTATTGTATTGCTCATCTCTGTTTGTTTGTTCTTTAATCCTTCTAGGTCTTTGTTAAACATTTCTTGCATCTTCTCAATCTTTGCCTCCATTCTTTTTCTCAGGTCCTGGATCATCTTCACTGACATTATTCTGAATTCTTTTTCTGGAAGGTTGCCTATCTCCACTTCCTTTAATTGTTTTTCTGGTGTTTTATTTTGTTCCTTCATCTGGTACATAGTCCTCTGCCTTTTCATTTTGTCTGTCTTTCTGTGAATGTGGTTTTTGTTCCACAGGCTGCAGGATTGTAGTTCTTCTTGCTTCTGCTGTCTGCCCTCTGGTGGATGAGGCTATCTAAGAGGCTCGTGCAAGCTTCCTGGTGGGAG
This sequence comes from Kogia breviceps, assembly GCF_026419965.1. NCBI lineage: Eukaryota > Metazoa > Chordata > Mammalia > Artiodactyla > Physeteridae > Kogia > Kogia breviceps. The sequence continues at coordinate 3,780,127 of NC_081319.1, read as the reverse complement.
GGACTCGAGAATGGGTGAATTAATGGCAATTGGAAATGGCTGTATTAATGCCTTTGGGAATAGATAAATTAATTGCTGAGGCAACGTGTGAATTTATGGCTGTGTGAAGGCATGTATTATATTTGAGGAAATAAATGAACAGTGGTTGCTGAGGGCTGGATATATCATTATCATGAGGGAATGCTGTATTAATGGCTGAGGGAATGGATGAATTCATGGCTGAGGGAATGGGTGAATAAATGGCTGAGGGAATGGTTGCATTAGTGGCTGAAAAATTGGTGTATTAGTGGTTGAGGAATGGGTGAACTAATGTCTTAGGAAATGGGTGAATGTGGCTGTCAGAATGGGTGAACTAATGGCTGAGGGAATAGATGAATTAATGCCTGAGGAACTGGGTGCATTAGAGGTTTGGATAATAAGTAAACTAATGGCAGACAGAATGGGTGAACTAATGGCAGACAGAATGGGTGAATTAATGACTTCTGGAAATGGTGTATCGCTGGCTGAGAGAACGGCAGAACTAATGGCTGAGAGAATAGATGTATTAATAGCTGACAAAAAGTTTGTATTAGGACTGACGGCTTGTGTGAATTAATGGCATGAGGAAATGGGTATATTAATGGCTGAGAGAATGGGTGAATTCATGGCTGAAGCAATGTGTGAAGTAATGGCTGAGGGAATGAGTGTATTAATGGCTGAGGGAATAGGTGAGTTAATGACTGAGGGAATGGGTGAATTAACGGCTGAGAGATTGGCTGATTTAATGTCTGAGAGAATACCAGAATTAATGGCTGATGGAAAGAGTGAATTAATGGATGAGGGAATGGGAGAATAAATGGATGTGGGGGTTGTGTGTGTTAATGGCTGATGGAATTGGTGTATCAAAGGCTGAAGGAATGGCTGAGGGAATAGTTGAATAACAGCTAAAGGAATGTGTGAATTAATGGCTGAGGGAATGGGTAAATTAGTGGCTGAAGGAATGAGTGAAATAATGACATAGGAAATGGGTAAATTGATGGCCAAGCTAATGACTCTATTAAGGGCATGAGAGAATGGAAGAACAAATTGCTGAGGGAATAGGTGTATTAGTGGCTAAGGAATGGGTGAATTAATGGCTGAGTGCAAGGGTGTATTAGTGATTGAGGGAATGGGTGAATTAATGCCTGAGGGAAAGGGTGTACTAATGGCTGAGGGAAGGGGTAAACTAATGGTTGAGGGAAGGGGTGTATTAATGTCATGAGGGGATGTATATATAATGGCTGTGGGAATGGGTGAATTAATGGCTGAGAGGAGTGATGAATTAGGGCATGAGGAAATGTGTGTATTAATGGCTGAGGCAATAGATGAATTAATGACTGAGGGAATGGATGTATTAATGGCATGTGGGAATGGGTATGTTAATGGATGAAGGAAAGGGTGTATCAGTGGCTGATAGAATGTGTGAACTCATCAGTGAGGGGAGGGGTGTATTAGGCATGAGAAATTGGTGTAAAAATGGCTGAGGGTATAGGTGAATTAATGGTTGAGGGTATAAGTGAATTAATGGCTGAGGGAATGGCTGAATTAATGATTTCAGGATTGGCTGAATTATGGGCTGAGGGAATGTCTGAATTAATGCCTGAGGATCTGGGTGCATTAATGCCTTGGACAATGAGTAAACTAATGACAGAAAGAATGGGTGAATTAATGACTTCCAGAAATGGTGTATTGGTGGCTGAGAGAACGGGTGAACTAATGTCTGAGTGAATGGATGTATTAAGAGCTGACAGAAAATTTGTATTAGGGCTGACAGATTGCGGGAATTAATGGCATGTGGAAATGGGTATATTAATGGCTGAGAAATGGGCGAATCATGGCTGAGGGAAAGGGTGTTTTAATGGCTCAGGGAATGGGTGTATTAATAGCTGAGATGGTAAGTGAATTTATGGTGAAGGGGTTGGGTGACTTAATGGCTGAGAGAATGGATGAACTATGGCTGAGGGAAAGGGAGAAATAATGACTGAGGAAGTGGGTGTATTAGTCCCTGGGGTAATGGGTGTATTAATGGCTGAGGACATGGATGAATTAATGGCTGGGGGAATGCATGTTTTAAACACTGAGAGTACCGATAAACTAATGTCTGAGGGAATCTGTGAAGTAATAATGGAGAGAATGGTGAACTAATGGCTGAGAGAATGTTAGTATTGATAGCTGACAGAAAGGTTGTATTAGGACTGAAGGATTGCATGAATTAATGGCGTGAGGAAAGGGGTGTATTAATGGCTGAGGGAATGGGTTAAATAATGGCTGAGGGAATGGGTAAATTAATGGATGGGGGGATGTGTGTATTAATGGTTGGGGGAACAGGTGTTTGTTTCAAAGGCTGAGGGGATGGTTGAATACTGGCTAAAGGGAAGGGAGAATCAGTGGGTAAGGGAATGAGTGACTTGACAACTGAAGGAATTGGTGATTTAAATGCAGATGGAATGGGTGTATTATTGACTGAGGGATTAGCTGAATTACTGGCTGAGATATGGGTGAACTAATCAATGACTGAATGGGTATATTAGACTTAAAAGTATTGGAGTATTAATGACTGAGGGAATGGGTGAAATAATGGCTGAGGGAATAGGTGAGTTAATGACTGAGGAAATGGGTAGATTAATGGATGGGGGGGATGTGTGTATTAATGGTTGCGGTAACTGGTGTTTCAAAGGCTGAGGGAATGGTTGAGTAATGGCTAAAGGAAAGGGGCAATCAGTGGCTGAGGCAATGAGTGTAATGACAGCTGAAGGAATTGGTGATTTAAATGTGGATGGAGGGCTTCCCTGGTGGCGCAGTGGTTGAGAGTCCGCCTGCCGATGCAGGGGACACGGGTTCGTGCCCCGGTGCGGGAAGATCCCACATGCCGCAGAGCGGCTGGGCCCGTGCACCACAGCTGCTGAGCCTGCACTCTAGAGTCTGAACGCCACAACTACTGAGACCCAAGGGCCACAACTACTGAGGCCTGTGCGCCTGGAACCTGAGCTCCCCAACAAGAGGAGCCACGGCGATGAGAAGCCCACTCACGGCAATAAGAGAAAGCCTGTGCGCAGCAACGAAGACCCAAAGCAGCCAAAAATAAAATTAATTAATTACTTTTTAAAAATAGCTGATGGAAAGTTGGTATTAGGGCTGAGGGTATTTGTTAATTAATTCCATGAGGAAATGGGTGTATTAATGGCTGAGGGAATTGATGAATAATGACTGAAGGAATGGGTGTATTATAGATAAGGCAATAGGTGTATTACTGGCTGGGGGATAAGGTGAATTAATAGTTGAGTTAATGGGTGAATTATTGCCTGAGGGAATGGGTGAATTAATGGCTGAGGAAATGGATGAACTAAAGGCTGAGGGAATGGGTGAATTTTGGCTGAGGGAGTGGGTGAACTACTCCTAACAGAATTAGTGAATTAATGGCTGAAGGAATGGATAAAGGAACAGCTGCAGAATAAGTGTATTAGTGGCTGAAGGAATGGGTGAAATAATGGAAGAGACAATGGCTTACTTAATGGTGACGAGTATGGCTGAATTAATGGCTGAGGGAAGGGCTTAGTTAAATAGCTGAGGGAAACCGGTGAGTTAAGGGCTGAATGAATGGGAGTATTAGAGTTTAAGGGAACAGGTGAACTAAGTCGTAGGAAATTGGTGAATGTGGCTGATGGAATGGGTGAATTAATGGCTGAGGGTATAGGTGAATTAATGGGTGACGGTATAGGCAGGTGAATTAATGGCTGAGGGCTGGGCTGAATTAATGAATGAGGGATTGACTTAATTAATGGTTTAGGGAATGCCTGAATTAATGGCTAAGGGAATGGGTCAGTTATGGAGGCCTGAATAGGTAATAAAAGGGTCAGGGAATCTGTATTAATGGTCGAGGGAATTGGTGTATCAAAGGCTAAGTAACTGGCTGAATTAATGGATTAGGGATTGGCTGAATTATTGGCTGAGGGAAGGTCTGAATTAATGTCTGAAGGAATGAGTAAATTAATGTGTGAGGGAATGAGTAAATTAATGGATGGGGGTTGTACGTATTAATGGCTAAAGTAATAGGTGATTTAATGATTCCGGTAATGGGTGAATTAATGGCTGAGGGATGGGCTGAACTAGTGGCTACGGGAAAGGGTGAATTAAAGGCAGAGGGAATATGTGTATAGGGCTGAGGGAATGGGTAAATTGATAGCATGCGGAAATGGGTGTGTTAATGGCTGAGGAAATGGGTGAGTTAATGGCCGAGCTAATGACTGTTAATGACATGAGGGAATGGGTGGATTAATGGCTGAGGGAATAAGTGTATTAATGACTAAGGAATGGGTGAATTAATGGCTAAGTGAATGGGTGTATTGGGGACTGAGGGAATGGGTGGATTAATGGCTGAGGGAAGGGGTAAAGGAATGGTTGACGGAAGGGGTGTATTAATGTCATGAGGGAATGGGTATATAATGGCTGAATTAATGGCTGAGAGGAGTGGTGAATTAGGGCATGAGGAATTGTGTGTATTAATGACCGAGGCAATAGATGCATTAATGACAGAGGGAATTGCTGTATTAAAGGTATGAGGGGATGGGTATATTAATGGATTAAGAAATGGGTTTATCAATGGCTGAGGGAATGTGTGAACCAATTCCTGAGGGGATGGGTGTATTAGGCATAAGGAAATTGGTGTAAAAATGGCTGAGGTTCTAAGTGAATTAATGGCTGAGAGAATGGCTGAATTAATGAATTCGGGATTGGATAAATTATTGGCTGAGGGAATGTCTGAATTAATGTCTGAGGGAATGGGTAGATTAAGGGATGGGGGATGTGTGTATTAGTGGTTGAGGGAACTGGTGTTTCAAAGGCTGAGGGCATGGTTGAGTAATGGTTAAAGGGAAGGGAGAATCAGTGGCTGATGGAATGAATGATTTAACAGCTGAAGGAATTGGTGATTTAAATGCAGATGGAATGGGTGTATTAATGGCTGAGGGATTACCTGAATTAATGGCTGAGGATATGGCTGATGGAATCAGTGACCAAATGGGTAGGTATATGAGGCATAAAAGTATTGGTGTATTAATGACTGAGGGAATGGGTAAATAAGTGACTGAGAGAACGGTTGCATTAGTGGCTGAAAAATTGGTGTATTAGTGGTTGAGGGAATGGGTCAACTAACGTCTTAGGAAATGGGTGAATATGGCTGTCCGAATGGGTGCACTAATGGCTGAGAGGATGGGTGAATCAATGCCTGAGGAACTGGGTGCATTAGTGGTTTAGACAGTGAGTGAACTAATGGCAGACAGAATGGGTGAATTAATGGCAGAAGTAATGGGTGAATTAATGACTTCCTCAAATGGCGTATTGATGGCTGAGAGATCAGGAGAACTAATGGCTGAGAGAATGGATATATCAATAGCTGACGAAAAGTTTGTATTAGGACTGGCAGCTTGTGTGAATTAATGGTATGAGGAAATGGGTATATATCTTAATGGCTGAGAGAATGGGTGAATTCATGGCTGAGGGAATGTGTGAAGTAATGGCTGAGGGAATGAGTGTATTAATGGCTGAGGGAGTAGGTGAGTTAATGACTGAGGGAATGGGTGAATTAAAGCCTTAAGCGTTGGCTGAATAAATGGCTGAGAGAATACCACAATTAATGGCTGAGGGTAAGAGTGAATTAATGGATGTGGGCATAGTGTGTATTAATGGCTGAGGTACTGGTGTATCAAAGTCAGAAGGAATGGTTGAATAAATGGCTGAGGAAATAGTTGAATAACAGCTGAAAATGGGTAAATTAATGGCTTAGGGAATGGGTGAATTAATGGCTGAGGGAATGAGTGAAATAAGGATTGAATGGATGAATTAAAGGCTAAGGGAATGTGGGTATTATGGCTGAGGAAATGGGTAAATTAATGGCCTGAAGAAATGGGTGTATTAGTCACAGAGGGAATGGGTGTATTTGTAGGTGAGGGAATGGATGAATTAATGGTGAAGGAATGGGTGTAGTAAGGGCTGAGCTAATGAATAAACTAATGGCTCAGGGAATCTGTGAATTAATGATTGAGGGAATGGTGAACCAATGGCTTAAGGATTGGGTTTATTAATGACGAGGGAATGGGAGTATTAATGTCATGAGGGAATGGGTTTATTAGGCCTGAGGGAATTGGTGTATTAATGGCTGATGGAATAGGTGAATTAATGGCTAAGGGAATGAGTGTATTAATGGCTGAGGGAATAGGTGAGTTAACGATGCAGGGAAAGGGTGAATGAATTAATGGCTGAGGGATTGGCTGAATTAATGGCTGAGGGAAAGGGTGAATTAATGGCTGAGAGGATGGGTGTATTAATGGCATGAGGCAATGGGTGTATTAATGTGTGATGGAATGGATGAATTAATGGAGAGGGAATGGGTGAATTAAAGGGTGAGGGAATGTGTGTGTAGGGCTGAGGGAATAGGTAAATTAATGGCGTGAGGAAATGTGTGTATTAATGACTGAGGGAATAGACGATTTAATGGCATGAGGGATAGGTGTATTAATTGATGAAGGAATGGGTGTATCAATGGCTGATGGAATGGGGGTATTAATCGCTGAGGCAATAGGTGTATTAATGGCTGAGGGAATGGGTGAATTGATGGCTGAGAGGGCTGGCGAATTAATGGCGTGAGGAAATGAGTAATGGCTGAGGGAATAGATGAATTAATGGCTGTGGGAAGGGATCAATTAATGTTGAGGGAATGGGTGATTTAATGGCTATGGGAATGGAGGTATTAGTGGCTGAGGAAGTGGGTGTATCAATGGCTGAGATAATGTGTGAGATAATCATGAGGGGAGGGGTGTATTAGGCATGAGAAATTGGTGTAAAAATGGCTGAGGGTATAGGTGAGTTAATGGTTGCAGGTATAAGTGGATTAATGGCTGAGGGAATGGCTGAATTAATCGATTCAGGATTGGCTGAATTATTGGCTTCTGGGAATGTCTGAATGTCTGAGGGAATGGGTAAATTAATGGTTGGGGGGATGTGTGTATTAACAGTTGCGGGAACTGGTGTTTCAAGGGCTGAGGGCATGGTTGAGTAATGGTTACAGGGAAGGGAGACTCAGTGGCTCAGGGAATGAGTATAATGATAGCTAAAGGAATTAGTGATTTAAATTCGGATGGAATGGGTGTATTAATGGCTGTGGGAAGGGGTGAATTAATATGGCTGAGAGGAGTGGTGAATTAGTGGCTGAGGGAGTGGGCGAAAAATCGCTGAGGGGAGGGGTGTATTAGGCCTGAGGAAATTAGTGTAAAAATGGCTGAAGGTATAGGTGTATTAATGGTTGAGGGTATAAGTGAATTATGGCTGAGGGAATGGGTAAATTAATGGAAGGGGGAACGTATATATTAATGGTTGCCGCAACTGGTGTTTCAGAGGCTCAAGGAATGGCTGAATTAAGGGCTGAGGGAATGGTTGAAGTAATAGCTGAAGGAATGTGTGAAAAAATCGCTGAATGAACGGGTGAACTATAATGGCATGAGGGAATGGGTGTTTTAATGGCTGTGGGAATGCGTGAATTAATGGCAGAGGAGTGGGTGAATTCATGGCTGAGGGATTGGCTGAATTAATGGCGAAGGTGTTGCCTGAATTAATGGGTGAGGGATGGGTGAATTAATGGCTGAGGAAATGGGTATTTTAATGGGTGAAGGAATGGATGAATTAATGGCTGAGAGGTGTGGTGAATTAATGGACAGGGAATGGGTGATTTAAAGGCTGCGGGAATGTGTGTATTAGGGCTGAGGGAATGTGTGGTTTAACGGCCGAGGCAATGGGTGAACTAATGGCTGAGGAAATGCATGTATTAGTTTTTGAGGGAATAAATGAACGATGGCCAAGCAATAGGTGTATCAGTGTCATGAGGGAATGGGTGAATTAATGCCTGACGGAATGGATGAATTAAAGGTTGATGATGTGGTCGTATTAATGGCATGAAGGAAAGGGTGAACTAATGGATGAAGGAATGGGTGTATTAGTGGCTGAGGGGATGGGTTTTTCATGGCTGAGGGGATGGGTGAACTAATGGCAAAGGCAATGGGTGAACTATGGCTGAGGGAATGGGTTTGTTAATTTCCTGAATGAATGGGTGAACTAATGACTGAGGGAATAGGTGTGTTAATAATTGAGGGGATGGCTGAATTAATGCCTGAGGGAATGTTTGAAATAATGGCTGAGGTAATGGCCCCATCAGCAGCTTAGGGAAAAGGTGAATCAATGGCTGTTGGAATGGCTGAATTAATGGCTGAGGGAACGGGTGTTTTAATAACAGAGGGAAGGTTAACCAGTGGCTGGCGGAATGGGTGAATTAATGACTAAGGGAATGGGTGAATTAATGGCTTAGGGATATAGTGAATCAATGGTTAGTGACATGGCTGAATTAATGGCTGAGGGAAGGTGTGTATAAGAGCTGAGAGAATGGCTGAATTAATGGTATGAGGAAATGGGTGTATTAATGGCATAGCTAATGGATATATTAAAGGAAGAGGGAATGGCTCTATTAATGCCTGAGACAATGTTTGAAATATGGCTGAGGGAATGGGTGCATTAATGCCTGAGGGAATGGGTGCATTAATGCCTGAGGGAATGGGTCTATTAATGGCATGAATGAATGGGTGAACTAATGGCTCACAGTTGGATATAACAATTTCATGAGGGAATTGGTGTATTCATGGCTGGCGGGATGGGTGAATTAATGGCTGAGGGAATGGTGTTTTAGTGGTGGAGTAAATGGAATCGTTAATGGCTGAGGAAATAGGTATATTGGTGGCTGTGGGAACGAGTGAATTAATGGCTGGGGGCAGGGGTGCATTAATGGGTGTATTAATGGTTGAGGGAATAGATGGTTTAGGGAATCATGTTAATAGCATGGGGGAGTTGGTGACCCATTAGGGAATGGTTCATTAATGGCAGGAGAGAACGGGGGAAGTAATGGCTGAGGCGGTGGATGTATTGGGATGAGGAACTTGGTGTATTAATGCTGAGGGAATAGGTGCATTAATCCTTTAGGGAACAGGGTAGAAAGCCCAGAAATAAACCCATGCACCTATGGTCGATTAATCTACAACAAAAGAGGCAAGACTATAAAATGGAGGAAAGACAGTCTCTTCAATCAACGGTGCTGGAAACACTGGAGAGCTACATGTGCAAAAATGGAATTAGAACATTCTTCAACACCATACACAAGAATAACTCAAAATGGATTAAAGACCTAAATGTAAGACCGAATACCATAAAACTCTTAGGGGAAAACATAGGCAGCACACTCGGACATCAATTGCAGCGATATCTTTTTCGATCCATCTCCCAGAGTAATGGAAGTAAAAACAAAAACACATGGGACCTAATTAAACTGAAAAGCTTTTGCACAGCAAAGGAAACCATAAACAGAACAAAAAACAACCCAGAGAATGGGAGAAAATATTTGCTAACAATGCGACTGACAAAGGATTAATCTCCAAAATTTACGAACAGCTCATGTAGCTCAATATCAAAAAAACAACCCAATCAAAAAATGGGCGGGGGCTTCCCTGGTGGCGCAGTGGTTGAGAATCCGCCTGCCGATGCAGGGAACGCAGGTTCGTGCCCCGGTCCGGGAGGATCCCACGTGCCGCGGAGCAATTAAGCCCGTGCGTCACAACTACTGAGCCTGCGCTCTAGAGCCCGCGAGCCACAACTACTTAAGCACACGTGCCTAGAGCCCGTGCTCCGCAACAAGAGAAGGCGCTGCAGTGAGAAGCCCGCGCACCGCAACAGAGAGTAGCCCCCGCTCGCCGCAACTAGAGAAAGCCCGCACGCAGCAACGAAGACCCAACGCAGCCAAAAATAAATTTAAAAAAATAAAGTGCCTTTCCATGAAAAAAAACAGAAGAAATGAATATTAGATTATTTCTATTTGACAAGGGAATATTACTCTTGAGATTTTCAAAAGTGATGTGTTTGGAAATGTTTTGGTTTCTCCCAGTATATGTAATTGGTAGATATACCTATTTACTGCTCTGAAAGGCAAGCCATTCTATCTGACCAAATATTTTCTAAGTTATTAGTGAGAATAAGACATACTTAGGTAGGGGCACTGATGAGGCTCTTAGGCAGGGCTGGTTCCAGCAGTTTTCTTATGTTACTCCGCTGATTTGTGTTTGTTTGGTTAGGTGTTTTCTCACTGCTGTTCCTGGCTCTCTATCCCAGGGGACAGTTGCTTTTTTGTCTCTGTAAGAACAGGAACAATGGATAGCAGTAGATATTCAATGCAGCTTTGATAAATCTGATCCTTAGAAACTGTCAAACAAACAAACAAATTTTACCCCATTTTCACCTAACGTAAGAGCTAATGTAAGATTACGTATATTCTAGAACGGCAAGAGTCTTCTATGTCAGAGCACAGAATCTAGAGCCAGATTACTTGTAACTGCACCATTTACTAAGCTGTGGCTGTGAACAACTTACCTCAGTGCTTCAGTTTCTTCATCTGCAAAATGAAGGTTAAAATATCACCTGTATCGTTAAGTTGTTATGAGGGTTACTTGAGTTTAGTAAAAGTAAAGTGCTTTGAAAAAAAATCGTTGAGGGAATGGGTGAAATAATGGCTGTGAGAATGGGTGTTTTAGTGGCTGAGGGCATGTGACTTAATGGCTGAGGGAAAGCCTGAAATAATGGCTGACAGAATGTTTGAAATACCAGCTGAGGGAATGGGTGAATTAATGCTGGGAGAGAGGGTGAACTAAAGGCTGAGGGAAGGGTGAATTCATGGCTGAGGAATTGCTGACTGGGGGAATGGCTGAATGAATGGCCGAGGGCATGGGTGAAATGATGGCAGGAGGCAATGGGTATATTAATGGCTGAGGGAAGGGTGAATTAATGGCTGAGGGAAGGGTGAATTAATGACTGAGGGAAGGGTGAATTAATGACTGAGGGAAGGGTGAATTAATGGCTGAGGGAAGGGTGAATTAATGACTGAGGGAAGGGTGAATTAATGGCTGAGGGAAGGGTGAATTAATGGCTGAGGGAAGGGTGAATTAATGGCTGAGGGAAGGGTGAATTAATGGCTGAGGGAAGGGTGAATTAATGGCTGAGGGAAGGGTGAATTAATGGCTGAGGGAAGGGTGAATTAATGGCTGAGGGAAGGGTGAATTAATGGCTGAGGGAAGGGTGAATTAATGGCTGAGGGAAGGGTGAATTAATGGCTGAGGGGATAAGTGTATTACTGGCATGAAGGAATGGGTGAACTAATGGCTGAGGGAAAAGGTGAATTAATGGCTAGGAGAGGTGTGAATTAATGGCATGAGGGAATGGATATATTAAAGGAAAAGGGAATGGGTGTGTTAATGGCTGTGGCAGTGGGAGAATTAATGCCTGATTAAATGGGTGAATTAATGGCTGAAGTAACTGGTGAAATAATAGCAGAGGGAGTGAATTAAGTGTGGCTGAGGGAATGGGTATGTTAATGGCATGAATGAATGAACGGGTCAACTAATTGGTGAGGGAACGGGTGTTAACGGCATGAGGCAGTTGTATGAATGGCTGAGGGAATTGTATTAGTGGCTGAGGGAAGGGGTGAATTAATTGCAGAGTGAATGAATGAATGGCTGAGGGCATGGGTCTGTTAATGGCATGAATGAATGTGTGAACTAATCGCTGAGGGAATGGGTGTCTTATTGCCGTGAGGGAATTAGTGTATTATGCCTGGTTGCTGGGGGAATTAGTGGCTGATGAAATGAGTAAATTAATGGCTGGGGGAATGGGGGAATTACTGGGTGATGGAATGGGTGAATTGACGGCTGAGAGAATGGAGACTCAATAGCTGAGGGGATGGATGAATTAATGGCTGAGGGAACTGGTGTATTAAATCCATGAAGGAATGGGTGAACGAATGGCTGTGGTAATGGGTATGATGGTGCCTGTGGGACTGGATGCATTATTAGCATGAGTGAGTGGGTGAACTAACGATTGAGGGAACAGGTGAATTAATGGCTGAGAGAATGGGTGAATTAATGGCTGAGGGAACAGCTGCCGAGGGAATGGTTGTATTAATGGCACGATGGAATGGGTGTATTGATGCCTGTAGCAATGGATGAATTAATGGCTGAGGGAAGGGGGGAATTAATGGCTGAGGGAAGGGTGAATTAATGGCTGAGGGAATGGGTGAATTAATGGCTGAGGGAAGGGTGAATTAATGGCTGAGGGAAGGGTGAATTAATGACTGAGGGAAGGGTGAATTAATGGCTGAGGGAATGGGTGAATTAATGGCTGAGGGAAGGGTGAATTAATGGCTGAGGGAAGGGTGAATTAATGACTGAGGGAAGGGTGAATTAATGGCTGAGGGAAGGGTGAATTAATGGCTGAGGGAATGGGTGAATTAATGGCTGAGGGAATGGGTGAATTAATGGCTGAGGGAATGGGTGAATTAATGGCTGAGGGAATGGGTGAATTAATGGCTGAGGGAACAGCTGCCGAGGGAATGGTTGTATTAATGGCACGATGGAATGGGTGTATTGATGCCTGTAGCAATGGATGAATTAATGGCTATGCAATATGTGTATTAGAGCTGAGGGAAATGGGTGAATTAACGGTATGAGGAAATGGGTGTATTAATGGGAGAGAGTGTGTGAAGTAATGGATGTGGAAATGTGTGAATTAATAGGTGAGTGAATGAGTGAATCAGTGACATGAGGGAATGAGTGTGTTAATAGCTGAAGGATTAGGTGGTTTATGGCATGCGGGAATGGGTGAATTCATGCCTGAGGGGATGGGTGAATTCATGTCTGAGGGAATGGGTGTATTAATGGCTTATAAAATGGGTGAACTATTGGCTGAGGGAATGGGTGAATTAATGGCTGAGGGAATGTGGGTGTATTGTTGGATGACGGAATCAGTGATTTAATGTAGGAGGAAATGGAGGCTTAATGGTGAAGAAATAGGTGAAGTAATGGCTGAGAGAATGTGTGTATTAAGGCTAAGGGAATGGGTGTATTAAATGGCTGAGGGAATGGGTTTGCTAGTGGCTTAGGAAATGAATGAAGTAATGGGGGACGGAACGGGTGTATCATTGGCATAATGGAATGGGTGAACTAAGAGCTCCGGCAATGGGTGTATTAATGGCAGAGGGATATAGGTGAATTAATGGCTGAGGGAGTGGCTGAATTAAATCTGAGAGAATGGGTGAACTAATCGCTGAGAGGATGGGTGTGTTAGTGGCCCAGGGAATCGGTGCATCAGTGGCTGCATAATCGGCGAATTAATGGCTGAGGGAAGGGGTGAATTAATGGCTGAGGGAAGGGGTGAATTAATGGATGAGGGAAGGGTGAATTAATGACTGAGGGAAGGGGTGAATTAATGGCTGAGGGAAGGGGTGAATTAATGGATGAGCATGATGAGTGTAAGTGCACTATAGCTTGGCGGGGCTCTGGGAGTGCCCATTCCTACGGCCTACCCCTGGTGGGCGTCCCCCAGCCCCGATGCTTACCCCCCTGCAGATGAACAGGAGACCACGGGTGCCATCAGCTACACGGTGGAGTTGAAACGCTACGGGGGCCCCCTGGGCATCACCATCTCAGGCACAGAGGAGCCTTTCGATCCCATCGTCATCTCGGGACTCACCAAGCGTGGCTTGGCTGAGAGGTGAGCCGGGGCTCTGTGGGGACACACGGCTGAGCCCAGGGGACCCCAGCGGGCGGGAGCTGGGCTTTGGGATCAGCCACGCTGGATGTTACTTCTGTTCCAACATCGATGGCCTGGGTGACCTGGGGCCTGTCCCATCCCTCTGTGAGCCTCAGTTCCTCAGATGCGGGCCAGCGCCTGGCAGACCCCCTGCCTTCAGGTAAGTGCTGGATAAATGTATGCTCAACCCTCTGCTCCCCCAAACCTGGAGATCGCCCCATCTGTGGACAGTCAGCATGTGAGTCTTCTTGGAGCACCTCCTGTGTGCCTTCATCGTACAGGGGCCATGTCCCTGGTACCTGGGTGCCAGCACAGCCTGGCACCTCTCTTGAGGCATTGGGGCAGGGGTCCCTGCTGTCCTCTCCCCTAGAAAGTTTCCCTGAAATTGTGGCAGAAGGGAGAGATGTGAGAAGAGCGGTGTCCAGGCCGGCCGGTTTGGAGGGGGAAGCAGGTGGATCTGGGCCCAGAAGTGGAACTGGTCCCCGTGAGGGTCACAGGGAGGTAACGCCAGTGTGGGTGAGACAGCCTTTCTCTGGACGGCTTTGCAGTGAGCTCCAGGCACTGAGAAGAGCTTTCTGTAAACGGGAAGCCTGGCCCAGCCTGGCAGGCCGAACGGGCCCTTGGAGGAGGACACAGCACAAGGGGCCAAAGCACGGTGCGGTGGTGCAGGAGGATGGGAGGGGTTCTGGGGCCGAGGCCTCAACCTGTTGGCGTCTGTGCTCCTGGATCGCCCCCTGCTGGGTGTCCAGCAGACTGCAGAGGCCAGTGGGACCGGTTCTGACCTCAGATGTCTTCATCCACTCTGGCATTTTCTGGGTACCTACCGTGCGCCAGCCCTACAGGGCACAGTAGACAACCTGTCTGCCTTTGCCTGGCTGATCCAGGTCAGCGCTGTCTAACTGAAGTATAATGTGAGCCACAGATTTATTCATAAACTTTTTAGCAGCCACATTAGAAAAGTAAAAATGTTTTAGATCTTAAATATGTATTTATTTCAACATGTAATCGATATAAGAATTATTAACAAAATATTTTATATTCTTCTTTCGCATTTCGTCTTCGGGATCTGGTGTGTACTTTACGCCTCCAGCACGTCTCCGTTCAGGCCAGCCACAGTTCAGGAGCCCAGTGGCCACATGTGGCCGGTGGCCATCGTACTGGACGGCACAGCTCTGGCCTTCCCCCCCAGATCCACCATATTCTGACTCCGTCACTCCCCCAGGCCCTCGGGGAGTTTGCTGGGCGTTGCTGGGCGTGGAGGGGCTCGATCCTCCCGGAGCTCCCCGCTGGGGGCAAAATCTACATTTAGAGTTTAAGACCTCACACTCCAGTCCTCTGCTTCCTTCTCCCCCACCCAGGTCAGGTGCATTCTCAGCACCTGCTGCAACCCCCCTCCCCACCCGCAGCCCTCGCAGCTGCTCAGAAGCACCTTCCCTGCCCCCGCCCCCCAGAGGTACGATTTCATTGGTCAGGGGGAGGGGCCAGGCATCCGCACTTTTTAAAAAGCTCCTTAGGTAATTCTAATAGTATCTAGGTAGAAAACCACTGGGCTAGTACCCTGCTACTGCTTGGCCTTTTCATCCCCCCACACCCCTTTGGGAAGTCAGCTGGACCCTGGGGCTTAGGCTCATTCTCTAGGTGGGGAAACTGAGGCCCAGGGAGCGGAAAAAGCTACACATGGATTTCAGCTGGAGGGAAACGTGAATTCATTCCACCCATCCATCCTTCAATTATAATTTGATAAAATAAGTGTTATCACTCTTACTTTACAGATGAAAGAACTGAGACTCAGGGAAGTTGAGGAACTGGCCTAAGACCACATAGTATGTGGTATTCAAACCATCCTCAAAACTCATGCTGGACACTGGTTCCAGAACCTAACTTTTTTTTTTTTTTTTTGGCTGTACGCGGGCCTCTCACTGTTGTGGCCTCTCCCGTTGCGGAGCACAGGCTCCGGACGCACAGGCTCAGCGGCCACGGCTCACGGGCCCAGCCGCTCCGCGGCACGTGGGATCCTCCCGGACCGGGGCACAAACCCGCGTCCCCTGCATAGGCAGGCGGACTCTCAGCCACTGAGCCAGCAGGGAAGCCCCAGAACCTAACTTTTAGACTCGAGCAGGAAAATCCCCTCCCAGATGCTAGACTTCATACTTCTGTTAATACAATCACACTTGCTTTTTTTCCCCACCCACAGGTGGGTTTAACTGGGGTCATCCAGGCTTGTGCTCTGTGGTTCCTGAGTTCGCCAAGGGCAGACCCCCACTTCAAGGCCCTGTCTA
The DNA here is from genome assembly GCF_026419965.1 of Kogia breviceps. Lineage (NCBI taxonomy): Eukaryota > Metazoa > Chordata > Mammalia > Artiodactyla > Physeteridae > Kogia > Kogia breviceps. The sequence continues at coordinate 3,764,165 of NC_081319.1, read as the reverse complement.
ACGCCCATCCTCTACTCCCCTCCCCAGGACTGGCGCCATCCACGTTGGGGACCGTATCCTGGCCATCAACAGCGTCAGCCTCAAGGGCAGGCCACTGAGTGAGGCCATCCACCTCTTGCAGGTGGCTGGTGAGACCGTCACCCTGAAGATCAAGAAGCAGCTAGACCGTGAGCCTCACCCCGCACCTGGGTGCCGTCCAGCCCATTTAGGAAGAGAGATCCCTCGGCCTGTGTGGCAAGCTTCGTGAGGCCCCACCTCACTGAATTGTTGCTCGCCCCCCTCAGTTTCCCCTGAAGTGGTCCCCCATGCTTTGGTAGGGAGTGGATGGAGGCTGAGCTTTAGAGCCTGCCTTCTAATCTGGGCTCCCCCGCTGCTCACCACGTGACCTTGGGCGTGCTGTGCAGCCGTTCTGAGCCTCAGTTTTCACATCCCTGAAATGGGTTTGCCTGTCGGCGTGCCTCCCACCTCACCTGTCAGCTTGCCCAGCAGGAGGCTCAGGGAGCCCAGGGCCTGAGTTCCCGGACCAGGCCGAGGTGGGGAAGCTGAGGCTGCTTGAGCAGCTCTGTCTCCAAGGTCAGAAGCCAGTGGCAGTGACACCCGCTTTTCCTCCCAGGCCCCCTCCTACCCCGCAAATCGGGCAGCCTCAGCGAAGCCAGCGATGCAGATGAGGACCCGCCAGAAGCGCTGAAAGGCAGCCTGCCGGCAGCCCGACCCTCGTCCACCGTGCCCAGTGTGGACAGCGCAGTGGAGTCCTGGGGCAGCCTGGCCACTGAGGGTGGCTTTGGGGGCCCAGGTAACACCTCGGGGCCCTGGACAAGCACCGTGTTCTCCGTGGGCCTTTGTAGGGGCTGTTCCCCTTCCTAACCCTTCTTCCTGCTCCCCTTCTGCTAGCCCCATCCTTCAGGGACGCTTCCTGAAGGCAGACATGATTGGGCCCCGTTAGCCATCCTGAGGGCCCCTCACTCCTGAGAGTGTGGACTGCAGGCCTTCCCGGGCTTTGATCGGCGTCCCCAGCACTGCAGGTGCCCGTGCAGATCCGCCCCCATGAGGCCTGGGACCAAGTGGTCTTACTTCTGCCTCCTTCATTCCCAGCCCGGTGGCCAGCACACAGCAAGTGCTCGGTGCCGATTGCATCCCAATGAAGACAGGAAGGCAGAAATCCCCCTCCCACCCCATCCTCTGAGACCCTCTTGGGTGGACACCCCCAGGGCGCCCCCAAGGACACAAGCTCCCCTGCCCGTGCGTGTTGAGACCCATGGGTGCCCTTGGGGGGGCACCTGAATCTGGTGGCTGGCCTTCTGGCCTCTGAGACCCAGAACCGCAGGGACTCCCCAAGGCCCAGCTCAGGGAGTAGTGGAGTGAGGCCTCTAGGTAGCCTCGGGTGGCCCTCGGCCCTGGTCCTCACTCACTGGATGTCTGCCCGACCTCAGTCTCAGCTCCTCCATCTCCAGAAGTGGGTCAGCATCTCTCAGCATCAACCCCTGGGGCAAGACTTTCAGAGCTCCCCGTGGCAGGGAGAAGGGGATGGTTAACAGCGGACCTCCCTCTCAGGCAGGAGTCGGCCAAGCCGAGCCCCGTGGAGCTGGGACAGGATCCTGGAGCCCCAGCATTAACTATGCTGTTGATCAGGAGATCCAGGGGGTTCTGGCGTAGGGGTCCAGGTGGCAGGGGTCCTCAGGGGACTCTGGGTACTCAGGCAGGCCCAGAGAGGGCAAAGACCTCTCCTGGGCCACCCAGCACAGCTAGAGATGGGGCAGGAAGGAGGGCAAGCTAAGGGCACAGAGAGGATATAGGCGCCCGCTCTGTCCACCTGCCAGGTTCCTACACTCCACAGGCGGCAGCCCGGGGCGTGACCCCCCAGGAGTGGCGGTGCAGCCGGCTGAGAAGCAGTCCCCCACCCACCGAGCCCCGGAGGACGAGCTACACCCCAGCCCCCGCCGACGAGAGCTTCCCCGAGGAGGAAGAGGACGAGGACTGGGAGCCACCAGCTAGGTCTGTGGTGGGGACTCCACGAGGGAGACCGGCTCGCCCTCTTGGCTCGGACGGGCGCGGGGAGCCGGTCCCTGCGCCGGGGCGGTGGGCGGGTCTCGCGTGGCCTCGGGAGGGCACCTCCTGGGAGAGGAGAGGAAGCGTGGGGCAGAGCCGTCTCAGAAGGCCGAGGCGGGGGACGGGCGCGCTGGCCGCAGGGCACAGCAGGGGCAAAGGCGGGAGGCTGGAGAGGCAGCCTGGCGGGCCCTCCCCGCGCCTGGCGCTCAGCCGTCCCCAGACACTGGGGGCTCTCGGACCCACACCCTCCCGACTTGGCCCGGACTGTGCTGGCCTCCTGCGGGGGCCCTCGGGTCATGGCCACGAGCGCCCGCCCTGGGCCGGGGACACGGTGGTTTCTGTGGTGAATTCAGACGCTCCTGCGGGGAGCCCACCCGGTGGAGAAAGGCTTGGCGTCCCCAGCTCGGCGAGGTATCCAGTGGCTGCTCACACGCTCGCCATAAGCGACCCTCAGCTCCTTAAGGACGGGGCCTCCACCTTATTCACCTCCAGAGCCCTGTGCCCGGGAGCGGGCCTGGCTCAGAACGTTTGGGGAACTGACTTGAATGGAGCAAATGGTCTGCAGTCTCAGCCTTCTCATCTCTGAAATGGGAAGGGAAGGAGGCACCTAATTTGCATCACTGTCCTGGCGGCTCCCTGTGAGAGGAAAGCCTGCGTGCCTTCTTGCGAGAGAGTGCTTGGCACACCACAGCACACCTGATAACGTCCAGGGCTTTGTAGACGGCAAAGGGCTTTGTCAACAGTGAAGCGTGAAAACCTGGCTTGTTGCCGTTCTGCTGAGACCCGATTTTAGAGCTGATAACGGGCCATACGTCCTGTGATGGAAGTTATAGGGTGGCACAGCCCTTTCCCCAGCCCTAATATTCCATCGGCTCCATCCATCTGTGTCCTTGCCGGCTCCAGCTCTGTCCCTGTCCTGTCCTGCAATGCCTTGTGTCTGGGTGGGGCCTGGGACTGTCCTCTGGGGCTGCACCATGGATCTCCTGTCTGTCTGTCTGTCTGTCCGTCTGTCTCTCTTCCCAGGCGTCCTGTGTCACCGCTCTCCACCCCGTCTCATCTGCCCCTGTTCTAGCTGGCCATCGACAGTCCTGGTTGCCCCTAACTGCGTCTTCCCCCCATTCCGTGTCACCAACCACCGCCCCGGGGCCCCGGCACTGCCACCGAGGACGCCTGCCTTCCTGCCCGCCCGCCCGCCCACCCAGTGGCCCCTTGAGCCCAACGCAGGGCCCCAGGGCCCAGAAGACTCCTGAGGCCCCAGCCCGCCCGCCAGGAGCTGACGCTCTCTGGTTCCTACGTTACAGCCCCGCCCCTGGCCCCGCCTGCGAGGAGGGCTTCTGGCGCATGTTCGGGGAAGCCCTTGAAGACCTGGAGTCATGTGGCCAGTCGGAGCTGCTGAGGGAGCTGGAGGTATGCCCTGCACCCCCGCCCAGGCCCCCGTGGGAGGTGGCACGTTGACGGCATTGTGCACTTGTGTAACGCGTACAAGGGTACCCTCCTGGCACCCTCCGTGTAAAGGTGCCTTCACGTGCGTACAGACTGTGGATGGACCCGCGTGCAAGTGTGACCGAGAGCGCGGTGCTGCGGCACGTTAACGGGGGTGTGTGCACACGTGAGCATGTTTGGCATGAGACGACGTGTGTGCGCGCACGCGGGGGAGTACGCTCGGGCACGCACAGTGCCGAGTACCGTCCGAACACGTGTGTCCGTGCGCGCGTTTGGATGCATAAGGGCGGTTTTGGGGTGTGTGTGTGCATGTCGTTAGCATGCCCAGAAGAAGCTTGTGGCTGTCAGCATCAGTAACGAACGGCACGGGACGCGAGAGGCCGAGAGGTGAGTGTGGCTTTCTGTGAGGTCAGCCTTGCCCACCATGGAAAAGGCTGCCTGGGGAGACCTGGGGAGCATCTTACTGGGTCAAGTCTGTAGCTCCTTCATATTCTGAGAGCAGTCACTTACACTCCGTTTATCTGTGCTTTTGCCCTATTTTTGTTCCTAAAATTATGGATTGAGCCTTTTTTTCCCCTCTATCAGCCTTGCTAATCACTAGGCTCATCAAAGAACCAAGTTTTGTTTTTGTTAACTGTGTCTCATGTTTCATTGTTTCCTATCTTACTCTTTCTTATGTCTAGCTTCGATATTCCCTTCCTTGTACTTTATTTGTGTTTAAATCCTGATACTTTTCCTGGTTTCTTAACTCCTTAGTCTTCAGTCTTTCTTGCTCCCTAACATCGTGCATTTAAAGATAGGAATTTACCTGTAAGCACCTACCTGCCTCCCACAGGGTTTTAAGTTGTACGTTTATGGTCTACTCAATTCCTAATACTGTCCTCTGGGGCTGCACCATGGATCTCCCCCCGCCTGTCTGTCCCTCTTCCCAGGCGTCCTGTGTCACCGCTCTCCACCCCATGTCATCTGCCCCTGGTCTAGCTGGCCCCTGACAGTCCCGCTTGCCCCTAACTGCCTCTTCCCCCCATTCCGTGGCACCAACCACCGCCCCGGGGCCCCAGCACTGCCACCGAGGACGTGCTGCAGGGTTAAGCCTCTGCCCTCCCAGCCCCATCTGGTGCACCCTCTCAAATGCAGGGCCTCTGTCCACATCTGTCCATTGCTGGGCTTTTGCACACGCTGTTTCCTCTTCCTGCCGGGGACTCTCCTTCCTCCCCATTTCTTGCTCATCTTTCAGATCTCGGCTCTGGAAGCTTCCCTGATCCCTCATCCTGACCAGGTTCACTGTCCCAGCCTCTCACACTCTGTGTACCCTGGCCTCTGTGACATGTACTGCCATGTGTAATTTCATCTTCTTTGTTTTTGTGACTAGCAAGTTAGCAGAGTGGTTAAGACCCTCGACCCTGGAGCCAGACTCTGAGTTCAAATGTTACTATTTCTAAGCCTCAGTTTCCTGATCTGTAAAATGGGCGGGGGGATGTTATTTGCCTGGCTCATAATATTGTAGAGCATAAAATGAGCTCTGTGTGTAAAGTGCTTGGAACTGAGTCCAAGGCAGTATAAGTGGTAATAATTCAGTGCCAGTGATTATTGTCCTGGTTGCTCAGCACTGGGCTCAGAGCCTTAGCAGGGCAGGGACCTCATCTATTCTGTTCACCATTGTGACCTCGAAGGCGGGCACACAGTAGGTGTCCATAGATGCTGACCGCACACAGAGCAGGAAGCGGCTGAGTGAAGAGCTGTGTCCCTACAGGCATCCATCATGACAGGCACGGTGCAGAACGTGGCCCTCGAGGGCAGGCCTGGCCACCGGCCCTGGAGGAGGAACCAGGAGATACGAGCTTCCCCGGAAGAAATGCAGGACGTGCTGCTGCCGACACCCTTGGAGATGCACAAGGTGGGCGCTGGGGGAGCGCAGGAGGCCTGGATGCGTGTCCTGATGCCATGGGTATTCGCCATAGCTCCAGATGGGCCCCGCCCCTCTCTGGGCTTCATTCTCCTCCACCAGTAAAACACAGATTTTATAGAACGTAGAGTTTTCCAGAACTCCTGCCATTTGGGTGATACACACACACACACACACACACACACACACACACTTGTGATACTTTAAGTAGACTCACTTTTTCCCCACTTAAGTTATCGTGTGCGTGTATAATATAAAGGGTTATAATATGTGTGTGTATACGTGTGTGTGTGTGTGTGTGCATATCAGTACGTTAACTGAGAGGCCAGCATTTTTGCCATCTATAGGCTACTGTCTAGGAAAACAAAACACAGAAGAGAAAAAAGACCTCTCGGCCCTTAACAACCTTCAGAAGGCCCTGAGCCTGAAGCCAGCTCTTTGGTGGACGGGGAGATGGGAAGTGTCACAGGGTGGTGAAAATACACGGCCACCCCACTGAGACTTGCTCCTGGGATGGAAGCAGGAAGATTGAAAAAGAACTGAGAGGAACTCCTTTTCCTACAGCTTCCACTGTGACTGAGTGCTGTAGATGCAGGGTCAGCGGAGGTGGAGGGGAGGGGGTGCTCCAGAAGCCAAGGCTTGGGCGCGATGCCGAGGCAGTAACACATGTGGAAGAGCAGCCAGGTGGGCTAGGCTGGGTCCTGGAGGCATCAGACGTCAGACCAAGGGGCCCGGGCAACTGTGGGAGGCTACGGGGAAAGGCCGGGGCTCCAGAGGTCTCCTCCTCCTCCTGTTCCCAGGTGACACTGCACAAGGACCCTGTACGGAGTGACTTTGGTTTTAGTGTCTCAGATGGCCTCCTGGAGAAGGGCGTCTATGTCCACACCGTGCGTCCTGACGGGCCAGCTCAACGTGGGGGTCTCCGGCCCTTTGACAGGCTCCTCCAGGTAATGCCGGGGGGTGGCGGCACTATCGATGGAGCGGCCTTTCCTAGCCCCACGGTGGGGAGAAAAAAGCCCGACTTCTACCTGGGCTGAGTGGCCTGGAGCAGCTTGCCTCCCCTCTCTGAGCCCCAGGTTTCTTTTTTCTAAAAAAATAACCCTTTATTTTTTAGAGATTTGTTTATTTATATTTATTTATTTATTTTTGGCTGTGTTGAGTCTTGGTTGCTGCGCACGGGCCTTCTCCAGTTGCGGTGAGTTGGGGCTACTCTTCGTTGTGGTGCTTGGGCTTCTCATTGCAGTGGCTTCTCTTGCTGTGGAGCACGGGCTCCAGGTGCGCAGGCTTCCGTAGTTGTGGCTCGCGGGCCCAGCTGCTCCGTGGCGTGTGGGATCTTCCCGGACCAGGGCTCTAACCCATGTCCCCTGCACTGGCAGGTGGATTCTTAACCACTGCGCCACCAGGGAAGCCCTGAGCCCCAGGTTTCTCACCTGAGAGAAGGGAATGACAACACAGTCGTATTGGTGAGGTTAGGCTAAGTTATGCTGCAGGAACAAACAATCCCAAATCTCAGTGGTTTAATAGACATGAACATTTATTTATCACTTACAGGGTATGTCCACTGTGGGCCAGTGTGGGCCTCGCTCCACCTGGACTGGTGGAGGCTCCATCCTCTAGTAAATGCCTCAGACTCCATGGCAACTAAGTCATGTGATCTCACTAACAGCAAGGGAGCCTGGGAAATGTGAGTGGGCAGATAGAAGCTGTGGGGCGTCCCTGGCACACCCTTTCCCATGCCCCGCATTCTAGGCAGGAGGCTCAGCGTGTGGTCTGCTTGTGATGTTAAAAAATGGAGACAGTCTCTAGGTCCATCCACGTCTCTGCAAATGGCAAAATTTCGTTCCTTTTTATGGCTGAGTACTATTCCATTGTATATATGTACCACATCTTCTTTATCCATCTCTCTGTTGGTGGACATTTAGGTTGCTTCCATGACCTGGCTATTGTAAATAGTGCTGCAGTGAACATTGGGGTGCATGTATCTTTCAGAATCATGGTCTTCTCTGGGTATATGCACAAGAGTGGGATTGCTGGGTCATATGGTAACTCTATTTTTAGTTTTTTAAGGAACCTCCATGCTCTTCTCCATAGTGGCTGTATCAATTTACATTCACACCAACAGTGTAAGAGGGTTCTCTTTTCTCTGCACCTTCTCTGGCATTTATTGTTTGTAGATTTTTTGGTGATGGCCATTCCGACTGGTGAGAGGTGGTACCTCATTGTAGTTTTTTTTTTTTATACAGCAGGTGCTTATTAGTCATGAATTTTATACACATCACTGAATACATGTCAATCCCAATCACACAATTCATCACACCACCACCACCACCTCCCCGCTGCTTTCCCCCCTTGGAGTCCATACATTTGTTCTCTACATCTCTGTCTCAATTTCTGCCCTGCAAACTGGTTCATCTGTACCATTTTTCTAGGTTCCACATATATGTGTTAATATACGATATTTGTTTTTCTTTCAGACTTACTTCACTCTGTATGACAGTCTCTAGATCCATCCACATCTCAACAAATGACCCGATTTCGTTCCTTTTTTGGCCGAGTAATATTCTGTTGTATATATGTACCACATCTTCTTTATCCATTCGTCTGTCAATGGGCACTTAGGTTGCTTCCATGACCTGGCTATCGTAAATAGTGCTGCAGTAAACATAGGGGTGCATGTGTCTTTTTAAATTATGGTTTTCTCTGGGTATATGCCCAGTAGTGGGATTGCTGGGTCATATGGTAATTCTATTTTTAGTTTTTTAAGGAACCTCCATACTGTTCTCCATAGTGGCTGTATCAATTTACATTTCCCACCAACAGTGCAAGAGTGTTGCCTTTTATCCACACCCTCTCCGGCATTTGTTGTTTGTAGATTTTCTGATGATGCCCATTCTAACTGGTGTGAGGTGATACCTCACTGTAGTTTTGATTTGCATTTCTCTAATAATTAGTGATGTTGAGCAGCTTTCCATGTGCTTCTTGGCCATCTGTATGTTGTCTTTGGAGAAATGTCTATTTAGGTCTTCTGCCCATTTTTGGATTGCGTTGTTTGTTTTTTAAATATTGAGCTGCATGAGCTGTTTATATACTTTGGAGATTAATCCTTTGTCCATTGATTCATTTGCAAATATTTTCTCTCAATCTCAGGGTTGTCTTTTCGTCTTGTTTATGGTTTCCTTTGCAGTGCAAAAGCTTTTAAGTTTCATTAGGTCCCATTTGTTTATTTTTGTTTTTATTTTCATTTGATATTCCTGTGATTATGTCAAAGAGTGTGCTGCCTATGTTTTCCTCTAAGAGTTTTATAGTGTCCAGCCTTACATTTGGGTCCTTAATCCATTTTGAGGTTTTTTTGTGTGTATGGTGTTAGAGAATGTTCTAGTTTCCTTCTATTACATGTAGCTGTCCAGTTTTCCCAGCACTACTTATTGGAGAGGCTGTCTTTTTTCCATTGTATATTCTTGCCCCCTTTGTCATAGGTTAGTTGATCATAGGCATGTGGATTTATCTCTGGGATTTCTGTCCTGTTCCATTGATCTATATTTCTGTTTTTGTGCCAGTACCATACTGTCTTGATTACTGTAGCTTTGTAGTATAGTTTGAAGTCTGGGAGCCTAATTCCTTCAGCTCCATTTTCTTTCTCAAGATTGCTTTGGCTATTTGTGGTCTTTTGTGTTTCCATACAAGTTGTACAATTTTTTGTTCTGTGAAAAATGCTATTGGTAATTTGACAGGAATTGCATTGAATCTGTAGATTGCTTTGGGTAATATAGTCATTTGCACAATATTGATTGTTTCAATCCAAGAACATGGTATATCTCTCCATCTGTTTGTGTCATCTTTGATTTCTTTCATCAGTGTCTTATAGTCTTCTGAGTACAGGTCTTTTGCCTCCTTAGGTAGGTTTATTCCTAGAGACTGTCATATAGAGTGAAGTAAGTCAGAAAGGAAAAAACAAATATCGTATATTAACACATATATGTGGAATTTAGAAAAAAGGTAGAGATGAACCTATTTGTAAAACAGAAATAGACACACAGATGTATAAAACAAACATATGGACACCAAGTGGGGAGGGGGATGAGATGGATTGGGAGATTGGGATTGATGTATGTACAGTACTGTATATGAAGTAGATGGCTGGTGAGGGCCTACTGCATAGCATGGGGAAAAACAGGTCCAATCTGTTTGCAGGACATATATTAAGTTAACCTTAAAAATGCATTCCAGTATACATGAGGTACAGACAAATACTGTTTGACTCCACTTACATGAGGTATCTAGAATAGCCAAATTCATATAGTCAGAAAGTACACTGGTAGATGCCAGGGACCAGTGGCTGGGGGGGATTTGGGAGTTCGTGTTTAATGGGGACAGAGTTTCAGTTCAGGAAGGTGAAAAATTCCGGAGCTGGATGTTGGCGAGAGCTGTACGACAGTGTGAATGCACTTAGTGCCGCTGAGCTCTACAGTTAAATATGGTTAAAATAGTATGGTTTATATTATGTGACTTTTACCACGATAAAAAAAAATTTTTTTTAATTAGTAAAATAAGATTTTTCAGATGAGGAAAAAAAATGGAGACAAGCAGGTGCTGGAGGGTAAAGGATGCATGGGAGGGTTGAAAGACTGAAATGAGAGTGCCCTCCTCTGTGTGTGTGTTCAGACTCGCCCTGTGTCTGGGCTGGGCAGAGTCTGTATTTGAGGAAATTTTCACCCACCTCAGCCCAGGCGGAGCTGACGCCATCTGCCCCACGGCTGTGCACGTACAGGTCAACCACGTCCGCACGTGGGATCTTGACTGCTGTCTGGCGGTGCCGCTCCTGGCCGAGGCGGGCGATGTCGTGGAGCTGGTCGTCAGCCGCAACCCGCTGACCCAGAGCGGCCGGGCCCCACGAGCACCGGGCCCCAGAGGCCCACGGATGCTGTGAAGTCAGCATGTGGTCTGGACCCCTGGGAAGATCCTGGCGCCCGCACCTGCAGCCAGGCTGAGGAAGCGGCCACCCACTCGTCCCGCTGTCATCGGGCAGGCTCGGACCAGACGCTTCTCCATCGTCCCTCTGTCATCGGGCAGGCTCGGACCAGACGCTTCTCCGTCTCCTGTTGTCTGCGGTAACCGGGGCCGGGCCCAGTTGCGGTGATATCGAGGTCTTTCTCCAGCTGGGCCCCCAAGATGCCCAGTGCAGGGCCTGCCAAGTAGGGGTCAAGGCAGGCCGCTCAGCTGGGAGTACAGGGGCTGCCCCAGGTCCCTCCAGAACCCCTGGGAAGAGCGTCTAGTGCGGGCACAGGTCCGCTCTACGCAAGGAGCGTTCTCCCAGAAGAGCTATGGAGCCTGAGTGGCTGTGAGGGAGGAGTGAGCGCCCTGTCTCAGGAGGTGAGCAAGGCGCGACCTGATCCCACCTGTGCGGCTGCAGGCAGGGGTCATGCGGGCTCAGGTGGTTGGTGTCGCCCGGCGGAGCACTTAGGGGGAGGGTGGGGGCTACTTCGTCTGGACAGCCTCCCACCAGGAAGGAGGCTGCTCAGCAGAAGAGGCCAGCTGCTTCCCTTCTCCAGAGTCTGGTGTTCAGGTCTCACCAGCATCCCCACTTAGGAGACTCTGAACTGGGGTGTCTGGATTCCCCGGAAGCCCAGGCCCTTTGAGGGGTTCTTAAATTTCTGAGGCTCTGGTCGAAGCCTCTGTAGTTTGAGACCGCAGTTCTGGGCCCATTGGGCAAGCTTGGTGTCAGGCTTTGGGCGGTCAGCCCCTCCTGCTGCTTTAGTAGGACGTGTGGCCACTGGGCCATAGGAGGACACCCATCTTAGCCCGGGCTGCTCCGGGCAGGTGGGAGTCATTGCAGGACAAAAGACCCAGGGGGTTCCATTCAGCGGCTATTACAGTGAAGATGGGAAAACCGTGGAAATAAATAGGATATGTAAGATGATCGAGCTCCTAGCCAAATAAATCAGTGGAGGAGGAGAGAGAAGCAGAGCCGGACAGACAGACAGGTAGGGGAGACAGGCCATTCTTTCTCACGCCCAGCAGCGACAGTGTCCAAAGTGGTCATTCAAGGAAGTTGATTCTCACTTGAAATCTGGAAGCACCAGCATCCCTTAAAATCGCTTTCCTCATTTTCTGCAGTCCAGAAACCCTTTTGGTTTTGAGAAGGGCCCAGGGTCTCCACCTGGTGGTCTGGGCTGTGGCACCTGAGATGGAGGTGGGCAGAAAGGATTCCGCCAGGTCTTGGGACCTGTTCTGCCCCTGCCCAGCTCTTAACAGGGTCTCAGGAAAACAGGGGGTGCCCACGCCCACTTTCACCCTCCTCTACCCCTGAATCCCCTGGAGGCCTGGCAAAGGCTCTTCCACTCAAGGGACTCGACAGGGAGTCAAGACGTCTCTTTCCTTTCACCCTGGGTCACTGCTCGTTGCTGGGTGAACCCCTCTGGTCTGACCCCCTCTGGACAATTAAGGGGTTGACAGTCTCTGAGCAGGTACTGGCCTGCCTGTCAGGGCAGAACCATCTCTGCCCGCTGGGCTTGGGCAAGCTACGCTCGACAGCAGCCGAGGAAGATGCATCCTGAGCCTGAACAGTTTTCTGCCCTCCTCGGGCTGAGGCCTCTGCGATTACCCCAGACGTATGCAACCAGGCCCGGCAGGTGGATCTCCTGGCCACGCCGGCCTTCTCATATGCAATATTCCTCTGTCTTCTCATGGGGATTGTTCACCCCAGAATTGACACCTCCTGACACCTGTCCCCCAGTGAGTGTCCTGCCTGCCTATGCATTTTGGGTACAGCCCCTGGGACATGCCCCTTCCACCCCCTAAAAGCTGTATTTTTCTCTGGCTGAGATTGGAGCATATTCCTTGTAAAGTATTTTTCTACATGGGGTTTTCTTAGGGCTCTCGGGAAGCACAACATGCCAAGGGGTGGCACTGTAAAGGCCACTTGGGGTCTCCTTGGGGCCCACGTGTACATTTGCCCTACCGACTTGCAGGGGGCGGGGGGTGCTGTTGGGATGACCTTTTTAAATAAAATTATTTAAAAGCACTTGGTTTAGTGTGTCTTCTTTTTAAAACAAACAAGCAAAAAAAACGTAGGCTGGTGATACCTATCTAATTACCCATGACACTTTCCACAAAACTAGGACAAATAATCCTAAAATTCCTATCGAACCACAAAAGACCCAGCATTGCCAAAGTAATCCTGAGGACATAGAACAAAACTGGAGGGATAACCCTCCCAAACTTTACACGATACTACAAAGCTACAGTAATCAAAACAGCATGGTATTGGCACAAAATGGACATATGGATCAATGGAACAGAATAGAAAGCCCAGAAAAAAACCCACACACTTATGGTCAATTAATTTTCGACAGAGAAGGTAAGAATATATGATGGAGAAAGACAGTCTATTCAGCAAGTAGTGCTGGGAAAGTCAGACAGCTGCATGGAAATCAATCGATCAATGACATTAGAACACTCCCTTACGCCACGCACAAAAATAAACTCAGACTGGCTTAAATATGAGACATGACACTACAAAACTCCTAGAAGAGAACACAGGCAAAATATTCTCTGACATACAACATAACAATGTTTTTATAGGCCAGTCTCCCAAAGCAATAGAAATAAAAGGAAGAGCAAAGAAATAGGACATAAGCAAAACTTGAAAGCATTTGCGCAGCAAAGGAAAACATACACAAAACGAAAAGACAACTTGAGATGGGGAGAAGATATTTGGAAATGATCTCATGACAAAGTCTTAATTTCCAAAATATACAAACAGCTTATAAAAAAATCAACAACCAAAAAATCAATACAAAATAGGAAGACAAACATTTCATAAAGAATACGTACAGATGGTCAACAGACACGTGAAAAGATGCTCAACATCACTAGTTGTTAGAGAAATGCAAGTCAAAACTACAAAGAACTGCCACTTCACTACAGTCACAATGGCTATCATGAAAAAGTCCACAAATTCTAAATGCTGCTGACAGTGTGGAGAAAAGAATCCTCCTAAACTGTTCGTGGGAATGAACACTGGTAACAGCCACCATAAAGGGCCGTATCAAAATTTCTATAAAACTAAAAGGAGAGCTACCCTACGTTCCAGCAGTCCCACATGGGGGTGTATTTCTGGAGAACTCCATGACTGAAGAAGACACATGCACCCCACTGTCGATTGCATCACTATTTACAATAGCCAAGACACAAAAAACAACCAAAATACCAAAATACAGATGAATGGATAAAGATGTGGTACCTGTGTACAATGGACTCTTAGCCATAAACGAGAACTAACTAATGCCAATGGAAGAAACATGAATGATCACAGACTAAGAGAAGTCAGTCAGAGGAAGACATATAGCATATGACATCACTTATAGCTGGAATCTAAAAAAATGATACAAATGAACTTATTTACACAACAGACTCACAGATTTTAAAAAACAAACTTAGGATTCCCAAACAGGAAAGCTCAGGGGAAGAAATAAATACCGACTTTTAGATTAACGTATACACAATAATATACAACAAATAATGAACAAGGACTTACTGTACAGCAAAGGGAAGTCTACTCAACGTTCTGCAAAATCCTGTATGGGAAACAAAACAAAAAAGGATATAACTATACGAATAAATGAATCAGGTTACTGTACACCTACAACAAACCCACATTGTAAATCAACTATATACCAACATACCATAAATGTTAAAAAACAAAAGAAAAGAAATGCCTACTACATTCCCCTCCGGCCTGGGTGATCCAGGCTGGTATTGAGGAGGCTTGCGTCCCAAAGCTGGACTGAAGTGGAGGTGGGAGAGCAGGAGACGACGTGCCCACAAAGGAGAATCCCAAAGAGCTACACTGTCTGTCACTTCTCCATGGAATCACGATCAGCTGCAGGAGGGGCCTCCGACAGTTAAACGAAGCCGAGTGCACCCAAACCGTGGCGGAACGTCTGGGCTGCAGGAGATTCCAAAAGTGACCGAGCCTCCACGGCTGCTGCCGGTGGAGTTCCCACGTCCAGCCTCCTTGCCAGGACTCACCCCACCTGCACACCGCAGCACCCCCAGCAGGGTGCTTTAGCCAGGGTTCGGAATTTTCGGGGCGTGAAGCTTAACGGGGAAGAGATAGGGACACACAGGCCCTTGGGTGTTGCCTCTGGCACCTTCCCCTCTAATTCACAGCCCAGTAAGATGAATTTTCTTAAAGCTTTTGGTTGCCAAAGAGCCAGAGTTGGGCACGAAGAAATGCTGCCGCCTTGTGGACGTTTCCCGCAACAACACCTTTACAACCGGTGCCTGAGGGCACCTCATATTCACAAAGCCTGTGGGGCTTTTAGTGACACGTGTCCTCCAAAATGACCTGGGTTAGGTAACAGAAGAAAAATTCCATCCCAAACACACAGACTTTCAAGAAGCCAAATTTCAAAAGGGAAAGTTTACTCACACTGTTTAAGAAATAATAATTCACACCACGACAAGATGCAGAGCATGGCTCATTATTGGACAGATGCAAATGCAAAGTGTAACGAGGCATCGCCTCCCAGCAGGCAGAGTGGCCAACATCAGCAAGTCTACAAACAATCGATGGGGACTGAGTGTGGAGAAAAGGGAACCTTCCCACTCGGTGACTGGAAATGTCCTTTGATAACCGCCACTAGAAAACACTGTATCCCAGTTCCTAGAAAACTAAAGAGAAAGAGTCGCTACACTTCTGCAGTCCACTACTGGGCGTTACTCGGGAAAATGCATAATTCAAAAAGACACATGCACCCCAACGTTCATTTCGGGACTATTTACAATCGTCAAGACAAAACACTAGGTACATTACATGTGTAAGTGAATCAGCTTGCTGTGCACCTACACCAAACACCACTTTGGAAATCAACTCTAGTGCCACATAACATCAGAATTAAGCTAAAAAAGAAAGTACAAGGAAAGAATTGGGTACGCTTTCTGGCTCTGGCCTCGGTGATATGCGCTGGTGTCACATCACCGCAGCCTGAGCAGCCTAGGGTCCCAAGGGTGCACTGAGGCGGAGCGCAGAGACGTGCGTAGGATGTGTCTGCAAAGGCACCCCCTTGAAGCTGTAGTGTCTCTGCCTTTCTGGGTGGAACCAAAACTTCGGAATCTAGGTGGGCCCTCCTAGAGCTGAAAGGAAGCCGAGTGCACCCAAACCGTGGCGGAACGTCTGGGCTGCAGGAGACTCCAAAAGTGACCGAGCCTCCACGGCTGCTGCCGGTGGAGTTCCCACGTCCAGCCTCCTTGCCAGGACTCACCCCACCTGCACACCGCAGCACCCCCAGCAGGGTGCTTTAGCCAGGGTTCGGAATTTTCGGGGCGTGAAGCTTAACGGGGAAGAGATAGGGACACACAGGCCCTTGGGTGTTGCCTCTGGCACCTTCCCCTCTAATTCACAGCCCAGTAAGATGAATTTTCTTAAAGCTTTTTTTTGGTTGCCAAAGAGCCAGAGTTGGGCACGAAGAAATGCTGCCGCCTTGTGGACGTTTCCCGCAACAACACCTTTACAACCGGTGCCTGAGGGCACCTCATATTCACAAAGCCTGTGGGGCTTTTAGTGACACGTGTCCTCCAAAATGACCTGGGTTAGGTAACAGAAGAAAAATTCCATCCCAAACACACAGACTTTCAAGAAGCCAAATTTCAAAAGGGAAAGTTTACTCACACTGTTTAAGAAATAATAATTCACACCACGACAAGATGCAGAACATGGCTCATTATTGGACAGATGCAAATGCAAAGTGTAACGAGGCATCGCCTCCCAGCAGGCAGAGTGGCCAACATCAGCAAGTCTACAAACAATCGATGGGGACTGAGTGTGGAGAAAAGGGAACCTTCCCACTCGGTGACTGGAAATGTCCTTTGATAACCGCCACTAGAAAACACTGTATCCCAGTTCCTAGAAAACTAAAGAGAAAGAGTCGCTACACTTCTGCAGTCCACTACTGGGCGTTACTCGGGAAAATGCATAATTCAAAAAGACACATGCACCCCAACGTTCATTTCGGGACTATTTACAATCGTCAAGACAAAACACTAGGTACATTACATGTGTAAGTGAATCAGCTTGCTGTGCACCTACACCAAACACCACTTTGGAAATCAACTCTAGTGCCACATAACATCAGAATTAAGCTAAAAAAGAAAGTACAAGGAAAGAATTGGGTACGCTTTCTGGCTCTGGCCTCGGTGATATGCGCTGGTGTCACATCACCGCAGCCTGAGCAGCCTAGGGTCCCAAGGGTGCACTGAGGCGGAGCGCAGAGACGTGCGTAGGATGTGTCTGCAAAGGCACCCCCTTGAAGCTGTAGTGTCTCTGCCTTTCTGGGTGGAACCAAAACTTCGGAATCTAGGTGGGCCCTCCTAGAGCTGAAAGGAAGCCGAGTGCACCCAAACCGTGGCGGAACGTCTGGGCTGCAGGAGACTCCAAAAGTGACCGAGCCTCCACGGCTGCTGCCGGTGGAGTTCCCACGTCCAGCCTCCTTGCCAGGACTCACCCCACCTGCACACCGCAGCACCCCCAGCAGGGTGCTTTAGCCAGGGTTCGGAATTTTCGGGGCGTGAAGCTTAACGGGGAAGAGATAGGGACACACAGGCCCTTGGGTGTTGCCTCTGGCACCTTCCCCTCTAATTCACAGCCCAGTAAGATGAATTTTCTTAAAGCTTTTGGTTGCCAAAGAACCAGAGTTGGGCACGAAGAAATGCTGCCGCCTTGTGGACGTTTCCCGTAACAACAACATTACAAGCGGCGTTTCAGGGCAACTCGTATTTACGAAGCCTGTAGGGCTTTTAATGACACGTGTCCTCAAAAATGACCTGGGTTTGTAATCGAAAAAATATTCGAAACACACAGACTTTCAAGAAACCAAATCTCAAGAGGGAAAGGTTACTCACACTGTTTAAAAAACAAAACATTACACACCACGACAAGATGCAGAACATCGCTCATTATTGGAGAAATAAAAATCCAAAGTGTAACGAGGCATCGCCTCCCAGCAGGCAGAGTGGCCAGCCTCAAAAAGTCTACAAACAATCGATGGGGACTGAGTGTGGAGAAAAGGGAACCTTCCTGCCGCCAGCCGCGGCGGGTCCTCAAAGTGCAGCAACAACCGACGAGAGGGGGTAGGGAACGGAACGCACCAAGGTACGGGATCAGAAGGGCACAGACAACTGATGGTTGCAAGGCAAGCTTAGTAACAAAGCATAGCCGTCTATATCCCCCTAAAGCAGGGAATTTGCTTCGTCACGCCTTATCGGCATCAGCTGGTTGATTGGCTTCTCGGCTTCTCCCTCAAAGGCACCAATTTCCCCTCCAGGGTTGCTTTTCCTAGCTTGAGGGAACAACCAGGGACTCCCAGTAACTGAGCAGGTCCCTGGAGCGATTTGGCCAAAGGCCATCTCCTTTTGTACGTTCATACCATCAAGTCCAGGATGCAGACCAAGGAGAGGACAGTCGGGCCCTGAGGCTTATGAGGGTCTTGATGGCGCCTTCCTCAGAGGGCAATGCTCGCCACACCTTCCCACTGGGTGAGTGGAAACGTACATTGGTAACCGCCACTAGAAAGCGCTGTATCCCAGTCCCTAAAAAACTAAGGAGAATGCGACCCTATATTTCTGCTGTCCCACTCCTGTGCGTCCGCCTGCCGATGCAGGGGACACGGGTTCGTGCCCCGGTCCGGGAGGATCCCACGTGCCGCGGAGCGGCTGGGCCCGTGAGCCATGGCCGCTGAGCCTGTGCGTCCGGAGCCTGTGCTCCGCAACGGGAGAGGCCACAACAGTGAGAGGCCCGTGGACCGCAAAAAAAAAAAAAAAAAAAAGAAAACACATGCACCCCAACGTTCATTGCCGCACTATTTACAATCGCCAAGACACAGAAACTACCAAATAGTCCAGCGAGTGATGAATACATAAAAAGGAGGTGCCACGTGTGTACAAGGGCCTGTTAGTCAGCCAGGAAAAAGAATGAAATAATGCCCTGAGAAGCACTATGGGTGAACCAGGGATGCCAAAACACTGAGTGAAGTCAGTCAGACAGAGGAGGACCAGTATCATATGAGAGCACTTACAGGAGGAACGGAAACATACATACAACTGAACTAGTTACAAACCAGAAGCAGACTCAGCGACTTTCAAAATACACCTAGGGTTACCAACAAAGAAAGGTGGCGAGGAGATACAAGTCAGGCGGTTCGCATGGAACCGTACGCAGTAACCTACCTATAAACACGTACATAAAACACGCGCTCGGCAAGGACTACCGTACAACACCAGGACCTCTACTCGACGTTCTGCAATAACCTATGTGGAAAAGGAACCCGCAAAACACTAGGTATATTACATGTGTAAGTGAATCAGCTTGCTGTGCACCTACACCAAACACCACTTTGGAAATCAACTCTAGTGCCACATAACATCAGAATTAAGCTAAAAAAGAAAGTACAAGGAAAGAATTGGGTACGCTTTCTGGCTCTGGCCTCGGTGATATGCGCTGGTGTCACATCACCGCAGCCTGAGCAGCCTAGGGTCCCAAGGGTGCACTGAGGCGGAGCGCAGAGACGTGCGTAGGATGTGTCTGCAAAGGCACCCCCTTGAAGCTGTAGTGTCTCTGCCTTTCTGGGTGGAACCAAAACTTCGGAATCTAGGTGGGCCCTCCTAGAGCTGAAAGGAAGCCGAGTGCACCCAAACCGTGGCGGAACGTCTGGGCTGCAGGAGACTCCAAAAGTGACCGAGCCTCCACGGCTGCTGCCGGTGGAGTTCCCACGTCCAGCCTCCTTGCCAGGACTCACCCCACCTGCACACCGCAGCACCCCCAGCAGGGTGCTTTAGCCAGGGTTCGGAATTTTCGGGGCGTGAAGCTTAACGGGGAAGAGATAGGGACACACAGGCCCTTGGGTGTTGCCTCTGGCACCTTCCCCTCTAATTCACAGCCCAGTAAGATGAATTTTCTTAAAGCTTTTGGTTGCCAAAGAGCCAGAGTTGGGCACGAAGAAATGCTGCCGCCTTGTGGACGTTTCCCGCAACAACACCTTTACAACCGGTGCCTGAGGGCACCTCATATTCACAAAGCCTGTGGGGCTTTTAGTGACACGTGTCCTCCAAAATGACCTGGGTTAGGTAACAGAAGAAAAATTCCATCCCAAACACACAGACTTTCAAGAAGCCAAATTTCAAAAGGGAAAGTTTACTCACACTGTTTAAGAAATAATAATTCACACCACGACAAGATGCAGAACATGGCTCATTATTGGACAGATGCAAATGCAAAGTGTAACGAGGCATCGCCTCCCAGCAGGCAGAGTGGCCAACATCAGCAAGTCTACAAACAATCGATGGGGACTGAGTGTGGAGAAAAGGGAACCTTCCCACTCGGTGACTGGAAATGTCCTTTGATAACCGCCACTAGAAAACACTGTATCCCAGTTCCTAGAAAACTAAAGAGAAAGAGTCGCTACACTTCTGCAGTCCACTACTGGGCGTTACTCGGGAAAATGCATAATTCAAAAAGACACATGCACCCCAACGTTCATTTCGGGACTATTTACAATCGTCAAGACAAAACACTAGGTACATTACATGTGTAAGTGAATCAGCTTGCTGTGCACCTACACCAAACACCACTTTGGAAATCAACTCTAGTGCCACATAACATCAGAATTAAGCTAAAAAAGAAAGTACAAGGAAAGAATTGGGTACGCTTTCTGGCTCTGGCCTCGGTGATATGCGCTGGTGTCACATCACCGCAGCCTGAGCAGCCTAGGGTCCCAAGGGTGCACTGAGGCGGAGCGCAGAGACGTGCGTAGGATGTGTCTGCAAAGGCACCCCCTTGAAGCTGTAGTGTCTCTGCCTTTCTGGGTGGAACCAAAACTTCGGAATCTAGGTGGGCCCTCCTAGAGCTGAAAGGAAGCCGAGTGCACCCAAACCGTGGCGGAACGTCTGGGCTGCAGGAGACTCCAAAAGTGACCGAGCCTCCACGGCTGCTGCCGGTGGAGTTCCCACGTCCAGCCTCCTTGCCAGGACTCACCCCACCTGCACACCGCAGCACCCCCAGCAGGGTGCTTTAGCCAGGGTTCGGAATTTTCGGGGCGTGAAGCTTAACGGGGAAGAGATAGGGACACACAGGCCCTTGGGTGTTGCCTCTGGCACCTTCCCCTGTAATTCACAGCCCAGTAAGATGAATTTTCTTAAAGCTTTTTTTTGGTTGCCAAAGAGCCAGAGTTGGGCACGAAGAAATGCTGCCGCCTTGTGGACGTTTCCCGCAACAACACCTTTACAACCGGTGCCTGAGGGCACCTCATATTCACAAAGCCTGTGGGGCTTTTAGTGACACGTGTCCTCCAAAATGACCTGGGTTAGGTAACAGAAGAAAAATTCCATCCCAAACACACAGACTTTCAAGAAGCCAAATTTCAAAAGGGAAAGTTTACTCACACTGTTTAAGAAATAATAATTCACACCACGACAAGATGCAGAACATGGCTCATTATTGGACAGATGCAAATGCAAAGTGTAACGAGGCATCGCCTCCCAGCAGGCAGAGTGGCCAACATCAGCAAGTCTACAAACAATCGATGGGGACTGAGTGTGGAGAAAAGGGAACCTTCCCACTCGGTGACTGGAAATGTCCTTTGATAACCGCCACTAGAAAACACTGTATCCCAGTTCCTAGAAAACTAAAGAGAAAGAGTCGCTACACTTCTGCAGTCCACTACTGGGCGTTACTCGGGAAAATGCATAATTCAAAAAGACACATGCACCCCAACGTTCATTTCGGGACTATTTACAATCGTCAAGACAAAACACTAGGTACATTACATGTGTAAGTGAATCAGCTTGCTGTGCACCTACACCAAACACCACTTTGGAAATCAACTCTAGTGCCACATAACATCAGAATTAAGCTAAAAAAGAAAGTACAAGGAAAGAATTGGGTACGCTTTCTGGCTCTGGCCTCGGTGATATGCGCTGGTGTCACATCACCGCAGCCTGAGCAGCCTAGGGTCCCAAGGGTGCACTGAGGCGGAGCGCAGAGACGTGCGTAGGATGTGTCTGCAAAGGCACCCCCTTGAAGCTGTAGTGTCTCTGCCTTTCTGGGTGGAACCAAAACTTCGGAATCTAGGTGGGCCCTCCTAGAGCTGAAAGGAAGCCGAGTGCACCCAAACCGTGGCGGAACGTCTGGGCTGCAGGAGACTCCAAAAGTGACCGAGCCTCCACGGCTGCTGCCGGTGGAGTTCCCACGTCCAGCCTCCTTGCCAGGACTCACCCCACCTGCACACCGCAGCACCCCCAGCAGGGTGCTTTAGCCAGGGTTCGGAATTTTCGGGGCGTGAAGCTTAACGGGGAAGAGATAGGGACACACAGGCCCTTGGGTGTTGCCTCTGGCACCTTCCCCTCTAATTCACAGCCCAGTAAGATGAATTTTCTTAAAGCTTTTGGTTGCCAAAGAGCCAGAGTTGGGCACGAAGAAATGCTGCCGCCTTGTGGACGTTTCCCGCAACAACACCTTTACAACCGGTGCCTGAGGGCACCTCATATTCACAAAGCCTGTGGGGCTTTTAGTGACACGTGTCCTCCAAAATGACCTGGGTTAGGTAACAGAAGAAAAATTCCATCCCAAACACACAGACTTTCAAGAAGCCAAATTTCAAAAGGGAAAGTTTACTCACACTGTTTAAGAAATAATAATTCACACCACGACAAGATGCAGAACATGGCTCATTATTGGACAGATGCAAATGCAAAGTGTAACGAGGCATCGCCTCCCAGCAGGCAGAGTGGCCAACATCAGCAAGTCTACAAACAATCGATGGGGACTGAGTGTGGAGAAAAGGGAACCTTCCCACTCGGTGACTGGAAATGTCCTTTGATAACCGCCACTAGAAAACACTGTATCCCAGTTCCTAGAAAACTAAAGAGAAAGAGTCGCTACACTTCTGCAGTCCACTACTGGGCGTTACTCGGGAAAATGCATAATTCAAAAAGACACATGCACCCCAACGTTCATTTCGGGACTATTTACAATCGTCAAGACAAAACACTAGGTACATTACATGTGTAAGTGAATCAGCTTGCTGTGCACCTACACCAAACACCACTTTGGAAATCAACTCTAGTGCCACATAACATCAGAATTAAGCTAAAAAAGAAAGTACAAGGAAAGAATTGGGTACGCTTTCTGGCTCTGGCCTCGGTGATATGCGCTGGTGTCACATCACCGCAGCCTGAGCAGCCTAGGGTCCCAAGGGTGCACTGAGGCGGAGCGCAGAGACGTGCGTAGGATGTGTCTGCAAAGGCACCCCCTTGAAGCTGTAGTGTCTCTGCCTTTCTGGGTGGAACCAAAACTTCGGAATCTAGGTGGGCCCTCCTAGAGCTGAAAGGAAGCCGAGTGCACCCAAACCGTGGCGGAACGTCTGGGCTGCAGGAGACTCCAAAAGTGACCGAGCCTCCACGGCTGCTGCCGGTGGAGTTCCCACGTCCAGCCTCCTTGCCAGGACTCACCCCACCTGCACACCGCAGCACCCCCAGCAGGGTGCTTTAGCCAGGGTTCGGAATTTTCGGGGCGTGAAGCTTAACGGGGAAGAGATAGGGACACACAGGCCCTTGGGTGTTGCCTCTGGCACCTTCCCCTGTAATTCACAGCCCAGTAAGATGAATTTTCTTAAAGCTTTTTTTTGGTTGCCAAAGAGCCAGAGTTGGGCACGAAGAAATGCTGCCGCCTTGTGGACGTTTCCCGCAACAACACCTTTACAACCGGTGCCTGAGGGCACCTCATATTCACAAAGCCTGTGGGGCTTTTAGTGACACGTGTCCTCCAAAATGACCTGGGTTAGGTAACAGAAGAAAAATTCCATCCCAAACACACAGACTTTCAAGAAGCCAAATTTCAAAAGGGAAAGTTTACTCACACTGTTTAAGAAATAATAATTCACACCACGACAAGATGCAGAACATGGCTCATTATTGGACAGATGCAAATGCAAAGTGTAACGAGGCATCGCCTCCCAGCAGGCAGAGTGGCCAACATCAGCAAGTCTACAAACAATCGATGGGGACTGAGTGTGGAGAAAAGGGAACCTTCCCACTCGGTGACTGGAAATGTCCTTTGATAACCGCCACTAGAAAACACTGTATCCCAGTTCCTAGAAAACTAAAGAGAAAGAGTCGCTACACTTCTGCAGTCCACTACTGGGCGTTACTCGGGAAAATGCATAATTCAAAAAGACACATGCACCCCAACGTTCATTTCGGGACTATTTACAATCGTCAAGACAAAACACTAGGTACATTACATGTGTAAGTGAATCAGCTTGCTGTGCACCTACACCAAACACCACTTTGGAAATCAACTCTAGTGCCACATAACATCAGAATTAAGCTAAAAAAGAAAGTACAAGGAAAGAATTGGGTACGCTTTCTGGCTCTGGCCTCGGTGATATGCGCTGGTGTCACATCACCGCAGCCTGAGCAGCCTAGGGTCCCAAGGGTGCACTGAGGCGGAGCGCAGAGACGTGCGTAGGATGTGTCTGCAAAGGCACCCCCTTGAAGCTGTAGTGTCTCTGCCTTTCTGGGTGGAACCAAAACTTCGGAATCTAGGTGGGCCCTCCTAGAGCTGAAAGGAAGCCGAGTGCACCCAAACCGTGGCGGAACGTCTGGGCTGCAGGAGACTCCAAAAGTGACCGAGCCTCCACGGCTGCTGCCGGTGGAGTTCCCACGTCCAGCCTCCTTGCCAGGACTCACCCCACCTGCACACCGCAGCACCCCCAGCAGGGTGCTTTAGCCAGGGTTCGGAATTTTCGGGGCGTGAAGCTTAACGGGGAAGAGATAGGGACACACAGGCCCTTGGGTGTTGCCTCTGGCACCTTCCCCTCTAATTCACAGCCCAGTAAGATGAATTTTCTTAAAGCTTTTGGTTGCCAAAGAACCAGAGTTGGGCACGAAGAAATGCTGCCGCCTTGTGGACGTTTCCCGTAACAACAACATTACAAGCGGCGTTTCAGGGCAACTCGTATTTACGAAGCCTGTAGGGCTTTTAATGACACGTGTCCTCAAAAATGACCTGGGTTTGTAATCGAAAAAATATTCGAAACACACAGACTTTCAAGAAACCAAATCTCAAGAGGGAAAGGTTACTCACACTGTTTAAAAAACAAAACATTACACACCACGACAAGATGCAGAACATCGCTCATTATTGGAGAAATAAAAATCCAAAGTGTAACGAGGCATCGCCTCCCAGCAGGCAGAGTGGCCAGCCTCAAAAAGTCTACAAACAATCGATGGGGACTGAGTGTGGAGAAAAGGGAACCTTCCTGCCGCCAGCCGCGGCGGGTCCTCAAAGTGCAGCAACAACCGACGAGAGGGGGTAGGGAACGGAACGCACCAAGGTACGGGATCAGAAGGGCACAGACAACTGATGGTTGCAAGGCAAGCTTAGTAACAAAGCATAGCCGTCTATATCCCCCTAAAGCAGGGAATTTGCTTCGTCACGCCTTATCGGCATCAGCTGGTTGATTGGCTTCTCGGCTTCTCCCTCAAAGGCACCAATTTCCCCTCCAGGGTTGCTTTTCCTAGCTTGAGGGAACAACCAGGGACTCCCAGTAACTGAGCAGGTCCCTGGAGCGATTTGGCCAAAGGCCATCTCCTTTTGTACGTTCATACCATCAAGTCCAGGATGCAGACCAAGGAGAGGACAGTCGGGCCCTGAGGCTTATGAGGGTCTTGATGGCGCCTTCCTCAGAGGGCAATGCTCGCCACACCTTCCCACTGGGTGAGTGGAAACGTACATTGGTAACCGCCACTAGAAAGCGCTGTATCCCAGTCCCTAAAAAACTAAGGAGAATGCGACCCTATATTTCTGCTGTCCCACTCCTGTGCGTCCGCCTGCCGATGCAGGGGACACGGGTTCGTGCCCCGGTCCGGGAGGATCCCACGTGCCGCGGAGCGGCTGGGCCCGTGAGCCATGGCCGCTGAGCCTGTGCGTCCGGAGCCTGTGCTCCGCAACGGGAGAGGCCACAACAGTGAGAGGCCCGTGGACCGCAAAAAAAAAAAAAAAAAGAAAACACATGCACCCCAACGTTCATTGCCGCACTATTTACAATCGCCAAGACACAGAAACTACCAAATAGTCCAGCGAGTGATGAATACATAAAAAGGAGGTGCCACGTGTGTACAAGGGCCTGTTAGTCAGCCAGGAAAAAGAATGAAATAATGCCCTGAGAAGCACTATGGGTGAACCAGGGATGCCAAAACACTGAGTGAAGTCAGTCAGACAGAGGAGGACCAGTATCATATGAGAGCACTTACAGGAGGAACGGAAACATACATACAACTGAACTAGTTACAAACCAGAAGCAGACTCAGCGACTTTCAAAATACACCTAGGGTTACCAACAAAGAAAGGTGGCGAGGAGATACAAGTCAGGCGGTTCGCATGGAACCGTACGCAGTAACCTACCTATAAACACGTACATAAAACACGCGCTCGGCAAGGACTACCGTACAACACCAGGACCTCTACTCGACGTTCTGCAATAACCTATGTGGAAAAGGAACCCGCAAAACACTAGGTATATTACATGTGTAAGTGAATCAGCTTGCTGTGCACCTACACCAAACACCACTTTGGAAATCAACTCTAGTGCCACATAACATCAGAATTAAGCTAAAAAAGAAAGTACAAGGAAAGAATTGGGTACGCTTTCTGGCTCTGGCCTCGGTGATATGCGCTGGTGTCACATCACCGCAGCCTGAGCAGCCTAGGGTCCCAAGGGTGCACTGAGGCGGAGCGCAGAGACGTGCGTAGGATGTGTCTGCAAAGGCACCCCCTTGAAGCTGTAGTGTCTCTGCCTTTCTGGGTGGAACCAAAACTTCGGAATCTAGGTGGGCCCTCCTAGAGCTGAAAGGAAGCCGAGTGCACCCAAACCGTGGCGGAACGTCTGGGCTGCAGGAGACTCCAAAAGTGACCGAGCCTCCACGGCTGCTGCCGGTGGAGTTCCCACGTCCAGCCTCCTTGCCAGGACTCACCCCACCTGCACACCGCAGCACCCCCAGCAGGGTGCTTTAGCCAGGGTTCGGAATTTTCGGGGCGTGAAGCTTAACGGGGAAGAGATAGGGACACACAGGCCCTTGGGTGTTGCCTCTGGCACCTTCCCCTCTAATTCACAGCCCAGTAAGATGAATTTTCTTAAAGCTTTTGGTTGCCAAAGAGCCAGAGTTGGGCACGAAGAAATGCTGCCGCCTTGTGGACGTTTCCCGCAACAACACCTTTACAACCGGTGCCTGAGGGCACCTCATATTCACAAAGCCTGTGGGGCTTTTAGTGACACGTGTCCTCCAAAATGACCTGGGTTAGGTAACAGAAGAAAAATTCCATCCCAAACACACAGACTTTCAAGAAGCCAAATTTCAAAAGGGAAAGTTTACTCACACTGTTTAAGAAATAATAATTCACACCACGACAAGATGCAGAACATGGCTCATTATTGGACAGATGCAAATGCAAAGTGTAACGAGGCATCGCCTCCCAGCAGGCAGAGTGGCCAACATCAGCAAGTCTACAAACAATCGATGGGGACTGAGTGTGGAGAAAAGGGAACCTTCCCACTCGGTGACTGGAAATGTCCTTTGATAACCGCCACTAGAAAACACTGTATCCCAGTTCCTAGAAAACTAAAGAGAAAGAGTCGCTACACTTCTGCAGTCCACTACTGGGCGTTACTCGGGAAAATGCATAATTCAAAAAGACACATGCACCCCAACGTTCATTTCGGGACTATTTACAATCGTCAAGACAAAACACTAGGTACATTACATGTGTAAGTGAATCAGCTTGCTGTGCACCTACACCAAACACCACTTTGGAAATCAACTCTAGTGCCACATAACATCAGAATTAAGCTAAAAAAGAAAGTACAAGGAAAGAATTGGGCACGCTTTCTGGCTCTGGCCTCGGTGATATGCGCTGGTGTCACATCACCGCAGCCTGAGCAGCCTAGGGTCCCAAGGGTGCACTGAGGCGGAGCGCAGAGACGTGCGTAGGATGTGTCTGCAAAGGCACCCCCTTGAAGCTGTAGTGTCTCTGCCTTTCTGGGTGGAACCAAAACTTCGGAATCTAGGTGGGCCCTCCTAGAGCTGAAAGGAAGCCGAGTGCACCCAAACCGTGGCGGAACGTCTGGGCTGCAGGAGACTCCAAAAGTGACCGAGCCTCCACGGCTGCTGCCGGTGGAGTTCCCACGTCCAGCCTCCTTGCCAGGACTCACCCCACCTGCACACCGCAGCACCCCCAGCAGGGTGCTTTAGCCAGGGTTCGGAATTTTCGGGGCGTGAAGCTTAACGGGGAAGAGATAGGGACACACAGGCCCTTGGGTGTTGCCTCTGGCACCTTCCCCTCTAATTCACAGCCCAGTAAGATGAATTTTCTTAAAGCTTTTGGTTGCCAAAGAACCAGAGTTGGGCACGAAGAAATGCTGCCGCCTTGTGGACGTTTCCCGTAACAACAACATTACAAGCGGCGTTTCAGGGCAACTCGTATTTACGAAGCCTGTAGGGCTTTTAATGACACGTGTCCTCAAAAATGACCTGGGTTTGTAATCGAAAAAATATTCGAAACACACAGACTTTCAAGAAACCAAATCTCAAGAGGGAAAGGTTACTCACACTGTTTAAAAAACAAAACATTACACACCACGACAAGATGCAGAACATCGCTCATTATTGGAGAAATAAAAATCCAAAGTGTAACGAGGCATCGCCTCCCAGCAGGCAGAGTGGCCAGCCTCAAAAAGTCTACAAACAATCGATGGGGACTGAGTGTGGAGAAAAGGGAACCTTCCTGCCGCCAGCCGCGGCGGGTCCTCAAAGTGCAGCAACAACCGACGAGAGGGGGTAGGGAACGGAACGCACCAAGGTACGGGATCAGAAGGGCACAGACAACTGATGGTTGCAAGGCAAGCTTAGTAACAAAGCATAGCCGTCTATATCCCCCTAAAGCAGGGAATTTGCTTCGTCACGCCTTATCGGCATCAGCTGGTTGATTGGCTTCTCGGCTTCTCCCTCAAAGGCACCAATTTCCCCTCCAGGGTTGCTTTTCCTAGCTTGAGGGAACAACCAGGGACTCCCAGTAACTGAGCAGGTCCCTGGAGCGATTTGGCCAAAGGCCATCTCCTTTTGTACGTTCATACCATCAAGTCCAGGATGCAGACCAAGGAGAGGACAGTCGGGCCCTGAGGCTTATGAGGGTCTTGATGGCGCCTTCCTCAGAGGGCAATGCTCGCCACACCTTCCCACTGGGTGAGTGGAAACGTACATTGGTAACCGCCACTAGAAAGCGCTGTATCCCAGTCCCTAAAAAACTAAGGAGAATGCGACCCTATATTTCTGCTGTCCCACTCCTGTGCGTCCGCCTGCCGATGCAGGGGACACGGGTTCGTGCCCCGGTCCGGGAGGATCCCACGTGCCGCGGAGCGGCTGGGCCCGTGAGCCATGGCCGCTGAGCCTGTGCGTCCGGAGCCTGTGCTCCGCAACGGGAGAGGCCACAACAGTGAGAGGCCCGTGGACCGCAAAAAAAAAAAAAAAAAGAAAACACATGCACCCCAACGTTCATTGCCGCACTATTTACAATCGCCAAGACACAGAAACTACCAAATAGTCCAGCGAGTGATGAATACATAAAAAGGAGGTGCCACGTGTGTACAAGGGCCTGTTAGTCAGCCAGGAAAAAGAATGAAATAATGCCCTGAGAAGCACTATGGGTGAACCAGGGATGCCAAAACACTGAGTGAAGTCAGTCAGACAGAGGAGGACCAGTATCATATGATAGCACTTACAGGAGGAACGGAAACATACATACAACTGAACTAGTTACAAACCAGAAGCAGACTCAGCGACTTTCAAAATACACCTAGGGTTACCAACAAAGAAAGGTGGCGAGGAGATACAAGTCAGGCGGTTCGCATGGAACCGTACGCAGTAACCTACCTATAAACACGTACATAAAACACGCGCTCGGCAAGGACTACCGTACAACACCAGGACCTCTACTCGACGTTCTGCAATAACCTATGTGGAAAAGGAACCCGCAAAACACTAGGTATATTACATGTGTAAGTGAATCAGCTTGCTGTGCACCTACACCAAACACCACTTTGGAAATCAACTCTAGTGCCACATAACATCAGAATTAAGCTAAAAAAGAAAGTACAAGGAAAGAATTGGGTACGCTTTCTGGCTCTGGCCTCGGTGATATGCGCTGGTGTCACATCACCGCAGCCTGAGCAGCCTAGGGTCCCAAGGGTGCACTGAGGCGGAGCGCAGAGACGTGCGTAGGATGTGTCTGCAAAGGCACCCCCTTGAAGCTGTAGTGTCTCTGCCTTTCTGGGTGGAACCAAAACTTCGGAATCTAGGTGGGCCCTCCTAGAGCTGAAAGGAAGCCGAGTGCACCCAAACCGTGGCGGAACGTCTGGGCTGCAGGAGACTCCAAAAGTGACCGAGCCTCCACGGCTGCTGCCGGTGGAGTTCCCACGTCCAGCCTCCTTGCCAGGACTCACCCCACCTGCACACCGCAGCACCCCCAGCAGGGTGCTTTAGCCAGGGTTCGGAATTTTCGGGGCGTGAAGCTTAACGGGGAAGAGATAGGGACACACAGGCCCTTGGGTGTTGCCTCTGGCACCTTCCCCTCTAATTCACAGCCCAGTAAGATGAATTTTCTTAAAGCTTTTGGTTGCCAAAGAGCCAGAGTTGGGCACGAAGAAATGCTGCCGCCTTGTGGACGTTTCCCGCAACAACACCTTTACAACCGGTGCCTGAGGGCACCTCATATTCACAAAGCCTGTGGGGCTTTTAGTGACACGTGTCCTCCAAAATGACCTGGGTTAGGTAACAGAAGAAAAATTCCATCCCAAACACACAGACTTTCAAGAAGCCAAATTTCAAAAGGGAAAGTTTACTCACACTGTTTAAGAAATAATAATTCACACCACGACAAGATGCAGAACATGGCTCATTATTGGACAGATGCAAATGCAAAGTGTAACGAGGCATCGCCTCCCAGCAGGCAGAGTGGCCAACATCAGCAAGTCTACAAACAATCGATGGGGACTGAGTGTGGAGAAAAGGGAACCTTCCCACTCGGTGACTGGAAATGTCCTTTGATAACCGCCACTAGAAAACACTGTATCCCAGTTCCTAGAAAACTAAAGAGAAAGAGTCGCTACACTTCTGCAGTCCACTACTGGGCGTTACTCGGGAAAATGCATAATTCAAAAAGACACATGCACCCCAACGTTCATTTCGGGACTATTTACAATCGTCAAGACAAAACACTAGGTACATTACATGTGTAAGTGAATCAGCTTGCTGTGCACCTACACCAAACACCACTTTGGAAATCAACTCTAGTGCCACATAACATCAGAATTAAGCTAAAAAAGAAAGTACAAGGAAAGAATTGGGCACGCTTTCTGGCTCTGGCCTCGGTGATATGCGCTGGTGTCACATCACCGCAGCCTGAGCAGCCTAGGGTCCCAAGGGTGCACTGAGGCGGAGCGCAGAGACGTGCGTAGGATGTGTCTGCAAAGGCACCCCCTTGAAGCTGTAGTGTCTCTGCCTTTCTGGGTGGAACCAAAACTTCGGAATCTAGGTGGGCCCTCCTAGAGCTGAAAGGAAGCCGAGTGCACCCAGACCGTGGCGGAACGTCTGGGCTGCAGGAGACTCCAAAAGTGACCGAGCCTCCACGGCTGCTGCCGGTGGAGTTCCCACGTCCAGCCTCCTTGCCAGGACTCACCCCACCTGCACACCGCAGCACCCCCAGCAGGGTGCTTTAGCCAGGGTTCGGAATTTTCGGGGCGTGAAGCTTAACGGGGAAGAGATAGGGACACACAGGCCCTTGGGTGTTGCCTCTGGCACCTTCCCCTCTAATTCACAGCCCAGTAAGATGAATTTTCTTAAAGCTTTTGGTTGCCAAAGAACCAGAGTTGGGCACGAAGAAATGCTGCCGCCTTGTGGACGTTTCCCGTAACAACAACATTACAAGCGGCGTTTCAGGGCAACTCGTATTTACGAAGCCTGTAGGGCTTTTAATGACACGTGTCCTCAAAAATGACCTGGGTTTGTAATCGAAAAAATATTCGAAACACACAGACTTTCAAGAAACCAAATCTCAAGAGGGAAAGGTTACTCACACTGTTTAAAAAACAAAACATTACACACCACGACAAGATGCAGAACATCGCTCATTATTGGAGAAATAAAAATCCAAAGTGTAACGAGGCATCGCCTCCCAGCAGGCAGAGTGGCCAGCCTCAAAAAGTCTACAAACAATCGATGGGGACTGAGTGTGGAGAAAAGGGAACCTTCCTGCCGCCAGCCGCGGCGGGTCCTCAAAGTGCAGCAACAACCGACGAGAGGGGGTAGGGAACGGAACGCACCAAGGTACGGGATCAGAAGGGCACAGACAACTGATGGTTGCAAGGCAAGCTTAGTAACAAAGCATAGCCGTCTATATCCCCCTAAAGCAGGGAATTTGCTTCGTCACGCCTTATCGGCATCAGCTGGTTGATTGGCTTCTCGGCTTCTCCCTCAAAGGCACCAATTTCCCCTCCAGGGTTGCTTTTCCTAGCTTGAGGGAACAACCAGGGACTCCCAGTAACTGAGCAGGTCCCTGGAGCGATTTGGCCAAAGGCCATCTCCTTTTGTACGTTCATACCATCAAGTCCAGGATGCAGACCAAGGAGAGGACAGTCGGGCCCTGAGGCTTATGAGGGTCTTGATGGCGCCTTCCTCAGAGGGCAATGCTCGCCACACCTTCCCACTGGGTGAGTGGAAACGTACATTGGTAACCGCCACTAGAAAGCGCTGTATCCCAGTCCCTAAAAAACTAAGGAGAATGCGACCCTATATTTCTGCTGTCCCACTCCTGTGCGTCCGCCTGCCGATGCAGGGGACACGGGTTCGTGCCCCGGTCCGGGAGGATCCCACGTGCCGCGGAGCGGCTGGGCCCGTGAGCCATGGCCGCTGAGCCTGTGCGTCCGGAGCCTGTGCTCCGCAACGGGAGAGGCCACAACAGTGAGAGGCCCGTGGACCGCAAAAAAAAAAAAAAAAGAAAACACATGCACCCCAACGTTCATTGCCGCACTATTTACAATCGCCAAGACACAGAAACTACCAAATAGTCCAGCGAGTGATGAATACATAAAAAGGAGGTGCCACGTGTGTACAAGGGCCTGTTAGTCAGCCAGGAAAAAGAATGAAATAATGCCCTGAGAAGCACTATGGGTGAACCAGGGATGCCAAAACACTGAGTGAAGTCAGTCAGACAGAGGAGGACCAGTATCATATGAGAGCACTTACAGGAGGAACGGAAACATACATACAACTGAACTAGTTACAAACCAGAAGCAGACTCAGCGACTTTCAAAATACACCTAGGGTTACCAACAAAGAAAGGTGGCGAGGAGATACAAGTCAGGCGGTTCGCATGGAACCGTACGCAGTAACCTACCTATAAACACGTACATAAAACACGCGCTCGGCAAGGACTACCGTACAACACCAGGACCTCTACTCGACGTTCTGCAATAACCTATGTGGAAAAGGAACCCGCAAAACACTAGGTATATTACATGTGTAAGTGAATCAGCTTGCTGTGCACCTACACCAAACACCACTTTGGAAATCAACTCTAGTGCCACATAACATCAGAATTAAGCTAAAAAAGAAAGTACAAGGAAAGAATTGGGTACGCTTTCTGGCTCTGGCCTCGGTGATATGCGCTGGTGTCACATCACCGCAGCCTGAGCAGCCTAGGGTCCCAAGGGTGCACTGAGGCGGAGCGCAGAGACGTGCGTAGGATGTGTCTGCAAAGGCACCCCCTTGAAGCTGTAGTGTCTCTGCCTTTCTGGGTGGAACCAAAACTTCGGAATCTAGGTGGGCCCTCCTAGAGCTGAAAGGAAGCCGAGTGCACCCAAACCGTGGCGGAACGTCTGGGCTGCAGGAGACTCCAAAAGTGACCGAGCCTCCACGGCTGCTGCCGGTGGAGTTCCCACGTCCAGCCTCCTTGCCAGGACTCACCCCACCTGCACACCGCAGCACCCCCAGCAGGGTGCTTTAGCCAGGGTTCGGAATTTTCGGGGCGTGAAGCTTAACGGGGAAGAGATAGGGACACACAGGCCCTTGGGTGTTGCCTCTGGCACCTTCCCCTCTAATTCACAGCCCAGTAAGATGAATTTTCTTAAAGCTTTTGGTTGCCAAAGAGCCAGAGTTGGGCACGAAGAAATGCTGCCGCCTTGTGGACGTTTCCCGCAACAACACCTTTACAACCGGTGCCTGAGGGCACCTCATATTCACAAAGCCTGTGGGGCTTTTAGTGACACGTGTCCTCCAAAATGACCTGGGTTAGGTAACAGAAAAAAAATTCCATCCCAAACACACAGACTTTCAAGAAGCCAAATTTCAAAAGGGAAAGTTTACTCACACTGTTTAAGAAATAATAATTCACACCACGACAAGATGCAGAACATGGCTCATTATTGGACAGATGCAAATGCAAAGTGTAACGCGGCATCGCCTCCCAGCAGGCAGAGTGGCCAACATCAGCAAGTCTACAAACAATCGATGGGGACTGAGTGTGGAGAAAAGGGAACCTTCCCACTCGGTGACTGGAAATGTCCTTTGATAACCGCCACTAGAAAACACTGTATCCCAGTTCCTAGAAAACTAAAGAGAAAGAGTCGCTACACTTCTGCAGTCCACTACTGGGCGTTACTCGGGAAAATGCATAATTCAAAAAGACACATGCACCCCAACGTTCATTTCGGGACTATTTACAATCGTCAAGACAAAACACTAGGTACATTACATGTGTAAGTGAATCAGCTTGCTGTGCACCTACACCAAACACCACTTTGGAAATCAACTCTAGTGCCACATAACATCAGAATTAAGCTAAAAAAGAAAGTACAAGGAAAGAATTGGGTACGCTTTCTGGCTCTGGCCTCGGTGATATGCGCTGGTGTCACATCACCGCAGCCTGAGCAGCCTAGGGTCCCAAGGGTGCACTGAGGCGGAGCGCAGAGACGTGCGTAGGATGTGTCTGCAAAGGCACCCCCTTGAAGCTGTAGTGTCTCTGCCTTTCTGGGTGGAACCAAAACTTCGGAATCTAGGTGGGCCCTCCTAGAGCTGAAAGGAAGCCGAGTGCACCCAAACCGTGGCGGAACGTCTGGGCTGCAGGAGACTCCAAAAGTGACCGAGCCTCCACGGCTGCTGCCGGTGGAGTTCCCACGTCCAGCCTCCTTGCCAGGACTCACCCCACCTGCACACCGCAGCACCCCCAGCAGGGTGCTTTAGCCAGGGTTCGGAATTTTCGGGGCGTGAAGCTTAACGGGGAAGAGATAGGGACACACAGGCCCTTGGGTGTTGCCTCTGGCACCTTCCCCTCTAATTCACAGCCCAGTAAGATGAATTTTCTTAAAGCTTTTGGTTGCCAAAGAACCAGAGTTGGGCACGAAGAAATGCTGCCGCCTTGTGGACGTTTCCCGTAACAACAACATTACAAGCGGCGTTTCAGGGCAACTCGTATTTACGAAGCCTGTAGGGCTTTTAATGACACGTGTCCTCAAAAATGACCTGGGTTTGTAATCGAAAAAATATTCGAAACACACAGACTTTCAAGAAACCAAATCTCAAGAGGGAAAGGTTACTCACACTGTTTAAAAAACAAAACATTACACACCACGACAAGATGCAGAACATCGCTCATTATTGGAGAAATAAAAATCCAAAGTGTAACGAGGCATCGCCTCCCAGCAGGCAGAGTGGCCAGCCTCAAAAAGTCTACAAACAATCGATGGGGACTGAGTGTGGAGAAAAGGGAACCTTCCTGCCGCCAGCCGCGGCGGGTCCTCAAAGTGCAGCAACAACCGACGAGAGGGGGTAGGGAACGGAACGCACCAAGGTACGGGATCAGAAGGGCACAGACAACTGATGGTTGCAAGGCAAGCTTAGTAACAAAGCATAGCCGTCTATATCCCCCTAAAGCAGGGAATTTGCTTCGTCACGCCTTATCGGCATCAGCTGGTTGATTGGCTTCTCGGCTTCTCCCTCAAAGGCACCAATTTCCCCTCCAGGGTTGCTTTTCCTAGCTTGAGGGAACAACCAGGGACTCCCAGTAACTGAGCAGGTCCCTGGAGCGATTTGGCCAAAGGCCATCTCCTTTTGTACGTTCATACCATCAAGTCCAGGATGCAGACCAAGGAGAGGACAGTCGGGCCCTGAGGCTTATGAGGGTCTTGATGGCGCCTTCCTCAGAGGGCAATGCTCGCCACACCTTCCCACTGGGTGAGTGGAAACGTACATTGGTAACCGCCACTAGAAAGCGCTGTATCCCAGTCCCTAAAAAACTAAGGAGAATGCGACCCTATATTTCTGCTGTCCCACTCCTGTGCGTCCGCCTGCCGATGCAGGGGACACGGGTTCGTGCCCCGGTCCGGGAGGATCCCACGTGCCGCGGAGCGGCTGGGCCCGTGAGCCATGGCCGCTGAGCCTGTGCGTCCGGAGCCTGTGCTCCGCAACGGGAGAGGCCACAACATTGAGAGGCCCGTGGACCGCAAAAAAAAAAAAAAAAGAAAACACATGCACCCCAACGTTCATTGCCGCACTATTTACAATCGCCAAGACACAGAAACTACCAAATAGTCCAGCGAGTGATGAATACATAAAAAGGAGGTGCCACGTGTGTACAAGGGCCTGTTAGTCAGCCAGGAAAAAGAATGAAATAATGCCCTGAGAAGCACTATGGGTGAACCAGGGATGCCAAAACACTGAGTGAAGTCAGTCAGACAGAGGAGGACCAGTATCATATGAGAGCACTTACAGGAGGAACGGAAACATACATACAACTGAACTAGTTACAAACCAGAAGCAGACTCAGCGACTTTCAAAATACACCTAGGGTTACCAACAAAGAAAGGTGGCGAGGAGATACAAGTCAGGCGGTTCGCATGGAACCGTACGCAGTAACCTACCTATAAACACGTACATAAAACACGCGCTCGGCAAGGACTACCGTACAACACCAGGACCTCTACTCGACGTTCTGCAATAACCTATGTGGAAAAGGAACCCGCAAAACACTAGGTATATTACATGTGTAAGTGAATCAGCTTGCTGTGCACCTACACCAAACACCACTTTGGAAATCAACTCTAGTGCCACATAACATCAGAATTAAGCTAAAAAAGAAAGTACAAGGAAAGAATTGGGTACGCTTTCTGGCTCTGGCCTCGGTGATATGCGCTGGTGTCACATCACCGCAGCCTGAGCAGCCTAGGGTCCCAAGGGTGCACTGAGGCGGAGCGCAGAGACGTGCGTAGGATGTGTCTGCAAAGGCACCCCCTTGAAGCTGTAGTGTCTCTGCCTTTCTGGGTGGAACCAAAACTTCGGAATCTAGGTGGGCCCTCCTAGAGCTGAAAGGAAGCCGAGTGCACCCAAACCGTGGCGGAACGTCTGGGCTGCAGGAGACTCCAAAAGTGACCGAGCCTCCACGGCTGCTGCCGGTGGAGTTCCCACGTCCAGCCTCCTTGCCAGGACTCACCCCACCTGCACACCGCAGCACCCCCAGCAGGGTGCTTTAGCCAGGGTTCGGAATTTTCGGGGCGTGAAGCTTAACGGGGAAGAGATAGGGACACACAGGCCCTTGGGTGTTGCCTCTGGCACCTTCCCCTCTAATTCACAGCCCAGTAAGATGAATTTTCTTAAAGCTTTTGGTTGCCAAAGAACCAGAGTTGGGCACGAAGAAATGCTGCCGCCTTGTGGACGTTTCCCGTAACAACAACATTACAAGCGGCGTTTCAGGGCAACTCGTATTTACGAAGCCTGTAGGGCTTTTAATGACACGTGTCCTCAAAAATGACCTGGGTTTGTAATCGAAAAAATATTCGAAACACACAGACTTTCAAGAAACCAAATCTCAAGAGGGAAAGGTTACTCACACTGTTTAAAAAACAAAACATTACACACCACGACAAGATGCAGAACATCGCTCATTATTGGAGAAATAAAAATCCAAAGTGTAACGAGGCATCGCCTCCCAGCAGGCAGAGTGGCCAGCCTCAAAAAGTCTACAAACAATCGATGGGGACTGAGTGTGGAGAAAAGGGAACCTTCCTGCCGCCAGCCGCGGCGGGTCCTCAAAGTGCAGCAACAACCGACGAGAGGGGGTAGGGAACGGAACGCACCAAGGTACGGGATCAGAAGGGCACAGACAACTGATGGTTGCAAGGCAAGCTTAGTAACAAAGCATAGCCGTCTATATCCCCCTAAAGCAGGGAATTTGCTTCGTCACGCCTTATCGGCATCAGCTGGTTGATTGGCTTCTCGGCTTCTCCCTCAAAGGCACCAATTTCCCCTCCAGGGTTGCTTTTCCTAGCTTGAGGGAACAACCAGGGACTCCCAGTAACTGAGCAGGTCCCTGGAGCGATTTGGCCAAAGGCCATCTCCTTTTGTACGTTCATACCATCAAGTCCAGGATGCAGGCCAAGGAGAGGACAGTCGGGCCCTGAGGCTTATGAGGGTCTTGATGGCGCCTTCCTCAGAGGGCAATGCTCGCCACACCTTCCCACTGGGTGAGTGGAAACGTACATTGGTAACCGCCACTAGAAAGCGCTGTATCCCAGTCCCTAAAAAACTAAGGAGAATGCGACCCTATATTTCTGCTGTCCCACTCCTGTGCGTCCGCCTGCCGATGCAGGGGACACGGGTTCGTGCCCCGGTCCGGGAGGATCCCACGTGCCGCGGAGCGGCTGGGCCCGTGAGCCATGGCCGCTGAGCCTGTGCGTCCGGAGCCTGTGCTCCGCAACGGGAGAGGCCACAACAGTGAGAGGCCCGTGGACCGCAAAAAAAAAAAAAAAAGAAAACATATGCACCCCAACGTTCATTGCCGCACTATTTACAATCGCCAAGACACAGAAACTACCAAATAGTCCAGCGAGTGATGAATACATAAAAAGGAGGTGCCACGTGTGTACAAGGGCCTGTTAGTCAGCCAGGAAAAAGAATGAAATAATGCCCTGAGAAGCACTATGGGTGAACCAGGGATGCCAAAACACTGAGTGAAGTCAGTCAGACAGAGGAGGACCAGTATCATATGAGAGCACTTACAGGAGGAACGGAAACATACATACAACTGAACTAGTTACAAACCAGAAGCGGACTCAGCGACTTTCAAAATACACCTAGGGTTACCAACAAAGAAAGGTGGCGAGGAGATACAAGTCAGGCGGTTCGCATGGAACCGTACGCAGTAACCTACCTATAAACACGTACATAAAACACGCGCTCGGCAAGGACTACCGTACAACACCAGGACCTCTACTCGACGTTCTGCAATAACCTATGTGGAAAAGGAACCCGCAAAACACTAGGTATATTACATGTGTAAGTGAATCAGCTTGCTGTGCACCTACACCAAACACCACTTTGGAAATCAACTCTAGTGCCACATAACATCAGAATTAAGCTAAAAAAGAAAGTACAAGGAAAGAATTGGGTACGCTTTCTGGCTCTGGCCTCGGTGATATGCGCTGGTGTCACATCACCGCAGCCTGAGCAGCCTAGGGTCCCAAGGGTGCACTGAGGCGGAGCGCAGAGACGTGCGTAGGATGTGTCTGCAAAGGCACCCCCTTGAAGCTGTAGTGTCTCTGCCTTTCTGGGTGGAACCAAAACTTCGGAATCTAGGTGGGCCCTCCTAGAGCTGAAAGGAAGCCGAGTGCACCCAAACCGTGGCGGAACGTCTGGGCTGCAGGAGACTCCAAAAGTGACCGAGCCTCCACGGCTGCTGCCGGTGGAGTTCCCACGTCCAGCCTCCTTGCCAGGACTCACCCCACCTGCACACCGCAGCACCCCCAGCAGGGTGCTTTAGCCAGGGTTCGGAATTTTCGGGGCGTGAAGCTTAACGGGGAAGA
Source organism: Kogia breviceps (assembly GCF_026419965.1). Lineage (NCBI taxonomy): Eukaryota > Metazoa > Chordata > Mammalia > Artiodactyla > Physeteridae > Kogia > Kogia breviceps. The sequence goes on along the minus strand of NC_081319.1, from coordinate 3,724,814 downwards.
GATAGGGACACACAGGCCCTTGGGTGTTGCCTCTGGCACCTTCCCCTCTAATTCACAGCCCAGTAAGATGAATTTTCTTAAAGCTTTTGGTTGCCAAAGAGCCAGAGTTGGGCACGAAGAAATGCTGCCGCCTTGTGGACGTTTCCCGCAACAACACCTTTACAACCGGTGCCTGAGGGCACCTCATATTCACAAAGCCTGTGGGGCTTTTAGTGACACGTGTCCTCCAAAATGACCTGGGTTAGGTAACAGAAGAAAAATTCCATCCCAAACACACAGACTTTCAAGAAGCCAAATTTCAAAAGGGAAAGTTTACTCACACTGTTTAAGAAATAATAATTCACACCACGACAAGATGCAGAACATGGCTCATTATTGGACAGATGCAAATGCAAAGTGTAACGAGGCATCGCCTCCCAGCAGGCAGAGTGGCCAACATCAGCAAGTCTACAAACAATCGATGGGGACTGAGTGTGGAGAAAAGGGAACCTTCCCACTCGGTGACTGGAAATGTCCTTTGATAACCGCCACTAGAAAACACTGTATCCCAGTTCCTAGAAAACTAAAGAGAAAGAGTCGCTACACTTCTGCAGTCCACTACTGGGCGTTACTCGGGAAAATGCATAATTCAAAAAGACACATGCACCCCAACGTTCATTTCGGGACTATTTACAATCGTCAAGACAAAACACTAGGTACATTACATGTGTAAGTGAATCAGCTTGCTGTGCACCTACACCAAACACCACTTTGGAAATCAACTCTAGTGCCACATAACATCAGAATTAAGCTAAAAAAGAAAGTACAAGGAAAGAATTGGGCACGCTTTCTGGCTCTGGCCTCGGTGATATGCGCTGGTGTCACATCACCGCAGCCTGAGCAGCCTAGGGTCCCAAGGGTGCACTGAGGCGGAGCGCAGAGACGTGCGTAGGATGTGTCTGCAAAGGCACCCCCTTGAAGCTGTAGTGTCTCTGCCTTTCTGGGTGGAACCAAAACTTCGGAATCTAGGTGGGCCCTCCTAGAGCTGAAAGGAAGCCGAGTGCACCCAAACCGTGGCGGAACGTCTGGGCTGCAGGAGACTCCAAAAGTGACCGAGCCTCCACGGCTGCTGCCGGTGGAGTTCCCACGTCCAGCCTCCTTGCCAGGACTCACCCCACCTGCACACCGCAGCACCCCCAGCAGGGTGCTTTAGCCAGGGTTCGGAATTTTCGGGGCGTGAAGCTTAACGGGGAAGAGATAGGGACACACAGGCCCTTGGGTGTTGCCTCTGGCACCTTCCCCTCTAATTCACAGCCCAGTAAGATGAATTTTCTTAAAGCTTTTGGTTGCCAAAGAACCAGAGTTGGGCACGAAGAAATGCTGCCGCCTTGTGGACGTTTCCCGTAACAACAACATTACAAGCGGCGTTTCAGGGCAACTCGTATTTACGAAGCCTGTAGGGCTTTTAATGACACGTGTCCTCAAAAATGACCTGGGTTTGTAATCGAAAAAATATTCGAAACACACAGACTTTCAAGAAACCAAATCTCAAGAGGGAAAGGTTACTCACACTGTTTAAAAAACAAAACATTACACACCACGACAAGATGCAGAACATCGCTCATTATTGGAGAAATAAAAATCCAAAGTGTAACGAGGCATCGCCTCCCAGCAGGCAGAGTGGCCAGCCTCAAAAAGTCTACAAACAATCGATGGGGACTGAGTGTGGAGAAAAGGGAACCTTCCTGCCGCCAGCCGCGGCGGGTCCTCAAAGTGCAGCAACAACCGACGAGAGGGGGTAGGGAACGGAACGCACCAAGGTACGGGATCAGAAGGGCACAGACAACTGATGGTTGCAAGGCAAGCTTAGTAACAAAGCATAGCCGTCTATATCCCCCTAAAGCAGGGAATTTGCTTCGTCACGCCTTATCGGCATCAGCTGGTTGATTGGCTTCTCGGCTTCTCCCTCAAAGGCACCAATTTCCCCTCCAGGGTTGCTTTTCCTAGCTTGAGGGAACAACCAGGGACTCCCAGTAACTGAGCAGGTCCCTGGAGCGATTTGGCCAAAGGCCATCTCCTTTTGTACGTTCATACCATCAAGTCCAGGATGCAGACCAAGGAGAGGACAGTCGGGCCCTGAGGCTTATGAGGGTCTTGATGGCGCCTTCCTCAGAGGGCAATGCTCGCCACACCTTCCCACTGGGTGAGTGGAAACGTACATTGGTAACCGCCACTAGAAAGCGCTGTATCCCAGTCCCTAAAAAACTAAGGAGAATGCGACCCTATATTTCTGCTGTCCCACTCCTGTGCGTCCGCCTGCCGATGCAGGGGACACGGGTTCGTGCCCCGGTCCGGGAGGATCCCACGTGCCGCGGAGCGGCTGGGCCCGTGAGCCATGGCCGCTGAGCCTGTGCGTCCGGAGCCTGTGCTCCGCAACGGGAGAGGCCACAACAGTGAGAGGCCCGTGGACCGCAAAAAAAAAAAAAAAAAGAAAACACATGCACCCCAACGTTCATTGCCGCACTATTTACAATCGCCAAGACACAGAAACTACCAAATAGTCCAGCGAGTGATGAATACATAAAAAGGAGGTGCCACGTGTGTACAAGGGCCTGTTAGTCAGCCAGGAAAAAGAATGAAATAATGCCCTGAGAAGCACTATGGGTGAACCAGGGATGCCAAAACACTGAGTGAAGTCAGTCAGACAGAGGAGGACCAGTATCATATGATAGCACTTACAGGAGGAACGGAAACATACATACAACTGAACTAGTTACAAACCAGAAGCAGACTCAGCGACTTTCAAAATACACCTAGGGTTACCAACAAAGAAAGGTGGCGAGGAGATACAAGTCAGGCGGTTCGCATGGAACCGTACGCAGTAACCTACCTATAAACACGTACATAAAACACGCGCTCGGCAAGGACTACCGTACAACACCAGGACCTCTACTCGACGTTCTGCAATAACCTATGTGGAAAAGGAACCCGCAAAACACTAGGTATATTACATGTGTAAGTGAATCAGCTTGCTGTGCACCTACACCAAACACCACTTTGGAAATCAACTCTAGTGCCACATAACATCAGAATTAAGCTAAAAAAGAAAGTACAAGGAAAGAATTGGGTACGCTTTCTGGCTCTGGCCTCGGTGATATGCGCTGGTGTCACATCACCGCAGCCTGAGCAGCCTAGGGTCCCAAGGGTGCACTGAGGCGGAGCGCAGAGACGTGCGTAGGATGTGTCTGCAAAGGCACCCCCTTGAAGCTGTAGTGTCTCTGCCTTTCTGGGTGGAACCAAAACTTCGGAATCTAGGTGGGCCCTCCTAGAGCTGAAAGGAAGCCGAGTGCACCCAAACCGTGGCGGAACGTCTGGGCTGCAGGAGACTCCAAAAGTGACCGAGCCTCCACGGCTGCTGCCGGTGGAGTTCCCACGTCCAGCCTCCTTGCCAGGACTCACCCCACCTGCACACCGCAGCACCCCCAGCAGGGTGCTTTAGCCAGGGTTCGGAATTTTCGGGGCGTGAAGCTTAACGGGGAAGAGATAGGGACACACAGGCCCTTGGGTGTTGCCTCTGGCACCTTCCCCTCTAATTCACAGCCCAGTAAGATGAATTTTCTTAAAGCTTTTGGTTGCCAAAGAGCCAGAGTTGGGCACGAAGAAATGCTGCCGCCTTGTGGACGTTTCCCGCAACAACACCTTTACAACCGGTGCCTGAGGGCACCTCATATTCACAAAGCCTGTGGGGCTTTTAGTGACACGTGTCCTCCAAAATGACCTGGGTTAGGTAACAGAAGAAAAATTCCATCCCAAACACACAGACTTTCAAGAAGCCAAATTTCAAAAGGGAAAGTTTACTCACACTGTTTAAGAAATAATAATTCACACCACGACAAGATGCAGAACATGGCTCATTATTGGACAGATGCAAATGCAAAGTGTAACGAGGCATCGCCTCCCAGCAGGCAGAGTGGCCAACATCAGCAAGTCTACAAACAATCGATGGGGACTGAGTGTGGAGAAAAGGGAACCTTCCCACTCGGTGACTGGAAATGTCCTTTGATAACCGCCACTAGAAAACACTGTATCCCAGTTCCTAGAAAACTAAAGAGAAAGAGTCGCTACACTTCTGCAGTCCACTACTGGGCGTTACTCGGGAAAATGCATAATTCAAAAAGACACATGCACCCCAACGTTCATTTCGGGACTATTTACAATCGTCAAGACAAAACACTAGGTATATTACATGTGTAAGTGAATCAGCTTGCTGTGCACCTACACCAAACACCACTTTGGAAATCAACTCTAGTGCCACATAACATCAGAATTAAGCTAAAAAAGAAAGTACAAGGAAAGAATTGGGTACGCTTTCTGGCTCTGGCCTCGGTGATATGCGCTGGTGTCACATCACCGCAGCCTGAGCAGCCTAGGGTCCCAAGGGTGCACTGAGGCGGAGCGCAGAGACGTGCGTAGGATGTGTCTGCAAAGGCACCCCCTTGAAGCTGTAGTGTCTCTGCCTTTCTGGGTGGAACCAAAACTTCGGAATCTAGGTGGGCCCTCCTAGAGCTGAAAGGAAGCCGAGTGCACCCAAACCGTGGCGGAACGTCTGGGCTGCAGGAGACTCCAAAAGTGACCGAGCCTCCACGGCTGCTGCCGGTGGAGTTCCCACGTCCAGCCTCCTTGCCAGGACTCACCCCACCTGCACACCGCAGCACCCCCAGCAGGGTGCTTTAGCCAGGGTTCGGAATTTTCGGGGCGTGAAGCTTAACGGGGAAGAGATAGGGACACACAGGCCCTTGGGTGTTGCCTCTGGCACCTTCCCCTCTAATTCACAGCCCAGTAAGATGAATTTTCTTAAAGCTTTTGGTTGCCAAAGAACCAGAGTTGGGCACGAAGAAATGCTGCCGCCTTGTGGACGTTTCCCGTAACAACAACATTACAAGCGGCGTTTCAGGGCAACTCGTATTTACGAAGCCTGTAGGGCTTTTAATGACACGTGTCCTCAAAAATGACCTGGGTTTGTAATCGAAAAAATATTCGAAACACACAGACTTTCAAGAAACCAAATCTCAAGAGGGAAAGGTTACTCACACTGTTTAAAAAACAAAACATTACACACCACGACAAGATGCAGAACATCGCTCATTATTGGAGAAATAAAAATCCAAAGTGTAACGAGGCATCGCCTCCCAGCAGGCAGAGTGGCCAGCCTCAAAAAGTCTACAAACAATCGATGGGGACTGAGTGTGGAGAAAAGGGAACCTTCCTGCCGCCAGCCGCGGCGGGTCCTCAAAGTGCAGCAACAACCGACGAGAGGGGGTAGGGAACGGAACCCACCAAGGTACGGGATCAGAAGGGCACAGACAACTGATGGTTGCAAGGCAAGCTTAGTAACAAAGCATAGCCGTCTATATCCCCCTAAAGCAGGGAATTTGCTTCGTCACGCCTTATCGGCATCAGCTGGTTGATTGGCTTCTCGGCTTCTCCCTCAAAGGCACCAATTTCCCCTCCAGGGTTGCTTTTCCTAGCTTGAGGGAACAACCAGGGACTCCCAGTAACTGAGCAGGTCCCTGGAGCGATTTGGCCAAAGGCCATCTCCTTTTGTACGTTCATACCATCAAGTCCAGGATGCAGACCAAGGAGAGGACAGTCGGGCCCTGAGGCTTATGAGGGTCTTGATGGCGCCTTCCTCAGAGGGCAATGCTCGCCACACCTTCCCACTGGGTGAGTGGAAACGTACATTGGTAACCGCCACTAGAAAGCGCTGTATCCCAGTCCCTAAAAAACTAAGGAGAATGCGACCCTATATTTCTGCTGTCCCACTCCTGTGCGTCCGCCTGCCGATGCAGGGGACACGGGTTCGTGCCCCGGTCCGGGAGGATCCCACGTGCCGCGGAGCGGCTGGGCCCGTGAGCCATGGCCGCTGAGCCTGTGCGTCCGGAGCCTGTGCTCCGCAACGGGAGAGGCCACAACAGTGAGAGGCCCGTGGACCGCAAAAAAAAAAAAAAAAAAAAGAAAACACATGCACCCCAACGTTCATTGCCGCACTATTTACAATCGCCAAGACACAGAAACTACCAAATAGTCCAGCGAGTGATGAATACATAAAAAGGAGGTGCCACGTGTGTACAAGGGCCTGTTAGTCAGCCAGGAAAAAGAATGAAATAATGCCCTGAGAAGCACTATGGGTGAACCAGGGATGCCAAAACACTGAGTGAAGTCAGTCAGACAGAGGAGGACCAGTATCATATGAGAGCACTTACAGGAGGAACGGAAACATACATACAACTGAACTAGTTACAAACCAGAAGCAGACTCAGCGACTTTCAAAATACACCTAGGGTTACCAACAAAGAAAGGTGGCGAGGAGATACAAGTCAGGCGGTGCGTGTGGAACCGTACGCAGTAACCTACCTATAAACACGTACATAAAACACGCGCTCGGCAAGGACTACCGTACAACACCAGGACCTCTACTCGACGTTCTGCAATAACCTATGTGGAAAAGGAACCCGCAAAACACTAGGTATATTACATGTGTAAGTGAATCAGCTTGCTGTGCACCTACACCAAACACCACTTTGGAAATCAACTCTAGTGCCACATAACATCAGAATTAAGCTAAAAAAGAAAGTACAAGGAAAGAATTGGGTACGCTTTCTGGCTCTGGCCTCGGTGATATGCGCTGGTGTCACATCACCGCAGCCTGAGCAGCCTAGGGTCCCAAGGGTGCACTGAGGCGGAGCGCAGAGACGTGCGTAGGATGTGTCTGCAAAGGCACCCCCTTGAAGCTGTAGTGTCTCTGCCTTTCTGGGTGGAACCAAAACTTCGGAATCTAGGTGGGCCCTCCTAGAGCTGAAAGGAAGCCGAGTGCACCCAAACCGTGGCGGAACGTCTGGGCTGCAGGAGACTCCAAAAGTGACCGAGCCTCCACGGCTGCTGCCGGTGGAGTTCCCACGTCCAGCCTCCTTGCCAGGACTCACCCCACCTGCACACCGCAGCACCCCCAGCAGGGTGCTTTAGCCAGGGTTCGGAATTTTCGGGGCGTGAAGCTTAACGGGGAAGAGATAGGGACACACAGGCCCTTGGGTGTTGCCTCTGGCACCTTCCCCTCTAATTCACAGCCCAGTAAGATGAATTTTCTTAAAGCTTTTGGTTGCCAAAGAACCAGAGTTGGGCACGAAGAAATGCTGCCGCCTTGTGGACGTTTCCCGTAACAACAACATTACAAGCGGCGTTTCAGGGCAACTCGTATTTACGAAGCCTGTAGGGCTTTTAATGACACGTGTCCTCAAAAATGACCTGGGTTTGTAATCGAAAAAATATTCGAAACACACAGACTTTCAAGAAACCAAATCTCAAGAGGGAAAGGTTACTCACACTGTTTAAAAAACAAAACATTACACACCACGACAAGATGCAGAACATCGCTCATTATTGGAGAAATAAAAATCCAAAGTGTAACGAGGCATCGCCTCCCAGCAGGCAGAGTGGCCAGCCTCAAAAAGTCTACAAACAATCGATGGGGACTGAGTGTGGAGAAAAGGGAACCTTCCTGCCGCCAGCCGCGGCGGGTCCTCAAAGTGCAGCAACAACCGACGAGAGGGGGTAGGGAACGGAACGCACCAAGGTACGGGATCAGAAGGGCACAGACAACTGATGGTTGCAAGGCAAGCTTAGTAACAAAGCATAGCCGTCTATATCCCCCTAAAGCAGGGAATTTGCTTCGTCACGCCTTATCGGCATCAGCTGGTTGATTGGCTTCTCGGCTTCTCCCTCAAAGGCACCAATTTCCCCTCCAGGGTTGCTTTTCCTAGCTTGAGGGAACAACCAGGGACTCCCAGTAACTGAGCAGGTCCCTGGAGCGATTTGGCCAAAGGCCATCTCCTTTTGTACGTTCATACCATCAAGTCCAGGATGCAGACCAAGGAGAGGACAGTCGGGCCCTGAGGCTTATGAGGGTCTTGATGGCGCCTTCCTCAGAGGGCAATGCTCGCCACACCTTCCCACTGGGTGAGTGGAAACGTACATTGGTAACCGCCACTAGAAAGCGCTGTATCCCAGTCCCTAAAAAACTAAGGAGAATGCGACCCTATATTTCTGCTGTCCCACTCCTGTGCGTCCGCCTGCCGATGCAGGGGACACGGGTTCGTGCCCCGGTCCGGGAGGATCCCACGTGCCGCGGAGCGGCTGGGCCCGTGAGCCATGGCCGCTGAGCCTGTGCGTCCGGAGCCTGTGCTCCGCAACGGGAGAGGCCACAACAGTGAGAGGCCCGTGGACCGCAAAAAAAAAAAAAAAAAGAAAACACATGCACCCCAACGTTCATTGCCGCACTATTTACAATCGCCAAGACACAGAAACTACCAAATAGTCCAGCGAGTGATGAATACATAAAAAGGAGGTGCCACGTGTGTACAAGGGCCTGTTAGTCAGCCAGGAAAAAGAATGAAATAATGCCCTGAGAAGCACTATGGGTGAACCAGGGATGCCAAAACACTGAGTGAAGTCAGTCAGACAGAGGAGGACCAGTATCATATGATAGCACTTACAGGAGGAACGGAAACATACATACAACTGAACTAGTTACAAACCAGAAGCAGACTCAGCGACTTTCAAAATACACCTAGGGTTACCAACAAAGAAAGGTGGCGAGGAGATACAAGTCAGGCGGTTCGCATGGAACCGTACGCAGTAACCTACCTATAAACACGTACATAAAACACGCGCTCGGCAAGGACTACCGTACAACACCAGGACCTCTACTCGACGTTCTGCAATAACCTATGTGGAAAAGGAACCCGCAAAACACTAGGTATATTACATGTGTAAGTGAATCAGCTTGCTGTGCACCTACACCAAACACCACTTTGGAAATCAACTCTAGTGCCACATAACATCAGAATTAAGCTAAAAAAGAAAGTACAAGGAAAGAATTGGGTACGCTTTCTGGCTCTGGCCTCGGTGATATGCGCTGGTGTCACATCACCGCAGCCTGAGCAGCCTAGGGTCCCAAGGGTGCACTGAGGCGGAGCGCAGAGACGTGCGTAGGATGTGTCTGCAAAGGCACCCCCTTGAAGCTGTAGTGTCTCTGCCTTTCTGGGTGGAACCAAAACTTCGGAATCTAGGTGGGCCCTCCTAGAGCTGAAAGGAAGCCGAGTGCACCCAAACCGTGGCGGAACGTCTGGGCTGCAGGAGACTCCAAAAGTGACCGAGCCTCCACGGCTGCTGCCGGTGGAGTTCCCACGTCCAGCCTCCTTGCCAGGACTCACCCCACCTGCACACCGCAGCACCCCCAGCAGGGTGCTTTAGCCAGGGTTCGGAATTTTCGGGGCGTGAAGCTTAACGGGGAAGAGATAGGGACACACAGGCCCTTGGGTGTTGCCTCTGGCACCTTCCCCTCTAATTCACAGCCCAGTAAGATGAATTTTCTTAAAGCTTTTGGTTGCCAAAGAGCCAGAGTTGGGCACGAAGAAATGCTGCCGCCTTGTGGACGTTTCCCGCAACAACACCTTTACAACCGGTGCCTGAGGGCACCTCATATTCACAAAGCCTGTGGGGCTTTTAGTGACACGTGTCCTCCAAAATGACCTGGGTTAGGTAACAGAAGAAAAATTCCATCCCAAACACACAGACTTTCAAGAAGCCAAATTTCAAAAGGGAAAGTTTACTCACACTGTTTAAGAAATAATAATTCACACCACGACAAGATGCAGAACATGGCTCATTATTGGACAGATGCAAATGCAAAGTGTAACGAGGCATCGCCTCCCAGCAGGCAGAGTGGCCAACATCAGCAAGTCTACAAACAATCGATGGGGACTGAGTGTGGAGAAAAGGGAACCTTCCCACTTGGTGACTGGAAATGTCCTTTGATAACCGCCACTAGAAAACACTGTATCCCAGTTCCTAGAAAACTAAAGAGAAAGAGTCGCTACACTTCTGCAGTCCACTACTGGGCGTTACTCGGGAAAATGCATAATTCAAAAAGACACATGCACCCCAACGTTCATTTCGGGACTATTTACAATCGTCAAGACAAAACACTAGGTACATTACATGTGTAAGTGAATCAGCTTGCTGTGCACCTACACCAAACACCACTTTGGAAATCAACTCTAGTGCCACATAACATCAGAATTAAGCTAAAAAAGAAAGTACAAGGAAAGAATTGGGCACGCTTTCTGGCTCTGGCCTCGGTGATATGCGCTGGTGTCACATCACCGCAGCCTGAGCAGCCTAGGGTCCCAAGGGTGCACTGAGGCGGAGCGCAGAGACGTGCGTAGGATGTGTCTGCAAAGGCACCCCCTTGAAGCTGTAGTGTCTCTGCCTTTCTGGGTGGAACCAAAACTTCGGAATCTAGGTGGGCCCTCCTAGAGCTGAAAGGAAGCCGAGTGCACCCAGACCGTGGCGGAACGTCTGGGCTGCAGGAGACTCCAAAAGTGACCGAGCCTCCACGGCTGCTGCCGGTGGAGTTCCCACGTCCAGCCTCCTTGCCAGGACTCACCCCACCTGCACACCGCAGCACCCCCAGCAGGGTGCTTTAGCCAGGGTTCGGAATTTTCGGGGCGTGAAGCTTAACGGGGAAGAGATAGGGACACACAGGCCCTTGGGTGTTGCCTCTGGCACCTTCCCCTCTAATTCACAGCCCAGTAAGATGAATTTTCTTAAAGCTTTTGGTTGCCAAAGAACCAGAGTTGGGCACGAAGAAATGCTGCCGCCTTGTGGACGTTTCCCGTAACAACAACATTACAAGCGGCGTTTCAGGGCAACTCGTATTTACGAAGCCTGTAGGGCTTTTAATGACACGTGTCCTCAAAAATGACCTGGGTTTGTAATCGAAAAAATATTCGAAACACACAGACTTTCAAGAAACCAAATCTCAAGAGGGAAAGGTTACTCACACTGTTTAAAAAACAAAACATTACACACCACGACAAGATGCAGAACATCGCTCATTATTGGAGAAATAAAAATCCAAAGTGTAACGAGGCATCGCCTCCCAGCAGGCAGAGTGGCCAGCCTCAAAAAGTCTACAAACAATCGATGGGGACTGAGTGTGGAGAAAAGGGAACCTTCCTGCCGCCAGCCGCGGCGGGTCCTCAAAGTGCAGCAACAACCGACGAGAGGGGGTAGGGAACGGAACGCACCAAGGTACGGGATCAGAAGGGCACAGACAACTGATGGTTGCAAGGCAAGCTTAGTAACAAAGCATAGCCGTCTATATCCCCCTAAAGCAGGGAATTTGCTTCGTCACGCCTTATCGGCATCAGCTGGTTGATTGGCTTCTCGGCTTCTCCCTCAAAGGCACCAATTTCCCCTCCAGGGTTGCTTTTCCTAGCTTGAGGGAACAACCAGGGACTCCCAGTAACTGAGCAGGTCCCTGGAGCGATTTGGCCAAAGGCCATCTCCTTTTGTACGTTCATACCATCAAGTCCAGGATGCAGACCAAGGAGAGGACAGTCGGGCCCTGAGGCTTATGAGGGTCTTGATGGCGCCTTCCTCAGAGGGCAATGCTCGCCACACCTTCCCACTGGGTGAGTGGAAACGTACATTGGTAACCGCCACTAGAAAGCGCTGTATCCCAGTCCCTAAAAAACTAAGGAGAATGCGACCCTATATTTCTGCTGTCCCACTCCTGTGCGTCCGCCTGCCGATGCAGGGGACACGGGTTCGTGCCCCGGTCCGGGAGGATCCCACGTGCCGCGGAGCGGCTGGGCCCGTGAGCCATGGCCGCTGAGCCTGTGCGTCCGGAGCCTGTGCTCCGCAACGGGAGAGGCCACAACAGTGAGAGGCCCGTGGACCGCAAAAAAAAAAAAAAAAGAAAACACATGCACCCCAACGTTCATTGCCGCACTATTTACAATCGCCAAGACACAGAAACTACCAAATAGTCCAGCGAGTGATGAATACATAAAAAGGAGGTGCCACGTGTGTACAAGGGCCTGTTAGTCAGCCAGGAAAAAGAATGAAATAATGCCCTGAGAAGCACTATGGGTGAACCAGGGATGCCAAAACACTGAGTGAAGTCAGTCAGACAGAGGAGGACCAGTATCATATGATAGCACTTACAGGAGGAACGGAAACATACATACAACTGAACTAGTTACAAACCAGAAGCAGACTCAGCGACTTTCAAAATACACCTAGGGTTACCAACAAAGAAAGGTGGCGAGGAGATACAAGTCAGGCGGTTCGCATGGAACCGTACGCAGTAACCTACCTATAAACACGTACATAAAACACGCGCTCGGCAAGGACTACCGTACAACACCAGGACCTCTACTCGACGTTCTGCAATAACCTATGTGGAAAAGGAACCCGCAAAACACTAGGTATATTACATGTGTAAGTGAATCAGCTTGCTGTGCACCTACACCAAACACCACTTTGGAAATCAACTCTAGTGCCACATAACATCAGAATTAAGCTAAAAAAGAAAGTACAAGGAAAGAATTGGGTACGCTTTCTGGCTCTGGCCTCGGTGATATGCGCTGGTGTCACATCACCGCAGCCTGAGCAGCCTAGGGTCCCAAGGGTGCACTGAGGCGGAGCGCAGAGACGTGCGTAGGATGTGTCTGCAAAGGCACCCCCTTGAAGCTGTAGTGTCTCTGCCTTTCTGGGTGGAACCAAAACTTCGGAATCTAGGTGGGCCCTCCTAGAGCCGAAAGGAAGCCGAGTGCACCCAAACCGTGGCGGAACGTCTGGGCTGCAGGAGACTCCAAAAGTGACCGAGCCTCCACGGCTGCTGCCGGTGGAGTTCCCACGTCCAGCCTCCTTGCCAGGACTCACCCCACCTGCACACCGCAGCACCCCCAGCAGGGTGCTTTAGCCAGGGTTCGGAATTTTCGGGGCGTGAAGCTTAACGGGGAAGAGATAGGGACACACAGGCCCTTGGGTGTTGCCTCTGGCACCTTCCCCTCTAATTCACAGCCCAGTAAGATGAATTTTCTTAAAGCTTTTGGTTGCCAAAGAGCCAGAGTTGGGCACGAAGAAATGCTGCCGCCTTGTGGACGTTTCCCGCAACAACACCTTTACAACCGGTGCCTGAGGGCACCTCATATTCACAAAGCCTGTGGGGCTTTTAGTGACACGTGTCCTCCAAAATGACCTGGGTTAGGTAACAGAAAAAAAATTCCATCCCAAACACACAGACTTTCAAGAAGCCAAATTTCAAAAGGGAAAGTTTACTCACACTGTTTAAGAAATAATAATTCACACCACGACAAGATGCAGAACATGGCTCATTATTGGACAGATGCAAATGCAAAGTGTAACGAGGCATCGCCTCCCAGCAGGCAGAGTGGCCAACATCAGCAAGTCTACAAACAATCGATGGGGACTGAGTGTGGAGAAAAGGGAACCTTCCCACTCGGTGACTGGAAATGTCCTTTGATAACCGCCACTAGAAAACACTGTATCCCAGTTCCTAGAAAACTAAAGAGAAAGAGTCGCTACACTTCTGCAGTCCACTACTGGGCGTTACTCGGGAAAATGCATAATTCAAAAAGACACATGCACCCCAACGTTCATTTCGGGACTATTTACAATCGTCAAGACAAAACACTAGGTACATTACATGTGTAAGTGAATCAGCTTGCTGTGCACCTACACCAAACACCACTTTGGAAATCAACTCTAGTGCCACATAACATCAGAATTAAGCTAAAAAAGAAAGTACAAGGAAAGAATTGGGTACGCTTTCTGGCTCTGGCCTCGGTGATATGCGCTGGTGTCACATCACCGCAGCCTGAGCAGCCTAGGGTCCCAAGGGTGCACTGAGGCGGAGCGCAGAGACGTGCGTAGGATGTGTCTGCAAAGGCACCCCCTTGAAGCTGTAGTGTCTCTGCCTTTCTGGGTGGAACCAAAACTTCGGAATCTAGGTGGGCCCTCCTAGAGCTGAAAGGAAGCCGAGTGCACCCAAACCGTGGCGGAACGTCTGGGCTGCAGGAGACTCCAAAAGTGACCGAGCCTCCACGGCTGCTGCCGGTGGAGTTCCCACGTCCAGCCTCCTTGCCAGGACTCACCCCACCTGCACACCGCAGCACCCCCAGCAGGGTGCTTTAGCCAGGGTTCGGAATTTTCGGGGCGTGAAGCTTAACGGGGAAGAGATAGGGACACACAGGCCCTTGGGTGTTGCCTCTGGCACCTTCCCCTCTAATTCACAGCCCAGTAAGATGAATTTTCTTAAAGCTTTTGGTTGCCAAAGAGCCAGAGTTGGGCACGAAGAAATGCTGCCGCCTTGTGGACGTTTCCCGCAACAACACCTTTACAACCGGTGCCTGAGGGCACCTCATATTCACAAAGCCTGTGGGGCTTTTAGTGACACGTGTCCTCCAAAATGACCTGGGTTAGGTAACAGAAGAAAAATTCCATCCCAAACACACAGACTTTCAAGAAGCCAAATTTCAAAAGGGAAAGTTTACTCACACTGTTTAAGAAATAATAATTCACACCACGACAAGATGCAGAACATGGCTCATTATTGGACAGATGCAAATGCAAAGTGTAACGAGGCATCGCCTCCCAGCAGGCAGAGTGGCCAACATCAGCAAGTCTACAAACAATCGATGGGGACTGAGTGTGGAGAAAAGGGAACCTTCCCACTCGGTGACTGGAAATGTCCTTTGATAACCGCCACTAGAAAACACTGTATCCCAGTTCCTAGAAAACTAAAGAGAAAGAGTCGCTACACTTCTGCAGTCCACTACTGGGCGTTACTCGGGAAAATGCATAATTCAAAAAGACACATGCACCCCAACGTTCATTTCGGGACTATTTACAATCGTCAAGACAAAACACTAGGTACATTACATGTGTAAGTGAATCAGCTTGCTGTGCACCTACACCAAACACCACTTTGGAAATCAACTCTAGTGCCACATAACATCAGAATTAAGCTAAAAAAGAAAGTACAAGGAAAGAATTGGGCACGCTTTCTGGCTCTGGCCTCGGTGATATGCGCTGGTGTCACATCACCGCAGCCTGAGCAGCCTAGGGTCCCAAGGGTGCACTGAGGCGGAGCGCAGAGACGTGCGTAGGATGTGTCTGCAAAGGCACCCCCTTGAAGCTGTAGTGTCTCTGCCTTTCTGGGTGGAACCAAAACTTCGGAATCTAGGTGGGCCCTCCTAGAGCTGAAAGGAAGCCGAGTGCACCCAGACCGTGGCGGAACGTCTGGGCTGCAGGAGACTCCAAAAGTGACCGAGCCTCCACGGCTGCTGCCGGTGGAGTTCCCACGTCCAGCCTCCTTGCCAGGACTCACCCCACCTGCACACCGCAGCACCCCCAGCAGGGTGCTTTAGCCAGGGTTCGGAATTTTCGGGGCGTGAAGCTTAACGGGGAAGAGATAGGGACACACAGGCCCTTGGGTGTTGCCTCTGGCACCTTCCCCTCTAATTCACAGCCCAGTAAGATGAATTTTCTTAAAGCTTTTGGTTGCCAAAGAACCAGAGTTGGGCACGAAGAAATGCTGCCGCCTTGTGGACGTTTCCCGTAACAACAACATTACAAGCGGCGTTTCAGGGCAACTCGTATTTACGAAGCCTGTAGGGCTTTTAATGACACGTGTCCTCAAAAATGACCTGGGTTTGTAATCGAAAAAATATTCGAAACACACAGACTTTCAAGAAACCAAATCTCAAGAGGGAAAGGTTACTCACACTGTTTAAAAAACAAAACATTACACACCACGACAAGATGCAGAACATCGCTCATTATTGGAGAAATAAAAATCCAAAGTGTAACGAGGCATCGCCTCCCAGCAGGCAGAGTGGCCAGCCTCAAAAAGTCTACAAACAATCGATGGGGACTGAGTGTGGAGAAAAGGGAACCTTCCTGCCGCCAGCCGCGGCGGGTCCTCAAAGTGCAGCAACAACCGACGAGAGGGGGTAGGGAACGGAACGCACCAAGGTACGGGATCAGAAGGGCACAGACAACTGATGGTTGCAAGGCAAGCTTAGTAACAAAGCATAGCCGTCTATATCCCCCTAAAGCAGGGAATTTGCTTCGTCACGCCTTATCGGCATCAGCTGGTTGATTGGCTTCTCGGCTTCTCCCTCAAAGGCACCAATTTCCCCTCCAGGGTTGCTTTTCCTAGCTTGAGGGAACAACCAGGGACTCCCAGTAACTGAGCAGGTCCCTGGAGCGATTTGGCCAAAGGCCATCTCCTTTTGTACGTTCATACCATCAAGTCCAGGATGCAGACCAAGGAGAGGACAGTCGGGCCCTGAGGCTTATGAGGGTCTTGATGGCGCCTTCCTCAGAGGGCAATGCTCGCCACACCTTCCCACTGGGTGAGTGGAAACGTACATTGGTAACCGCCACTAGAAAGCGCTGTATCCCAGTCCCTAAAAAACTAAGGAGAATGCGACCCTATATTTCTGCTGTCCCACTCCTGTGCGTCCGCCTGCCGATGCAGGGGACACGGGTTCGTGCCCCGGTCCGGGAGGATCCCACGTGCCGCGGAGCGGCTGGGCCCGTGAGCCATGGCCGCTGAGCCTGTGCGTCCGGAGCCTGTGCTCCGCAACGGGAGAGGCCACAACAGTGAGAGGCCCGTGGACCGCAAAAAAAAAAAAAAAAAGAAAACACATGCACCCCAACGTTCATTGCCGCACTATTTACAATCGCCAAGACACAGAAACTACCAAATAGTCCAGCGAGTGATGAATACATAAAAAGGAGGTGCCACGTGTGTACAAGGGCCTGTTAGTCAGCCAGGAAAAAGAATGAAATAATGCCCTGAGAAGCACTATGGGTGAACCAGGGATGCCAAAACACTGAGTGAAGTCAGTCAGACAGAGGAGGACCAGTATCATATGATAGCACTTACAGGAGGAACGGAAACATACATACAACTGAACTAGTTACAAACCAGAAGCAGACTCAGCGACTTTCAAAATACACCTAGGGTTACCAACAAAGAAAGGTGGCGAGGAGATACAAGTCAGGCGGTTCGCATGGAACCGTACGCAGTAACCTACCTATAAACACGTACATAAAACACGCGCTCGGCAAGGACTACCGTACAACACCAGGACCTCTACTCGACGTTCTGCAATAACCTATGTGGAAAAGGAACCCGCAAAACACTAGGTATATTACATGTGTAAGTGAATCAGCTTGCTGTGCACCTACACCAAACACCACTTTGGAAATCAACTCTAGTGCCACATAACATCAGAATTAAGCTAAAAAAGAAAGTACAAGGAAAGAATTGGGTACGCTTTCTGGCTCTGGCCTCGGTGATATGCGCTGGTGTCACATCACCGCAGCCTGAGCAGCCTAGGGTCCCAAGGGTGCACTGAGGCGGAGCGCAGAGACGTGCGTAGGATGTGTCTGCAAAGGCACCCCCTTGAAGCTGTAGTGTCTCTGCCTTTCTGGGTGGAACCAAAACTTCGGAATCTAGGTGGGCCCTCCTAGAGCTGAAAGGAAGCCGAGTGCACCCAAACCGTGGCGGAACGTCTGGGCTGCAGGAGACTCCAAAAGTGACCGAGCCTCCACGGCTGCTGCCGGTGGAGTTCCCACGTCCAGCCTCCTTGCCAGGACTCACCCCACCTGCACACCGCAGCACCCCCAGCAGGGTGCTTTAGCCAGGGTTCGGAATTTTCGGGGCGTGAAGCTTAACGGGGAAGAGATAGGGACACACAGGCCCTTGGGTGTTGCCTCTGGCACCTTCCCCTCTAATTCACAGCCCAGTAAGATGAATTTTCTTAAAGCTTTTGGTTGCCAAAGAGCCAGAGTTGGGCACGAAGAAATGCTGCCGCCTTGTGGACGTTTCCCGCAACAACACCTTTACAACCGGTGCCTGAGGGCACCTCATATTCACAAAGCCTGTGGGGCTTTTAGTGACACGTGTCCTCCAAAATGACCTGGGTTAGGTAACAGAAAAAAAATTCCATCCCAAACACACAGACTTTCAAGAAGCCAAATTTCAAAAGGGAAAGTTTACTCACACTGTTTAAGAAATAATAATTCACACCACGACAAGATGCAGAACATGGCTCATTATTGGACAGATGCAAATGCAAAGTGTAACGAGGCATCGCCTCCCAGCAGGCAGAGTGGCCAACATCAGCAAGTCTACAAACAATCGATGGGGACTGAGTGTGGAGAAAAGGGAACCTTCCCACTCGGTGACTGGAAATGTCCTTTGATAACCGCCACTAGAAAACACTGTATCCCAGTTCCTAGAAAACTAAAGAGAAAGAGTCGCTACACTTCTGCAGTCCACTACTGGGCGTTACTCGGGAAAATGCATAATTCAAAAAGACACATGCACCCCAACGTTCATTTCGGGACTATTTACAATCGTCAAGACAAAACACTAGGTACATTACATGTGTAAGTGAATCAGCTTGCTGTGCACCTACACCAAACACCACTTTGGAAATCAACTCTAGTGCCACATAACATCAGAATTAAGCTAAAAAAGAAAGTACAAGGAAAGAATTGGGTACGCTTTCTGGCTCTGGCCTCGGTGATATGCGCTGGTGTCACATCACCGCAGCCTGAGCAGCCTAGGGTCCCAAGGGTGCACTGAGGCGGAGCGCAGAGACGTGCGTAGGATGTGTCTGCAAAGGCACCCCCTTGAAGCTGTAGTGTCTCTGCCTTTCTGGGTGGAACCAAAACTTCGGAATCTAGGTGGGCCCTCCTAGAGCTGAAAGGAAGCCGAGTGCACCCAAACCGTGGCGGAACGTCTGGGCTGCAGGAGACTCCAAAAGTGACCGAGCCTCCACGGCTGCTGCCGGTGGAGTTCCCACGTCCAGCCTCCTTGCCAGGACTCACCCCACCTGCACACCGCAGCACCCCCAGCAGGGTGCTTTAGCCAGGGTTCGGAATTTTCGGGGCGTGAAGCTTAACGGGGAAGAGATAGGGACACACAGGCCCTTGGGTGTTGCCTCTGGCACCTTCCCCTCTAATTCACAGCCCAGTAAGATGAATTTTCTTAAAGCTTTTGGTTGCCAAAGAACCAGAGTTGGGCACGAAGAAATGCTGCCGCCTTGTGGACGTTTCCCGTAACAACAACATTACAAGCGGCGTTTCAGGGCAACTCGTATTTACGAAGCCTGTAGGGCTTTTAATGACACGTGTCCTCAAAAATGACCTGGGTTTGTAATCGAAAAAATATTCGAAACACACAGACTTTCAAGAAACCAAATCTCAAGAGGGAAAGGTTACTCACACTGTTTAAAAAACAAAACATTACACACCACGACAAGATGCAGAACATCGCTCATTATTGGAGAAATAAAAATCCAAAGTGTAACGAGGCATCGCCTCCCAGCAGGCAGAGTGGCCAGCCTCAAAAAGTCTACAAACAATCGATGGGGACTGAGTGTGGAGAAAAGGGAACCTTCCTGCCGCCAGCCGCGGCGGGTCCTCAAAGTGCAGCAACAACCGACGAGAGGGGGTAGGGAACGGAACGCACCAAGGTACGGGATCAGAAGGGCACAGACAACTGATGGTTGCAAGGCAAGCTTAGTAACAAAGCATAGCCGTCTATATCCCCCTAAAGCAGGGAATTTGCTTCGTCACGCCTTATCGGCATCAGCTGGTTGATTGGCTTCTCGGCTTCTCCCTCAAAGGCACCAATTTCCCCTCCAGGGTTGCTTTTCCTAGCTTGAGGGAACAACCAGGGACTCCCAGTAACTGAGCAGGTCCCTGGAGCGATTTGGCCAAAGGCCATCTCCTTTTGTACGTTCATACCATCAAGTCCAGGATGCAGACCAAGGAGAGGACAGTCGGGCCCTGAGGCTTATGAGGGTCTTGATGGCGCCTTCCTCAGAGGGCAATGCTCGCCACACCTTCCCACTGGGTGAGTGGAAACGTACATTGGTAACCGCCACTAGAAAGCGCTGTATCCCAGTCCCTAAAAAACTAAGGAGAATGCGACCCTATATTTCTGCTGTCCCACTCCTGTGCGTCCGCCTGCCGATGCAGGGGACACGGGTTCGTGCCCCGGTCCGGGAGGATCCCACGTGCCGCGGAGCGGCTGGGCCCGTGAGCCATGGCCGCTGAGCCTGTGCGTCCGGAGCCTGTGCTCCGCAACGGGAGAGGCCACAACATTGAGAGGCCCGTGGACCGCAAAAAAAAAAAAAAAAGAAAACACATGCACCCCAACGTTCATTGCCGCACTATTTACAATCGCCAAGACACAGAAACTACCAAATAGTCCAGCGAGTGATGAATACATAAAAAGGAGGTGCCACGTGTGTACAAGGGCCTGTTAGTCAGCCAGGAAAAAGAATGAAATAATGCCCTGAGAAGCACTATGGGTGAACCAGGGATGCCAAAACACTGAGTGAAGTCAGTCAGACAGAGGAGGACCAGTATCATATGAGAGCACTTACAGGAGGAACGGAAACATACATACAACTGAACTAGTTACAAACCAGAAGCAGACTCAGCGACTTTCAAAATACACCTAGGGTTACCAACAAAGAAAGGTGGCGAGGAGATACAAGTCAGGCGGTTCGCATGGAACCGTACGCAGTAACCTACCTATAAACACGTACATAAAACACGCGCTCGGCAAGGACTACCGTACAACACCAGGACCTCTACTCGACGTTCTGCAATAACCTATGTGGAAAAGGAACCCGCAAAACACTAGGTATATTACATGTGTAAGTGAATCAGCTTGCTGTGCACCTACACCAAACACCACTTTGGAAATCAACTCTAGTGCCACATAACATCAGAATTAAGCTAAAAAAGAAAGTACAAGGAAAGAATTGGGTACGCTTTCTGGCTCTGGCCTCGGTGATATGCGCTGGTGTCACATCACCGCAGCCTGAGCAGCCTAGGGTCCCAAGGGTGCACTGAGGCGGAGCGCAGAGACGTGCGTAGGATGTGTCTGCAAAGGCACCCCCTTGAAGCTGTAGTGTCTCTGCCTTTCTGGGTGGAACCAAAACTTCGGAATCTAGGTGGGCCCTCCTAGAGCTGAAAGGAAGCCGAGTGCACCCAAACCGTGGCGGAACGTCTGGGCTGCAGGAGACTCCAAAAGTGACCGAGCCTCCACGGCTGCTGCCGGTGGAGTTCCCACGTCCAGCCTCCTTGCCAGGACTCACCCCACCTGCACACCGCAGCACCCCCAGCAGGGTGCTTTAGCCAGGGTTCGGAATTTTCGGGGCGTGAAGCTTAACGGGGAAGAGATAGGGACACACAGGCCCTTGGGTGTTGCCTCTGGCACCTTCCCCTCTAATTCACAGCCCAGTAAGATGAATTTTCTTAAAGCTTTTGGTTGCCAAAGAACCAGAGTTGGGCACGAAGAAATGCTGCCGCCTTGTGGACGTTTCCCGTAACAACAACATTACAAGCGGCGTTTCAGGGCAACTCGTATTTACGAAGCCTGTAGGGCTTTTAATGACACGTGTCCTCAAAAATGACCTGGGTTTGTAATCGAAAAAATATTCGAAACACACAGACTTTCAAGAAACCAAATCTCAAGAGGGAAAGGTTACTCACACTGTTTAAAAAACAAAACATTACACACCACGACAAGATGCAGAACATCGCTCATTATTGGAGAAATAAAAATCCAAAGTGTAACGAGGCATCGCCTCCCAGCAGGCAGAGTGGCCAGCCTCAAAAAGTCTACAAACAATCGATGGGGACTGAGTGTGGAGAAAAGGGAACCTTCCTGCCGCCAGCCGCGGCGGGTCCTCAAAGTGCAGCAACAACCGACGAGAGGGGGTAGGGAACGGAACGCACCAAGGTACGGGATCAGAAGGGCACAGACAACTGATGGTTGCAAGGCAAGCTTAGTAACAAAGCATAGCCGTCTATATCCCCCTAAAGCAGGGAATTTGCTTCGTCACGCCTTATCGGCATCAGCTGGTTGATTGGCTTCTCGGCTTCTCCCTCAAAGGCACCAATTTCCCCTCCAGGGTTGCTTTTCCTAGCTTGAGGGAACAACCAGGGACTCCCAGTAACTGAGCAGGTCCCTGGAGCGATTTGGCCAAAGGCCATCTCCTTTTGTACGTTCATACCATCAAGTCCAGGATGCAGACCAAGGAGAGGACAGTCGGGCCCTGAGGCTTATGAGGGTCTTGATGGCGCCTTCCTCAGAGGGCAATGCTCGCCACACCTTCCCACTGGGTGAGTGGAAACGTACATTGGTAACCGCCACTAGAAAGCGCTGTATCCCAGTCCCTAAAAAACTAAGGAGAATGCGACCCTATATTTCTGCTGTCCCACTCCTGTGCGTCCGCCTGCCGATGCAGGGGACACGGGTTCGTGCCCCGGTCCGGGAGGATCCCACGTGCCGCGGAGCGGCTGGGCCCGTGAGCCATGGCCGCTGAGCCTGTGCGTCCGGAGCCTGTGCTCCGCAACGGGAGAGGCCACAACAGTGAGAGGCCCGTGGACCGCAAAAAAAAAAAAAAAAGAAAACATATGCACCCCAACGTTCATTGCCGCACTATTTACAATCGCCAAGACACAGAAACTACCAAATAGTCCAGCGAGTGATGAATACATAAAAAGGAGGTGCCACGTGTGTACAAGGGCCTGTTAGTCAGCCAGGAAAAAGAATGAAATAATGCCCTGAGAAGCACTATGGGTGAACCAGGGATGCCAAAACACTGAGTGAAGTCAGTCAGACAGAGGAGGACCAGTATCATATGAGAGCACTTACAGGAGGAACGGAAACATACATACAACTGAACTAGTTACAAACCAGAAGCGGACTCAGCGACTTTCAAAATACACCTAGGGTTACCAACAAAGAAAGGTGGCGAGGAGATACAAGTCAGGCGGTTCGCATGGAACCGTACGCAGTAACCTACCTATAAACACGTACATAAAACACGCGCTCGGCAAGGACTACCGTACAACACCAGGACCTCTACTCGACGTTCTGCAATAACCTATGTGGAAAAGGAACCCGCAAAACACTAGGTATATTACATGTGTAAGTGAATCAGCTTGCTGTGCACCTACACCAAACACCACTTTGGAAATCAACTCTAGTGCCACATAACATCAGAATTAAGCTAAAAAAGAAAGTACAAGGAAAGAATTGGGTACGCTTTCTGGCTCTGGCCTCGGTGATATGCGCTGGTGTCACATCACCGCAGCCTGAGCAGCCTAGGGTCCCAAGGGTGCACTGAGGCGGAGCGCAGAGACGTGCGTAGGATGTGTCTGCAAAGGCACCCCCTTGAAGCTGTAGTGTCTCTGCCTTTCTGGGTGGAACCAAAACTTCGGAATCTAGGTGGGCCCTCCTAGAGCTGAAAGGAAGCCGAGTGCACCCAAACCGTGGCGGAACGTCTGGGCTGCAGGAGACTCCAAAAGTGACCGAGCCTCCACGGCTGCTGCCGGTGGAGTTCCCACGTCCAGCCTCCTTGCCAGGACTCACCCCACCTGCACACCGCAGCACCCCCAGCAGGGTGCTTTAGCCAGGGTTCGGAATTTTCGGGGCGTGAAGCTTAACGGGGAAGAGATAGGGACACACAGGCCCTTGGGTGTTGCCTCTGGCACCTTCCCCTCTAATTCACAGCCCAGTAAGATGAATTTTCTTAAAGCTTTTGGTTGCCAAAGAGCCAGAGTTGGGCACGAAGAAATGCTGCCGCCTTGTGGACGTTTCCCGCAACAACACCTTTACAACCGGTGCCTGAGGGCACCTCATATTCACAAAGCCTGTGGGGCTTTTAGTGACACGTGTCCTCCAAAATGACCTGGGTTAGGTAACAGAAAAAAAATTCCATCCCAAACACACAGACTTTCAAGAAGCCAAATTTCAAAAGGGAAAGTTTACTCACACTGTTTAAGAAATAATAATTCACACCACGACAAGATGCAGAACATGGCTCATTATTGGACAGATGCAAATGCAAAGTGTAACGAGGCATCGCCTCCCAGCAGGCAGAGTGGCCAACATCAGCAAGTCTACAAACAATCGATGGGGACTGAGTGTGGAGAAAAGGGAACCTTCCCACTCGGTGACTGGAAATGTCCTTTGATAACCGCCACTAGAAAACACTGTATCCCAGTTCCTAGAAAACTAAAGAGAAAGAGTCGCTACACTTCTGCAGTCCACTACTGGGCGTTACTCGGGAAAATGCATAATTCAAAAAGACACATGCACCCCAACGTTCATTTCGGGACTATTTACAATCGTCAAGACAAAACACTAGGTACATTACATGTGTAAGTGAATCAGCTTGCTGTGCACCTACACCAAACACCACTTTGGAAATCAACTCTAGTGCCACATAACATCAGAATTAAGCTAAAAAAGAAAGTACAAGGAAAGAATTGGGTACGCTTTCTGGCTCTGGCCTCGGTGATATGCGCTGGTGTCACATCACCGCAGCCTGAGCAGCCTAGGGTCCCAAGGGTGCACTGAGGCGGAGCGCAGAGACGTGCGTAGGATGTGTCTGCAAAGGCACCCCCTTGAAGCTGTAGTGTCTCTGCCTTTCTGGGTGGAACCAAAACTTCGGAATCTAGGTGGGCCCTCCTAGAGCTGAAAGGAAGCCGAGTGCACCCAAACCGTGGCGGAACGTCTGGGCTGCAGGAGACTCCAAAAGTGACCGAGCCTCCACGGCTGCTGCCGGTGGAGTTCCCACGTCCAGCCTCCTTGCCAGGACTCACCCCACCTGCACACCGCAGCACCCCCAGCAGGGTGCTTTAGCCAGGGTTCGGAATTTTCGGGGCGTGAAGCTTAACGGGGAAGAGATAGGGACACACAGGCCCTTGGGTGTTGCCTCTGGCACCTTCCCCTCTAATTCACAGCCCAGTAAGATGAATTTTCTTAAAGCTTTTGGTTGCCAAAGAACCAGAGTTGGGCACGAAGAAATGCTGCCGCCTTGTGGACGTTTCCCGTAACAACAACATTACAAGCGGCGTTTCAGGGCAACTCGTATTTACGAAGCCTGTAGGGCTTTTAATGACACGTGTCCTCAAAAATGACCTGGGTTTGTAATCGAAAAAATATTCGAAACACACAGACTTTCAAGAAACCAAATCTCAAGAGGGAAAGGTTACTCACACTGTTTAAAAAACAAAACATTACACACCACGACAAGATGCAGAACATCGCTCATTATTGGAGAAATAAAAATCCAAAGTGTAACGAGGCATCGCCTCCCAGCAGGCAGAGTGGCCAGCCTCAAAAAGTCTACAAACAATCGATGGGGACTGAGTGTGGAGAAAAGGGAACCTTCCTGCCGCCAGCCGCGGCGGGTCCTCAAAGTGCAGCAACAACCGACGAGAGGGGGTAGGGAACGGAACGCACCAAGGTACGGGATCAGAAGGGCACAGACAACTGATGGTTGCAAGGCAAGCTTAGTAACAAAGCATAGCCGTCTATATCCCCCTAAAGCAGGGAATTTGCTTCGTCACGCCTTATCGGCATCAGCTGGTTGATTGGCTTCTCGGCTTCTCCCTCAAAGGCACCAATTTCCCCTCCAGGGTTGCTTTTCCTAGCTTGAGGGAACAACCAGGGACTCCCAGTAACTGAGCAGGTCCCTGGAGCGATTTGGCCAAAGGCCATCTCCTTTTGTACGTTCATACCATCAAGTCCAGGATGCAGACCAAGGAGAGGACAGTCGGGCCCTGAGGCTTATGAGGGTCTTGATGGCGCCTTCCTCAGAGGGCAATGCTCGCCACACCTTCCCACTGGGTGAGTGGAAACGTACATTGGTAACCGCCACTAGAAAGCGCTGTATCCCAGTCCCTAAAAAACTAAGGAGAATGCGACCCTATATTTCTGCTGTCCCACTCCTGTGCGTCCGCCTGCCGATGCAGGGGACACGGGTTCGTGCCCCGGTCCGGGAGGATCCCACGTGCCGCGGAGCGGCTGGGCCCGTGAGCCATGGCCGCTGAGCCTGTGCGTCCGGAGCCTGTGCTCCGCAACGGGAGAGGCCACAACAGTGAGAGGCCCGTGGACCGCAAAAAAAAAAAAAAAAGAAAACACATGCACCCCAACGTTCATTGCCGCACTATTTACAATCGCCAAGACACAGAAACTACCAAATAGTCCAGCGAGTGATGAATACATAAAAAGGAGGTGCCACGTGTGTACAAGGGCCTGTTAGTCAGCCAGGAAAAAGAATGAAATAATGCCCTGAGAAGCACTATGGGTGAACCAGGGATGCCAAAACACTGAGTGAAGTCAGTCAGACAGAGGAGGACCAGTATCATATGAGAGCACTTACAGGAGGAACGGAAACATACATACAACTGAACTAGTTACAAACCAGAAGCGGACTCAGCGACTTTCAAAATACACCTAGGGTTACCAACAAAGAAAGGTGGCGAGGAGATACAAGTCAGGCGGTTCGCATGGAACCGTACGCAGTAACCTACCTATAAACACGTACATAAAACACGCGCTCGGCAAGGACTACCGTACAACACCAGGACCTCTACTCGACGTTCTGCAATAACCTATGTGGAAAAGGAACCCGCAAAACACTAGGTATATTACATGTGTAAGTGAATCAGCTTGCTGTGCACCTACACCAAACACCACTTTGGAAATCAACTCTAGTGCCACATAACATCAGAATTAAGCTAAAAAAGAAAGTACAAGGAAAGAATTGGGTACGCTTTCTGGCTCTGGCCTCGGTGATATGCGCTGGTGTCACATCACCGCAGCCTGAGCAGCCTAGGGTCCCAAGGGTGCACTGAGGCGGAGCGCAGAGACGTGCGTAGGATGTGTCTGCAAAGGCACCCCCTTGAAGCTGTAGTGTCTCTGCCTTTCTGGGTGGAACCAAAACTTCGGAATCTAGGTGGGCCCTCCTAGAGCTGAAAGGAAGCCGAGTGCACCCAAACCGTGGCGGAACGTCTGGGCTGCAGGAGACTCCAAAAGTGACCGAGCCTCCACGGCTGCTGCCGGTGGAGTTCCCACGTCCAGCCTCCTTGCCAGGACTCACCCCACCTGCACACCGCAGCACCCCCAGCAGGGTGCTTTAGCCAGGGTTCGGAATTTTCGGGGCGTGAAGCTTAACGGGGAAGAGATAGGGACACACAGGCCCTTGGGTGTTGCCTCTGGCACCTTCCCCTCTAATTCACAGCCCAGTAAGATGAATTTTCTTAAAGCTTTTGGTTGCCAAAGAGCCAGAGTTGGGCACGAAGAAATGCTGCCGCCTTGTGGACGTTTCCCGCAACAACACCTTTACAACCGGTGCCTGAGGGCACCTCATATTCACAAAGCCTGTGGGGCTTTTAGTGACACGTGTCCTCCAAAATGACCTGGGTTAGGTAACAGAAGAAAAATTCCATCCCAAACACACAGACTTTCAAGAAGCCAAATTTCAAAAGGGAAAGTTTACTCACACTGTTTAAGAAATAATAATTCACACCACGACAAGATGCAGAACATGGCTCATTATTGGACAGATGCAAATGCAAAGTGTAACGAGGCATCGCCTCCCAGCAGGCAGAGTGGCCAACATCAGCAAGTCTACAAACAATCGATGGGGACTGAGTGTGGAGAAAAGGGAACCTTCCCACTCGGTGACTGGAAATGTCCTTTGATAACCGCCACTAGAAAACACTGTATCCCAGTTCCTAGAAAACTAAAGAGAAAGAGTCGCTACACTTCTGCAGTCCACTACTGGGCGTTACTCGGGAAAATGCATAATTCAAAAAGACACATGCACCCCAACGTTCATTTCGGGACTATTTACAATCGTCAAGACAAAACACTAGGTATATTACATGTGTAAGTGAATCAGCTTGCTGTGCACCTACACCAAACACCACTTTGGAAATCAACTCTAGTGCCACATAACATCAGAATTAAGCTAAAAAAGAAAGTACAAGGAAAGAATTGGGTACGCTTTCTGGCTCTGGCCTCGGTGATATGCGCTGGTGTCACATCACCGCAGCCTGAGCAGCCTAGGGTCCCAAGGGTGCACTGAGGCGGAGCGCAGAGACGTGCGTAGGATGTGTCTGCAAAGGCACCCCCTTGAAGCTGTAGTGTCTCTGCCTTTCTGGGTGGAACCAAAACTTCGGAATCTAGGTGGGCCCTCCTAGA
The DNA here is from genome assembly GCF_026419965.1 of Kogia breviceps. Classification (NCBI taxonomy): domain Eukaryota; kingdom Metazoa; phylum Chordata; class Mammalia; order Artiodactyla; family Physeteridae; genus Kogia; species Kogia breviceps. The sequence goes on along the minus strand of NC_081319.1, from coordinate 3,696,859 downwards.
GCTGAAAGGAAGCCGAGTGCACCCAAACCGTGGCGGAACGTCTGGGCTGCAGGAGACTCCAAAAGTGACCGAGCCTCCACGGCTGCTGCCGGTGGAGTTCCCACGTCCAGCCTCCTTGCCAGGACTCACCCCACCTGCACACCGCAGCACCCCCAGCAGGGTGCTTTAGCCAGGGTTCGGAATTTTCGGGGCGTGAAGCTTAACGGGGAAGAGATAGGGACACACAGGCCCTTGGGTGTTGCCTCTGGCACCTTCCCCTCTAATTCACAGCCCAGTAAGATGAATTTTCTTAAAGCTTTTGGTTGCCAAAGAACCAGAGTTGGGCACGAAGAAATGCTGCCGCCTTGTGGACGTTTCCCGTAACAACAACATTACAAGCGGCGTTTCAGGGCAACTCGTATTTACGAAGCCTGTAGGGCTTTTAATGACACGTGTCCTCAAAAATGACCTGGGTTTGTAATCGAAAAAATATTCGAAACACACAGACTTTCAAGAAACCAAATCTCAAGAGGGAAAGGTTACTCACACTGTTTAAAAAACAAAACATTACACACCACGACAAGATGCAGAACATCGCTCATTATTGGAGAAATAAAAATCCAAAGTGTAACGAGGCATCGCCTCCCAGCAGGCAGAGTGGCCAGCCTCAAAAAGTCTACAAACAATCGATGGGGACTGAGTGTGGAGAAAAGGGAACCTTCCTGCCGCCAGCCGCGGCGGGTCCTCAAAGTGCAGCAACAACCGACGAGAGGGGGTAGGGAACGGAACGCACCAAGGTACGGGATCAGAAGGGCACAGACAACTGATGGTTGCAAGGCAAGCTTAGTAACAAAGCATAGCCGTCTATATCCCCCTAAAGCAGGGAATTTGCTTCGTCACGCCTTATCGGCATCAGCTGGTTGATTGGCTTCTCGGCTTCTCCCTCAAAGGCACCAATTTCCCCTCCAGGGTTGCTTTTCCTAGCTTGAGGGAACAACCAGGGACTCCCAGTAACTGAGCAGGTCCCTGGAGCGATTTGGCCAAAGGCCATCTCCTTTTGTACGTTCATACCATCAAGTCCAGGATGCAGACCAAGGAGAGGACAGTCGGGCCCTGAGGCTTATGAGGGTCTTGATGGCGCCTTCCTCAGAGGGCAATGCTCGCCACACCTTCCCACTGGGTGAGTGGAAACGTACATTGGTAACCGCCACTAGAAAGCGCTGTATCCCAGTCCCTAAAAAACTAAGGAGAATGCGACCCTATATTTCTGCTGTCCCACTCCTGTGCGTCCGCCTGCCGATGCAGGGGACACGGGTTCGTGCCCCGGTCCGGGAGGATCCCACGTGCCGCGGAGCGGCTGGGCCCGTGAGCCATGGCCGCTGAGCCTGTGCGTCCGGAGCCTGTGCTCCGCAACGGGAGAGGCCACAACAGTGAGAGGCCCGTGGACCGCAAAAAAAAAAAAAAAAGAAAACACATGCACCCCAACGTTCATTGCCGCACTATTTACAATCGCCAAGACACAGAAACTACCAAATAGTCCAGCGAGTGATGAATACATAAAAAGGAGGTGCCACGTGTGTACAAGGGCCTGTTAGTCAGCCAGGAAAAAGAATGAAATAATGCCCTGAGAAGCACTATGGGTGAACCAGGGATGCCAAAACACTGAGTGAAGTCAGTCAGACAGAGGAGGACCAGTATCATATGAGAGCACTTACAGGAGGAACGGAAACATACATACAACTGAACTAGTTACAAACCAGAAGCGGACTCAGCGACTTTCAAAATACACCTAGGGTTACCAACAAAGAAAGGTGGCGAGGAGATACAAGTCAGGCGGTTCGCATGGAACCGTACGCAGTAACCTACCTATAAACACGTACATAAAACACGCGCTCGGCAAGGACTACCGTACAACACCAGGACCTCTACTCGACGTTCTGCAATAACCTATGTGGAAAAGGAACCCGCAAAACACTAGGTATATTACATGTGTAAGTGAATCAGCTTGCTGTGCACCTACACCAAACACCACTTTGGAAATCAACTCTAGTGCCACATAACATCAGAATTAAGCTAAAAAAGAAAGTACAAGGAAAGAATTGGGTACGCTTTCTGGCTCTGGCCTCGGTGATATGCGCTGGTGTCACATCACCGCAGCCTGAGCAGCCTAGGGTCCCAAGGGTGCACTGAGGCGGAGCGCAGAGACGTGCGTAGGATGTGTCTGCAAAGGCACCCCCTTGAAGCTGTAGTGTCTCTGCCTTTCTGGGTGGAACCAAAACTTCGGAATCTAGGTGGGCCCTCCTAGAGCTGAAAGGAAGCCGAGTGCACCCAAACCGTGGCGGAACGTCTGGGCTGCAGGAGACTCCAAAAGTGACCGAGCCTCCACGGCTGCTGCCGGTGGAGTTCCCACGTCCAGCCTCCTTGCCAGGACTCACCCCACCTGCACACCGCAGCACCCCCAGCAGGGTGCTTTAGCCAGGGTTCGGAATTTTCGGGGCGTGAAGCTTAACGGGGAAGAGATAGGGACACACAGGCCCTTGGGTGTTGCCTCTGGCACCTTCCCCTCTAATTCACAGCCCAGTAAGATGAATTTTCTTAAAGCTTTTGGTTGCCAAAGAGCCAGAGTTGGGCACGAAGAAATGCTGCCGCCTTGTGGACGTTTCCCGCAACAACACCTTTACAACCGGTGCCTGAGGGCACCTCATATTCACAAAGCCTGTGGGGCTTTTAGTGACACGTGTCCTCCAAAATGACCTGGGTTAGGTAACAGAAGAAAAATTCCATCCCAAACACACAGACTTTCAAGAAGCCAAATTTCAAAAGGGAAAGTTTACTCACACTGTTTAAGAAATAATAATTCACACCACGACAAGATGCAGAACATGGCTCATTATTGGACAGATGCAAATGCAAAGTGTAACGAGGCATCGCCTCCCAGCAGGCAGAGTGGCCAACATCAGCAAGTCTACAAACAATCGATGGGGACTGAGTGTGGAGAAAAGGGAACCTTCCCACTCGGTGACTGGAAATGTCCTTTGATAACCGCCACTAGAAAACACTGTATCCCAGTTCCTAGAAAACTAAAGAGAAAGAGTCGCTACACTTCTGCAGTCCACTACTGGGCGTTACTCGGGAAAATGCATAATTCAAAAAGACACATGCACCCCAACGTTCATTTCGGGACTATTTACAATCGTCAAGACAAAACACTAGGTATATTACATGTGTAAGTGAATCAGCTTGCTGTGCACCTACACCAAACACCACTTTGGAAATCAACTCTAGTGCCACATAACATCAGAATTAAGCTAAAAAAGAAAGTACAAGGAAAGAATTGGGTACGCTTTCTGGCTCTGGCCTCGGTGATATGCGCTGGTGTCACATCACCGCAGCCTGAGCAGCCTAGGGTCCCAAGGGTGCACTGAGGCGGAGCGCAGAGACGTGCGTAGGATGTGTCTGCAAAGGCACCCCCTTGAAGCTGTAGTGTCTCTGCCTTTCTGGGTGGAACCAAAACTTCGGAATCTAGGTGGGCCCTCCTAGAGCTGAAAGGAAGCCGAGTGCACCCAAACCGTGGCGGAACGTCTGGGCTGCAGGAGACTCCAAAAGTGACCGAGCCTCCACGGCTGCTGCCGGTGGAGTTCCCACGTCCAGCCTCCTTGCCAGGACTCACCCCACCTGCACACCGCAGCACCCCCAGCAGGGTGCTTTAGCCAGGGTTCGGAATTTTCGGGGCGTGAAGCTTAACGGGGAAGAGATAGGGACACACAGGCCCTTGGGTGTTGCCTCTGGCACCTTCCCCTCTAATTCACAGCCCAGTAAGATGAATTTTCTTAAAGCTTTTGGTTGCCAAAGAGCCAGAGTTGGGCACGAAGAAATGCTGCCGCCTTGTGGACGTTTCCCGCAACAACACCTTTACAACCGGTGCCTGAGGGCACCTCATATTCACAAAGCCTGTGGGGCTTTTAGTGACACGTGTCCTCCAAAATGACCTGGGTTAGGTAACAGAAGAAAAATTCCATCCCAAACACACAGACTTTCAAGAAGCCAAATTTCAAAAGGGAAAGTTTACTCACACTGTTTAAGAAATAATAATTCACACCACGACAAGATGCAGAACATGGCTCATTATTGGACAGATGCAAATGCAAAGTGTAACGAGGCATCGCCTCCCAGCAGGCAGAGTGGCCAACATCAGCAAGTCTACAAACAATCGATGGGGACTGAGTGTGGAGAAAAGGGAACCTTCCCACTCGGTGACTGGAAATGTACTTTGATAACCGCCACTAGAAAACACTGTATCCCAGTTCCTAGAAAACTAAAGAGAAAGAGTCGCTACACTTCTGCAGTCCACTACTGGGCGTTACTCGGGAAAATGCATAATTCAAAAAGACACATGCACCCCAACGTTCATTTCGGGACTATTTACAATCGTCAAGACAAAACACTAGGTATATTACATGTGTAAGTGAATCAGCTTGCTGTGCACCTACACCAAACACCACTTTGGAAATCAACTCTAGTGCCACATAACATCAGAATTAAGCTAAAAAAGAAAGTACAAGGAAAGAATTGGGTACGCTTTCTGGCTCTGGCCTCGGTGATATGCGCTGGTGTCACATCACCGCAGCCTGAGCAGCCTAGGGTCCCAAGGGTGCACTGAGGCGGAGCGCAGAGACGTGCGTAGGATGTGTCTGCAAAGGCACCCCCTTGAAGCTGTAGTGTCTCTGCCTTTCTGGGTGGAACCAAAACTTCGGAATCTAGGTGGGCCCTCCTAGAGCTGAAAGGAAGCCGAGTGCACCCAAACCGTGGCGGAACGTCTGGGCTGCAGGAGACTCCAAAAGTGACCGAGCCTCCACGGCTGCTGCCGGTGGAGTTCCCACGTCCAGCCTCCTTGCCAGGACTCACCCCACCTGCACACCGCAGCACCCCCAGCAGGGTGCTTTAGCCAGGGTTCGGAATTTTCGGGGCGTGAAGCTTAACGGGGAAGAGATAGGGACACACAGGCCCTTGGGTGTTGCCTCTGGCACCTTCCCCTCTAATTCACAGCCCAGTAAGATGAATTTTCTTAAAGCTTTTGGTTGCCAAAGAACCAGAGTTGGGCACGAAGAAATGCTGCCGCCTTGTGGACGTTTCCCGTAACAACAACATTACAAGCGGCGTTTCAGGGCAACTCGTATTTACGAAGCCTGTAGGGCTTTTAATGACACGTGTCCTCAAAAATGACCTGGGTTTGTAATCGAAAAAATATTCGAAACACACAGACTTTCAAGAAACCAAATCTCAAGAGGGAAAGGTTACTCACACTGTTTAAAAAACAAAACATTACACACCACGACAAGATGCAGAACATCGCTCATTATTGGAGAAATAAAAATCCAAAGTGTAACGAGGCATCGCCTCCCAGCAGGCAGAGTGGCCAGCCTCAAAAAGTCTACAAACAATCGATGGGGACTGAGTGTGGAGAAAAGGGAACCTTCCTGCCGCCAGCCGCGGCGGGTCCTCAAAGTGCAGCAACAACCGACGAGAGGGGGTAGGGAACGGAACCCACCAAGGTACGGGATCAGAAGGGCACAGACAACTGATGGTTGCAAGGCAAGCTTAGTAACAAAGCATAGCCGTCTATATCCCCCTAAAGCAGGGAATTTGCTTCGTCACGCCTTATCGGCATCAGCTGGTTGATTGGCTTCTCGGCTTCTCCCTCAAAGGCACCAATTTCCCCTCCAGGGTTGCTTTTCCTAGCTTGAGGGAACAACCAGGGACTCCCAGTAACTGAGCAGGTCCCTGGAGCGATTTGGCCAAAGGCCATCTCCTTTTGTACGTTCATACCATCAAGTCCAGGATGCAGACCAAGGAGAGGACAGTCGGGCCCTGAGGCTTATGAGGGTCTTGATGGCGCCTTCCTCAGAGGGCAATGCTCGCCACACCTTCCCACTGGGTGAGTGGAAACGTACATTGGTAACCGCCACTAGAAAGCGCTGTATCCCAGTCCCTAAAAAACTAAGGAGAATGCGACCCTATATTTCTGCTGTCCCACTCCTGTGCGTCCGCCTGCCGATGCAGGGGACACGGGTTCGTGCCCCGGTCCGGGAGGATCCCACGTGCCGCGGAGCGGCTGGGCCCGTGAGCCATGGCCGCTGAGCCTGTGCGTCCGGAGCCTGTGCTCCGCAACGGGAGAGGCCACAACAGTGAGAGGCCCGTGGACCGCAAAAAAAAAAAAAAAAAAGAAAACACATGCACCCCAACGTTCATTGCCGCACTATTTACAATCGCCAAGACACAGAAACTACCAAATAGTCCAGCGAGTGATGAATACATAAAAAGGAGGTGCCACGTGTGTACAAGGGCCTGTTAGTCAGCCAGGAAAAAGAATGAAATAATGCCCTGAGAAGCACTATGGGTGAACCAGGGATGCCAAAACACTGAGTGAAGTCAGTCAGACAGAGGAGGACCAGTATCATATGATAGCACTTACAGGAGGAACGGAAACATACATACAACTGAACTAGTTACAAACCAGAAGCAGACTCAGCGACTTTCAAAATACACCTAGGGTTACCAACAAAGAAAGGTGGCGAGGAGATACAAGTCAGGCGGTGCGCGTGGAACCGTACGCAGTAACCTACCTATAAACACGTACATAAAACACGCGCTCGGCAAGGACTACCGTACAACACCAGGACCTCTACTCGACGTTCTGCAATAACCTATGTGGAAAAGGAACCCGCAAAACACTAGGTATATTACATGTGTAAGTGAATCAGCTTGCTGTGCACCTACACCAAACACCACTTTGGAAATCAACTCTAGTGCCACATAACATCAGAATTAAGCTAAAAAAGAAAGTACAAGGAAAGAATTGGGTACGCTTTCTGGCTCTGGCCTCGGTGATATGCGCTGGTGTCACATCACCGCAGCCTGAGCAGCCTAGGGTCCCAAGGGTGCACTGAGGCGGAGCGCAGAGACGTGCGTAGGATGTGTCTGCAAAGGCACCCCCTTGAAGCTGTAGTGTCTCTGCCTTTCTGGGTGGAACCAAAACTTCGGAATCTAGGTGGGCCCTCCTAGAGCTGAAAGGAAGCCGAGTGCACCCAAACCGTGGCGGAACGTCTGGGCTGCAGGAGACTCCAAAAGTGACCGAGCCTCCACGGCTGCTGCCGGTGGAGTTCCCACGTCCAGCCTCCTTGCCAGGACTCACCCCACCTGCACACCGCAGCACCCCCAGCAGGGTGCTTTAGCCAGGGTTCGGAATTTTCGGGGCGTGAAGCTTAACGGGGAAGAGATAGGGACACACAGGCCCTTGGGTGTTGCCTCTGGCACCTTCCCCTCTAATTCACAGCCCAGTAAGATGAATTTTCTTAAAGCTTTTGGTTGCCAAAGAGCCAGAGTTGGGCACGAAGAAATGCTGCCGCCTTGTGGACGTTTCCCGCAACAACACCTTTACAACCGGTGCCTGAGGGCACCTCATATTCACAAAGCCTGTGGGGCTTTTAGTGACACGTGTCCTCCAAAATGACCTGGGTTAGGTAACAGAAGAAAAATTCCATCCCAAACACACAGACTTTCAAGAAGCCAAATTTCAAAAGGGAAAGTTTACTCACACTGTTTAAGAAATAATAATTCACACCACGACAAGATGCAGAACATGGCTCATTATTGGACAGATGCAAATGCAAAGTGTAACGAGGCATCGCCTCCCAGCAGGCAGAGTGGCCAACATCAGCAAGTCTACAAACAATCGATGGGGACTGAGTGTGGAGAAAAGGGAACCTTCCCACTCGGTGACTGGAAATGTCCTTTGATAACCGCCACTAGAAAACACTGTATCCCAGTTCCTAGAAAACTAAAGAGAAAGAGTCGCTACACTTCTGCAGTCCACTACTGGGCGTTACTCGGGAAAATGCATAATTCAAAAAGACACATGCACCCCAACGTTCATTTCGGGACTATTTACAATCGTCAAGACAAAACACTAGGTATATTACATGTGTAAGTGAATCAGCTTGCTGTGCACCTACACCAAACACCACTTTGGAAATCAACTCTAGTGCCACATAACATCAGAATTAAGCTAAAAAAGAAAGTACAAGGAAAGAATTGGGTACGCTTTCTGGCTCTGGCCTCGGTGATATGCGCTGGTGTCACATCACCGCAGCCTGAGCAGCCTAGGGTCCCAAGGGTGCACTGAGGCGGAGCGCAGAGACGTGCGTAGGATGTGTCTGCAAAGGCACCCCCTTGAAGCTGTAGTGTCTCTGCCTTTCTGGGTGGAACCAAAACTTCGGAATCTAGGTGGGCCCTCCTAGAGCTGAAAGGAAGCCGAGTGCACCCAAACCGTGGCGGAACGTCTGGGCTGCAGGAGACTCCAAAAGTGACCGAGCCTCCACGGCTGCTGCCGGTGGAGTTCCCACGTCCAGCCTCCTTGCCAGGACTCACCCCACCTGCACACCGCAGCACCCCCAGCAGGGTGCTTTAGCCAGGGTTCGGAATTTTCGGGGCGTGAAGCTTAACGGGGAAGAGATAGGGACACACAGGCCCTTGGGTGTTGCCTCTGGCACCTTCCCCTCTAATTCACAGCCCAGTAAGATGAATTTTCTTAAAGCTTTTGGTTGCCAAAGAACCAGAGTTGGGCACGAAGAAATGCTGCCGCCTTGTGGACGTTTCCCGTAACAACAACATTACAAGCGGCGTTTCAGGGCAACTCGTATTTACGAAGCCTGTAGGGCTTTTAATGACACGTGTCCTCAAAAATGACCTGGGTTTGTAATCGAAAAAATATTCGAAACACACAGACTTTCAAGAAACCAAATCTCAAGAGGGAAAGGTTACTCACACTGTTTAAAAAACAAAACATTACACACCACGACAAGATGCAGAACATCGCTCATTATTGGAGAAATAAAAATCCAAAGTGTAACGAGGCATCGCCTCCCAGCAGGCAGAGTGGCCAGCCTCAAAAAGTCTACAAACAATCGATGGGGACTGAGTGTGGAGAAAAGGGAACCTTCCTGCCGCCAGCCGCGGCGGGTCCTCAAAGTGCAGCAACAACCGACGAGAGGGGGTAGGGAACGGAACGCACCAAGGTACGGGATCAGAAGGGCACAGACAACTGATGGTTGCAAGGCAAGCTTAGTAACAAAGCATAGCCGTCTATATCCCCCTAAAGCAGGGAATTTGCTTCGTCACGCCTTATCGGCATCAGCTGGTTGATTGGCTTCTCGGCTTCTCCCTCAAAGGCACCAATTTCCCCTCCAGGGTTGCTTTTCCTAGCTTGAGGGAACAACCAGGGACTCCCAGTAACTGAGCAGGTCCCTGGAGCGATTTGGCCAAAGGCCATCTCCTTTTGTACGTTCATACCATCAAGTCCAGGATGCAGACCAAGGAGAGGACAGTCGGGCCCTGAGGCTTATGAGGGTCTTGATGGCGCCTTCCTCAGAGGGCAATGCTCGCCACACCTTCCCACTGGGTGAGTGGAAACGTACATTGGTAACCGCCACTAGAAAGCGCTGTATCCCAGTCCCTAAAAAACTAAGGAGAATGCGACCCTATATTTCTGCTGTCCCACTCCTGTGCGTCCGCCTGCCGATGCAGGGGACACGGGTTCGTGCCCCGGTCCGGGAGGATCCCACGTGCCGCGGAGCGGCTGGGCCCGTGAGCCATGGCCGCTGAGCCTGTGCGTCCGGAGCCTGTGCTCCGCAACGGGAGAGGCCACAACAGTGAGAGGCCCGTGGACCGCAAAAAAAAAAAAAAAAGAAAACACATGCACCCCAACGTTCATTGCCGCACTATTTACAATCGCCAAGACACAGAAACTACCAAATAGTCCAGCGAGTGATGAATACATAAAAAGGAGGTGCCACGTGTGTACAAGGGCCTGTTAGTCAGCCAGGAAAAAGAATGAAATAATGCCCTGAGAAGCACTATGGGTGAACCAGGGATGCCAAAACACTGAGTGAAGTCAGTCAGACAGAGGAGGACCAGTATCATATGATAGCACTTACAGGAGGAACGGAAACATACATACAACTGAACTAGTTACAAACCAGAAGCAGACTCAGCGACTTTCAAAATACACCTAGGGTTACCAACAAAGAAAGGTGGCGAGGAGATACAAGTCAGGCGGTGCGCGTGGAACCGTACGCAGTAACCTACCTATAAACACGTACATAAAACACGCGCTCGGCAAGGACTACCGTACAACACCAGGACCTCTACTCGACGTTCTGCAATAACCTATGTGGAAAAGGAACCCGCAAAACACTAGGTATATTACATGTGTAAGTGAATCAGCTTGCTGTGCACCTACACCAAACACCACTTTGGAAATCAACTCTAGTGCCACATAACATCAGAATTAAGCTAAAAAAGAAAGTACAAGGAAAGAATTGGGTACGCTTTCTGGCTCTGGCCTCGGTGATATGCGCTGGTGTCACATCACCGCAGCCTGAGCAGCCTAGGGTCCCAAGGGTGCACTGAGGCGGAGCGCAGAGACGTGCGTAGGATGTGTCTGCAAAGGCACCCCCTTGAAGCTGTAGTGTCTCTGCCTTTCTGGGTGGAACCAAAACTTCGGAATCTAGGTGGGCCCTCCTAGAGCTGAAAGGAAGCCGAGTGCACCCAAACCGTGGCGGAACGTCTGGGCTGCAGGAGACTCCAAAAGTGACCGAGCCTCCACGGCTGCTGCCGGTGGAGTTCCCCCGTCCAGCCTCCTTGCCAGGACTCACCCCACCTGCACACCGCAGCACCCCCAGCAGGGTGCTTTAGCCAGGGTTCGGAATTTTCGGGGCGTGAAGCTTAACGGGGAAGAGATAGGGACACACAGGCCCTTGGGTGTTGCCTCTGGCACCTTCCCCTCTAATTCACAGCCCAGTAAGATGAATTTTCTTAAAGCTTTTGGTTGCCAAAGAGCCAGAGTTGGGCACGAAGAAATGCTGCCGCCTTGTGGACGTTTCCCGCAACAACACCTTTACAACCGGTGCCTGAGGGCACCTCATATTCACAAAGCCTGTGGGGCTTTTAGTGACACGTGTCCTCCAAAATGACCTGGGTTAGGTAACAGAAGAAAAATTCCATCCCAAACACACAGACTTTCAAGAAGCCAAATTTCAAAAGGGAAAGTTTACTCACACTGTTTAAGAAATAATAATTCACACCACGACAAGATGCAGAACATGGCTCATTATTGGACAGATGCAAATGCAAAGTGTAACGAGGCATCGCCTCCCAGCAGGCAGAGTGGCCAACATCAGCAAGTCTACAAACAATCGATGGGGACTGAGTGTGGAGAAAAGGGAACCTTCCCACTCGGTGACTGGAAATGTCCTTTGATAACCGCCACTAGAAAACACTGTATCCCAGTTCCTAGAAAACTAAAGAGAAAGAGTCGCTACACTTCTGCAGTCCACTACTGGGCGTTACTCGGGAAAATGCATAATTCAAAAAGACACATGCACCCCAACGTTCATTTCGGGACTATTTACAATCGTCAAGACAAAACACTAGGTACATTACATGTGTAAGTGAATCAGCTTGCTGTGCACCTACACCAAACACCACTTTGGAAATCAACTCTAGTGCCACATAACATCAGAATTAAGCTAAAAAAGAAAGTACAAGGAAAGAATTGGGTACGCTTTCTGGCTCTGGCCTCGGTGATATGCGCTGGTGTCACATCACCGCAGCCTGAGCAGCCTAGGGTCCCAAGGGTGCACTGAGGCGGAGCGCAGAGACGTGCGTAGGATGTGTCTGCAAAGGCACCCCCTTGAAGCTGTAGTGTCTCTGCCTTTCTGGGTGGAACCAAAACTTCGGAATCTAGGTGGGCCCTCCTAGAGCTGAAAGGAAGCCGAGTGCACCCAAACCGTGGCGGAACGTCTGGGCTGCAGGAGACTCCAAAAGTGACCGAGCCTCCACGGCTGCTGCCGGTGGAGTTCCCACGTCCAGCCTCCTTGCCAGGACTCACCCCACCTGCACACCGCAGCACCCCCAGCAGGGTGCTTTAGCCAGGGTTCGGAATTTTCGGGGCGTGAAGCTTAACGGGGAAGAGATAGGGACACACAGGCCCTTGGGTGTTGCCTCTGGCACCTTCCCCTCTAATTCACAGCCCAGTAAGATGAATTTTCTTAAAGCTTTTGGTTGCCAAAGAACCAGAGTTGGGCACGAAGAAATGCTGCCGCCTTGTGGACGTTTCCCGTAACAACAACATTACAAGCGGCGTTTCAGGGCAACTCGTATTTACGAAGCCTGTAGGGCTTTTAATGACACGTGTCCTCAAAAATGACCTGGGTTTGTAATCGAAAAAATATTCGAAACACACAGACTTTCAAGAAACCAAATCTCAAGAGGGAAAGGTTACTCACACTGTTTAAAAAACAAAACATTACACACCACGACAAGATGCAGAACATCGCTCATTATTGGAGAAATAAAAATCCAAAGTGTAACGAGGCATCGCCTCCCAGCAGGCAGAGTGGCCAGCCTCAAAAAGTCTACAAACAATCGATGGGGACTGAGTGTGGAGAAAAGGGAACCTTCCTGCCGCCAGCCGCGGCGGGTCCTCAAAGTGCAGCAACAACCGACGAGAGGGGGTAGGGAACGGAACGCACCAAGGTACGGGATCAGAAGGGCACAGACAACTGATGGTTGCAAGGCAAGCTTAGTAACAAAGCATAGCCGTCTATATCCCCCTAAAGCAGGGAATTTGCTTCGTCACGCCTTATCGGCATCAGCTGGTTGATTGGCTTCTCGGCTTCTCCCTCAAAGGCACCAATTTCCCCTCCAGGGTTGCTTTTCCTAGCTTGAGGGAACAACCAGGGACTCCCAGTAACTGAGCAGGTCCCTGGAGCGATTTGGCCAAAGGCCATCTCCTTTTGTACGTTCATACCATCAAGTCCAGGATGCAGACCAAGGAGAGGACAGTCGGGCCCTGAGGCTTATGAGGGTCTTGATGGCGCCTTCCTCAGAGGGCAATGCTCGCCACACCTTCCCACTGGGTGAGTGGAAACGTACATTGGTAACCGCCACTAGAAAGCGCTGTATCCCAGTCCCTAAAAAACTAAGGAGAATGCGACCCTATATTTCTGCTGTCCCACTCCTGTGCGTCCGCCTGCCGATGCAGGGGACACGGGTTCGTGCCCCGGTCCGGGAGGATCCCACGTGCCGCGGAGCGGCTGGGCCCGTGAGCCATGGCCGCTGAGCCTGTGCGTCCGGAGCCTGTGCTCCGCAACGGGAGAGGCCACAACAGTGAGAGGCCCGTGGACCGCAAAAAAAAAAAAAAAAGAAAACACATGCACCCCAACGTTCATTGCCGCACTATTTACAATCGCCAAGACACAGAAACTACCAAATAGTCCAGCGAGTGATGAATACATAAAAAGGAGGTGCCACGTGTGTACAAGGGCCTGTTAGTCAGCCAGGAAAAAGAATGAAATAATGCCCTGAGAAGCACTATGGGTGAACCAGGGATGCCAAAACACTGAGTGAAGTCAGTCAGACAGAGGAGGACCAGTATCATATGATAGCACTTACAGGAGGAACGGAAACATATATACAACTGAACTAGTTACAAACCAGAAGCAGACTCAGCGACTTTCAAAATACACCTAGGGTTACCAACAAAGAAAGGTGGCGAGGAGATACAAGTCAGGCGGTGCGCGTGGAACCGTACGCAGTAACCTACCTATAAACACGTACATAAAACACGCGCTCGGCAAGGACTACCGTACAACACCAGGACCTCTACTCGACGTTCTGCAATAACCTATGTGGAAAAGGAACCCGCAAAACACTAGGTATATTACATGTGTAAGTGAATCAGCTTGCTGTGCACCTACACCAAACACCACTTTGGAAATCAACTCTAGTGCCACATAACATCAGAATTAAGCTAAAAAAGAAAGTACAAGGAAAGAATTGGGTACGCTTTCTGGCTCTGGCCTCGGTGATATGCGCTGGTGTCACATCACCGCAGCCTGAGCAGCCTAGGGTCCCAAGGGTGCACTGAGGCGGAGCGCAGAGACGTGCGTAGGATGTGTCTGCAAAGGCACCCCCTTGAAGCTGTAGTGTCTCTGCCTTTCTGGGTGGAACCAAAACTTCGGAATCTAGGTGGGCCCTCCTAGAGCTGAAAGGAAGCCGAGTGCACCCAAACCGTGGCGGAACGTCTGGGCTGCAGGAGACTCCAAAAGTGACCGAGCCTCCACGGCTGCTGCCGGTGGAGTTCCCCCGTCCAGCCTCCTTGCCAGGACTCACCCCACCTGCACACCGCAGCACCCCCAGCAGGGTGCTTTAGCCAGGGTTCGGAATTTTCGGGGCGTGAAGCTTAACGGGGAAGAGATAGGGACACACAGGCCCTTGGGTGTTGCCTCTGGCACCTTCCCCTCTAATTCACAGCCCAGTAAGATGAATTTTCTTAAAGCTTTTGGTTGCCAAAGAGCCAGAGTTGGGCACGAAGAAATGCTGCCGCCTTGTGGACGTTTCCCGCAACAACACCTTTACAACCGGTGCCTGAGGGCACCTCATATTCACAAAGCCTGTGGGGCTTTTAGTGACACGTGTCCTCCAAAATGACCTGGGTTAGGTAACAGAAGAAAAATTCCATCCCAAACACACAGACTTTCAAGAAGCCAAATTTCAAAAGGGAAAGTTTACTCACACTGTTTAAGAAATAATAATTCACACCACGACAAGATGCAGAACATGGCTCATTATTGGACAGATGCAAATGCAAAGTGTAACGAGGCATCGCCTCCCAGCAGGCAGAGTGGCCAACATCAGCAAGTCTACAAACAATCGATGGGGACTGAGTGTGGAGAAAAGGGAACCTTCCCACTCGGTGACTGGAAATGTCCTTTGATAACCGCCACTAGAAAACACTGTATCCCAGTTCCTAGAAAACTAAAGAGAAAGAGTCGCTACACTTCTGCAGTCCACTACTGGGCGTTACTCGGGAAAATGCATAATTCAAAAAGACACATGCACCCCAACGTTCATTTCGGGACTATTTACAATCGTCAAGACAAAACACTAGGTACATTACATGTGTAAGTGAATCAGCTTGCTGTGCACCTACACCAAACACCACTTTGGAAATCAACTCTAGTGCCACATAACATCAGAATTAAGCTAAAAAAGAAAGTACAAGGAAAGAATTGGGTACGCTTTCTGGCTCTGGCCTCGGTGATATGCGCTGGTGTCACATCACCGCAGCCTGAGCAGCCTAGGGTCCCAAGGGTGCACTGAGGCGGAGCGCAGAGACGTGCGTAGGATGTGTCTGCAAAGGCACCCCCTTGAAGCTGTAGTGTCTCTGCCTTTCTGGGTGGAACCAAAACTTCGGAATCTAGGTGGGCCCTCCTAGAGCTGAAAGGAAGCCGAGTGCACCCAAACCGTGGCGGAACGTCTGGGCTGCAGGAGACTCCAAAAGTGACCGAGCCTCCACGGCTGCTGCCGGTGGAGTTCCCACGTCCAGCCTCCTTGCCAGGACTCACCCCACCTGCACACCGCAGCACCCCCAGCAGGGTGCTTTAGCCAGGGTTCGGAATTTTCGGGGCGTGAAGCTTAACGGGGAAGAGATAGGGACACACAGGCCCTTGGGTGTTGCCTCTGGCACCTTCCCCTCTAATTCACAGCCCAGTAAGATGAATTTTCTTAAAGCTTTTGGTTGCCAAAGAACCAGAGTTGGGCACGAAGAAATGCTGCCGCCTTGTGGACGTTTCCCGTAACAACAACATTACAAGCGGCGTTTCAGGGCAACTCGTATTTACGAAGCCTGTAGGGCTTTTAATGACACGTGTCCTCAAAAATGACCTGGGTTTGTAATCGAAAAAATATTCGAAACACACAGACTTTCAAGAAACCAAATCTCAAGAGGGAAAGGTTACTCACACTGTTTAAAAAACAAAACATTACACACCACGACAAGATGCAGAACATCGCTCATTATTGGAGAAATAAAAATCCAAAGTGTAACGAGGCATCGCCTCCCAGCAGGCAGAGTGGCCAGCCTCAAAAAGTCTACAAACAATCGATGGGGACTGAGTGTGGAGAAAAGGGAACCTTCCTGCCGCCAGCCGCGGCGGGTCCTCAAAGTGCAGCAACAACCGACGAGAGGGGGTAGGGAACGGAACGCACCAAGGTACGGGATCAGAAGGGCACAGACAACTGATGGTTGCAAGGCAAGCTTAGTAACAAAGCATAGCCGTCTATATCCCCCTAAAGCAGGGAATTTGCTTCGTCACGCCTTATCGGCATCAGCTGGTTGATTGGCTTCTCGGCTTCTCCCTCAAAGGCACCAATTTCCCCTCCAGGGTTGCTTTTCCTAGCTTGAGGGAACAACCAGGGACTCCCAGTAACTGAGCAGGTCCCTGGAGCGATTTGGCCAAAGGCCATCTCCTTTTGTACGTTCATACCATCAAGTCCAGGATGCAGACCAAGGAGAGGACAGTCGGGCCCTGAGGCTTATGAGGGTCTTGATGGCGCCTTCCTCAGAGGGCAATGCTCGCCACACCTTCCCACTGGGTGAGTGGAAACGTACATTGGTAACCGCCACTAGAAAGCGCTGTATCCCAGTCCCTAAAAAACTAAGGAGAATGCGACCCTATATTTCTGCTGTCCCACTCCTGTGCGTCCGCCTGCCGATGCAGGGGACACGGGTTCGTGCCCCGGTCCGGGAGGATCCCACGTGCCGCGGAGCGGCTGGGCCCGTGAGCCATGGCCGCTGAGCCTGTGCGTCCGGAGCCTGTGCTCCGCAACGGGAGAGGCCACAACAGTGAGAGGCCCGTGGACCGCAAAAAAAAAAAAAAAAGAAAACACATGCACCCCAACGTTCATTGCCGCACTATTTACAATCGCCAAGACACAGAAACTACCAAATAGTCCAGCGAGTGATGAATACATAAAAAGGAGGTGCCACGTGTGTACAAGGGCCTGTTAGTCAGCCAGGAAAAAGAATGAAATAATGCCCTGAGAAGCACTATGGGTGAACCAGGGATGCCAAAACACTGAGTGAAGTCAGTCAGACAGAGGAGGACCAGTATCATATGATAGCACTTACAGGAGGAACGGAAACATACATACAACTGAACTAGTTACAAACCAGAAGCAGACTCAGCGACTTTCAAAATACACCTAGGGTTACCAACAAAGAAAGGTGGCGAGGAGATACAAGTCAGGCGGTTCGCATGGAACCGTACGCAGTAACCTACCTATAAACACGTACATAAAACACGCGCTCGGCAAGGACTACCGTACAACACCAGGACCTCTACTCGACGTTCTGCAATAACCTATGTGGAAAAGGAACCCGCAAAACACTAGGTATATTACATGTGTAAGTGAATCAGCTTGCTGTGCACCTACACCAAACACCACTTTGGAAATCAACTCTAGTGCCACATAACATCAGAATTAAGCTAAAAAAGAAAGTACAAGGAAAGAATTGGGTACGCTTTCTGGCTCTGGCCTCGGTGATATGCGCTGGTGTCACATCACCGCAGCCTGAGCAGCCTAGGGTCCCAAGGGTGCACTGAGGCGGAGCGCAGAGACGTGCGTAGGATGTGTCTGCAAAGGCACCCCCTTGAAGCTGTAGTGTCTCTGCCTTTCTGGGTGGAACCAAAACTTCGGAATCTAGGTGGGCCCTCCTAGAGCTGAAAGGAAGCCGAGTGCACCCAAACCGTGGCGGAACGTCTGGGCTGCAGGAGACTCCAAAAGTGACCGAGCCTCCACGGCTGCTGCCGGTGGAGTTCCCACGTCCAGCCTCCTTGCCAGGACTCACCCCACCTGCACACCGCAGCACCCCCAGCAGGGTGCTTTAGCCAGGGTTCGGAATTTTCGGGGCGTGAAGCTTAACGGGGAAGAGATAGGGACACACAGGCCCTTGGGTGTTGCCTCTGGCACCTTCCCCTCTAATTCACAGCCCAGTAAGATGAATTTTCTTAAAGCTTTTGGTTGCCAAAGAACCAGAGTTGGGCACGAAGAAATGCTGCCGCCTTGTGGACGTTTCCCGTAACAACAACATTACAAGCGGCGTTTCAGGGCAACTCGTATTTACGAAGCCTGTAGGGCTTTTAATGACACGTGTCCTCAAAAATGACCTGGGTTTGTAATCGAAAAAATATTCGAAACACACAGACTTTCAAGAAACCAAATCTCAAGAGGGAAAGGTTACTCACACTGTTTAAAAAACAAAACATTACACACCACGACAAGATGCAGAACATCGCTCATTATTGGAGAAATAAAAATCCAAAGTGTAACGAGGCATCGCCTCCCAGCAGGCAGAGTGGCCAGCCTCAAAAAGTCTACAAACAATCGATGGGGACTGAGTGTGGAGAAAAGGGAACCTTCCTGCCGCCAGCCGCGGCGGGTCCTCAAAGTGCAGCAACAACCGACGAGAGGGGGTAGGGAACGGAACGCACCAAGGTACGGGATCAGAAGGGCACAGACAACTGATGGTTGCAAGGCAAGCTTAGTAACAAAGCATAGCCGTCTATATCCCCCTAAAGCAGGGAATTTGCTTCGTCACGCCTTATCGGCATCAGCTGGTTGATTGGCTTCTCGGCTTCTCCCTCAAAGGCACCAATTTCCCCTCCAGGGTTGCTTTTCCTAGCTTGAGGGAACAACCAGGGACTCCCAGTAACTGAGCAGGTCCCTGGAGCGATTTGGCCAAAGGCCATCTCCTTTTGTACGTTCATACCATCAAGTCCAGGATGCAGACCAAGGAGAGGACAGTCGGGCCCTGAGGCTTATGAGGGTCTTGATGGCACCTTCCTCAGAGGGCAATGCTCGCCACACCTTCCCACTGGGTGAGTGGAAACGTACATTGGTAACCGCCACTAGAAAGCGCTGTATCCCAGTCCCTAAAAAACTAAGGAGAATGCGACCCTATATTTCTGCTGTCCCACTCCTGTGCGTCCGCCTGCCGATGCAGGGGACACGGGTTCGTGCCCCGGTCCGGGAGGATCCCACGTGCCGCGGAGCGGCTGGGCCCGTGAGCCATGGCCGCTGAGCCTGTGCGTCCGGAGCCTGTGCTCCGCAACGGGAGAGGCCACAACAGTGAGAGGCCCGTGGACCGCAAAAAAAAAAAAAAAAAGAAAACACATGCACCCCAACGTTCATTGCCGCACTATTTACAATCGCCAAGACACAGAAACTACCAAATAGTCCAGCGAGTGATGAATACATAAAAAGGAGGTGCCACGTGTGTACAAGGGCCTGTTAGTCAGCCAGGAAAAAGAATGAAATAATGCCCTGAGAAGCACTATGGGTGAACCAGGGATGCCAAAACACTGAGTGAAGTCAGTCAGACAGAGGAGGACCAGTATCATATGAGAGCACTTACAGGAGGAACGGAAACATACATACAACTGAACTAGTTACAAACCAGAAGCGGACTCAGCGACTTTCAAAATACACCTAGGGTTACCAACAAAGAAAGGTGGCGAGGAGATACAAGTCAGGCGGTTCGCATGGAACCGTACGCAGTAACCTACCTATAAACACGTACATAAAACACGCGCTCGGCAAGGACTACCGTACAACACCAGGACCTCTACTCGACGTTCTGCAATAACCTATATGGAAAAGGAACCCGCAAAACACTAGGTATATTACATGTGTGAGTGAATCAGCTTGCTGTGCACCTACACCAAACACCACTTTGGAAATCAACTCTAGTGCCACATAACATCAGAATTATTTTAAAAAGGACGTAAGGGCTTCCCTGGTGGCGCAGTGGTTGGGAGTCCGCCTGCCGATGCAGGGGACACGGGTTCGTGCCCCGGTCCGGGAAGATCCCACGTGCCGTGGAGCGGCTGGGCCCGTGAGCCATGTCTGCTGAGCCTGCGCGTCCGGAGCCTGCGCTCCGCGACGGCAGAGGCCACAACAGTGAGAGGCTCGCGTACCACACACACAATCAATCAATCAATTTAAAAGGATGTAAAAGGAAAGAAAGAAATGAGTACGTTTTTCGCCTCTAGCGTCGGTGATATGCGATGGTGTCCCATCCCCGGAGCTTGAGCAGCCTGGTGTCCCAAGGGTGCACTGAGGCGGAGCTGGGAGAGTTGAGGAGGATGTGTCTGCAAAGGCACCCCCTGAAAGCTGTAGTGTCTCTGCCTTTCTCGGTGGAAGCGCAATTTCAGGATCCACCAATTTTACAACCGGTGCTACAAGTCACGTTTTGTTCACAAAGCCTGTGGGGCTTTTCATGACACGTGTCCTTAAAAAATAACCTGGGTTAGGTAATCGAAAGGAAGTTTGTAATAGAGTAGACTTTCCCGTAGCCAATTTCAAGAGGGAAATTTTACTCACCCTGTTTGTAATAATACAAACGCATATGACATGCTGCTGAATATTGGTAATTATTACAGAAATGCAAATGGAAAGTACACTGAGGTAACTTTGCACTAGTCAGAATGTGTATCATCCAAATGAGTACAAATTATAAATTTGGGAGAGGATATGGATAAAGTGGGAACGTCCTCAGCTGCTGGTTGTAATGCACATTGGGAACAGCCACTATGGAGAAAAGTACGTAGGATTTTTAAAAATCCAAAACGTGAGCTACCTAGCGATCCAGAAATCCTAGTCCTGGGCATATATCTGGAGAAGACCATAGGTTCGAAAAGACACATGCATCCCAGCGTTCATAGGAACGCTATTTAAAATAGCCAGGACATGGAAGCAACCTAAGTGTCTAGTGAGAGATAAATTTCACAGAAGATGTGGCATGTGTGTGTATATATAAACACGCACACAAAACAGAATGCTCAACCAACAAAAAGAATAAAATAATGCCATTTCTGGCAACATGGACAGACCTAGCGTTTGTCATACTAAGTGAAAGACGTCAGACAGAGAAAAGAAGTATTTTATAATATCACCTACATGTGGAATTTAGAAGAATGATACTCGTGAACTTATTTACAAAACAGAAATAGGTAAGGATCTTATGGTTCCCAAGGGAGAAATGTGTGGGGGAAGGATAAATAGGAGGTTGTGTTTAGCGGATACAGACTGCTGTACACATAATGCATAATCAACAGCGTCTTAGTATACACACTGGGAATTAGATTCAATATCTTCTACTCAATATCTTCTATCTGTATATATTTAAATACATATAATTAAATTTATTTTATTTTTTATTTTTTAAAAATGTATTTATCTATTTGGTTTTGGTTGCATTGGGTCTTCGTTGCAGTGCGCGGGCTTCACATTGTGCTGGCTTCTCTTGTTGTGGAGCACGGGCTCTAGGCGCACGGGCTTCAGTAGTTGTGGCATGTGGGCTCAGTAGTTGTGGCTCACAGGCTCTAGAGCGCAGGCTCAGCAGTTGTAGCCCCTGGGCTTAGTTGCTCCGCGGCGCGTGGGATCTTCCCGGACCAGGGCTCGAACCCGTGTCCCCTGCACTGGCAGGCGGATTCTTAACCACTGTGCCGCCAGAGAAGCCCTATATTTAAATTTATATATACATATATATCTGAATCACTCCGGTGTATTTCAGAACCTAACAGTATTTTAAATGAACTACTCGTCAATTTAAAAGAAAGAAGAAAGAAAACCAGAGGTTGGCAGGAGTCATCTTTCTTTTGGATCTTGTCACATCTCACCTGCTTTTGATTAATGCATTAACTCAAAAAGCACTAACGTAGTACGCATCAGTCTACCCCCTTGGCAAACTTCATGAACAAGACAGATGAGGACCTGTCTGCATGCAGGAGGGTTATATTCTCGTGCAAGACAGTGAACCAGTGAGTGAGTCATAAGGAATTATTCTAAGAGGTAGATAGCGCGGTGGAGAGAACCAGAGAGTCATGGGATAGAGTGACCGGGGGCTTTCGTTCAGGGGTCGGGAAGGTGACATTTGTGCGGATATCTAGAGGTAGAGTGTCCCAGGCAGAGGGCACAGCAAGTGCAAGGGCCCTGAGGTGGAATGAGGTTGGTGAGCTCAGGAAGAGAAAGGAGGCCAGGAAGGGGTGTGGGGCTCGAGATTGCAGGGCCCAGGCGTGAGGCTTGAGTGGGGACTAAGGATTTTGTTCTGTGTGCAGGGGAAGCCACTGAGGCAGGTGAGTGCTGGGTCTGCTGTATGGAGCCCCTTTAGCCTGGGTGGGGGCCCAGCCATGTTCCTGAGTCTCCAAATGGGCTCCAGGGCAGGATGGGCCCGGAGTGCAGGGCTGGGCCTGGCTGGAAGAACCACAGCTCTGTGAACAGAGGAAGAGCCTCTCGCCATCAGCTATGCAGGAGGGAGTGAGCAGCTTGTCTTGGAGGGTGTGCAAGCCGGCTCTGGGCCACACCTGGTGCATTTACGTGGCTGGGCCAGAGTTGCTGGGGGCCAGAGCTGTGCACGGGGCACTGCTGCTCTCCCTGGCGCTGGGAGGGGGACAGGCTTGGGGCTCTTCTGAAACAGGCCGGAGGTGTGGGCCAGGCCAGGCAAGACAGAGAGGCAGCACCGGTCCTACAACCTGGCTGCAAGCCAAGCAGCGCTCTGAGGGCTTTGCGAGAATCCCCTGTAACAAACAGAAGGATATACGGTGTTCTCGGATCGGAAGCCTCAATATCCTTAAGATGACCACGCTGTTCGAAGCGGTCTACAGATTCAGTGCAGTCCCCCTCCAATTACCAAGGGCACTTTTCACAGCACTAGCACAAAATTTTTAAAAATTTGTATGGAAACACAAAAGACTCCAAATAGCCAGAACAATCTTCAGAAAGAACAGTGCTGGAGGAATCAAGCTCCCTGACTTCAGACTATACTACAAAGCTACATAGTGGGCTTCCCTGGTGGCAAATTGGTTAAGAACCCGCCTGCCGACGCAGGGGACACGGGTTCGATCACTGGTCCAGGAAGATCCCACATGCCGCGGAGCAGCTAAGCCCGTGCGCCACAACTGCTGAGTCTGCGCTCTAGAGCCCACGAGCCACAACTACTGAAGCCCACGCTCCACAACAGGAGAAGCCACCGCGATGAGAAGCCCGTGCACCGCAACGAAGAGGAGCCTCTGCTCGCCGCAACTAGAGAAAGCCCGCACGCAGCAACGAAGACCCGATGCAGCCAAAAATAAATAAATAAATAAATTTATTAAAAACAGAAAAACAAAAAACCAATATGGTACTGGCATAGAAAACCGACATAATGATCAATGGAACAGGATAGAAAGCCCAGAAATAAACCCACACACTTATGATCAATTCATCTATGACAAAGGAGGCAGGGATACACAATGGAGAAAAGACAGTCTGTTCAATAAGAGGTGCTGGGAAAACTGGACAGCTACATGTAAAAGAATGAAATTAGAACCCGCCCTAACACCATACACTAAAATAAACTCAAAATGGATTAGAGACCTAAATGTAAGACCAGATACTATAAAACTCCTAGAGGAAAACATAGGCAGAACAATCTTTGACATAAATCGCAGCGGTATTTTTTTGGATCCGTCCCCTAGAGTAGTGGAAATAAAAAGAAAAATAAACAAATGGTACCTAATTAAACTTAAAAACTTTTGCTCAGCAAAGGCAGCAATAAACAAGCAAACAAAAAGACAACCTACGGATTGGGAGAAAATATTTGTAAACGATGTGACTGACAAAGAATTAATTTCCAAAATATACAAACAGCTCATACAGCTTAATACTGGAAAACAAACAACCCAATCACAAAATGGGCAGAAGACCTAAATAGTCATCTCTGCAAAGAAGACATACAGATGGCCAACAGGCACACGAAAAGCTGCTCAACATCGCTAATTATTAGAGAAATGCAAATCAGAACCACAATGAGGTATCACCTCACACCAGTCAGAACAGCCATCATCAAAAAATCTACAAACAATAAATGCTGGAGAGGGTGTGGAGAAAAGGGAACCCTCTTGCACTGTTGGTGGGAATGTAAACTGATGCAACCACTTTGGAGAACAGGATGGAGGTTCCTTAAAACACTGAAAACAGAGTTACCATATATGATCCAGCAATCCCACTCCTGGGCCTATACCCAGAGAAGACCATAATTCGAAAAGACACATGCACCCCAGTGTTCACAGCATTACCATTTACAATAGCCAAGACATGGAAGCAACCTAAGTGTCCACGGACAGATGAATGGATAAAGCAGGTGTGGTACATATATTTAATGGCATATTACTCAGCTTTAGAAAGAATAAAATAAAGCAGTTGGCAGCAACATGGATGGACTAGAGATTATCATACTAAGAGAAGTAAATCAGAGAACGACAAATACCATATGTATACCACTTATTTGTGGAGTATGGAAAAATGATACAAATGAACTTATTTACAAAACAGAAATCAACCCACAGACATAGAAAACCAACTTATAATTACAAAAAGGGATGGAGGGGATCAATTCACAGTTTGGGATTAACATACACACTACATAAAACAGATAAACAACAAGGACCTACTGTATAGCAGAGGGAACTCTACTCAGTATCTCATAACAACGTATAATGGAAAATAATCTGCAAAAGTATATATATGTACGTACAACGGAATCACATTGCCGTACACTTGAAACTAACACAACTTTGCAAGTTAACTATACTTCAATAAAAAAAGAAATCCCCTTAGAGATCCTCCCCAGCAGCCTTGGAGGGAGCTGTGTGACCATCTCAACATCAGAGAGGCGTGAAGGAGGCGGGAGGTTAAGTACTTTACACGGGTAGTCAGGGACGGAACCAGGATGTGAACACAGGCCAGGTGACCAAGACGGCGAAGAAGGGACGGAGGGAGACAGACAGCAAGGGTGGGGAGGGAGATTGTACTCTAGCATTGTCTACGTAGCATGAGTTACTGAGAAAGGTTCTTCGGTCTGGGGATGTGGGGGGAAGACCCTGCAAGCCCCCTGACCTCGCACACTCACAAAGGTGGCTGGGCCAGTGGCCCCGAAGGCCGCCTCAAACACGGACCTGCTCCGTGACCCCAGGGAAGCCAGGCCCCGCTCCCAGCCTCCGTTTCCCCATTCGTAACAGCGGGCTGGGCTCATGATTCCCAAGGCCAACCATGTCTGTGCCAACCACTGACCTCCGGGGTCCGGACTGCCCTCGCTTCTGAGGCCCCAGGCTCCGCGGCATCGTCCCTCCAGGGCCGGTCACGTAGCAGCCTCCCGGCAGCCTGTGCGCGCGCTCCCTCGGCCGGAAGGTCAGAGCCCTCGTCCGGGTGTAAGTGATACCACCTGGTGCTGGTGCGCGGTGAGCACCGCGTCCAATCAGCTCGAAGGGGGTGGTGCGTCACTCCAGATGGCAACGCGGCTCACGTGACGAGACCGCCCAGCCGCAGGGCATCAGGCGGAGCCGCTGGCGCAGACCCGGAATCTGGGGAGATTCCCCACTCTTTCGGGGACTCATGCGCCCTGAGGCAAGCGGTGCCCCCCTGAACCTCTACCTCAGTGTCTCCAACCTCAGAGGACAACACCCCGCTCTGAGGAACGTCCCGGGGCAGAAACGAAAGCCCTTTGTAAACTGTAAAGTGCTTGGCAAACGTAACGAGAGACAGCTGCATCAGAACAGAACCCACACGTTTTGGATTTTAAAAACGAAATGTTTATTTTCATGTTATAAGGTGATTACAAACTCCTCTAAAAAAAAAAGCAAAGATGAATTTAAAATATAGGTATACATATTTATCTAAAAAGCCAAAGAGGAAAAGAAAACCCCTGCAAAATACAGGGATTCATATCAGAAAACATTTATACATAACAGCTTGTATACTGCAAGACTGAATTACACACCAAGGATTTTATTCAAATACAAATGCTCCTCCTCAGAAGAGTCTCTTTGTTGGTTGATTTTTTTTGTTTTTTTTTTTACAAAAGTTTAAAATATCTTAAAAATATTTTGAAGTTTCAAAAAAAGTTCTGGTGAGCCAGACATATTTCTGGAAGGAAGCAAGACCCACATTCTCAGCATTCTCTTGTGCTAAATACAGTCACAGTTGCTAGGGATTCGAAAATGAATTGGGTTTTAAAAAAAAATTAAGCCAACATCTCGATTTGAAGCCAAGTATATAACAAGATGCTCCAATCCCTCAGGGAACACGGCAGAATAGTCTGTAGTGACACCCATAAGAGAACAATGCAACCCAGCTTGCGAGCTGCAGTCTGAAAGCCTGGCACGGGCAGGGAGCACAGAGGAGGGGGAATGCTATTTCCTGGCTTCTGGGTACCTACACCCCTCTCCAAGTTTTGATGTCTGAGCTTTGTTGCTTCGTGGGTTTGTGCTTTGCTGGATTTTTGCACAGTGATATTCATAGCATCCACGTGGACAGCCTTGCCTGGCCCACCTGACCTTGGGTTTGAGGGCTGGATGGGACCTCCAGCCGCCTTGAAGGGGTTTCTCTTGGGTCCTTTCCCAGACTGTGTCTGAGGCTCGGTGCGGAAGGGAGGCGCGCCTGCCGGCGCCCTGGCTGTGCCCACGGCATTGCCCCGGCCGGAGGGGCAGTGCTGGGAGATGGTGGCTGGGGCCCCGACCACCGTGCAGCGGCTCCTGGGGACACAAGAATACTCTGGGCTGGGCTGAGGGGGGCTCCCTCTCCCCTCTGTCTCCCCACCATCTTGGGGTGTGCTGGGGACCTGGGGTGAGAATGTGGGACCGGAGCTACAGAGAGGGAGCTGTGTATGGCCCAGAAACCATCCAAGGCCACTTCCGGCCACCTGGGAATTTCCCACGTGGCCTCAGGCTAAATCCTGTCTGAGGGACTCTGCCCTGACACCTCAGTTTCCTGTGGTGCAACAGACGTCTCCGTGCCTCGCTTCCAGACGGCTGCTGAGGGGAGGGTGCCGGGTGGACCGGTGCTCCCGTCCCACTAAGCCAGAGCTTGGGATCCAGCTGGCCCGTGAGCACGGCCACAGGGTGGGTCGCAGCTCACCACGTCCCTGAACTCTGGGGACGGAGCATGTCCTTTTTCATGAAGGCTGGTCTTTGGTCCTCGGGGAGAACACGCCCCTTTGACAACGAGGGTGCTGACCGGGGGCACAGGAAGCCTCTCTGTCAGTGACCGTGAGGTTCCAGCATAGGGACTAAGAGGGCCCAGGCCCAGCTGGACAGAGCATCTCCTCAGGTGAGATTATCCTGGGGCCATTACCCATTTCTGCATGCTAAAAGCATCCTTTAAAGCTCTCTCTTGCATCCCTTCCAGATGTGGCTGCAAGCATCAGAATTTCCAACCCACCGCAGGCAGGGCGTGGACGGGGGACGGCCCGGAGACAGGCAGACCCGAGTCGTGAGCTCCAATGACAAGTTTCCTTCATGTGGAGCCGCAGAAGTCACACACCGTTACACGTTGTACTCACAGAGCAGAGTTCTGCTGATACACAAGAGCTAGGGTATCAGACAGGAGGTCACAAGTGGAGACAGGGGCTCCGGGAGATGGGCGAGGACCAGGCTTGGGAAAGTGGCTGACCTTCCCTCCAGGCGGGGCCTGGGGACTTGGTCTGTACGTGTCTTTGGTCTAGAATTTGGTCTGGGAATCTTACAAGAAGAGGCCTTTTCCGGGCCCTTTCCAGAATGTTGCCATTTGCCTACCAGCCCGAAACACTGTGGCCCTCCTCGCCCCCGCACGCAACCTGTCCCCAGTCATTGACGGTGGTTAGTTTACTAAAGTCCCGTAACACAAAGGAGAACAGGTCGCATTCCTACTCGAGCAAATCAGGACAAAAACCCAAAACAATACAATCAAATCAGACACAGGAGCAACCATAAATGCATCGTAAAACAGGCACACAGACTTGCTGACGGTTTGGAATAGGACTGGGTGCTGTTTGGCAGGGTATATGTTTTGGAGACAGCGGACTGTGAATGCTTGCTTGCTAAAGACGAGAGGTTCAGAATCGCCTCTGCCCCTTGGGAGGGGGACACCCGAGACTCCTCCCCTGCCCAGATTTGGGGAGGGGGTCCCAGGATTCAGAGAGCCCCTGCCCTGAACGCCAGAGCCGGATCCTGCTCTCCACACCCCCGAGGCAGTCACTGCCGTTTGCGTTGTGACCACGTTTCAGTTTACTTTAGACCCTGAACTTGGAAGTTGCTGTTTAAATGGCACAGTTTAGATCCAAACGCGGGCTGGGTGGAGGGGTGTCCGTACTTGGGATTTTAAAGGTGGAGTGCCTTCCGTCCTGGTTCAGGGAGGAACGCCAGTCCTGGGGTGCCTGCCCCCGAACAACCCTAACTCACCTCCTGACCTCGATCCCCACATAGTGCGTACCCGGCCCCAGCTTTTGCGGGGAGGGGGGAACAAAGAGTTTCCTCATCTCCCAGGTCACCAGCGTGGGTTGTCCCTGTGCCTGAATGTGCAGGAGAGTTTGCGGGGCACCTCGGCCCAGGGAAAGCTCGCTCCCGCTACTCCCTGCTGGGCGCCAGGGCGGCCCAGGGCTGGCGTCTTCAACAAGAGCCTCTGAGAGACCGATACAGAGCTGAGGGCGGACAGCTGAGGAAAGGAGAGCACCGCCCCCTCCCCCACATCAGTGCCCGGGCGCCCGGGGCCACGTCCTCTGTACGCACGCGTAGCTGCGAGAGATGTCTGGGGGGGCGCCCGGAACCTGATCGGAATCCCCATCCAGGCGACAGCCCCGTCTGTGTGAGGTGTGAGGCCCTGAGACCCCCAGGTCCTGCTGGGCAGCCTCGACTGCCTCCCGGGACGCCCCAGGAAGCCCGCCGCTCCCTCACAGCCGGATGGCTCGGACAGCCCTGACTCGCCCCCCTCAGTCTCCAAGTGAGAGGGACTCTGCTCTTGACGCAACGGTTCCCGGGGCCCTTAGCATCAGACTTTTCCCGTTGGGCCGCATCTGTGGGCTTCGGGTCCCTTTATATTTGAGGCGTTGGCTCCTTATTTTGGCATCTCTCTCTTGTTGGCTAAAACAACTGTCGTGAGGTATCTCCCGACAGCCTTCCCTTCTCCAGCCCCTCGGGGTCTGGCCAGATAGCTGTTTGCTTCACCTGAACCAGGTTGGTAAGGTAACTACACCTTCAAAATGCGTCTGCTGCCCCAGGAAAATTCCACCCTGCATTTCAGGGGCAGAACTTTCTGCCAGCTACACAGCACCGAAGAATTGCTTTTGAAAACGAGATCTATTGCTGGCAAGATCAATTCAAGTGGTAAAAGTGTAGGACAATCTCGACGTGTATACATAGTTACATGTTAAAAAAAAATACAAAGAAAAATTGACCAAGTTCCCATAAAATACATCTAATTCCATATGAAAGCTCTGCCTCACCCCGGACAGCTGCCCGTGGGTATTCTTTTTGTACAAAATATCCCCAAATCAAAACAAAATACACATACACATGACACCACACACACACACACACACGCACACGCACACACACAAACATTTTCTGTGACAATTAAAAAAAAATCCTAGTGCAAATATAAAGCTCTGTAAACCTGGTCCTATAAGAATCTAATGTTAGTAAACAGCAGGAAAGCAGCCCGTCCGCCGGGAGAGAGCTCACATCATGGTCTCCACTATGATGTGGGTTGGTTTCCTGAGCGCGTTGTTAACGGACATGCGGGAGCTGTAGGGCGTCGCCCCCTCTCGCTCCACGGCCCAACGGTTGGGTTCCCTCGGGGTCAGCAGGTACTTGAGTCTCTGGAGAAAGAAGGGGACAGGTACGGGGAGGCCAGTCAGCGGGCCTGGTTTCCCTCTTCACGTCGGGTCCTGCCAGTGTGCTCCACGGCCTTTGCCAAACAAGTACCCTCTCCGGACCACCCGTTTCATCCACTGGCAAACAGAGGACTGGAACTAAGGTCCCTCCGGGCCCTGAATGAGGGCAGAGTGCGCGCCGGTACTTTCCTTGGCCAAGCCCTGCTTACACACCTCAGGGACAGGGCACTCAGGCCTCCAAACTCTTTCCCCTTTCTTTCTCCCAAGGAGCTGAAATACACCTCCTTGCGATTCCCGTTCCCCCGTTTCTCTGACTTGCAAAGCAGCTGAGTGTCTGCAATTTGTATGCCCGAGGTTGGGTAACTGTCTTGAGCCTCCCATGGCTCCCACTTTCCCCGAGGAGAACCTCCGTCTCCCACAAGCTGCATGTCCTGCCTTCTCCATTTCCCCACGGAGGGCCTGGAGACGGCTGCCTGGGTCTGCGCTGCCCCTCCCGACAGAGGGGCCAGAGGCTGGAGCACTGCCAGGCACACGGCAGTTTGTCCTCCCCAGGCTGACAGACAATAGGACCAGCAAGGGAAAGAGCCCTCCCCAGGGCACCCAGAAAAGCAACAGCAGAGCTGAGGCTTGAGCTCAGAACTCCCGCCTCCCAGCCCACCTCCCGCCCAGCGTCCACTCAGAGGCTTAAGTAGGAAGCAGGTGCTAACAAGAAACCCTCTATCTCGGCATTTACGTTCCATTTAGGTATATAACGATATTTAAAAGCTGCTTGTTAACAGCTACGGTATTTCATTTGAAAATCCAGACTTCCATCTACTCTTTAAAGACCACAGGTCTGGCAACCCCAGGCCCACATCTGGAAAACGGGGGCCGGAGCTGAGAGCATCGCTGCATCCTGCAGAGGTGCTCGCCTTCCCCTGAGCCCCCGCTCCCCAGTCCCCCTCCCCCCCTGGGTTGGCTGCCTGGGCCCTGGGGGAACCAGACCAGAGGCCGCAGGTACAGGGCGAGGGTGGAACCCAGCAGGAGGGGAGGGCCCTGCTCCCCCCTTCCTCGCTTTGCCTCTCCTGACATCTGTACAATGGGTGTGTGCCCCGAACGGGGGACACCAGGCAAACACCCCCGGGCAGCTACCTGGGGCCCCGTTTATGCAGGAGGCGCAGACTTAATTGGAATCCTCCCAGGAGGGAGCTCAGAGAGAGGTTCACGGCTGGGGGGGCCCCTTGGCAACCTGTGCAGGTAGGTGGTCGAGGGGCATGTGGTGAAGACGGGTGGGTGGCGGCCAGCTGCCTTCAAAGGAAGGGGCTTGGGTTAATGGTCAGGTTTGGGTGTGAATTTGGGGTGGACTCGAAACCTTCCCCCACACCAACCCCACTCTGCCCAAACCTCTAGACTTGGGATGGAACGATATTTTTAAATTAGGCTTCAAAGAGACACAAGTCAGTGACCTGTTGGGTGTAGCTGTGGGCACTGAGCAATCAGGACAGACATCCAACACCCCCTGTTGTGCCCTCAATTAACCCTTTGGTTTCTGGGAGGTAGGGACATTCTGGAAATTCCTGGGGGAGGGGCTGGGTCTGTCCCAGGCCCAGTATTTCAGTATTTTGACAAATGATAGGGCCAATCAGCATTCTGGCTGAATACTGGGGTCCTTCCCTGTGTCCTCTGAGAAAATACAATGGGTCCAGTGCTGCAGGAACACCCCAAGGGTCCTCCTGGCTCAGACAGACCCCAGCCTCATGGTTTCCTCCTGGCCTACCCCTGCCTACTTCCTCTGTCTCGGGAAGGCTGGTCTGGTCTCCTGCTGCCCGGCCTGGCATCTCTCCCCACCAACAACACCTCCAGGCCAGTCCCCTGCCCACAAGGAAACCGGCCCAGCCCAAGAGGGAGCCAGGGCCCCAGGACATCCTGGCTCCAGATTTTTAAGAGAATAACAATAAAAACAGCCCAGAACAAAACAGTGCCGTCTTGGAGCCAGCCCAAGCCCAAAGGTTAAGGGAGATTCTAAGAAAAGGATTTCTTGGAAAGAGCCCCGACTTTTGCCAGGGCCTGGAATCTCCAAGACGGTTGGAGGAATTTCTGAGAGGATGGGGGTGGGCAGGAGGCGCAGGGAGGAGACTGGCGGGTCTGCTCAGTGCACAGGTGGCTTCTGAGGGTCGGGCAGCAGATGGGGCCACATGTCTGGCGAGGGGAACACCAGCACGGGCTGGGCTCATATGAAACTTGGCTCCAGGGCCAGGGAAGGCCTCTGGCTGGAGCTTAGCCTTGCACATGAGCTCCTGTCTCCCGTCTCGCCGCCCGGGAAACCTGGCCCCCACTGCTCCCGGGTAAAGCCCTGGCTCTTATCTTGGCATCCAAAGCCGCCACCACCTCTCCGCCCCTGGCCCGGCCCCTGAATGTGTCACTGCTGCCCATTTTCTCTTCTCGCTACACACTCTCCTGCCCACAGTCTCAACCACTCCCCAGGGCAGGTGAGGGGTCTGGGGCTCAGAGAGGGCAAGTGACCTGCCCAAGGTCACACAGCAAACCGACAGCTGACTGGCCTTCAGCATCCTGCCCCCACCCCAAATCCAGACTCGGGGCCCTGTGCGCTTACCACGAGGAATGGCCCTTCCGTCTGGCAGAGGCGAATGACCATGACCAAGGGGACACACACAATGGAGGACAGGGCCAGGCTCCAGCCCAGCCCGATGGCCCAGGTGGGGTACACGTAGACTTTGTTGTAGGTCAGGGGTACGTACTTGACGAGAGAGAAGATAAAACATCCCTGTGGAGAGACGGGGGTGGTCAGGGGGCTTCCGGGACCAGGGCAGGCTCCACCCAGGAGGCTCCCAGCCTTCTCCCACCCCACGGGCGCAGGAGGGCCGCACCCACGGTAAACCTGATCAAGCCGCCTCCTTGTTCCAAACCCTTCTGCGGTTCCCCAGGGCCTTCGGGACGCAAACTCCGCGTCTGGCTGGCAATTCCCTGTCACCTACCCACTGCCTCTTCCTCTGCAGCTACACTCCAGCTACCTGGAATTCCTTTCAGCTTCTCAGCCGCTTGCGCTGGGGTCTCTGGGCAAGCTGTTCCCACTCACCGGGAACCTCTCTCTTGCTCACCTTCTCCTCACCCTAAATTTGCACTAATGGCGCCGCCCAGGCCCCGCCCAGGCTCGGTCAGGTAGGTGCTCACACTTCCCTTCCCAGAAAGCGCGATTCTTCGTGATCATTCCCCACCCAGCCTGAGGCAGTGAGAGCCTGAGGCAGTGAGAGCGGGAGGTGTGTCTGTCTCGCTCCCCGTTTCCCTGACATGCGGTGTAGCTCTGGGGGCACACAGCTTCCCTTCCCCCACTGCCACCCCTCCACCTCCCTCTCTGAGCCCCAGGCCCAGCCCCCAAGGCAGGGTGTGGACCTGGGCCTTGCTGCCCTGGTGGGGGGTCCAGCCTACACCACGCCCAAGCCACTTATCAAAAATTTTTACTTTTTGATAAATATTGATTTATAATAATCCTAAGCATTTTTTCACCTTAAAAATAAGCATCCAAAAACTTCAAGTGAACTATATTTTAGGATCAGCTTGTCTTTACCTTGAAGGTTGGTTTTTAACCACCTTTGCATCCAGGGGTCCATTATCACAACACAGCATAGGGCTCTGTCCCTTAAGCATGTCCACATCACTGACTGACAGACCTATTTCCAGCCAAACAGGCTCGCTCCCCGGCACTCTCATTGTGGCGTTGCCTGCCCGGGCCTGTGACCCTCCCTAGGCTGGCTTTTCCTTTGGGAGGGTCAGACTCACCAATGATGAGTGATACTTCAAAATGGTGGTGTCAAAAGGAAAACCAGAAGTGGCTTTTAATTCTTAAGGAACATAGGAGTGGGGTGGGGTCAGCTCTGCGCCCCAAAGCCTGAACGCTAGGCTGGCTGGAGGGCTGCTTCTGGTCAGAACTACAGCCTGTCCGTGTAGAACCCAGTGAAAAGGACTTAAACCTTCATTATCTAATAAGGGGGGTTTGAAGGGAAGACAAACCTATCTAAACCAGAATTGGTGAGGGGGCGGGGGGGGGACGCTCTTCATTAGGCACCTACTGTATACCTGGCCCTGTTGTTGTCCTACGTGTGGGGTGAAGCTTAGCAGGGGAGGGTTCCAAGGGAGGGCAGCCGTGCCCTCCCAACCCAACCCGGGAAGCAGCTGTGCCCCGTTCCTCTTCCGGCCACCTCAGAATGCAGCCTCTCACCTGTCCAATCCCCGAGGGAGGGAGGGAGGGAGGCAGGAGGAATCCGATGGCCGCAGTGGTGAGGGGAGTTGCCCACAAATAAATCATTAAGTGAGGATGAGAACACGGGCTTTGCACCCACCTAAATTCATCTCCAACAGTGCACTCCCCGATCGTGGTTACTGGCTGACACGGCTTCCTTAATTTTGTGGGGAAAATCTGCCTCTCGGATGAAAAGGCCAAGACCGCTCTCAGCAACAAAGTTACAACCTAAGACAACCTAAGATGGTCGCTGCCACTCAGCCCCGCAGCAGTCAGCCTCCTTGTTTTACAAATGCAGGAACTGGGGCCCTGTGAGGACAGGCCTGGAAACAGAGGTCCCTGAGCGGAGGGCCCGTTTATCTCCCGGCACCTGGTTCCCACACACAAGAACAATTCTGCCACCTGTGCTCCCCACTGTCTGAGCTGAGAGCCGCATAGCACACGTCTTTCCTTGCAATTAGCTCCAAGCTCACGACAGGTCTCCAACACCGGCAGGGAAGCGGCTTTTGCTGCAGAGGACCTCCCTTTGGCCGGAGCCTCCTAGTGGAGCCTGACGGGTGCCTGGGCCCCA
The DNA here is from genome assembly GCF_026419965.1 of Kogia breviceps. Taxonomy (NCBI): domain Eukaryota; kingdom Metazoa; phylum Chordata; class Mammalia; order Artiodactyla; family Physeteridae; genus Kogia; species Kogia breviceps. The sequence continues at coordinate 3,662,485 of NC_081319.1, read as the reverse complement.
AGGCCACATGCCCAGACGGCAGGCGCGGGAACCCTGGTGCGAGGGGGGGCGTGCACATCACTGCCCTTGGGTCCCGGCGGCTACTAAGCTTCCTTTGCTCCTGGGAGAGCCCAGGGCTCCTCTCTGCTGGGACCTCCCCTCTCCAGGCACGCGCCCCACCCTCCATAGGAAACACCGCATTTCCAGGGTCTATGACGTCTCCATTCGACATTCCCCAAGGCCCCTCACCATAATCAGTGACCCTGACTGTGCCCGTGAACTCTGGAAGGGTTTGGGGAAAGGTCAGATACTCAGTGATGGAACCCCTGAAACTTCTTGGTGTGCCCAACTCACGCTCCCCTGCCAGCGGTGCCCCTCCTGCCCCCCTCCTGACAAGCCCCCACTCATGCCTGGCGGGGAGCCCTCCGGGGTAGCCTGGCCCCCTCCCCAAGCACGGCTGTCACTGAGCTTGTCAGAGGCCAGCACTAAGCAGATGCTGAGCGAACGATGGGTTAGCGGGTGAAACTGTCAAGCCCCGGGGAGGAACAGCTACTGCCCACGGCCGCGCCAAAGGACACTCACAAGACAGAGAAGCGGAGTGACCACGGCCCAGCTGTACTTCATCCAGGGCCCAGGCCGATAGCCGATCATGTCCTCAATACCGTCATAAAAGTTATCACTGCCTGCAAGAGACAGAGGCAGACAGATGTTGACCCGGTGTCCGATGCAGCATCCGCCCTGGGAACAGCACAGCAGGGGCTCAAGGGCCCTGGGGGTGGTGGCGGGGAGGGGGTGTCTCCAGGGCCTCATCCAGGTCCCTGCATCTCCACACCCCATAGACCCAAGTGTTGGCAGACGTTTATCTGAAATGATCTAAAATTCGCGTGTCTCTGGGCACCCGGTATTTTTCTGGCAACTTTACGCAGACCCCCAAATCCCGGTGTGGCCATTCCAAGGTCTCGAGGAAGTCAGAATGGACCATTCCTGGACCCTAGAGCGGTTCATCAAAGACAGACCCCCTGCATGGCCAAATTCTGTGTTTGTCAAAGCACCCACTCACACCGCGCACCTTCAGCGTGGGGAGCTTCTTCAGTGTGGCTACGGTCAGATTATTTGTGCCGGAAGGGGTGGCCTTGAGAGGAAAAGTCCAGGCAGGGAGCGCCTCTGTGTTTGACTCAAAATGAAATTCCCACTAGAATTCTGTTTCTGAAGCTTCTAGATAGAGAAGCCCAAAGGAGAGACTTGAGTAAGATATGCAAACATCTCTACTCACCATATATCCAGGCAATAGCAAAACATTCAAAGAATGCAACCCACAAAAGGCATACACCGCTAGCTGCATAGTAGTCAAAGAGCTGAAACACATACATGCCACCCTGTGAAGAAAAAACCAGAGAAGGTGGATTTGTTATTTGGTATCTCATTCCCTCAATATATAAAGAGATCTGGCCTGTCAATAAGAAATAGAAAACCCAAGGGGAAAAAAATGTGCAGAGGGTGTAAGGACCAGATACATGTCTAAAAAGATGCTTAACTTCATGTATGACAAATTTAATTAAAAAGACACACACAAAGAGAAAAATAAGCAAAACACGTCTTTCTTAGCGAAAAATGATGTGTTCTCGGAAGCCTGTTTCCAAAGGAGGGGCCTAACACTCACTGTGGCCAACACAGAAGACATCAGTGAGACCCCGTTGCTCAGTGTATGAACCTGTGGTCTGCCTTTCAGGGGGTGTTTCTTACAGACGCTTCGAGAAAAGCATTTATTTTTACTTCTGGTAAGGAAAAGCGGTGATGTGAAACCCCGAATTTGGGGGCCGATGCAACCCTGTGCTGGAGAGTATGGAGAGATGAGATGGGTGAGGCGCACAGGAGGGTTAACCCTGGGCCCAGGCTTAGGCTCACATGCTCACGTGCCTCCCCTGCAGGCCTGAGAAGGGCCACTGCACATGGGTGTGGGGGTGGGGGTGGGGGTGGGGGCGGGGGCAGGGACAGAGCTGTGGTTAAAATGGATTTCGGCTGAAGTACCCCTTCCTCGGGCCTCTGGGGATGAGGAGGAACGGAGGGCAGAGGGTGGCCACTGTGCTGCCAGGGCAACAGGGAAGTGGGGCAGGGAGTCTGGCTCAAGTGCTGGGTCCTGAGCTGCCTCCTGCTGCGCCGGGATGGGGCAGGACTCCTGAAGTAGGGTGGCCGGGAGCTCAGCAGGCCTGGACCTCTCACCCAGCTGCCTCCACAGTGGGGAGTGGGGAGGTGGCGTGGCCTTGAACTGACCTTTGAAACGTATTGAGGGCAACAAGGGCCCTGCCAGGGGAGGCCCCTCAGGCCAGGTGAGAGAGCCACCTACCTCCGTCACCATGGTCAGCCCCAGCAGGTAGCTGACACAACATATGGAGGCGATGAAGATTTCCCGGCGGAAACCCTTCCTTAGGAAGGATGGGTGAAGATCAACCAAGGACGTGATCTGTCCTTCCACTTCCACAAACTGGGGAGGAAAGGAGAGGGGTGAGTGGTAGAGGTCCAGCAGCCGTGTGGTGAGTAGTACTGCCCGCTGAGCCAGGCCTGGCGGGCCACGCGCAGCCGTCCAAATACTCCACACCCCTGTGGCCCTGAGCGCTTCTCTGAGGCCCCTGCTGACCCTCCACGGGGCACGCTTGCTGGCACACGTGCGTCGACGCGGCAACCTCCCACTTTGGTCTGGGTCATCTTTGAAGCCGAGGGTGGTGCCCCATCAGTTTTGGGCCTTGAGCGCCCGGCCGGGCCTGGCACAAAGGGCCGTGCGGCAGCACGTGACCAATGGGTGGTAACCCAGGCAAGTCTGGGCCTTAGCTCCCCATCCAATTCACATGGTGGCTTTTAGCCCTGTGGGGATCGTGGGCCCGTGGGGGGATTTTGCACACGTGCATGCACGCCCAAAGGCCCATGCGTGTGAGCCAAATGCTGCCTGTGACCCCAGGAACCCATCCCTGGGCTCCCCAAAAGGTAAAACGGCTGATCGAAAAGGCCAGTCCATGGGTAACGTTCTAGTGTGACCCTCAATCTTTCTAGATCTTCTCATCTTTACACCTAATGATTTATCCCAGAGTTCGTCCCACATCGGTCCACGCAGCTGCCTCGGTTCTTAAACGGTGGCATAAAACTCCATCCTGTGGACGCTTATCATCATGCATCTAACCAGTGCCCTGCACACGGTGTCGGGCCTCCGCGGCTGCTGACCTGGGCGGGACTCTTCCCCCAAGTCTGTCTTTAGGCCTGTGTGCACGAGTATCCGTAGCACAGTCTAGAAGTACACTGAATTCAGGGTTAAAGGGCACGCCGACGCACTTATAATTGGGGTGGCTACAGCCAGACTGCTCTGCCAACCGACACACCCTCTGAGGCCATCTGATTCCTCTAAATGTTAAAAAGCTAAAACCTCGACCTGTCTGCTCTTCCATCTGGGAGAGGCTTTTGGGAAGGAGGTTCCCCAGCTTTCCTACAAGACATGGCCAACCGCTGACTCCTTTGGGAAGCATCACGGGAGGATCGAGGAACATACACAAGGAGCAAGTCCCTTTCATGTGCGCAAAGGGGCTGGAAATTCAGGGAAAAGATGATCAAGAGGCTCTTGAAAGGGGTCCAGAGAGAGCAGGGGGCTGATGATTTGACCTCTGATTGATGGGTCAGCCAAAGGGGTTCTGAGCCGAAATTGCCACTGGATTATAGCAGACCCGCAGCTCAAACATTAAGCTTGAAAAGCAGTTAAAAACAAAGGTTTTGGGACTTCCCTGGTGGCGCAGTGGTTAAGAATCCGCCTGCCAATGCAGGGGACACAGGTTCGATCCCTGGGCCGGGAAGATCCCACATGCCGCGGAGCAATGAAGCCTGTGCACCACAGCTACTGAGCCTGCGCTCTAGAGCCCACGAGCCACAACTACTGAAGCCCTCGCGCCTAGAGCACGTGCTCCGCAACAAGAGAAGCCACAGCAATGAGAAGCCCGTGCACCGCAATGAAGAGTAGCCCCCGCTCACCGCAACTAGAGAAAGCCCACGTGCAGCAACGGAGACCCAACACAGCCAAAGATAAAAAATAAATAAATTAATTAAAAACAGAATAAAACAAAAAAAAACAAAGGTTCTTTCCTTTTTTGAGATTGGAAAATTAAAGACAGGAAGATCCAGTGTCACTGAGAGTCAGGGCCAACACCACAAGCTCCTCGTTTCCAAGTTCACTGCACCTCTGGGGGACACCAACCCCAGCCCTCACCCCCTCGACCAGCCTCTCGAGACCTCCTTCACTTAATAGTGGTGTGACCCTGACTTCTCTGAGCCTCAGCTTCCTCCTCTGTAAAATGGGAGCATCTTGCGTACTCGACGGGGGTGACGAGAAAGATGGGAGATCATTAGAGTAGGCCGGCAACGGGGTGAGCCCTGCTAACGCACGTCAGGGGCTGCATGGGTGAGCTCCTGGGGGAGAGGGAATGCAGCTCTCTTCTCCTTGTCTGTTCACGGACTGTGTCCCCCTCGGGCAGGCCAGCCAGCGACAGGCATCCGCCTCCCTGTGGGCGGCAGTCCCACCCCCGCTCCCTGGGAAACACACAGCGGTACGATGGCCCCTCAGCCAGACACGGTGCTCCCCCCAAACGCTAGGAACCCTCCCTCCTCTAATGAGCGAGGCTCACCGCTCCCCCTGCCTGAGACTGGCTGTGGATCCCTGCATGCCCAAAGAACGGAGTTCTTTCGGGGGAACTCAAAGGAAAGGCCAACTAGCAGGGACGAACTGGCGGGTCTGGGGACAGGCAGCCATGACTCCAGTCCTTAACCCACTGGGTGTGGCCTCAGAGCAGGTCCAGTTCTCTCTGAGCCTCAGTTTTCTCGGCTCTGGGGGACAGCTGTACCCAGGCATCGGGACACTGGGTGGATTAAGGAGCTGATGCATAAAGGCTAGGTTGGGGGCAGGGTTCGTGTCTAGTGGGGACAGAGTGTCAGCTTGGGAACATGAGAAAGTTCTGGAGACGCACGGTGGTGACGGCCGCACAGCACTGTGAGCGTACTTAACGCTCGGAGCTGGGCACTGAAAAACGGCGACAATGGTTGATTTTGTGTTACGTGTATTTTGCCACACGTGACACGTGAAGCCTGGTCCGAGTGGACAGCGCGCAGGGCAGGGCCCCTATCACTGCTGGTGCTGTACGAGGTGGTCGCTGGCATCTGCAAAGCCCTCCCCCACGCCCCTGACTTCACAGAGCACACAGATGCAGGGGAGGATGCCACAGACCGAATCCCACCGTGCCCTTTCCTGGCACATCTATCCGGCAGCTCGTTCCGTGCCACGAGTTCCCTGTTCTGCAGCAGAAGAGCACCGGCTCCCTGCGAGGCTGGCTTTGAGATTTGCCTAAGCAAACAGCCGCAGTGGGCCTGGCTCAGAGGTGCACACCCTCAGCCAGGGGAAACCTAATGAATAACCACCTCCGCCTGTTCACGAAGCAGTTCCGCATCCCAAGAGGCCAATTTTGGGCCCATGGAGATGTCATGCTTTGTCATTTATTAACCTCTTTCTGTTTTTGTCTTTGGCTTTCACTGAGAGCTCTGGAAGAAGTCATAAAAGCCATTTGCTTGGGGCCTCTGAAGGCCAAACTCATTAACTAGGAATGATGGATGGAGTCCTTTTGCTATTTACACAGCTCAAGCCCATCAACAACTGCGCAAGTATTTTGTTTACAGTCTCCCAAATGTTTTCCTTCCGTCTTCTCTGATAATCCTGGTCCTCTTTCTGCCAAATCCTCCACTCTGCTCCTGACTTTGCAAGCAGACCACCTCCTCTCCACTGCCTGACCTTCTAAGACTCTCCTCCTACCGGGTTCCGAGTCCCAGGGGACCATCCGGGCACGGGCTTTGAGGCTGCTGCCCAGGGGGCAGTGGCAAAGCTCTCTCCTGAACAGGAGCAGGCCCCCACCTCTCACAGGGTGAGAGCGGACCTCTGTGAGGCAGCCGGACCCCAGCCCGCAGACGAGGCTGCCTTTCAGTGCCTGACCTCGGATGAAGGCCCGTGTGGCCATGTGCACAGGGCCAGCCCGCCCTGCACAGCTGGAGCCACACCTGTGCTCTCGAGAAGGCCTCAGAGAAAACACACCTATCTCCAAGGAAGGTGTCCCAGGGGCTCACACTTTACGGTCCTCCGAGCACCACTGACTGCTCCCTACCAGGCACTGTGCCTGGCATTTCCCACAAGGCAATGTAGGTATAATCATACCCATTTACCAGATGAGGAAACTGAGGCTCAGAGCGGGGGAGGAAATGTGTTCCATGACACATAGCAGCACGGGGGCTGGGAACGGTGTTACTCCAAAGCCAGATGCAGCGCCCAGCTGGCTCTCATTGACTTCCCCAGGGGGTCGGGGGGAGGCCCGAGCCCTGGAGGGATGGGACGCGGGGATTAAGAAGCGCAGGAAATGACCGTGGTATACGTGGAGTCCCGCCTGTTGCGGGAGGGGGCAGAAAGCCGGGAAGGCCGGAGGGCAGGATGGGTGTCGGCAAGGCTCCGGAGGATCAGTTTCCCCACGGGGGCCAAGCTCGCGGAGCCACGCGCCCCAGGAAGCAGAGAACACAGCCGCGGTCCCAGCTTCTGTGGCCACACTCAGGACTGCCGGTGGCGGCGTGGCCAGTGACCACCTCAAGCTCCAGACAGAGGGGCCGGCCCCTTGCCCGAACGGCCTGCGTGCGTGTCCCTCCCGGCCGGCCCGAGTGCCCCATGCCCACGGCGCACGCCACTACTCTTCGGGCCTGCCTTCCTATCGTACCCACGGCCCCCTGCGGACCACACCCTGTGGCTGTCCGTTTGCCCTGCCGAGGTCAGACTCGAGCTCTGGGGCAGGCAACATCCTGCTGCTGCCCTGGGCCTGCTTCCACTCCTGGGGCCCCAGAGGAACGCTCGCTGGCCGCAGCTGCTGCAGGTCTGCAGAGGGGTGTGATGGGGTGTGGGCAGCTCACTCACAGCACAGAGAGGGAGGGCTCTTCCGGAACCGGGTTCGGGGGTGGTGGTGGAGGGGGGCGGAGGCGGTCCCACCCTGGGGCCATCCACGCGCTCCGTACATACCTGGCTGTCCAGTCCAAGCAAGAGAAGCATAATAAAGAAGAGGATGGACCAAAACGTGGGCAGCGGCATCATCGTCACAGCTTTCGGGTACGCGATGAAGGCCAGGCCGGGACCTAACGGAAGAGAAGACGGGGAGGGGCGGAGAGGAGACATCAGCGCCCCAGCCGCCCCGAGCCCCGGAGCCACACAAGACACTCGGGTCTGAGGCGGGTCTCCCAAGCCCCAGATGCAGGGTCCCGCCTGGGGGAAGAGGCCAGGCCTGTCTCACTGTGGGGTGGGACGTGCCGGGGCTCAGGCGGGGCCCCGTTTTAGCATCTGTCTCCTATGCAGCAGCACAGGTGGTCGCCTCACACGCCAGGTTCCGAGCGGACACCGGTTATGGGGTAGGAAGCAGGACCAAGCCTGGGACTCAGTGTGCCGGCTCGGAAAAGGAGGCCCTCCCCCCAAACCAGAGGACCACACCAGTGTCTGCTGGAAGGAAGCGAAAACGTGGAGCGTTCTGACTACTAGAGTTACCTGACTCCTAACGCCCTGTGTGCAAAGAAAAGCTTTCTACTGAAACACTTAACGAGTGGCCAGAAAAAAGAACACAGAACCACGGCCCGCGGGGGCCGATGTCTCTCGGGGGCGCATCTGTGCAACCGCTGGAGCACCGTCACAGCCCAGGCGCAAAGCCGGGGAGAGGCGGGTGCGGGGCAAGACCCCAGGCGGAGAGGCCCCCAGGCTGCAGTCCGGTCCTCGGCCCACCGCCTCCGCATCACGTCAGCACACGCCCTCTCGGGGCCTCAGGCTCCCCCAGAAGCGAGAGGCAGGTTCCCATACGTGAACCCCAACGAGGCTTCTCCTGCTCAGGTTCTTGGGTGCCGGTGCCATTTCCCTGGTAAAGGGCTCTGGTCTCTAGGGAGGGCCGTGGCGCTTTGGAGGCAGGAGCCCCACCAGCCCTGGGGGCGCCTCCAACTGGAAACGTCCCCTCTCGCCTCCAGTTGGCCTGAGAGAAGACTCCGGGGGAAAGACGGAGTTGTAACCGAGACCTGCGGGTCCACCAGAAGAAGGTCGGGAGCCGCCAAAGAAAGGAGACAGGGAGGGCCCGGACTGAAAAAAAATAGAGCAAAATCCACAACTCAAAAACAATTAAAAAAAGGCAAGAAATGTGAAACTAGAAGGGCTGGAGGGCAGGATATTTGAAACAGGTATCAGGAACCAAATGAATGGTCTGAGAATGAAAAAAAAAAAAAACTCTGAAATAAGTTGGAGCCAGAAACCACATCGTACGGCGTTGACCACACGCGTAGTGGCGAGGGCGAGACCCTGTACAGCCCGAGTCCCCCGACGTGAGGAAAGCCCAACGGTGACAGTGACCACGTCCTCGGAGGCGATGGTGGAAAACCCCCGGAAGAGGTGGAAGGGTGCTCGTCCCAACCCCAAAGCCCCAGCTGGAGTAGGACCTGCATCTCCACCTGGCTGGGGCCCCCTGGGCCCCCCAGGTCAGCTCCGGCCTGACCGGTAGGCGGCACTGGGAGGAATCCATCCAGCCGCTGCGAGACAGATGTAAAATGGGGCCCTCGCCCCACCTCTCCCCCGCCCGCCCGCTGGGCCCTGAAGCTTCTCAACGGCTGTTTCTGTATTTCAGTTTTGCCTTTTTCAAGCCAGCCTCCGGGGGAGGGTCTGAGCATCCTTCTCTGAAAGCAGGGGAACTAGAGAGAGAAGTCGGGAGACACGGCAGCCGCTGGAGCCCCTGGGGCAGCAGAGATGCCCCGCTCTACGCTTCATTTGCAATTTGCACTCCGTTCAGCTAAATAATTATCTCGTTCCAATGCACTTCGCTCAATATGGTGCTTGTTAAAAGCTTATTAGCGAAATAATCACCCTGGATGTGTCGGCTGTTCAGACATCACCGTGGGGAATAAATGACAAGGTCTTTGAAGTGGACGGGAATAAGAAACAACTTATCTTGACGATGATTACGTATATAGAAGTATCTAGCTGTCCACAGAGAAAGATCTATTTCACATATTTCATGATCTCCCACTGCCAAATTCCCTCCATGCTCCTGGAGATTCCCCATCAATCAGAACTGGTTTGCAAGCCCTCAACCGGAAAAGAAGCCATTTGCAAAGGAGATGCCAACGGTCTCCCCTTCGTCACCCTGCCCAGCTCCCACGTGCGTGTGGTTATTTCCCTTCTGGAACTTTCTGTGTCCTCAGTCTCTGGCCTGCCTCTGGGGGCTCTCGGGGAAGGAAAGCTACGTGCGGAGGTCCGATCTGGGAGCGGGGGCGGGGGACACAGCCGTGGCGCTGAGGCGCGGGCTTGTTAGGCCTGTCCTGCAGCGCTGGGCGTGGGAGGAAGGGGCAGGGCAGGGAGCATCTTCACCAAGTAAGGGGGGAAGCAGGGCCTGGGGCTCGGAGAGACCAGAGGAACCCAGAGGTCGCATGTGTGCACGGTGGGATGGCGTGGCTGCAGGGGGATATCCTCGCGTCAGAGGGGCCTGTCCAGGAGACCCCAGCTCTGACCCTGACCAGCCCAAGCAAGGCACTAGGTCTCAAGCCGTTGGCCTCATCTGCGGTGGTGACGTCTGAATGCATGATGCTGGGGCACCCAAGCCCCCAACACTAGGGTCCCTGGCTGGGGAACCAGGACACCAGCCCTTGTTTCCAACAAGGGCAAGGGCGGTGCCATACGGGGACTCCAGCTGTGCCTGACCCTGGTCTGTGATCCCTGGAATTAGGACCTCCTGCTCTCCTCTGGGCCTGGGAGGGGCCTCAGCCCAGGGCCCTCACCTGCCTCCAAGCGGCCCCTGAGAGGTCGTGGGAAGTCAGGTGGTCAGGCTGTGAAACAGCAGCAACTACCCTCCAAGTGACCTGGGCAGGATGGGAGGAGGGCACAGAGGCCGGAAAGGCGGACCTTGGGGACCCTGGGAATAAGGTTCTCCCTCCCACAACGAAGCCCCTGCAGCCGCAGAGCTGGGGTCCAGGGCCGGGAGCACCCACGGGCACTTCTTAGAACTGGGACACCTGTGCTTCTGAGGCTCTAGGATTCTAGCAGCTGAAGCACTCACAATTCTCGGGTTCCAGAACCATCTCGCTGGAACCCCAGGATCCCAGCCTAAGACCCCAGGCTTTGCAGACTCTGATTCTAAGACTCTCTCTCCACTGGCAGGTGTCTTGCAGGAAGTGCCCCACCAATGGGGCCCACACGCCAGGGGGGTGATGGTGTCCCCAACAACCTTCCCCCAAACTGGAGCTGTCACCGTCCCAGAGGGCGGCCTGCCACACCCCGTCCCTCCCCCACCCGGGCCTACGGTGGTGCCTGACACAGGGCAGAGACTCAGCAAATCAAGAAACAGCGGTGGAATGAATGAATGGGTTCGCTTAGAGGGGGCGTGCTGGGAGCAAAGTGCAAAATACAGAAACCAAAGCTGAGAAGGTGGTGATGGAATGCCGATTGGTGGCTGCCTTGGGCCTGAGTTAGGAAGTGGTTTCTGTTGCTGAAACCAGGAGTTTGCTGGGGAAGGACAGGGATGGGGAAAGACCACATGAGAATAGCTGAATATTTCCCAACTTAACCAACCCCCATGTTTCTGCCGCCCCTTGGGCAAAATTGCAATTGGAAGTGTTTAAAATTTAGCTTTTATACTCTTTGATACTTGGGGGACGTCTTGGTGGGGGGGGGGTCCGTTTCGGAAACCAGGCTCATCCCCCCCCACAAAGCCCCCTGGGGGGGGGTCTGGCTTCATGCCTGCAGTACTCGGCTTACACACTAGGTGGCAGTGCCCACCACCACTGCCACCGATACCACCATACCTGACTCAGCCACATCAGCAATGTCCACCCCTTGCTCTTGTGCCATGAAGCCCAGGATGGAAAAAATTGCGAAGCCAGACACAAAACTGGTACCACTGTTCAGGCATCCCAGCAGCATACAGTCCCTATGTTACACATATGTCAGGGAGCAAGTTAATTAACAACACAAGGAAGCCGCGCTCCCTACTTCTTCTCTGTTTTCTTTAAACATCATCATCATTTCTAAGGCCCACCAGGCCCGCTGGTGCGACACTTGCCTGTACGAGTTGTACTTGTACTTGTTGTAGCTCCCCAGCGAGGTCATGGCCCCCAAGCAGATAGCGTAGGAGAAGAATATTTGGGTCCCAGCATCGATCCATACCTGGGAAGGGTGCGGGGGGAGGGTGGCAAGGAGAGAGAAAAGGAGACATTAGAGCCGGCTGCCTGAAGGAGGTGGCACGGGTCCCTGGCCACCGGGCCCCAAGGACTGCGCCTCGAAATATACAGGTTCTCGATGCAACTGGAGCGTTTGTGCTGGAATCCAAGCTGCAAGGAACCCCAGAAGTCTAAGAAGCCCCCCAGTCACTCAGCATCAGGGTTAAGAGGCTGGCTTCTGAAGAAGAGGGACCGGGATTCCAACTGTGGAATGATGTAAATATGACTCCTGGAGCCTCACTTTTCACATCTGTAAAATGGGCTCCACTGCCCTGCCCCACAGCGCTATTTTGCAGGTTCAAAGAGTTAAGATCTAGCCCAGTGCCGGACACATGGTAAGCCTGTAAGTCAAGGCTGCTACCATCATTGTACTTGTTATTGTGGGGGACCCCCGAGTTGGAAGGGGGAGGAACTCCCGAATGGATTATGCAGGCAAAGCTGTTCTCCAGAAACTTCATCAAGTGGCTCCTGACGGCCAGGAGAGCTGCCTCCCCAGCTGTCCTCTGATGATGGCCAAGGCCCTCCCACCTACCTCCTGCCCAGGGCGAGAGGACAGCGGGGAAGAGACCCGAAGCAGCACAGGCCCTTGGAGGCAACCTAAAGGCTGAGGACCCTGGGGACAGGAGGTCCCCAGATCCCAAGATGGGCCAATAAACTCTTCAACTGCCTGCGGTCATGCGGCTGAGTGCCTGGAGGTGGATGTTTAGTATTTGCCCCCCACCGACCTTCTAAGTGGTCACCAACTCTGAATTCCATCCTCCAACAAGGAAGCCCAACTCTCCCACCCCCACGATGCAGCCCTCAAGGCCGCTGTTGCAGAGGAGAACAGCTCGTAGCGACTTCTCTCCCTTACCTGGCGCAGTACCTAAAGCAGCTTTATCATTGGCCCGCCTCCAGAGTCCTCGACGTGAAAAGATACACGCAGCTGGAATGGCCCACGAGCACGGGGAACCACCCGCCACAGCCCAGTGGAAAAGTACCAGGGCTGACGGCCCGGCTAGATCTGTGTGCCCAGAACCATGGACACGGCTTCAGCTTCCTTTCCCCACACCAGCCCTGGGTAGGAGGGGGGCCAGGCTGCCCTGCAGTACCTGTGGGTCCTCCAGGCGGCTGATGTCGGGGTACAGATAGAACTTGATGCCTGCGCCTGCACCGGGCAGCGTCAGTCCCCGGACCAGCAGCACCAAGAGCATGGCGAACGGGAAAGTGGCAGTGAAGTAGACGACCTGCAAGGGACGAGAGCGGTTTAGGGGGCCTGCTGCTGTTAACTTCGAGCATCCTCTCCGAGGCAGGCATTCCGGAGCCGAGCTTGATGTTTCCCTTGCTGGGTGACTTTGGGCATGCTGCTTACCTTCTCTGGGCCTCACCTGTAACCTGGGTATAATACAAGTACCTACCGCATAGATGCACTGAGATTCAATGAAAAAAACCTATAAATATTTACTAAGCCCGGGAAACACAGAGAACGAATCCCTGCCCTCATGGAACTGACATTCTAGCAGGTGAAGACGGAAAATGCACAATACGACAGTAAGCTATTAAGTGCGGTATGCCCAGGGGTTGGCCCGCAGGACGTAGCACAGATCAGCTAACATTACAACCGTTAGTATGACTCATGGTCATACTTACCAGGTAAGTGTACATACACTTACCAGGTAAGTGTAGTTTCAAATCCCCACTCTGTGCCCTCACATGCTGTGTGAACTTGGGCAGGATGCTTAACCTCTCTGGGCCTGTGGCCTCACGTGTCAAACGGAGATAAGAGCACTAGAAGGCCCTCATTAAGGGATGAGGCGAGGAGTCAATGGAATGATGCTTAAAACATGGTCAAAACAGTGCGTGGCACTTAGGTGGCCGCTTAGGTGACTGAGCAAGAAATGGGGCCTGCCGTTGGCCGTGGGATTCTGCAGGAAGCAAACAGGAACTTCTGGAGAGGGGAAACGAGGATGGGGAAGGCCGCCACTTCCTTGGGGCTGCGGGAGGCCACGGCCTTCCCTGGGTCACGCAGGACGTCCCAGGCAGGCCCAGGTCGATCAAGGTGGGGACCAGAGATGACCCGGGCCAGGCCTTCCCATCTCCAAGGGCCCTGCCCTACTTTCCCTACTCCCCCTGTCCCGAAAGCACCAGCCTTCATACCTTCTGGAGTCTCAGTTCATGGACGGATCTGCCCAACTGTTTCTTCAACACAAGAAGTTCCCAGGCAGGATTTACACCCGAGAGGAGCTCGAAGGTGGCTGGCTGAATGGACAGTGAAATCCTGATATTTCAGCAGGGCGCTGGCTCAGCCAGGCCTCCCCAGCACCAACCCACTTCATGCTCACCACACCCCCAAATCGCTTCGTCGGCTAACGTGCCGCTGGAGAGGGACTGAGGCTGGGCAGGGCTCCTAGACTTCTCCAAGCCACCACCGTGCTCATGGCCTGCACCCAGCGGGCAGAGGCTGAGCCTTGAGCCAAGGCATGAGGCATCTCACTGCGCGGTGCAGGACATGCAAGAGTCCGCGGTGACCAGTGGAAATGCTAAGACAAGCTCACAGAGCCCCGGACCCCTTCTGAGGGGCTTGGGGCCAGGGGACCAGGGAGGGACCCCTGCATGGCCAACGCGCCCATTTTACAGCTGAGGAAACTGAGGCCGAGAACAGGATGAAAGGCCCATGGTGCTGGGGGAGGGGGCAGTGCCAGAACACTGCCGGGCACTTCTGGGACGCAGGCAGGTAACAGACACCGATGAGGGGGTGATAGAGCCCTGAACCTCACCCAGCTGCCATAATGGAGCCCAGTTCTCAGACAGCTGCCATCCCTTTGAGTAGAAACAACTAGCAGAGGGCTTTGGAGAAATGCAAGAAGGAAGCTTTCGGGCCTGTCGGGCTCGGCTGCCTTCAGTCAATACCACCAGACAGCATTTATTGAGCGCTTACTGTGTGCCTAGTGCTACTCCAAGTGCAGTGACTTCTACGCTCACCTGGTCCTGTCCTAACCCCATCTTGAATTGAAAGTGAGGAAACTGAGGCCCAGAGAGTCTGTCCCTTGCTCACAGGTCACACACCATTTAAGCAGCAGAGCGGAGGCGGCCTAGAACCTCCTACAGTGACAACAGCACAGCAGTAAAAAGCCCTTCAACGTCTGGCAGTTCATTCAATCCTCCCAAAGACCAGAGGGAAGCTGGCCTCTCCAAGGGCTCTAGGGCTCGGCTCAGAATTCAGGCTCAGTGACAAGCTTGCTGTGAGACCCCAGGCAAGTTACTGCCCGTCTCTGGGCTCCATTTCCCCACCTGCCAAGCGGGGGGGGGCTCAAACCATCTGGGCTCTAAGGTTCACTCCAGCTCTGCCAGCGGGAGGGGTGGAGCGGCCGAGAGGGTCGGCTGGGGCTGCACAGACTGGGGTCCGTATGCACCGCTGCACCCTCCCGGCGGGCGGCTTCCCCACTCCCCCTAGCAGCGGGTCCTCCTGAGGACCCCAGGCTAAAAGGGCCACCCTCCTTCAGGCTCTGCCACACCCTCCCTGGACGCCCCTCTCCCCAGGGCCTCAGTTTCCCCAGCCACCTAACTGTCTTCTCCCGAGGCAGAGAGGCCTCCATTTCCCAAGGACCAGAAGGCAGACGCGGAGGGTGGAGGCAGGTCAGGAAGCCACAGAAGGGGTGAGAGAAGAAAGAAGACCAGCCCGCAGGCCGCTCCTCCCTTCCTGCCGACAGGCCCGCCAGCCCCTAGCTCAGGGCCCGGAGAACAATGGCTGCTGACAACGGGGCCGGGCGGAGGGCAGGGGGCGGAGGGCGGAGGGCAGCTGCTTCAAAGCCTGAGGGCCCCCTGGGCGGGGCGGGCGTGTGGGCTGTGGCCAGAGGGCTTTGTGTCAGGGGCACAGGACACCTCCCGGGGTGGGGGTGGCTTCCCTTGTTTCCACGTATTTAATTCGTTTCACAAGCACTTATATAGCGCTTGCTGTGTGCCGGGCGCTATGCCAGAGCTTTATGCGTGTTAACTCACAACTGGAAGGAGGAGGACATCATCACCTGCATTTTCTAGACGAGGACACGGAGGCCCAGTGAAGTCACGTCAGCTGCCCGGGGCGTGCGTGTCTGTGTGCGTGTGCGTGCGTGTGCGTGCGATGCGTGCGCGTGCGTGCGGTGCGTCTGCGTGCGCGTGCGTGCGGTGCGCGTGCGCGCGCGTCCGCCGTCTTCCCCAAACCCAGAACAGGGCAGCCCACCTGGTCGTGCCACCCAGCCGCCTCTTTGGAAAGACACCCTTGTTTTGCAGAATTTGTCGCTGAGGACAAGCCCCTGAGAACCATTCTCTCAACTTCTCTGTGACTCTCCGGGGATGCTCGTGGGAGACGCTGGTGCCAGCCGCCACCAATGGGCCTCTGGCGGGGGCCCAGCAGGGCTTGCCACGGGATGTGGTATTTTTCCACTCTTGCTGGCAAACCACCGTGGCTCCTCTGAGCCCTCGACCCAAGGGCCCTGTGGCCCAAATGCCCTGGAAACTTACAAGGACAACGCTTCCTCATTCCTTGGGGACGGTCGGGAGAGGGTGGCTGGCCAGGCAGCGGGAGATGGGCTTGTTTCCTGCTGCCCTGAGCTTCCTTTGAGGAGAAGGCCTGGGCAGTGTGGGTCACTCATCCCAGAGACCTGGGGCCGAGGGTCTGGGGCCAGCGCCTGGGCAGGTCCTGAGGGTCCTCACAGTACTCCTGTTGGGGGGTGGGTACCGCTACTCATTTCATACAAGGGGAAACTGAGACTCAGAGGGGGAAAAGGACTGGCACCCAGTCGTGTAGGCTATAGGGGCAGAGCTGAAATCCCAAACCAGGTCTGGCTCTGCCGGCCGCCCCTGCCTGTTTCTAAGCCCTGGACAGAAGAGCTGCCTTGGAGGCTGGTGACGGAGAGGCCAGCGCCTGTGCTCATGTCCGGGACCAAACTGCCATTTGGGTCCACAGAGCTGCACTTCCCGTGTGAGGATCTGGGCCTCTGTGTCACCTCCCTGGACCTTACGTGCTGGGACTCGCGTCGGACACGACCGTCAGGCCAGCACAGGGCTGAGGGCGGAGAGCAGGTGATGGGGCACCGAAGCTAGGAGCTGGGCTGCCCGAGTTCAAATCCCACCTCGGCCACAACCACCTGTGTGGCCTTGGGCAAGTTCATTAACCTCTCTGCACCTCTGTTTCCGCATCTGTAAAATGGTAATAAGAGCCACACATACCTCAGGCATCAGGAGATTAAATGAACTAATAACGAATAATCAGCCCTGAGAACAGGGCCTGGCACACACGTGCCACAGAGCATTTGCCGCCATTATCCCGATGTCTTGAATGAACGAAGCGGCAGCAAATTCGGGGCCAAGTGTCAGACCCTCAGAAGAGGCTGAGTATTACAAAAAGGGGAACTGAGACCCAGAGAGGCAAAGCAGTTGAACTCAGGTCCTGAGCCTCCCGGCCCCCGGCGCTCCCTCCCTTCCACCCGCTGCCGCACCAGGGGCAGCCACTGGAGCGAGGCCATGGCCAGGATGAGGCCGTCCTGCTGCCCGCGGGCCCAGCCCCCATGGCGGCTGCGAGCCTGGTCTGTGGCCAGCGCTGGAAGTCCCGGCTGGCGGTGGGCGGGTAGGCGGGCGGAGGGGCCGGAGGAAGTCCACTGAGCCTCACTGTGTTTGTCTTGGCTCCTCCCAGGCCCTGCTATTGTTCTGGGAACCACACCCGCCCCTGGGGGCCTGGAGCCTAGTCTCTGGGGGCAGGTAGGGGGACCTCTAGCAAGTCACGTCCAGCAGCGCGCCACCGATGCAGCCCTACGCCCCGCTCCTTTTCGCTTTGACTCTACTCTCCGGCCCCAGCAAGTGTCTCAAGTGCTGCTCACTGTTTCTAGTGGACATCAGCTCCTCCATCAGACTGGGGACGCCCCAAGGGTCTGGCCATTCACATCTCCGGGCCTCTGCACGTCTCACCCTCACTCCCTTCAGATCCTTGCCTCGAAGTGCCCTTCTCGGAGAACCCTGCCTGGCCAACGCCCCTTGAAACTGCACCCGACTCTCCTGTTCTCCTCCACAGCTCTTGTGGCCAACTGACTCCTCCTGTATGGTTTACATCGTCCCCTTGTTGCAACCAACAAGCCTGTCAGTTCCTGGACGGTAGGGATTTTTGTCTGTTCTGTGCCCCCCGGGCCCCATGCCCACGGCAGCGCCCGGCAGACGGCAGCGGCTCAAAGCACGCGTGCGTTAAGCGTGTCTGCAGCACTGCTCGGGACCAGGGTGCACAGAGCTTCCTGACGGGCGCGCCTCCACGTGGGGAGGGGGACAGAGGGAAGCAGGGCCTGGCGCTTACTGCACGGTCCTGTGCTGAGCACTGTGCCGGGTGCTGACACAGCTCGCCTTAACCCTCACCCATCTCTGGATGGGGAAACTGAAGCTCAGAGGGACGGGCGGCCTTGGACAAGTCATTCACGAACCCCAGCCCGGTTCCCTCGCTGTTTAAAGAGAGGTGGTGAGGAAACAGCTCGCACACAAGACGGCGGAGGACGCGGGTCCCAAGGAGCGTCAGGAATACGCCACGTCCCCTCTTCCTGCCTGTCGGGGTGGGTGATGTCAGCGGAGGGTGTGCCCGTGCAGATTTCTGACGCCTGGCCTGCTTCCTTTCCAGACTGGGTTTTAGGGTTGCAGGCGGCTCTACGCCGAGAAACAGGCGGAGGGCGCGGGCACGCGGGCCTCCGTGCTCACTCTACCCCCGCCACCGGGGACCCGCCTCTTGCCCGGCGTGTCCCTGAGTACTGTGGGGGTCTCTTCGGACCCATGACTTTGTCTAAGGGCCTCTCTGTCTGGGGTGAATGTGTACAGCAAAGGCCCCTTCTCCAAATGACTTCACCCACTGCCCACCGATGTCCCTCAAGTGCCACCTTAACTTACTCTTGACCTTTGAGGGCTTTTTGATCTTAAAGAGATTTTCCCCTCTTAAGATGCAAATGACGGCGGTCGGGGCATGACAGATGGGGCACGCAGGGCAGATCAGCCAACACCTTTGCTGTGGCTTAGTTAGTAACCTGGGTTCACACCTGTGATCCCAACAGAACCCTCTGCAGGGATTTTTATCATCAAACGTATCAGCCAGTGTCTTGCTTACCAGGTAATTGCTGTGCTCTGCTAACAGGTAACATTTTTGTTACAGGCTAACATTTTCATATGGACTATATACCAGCTACACCTACAACCTGAATTATAAGGTAACATTTTAATTATCAGCTACCACCTTTGCTAATAGCTAACATCTTGGTCATCACGCAACATATTACACAGCAGCAGATACTTTAGTTACAACTAACACTTTGGTTAGGAGGGAACGACTTAATCATCAGGGAAAGCTTTCCTTAATAAATAACATCTTAGTTACCAGCTGAAATGCAAATCGTAAGATAATTCAGTTAATCTGATTTAGCAGCAAAAATCCCAGATGGTGCTTCTCAAACCTCAGTGTGCATTTGGATTATCTGGGGAAAGTGATCAAATGTGGCTTCTGATTCTGTTGTTCTGGGGTCAGCCTACAGGTCTGCGTTTCTAACTAGCCCCCAGGGGATGCTAAGGCTACAAGGGTGCATGTGGTCAGAGAGCAGCTGGTAATTAACAATGCAATTACCAGCTAACTTATAAGTGGCATCTCCAGGGTCTGTTATCTGCTAACAGTAACACTGCCTGCCGCCCACTCCCTGATGGGGAACCAGTGGTGTGCGGGAGCTCGGGCAGGCTCAGGAGAGCTGACAGCTCAATTTCAGGAATTTTTTGAGCTGGTCGTTGAACCATCAATAACTTGGAATCGGACCTCGTGGGGATATTTACATTCTGAGGTGGGCAAATGCCACAAACCAGGGCTCTGTATTAGCTGGGAGGACTGGTTGATCAGGACCAGTTCTGAGCAGGAAGGCCTGGGGGCGCGGGAGACGGTGTCTGCCGAGGGCCAGTCTCCATGAGGCAGGGGAGGCACAGGAGCACAACTCACTTTGCCCGTGGACTTGACGCCCTTCCAGATGCAGAAGAAACAGACCAGCCAGACGAGGAGAAGGCAGAGAGCAAGGTCCCACTTCAGAGCTCCCAGTTCGTCAATTCCAGAAGACAAGCTCAGCACATTACGCCTAATTTAAGCAAACAGAGCCACAAGTCAGACGGGGCCGCGGTCAGGGGCCGAGAGAGCTGACGCCTGGATTCCAACAGGCTGGGGCTCAAATCCTGGCTCCAAGCTGTGGAATCCCATTGGTCTTGGGAAATAGTTAACACCTGTGTCACAGAGTCGTGGGGGAGGCCAACAAGGGGATAGCTTTGGACTCCCGAGTCAGGCGAACCTGGGTTCCACCCAGCCAGGCCTCGGGCAAGTTAAGTTAAACCCCTAAGCCTCAGTTTCCTCATCTGTGAACTGAGCGCCGATTCCTGTGTGCAGAGCCCTCGTCAGTGCCCACTGTCCGCTGTGGGCCGAACACTGGGTTCCGACTGGGCTCCACCACGCAACCACTGACGTGGGGCTAGTTACCCAGCTGCCCGACCTCAGTCTCCTCATCTCGAAACTGGGAACAACTAGCCTCCCCCCACGTTCTCTGTCCCGCCCCTCTTTTATTGTACTCGCCCCCGTTTCTTACCTGGATCTCTCACTGAAAGGTAAGCCTCAAGGGGGCAGAGTGTTTGTTCTTTCTGTGGCTGTAGGACACTCACACACCTTTTTACAGGATTAGGAGAAAGCCCACTCAAAGTATTAGCTACTGGCCTGGGGTGCAGCCAGCAGTCGCTAAACTTCAGCGGCTGTTACTGTCGTGGCGCAGAGACCCCAGAGCAGCTCCGGACACCTAAGCAGTGCCGTTTCCTCCCCTGCTCCCTGCCAGGGCTGTGAAGGGCTCAGGAGGAGGTGAGTGGATGGTTTGGAGGATAATCAGCACAAGGCAGCCACCAACCCCGACCAGCGTCATATGGCAGAGCCTGGCTCTTTGGAGTCCAAGAAATTTGCTGACCGAGGCAGACGCACGCGACACCTACTCAGACGCACCCCCGAGGGGCAGGAGCCTTCTGAAGCTGGGTGGGGATGACGCAGGACGCTGGCAGCCGAGAGGCCACGAGACCTAATGCCCAGAAAGTGTCCCCACGGCCCCAGAGCTCCGACTGCTGTGGCGGTGGCCAAGGGCAGCCACGCTGAGCACAGGGACATCGGTCCACAGGGGTCACTGCCACCGGAGTCACAGGAGATGCGGGCTCGTGCTCCCTGGGGAGAAGCTGAGTTCCCTCTAATGAGTTAGCTCCCCGTTCGAGGGCCACAGTCTCAGGCAGGAGAGGCAGGAGGGGCGTGCGAGCTCGCCCTCAGTTTCCTCTTTTGTGAAACACGAACACTAGCTCCTGCCCCCAGACCATCCCCAGCTCTCAGTCAGTCTGTGGGACGATCCCCACGGTCAGGGCTCGGAAGGCCCGCTGGCCCAGGACACTTTCTCATTGCTTTTTCCTTTTTTCCCAAAGGAGCTTCAACACGAGGACCTTGAACGAATCCAAGATTCCCGCCTCAACTGGCATTCAAGTGAGGCCTTTCTTCTGGTCACACCGACAGCAAGAGGCTCCATCAACGAGCTTTTCTAATTTATCTCATCTGGTCCAAGGACTAGAAGTCACTTGCCCCATTTTACAGATGGGGAAAACTGAGGTTTGGAGAAGCAGTCATCCACGGACACACAGCCACCAGGTGGCAGAGCTGCCACCCTACACCCGGGCTGTCTTGATCCCCACCGCCAGTGCTCTCTGGACTCCCACTACCTTGCCCCTCCGGTTAATAGAGAAAACAGAGCCTAAACTTTAAAAAGAATCTCTCCAGGCCTTGCTTCAACAGGGGTCACTGGAGCCTCAGGGCAGGGGGCATCCTGACAAGGCAGGCTGTGGGCCAAACATGTCCCGGCTGGGGCCCTGCCAAGCACGTGCGTTTGGCGGCTACGGCAGCTTCAGAACAAAAAGCCCTTCCCCGTGCAGCCTCCAGAGCTCAGCGCCTTCAATGAAAGCCCAGGGCCCGCTGGGCAACAGCCAAGGGCTCCTTGTGAATGGGCTGCGTCGGGCGGGCACCTCTCCACCGCCAGACACACCGTCCCCGCGCTTCCAGGGAGGCCTCCCATGATGCTCCGGACGACCGACCCGGCGTCCCCGTCTCCCAGGCCGTCCTCTCACACTGGACGTCGCCCTCAGGCGAGAGTCTGACTTGCCTACCGGACTCTAGACACACCCACGGCGGGCACACAGCAGGCACTCAGCCAATGCCGAGGGGGTGCCCGGTCACAAGACGGCCCTTCCTTTGCTCCTTTAGGGCAGGTTGGCCAAGAGCTTGAAACCCCAGAGCCCCGATTCTGACCACACCCGGCCCGCGCTCAGATCACTGGTGCCCTTCTGCGTTCCCCCACCACCGTGCTGGGCAAACCTGTGGTGCCCACTATGGACGGGAGGCTGCCACGTGGCCTCGCTCTGGGCAGCTGACCAGCCACGGAGGCCACAAGAGGGAAACGGAGTCGTGCACTTGCTTCTGCACCGCTGGTGGCAGTGCCCTTTGCGCTGCCCTCCTGCGACAGTGTAAGGCACGCGGTTCTATCCTAAGACTCTCCTACAGTTACATCTGCAGGTGTGGCCAAGGGCAGGGTCCACCCCCAGCTATTCATCTCCACTCTGTCGGCCGGAGCAAATGGTTGGAAACCATCCAGATGGCCATGGGTCGGGGCCCAGCAGGCACGGAGCAGGCTCCTGGCGGAATGTCGCTCGGCCCTTAAGACCTCGGGACTCTCCCCGCGTGCTGATAAGGGGCGAGATAAGTGAGCAGAGAACAGTGCTGAGGCCGCCTCACTGTGCCGGAAGGCAGGCACACGTGCTCAGATTCGCAGACTCCCGGGCAGGACACACGAGACAATGGTGCAGTCGCTGCCCCGGGGGATGCGGGGGCGGGGTGGGGGTGGGGGTGGGGGTGGAGTCTAATATGTTTTTTAAACTATTTGAATGTTTTCAACGTGCTCGTATCACCTTTATAAAAGTCACTTTAAATTCTTTAAAATGCCTGCATGGAGCCATGCAGACGTTCTAGGAATGGAGTGAACTTGTCTCATCAAACAGCGGTTGTCCTAACAGCCCGATGTAGGCTCGGGGCCAAAGTAACCGACATCCTTTCCAAAGTCATCTCAGGGAGAGCCGAGGAGGCCGGAGACCGTGTGAGACCATCTGAACCCATTCTTGAAGGGACGCAGTTTGAAGGACGCTTCCCTGTCGGGCCCGCAGGGTCTCAGCCACAGGGCACAGACCGGGACCTGCTGACCCTTCTCCCTGCGGTGCATGGCAGTGCCCGGTGCACTGTAGAGTGCTGTGCCCCAGAGGGACTGCCACGGTGCACTGCACCTCACCAGCGCCTCCTCACCTCACCTGGAGGCTGCACGAGTTACCCCAAATCTGGCCACATCGCCCCAACATGGCCACCACCCCTGTCCGGGCCCCACTGCTCCTCAGGGCTGTTTCAGCAGCCTTCTCACTGGTCTTCCGGCCCCAACTCTCACCCCCAGTCTGTTCTTATCAAGACAGAATCTGGCAATACCCAGGTCAGGTGACACCCCACTTCTGCTCCACAACCCCCATGGCTCCCACCTACCTGCCCCATTCCTTTTTGCCTCCCTGAATAAGGTGACCAAATACTCTATCATTCAGACCCAGGCATCTTAAAGAGCGAGGGTGGTGCCCATGAATAAGAGGCTGGGTCCACAGGCATAAATGGGACCCGTCCGGGACAAGCTCCGTGTGTAGCGGTCCCATTTCAAACCTCATCCTCGTGGCCCCTTCCCCTCCTCCTTTAGCCACGCTGGCTTCTGGAATGTGTTTCCTGAACAGGTCCAGCACGCTCCTGCCTCAGGACCTTTGAACTGGCTGTTCCCTTGGCCACTCATTACATGACATGCCACCCCACCACCTTCAGGTCTCTGTTCAAATGCCACTTCACCAAGGCAGCCTTTCCTGGCCACCCAGTGCAAAAAGCATCCCTGGTCACTCTCCTTCCCCTGCCCTGGCTTAATTCTACATCACTTATCATCGCTTGTATGCTACAATTTTACTTGTATCATCTGTTTAATGTCGGTCTGTCCTACTGGAGTGTCATCTCCATGGAGGCAGGACCTGTGTCTGTCTTGACCACTGCTGGATTCAGAACAGTGCCTGGCACACTGTGTATGCTCAATAGACATTAGTTGAGTAAACGAATTATACCCATTTGGTTGATGGGGAAACTGAGGCTCAGAGAGGTTCAGGAATTCATCTGAAATTACCCAGATTATTAAAAAAAAAAAAAAAAAAAAATCAACCGTAGGCCTGGTTCCTTTTTCTGATCCCACCGTGGGGAGCAGCCACCCGTGCGATGGGTACCATGCTACCCTTCGAGAGGGGCCCCAGCATCCCAGGCTTCCCTGCATCTCTCATACAGAGAGGAGGAGACCTAGAGGTGAGCTGCGTTCTTGTCCAAGAATAGTAATGATTCATTCCAGGGTGGGATCCAAAAAAGAATCGCCTGGACGTCTGTTTTGAGTCGGCCGCCCCGCTGCCGTCCAGCCGGCACTCAGAGATGTAAATACGTCCTCCGAGTGGGCCAAATCGTTTCCTTTTGACTGCCGGCCAGCCATTTATTGGCGATGGCTCTTCCCTGGAGACTGGCGGAGGCAACAATTATAAAAGAGCCCATCCGCCCCAAGCATGGGGCCGCACAGGGCTCTCTCCCGCCGCTGTCTCTCCCTTGCGATAGCTGCAGGGGAAGATTGGCTGAGCAGGGCTTGTTTGCAAATATGACTCATTTCTTTGATTCTAATAAAGTCTAATGATACATGCTGAGCTCCCAGGGGGCTCTGGAGGAACCGGGGAGGAAGGCATGGCTCCAGGATGATGGAGGGCATTTAGCCAGATGTGGCCCCGCCCGTCTTTCAGGGCTGGGGGCGAAGCAGGACCCTCGGGACTGAGGTGACCTCAGAGCAGGGGCGAGCAGGATGAGGCTGACTGGGGTCAGAAGCTGTGCTTCCCCACCACAGAGTGATTCAGAGTTAAATGACAAAGCCAGCGTGAAATGACTGTCTCAGGGGCCCGGGCGGCTTTCAAGGGCGAGGGGCGTGTCACCAGCTCCTGCTGAGGATGCTGCTTTAGCGCTGCAGACGGGGTAGGCGTGGGGATCCAGGCCAAGAGAAGACCCCATGCGTAACCTGACAGTGGGGTCACACACACGGCACAATGTTACCTGTGACCATGGACTTGCCCTGGACTTACGGCTGGTGGGGACGTAGACCCTGGAGGTGGCGTCCGGTACTGGAGATCAGGGCTGAGCTCTCTGCTATGTCTAGCTGCCTACGTAACCTCGGGTCGGTCACTTAACCATTCTGGTCCTCAGCGTTCCACCTAATAAGCCACGCCCGGAGGCTCCATCCTCAGCATATAGCTTGTTTTAGCTCTTTAACACTCAGCCAGGCTGTGAGGTGTTAGGACCACGTTACCTCTGAGCTCTGGAGAGGTGCTGACTGCAGCTCATGGTGAGGCCATGCAGCTGGGACCCCGGGCCAGAGTCAGTGTCCCTGCTCTAGGAGACAGCAGCATGGCCCGTGGCTCTCCAGTAGCTCCTCCTGTAAAACCAGAGGGGGCAGAGGGGCTGGCAGGGATGGTCAACCAGGTCCTTTCCTGTCCAGAGCCAGGAGGAAGGCTTAGCTCCGTGGTGTCTTGTTATCTGGAACCCCAGGTGGCTCGTGAGCACTGACTGTCAGGCCTCTTTGGCAGAAAGAAAGGCCAGCTCAGGGACCCACGTGTCTGGTGCAGATGAGAGAGGTGAAGGAAGTGATGGCCGAGGCTGGGCTTTGGCTCAAGGGGCCCGGAGACCAGCCTTGAGAGGATGCTTACTGCTCAGCAGCCCAGTGGGTACCAGCCAGCGACACCTCAGTCACTTCCCAGCGATTCTCTCTCGGTGGAAATCCCAGAGTTAGTCACTGCCGGGCTGGTGGCTATTTTCAGGGGAAATCATATAAGCTAAGTTTCACCTTAAAGGGAACCCACATACTGATGGCTGAGCCCTCTGAGGCCCTGTATACAGTAGGCGCTTAATATATGTCCCAGCCTCTCTCTCACCAGTGTGTTCCTTGAGTAAGTCTAGAACACACAAAATTCAATCACGTGACTCCCTTTCCCTTCTCCTTAGCTTCTGTGGCTCCCCCTCTTAAGAGAACAAAGCCCAAATTTATCTGCCTGACATCCAAGGTCTCCATCCTTCTCCCTGGCCCCATGTGTCCTACCCTCCGGCCAAACCAATGACTCATTGCTACTCATGTGCTTTACGAACGCTGAGCCTCAGCGTGGCTGTTCCATCTGTCCAGGATGTCTCTTCCTCTCTCAGTTCCAGCCTAGTGAACTCCTACTCATCCCCCAAAGCCCAGCTCACATGGCCCCCTCCATTTGCAGAAGGGGAAATGAGGCCAGAGGGGTAGTGACTCGTTGCTCCACGCTACACAGCCAGGTGGATGCAAACATGGAATAGACAAGAATCAGCACTCAGTGAGCACTTACTCAGTGTTGAAACACTCTCACTTAATCCTCCCTGGCTGGGCAAGATGATGATCATGGAAAAAGCCACGAGAGGGTTCTAAGCTGAGAAATGACGCGCTTGGATTCACAGCTGAGTGCAGAGATGCACAGGTAAGGTGGAGAGAGCAATAAGAGGCCATGCTGGGTCCGGGAGAGGGATGAGGGGGTCCTGTGGGGGAAGGGCGGCAGCGCAAGTGGGGAGGGTGGCCAGGCTCTGGATATACTTTAAACGGAGAGCCAAGAGGACCGGCGAACTGGATGCGGGGTTTGAGGCAGAGAGGAGTTTGGGATGATTCTTAGATCTGTTCCCTACTTAAAGGGCCTCTGCAAAGAGGGAAAGAAATGACGGGCAGGTAGGTCCCTGGGACGATGCTCATGGGAGTCAGTTATTCCACACGAGTTCTCTTTCCTTCCCCCTCTTTCACGCCCAAGAGACGGGAAGGCCCTTGAAGGCAGGTGGCCTCAGCCTCTCCGCTCTCACAGGTGGCAGGCAGGTCCTCTCCTCTCCTCTGTGGAGCCCAGTCCTCCCTAGGGTTCTAAAGAGAGGGAAGGTTACGCGTGAATGTCCAGGTGGGCTCACAGAGCCCTGCCGGGGCGCGGGGGAGGGTGTGAAGGCTAGAGCGGGAGGGGAGGCCAGGCGGGTGGCCGACATTCTCTGGGCTGAGCAAGTCTATGTGGACCATGTGAGGACTGGGAAGGTGCCTGCAGGAGCAGGATGCTTCCAAAGATAAATCCTGTCCGTGTCTTCTGGCCCAGGAAAGGGAGCTCGGGCACGGAGAATGGGAGTTCTGGAAGGCGGGAGGCCTAGAACCCCCCAGAAGGACCCAGGCTGGGGGACAGGCAGGAGAGGAGCCATGGGTTAAGGACCTCACGGCTCACGTGAGCTTCCCAAGAGCCCTCGGGCCTGAGATGGAGGGCACAGCCCCTTTGTAACAGTGGGACCACACGGGCACCTGAGAGTGGGCCATTCTCAGTCCCTCGGAAGTTGAGTTTCAGATGTCCCCAGGGGGCAGTTTTATCCACAATGAGGACACTAAACTAACGGTAATGGCCCACATTTGTCAAGCGGGCTCCAGGGGCTGGCCATACACGACCCTGCTCCATTAGGGCCGCCCTACAACCCTAGGAGGGCAGGGCTATGATCTCCCCAAGTATAGCTGAGGACCCCGAGGCCCAGGGAGGAAAAGGCACCTGGCTGAGTTAGAAGCCGCAGAACAAGGGTTTCAACCCAGGCGGCCAAGCCATGCCTGAGGCCGCGAGACCCCGGCAGGCACCTGAGTAGCTGGGTGAGTGCCAGGGCCCCGGGCGGTCAGGCTGTACCAAGCACTGCAGAGAACGGACAGGGCTGTGGTCTCGGGCCCCATTCAAGCGAGAAGCATCAAGTGCCTGCATTTCTTTGTCTGTAAACTCAGCTGTCCAGAGGCTGGGGAGCGAGGGTGGAGGGTGAATGTGTCTGTAATGGTTTTTGTCTGCAAGTGGGAAATACGTCCATGGAAAAGAGCCCCAGTTCCAGGAGCCCGAGTACCTGTGAGCAAGTACTGAAGGCCCGCGTGTCAGGAGACGGACGTGGACCACCTGGGTGAGGCCCACTGACCCTTTCTGGCCTAAGATTCCCCAGCCCTGGTCCTAACGCCTGGCTGGGACCAGCCGGCAGTTAACTCCCTCTTCTGTGGGCCTGCTCCTGGGCCAGGTTCTAAGAGGTGGAGAGACACGGTGAAGCAGCAGATCCACACGCAAAAGAGAGGGAGTCTCATCTTGTGGTCATGAGAGGCCACCCCCCCCTTCCTTAACACCATCCCCTGCCCCTGGCTCTTAACCCCATGCTGCAAGGCCTCATCTGTTATTTCCGGGATCGAAGGGACTACTGAGCAGCCGATTTAATGGCTCATGGAGAGCAGGAAAAGCAATGCACTCAAACATTTTTGATTCATCTCCAAGCACCGTGCTAGAAGGACTTGCCGGTGCGTCAGCCAAGAGCTCCCCAAACTTCAGGCCTCCGTGTTCTGTCTTTCTGATGTCTGGCCTGTGTGTATACTTCTGCAGTTATTGACTATATTGTGGAGAACTGCAAAACTGCCCATAATTCTCCATCCTTCTCATAAAGAGCCAGAGCCTATTTCCCCACCTCTCGAGTCTGAGTTAGTCTTGTGGTTCTTTTTTGGCCGATGGGACATTCGCAAAAATGGTACACACAAGAGGCTGGAAAAGTGCCCCTGCGCTGGGGCTTCCCCATCTGTTGTTTGTGGAATGCCAAGCCACCTAGGAACAAGTCCAGGCTAGCCTGCAGGGTAAGGAGACCGCAGGGACCAGCCGCCTGTAGCACCCCAGCCAACAGCCAGCCGATTTCCAGAAGAGCTACCCTGCTGCCCTACAGCTGCCCTACTAGTGAGGGAGCCCAGCAAAGACCAGAAGAACTGCCCAGCCAAGCTCAGCCCAAACTGCCAAACAGCAGAACCGTGAGCCAAATCAAATAAATGGCTGTTTGAATTTGAGGATGGGTGTTACCCATCAGATGCTAACTGAGACATGTTTTTCACTCGAGCTACTCACCTCCTGCCTTGAGTAACTACTTCAGCTTCATATACGCATTTTTCTCTGTGCAACAACAGGTCTGATGCGCTAACTATATTTTTTTCTAAAACACATTAAGAGAACTGTATCATTTTCAGACAACGTAAGAACATATACCTGCCTTTGGGAAACAATCCTCACAGAGATCCCACGGGTGTAGGAACGGTTCATTCCCCTCACTTGACAGTTAAAGAAACTGAGGCTCAGAAAGGGGCAGTGACTTGCTGGAGGTCAAACAGCCAGTAAAAGGGCAGAACTGAGGTTCGATTCCAGGCCTGTCTGAGACCAAAGGCACGGATTTATCTCCGGATCTGTGCCCCCTCCTTCCACCCACCCCACCCCAGGAGAGTGGCTCCCGTATCCCTGGGGAGAAGACGAGGGGGCGGGCTGCCCACTGCCTCCTCCCCGGCCCCCTCCGTCCTCCGCGAGGCCAGCCTTACTCCCAGAACTCGGTGACGGGGGAGGTGAAGTTGGTGGTGCTGAGGGACATCCACAGGCTCTTGTTGCTGCGCAACGTGTCTTCCAGGCACTGGGGCGTGTTCCAGCTGTGGTTGCAGTTCGCCCAGGGCAGCTCCGACTGGAAGGACTGAAACAGGTAGTACGTGGCCCAGGCCAGGATGATGATGTAGTATATGTTCAGCAGGGACACAATCACAATGGAGGCATAGCCGATACCTGCAAGTGTGGGTGAGCGAGACGAGCGTCAGAGGGGGGCCAGACCCACCACGGCCACAGCCTCAACCAGAAAGCCCGGGAATCTGCAGGCCTGGGGCCAGGAGGGGCCCTTCTGCAGTGACCAGCGGGTATCTGTAGCGTGAATGGATGACTGGATGGATGGGCAGGTGAAGGGATGGGTGCTGAGATAAATCAGGCAGCCGGTGTACGGAAGAGGGCTAGATCGATGGACGGACGGATGGACGCATGGATGGTGAGACGGACTCACAGATGAATGCAGGGACGTGGGAACGATGGATATGCACTCTGTCGGGTGGGTGTATGCACGGTGGTTGAAGGGAACACCAGGTAGATGGACGGAAAGGTGAACGAGCAGCTGGGTGGATGGACTGCCTAACTCTTGACTGGCTCAGTGAAAGAAAGGTTTGATGGATAGACGGATGGGTAGAGTTACATGGATGAGGGAGAGAACAGACTCACACACTCTCCCACCCCTGCCAATTATAATCACGACAGTATTCTCTCACGAGGGCGTATACCAGGAACTAGGCACAGGACTAAATGTTATAATAATAACAAAGCTACCACTGGTTTGGGGCTCACTATGTGTACACAAGCACTTTTACACGGCTGTGTCCTTTTGTCTTCATGGCAATCCCTGAAGTAAGCATATTATTGCCACGTTACAGAAGTGGAAACTGAGGCACAAAGAGATTAAGTGACTTTCTCAAAGTCACAAGAATTAGCAAAACGAGGAATTGGGACCTGAAGGCAGGCAGAACGGTTCCCGAAAGGCTTCTCTTCTACACTCTGCTGCTTAGAAGCTACTGGCCGCCTTATCCTTTAACAGCCCAGAGCGGCGGGAAGAGCTACGTGGAATGTGTAGCAGCATCCGTGTACGGTGTGCTGGCTGTGACCTGCGTCAGGCACGGGGCCAAGCGGCCTGCAAGAGGCTCCACTGTATCTGGCAAACAGTAGGTGCTCAATAAAAATCTGCTGAACCGATGAACGCCAGGCCCCAGGTGACCTTTGTCCCACACTCACCAGCAAACAAGGGGCAGATCTTTTCCCAGCAGGTGATGCCCCCTTCAGAGGTGTACTGGCCTATGATTACCTCCAGGAAAAACACAGGCAGGCCGCCCCCAAACAGGAAAATGAAATACGGTATGAGAAATGCACCTGCGGAGAGAGAAGAGCGGGGTGAGGCTCAGGGGGCGGCCGTCACGGGGCCGAGGCTGCAGGTCTCCTTCCCAAGCCCTCCCGGCCAATGGAGTCAGGGGGCATGGGTGAGGAACATGAGGGTAAAGGCCCAACTCGTGGACCTGGCTGACACTGCTCCAGGCCCTGCCCACCTGTCCAGCCGGCATCACCCTTCCCGGGGGCCCTCTTGCCTTCTGCACATCTACCAGGCGCTCGAAGTCCCTGAGCCTTTGTTGAAGCTGCGTGCCTGTCCACCTGCCTGCCTTGCCCACGTGCACCCGAAGAAGGAATGCTCAGCTCTTAACACCCGTCTCAAACGGGCCTCCTCGTTGAAGCCTTCAGCTAGCTTTCCCTGGCCCGCCCAGGGCAGGAAGCTGAGAAGAACTAGTTAGGAAGGGTGCTGGGAAGCGAGAGGTGGGCCTCTCCAGCCGGGGGTGGGAGCCAGGGGACGAGGGAGGGCCAAGGATCGGGCAAGGGTTCCTACCTGGTGTCCACTAATGGCTTCAGCAGGTCCATAAACCCTTTGAAACTGTGGGCAACTTGGGTCTATGTGTATGGACTTTGTTCTGGGGAGCATCTAGGGTACTCATCAGAGTCTCAGGGGCACCTGAGACCTACAAAAGGTTAAGAAACCAGGCTCGAAGGCAGAATTTCCCGAAAGGCGGTTCTGCTGGCGGTCACGGGCCGCCACGAGGAGCTGCGAGTGAGTTCTTACTACCAGCTCTTACTGCGTCAGCAAGAAAGTGTCCGTCGTGTCTGACCAACTTGAACTTCTCCAACAGGAGAGGACTCTAGCTCAGAGCCTTCAACGGGTAAAAAAACAAAACCCAAACAACTCAGACCAGCCGACTAACCAGCTGACCAAAGAGAGAATGTACACTTAAAAAACACCTTCACCTAAGTGAAGGGGTCTAAGGGGACAAACTTCCGGTTCTAAGATAAACTGGTCCCGGGCGTGTCACGTATCACATCGTAAGGCCGGTAACAACATACCGGACTGTGCATTTGCAAGTTGCTAAGGGAGTCACTTCCCTGGCGGTGCAGCGGTTGAGACTCCGTACTCCCAACGCAGGGGGCGCGGGTATGATCCCTGGCCAGGGAACTAAGATCCCGCGTGCCGCACAGCGCAGCCTGAAAAAAGCCCCCCCCAAAAATGGAAGCTGCGAAGAGAGCAAAATCTTAACGGTTCTCGTCACAAGAAAAAAAAAAATCT
Source organism: Kogia breviceps (assembly GCF_026419965.1). Classification (NCBI taxonomy): domain Eukaryota; kingdom Metazoa; phylum Chordata; class Mammalia; order Artiodactyla; family Physeteridae; genus Kogia; species Kogia breviceps. Next base: position 3,631,014 of record NC_081319.1, on the reverse strand, counting down.
GTAACTATGTGAGGTGACGGATGTTAACTAGACTTACTGTGGTGATCATTTCTCAATATAGACATAAATCATATTGTATCCCTTAAATTAAAACAGGGTTTCATGTCACTTCTATCTCAATAAAACTGGAAAGAAGTAAAAATTTTAAATATCTTCACTGCATTTTTTTTTTTTCCTGGATACCACCTTTCCATTATGGCAAATGATACTGGCATTTTACGTTTAAGGTGGGAAACCAAGCTTGCTTTTGAACTACATTTGGTTTAAGTAAGACAAGCAAAGGTTAAAAAAGTTATAAAGTAAGGAAGAGTGGGGAGGTGCAGAGCTGTGAGGGATTTACAAAGGGGGCGTGTGGATATCTGAGGCTTGGGGGACTCCGGCCTGGCCTCCTGGCGCTCTTCAGAGATGGTGAGCTGGAGGATCAGAGAGGGTAAGGGATCTGCTCAAGGTAACACAGTAAAACCCTGACAGAACACCACCTGATTCCCAGTCATGCCCACCCGCTGCTTCTGAGGAGCGGGCTGGGGGCTCAGCAGGCTGACCCAGGGGAGGTGAAGGTGGGAGCCTGGAAAGCCAGGCATGGGGAGGCCACCCACACTCTGGCCCGACCCTTCTCCTCCAAGGCCACTCTCTGCCCAGCGCAGGCTCACCTCCACCATTTTTGTAGCAGAGGTACGGGAACCGCCAGACGTTGCCCAAGCCGACGAAGCCGCCAGCCACGGAGAGCACAAAGTCAATCTTGCTGGCCCACTTCTCCCTCTGCGGGGGCTTCCCCTCAGCCTCATCCTCAGGCCGTGTGCCTGGGCTCTTCCCTGGGGATGGCTTCAGGATATCCTTGTGGAAGTCTTTGAGACACTGCAGCTTCTCCTTGGTGGCCATGTCCTCCTCGCTTTCTGTGGGGGACAGAACAGAGCGCAACGTGCGTCGGTAAGGGACACCCTGTGTGTCTTAACATAACCCGGCTGGCCGGCTCTGGCCTGCCGCCGCCTCGTCTGTCCACTCCTCTGACCCCCTACGTGATCGGGGGACCTAGCGTTCCAGGGACTGACAGGTGCCGTTCCCAACAGAAGCAGCGGGGCCCATGCCCGGCGTCCCCGAAAGTCACACCGCACCCTCCACCTGCAGGGAGATAAGCATGAAGCCACCCAGCCCCGGCGGCATCTCTGCAGAAGACAGCACCCTCCAGGCAGGTCTAGGGCAGCTTCCGAATAACAGCCTGCCTGCATTTTCTAGAAATGATCTCCAAATTTCAGATTTGCACAGAGAGCGATGCCTCCCGTTTCGCTCACAGCTCAGCACAGGGCCTGGCCCACGGGAGGTGCTTGTTCCTCAATGTTTAAAGAGTGGATAAGCACAAACAAGTGAGGAATGGGGTTTCAGGCCGGAACGGAAAAGATATTTGAAAACGGGATTTCCATCACATCCGGAAAATGGATGCTTATAAAATATATTCGCAACTTCTTAACCAGTCAATCTCTGCGGCATAAGAAATCAGGGATTTGCACTGGTCGGGTTTATGGAAGAATGCCGGTTATCCCGACATGTCCAGCCCTCTCTCTCCGTGCTCTGGCCTGCTCTGACCCCTGTATGTATCATCCAGGGCCCTGGCCCTCTGACCACCCGGGGCGTTTCGCAAGGGGAGGCCCCAGGGGATATCAGATCGCTATCTGAGCCCCCAGGAGCCGTTCACAGTCCCGCTCAGCCCGCCCCTGCCGGGACCCCATTTCAGAGGAAGTCGGCCGCCGGCCCGCGCAGCACCCCTGCTCTCTGTGCTTCCTCAGGCCCCCGAGTCCTCGCTGGCCCTGGCAGCTCGACCTTGAGGGCAAGAGCATCCCAAGCCCCAGCCCAGTGCGAGAGGGTGCCTTCTCCCCCCACGCGGCAGAGGACCATGAAGACAGAGGAGCCTTAGTTTCTGCACCTGCAGAATGAAAAGGACGATGGCAGAGGCGACCGACTCATATAGCCAAGCAGCTCTGAACACACCCTGCTTGTTTCCGTGATCCAGATCGGTGGCCACCACTGAAATATCAGATTCCAGAGAAAAGTCGAGATTTCCAGGTTTTCCTACAAAATCGGAAGGTGGGCCACGTTGGGTTCGCGCTCCCCTACAGTGAGCGCCAGCTGGACCAGAGGCGGCCATCACCCCGGCTCACTGGGCCTGTCCAGGGGCGACTGAGTCCGCCCGTCACAGCGGCACCAGCTGAAAATGCCGTCCTTGCTTCCTTGTGAACGGTCTCCCCCACGACTAGAACAGGGGCTCCGTGGCACCGGGACCTGCCTTGCCCACCGCCGGGTGCCCCGAGCTGGCGCCCAGGAGATCGTCAGGCAAGGACTGTTGGGTAGATGGTGCCCAGAGGGTGTCTGCAAGCAGCTGGGGCCAAGTACCAACCCCAGCCCTGCCCCTTCCCAACCCCGTGACACTTGGCAGGTCCTCGGCGTGCGGCGCAGAGGCGTCGGGCCGGGGCAAGGCCCGGTCCCAGCAGTGGGCCCCCCGGGGCCGTGCTCTGAGGAGGGGAGGCACGCAGCACAGCAGAACCCCCGTCCCCCCACGCCTCCTTCCTCCCCTGGCTGGGGGCGGGGGACCCCGATTGTTTCGCTATCTGGCGGTGAGCAGACCAAGAAAAGGCTTCCTGGAGCCGCCGGGCGGCTCACTGGGCCTTCCTCTGTCTGCCGGCGACGGCATCCGCAGGCCTTTCTTTGCCCGCTCCCTCGGGGCGACGCGGGGCTCTGCGGAGCGCGCGGGCCGCCAGCATTGTTCCAGCGCTGATCCGTGCGGCCCCCGATGGTTATCTGAGCAGGCCCATTGTGGGCCGGCTGGATGGAAGCATAATTGGAGGATGTGGGACTCCACTCCCTCCTAGCGGGGATGTTTGCCAGGGAATGACCCCTGAGCCTCCTCCAAGAAGGGCCGGTGCCGCCCTTTCGGGCCCTCCTTGGATCTCGGGGCCGGAAGGCACTTCACCGGGTCAGCCAGACGGAGGGGGAGGTGGCCGGCTGCTGCTCACCCAGGCTGGGGGCGCTGGCGTAAAGCTACCCTGAGTCCTGGCTCTGCCCTCCGAGCCCCAGGCCCACTTGCCAGTCTGGCCCTCAGAGAACCCTCTAGAAACACGAGGCAGGGAGCAGCAACGAGCTCCCTGAGACCCTCCATCCCAGGCTCTGGCTCCATATAAGATGAGACCTCCAGCCCCCTCTTCCGCACTCAGGACCCCATCTTCCCGACGCCTGTACCTGAACCAGGATCGGGGGGGGAGGCCTGTCCTGTCCTGGTGTTGTACTGGTCTCCTCACTCCTCATTGCCAAGGTTACCTGGAGACGTGTTCCTGCATCACTGACACCTGTCCCACCTGTGGCTGCTGCCGTCGCAGACTCACCTGGCCTTTGAGAGGACACAGCCCGGGGATGTGTCCATGGCCTCGCTCAAGACTCACGCCTGGATGTGGTCTGACCCAGGTGCGGACACCCCGACTCCCTCTCAGGGGGGCTCCTTCCAAGCTCCTCTGGGGTGTCCGAGGAAGCCCCGGCAGCAAGATCCGCCGATTCTGCCTCCTGTACGCTCCCGCCATCCACCCACTTCTCCATCCCCATGGCAACTACCTGGGCTCCAGGCTCGAGAGCCCTCGGTGGGCATCGCCTGCAGCCTCCGCCTGGGTCCCCCTGGGGCTCCTCTGCCCACCTCACCCCGACGATCTGTTCTCAAAACAGCAGCTGAAGGCAACTCACAGAGCAGCCTCAGATCGTAACGCCCTCCCACCGCAACCCGCCGTCACTCCCAGAAGAAAACACGCGCTCCTCACCACAGCTACTGGGGCGCAGCACAGGCCCCTTTTCCTTGGGACACCGGTCCCACATAACCGCTTTAGTTCAGCCCGCCCCTCAGCCTCGGGCTTCCTGCACGGCTGCTCCAGGCCCTCTGGTGGCAGCCTGGCCCCTGCAGGAATCAAAGGGTGAGCGCCGGCCTACAAGCTGAGAGCCACATCCTGGCTGAGTGGCCTCAGGAAAGCTGCCCCACCCTCTGGCCCTCAGCGTCCCCGTGTGTAAAGAGGGATGACCGAGGCCACCTCCTGGGAACGTACCGAGGCTTGAACGAGGGGGTCCCCGTGCAAGTGCTCCTGAGCTGGTATCTGCCAGTACTGCTCTGCTGGTATCACTCTAGTTATTACGGGGTCCACGCTGACCACGCGCTATGGAGGGCCTCAGTCCTACTCAGGGCGAGATCAGCAAGACCCCGAGAGGCCAAGGGACAGTCCCGAGGTCGCGAAGCTGGGAGTGACAGCGACCATGATGTTCCGGAACCCCCAGCTCCGCCTCACTGTCCCTTGGCCGGTCCAGCCCGTCCAACTCTGCAGACCCCCAAGAGACTCACTCACTCACTCTCTCTCGCCCGTCACACACCAACATCGCGCCCCCGGTGCAGCCAGCACTTGGGAACGAGCCCCCTCCGAGGCGTCCCAGACGCCCGCTGCCTTGCAGGCCGCCGCCGAGCGCTGTTTTCCTTGGCGCCAGGCCCAGGGCTATTTTGTAGCTACCGTGATACATTATTCCCCATTTAAAGAGCTTCCTATTTGCTTATTACAGCTACAAGCGATTAGAACCGGCTCCAAAACAGAGGGCCCACGACGAGGGCTCCCTTCTTGCCCAGCTGAAAGTCCTACTCTGTTCCTGGGGCGGAAGTCACAGCCAGGGCCTGGTTCTGGTGCCTGAAGACCGACGTGCAGATCATCCGGTCGGCTCGTGACACGTACCGAGACAGTGAACCTAGTGCCAGCGATGCCGTGGGTTGACAAGATGTTCCTTTGCTTCCTGCCAATGTAAAACTACCACATTTTTCAGTACTTTAATTCTGTGCTGAGCTGTCTATACAGTTTTCTGTGCACTCTTCAAACACCCTCAACACCGCAGAAGGGATTTTTAGGACCGTTTTACGGATGCGGGGAGCTGAGGCTCAAGCAGGGAAGAGAGCGGCCCGGCTGAGGATACCCAGGTGGGAAGGAGACTAGAGGTAGAACCCCCAGCTGGTCTGCCCAACGCTGAAAGCACTGGGGCGAAGGTTAGAGAGCAGCCTCTGCAGGGTTTGCAGATGCGGACGCTGAGGCCAGAGGGAAGGAACCGCAGAGGTACCGAGCCAGCAGCAGGGCAGGGCTGGCAACCCCAGGTGCCCACGCACCAGCCTTCTGGGTCTTGAAATTGAGATGTTACTGAGGCTCCTCCCCCACGCCTGCCACCTCAGCCCAAGGCTTTGGGGGAACCAAGCCCAGAAGCTGCGGGGGGCGGGGGGGGGCTCTCTGCCTTGCCCTCCCCTGCAGAACTTGAACTTTCTCAAGTAAACGGCTTCCCATGCGGCTCTCTCCTGTCGAGAACCATGACTCAAGTCCCCTGCTGTCACTCAGGAGTCCCTACAAGGTTTTTCCAATAAGAGGGCACGTACTTCTTCTGTTGCCTTTTGGGAATACGTTCCCCACCCCAAAAGGGCGTAGCCCGCAGCTGGGCTATACGATCAATCTCTGGGCCTGACATCTGGGGTTTGGCAAGCGACTCCCAGAATCCCCGAACTGGGGCAGGAGGACACCTGGACGACAGATGCATTCATTTCACAGGTAGGGAGCCTGCAGCCTGGACGGCCCCCAGCCCGCTGGGCCTGCTACGGAAACAAGCGAGCGGCTGGACCCCTTGTCTGCCCTTTCCAGAGCAGGGGTTCCTCCTGCTCTCTCCTTTCCTTGTCCCCCGTCTCCACTCCAGAGCCAGTGTTCCGGGCTCACAGAGGCCACGACTAAGCTGAGTGACCTGGTCCAAGTGGCAACCTTCTCTGTGCCTCAGTTTCCTCACTGGTTAAAAAAATGGGGGTAAAAATAAAACTCGCCTTACAGAGATCAAATAGGATGATGCCCGTAAAATATTGAGCACAGTGCCTGGTACATACAAGTGATTAATAAATATTAGCCATTATTGAAGAAAACATCTGATCACCTTGGGATTTTACTACACTATGTGGCAGGCATCGCATCCTGAGTGTTTGAAAAAGAGAAGAAGAAAGCAAGCTGCATTTATCGGGCACTGGCTGCATATGCACACTTATTTAGCACTGTGCTGAGCGCTTTGCAAGCACTTTCTGAATTAACCCCGTCCACGGGTGGCCATCACCATCTGCCTTTTGCTGACAAGGGACAGCGTGGTGAAGCTACTTGCCCAGGGTCACACAGCAAGCAAAAGGCCGCTGAAGCTTCGAATGGCTCCCGGGTCTATTGTGGCCTCTCAACTCCACGTTCTCCACCACTCGGCTGTTTTGGATCACTTGCCCTAGAGATGTCACAAAGTGAAATCGGGTCTGGCGCCTTTATGCCAGCTTCAAGCTACTGGGCTGTGCCAACAAATTAGGGAAGTAGGTGAAGGCCAACAGGGAAGTGAGGGGCCCCATGACACAGACAGACAGGGCAGGGCCCGGGGACCCGTGCAGCAGTCAGTGCCCAGGGCCACAGGGGTGGGCTGGGCAGGCCGGTGGAACGCACCGACTGGGGCAGGACGGATGGAGCCACGGACCTGAGGCTTCCTCTAGCCAACAGGAAGGGTTTCTCCCAGACTTCTCTGAGAGCCCTGGAGGGGCTCCTTCGAGCACTGTCCCCACAGACTGCAGGTGAGGGACAGGCTCAGTAAGGAGGAGGGCCAGGATCAATTAGGAGTGTCTACCCCAGGCATGCTGCTTCCGTACAATCCTGGCCCTGGAGAGGATTTAAAAGTTAAGCACCCAAGGGAAAAAAAAAAAAACAAACGTGTGTTAAGAAGCGCTATTTCACTACCTAGGGTAGCTGATTGTGAAGAGAAAGCAGGAATTAATTTTAAAAAAGGGTCTTTTATTCTTTTTCATGCAAAGGCACACCTTGACAAGATTTGATCATTCGATTAAATCATTTGATTGACCTTCAATCAGAAGGTCTGTAGCCTTCTGTCTTGGTTATCTATTCCTAACTCAGGCTAACTCAAGCATGACAAGCTCAAAGGCCTCCAGGGACCTGGCAGGCAAAGAATGGAGGCCAGCGGGGAAGGGCCTGCAGAATACGGCACGGGCAGCTCTCCTCAGCCCCAGCTACTGGGGTTGTCTTTGGGATCGAGGCCACTGAGGCCAGATCCTCCAATTTCTGGAGAGGTGTGGAAATCTGAGACATACGTGCACATACAACTTCCAATTTCTACAACATCGTGTGGGCCAAATACCCACTTTGTCCTCTCTGGTCAGACCATTGTCTCGGCTCACCCAAGGCGGTCGCAGCAAAGGGCAGGGCAGGCTCGGCTGGAGATGCTGACCAGCCCAGCCTCCAGGGTCCGACAGCTCACCCCAGTGAGGTCATCCAGGAAGCCCCGCATTGTTTTGCCAGGAACAAAGTTGAAACAATGAGCGACAATTCTGTGTTCCTAGTGAAAGTGAGTTCTGTTTGGGGAATTGTTTTCAGCAGCTCTGGGGACAGGGTTTGTTATCTCCTGGGCTCAGCGTAGGTGGGCAAGGCCCTCCCCTCCCCCCACGAAGGCCCATGTCTACCTGCATTCTGCTGAGAGCACGCTGCCTGGCTCAGGCTCGGCCTTCAACCCACAGGAGCGTTGACTTCGCCCCAAGCCTCACGGAGCCTTCCTTTTCACAGATCAGGAAGCTGAGGCTCCAAGAAGGGGAGGGTCTGGCCCAGGTCACACAGCCAGCCACCAGGCGAGGCCAAGACTTGCACCTAGATCCTGACTCCACGTAGCTGGTGCCACCCCAGGGTCAGGTGGCCTCTGTACAGGGGCCTAACAGAGCAGGTAGTACTTCTTGATCTATGGTTCGCGTAGGAAAAAGTGGGTGAAGGTGAGCAGGTTTTGCAAAGAACTGGCCTCTGGGACAACGCCGGGGCGGGCGCCAGGATGTGGGCCCAACGCACAGTCTTCTCCTCTGCCCGGCACCAAACCTGCAGGCGCGCGGCGGGAGGCAGGCGCGAGCGGGCTGCTCTGTGGCCGGGGGGCCCGGGGATGGGCGGGCAGCAGGTGCAGGAAGGGCGGCGCTGCCCTCGAGGGGGACGCAAGCTGGGCACACAACACGCCCAAGACAGAGGTGCCCCAGGCAGTGGCCCAGTAGGCCACCGAGTCAGGGGACAGGGCAGTAGGTGAAGAGTCAGAAAACTGGGTCTGGTTCCAGTTCCAGTTTGCAAGCCAAGCACTGCCCCTGTGCCTCTTGGATATTTGGGGATAAGACGGAGAGAGGACAGCTCCGGCGAGCCCGAGTACCGAATAAATATTTACTGACAGCATCCTCTAGTAGGTGCCAGGCCCCGCTGTAGGGACTGGGGGCTCGGAGGTGAGCCCTGGAGCTGACATTGCAGAAGGGAAGACAGACACTCAATACATACAGGAATACATATTTACGACTGGGACCGGTGAACAGAAGACAAGCAAGCAAGATGAGGGCACAGGAAGTCACAGGACCCTCTGAGGAGCTGACGTCTCCTAGTGGCAGACGCTCACTAAAGACTGGTTCTGAGCAGGCCCTGCGCTAAGCCCTTGCAGGCACCAATCCATCTATTCCTCTCACCAGCCTGGATGAAGGAATGAGGCCCAGAGAGGTGAAGTCACCTGCCCAAAGTCACACAGCAACGGGCTTCAGCGTCTGTGCTTTCAACCACCTTGAAGCTGGGGTCTGCATGGCAAAGACCTGGGGGAACGGTGTCCTCCGAGCAGGGACAGCGTGTGAAGAAGGCCACCCTGGGCGCGGCAAAGCAACAGGGAGAAGGCCAGTGTGGAACAGAGCAAGGGGGACAGGGCACGGGGCGGCCCAGAGAGGAAGCCAGGCCTGGAGGCCAGGTGAGAACGTGGATTTTTCGAGCGGGTGGTGAGGGCCCCTGGAGAGCCTTGTGCTGTCCTAAGGAGCGCTCAACTCAGGCTGTCCCTGACCACCTGGCTCCCTCCCACCCTGAAGGGATTCGAGGGCCCACGTCCTGAACCCCGACGCCTCAGAGCCGCCGGCCTCCGCACTGTGAGCCGAGCACCTGGAGGACAGGCTGAAGTGACCGCCATCTTCTGCAAAGAGGGACCAGCCAAGGATGAGCAGCCGGAAGTGCTGTCCCTTGGCCGAGGACCATAACGTGGGTGGCGGAGAGAAGAAAATGTCCTTGTGAGGCTAGACCACCGGCCCCTCCGTGGATAAAGCCCGTGGGTTTTAGAAAGAACAGGGTCCGTCTCTGACGCGATACGATCCTGGGACACGTCACTGCCCTCGGACTGGTTCCAGGAAAAGCCCCACCTGCCCTACCTGGACCCAGCACCTACCGCCTTCCTGCCCTCAGGGTGCTAATATCCGGGGGTGGGGGGCTCATTTTGTCACAATAGCACAAAAATGGTTCTCAGTTCAGGAGGAGGACAGGAGTCACGCGTCTGGTTGGAGCGAGGCTTCAAGGAGCAGGTCCCGTGACACCCCCCGGGCTGGGCCCGCGGCCAGGCTGGACCCGGTCCATGGGGGAAGGCGGAGGTCCAGGAACAGTCAAGCTGCGCGAATCCGTTTGAGGGGGCTTGGACCCCAAATGCCACTGAGATTGCCAGCACGCGCCGTAACCACCAATCAGGTGAAAGAGAGGAAGCAGGGAGCCGGGAGGGCGCCGTGGCCGCGGGGGGCTCAGGGGGCCTGTTTTCACGCACAGGGCGGTGAGTCAGCAGGCAACGGCCTCCTGCCACTGACTCACCAGCCGCAAGCCTGTCACTCTTCTCCCCGCCTGCTTCCCCACCGCCCCGGCCCCAGCCGGGCTCTGCCGGAAGTGTGGGTAGTGTAGGTCAACCATGATCCTGAGACAGGCTCTGCAGAACCCAGGATTATTTCTGGAGGCCACAAAAAAAAAAAAGAGACGTGAGAAAAAAGAAAGCCTCGGTTTCTGTTTCCTCAAACTTCCCCTTTCAAGCTGTAAGAACCTAACGCTCCTCACTCCTCTAGCTGGCTGTAAAAAGCAAACAGAGGGGCAGGCCCCTCGCTCCCTCTACAGAAACTGGAGAGAGACAGGCCCTGGGGGCAAGGCCAGCTAAGGGCACGCGTGAGCCGGCGCTCAGAGCTGGCCACCCCCCCACTCTGTCGCCAGGGCTCTGCTGGAAGTCACAGCTCCAGGGTAACCAGCCAGGCCGGCCTTTGCAGTAGGACCTTGAGCAAGTCACTGCCCTCAGCCTCGGTGTCACCTTCCGTAAGATGGGCATCACATCCTGTCTACATTGGGATGGCTCGCAGCTCGCTAATTAGTGTTTGTAAACAAGCTCCAGTTCTCACAGTTCCTCTTTTAATCATGGTTCTTCTCAAAGAGGAAGGACTTTCTTTTTCCTGCCCAGCTCCACGCTTACCTCTCCCTCACTTAGAAATTTAGCTCAAGGAGAGTTTGGTGCCTGTGGAGTGAAACAGCCTGGGATTCAGCAAGGAAGAGGGGGTGATCCGCTGGCACGGGCTGCCGCTGTGCCCACCGCAGAGCAAAGGGGCTTGTTGCCTGGGCTTTTACTCCATGTGTCTGGAAGTCAAGTTTCAAGCATCCTCCACCATCCAGAGCCCACCCAAGATGCCCAGCGGCCTCTGCACCACACAGCCCGTGCTTTCCCATGCCTCCCTCCACACCTCGGCTCCGGCTTTTCCCTTAGCCCAGCGCGCTGCTCCCCGAGGAACTCACAGGCAACCCCCCAGTGCCTTCCCTGGGCTCCGCGGGCCACAGCACCTCCACCTCTACCGCGTACTCCCCGGGCCTGCTTCCCGACACCCAGTACAAGGCCTGAGTATTTGTCAGAGGGAACGTTTAGGGCTCAGGACTCTGGGAACACTCAGTGCAGGAGCAGCTCTCTTCCACTTTGCAGCTGTGAGGCCCATCGATGAGGGTGATGGAGCAAAGAGCAATAGATGGAACTCTATTACATGTATCCCTGGCATCTGAGCACAGTTCCCCCCAAAGGGTCAAAACTCCACAAAGCTTTGCCTTTTATTGAGAGATGAGCTCCAAATCTTTAGGAAATCAATTTTCATTACGTGTGTTCCCCGAGCATCTTCCCCAAATGAGTTTGAAGTGAATTCTCTCTGGTTCCCTAAAGGTTTGCCCAGAGCTGGAGATGCCAGTGGATCCTGCACAAAAGTTGTAGGCTCCAGCTGGGGCCTTAGAGGTCTTGGCACGTGTGAACGCAAGCCCACTTTCCAGATGGAAAAACCGAGGCCCTGGACCCACGGCGGATCAACAAAGAGGATGAGCCTCTTTCACAGACAGACCATCAGAGCTGGAGGGGAAACTGAGGCTGGAAGGAGCTGATGTAGGGCGGGGACGCTCCCGACACCCCCAGCCCAGGGGAGCACAGTGGGTGCCAGAGGCGCAAAGTAAAGGTCTTATTCCAAACCTGAGTGGACCGGATTCATATCTAACTCCGTCAGGTTGGTGTATGTTGGTGCGGCAGCAGCGGCGACTTCCAGGGCTACAAGATGGTGCCTAACAGCAGCTACTGCTTGGCTAGAACAAAAACTCAGCGTTAAAATCCACCGCGGGGGTGCGGGGCGGGCTCCAGGGATGGCTGACATCCCTCAACTGTGGTCTTCCTACACATGCAGACCACCTCCCAGGCAGCCCCACGCAGCCTCCATGACCCCTAACCTCTCACTGTGACCCACTTATGCCTCCACGGTGCCTGCCAAGAGCACGGTGTCGGGGATTTGGCGCGGCCTGCCACTCACGCGGCGCCGCAAGACGAGGCCGACCCAGCCACTGGAAACTCCCCGGAGGCGCGCCCTGAACTCTGCTCCCACCAGCCTAGCCAAGCTTGTTTCTGGCAGACCCTACTGCCTGCCAGGTCGCCCTTAGCTCAAGAACTATCAGTGGAACTATCCCAGCTGCTTGGAGACTAATCATCTCAATTTCCCCACCTGGAAACCAAGGCTCATTCTACATGTCTGGCCCTGTCCGCAGTCCCTGACGCCTTACTTCTCCTCTTGTCCTGCATGAATCCCGGGGCCTCCTCGTTCTCCCCAGCACTATCCCCTTCCGCCCTGTGCTTTGCTTGTGGGCGGATCCCAACCACCTTGAAGACCTGGCCCAGGTGTCGCCTCCTCCAGGAAGCCCTTCATGCCCACCCCACTCTTGCCCTCACCTTCTCTGGCCAGTGTCACCCCCACCCCCAAACCCCCATCTCCCAGGTGCTGGGCTCTTGCTCAGAACTGTGTAACTCTGGACCAAGTTCAAAGTTCTTTTTGGGAAACCTCAGTTTCTTCTTCTGTAAAATGGGCCTCCTAATCTATAAAGCCATCCCTGGCTGAAGTCTCCGGGCTCTCGGGCGGAGCTAGTAGATGCCCAAGACCCTCACACGGGCCTCAACAGCAGCATCACCTGGGGCTCTGGCTGAACGTGCGGACGCCTCCCCCCAACACCCACCTCTCCTGACTGAATCTTCAAAGCTGTTAAACGAGCCCCCAGGCGAATCTCAGCATCAGGTGAGGTCAGGGACAGCGGTGCCAATGGACAGGGAGACTCTTGGTAAAATGCAAAAGAAAACCAACCAATGAAAAGGACGCTTGTTGGTGATGACAGCGCACGTGAGCGTGAGTGTGTGTGTGTGTGCGCGCGTGCGTGTGTGAGTGTATGTGAGCGTGTGTGTGCGTGTGTGCGCGCGTGCGTGAGTGTATGTGCGCGTGTGAGTGTGCGTGTGCGTGCGTGTGTGTGTGTGAGCGCACGCACCTGGTCCCCTCCGCCCGAGGCTGAGCCGGCTGGGTTTCCTCGCTGCCAGCCCCGGTGAGCCTCAAGTGAGTGAGTGACAGAGCCAGGACGGAAGCCAGGACAAGGCCGGCGCTCCTTTAGATCCTTAGCTAGAGTGCAAAGGGGCTGAGAACCGAAGGTGAGGGCTGGCAGGTGTATTACCAGGGGCCTCTGGGGCAGGGCGCTGAGTGGGTATATGTGATCCTGGAGGGACAGACATCGGAGAGAGCCCCCTACCCTGGCAGCGGGACACACAAAGGCAGCCAGGACCTGGTTTCGAAGCCTGGTAAAGGGCAGAGCCCAACTGAGCAGAGCTCAGGCAGCGTCTCCAAGGACAGGGACGAGGGGCACGGCACACCGCCCGGGACGCGGGGACCCCCTGGTTGTCAACCTGGCAGCCACTTGTTTCTAAGGTGGAGGCAGCAGGTGGGGGCTTCCCCAAAGAAACCCCTGTCCTTTAAACGCCAGCCGCCCGAGCACAAGGCCCTGGTGGGGTCGGCTCTGCCAGCGACAGCTGCTTGACCAACGCAAGGCCAGCCCTCTCTGGGCTACGGCTTAGACCCTCCGACCAGGAGACCCCAAGCCTGGAGGTGCAGTGTCCTGTCTCTCCCCACACACGTGTACGCGCAGCCCTCTCTCCCTCAGCGAAGGCCGTCTCCCCAGCAGAAGAAAATGTGCGCCATCAATAAACCCTGTGTGCCTCCGTTTCCTCAGATGTAGAATGGGGACAGTAATAGTGAATGGGGAGCTGCCTCTTAGGGCTGCTGAGATTCGGACCGCTTAGAACAGCACCTGGGAAACGCGTGTGCCACCAGCATCAGGATGGCGGGCAAAGTCACACGTGTTCTCCCTGAGACCAGCGGCAGCCTGGACTCACAGCCAAGGCCCCACTGGGCGTCTCCTGTGTGCCAGGCCTACTGGGAAGCTGACAGACACCCCGCAGAGCCAGGACCAGGGTCAACCAGCTATGAGACTCGGGGTGTCGCCCTAACACCCCTGCCCCCTCTTATTCCAACTTCCTGTCTTCTTCCACAGTGGGTGGGACTGGTGGACCCTGGCGTCCCCTGGGTTGGTACTCCCTGGGGACCTGAGCCTGGATATGGAAACCTTCCTCACCCCCCTGGCCTGGTCTTGGGGTGGGATTCGAGAGTACTTCAGGCAGCTCCCCATACAAGGTGCTGGTACCCTTCGGGCCCCTGGGTGGTGGCACCTGCCAAGCAGGGGAGGTGGAAGTTACAGGGGCTGGACCTGAACTTGAGAGCAGACAAAGGCTTTGCCGCTGCGAAATGGGGCTACGGAGTGGCCGTGACAACCCATAGCGTGAACTACAGACCAGCTCATCGAAGAGTGGCCAAGCAGCCTCCCTCCAGACCCCTGGTCACAGCCAGAGACCCCGGAGAGCAGTCAGGAAAACCTTCATGAGGGGAAGGTGGTCTCGCTGGTGTCCCCCAGGATGGCTGGAGCTGCAGAAATCAGATTCTGTGACCCCTCGACTCCTGGCAGCCTCGAAAGCCCAAGGATCCTAGCTGGAGGTCCCTGGGTACGTGAGGCCCCTCTCCTGGCCATCACTGAGTGACACGGCAGCCCACGAGCCCAATGCCCAGAGTTTACAGAGAAGGAGACTGAGGCCTGAAAGGGAAGGGGGCTTGCCAGGAGGCTCAGTGTGACCCTGCTTCCTGAGCTGTAAGTCGCGGCCAAGAGCAGCCTCGGCCTCCCAGGGTGGACGGGCCCCCGCGCGAGCTGATGCGGGCGGGCCGCTCGGCACGGGACGGGCGCACGGACTGGTGATACCACCGTGTCCTGCGTGAGGACGAGCGTCTGTTCGCACCGAGGCTGGTCCTGGGGAAGGGCCGAGCGGCACGCAGGCGAGGCCTGGGGTGGTTCTCAGAGCTCCTGCCCCGAGCAGCCCAACACCAGGTGGGGCCACCTGGGACGAAACCTCCTCCAGCCCACGGTGCAGTGAGCGGCTAAGCCTGGAGGCTGCCAGGGCTCTTTCTTAGACACATGTGCCCCCACCTTCTGAAACTGCAGCCTTCCTAGTTGGAGGGGAGGTTAATATCGTCTTTCTTTCACAACATCGGCATGAGACCAGATGGTCACTTTTATAGAACTGCTGTGAAGGGGTAAGATGACAGGTGTGTGGCCTTGGGGGGCGGGGGGGGGCACTCTGCTCCTCAACCTCAGTTTGATTTTTGAACATGTACTAGTTCATGAAATTCAGCACCATCATCTGGCCTGATGTGCCCATTCTACAGGTGGGGAAACTGAGGCCCAGGTGAACGAGCTTCAGTCTCCAAGGTTTCAGCTCTGAGCTCGGCACAGCCAGTGCCCCTTCCCACCAGCTCCCTGCTGTTTGGATGCCTTGGACCAGATCGACTCCTTACTTATTTGAGGACCCTTTCCCAGGCTCAGGAAATCCAGAGCCCCAAGTTCCATGGAGGCCCCTGACCCCAAGGGAATGCCGTGTCTCTTCAGCCGGCGACCTACCAGCGGTCAGCTCAGGGGATGAGAGGCTCCATCAAGCAAGGATTTGGGCTGAGGAGGTGAGTACACAGAGGGTCCCACTGGTGGTCTGGGATAGGTGGCCTGGTAGAGCAGTTCCAGCCAGGGCAGCCACGGCCTGCTCCGAGCTGGATGCCTCGGAGGAAGACCTTCCTCCCACCAGGCCCCCAGTGGGACCGCTGGGCCAGAACTTGTAAGCACTGAAGGGCTCCCACATTTGTCTCCTGCTCCTCCTCCGGGGCAGTCTCCCTGAACACCATCTCCTAGGCGACTGCAGCTGTTGGAGACCTCACAAGCTTGAATCATACAACACAGCCCAGGGTGATTCTCTAAGGGGACAGAGGCTCTGTGAGCAAACAGAGACGACAGAGACACGGGTGGACGAGCAAATGTGACTTACCCCAGGCACTGGGAAATGGGACACCATCGGAGGCCAGAGAGAGTACAGAAGATGCCCAGCACCTCGGCTCTGGGACTCAGAATACTTGCTCATGAGGTCTCAATGCCCCTTGCAACACAGCTCAGGTGCCCAGAGACTTTGTTCTCCAGAAAAATGCTACCAATTAGGAACATCCCTTAGCAGGACTAAAGCCAGAGAGAGGGTTCCTTGATCACAGAGCTTAGCGTCTCTACACACCATTGCCTGCAAGACCCTAGGCTGTCACAGCTTGGTGCATTTTTACAGGCCATTCCAGGCCCTGGAATGCACATCTCCACTGTTCTCCATCCTCAGATGCCACCTCCTCCAGGAAGACTTCCCTGACCACCCCCTCCCTGTCCATCTCCCAGCGGAACGAGGTGCTCATTCCTCAGCGTCTTCCTCACGAGGAATTACACTCATTCCTCAGTGTAATCCTCGTGTCTTCTTCCTCCTCTGGTCTGGGTGCTCTAGTGCAGGGGTCCCAGCTTCCTCCCAGGCGGCAGCGAATGAGGAGCCTGGTCTACCACTGTCATAGCAACCCTTTGTTCTAAGTCTAGCTGTTCTTACATCCTGGAAACAATAATAATTGTGGCTGACGTTACGTACCTGGCACTGTGTTGGCCACTTGATATGATTCTAGCTAATAGTAACTTTTTTAAAACATGCTAAATATTTTTAAATCACTTTTCACTGATTATGGCTGCTCACTTTTCTCCTATAACCAGTCCAAAGGTAATGAGACTTTAGAGCGTTTTCAGAGAGTCTGATAGGAGAAAAAGCACACTTGAAATGCCTTAAATGTATGCAAAAACCCTCCAGCTGCACAGTCGGTTCCAGAGAGGAACACCAGCTCCCTGGCCTGAGTGCCCAAGTGTGCCTGGGGCACCACCTGGCACCTGGCTTCCCTATTTTACCCAGTCCTCACCGACCACCCTATGAGATGACGGACGTTACCCATCTGTGGCTCAGACAGATCAATCGACTTAACCAGGGTCGCACAGCCAGGAAGAGGCAAGAGTCGAGGGTCCTGGGTCCTCGACCACAGGGCTCTGGGGCATCTCCTGGCCATGACCTTGGATACCAGGCGGTCCCCCTCTTCACCTGACACAGGAGGAAACTGAGGCCATCAGGAGGTAGGGGCGTCATCTGGCAAATTCACCAGCTAGGATTAGAATCTCCTGAGTGGGCCCACATGACACGTATCTTCATGGACTAGGACCCAGCGGCCTCAACCACAGAACAGCAGCAACCAGAAGAATCCGCCTCACGGAGGCTGTGTGCTCTACGGGACCTTCCCATTCAATTACGCACACCTGCTGGGGTGGCTAAACACTGGCCCCTTAGGCCAGCAAGAGCTTTCAACCTTTTAAATTCAGCCTGCCCGGAGCGAGTGTCCAGGGATGCAGCTAATCTCAGTGAACTGATGAAAGGAAGGGAGGGGTGTGGGGTCTGCTAGCCTGCACCGCTTTTGGAAAAGGTGTACCCGCCTGTCTGCACCCTCTCAGCCCCAGAAGCACGCCCCCGCCCCTACCTCCTCCGACCTTTCTCACCCTGACCCCCCTCAGAGTGTCCCATCCACTGCAGCCTGCGACTTAATCAGCTTATTCACCCTGTGCAGAGCCTGGGCCATCTGAAAAAGTCTCCTTTCACTCCTTGGGGGCAAGGATACCTGAGATCTAGGCCACAACTATAAATAGTCGAGAAATCCGTTGTCCTTTTTAACTGACTCATGTATTTATTTGGTCAGCCAGTTACGGCTGACCCCCAAGGTGGCTGAGTTGTACAAAATTCCCTCCCCCTCATAATGTCAGTGGAGAGGAAAGACCCCCCCCTGGCCTCTCCAGCTTTGTTCTCTGAATTCCCCAAGAGTGAGCCTCCCGCCCCCAGCCCCGCCAGTGACACTCTGTTCCCCAAATACCCTTTGCCTGCTTCCGCTTTTGCCTGTTCTGTGTCACCATCAGAGATTTTAGTTGGAACCTAACTCTGTCACTTGTCGGCGGCAAATAGTAACCCCAGGCATGTCTCTTCCCCAGGGGCCTCGGTTGCACCATCTGTAAAATGGGCCACCTCACATTACACAAGGGAAGGTACAAGGAAGTGCCTCAGTACAAGCCTGGCTTTGCTCTCAGGAGAAACAGTTTGCCGCTGAACCAGAGAGATCAGCCACCTTGCATTTCATGCAGTAAAATCAACAAACACGGACTACACCCGTTGTTAGCATCATCCAGCTAAGTGCTGGGAGAGGCCGAAGCAAACACCCAGGGCTGAGCTGTCAAGCAGGGAAAATACCAAATAAACAGTTTCTCCATCCGGCGTTCTGTGTCAAACCAGCAGCCGAGTCCGCTGGCACCTCCATCCCCTCCCAAGGCACTTCTCGCGCTCCCCAAACCACGTGAATCAGCAAAACTAGGTTAGACATCTCATTAGAGTGGGTTTCCTCCTGGGACCTCTGGCCACGCGCCTGTGATTCTCCTACAAGCGGGTCTGGGTAGTGAGGGCTGGGCTTGTTTGTTTTTCTCCCTGAGCAGAAGCCAGTTGTCAAAACAACTAAACAGTTACTACCTTTAAGGGACACCTGGAAGCATTAGATAAGGACTCTGATTCCAGGCTGGTTCCCCAAAGTGAATCAAGACCAAGCACTCAGGGCTTCCCTGGTGGCGCAGTGGTTGAGAATCCGCCTGCCGATGCAGGAGACACGGGTTCGTGCCCTGGTCCGGGAAGATCCCACATGCTGCGGAGCAACTAAGCCCGTGAGCCGTGGCCGCTGAGCCTGCGCGTCTGGAGCCTGTGCTCCGCAGCGGGAGAGGCCACAGCAGTGAGAGGCCTGCGTACCGCAAAAAAAAAAAAAAAAAAAAAAAAAAAAGACCAAGCACTTAGCAGGGCACTTGGGCTCACCAAGCTACACCAACACCCATCCGGGCTCCTCCTCCCGCCCTAGAACACAGCACCCCAGCCACCCAGGCTCCTTCGGCCCCGGGGTCCTCGCCCCACGCTTTCACGCTCTGCCAGCCCTTCCATGGGCTGCTTCCTCACCAGTAATGCCCTTTCCCTTTTGTGCCCGGCTGGCATGCTTTGCCATCCAAGGCCTCTGGGAAAGTTCTTTGAACTTCGGGTGCCCAATCATCTTCAAGAGACCCCGCCAATGGACGCCCGATTTGCAAGCATCCCGATTTGCCGGCCAGGCGGTTCCCAGGCTGGACAGAGACAGGCTCATCTCTGGGTCCCCAGGGCCCAGCGGGGGCCTGAGCCACAGGACAAGTCTGTAACTCCCTGATGACTGAACGAGCAGACTTTCAATTCTCGGTTTTCAGATGCTTACAGGTTTTCCCCAAACTTCCCCTGACATCAAATGTTCTTGCCTGGGCCTTTCCCCCACTCAGCAGAGCAGGAAAGGGTTTGAAAACATGAGAATTTCTCAATGGACTGGAAAGGCCCAAGGGAAGACAAAGGTCTGCCCCCCATGACCTTAAGTTGGGGGCTGTTGTATCTATACAAGGTGATGGACGTTAACAGAACCTATTGTGGTAATCGGTTTCACAATATATGCAAATCAAGCCATCATGCTGTACCTCTGAAATTCACACAGTGATGTATGTCATTTATTCTCAATAAAACTGAAAAAAAAAAATCACCAAAATTTAACGTAATTTACACGTTCACACAGTCTCACCTACCAGACTGTAAAATTCTAAAAAACGGACACTATCTTCCTTATATTTGTATCACCAGCTTAATGTTTATGAATATGAAATAAAATTAATAAAGTTGGGGGGACCCTTCTCCCCAGAAGCACTTCAGGCCAGGTGCCCAGCCGTGGTGCTCTCAGGCCTGGCCACATGGGGATCAGCTAGCCCAGGGGTCCGAGGTGTCTGTAATCAGTGCCCAGAAGCAGCCACCCGGCACCTTCCAGGCTTTTCTAGTTTTGTCTCTTTTAGGGCGAGAGACTTCACTCAATGTCTGGTCTGTTTAGTGTGACTAACCCTTCCCTGAAATCACTTTATTACAGCTATTATTCATAAGCCACATTAATAAGAAATCAGCTCATCAACTTTTCAATACACCAAGCTGCTTTCTCCTATGTGCGCCAGTTCACCCGCCAGGCATCTTGATCTCAGTCCCCATTTAACAGATGGGGCAACTGAGGCCCAGGCAGTGGATGGGACTCACCTGAGGTCACACAGCCAGGAAGCAGCAGAGGAGAGGTGCCCAATGTCGAGGTGCTGTGTGACCTAGGGCAGGTCGCTGCACCTCTCAGGTGCACCTGTATTTTATCTGGCAACCTCATCCGGGAGGTCTTGATGTGTTATCACCCTGCCATCCCACATCTAGCAAAAATATGAGACCCAGAAAATAAGAGGAATCAAATACTCCCGGTGCCTAGTCCGAAAACCTCCACCTAAATGTGAATTAAGTAACTTGGGACTTGAGGGTCACCCTCTCCCATAGTCGTGTTCCTTTCTTTCTTCCCACCTAGAAGAAGCGTCTTGCCTGGTGGCTGCACAGAACTTTCACGTGAAGTCCTCTCAGCTCCTCCTTTTTTCCAAAGCAGGTGTCTGCTACCAAGGGGGTCGCGTACCACCCACATGCCACCTTCTCCTATCCCGCGCCCCCAACAGACATTGCTAATCGATCCTGGAATCCTTCCCACCAATCATCAGGACTCAGCCTTAGATTCCTCATCAGAACCCCGTCTCTCTGGACCTCAGGAACTTAACAGACAAGAGAATGCGCTCACACGAGGGAGATGGTCAGGGGCAGGCGGGATGCCCAGAAAAGACTAGGGGGGTCAGCAAGAGAAGCAGAAGCTCACGGCACTGGACCCCCAGAACAGAAATAAGAGCCACGTCCCCCTCACTGTGGCCGGAGGGAGGGAGGGAGGGAGGGAGGCGTGGGCCCTCGTGGACCCACAGAGCAGGAGCTCAGGGAGCAGGAGAGGAGTGAGGAGTGGGACTCGGGAGTGAGGAGGGTGGGAATAAGGGGCAGGTGGGCAGGCCAATCCCAAACTCCCTCTGGGGGAGGAGCAATGAGGGGATGCCAGGTGTCCCCGAGTAAGGCCCCGAGGAGGGTGTGCCAGCAGCGGCCAGGCTGCGGTGGGGGCGGCCCCTTTCCTAAGCCTGCGGACCCCCCCGGGGGGGGGCACGTGCACTTTCGCCCCTTTTACAGAGAACACCCAGCTCAGGCAGGGAGACCCCTTACACTAGGGCACCTGACTCTGAAATGGCAGAGCTGACATTCACAGCCAAAGCTCGGCACTGCCACACCAGCAGCCACCCCAGGGAGATGATTCCAGACCCTTGTTTTACACGTGAGGAAGGCCTGGGGCCCAGAGAAGGGAAGTGACTTGTCCAAGGTCCCCCCCGCAAATGGGTAAATAAAGGAGGCGCTAGAGGGAACTGTCCCAGGGAGCCAGGCCCTCCGAGGCCAGAGGCCAACTGCAGCCCCAGGGCTTGGGAAGTGCCTGCTTTGCTTTAGGAGCCCAGGTTTCTGGACTTGCCGTCTGGTGGCTGAGCACAGGCTAACAGTTTGCAGTATCCTTCAGAAACCTCTCAGGTTTCACCACTGTGGGAAGCTCTGGTTTTTGAAAGGCCCCTGGTGGGGGCGGGGGGGACTGTGATATTGTGATTTATGATAAAAACGATAAAGTTGGTCTTCATCCGCGTTTCCAGCACGGACTTTCTAAAACCCTAGGAATTTCCTAAGTGGTGAGAGGGATCAAGGTGTCTTTTGTTATGTTAATGAGGCGACTTAGGAGGGAGCTAAGGAAGGGGACTGGTTGCCAGGAGAACCCACCAGTGATTAGAGGGCTGGACCTTTCAGTCCCGATACCCACCCCACCCCCACCCCCACCCCACCCCCGCCCTGGGGAGGGGAGAGGGGCTGGAGGTCGAATGGATCTCACGCCTAGGTAATGAAGCCTCCGTAAAATCCCCAAAGGGCAGGGTTTGGAGAGGTTCCAGTTGGTGAACACGTGGAGATTCAGGGACAGGGACGCCTGAAGAGGGCATGAAAGCTCCTCGCTTTCCCCGCACCTCGCCCTGTGTGTCTCTGCCATCTGGTTCCTCAGTTATATCGTTCTGTCAGAAACGGGTGATCTAGTAAGTAAAATATTTCTCTGAGTTCTGTGAGCTGCTCCAGCAAATTAATCCAACCCGAGGAGGGGGTCGCAGGACCCTCCGATTCATAGCCATTCGGGTTGAAGTCGGGGGTGGGGGCCGTCTTGTGAGACTGAGCCCTTCACCTGGGGAACCTGAGACTACCTCCACACCGACGGCGTCAGTACTGGCTTAAGTGGTAGGATGGATGCCCAGCTGCTGCTGCAGAATTGCTTGGTGGTGCGCCCAAAGAACGACACACATTAGAATCATAATCTCTCTCCTTGAAGAGATCCCCGTGTGGCCCCCGTCGGGCTAAGAGCCAACACAGGAAGATACACCCAAGGAATCTTCTCTCCACGGGAGGCCCAAGCTTTCCCGCCGCAGGTTAGGCCAGAAGAGGAGGCTCCTGCTTGGCCCGGTGGTCCAGAGGCCCCGTCTCCCAGCACCTTTGACTTCAAGACTAGAAGCCAAACACGTGGCTCAGCCCAGGCCCCGTCCTGAAACGCGGCTGACCTCAAGCTGGCCACTGCCTTCCCGAGCCTCACATCTCTCACCTGTTACGTGGCAACAGTAATAACTACGCTATACGATAATGCAAGTATGAAAGATGGGAGACCTTTTAGAGAATTGCAAAGACTTGCGTACGCTATTATTATCCATATGTTCAGCCTACCCTGATAGAGGTATCAAAAGTATTAACAGGGGCTTCCCTGGTGGCGCAGTGGTTGAGAGTCCGCCTGCCGATGCAGGGGACACGGGTTCGTGCCCCGGTCTGGGAGGATCCCACGTGCCGCGGAGCAGCTGGGCCCGTGAGCCATGGCCGCTGAGCCTGCGTGTCCGGAGCCTGTGCTCCGCAACGGGAGAGGCCACAACAGTGAGAGGCCCGCGTACCACAAAAAAAAAAAAAGTATTAACAGTAATAGTAGCAATAAGACCAGTTACAGTGACAAGTACCACTTTCAGTAATTGCTATGGGCTAGTCGCTGTACTGAGAAGGTTCATAGTTTTTCTTCCCTGATCCTCACAACCACCACAGAAGGGAGATTCTACATCATGTCTATTTTGACAGAAGGCCCTGGGGCCCAGAGAGGTTAAGT
Organism: Kogia breviceps; assembly: GCF_026419965.1. Classification (NCBI taxonomy): domain Eukaryota; kingdom Metazoa; phylum Chordata; class Mammalia; order Artiodactyla; family Physeteridae; genus Kogia; species Kogia breviceps. The sequence goes on along the minus strand of NC_081319.1, from coordinate 3,608,195 downwards.
GACATGCCCTAGGTCACACAGCAAGGTAGAGGCCAAAAGACATTTACACCCAGACTCATGGTGAGATTAGGTCTTAAACACACCTCTCCTTTCTCTAAAGGGTGTATTTATCAGCCTCGGAGGAGGCCCAGGGTTCATAGCATTTTATTTTTCCTGCGTTTTTATGGTCTTCCCCAAAAAGGAAGGTTGGCGGACCGGGAGCAGCTCCTCTGGGATGGATTGTTTTCAATCTTCTGCCCCCTAAGACCCTGAGAGCACATTCACCAGGAACGTGCCACCTCTCTCTCTCAAGGACTGAGGGCTGTCACTGATGACATTAGAGCAATTTCTGCAGGGTCAATAATTTGGCAACAAGTGTCAGCATCTTAAAAATGCACACTCCCTTCATGCTAGCGATTCCAGTTTCCTGACCAGACCAATGTGTAATTTACTGCATTCAGTTTTGCAAGATGAAAAAGTTCTGGAGATTGCACAACAATGTGAATACACCTAACACGACTAAACTGTAGACTTAAAAAATGGTTAGGACAGCAAATTTTATGTTATGTGTATTTTACCATAATTAAAAATAGAAAAAAAATGTTCACAGCAGAGTGGTTTTCAAGAAAGAGAAACTACACACAGCCAACCTCTCCTCACTAGGGGATTACTTAAATAAATGATGGTTTACCCAAACAAATCAAAACAAACTAGAACAGGGGGTCAGCAAACTGTGGCCCCCGGCTAGGTTCAGCACTGTTTTTGTAAATAAAGTTTTATTGGCGCATAGCTCCATCCATCATCTGCCTGTTGTCTTGGACTGGGTTCTAGCTGCAATAGCAGAGGTGAGAGCCCATGGCCCACAAGCCCAAAATACATACTATCCAACCCTTTAAGAAGTTTGCCAACCCTGAACTTGGAAGACCCAAGACCCCAAAACGCTATCAGAAATAGGTTGGAGGGTGTGCTGGGAGAAATTGGCTCCTAAAGAGCCATGCTACGAGTTCAATGTGGAAAGGAAAATTTTAAATAAGGTGTATCATCCACACGTGTATAAACGTACCATTAGGCGCTTATCGCTGGATGGGAGGACTAGAGATGAATTTTATTTTCTTGTTTTGACTTTTCTGTGCTCTCCAAATTTTCTGTATGAAAAACATTACTTCTCAACTCGAGAAGAAATCATTAAGTGACTGGATGGCGGTGTTAACTGATGCTGCGGTGACACTCATACCGCAATAGCGATGGACCAAATCAACACACCGTCCACCTTAAATTTACACCAACGTTGTATGCCAAACCTATCTCAATGTTTGAAAAATTGTATGACTTTTATAATCAGGGTAAACAAACAATAAATACCATTTTCTCACTGTCTTGGCCCTTCTAGGCAGCGAGTGCTTTGGTGGATGGTCAGAGGTCGTACTGACACCCCCTCCCTTGCCAGAGTTTACAAGCTGGGGAGGGAGGGCGGTGAGGTCGGGGGAGAGGCACAGGTGGAGAAGTCCCTGTGGGAATTCTCACGACAAGCCCAGAGAGGTTCCCCCTCCCTAAAATTCCTGGGCACCCAAGAGGGTGGATCTGATTTTCAGGTCGGGGGCGGGGGGGAGTCGCTCAGGGGATCCCACGGGGAGATGAGATAAGAAATGCTACTGGGGGGATTTCCCTAGTGACACAGTGGTTAAGAATGCGCCTGCTTTTGGGCTTCCCTGGTGGCGCAGTGGTTGAGAGTCCGCCTGCCGATGCAGGGGACGCGGGTTCGTGCCCCGGTCCGGGAGGATCCCACGTGCCACGGAGCGGCTGGGCCCGTGAGCCACGACCGCTGAGCCTGCGCGTCCGGAGCCTGTGCTCCGCAACGGGAGAGGCCACAACAGTGAGAGGCCCGCGTACCGCACAAAAAAAAAAAAAAAAAAGGAATGCGCCTGCCAGTGCAGGGGAGATGGGTTCGATCCCTGGTCTGGGAAGATCCCACATGCCGCGGAGCGACTAAGCACATGCACCACAACTACTGAGCCCGCGCGCCACGACTACTGAGCCCGCACGCCACAACTACTGAAGCCCGTGTGCCTAGAGCCCGTGCTCCGCAGCAAGAGAAGTCACCACAATGAGAAGCCCGCGCACTGTAACCAAGAGTAGCCCCCGCTCGCCACAGTTAGAAAAAGCCCATGCGCAGCAACGAAGACCCAATGCAGCCAAAAATAAATAAATTAATAAACTTATAAAAAATAAATAAATAAAAGAAATGCTATTGGGTGCGGGGCAATGACTTTGTTAGGCCCCTTGTGCGCTTCTAAACCCCACTGTGATGACTGATCGTTACCCCTGATCCCATACTCACTCTCTGCTCCTCCCGGGGCTGCAATTGTTCCATTTCACAGGTGGGGAAGAGGAGGCTCTGAGAGGCTCTGACCGCCCTCTCAAGGTCGTACAGCTGGCCAGGGATGGAAGTCAGGATTTGAACCTGGGCTGTCTGACTCTCCAGCTCCAAGGACTTTCAACTACCCGGGTTGCCCCCAGCTCAGGAATACTATTTTTGGCTGGTTCACTGATACCCCAGGGTCTGCTGAACACCCGACGGCCATGCACACATCTGTCATCTCTCTGACCCAGCGGGGGCTCCTGAGTGACCACCATCCCCTTCCGCAGCCGGGAACTGAAGGCCTCACACCCAGCAGGGCTCAGACTTCAGAGATGACAACTGTTCTCTAAAGACACCTCCCTCCAAATCCCACCGTCTGGCACGTCAGGTGGCGGTGAGCACTTTTGTCAAGACTAAACCAAAAGGGGCTGCTTGGAGGAGGCGGCACACAGGCCTCTCAGCGTCAGCGGCCTCTCTTGTAAAATGGGCTCCCACCAAGCATGATGGCAAGCCTCAGGGAGACGAACCGTGGCCGGCCTCTGTTTATTGCCTCTGAAGGCCAAGCCCCTTGCACAAGATCCTCTTTATCTGGAAGCAGAACTCACATTCCAGCTTCACAGCGGCAGGCACCTGGCTTCCTGGCTGCCCTGGGCTACTCATTAACCAGTGAGAGGCCTCAGGAAGGGGCTGGACCAGAGTCGGCTCCAGCCTTGGGGAGGGGGAGGGGAGGACCATGCTGGATGGTGTGGACACCAGGGTCAGAGCAACCAGGTTCAAATCCTGTGGGACCTGGGGGTGAGGGGGCGGGCGGTTCACCACCTCTGAGCCTCAGTACCCCCATCTGTACAACGGCGACTACCGTCGTACAGCACCCACCTGACAGGGCTACCGTGGGGACTGCAGGCGAGAAGGTGCTAGCAGTGCCTGAGACAGAGCAGGCGCTCGACAAATGGTGGAACCACAGCGCCTATCACAGGGCAGGCGCAGGATAAAATCTGCTGCTATCATTAAACCCTCGGCGGCATCCTGAATGTTGTTAAAGAGTTCCGTAGATGTTCGCGATGATTCCTCTCGCTATTTATGACAGTGGTGACTCTGGAGGCTGACCCGCAGCGGGGCATCTCCTGATCACCAGGGATAGGCCAGCCTGACTTTCCACATCTGATGTCACAGCATGAGGAACAGGTCCTGGGTGGTGTCGGAGGCCTGTGGCTGCCGGTGACAGAGAGCCAGGGTTGGGAGCTTGATGACTGGGCTGGAATCAGGTCCACCACCGGCAGCAAGAGGCCAGGGGTCTTCGGGCTTTTCTCCCAGTCCCGGCTTCCTAGGGGACCCCAGTCAACCAAACCCGGCCCCGGACCTGTGGGGAAGTTTCTGAAACTTCCGAGAGAAGTTTCTGCCCAGGAAGCCAGGTTCTTCAAATTCCAGAGCAGGGTGTACAAGTGGGTCGTGCAATCAACTTAGAGGGTCAGGGCTATGGTTTTTATCCAAGAGAACAGAACAGAGCCCTGCAGACGGTGAGGCTACGAGTTTTATTCTGTGAAACTTTCGTTTCAGTTTCACGCGTGTGTGACGTACACGCAGCATCCGCTGGAAAGTATACTTCTTACTGAATGTCACGAGTCGAAGACTTCTTTGAGAGCCCCTATAGTGAGGATGTTTAAATCAAGGTGTAGAAGGCAGCTGCAGAAAAGTGACTGAGTCAGGTTCCTGCCCCATTAAACCCCTTTTAAAAAACGCTACTGTGATCCTGAAGTGAGGCGGAGGCGCGGGAGGTTCTATAAATACTAGACAATCAGCAAAACGTCATTATGTTTCTTAGATTAGATAACAGAATTGTGTCAATGGTCAGTGTTCCAGGGCTGATCGTTGTGTACTTATATAAGAGAATGAATGGCCTCGCTCTTACAAAATGCAGGCTGAAGGATTAGAGGTAAAGGGGTATCATGCCTGAAACTCCCCAGTGATTCAGAACATCAATGTGACTGTTTTTATAGCACATATTAAAGTGACGAAGCAAAGGAGGCAAATGTTAACAATGGGACAATCTAAGTGAAGGACTTAGAGGGAGTTCACTGTAACATTCGTGCAACTTTCTTGAAGGTTTTCAACTTTAAAAAAATAAAACGTTCAAGAAAGAGATAGTTGGGACAGCAGCCCGATTCCTAGAGCATCCTGTCTGCTGGGAGCCAAGCAGCTCACCCTTTCACACGCTTCCAAGCCCGAACCTTAGAAGCAACTCCACGAAGGCCCCCTCACTGCCTGGTGCAGAGCCAGGCTGGGGTCCAGGCCAGGACTCCGAAATCGGCGCTCAGCCCATTTGCAGGGCTACCTCCCTGCCACCGATGTGCACAGGCGGCCAAGCCGGGCCATGGACCCGCCACCCAGAGGTGACCTGTGGACAAGGTCCTGGGGCCTCGGGGGGGTTCTGTCTCTTCCTCTGAGATCCTGAGCGCCCCCCCCCCGGGTCACTGCCACCTGTGGCGAGACACTGAGACCATGGGGAGGTCAAATGCCACTTACGTTTTGGAGGCTCCTCACAAAGCGCTGTTGCTCTGGACCTATTGCAAGGAAAGAAGGCAGAGAAGGAAAGAAGAGATCTGGTCAGGGTGTGATGTACTCAGGATCCAGACTCTATTCCGTGTGACCACCCAGCACACACAACTGGGAGGGGCTCCTGCACACACTCGCACATGCACGCACACGCACACACACGTGTTCACACACAGGCACACGCTCACACGCCCCTCGCCCGGGTGCAGCATCCCTGAAATTGTCAGTGGCGAGAACCAGAGCTGGGAGGGGTGGGTGGCCCAGCCTGCACTCAGGAGGGGAAAGGCTCTTCTTACCGGCTGAGAACAGGTAAGCAGCTGCCCAGCCCTAACCCAAAAGTCTGCGCTCCCCCAAGCCCCCCACGAGCTCAGTCGCTTGCCCGGGTCTGTGAGTGACCGTCCCCTGTGAGCACAGGGGCGCGCCGAAGCCAGATGGAGAACCTGATACCCGTTCACCTGGTTAGAGGTTGAGCATCACGGTGCCAAGGAAGAGTCTGCTGAACTGTGCTGAGCCAAGCCGTCCCCAAGAGTGACTGACCCCTGAAGCCTTTTTTTTTTTTTTTTTTTTTAAATAGACCACCTCTGTTCTTTTGGACTGGGCTGGGAAACGATGCAATGCAAGTGGGGGCAGATCACCTCTGCCTCATTGCACCAGCAGAGCTGTGCTGGAAGGCTCTCCTGGTTTCCTGGAATAAAAAATGCAGAAAACCAGGAAATGCTTCCTTAGCAAGGAAGATCTTACACTTCAATGAACAGTTAAACAGATTAGCAGGGAAGGAAGGGGGTTGCGGTGGAAGAGCAGAGAGGCCTCCAGGGCTGCTCACTTCTTTCCTCTTTGTACCTGCAGCCCTGCCCTTGGAGCCTCTTCCCCAGACTCAGAACTGGGTTCCAGCAGTCTACAGAGCCCCCCGTCCCCCCAAATTAGACAACCTCATTGCCGTGTTTGGGCTTCCACGTTCACCAGGCTCACATGGGCACCCACTGTGTCTGAGGCACTGTGTGGAGGAATGCTGAGTCAATTGTTTATTGAGCATCTACTATATGCCAGGTACTGTTCTAGGCACTGGAACCCGGCCGTGAACAAGACAGCTGAGGTCGCCACTCTCCTGGAGCCTGGAATCACATAGGAGGGGCTGACATGGATGCCATGGAGGCTTCATTCTCCGGGTGGATGCACGGCTCTGTGAAGTCTGGGTGAATTAGTAATGTCTGCAGCAGGAGTGGGTGGTGCAAGTGGCAATGTGTTCCTGGTTATCCAGGACCATACCAAGGGAAGAGGGACAAAGGGGAGATGAAGGTAACATGTTCAGTGCACAATTACAGGAACAATGTTAAAGGAACCAGAGGAACGAGAGCATGATTTTATCTGAGGTGAGACGTTAGCAGTTGCGTGCGTGCACCTCAGAGGAGAATAAAAATGGCACCAAGTCCCTGTATCTCTAGCTACTGTGCTGGCACCTGGACCCTCTTCTCTGGGGACAGCCTGCATCTATTCCCCCCGGAGACTCCCACATGCTACTCTCAGCCCATAGGGTTCTGGGTGGGCTGAGCCCACCTCCTATTTCCAGGGTTGGGTGTATGAGCCAGGCTGAGCCAATCAGAGGGCTGTCATGATTGGCTCCAGGACAGGCACATGACCAAGACTGGACACTGAGAGTGACAACAGGGACTTGTGCTGAAAATACTGGGAAAAAAGAAAGCTCTTTCTAGGCTGGGATGGCTTTGCTGGGGGTGCAGATGGGCAACAGCCTGTGCAGCTGGGGGCACCCCAAGGAGAATGGGGCCGACAGAGGAGGGACATGGAGCCAGAAAGGGAGAGAAAGAAACTGAGCCCCAGTGACATCTCTCAGCACCTGGATCCAGCCATACCTGAAGTACGACTCCGGGCTCTTCTGTTAAAGGAGTCAGTAAATGTTTGAACTGATATTGCCACTTGCAGCCCTAAGAACCCAGACCCAAATCTGCCTGGAATGTGCGGTGTACGTTTATGCATGTCTCTTTATCTCTCTGACACTCAGGCCATCAGAAAAGGGAGGCACAGATGAAATGACATCTGCGGTCCTCCTGCAGCCCTGGCACTCTAGCCAAATTGCAAAGGTTAGGAATGATCTTCCCCTACCCCTGGGCATTTGGCTGGAGCTGGAGAAATCAGCCCTTCTCAAAGTTAAGCCTGGAGGGTTTGTTGAAACACAGAGGACTGGGCACTACCCCCAGGGTCTGAGTCAGCAGGGCTGGGGTAGGGGCCGAGATACCGCATTCTAACAAACTCCCAGCGTGATGCTGACACTGCTTGTCCAGTGACCACAGTTTGAGGAGCCAGACTCTAAATCTGTTCTCCTCCTCCCAGCTGCTTGGGGCAGGTGTCTAGCGTAAAAATGAAGGCCCAGCCAGGCAGACCACAGCCCCTCAGTCCCCAGCGCAGACCGCCAATGAAGGGAAAGTGCCCGTGTGGTTGCAAGGATGAGCCAGCCTCTAAGCAACTAAAGCACCAGGTCCCAGCTTCCGCCTGGCCCGTTGCTGACCCTCCAGCCAGCCCTGCCTCCTGGGAGGCATCTAAATAACGGGGAGGCAGGAAGTGTGACTTGGAGTTGGAGCCTCTGGGCTCCAGGCAGGCCCCACGCCGAGCAGCACCAAATCCCGCAGCGGGCCTGGTCCTGACACACTGCCTTGGGCCACCCCGCTGTCAGCGCGGCCTGGCTGGCCCCTGGCCCTCCTTGATTTACATCCGACTTGGCTGCCTTGAAAAGCCTCCTGTGGCTTTTGGACCACGGACACCATTCAGCAGAAAAGGGCTTCCCCACCAGCAGCCTTTCCAGGGTGGCACCGGCCCAGAGAGCTTGGCCTGGCTCAGCTGCCTCCCGGGCTGTGTGACCTCGGGCAAGATACCTGCTCTCTCTGGGGCCTCAGCTTTTCACATGCAAAATGGGAACGATGGTACCTTTTGTGATGATTAGGAAGATGACGCCTATCCGGCACAGGGCCGGGCTTACCAAGTGTGGCAAAAGCTCCGATCCTTCACGCAAAGTGTGCCCTACCGGCACAGACCAGCCACAGCAGTAGCACCTGAGCGCTGGTTAGAACTGCAGAATCCCAGCCCCACCGTAGCCCTCCTGCCGGGGAAGGGGCGTTTTCACAAGATCGCGAGCGAGGCCTACAGCTTCCAAGTCTGAGGAGTGCTGGTATATGTTATAATTACCACTGTCGTTCTTTCAACATCCCAGGGCAGAGCCAAAATGCACCCACAACCCCTAGGCCTGGGGGAATGGCAGGCGGGGGTCAAAGGTAATGAAATGTTGAGAGAGGGAAGACAAATTCTCCAGCTTCGCCAGCCTCCCAACTAACGACAAACCCCCGGACGGCTCAGGAGAAGGGAAGGGACACAGGTGCGGACCATCGGACTTAACTCACGGCTCAGCCAAGGTGACAAAATACACGGAAAAAATGACAGATCTCAAATGTGCGGGTTTTGGCAGACCGGCTGCCTTGTCCTCTCTCCAGAAGGCTGAGCGCTTTACATTCAAGGAGGCAAATCACCCTCTCCGCCTGCAGCGCCACCCGGAACTCCCAGCAGAGGCTGGCAGAGGAGGCTGCCCTGGGAGGTGCGTGCTGCTGCCAGGCCACCCCCCAGCCCGCCACCGAGCAGTGTGCAGGTAGGGGTGGCTGGATTTCTCCTGCTCCAGCCCTGAAATGCCCCTGGAAAGCGCTACGGGTCCCCGGAAAGGGGTAGGAATCCCTCTTTCCCTACGCTGCACCATCAGTCCTGCTGAAGGAACACAGCAGGAAGGCTCCCACCTGCCCCGGATCCACTGGCAGCAGGTCCCTGCCTCGAGGCAGCCGGGTCCCAACCAACGGAGGGCCGTTCAGAGAAACCAAGTGGCCAGAGGCAGATGCAAAAAAAAACCCCACATAACCCACATTGAAAAAATACTGGCTCGATTTTATAAAACTCTGAGTGGACAACACAAACCATACGGGAGGCCAGGAGCTACCCGTGGGAGACGATTTTGCAGCGACTAGTACTGTTTTCTCAGGCCTGGGATGCAATCCTTTGCAAACAGCCCACACCTTGTCTCTGCTACAGAGCCTGGCAGGTTGGGTCTTTTTTTTTTTTTTTTTTTTTTTTAAAGGTCTATTCTGATCTATACTCTTCTACCACTGATGGAATAAAAACCTACTTTCTGGGACTTCCCTGGTGGCGCAGTGGTTAAGGCTCCATGCTCCCAATGCAGGAGACACGGGTTCCATCCCTGGTCCGGGAACTAGATCCCACGTGCATGCCACAACTAAGAGTTCACCTGTTGCAGCTAAGGAGCCCACGTGCCACAACTAAGGAGCCTGCCTGCCGCAACTAAGACCCAGCGCAACCAAATAAATAAATATTTTTAAAAGAAACCCCACTTTCTTCTCCAAGGAGGTGTTTTCCACTAAAATCCTGTTGCTACAGCTCTGCTCAGGGCATCTCGGCACTCCAGTCCCCAAATCGGGTGCCCCCTCTCCGAGCGAGGGCTAAAACACTCTGAAAACCAAGGGGAGTACCATCAAATCCCACAGGACCGTCACCCATGTAGTGACGTGTGCTCCCCAACAGAGAGAAACAAGGGTCTTTCCCCCCTTCACTCAGCAGGTACTTCCCTCAGACATGAAGCTTCCTTACAGATTAGGGCAGAGCAGGGAAGGGACTTGCCTAGGTCACACAGCAAGCCAGTGGCCAAGGGCATCCAAACCCCGGTGTGCCAAGGGCATCCAAACCCCGGTGTTGCCGTGCTCGTGTAACAATCCACTTAACTCTTGTGGTCAGCTCCCTGAGGGCATGAGTTGGTCCATCCTGTTCACCTGCCACATCCCCAGGGCCTACGACAGGGTCTAGAACAAACATTTGTTGGAAGGATGCATAGTGATGGGCGGATATAATTTCCAAGCTTGGACCCACTCAGACGTTCAAATCACAGGCTCTCATTTCAGGATAGAGGCAGTCAGACGGCCTCTATTTCGGTGCTGGGCACCTACTGTGCGCCAGGCCCCGTGCTGGCTGGCTGCTGGGGCGTCTGTCGCTCCCCTGATGGGCCTCTGGTCAGGTGGCTGGAAAAAAGCTAAGACCACACAGGTCTGGGTTCCAGCCAGAGAAAAGGTCCACAGGGCTCCGAGCAGGGCGAGGTTAAGTCCACTTCGACTCAGGGGATATTTGTTGGGTGCTTACGGTGTGTCACGCACCATTAAGGGGTTCCAGGAAGGCTTCATGAAGCAGGTGGCCTCAAGCTGGCCCTCGAAGAGTGGGAATTAGGAGGGAAGAGAGGACGAGCCTTTCGGGCTGAGGTCTGGGCAGGCCTGAGAGCCTGAGGCTTGGGCTAAGGGCAGAAACCAGCCAGATCACAGGGAACAGAGAGAAGTGGTGGCAGAAGAGAATAAACATTGGCCAGGAGCCAGATCATGAAGAACGCTGAATGCCAGGCTAAGGAGTTTGGACTTGATTTCACAAAGCACGAGGAAGCCACCGAAGGCTGGGGAGCAGGGGAGTGACGTGCTGAGAGCCGGCCCCCGACGCTACAGAGCCCAGGAGGCATGGAGGCTGCTGAGGAGGTTGCTGTTGAGCTGTGGTGGCATCCACCCAGAGAGGAGACACCAGGTGCCATCTGGTGATAGAATGAACGTTCTTAAAATCGTGGCCTGAGTCCGCTGTCAGGGCCGAGCAGCCCTCTGTCTCCAGGTGCCAAATGGCCATGGGGCAAAAGGGCAGAGCCTTCAGGACCGCCCCCTTCTGAAGCCCCTCCCCCAGGAAGCATGACTCTGCTGAAACCCAAGGCCAACCACACCCCTCCACCGCCACCAGGTGACAGGTGGCGGCGAGCTGCCCCGTGTTTAGGACCTTCTGCAGGAAAGTGGAAAGGAGAGCGGTGGGAAGGAAAAAACTCTCAGAACGCCACACTAGGGACCCCACAGAGATGGGGTACCAGCCTCCGCTCAGTGGAGGAGGGCGGGGGCAAAGCTGGGGGCCGGTGCCTGTCCAGTGAGGACCCAAGGTGAGCGGACCCAGAAGGCAGCTGCCCCGCCCTCCAGCAGGGACACTCGCCAGCCCTCTCCCAACTGCCTCCATTCTGTCCCGCACAGTGGCCACAGCTGCCCAGCAGAGCCAGGCTCCCCGCTCCTCCCTGAGCAGGTGGTTCCGCTGCCCAGGAAGCCCTGTTCCAGATGCTGCAGGTGTGTCTCCTGCACAGCCAAGCCCGAGGAATCCTTTGGATCAGTGTGGCTTGGCCCTTGCCTCCCCCTTCCCACTGCCGTGACCCCCAATCAGGATTGGAGAGCTGTGAAGAGAGTCATCAAAAGCGTGAGACAGAAGTAAAAACACTGTCCTTGACTTCATCAGCACTGAATGGCTGGTGGGGAGGGGTGGAGAGGGGAAGAACCTTAAGCCTGCGAATAATGGCCCTCTGGTTGATCTAGGCCTCATTCAGGCCTCAGTCTCCTCATCCGTTAAGTGGGTGGACAGGGAGGCTTCATCCCATGACCCCAAAGTCCCCACGCTCCCAGCCAGTGGACTGCGCACCCTCCCTGACACCTTCCCTGGGTTCCCTGCCCTTGGCATAATCCGCTGGGATTGTTCATTAACCTCTTCCTGATACAGATCTTCTCCCCTCCTACGAGACTGTGAGCTACGTGAGCCTAGGGGCTGTTCTATCTGTTTATCCCTCCCTCTGGCTTTGGCCCCGTGCCAGACACCTAGTAGGTGCTCAGTAAAAAGCATGTGCGTGGAACGAGGAAGTGCAGCGGTTCTGGTTCTCCTTCCCAGGTCCCAGCTGTGTGAGGGGCGGTAAGTCCCTTTTCTGAGACTGGATGAACTCTTCTAGAAGATGGAGGTAAGAACCCCCAAGTCAGGCACGGGGCTTAAATGCAGGAAGGGAGATAGGACCTAGGGGTGCTGAAAAAGTCCTGGTTCCTTCCCATCTCAGGATACTGAGCTGCCTTGGGCTGCTTCTCTGCCCACCTTCAGAGTAAGTTCAAAGCCATTGGGTGGAAGCGTTTCATTCACTAAGGTGGCAGTACCCGGGGCGATTAAGACAGGCCAGGCTCGGTCAGTGATCCCCACATGCTGACTAGCTGTTCAGAATGGCCTGGAGATCTGTACGTTCTGACAAGCGACCGTTCCACAATGGTCTGTTGTTTGAGAGGTGTTAAGTGGCAGAACCAAGAAGAGCATGATGTCATTTTTGTTAACAACAAAACAGAACTACAGCTAGCTTGCTGAACAGATGATCCTAAATGACCCCGGGTCAAAGGGGAAATCAAAACTGAAACGAAAACTGATCGAAAAAGAATAAAAAGGAATATATGTCCATCTAGATATCTGAGGGGTACAGTCAAAGCTGCACGCAGAGGAAAATGTATAATCTTAAAGGCTTTTATTGTTATTATAGGAAGATAGAGACGACGGACAGACGACCGAAGACTAGATTGCACTTTTTAAAAAAATGATCTTTAAGAAGCACCTTCTGTTTGTACAGTGCTGTATTGCTTGTTAAGAAATATCAACCCTACGCCCCAGCAGTTCCACTCCTAGAGAAATGAAAATACATGCCCACAAAGAGACTTGTACACAAAGGCTCATAGAAGCTTCATTCATAATCACCCCAAACTGGAAACAAGCCAAAGGTCCATCCGCAGGACAGTGGATACACAAACTCTGAGGCATGCATATGACGGTTTACTCCCCAGCAATAAAAGGACCGAACTATTCATACACTCAACGGCACAAAGGTATCTCAAAATCATCAAGCAGAAAGAAGCCAGACACAAAAGAGTATATACCATACAAATCCATCCAGTTCTAGGCTTGGCCAAACTGATGGTGATAGAAATCAGAAACTGGTTGCCTCTGGGAGGGGAAGGGCACAAGTCAACTTTCCAGGGGAGCTGGAAATGTTCTGTATCTTGATCTGGATGATGGTTACACGGGTGTATCAAGACTCAACAAACTGTAACACAAACTTTGCATTTCACTGAATGCAAATTCTATCTCAATTTTCATATACATACTTCTGACAGTCACGGTTGAAAACTTGTAAACGTACAGATTCCTAGGCTCCACGCCCTGGGGACTCAGATTCCATATGTCCAGGCCTGGGAACCTGAATGTGCACAGAGTCACTCAGGTAATTCTGATGCCTGACTAGAGTTAAGGCGACCTGCCTCTCCCCCCACACCCCGCCCCCGCTTTGATTGTGTTGGGTGGTTTGTTGTTCCTATGTTGGTTTTTAGAAACAGAAGAGCAATTTCCATTCTCTCTGCCCTCTCCCCACCACCCCTAATCCCTGCCCCTCAGCTTAGGCTTCCAGAGGGAGCCTCTGAGCAGGTGAGGTGGGCAGGGAAACCCAGGAAGAAGCCTTGTCCAGGACAGACGTAATTCACCCAAGGCGCCAGGGCTGTGTGCTCCGGGGAGGTCAGAGGCACAGTTAATGGCCTGTGTACTTGTTAGACAGCATGTCCGGGCCTTCACCCCATGTTTACAGAAAGAGCTCAGGGCAAGATTCGCTGGCATGGAAAGTGCTTTGTGCCCTGACTAGCAGTGGCCCGGCCACCTTCGGTCCTGGACCTCAGCCTAGTTCCTCACTCACCCATGAGGGTCTCCCGGACTCCCGGGTTGAACTGGCTTTGGCACTGCTGTCCCCAAACCCAGCCTGACGCTATTTCTATCTCTGCTGCCTTCAGAATAAAGCCTAACCCCAATCACCCAGCGCTCAAGGCCCGCCACACCTGGCTCTTATTCCTCTCCCCAGCTGGGTCCCTGTGAGGCTGGTTCTACAAACGCGCTTGGTCATTTCACGCCCTGTCCCTTTGCACGTGTTATAACCCCCGGCCCGGAACGCCAGCCCACCCTGTTCCTCTGCCCACAGAAGCTGCCAGCTCCAGCATCACCTCCTCTAAGAAGCTGCAATGCCTCCTGCCTGCGACCCTGCCATCTGGGCACGCTCAGCGTCGGCTCCCACGCGCAGCATGGCCACGGCGCTGCCTCGCTGCCCGTCTCCCTCTGGGCTATGAGCTCCCCGAAAGCCGATATTCTACCCCAAATCCAGTGCCTGGCCAGAACTGACAAGAGCAAAGAAACAAGGCAAGTTACAAAAGAGCTCCCATTCACACTTGAAGGCCGCCCTGGGCATTTCCACAGCCAGGGCACCTCCCCAGAACCCGTAAATTCAAACAAACACTTTGGCCAAGATAAGTTAGCCAACATGGAGACTGAAGACAGGATTGCAACACGGGATTGCATTCTTCGGAGATGCAGCCCCGAAGAATCCGACCCTCACTTATGACCTTCGGTAGAAGCTGGGGTGGGCGGTGGGCGGCGCCCACCTGGCGGGTGGCCCTGGGGTTCCAAGGCCAGCCCGAATCCCCACCCACACCCCTTCCAGCTGTGACCAGGCTGCATCCCAGGTGTTCCCTGTAATTTATTGTTCACCTCTTTCCTATATACAGGAATGTGTTGAATGACTCACAAGTGTCTTATCATTTCGGGACCTTTGAAAAGACTTTCAGATAAAGTCTCACAGGCTCCCAAATCCTTTGACAAGCTGATAGGCGGTGAGTTAGAAAACACCATCCCCGGAGCCCACAATGCCTCGTGGGGGGCTGACACTTGAGTAGGAAGGGTGGCAGGGCTCCCTGAGAGGCACAGAGAAGGGAGACCGAGTAACCAGGGGTGGAATCCAGGTGCCAATGGGGCCCACGCACTCACCCTCCAACCCTGAAGACCCGGAGCCCTTGTCCCTTGTCCTCCCCAGGTCCTGGTCCAATTTCAACTCCCCAGGACGTCAGTGACTAAAGCCCCACAGAGCCCAAACTCGCGGCTGGCCCAGGAAGGCCTTTGAAGCCCAATCCTGCTGCTGTCCAATCAAGGCAAAGTCCTCTGGGCGGCTCTCAGTTGGCTCATCTGTAAAAGGGGCACCACCCGCTCGCTAGGGCCTCCCGACTCCACAAAGCAGGTAGGACCGGATCTCCGCAGGATGAGATGGGAGGGAAGGGGCAGGGGAGGTGATTGCGGCTGTGCCACAGGTCAGTACAAGGACATCCCCGAAGGACAAGAGCTCGAGAGTGAGCCTTGGCCCTTGCCACATACCACAGTGCCCTAGGACCTCGTGACACCCTCTAATCGGCAGCTCCGAAGCCGAGCCCGGCTTTACAGCTTACCACGGGCTTATTCAGCCTCATCTCCCTCAATCCCCTCAAGGACGCAGTGAGGCCGGCTTTGGCGTCCTTGCTGCCCAGACAGCGAAGCTGAGGTTCAAAGCGGCTGATGGAATCACCCAAGGTCGCCTGCCGACTAAGGCAGAGGCACAGTACTTGGCCTCAACTCCCTGGGGAAGAGCTCCTGCCTTTCGTTCTCAGCTTTTACCCCATAACCACTTTACTCCACCCATTTTACAGATGAGGAAACAGAGGACAAAAAAAAGTTTGCCCAAGGTCAACAGGGGGCTGAGCCAGGCCCAAGACCTCTAGCCAGTCCCCCACTCCTACTCTATGGTGGGTTCTCAGCCAGTGCCCGCGGGCCCCCTCCAAACGCCCCCAAAGCCATCCTGATGAAATTCCTCCCCCCGCTCCGCCCCCACACCACGCCTCCCTTGTGCCCACCCCACACTCCCCGGATGACTCCCTGGTCGAGAGGGAGGCAGGCGGTTGCTAAGCGCTCACCCGCTCTTTCTCATAAAAATAAACTCCTTCTGGCTGGGAGACTCTGGATGAGATCCCCTCCTTTCCAGCCAAGAAAAAATTAAAAAGAAATTTAGCAAAGATCTCCCCCATGACATTTATTTGAACATCAGCGGTGCCAAAGCACGGGCCAATTCACCCATGTGCCTCTTAACCTCAGCCCCAAGACCCTCTGTTCAAGTGTCCGGACGGTTACTGAGCCGATTTATTTCTCCAGGCAGGAAATGGGGGTCCAGGCTGCCTCCCAAGCTTTTGGGGCTGGTCTTGGGGGAGGCCAAGATCTGGCAGAGGCTGGGCAGTGACCAAAACAGCCAGGCCGGTGGCCCTGCCCAGCACACACCTCCCTCTGAGTGCCAGGGAGGGTGGCCCAGAGGTCCCCCTCCGGTCCAGGACAAAACCTCAGCGGTAGGAGGATGAAATCCCTGAGATCCTCTCTCTGGCTTTCCTAGTGGGAGGGGGACCAGAACCTCCAGCTCAAAAGAGGAACCCCCAGAAGGAAGGGAAAAGTCTAGAGATGGATGTGTCCTGCTCTCCCTGCCCGCTGTCCACTTGGCTCCCAGCTGTCCCTCGGGGCCTGGATCCTGCCACTGAAGGCTGCTGGACATTGGCACTGCCACCTGCACGCGGCACACAGGCAGCACCCTTGGAGCCGTGCCGCCCTATCACCTCTACCCACTCAGCGCCTGCCCTGGAGAACCAGCTCTGGCTGTGTGGCCCTCTAGGCACCGGGGACACTCCCTCGGGTACAGTCGAGGGCACATGAGTGTCGGAAACCAGGGACCCAGAGACAGAGCCACACTCTGGGACACACACGTGCACAGCCAGGTACTCGGAGATACAGTCACACACACACTCAGGTTCACACAGACACACTCCAGGACACACAAGAGCAAACATCTGAAGACACAGCCACACAGGTATCACAGACACACACCAGAACACACACATGCACAGCCCAGGTCACAGAACAGCAGGCACACATTGGGACACACAAGTGCATGCTGCTGGGAACATGGAGAAACAGCCACCCTCAGAAACACACAGACACACACGGAGATACATGTAGACCCCCAGTGAGATCGAGACACCAAAAGAGACACACACAAAACACACACACCTGGCTCCTGCACGAGAAGCCCGAGCCCCTCCGCCCGGGAAACAATAACAGCCCCGCAGGGGTCCGAGCGGGCGACCCTCCGTCCCTCCCTGGGTGGTGAAAGGGGCGCCGCAACGGGGTCCCTGGGCGGGGAGGAGGTCGGGGCTAGCTGGGGCGCGGGGATGGGGAGGGGGCTCCGCGCGCCCGCCTCCCTCTCCCTCGGTACCTGGGGCGGCCGCGGCGCTGCACTCGGCTGCGCTCGGTTCCGCTCACCGAGGACTGCCAGCCGGCTCGATCTCTGGCCCGCGGGGTCCGCGCTCGGCGCTCCCTCTAGGCTGGGCTCGGCCTCTGAGCTCGCGGTCCTTGGGACTCGGCGCCGGCCAGCGAGCGGTGCTGCAGCCAGGACCCGGAGCTCGGCGCTGGCGGCGGCGCGGAGGAAGCGGTAATTTATAAGCGGCTTCTTCCTGACCTCGCGTGTCTGTTGTCTGAGCAGGCAGCTCTCAGCATCACCCATCCTGCTGGGTGGAAAAATACCAGCTTGGCCGGGGCGGGGGCGGGGCGGGGGCGGGGCCGGCACGCCAGCCCCGCCCCACACGCGGACACACACATACACACACACACACACACGCACGCACGTACACACCGCACACGCACGCGCGCTCGGGCTCGGACACAAAGAGCCCGGGCTCGCCGAGCGCGCGTGCACACACCCTCATGCGGCGGGTGAGCACTCGGTCCCCTGCCTACCCCCTTGGAGCGCCCTTTTCCAGGAAACCCTTTACTTCCAAACCCTGGAGCCAAGGAGTGAGTGCAGCGGGTCCTCATCCACTCCTGTCTTCCTATTAGGAACGAGAGAGCCCACGACGCCTCCTCGCTCCCTCCCAGCACGAGCCACCAAGCTCACCACTCGCCACCCACCTGGCTCATGGGGTGGGGCCACGGCTCCTTGAGCGGAGAGGTCTGAAGCACTCCACTGCGTCTTCCTGGGCGGCATCCAGGTTCTCTGAGCCTCTGTATGCACCCCCCAACCCCCCCCCCAAAAAAAAAAAAACACCAGGCACAGCCACTCCGCCCTCCCGCCTCCCCCAGGCCGGAGGGTGACCTGAGAAAGTGATGTGAAACCACCCTGGCTTCTTGGCTTTGCCCTGGCTGGGTGACCTTGGGGGATTACTCAGGCTCTCTTCCTTACCTCAGTTTCCTCATCTATAAAATGTTAATATGAATCATGGAATTTATCTTCTCTGGCTGCTATGAAGACCCAAGGTTAACAGTGCAAAGAGCTCAGAAGAGCTCCCGGCACAGAAGTGCCAAGTGAGTGTCTATTTTTAAATGAAAATGGGGAATGTGGGACTTCCCTGGTGGCACAGTGGTTAAGAATCCGCCTGCCAATGCAGGGGACACAGGTTCAAGCCCTGGTCCGGGAAGATCCCACGTGCCACGGAGCAACTAAGCCCGTGCGCCACAACTACTGAGCCTATGCTCTGGAGCCCGCGAGCCACAGCTACCGAGCCCGTGTGCCACAGCTACTGAAGCCCGTGCGCCTAGAGCCGGTGCTCGGCAACAAGAGAAGCCACCACAGTGAGAAGCCCGTGCACCACAATGAAGTGTAGCCCCCGCTCGTGGCAACTAGAGAAAGCCTGCACGCAGCAAAGAAGACCCATCGCAGCCAAAAATAAATAAATAAAATTTTTTTTAAATGGGGAATGTGTCATGATTCTTGTCCTTATTTGCATGAGCAGGTCCTCAGAGACCACATTCCACATCCATGTCCTGGCCAGGCCTGAGGGAAGTGCTATGTGACTTCCAGCATGCCCTTCCCCTCTCTGAGCCCAGTGCTGGTCTCTCACTTTCTCTCACTCCGTCTCTGCACCTGGGAGGCTGTATGCAGAGAACCTTTTAGACTGAGGCTGAAAGAAGAAATACCAAACAGGCCCCATAGAGAGCCATCCCTGTTGCCAGACCTGGCCCAGCCTGTATCCACCTCCTGAAAGCGCTGTGTAACGCCCTCTTTGGAGCGGCCCCCAGAAGGCATACAGGGATGTGAGGAGCAGGATTCCGGGGCTGACCCTTCATCTCTCCCTGGTTTCCTCACTGAGGCTCCTGCTCTCTGGCTCCATCTTGACTTTCTAGAGGCTGCCCCCGTGGCAGCTCCAGCCAAGCCAGACACTGGCACGTACCCTCCTGCACCTTTCTCCAGAGGCTTCCCTGCCCTTCTCTGCTGGCCCAGGTGCCCCTTTCGCCAGGAAGCACCGAGGGACCAGCGGTGCCTCTAGCACCCCAGCCACCCTGGGTGGCATCTACTCTGGGCACCTCAGCTCTCTCCTTTGAGTTCAGAGTACCTGCCCCCCTTTTATAGGTGAGGAAACCAAAGCTGGAGCTCGAGCTACTGAGTCCCCACACCTGTCCCCTTCTCCTGACGTGTGTGAGGCTCCCCCGAACTGAAGGAGCTGACGGCAAGCAGAAACTCCCCAGGCCCCCGTGCGTCACTGCACACAGCACAGAGTGGCAGGAAACAGTGCAGGGAAGTGACCCTGGAGTTGAGGTTTGAACCGCGAGGAGGCTGTGACTAAGCCAGAGGGTTGAGGGGGAGGGAGAGGGAGCGTGTTCCAGCCAGAGGGATCTGCCGTGCGTAGGCATGCTGGCAGGAGTGGGGGGCCCTAAGCAAAGGGAACGCGGGCCTGAGGGCAGCAGAGAGTGAGCAAGGGCAGTGGCATGTCCAGCGCTGCCGTTTGGAAAGGGCTGTTGGATCAGCTGACGTCCAGGTGGGCCAGTGCAGCACAGACGCTATCGGTGCAGGACCACGGATGAGGCCCTTTCAACCATCTGCCTTCTTCCTCTAGACCATCGACTCCGCGAGGGACACGACCTTGTCCTCTGTGCCTCCATCGAGACCTGGGCCTGGCACACAGCAGGTACTCAACAAATGTTCGTTGCATTTATTTTAACGAACGCTTGGATGGCACTTAGCTACGTGCCGGGCGCCGTACGATGCATTTAAAAATCTTAACCTGCCAAATCCTTGCAACCACCCTGTGAGCTTGGTACTATTCATCTCTCCCATTTTACAGAAAGGAAAACTGAGCCACAGAGAAATTAAGTAACTCGCCCAAGCTCACTCAGCAGGCCATCTAGTTCCAGAGGCCACACTCTTAACTGAAGGGATTCTGGGGCCTTTAGTGGTTGCCAGACTGCAACCCAACCCCAGAGGGCAGGAGAGGGAGAGGGAGAGGGAGAGGAGGAGGAGGAGGAGGAGGAGGAAAAGCACCAGGAAATGCTCCAACCTCCACCCCAAGGCAAAGCAGCAAGAGGCAGAGAAGGGCCGGGTGAGGTGGGGAGAGCCAGCATGGAGGCCAGAGACCCCCAGGTTCCGACCCCCTTCTGCTGGGACTTGGGCCTGCATGCCCGCTCTCTGGGCCTCAGTTTCCTCATCCGTAATAGGAGATCATAGTGTGGCCTCATTGAGCCATCGTGACCAGAGGCCTCAAACCTGCCTGGGGCTGGTGCTTCTGCACTGAATCCGGCTCCCAGATGTACTTCTAGGGCCTCCAGTGCGCTTTAAAATATTTTGAGTTAATTGCCGTGAAGGTTTGGAAGAGTTGACATTTTACAGACTTGCATGTCTGCCTTCTCTGGAAAAGGTGGCAAGATGGAGCCACCTCAGGGCAGTTACCTACTGTCACGTGGAGCCGAGAGGCATCCACACCCCCCCCCCCACGTGGGACTGCGGCTCCCCAGCGGCCGGTCCTCACCCGGCCAGTTCCCTGCGAAGGGCGGAGCGTGAGACCCGGGTGTCCTTTGGGCACGTCCCTGTCCCCCTGCCAGGGTGGGGTGCCTGAAGCTCCAGGACAAGGCTGTGAGCACCAGGGACGTGAACGTGTTGGCAGGAGGAGGGACCTTCAAGGAAACCCCGGCAGAGGTTTCCTTCAGAAGCCGCATCCTGGCCTGAAATTCCGTGGGGACTAACTCCTCCCATTCCAAGAACAGAAATCAATTGCGGGGAGAGCTCACGGAAGGCCCTGGACTCCAAGGCAGTGAATGAGATCTTGAAAAGGCTGCTCGATGATGCTTTTCTCAGCAGCTGGCAATAATAACGTAAAATCGATCCAGGGCTTTGAACAAAACCTTTCGTCCCTTGCCAGGGAATAGTTCGCCTCATCCATCTATCAGGCGGCCAACAAGAGTTGCTGAAATGCTGCTAGGGTCCAGCCATGCTGGGCCATCTGGCCAGTGCAGGCCGGCCCTGGCACCAGCCCTGCCAAGGGTCGCCTGGCCAGCCTCCATGCCTCTCAGAACCTCATTCCCTGAAGGCAGGAAGGGGTGGGGATGGAGTGGCCGAGGGGTCCCCATTCCGGTCACTTTCTCCTGGGCACGGCCGTGTCCACATCTCTGGATGTGGACGGACAGATGGTGGTACCACAGAGGCCTTATCGGCACATCTAGCCCCGGGAATCTGCTGCCCGCCCACCCACCCTCCTCCTATCTGCTGCCAAATCCCAGCTTCATCTCTCGGGGGCTGTGTGACCCAGAGGGAATGGCGTAACCTCTCTGTGCCTGCGTTTCCCCATTTGTACAGCCAGACCGGTCGGAACCCCTACGCCACGTTGCTGTGAGAAGTGGAGGCTCACACCGAGCGCGGCACACAGTCTAGCCTTCGGTTCACCAGGCGCTCGCACACCCTCCCGCCTGCGCGTCTCGGGCTTTTCTACCTCCCGGCCTTCACCCACGTCGTTCCCTCCCCCATGCTGCTCCTTCCCCCACAGCACTTTGCCCATTGCCCTCCAGCAGCCTGGATCTCAGGCCGACTGGGCGCACCCAGGGGGCAGGGGTCCCTGGCAGTGCCCAGCCCAAGGCCGGAGCACAGAGGATCCCAGGAAGCCCTTGCCTGGATGTGGTCTGTGGGTGGCAGGCCTCCAGGGTGCCCTTTCCCCTCTCCCTTGGTGGAAACGGCAAACCTGCCCCAGGGAAGGGGACAGTGTCGGTGCAGGAGACCAAACTGTGGGGGGGGGGGAACACGTGCGCCTGCGTGTTCACTCACCACGCAGCTCAGCTGTCCAGGCCCTCAGCTCCCCGGGCCAGGCCACCCTCTTCTCCCTCTGGTGACTGCACGCCTCCTCCCTGTGTCCCCTCCCACCCGGCCCATCTCCACTGGGCAGCTGGAGGGATCCAGGACCCTCCTCCATGGCGGGTGAGGCAGGGATGGCACCGAGACTGCAGAAAACAGTTCAGCAGTTTCTCATAAGGTTAAAAATCCACTTAAACGATCTGCCAGCAGTTCTATGCCTCGGCGTTGACCGAAGGGAAGTGGAAACGGACGCCCACGCAGGACTGTACAAGCATGTGAATGGCAGCCCTAGTCTCAAGAGCCGAGAGACGGCACATCCACAGGAGGACTGTGCAGAATAAACAAACAGATGGAGGCCTCCTGAGATGCCTCCAGCCAGGCGCCATCGCCGACACACGAGGCACCACAGACCACCGTTTAAATGGCCATTTGTACGGACTCTAAATCAGGAATCCGTGGTCTTGGAAATAGCAGCAGCGGTTGCCCCCGGGGCGGCGGAGGGGCTGGCTGCAAGGACCACCCCCTGCATTGGAACGGTACCAGCTCCTGATCTGGCGAAGCGCCCTCAGGTGTGTACGTCTGCAAACACCCATACACGTTAGATCTGAACGTATCACTCCATGCGATGAATGCCTCAGGAAAAATCAAATGGAAGAGCCCAGAGCCCCTGAGTTCTTCCTGCTTTGAAGCAGCCCACGCACTGCCCGCTGGCCCCACGCCCATGCTGCCCACAGCTTCTGAGACCCCCCCCAGCTCCGTCACTCACCTCTTCCTCCCTCCAGCCACACACACAGCCCTCCGGGCTTCCCGCACACCCCAGACCCCTTCCCTCAGGGTCTTTGCTGGCTGCTCCCCCTCCCGGAATACTGTGCCCCCAGCCCTTCCCGGGCCGGAGCACAGAGGAGCTCCTTCCCATCATTTAGGCCGATGTCTCCTCCCTGGTTATATTTTCACTCTGACTCAGAGAAGCATGTCAATGTACCTTGATCGCTTTTATGTCCACCTGTTCGTATCTGCGTCCACATCTGGGCTGCCTGCTTCGCATGGCAGGGCTGAGTTAGCTGGGTCCCAGGGCCTAGAGCAACGCCTGGCCCTTGATAGGTGCCCCCAGACTTCTGCCGAATGAATGAAGGGACCGTAGCTGCCTAAAGACGCCTCGCCGCCCCTGTGCTGGGTACACCCTCCTACACACTCAGGTCCAGAAACTTTAAAACTAACCGTTTGTGTAGCTGGGGTTAAAGCCCCTCCCTCCCCCATCTTCAAGACTGTTCTTTCAACCCCACATGGAAGCCCCTCCCCAGAGAGAGCTGGATCCAAGCACCGAGGGATCTTTAACGGCTCTGTAGCCCTGAGGGCCTCTGCTTCTCGGTGCCTTGGTCTCCCCGTCTGTGGCACGAATGGCTAGCCAAGGGGACCTAGGTCGGACCCTCAACTGTGAAGTGCATACAGTCTCCTGGGCACAGGTTCACAGGCAGATTCGACGGCACCGTCCGGCATGGGGCCTGACGTTCTGAATTTCTGACGTGCTCAGATGCCCCTGCTCGCCAGACCACGCTTTGAGTCACAAGAGTACAGAGGGGAGGCTCTCAGAGTGTGGCCCCCAGACCAGCAGCAGTGCCTGGGAACCTGTGAGCAAAGCCCCGCCCCAGGCCCCGCCCAGCCCTCCCGAATCTGGAATTCTGGGTCAGGGCCAGCAATCATG
Source organism: Kogia breviceps (assembly GCF_026419965.1). Classification (NCBI taxonomy): domain Eukaryota; kingdom Metazoa; phylum Chordata; class Mammalia; order Artiodactyla; family Physeteridae; genus Kogia; species Kogia breviceps. The sequence continues at coordinate 3,584,750 of NC_081319.1, read as the reverse complement.
ACTCCCCAGCCCTCGGACGGACAGTCACTGCCGTAAGCAGCGCTGGTTCTCAACCTCGGTGCCCAGCCCCGTCACCCGGGAAGCTTCAAAAATCTTTCTATCTGCGTCCCACCCTCCCTCCAAAAATCCTAATTTAATAGGAAATGAGGCTTTTCTTTTTTTAAAAAAAAAAATGACGTTCTCCAGGCAATCTGAATGTCTCGTCAGAGTGGAGGATCCTTGTCCCAGAGGGTGCTGGGCCTCTGGGAGCATCACCATCTCCCAGACATACCCAGGCAGGCCTAATTCCTCTGCATTCCTGCCTAGGCCTCTCGCTGGCTGCCTTCTTATATTTGGTTATTTTTCCCTCCCTCCCCAAACACAACAATTCAAAATATTCCCAGCTCCCAGACAATAAACAAAGCTGAGGAGGCAAGCTCCCTGACTGTTTTGTTCCCACTTATGGCCTGATCCAAGACTGGCCTGATTGGGCCCTCAGGCATGGTCATCTGAGCCAGACAGGGTGGGCCGCTGGCATGCCAGCCGCCCCAGCTCCACTCCTGGAATCCCAGAATCCGTCAGCTCTAGGTGACCCCAGGCGCCCTCCGTGGCCACTTCTCCGGGGAAATGGAGGCTCAGAAAGGACAAGTGATTTGCCCCAGGACACACAGCAGTGCCGAGAAGGCCCCTCCTCTCTGTGATTCTGGCTGTAGGGCAGATGTGTGGGCTCTAGGGGTCAGAGAGACGTGTGTTCGGTTCTAGGCTCTGCCCCTTATCAGCTGTGACCTTAGGCAAGGGACCAGTCCCTAAGTGAACCTTGGTTTGTCCATCTGTAAAATGGGGATGGCACTAGAGCCCCTTCCAGGGTTACTGTGAAGGTCAGGGCTTGTACAAGTCGAGTCCTTATAATGATTCCGTCATTCTGATTATTTTTGCCAAGTTGACAAAGACAGCTGGCACGAGCAAGTGAGAAGACCATGTGGAGGCCGGTGGGAAAGGGGGATATAGGAGGTTATCTGTCAGATCTCAGATGCCTAACCTGCGGTAAGAGGCTCGTTTTAGAGGATGGGAAGGGAAGAGACAGGTCTAGGTCTAGGTTACCATGGGGGATCCTAGTCGGGCCCTGGGGTAGGAGAGAAGCCAATGCCCTTCTTGTGCAAGTGGGGAAACCGAGGCAGTGAGGGCGGAGGTGGCTGCCACACGGGCCCTGAACCTGGTCTCCAGGGGTGTTTTCATCGCCTGTGCTTAGACGCTGTTTGCTGGTTTTAAGCCTGGTCTTCTCCACTTGTGTATAGAAAGCCTTGGGCCCAGCACGTTCCTTAATTTGGCAAATGCACTGTCCCCTATGGGTCGGGAGCCGAGAAAACAGAGGTGACACCAGGCCATTCCTCACACTGGTGGGGCTGCCCCCAGGCTTCAAAGAGACCCACGTGTATCTGTCTTGATATTGACCAATTACACATCAAGCTACTGCGCTCTTAACTAGAAGACATCCTGCTCTCTCACCTTGGCAGGTGTATTTTCATGGCGAGCCAGGGGCCAGGTTTGAATGAAAATTTCTCACTCTCCTTGCAGTTCTATACCTCAAGTGGGGGCGGGGGAGAACCCGTCCTCCACCCGTGGCCATGGCTGGTGGCCCCCTCACCCCTCTCCTGCCACCCCTGGCTCCGCCCTCGCCCGGGAGCAGCTTTGCACGCTCATGTATATGGACGACCCGGCCTCCCATTCCAGCTCAGCCACACCCGCACTGACTTGCAGAGCCCCGCTGGTCCACCCTTGGGCCCGCTGCGCACTGTGGGCCTCTCCACCCTCAGGTGGGTGGATGGGGGAGGGGCTGACAGTGGAGCGCTCGGGGCTGGGGTACCGTAGCGCGCCGGCTCTGTACGTGCACCTCCCTTTGACCCTGCAGAAGCCTCGTTCTGGGGGAAGGTGTGCAGCAGGGGAGGGTCCCAGAGAGGTCCTCAGAGGTGTGTGCCCCTCTGTCTGGGGCAGTAACAGTGTGGTCTGCCACACAGTTGATGGGAAGATGAAATGAGTTAATGCAGGAACAGGACTCGGCTCATAAAAAGGCACCATTGGCGTTATGGCTGGTGATGTTGAAAACTCCCATGGCAGTTGAGGTCTGGCAGAGAAACCAGGAGCTTGCGGCCTGGCAGGTGGAGAAAATCACTGTTTACTGAGCTTCGGCCACGTGCCAGGCGCTGAGTCAAACGCGCATAGACATGACCTCAGAGGAAGGGACCCATTTCACAGCTGAGGAAACTGAGGCTCACAGATGATGAGCTACCCACCCAAGGCCGCACAGTGGAGCTGGGATTTGAACTCAAGTGTATCGGATTCTACCTTCTAAGCCTTGCTCCTTCACAGGCGCCATGACAGGCAATGGAAGCTAAGAGATGAAGAGAGAGAAGCAGAGAGAGAGGGAAGAGGGTGGCCACCCGGTCAGACGAGGGGGAAGGAGATGCCTGGTTTGGGGATGGGCCCCATGACCTCCATTGTTTAGCATGTGACTATATGCAACAGGACAAGGATGGCTGCCTGCATCGACCCTGATTTTCGATACGGACAGTCTAATGAAGCAAGAAGTAAAAAAACTTCCGATCATCACTTGAATTATAACGCTTGGTGTGAGCCAAGTTTTGCTCAGGTCCAATCGCCTTGAAGCACAGTAATAATTCTGCATGGCCTTCACTTGGCTACAGCTGCTATGGGATTAGGACACACAGGCTGAGTCTGTTTGCTTGGCCTTCAGAGCTTATTGTCCCTACTCTGTGTCCCTGTGCTTGGTCCATGGCCACCCGAGCATGACCCGGCTGCTGGATGGGACCAAGAAGTCTCTCACATGTAATTTCCTGGAAAGCACATAGGAGTTCGGTTCAAACCCAACCTTGGCCACCAACACTGTGTGACCTTGGGCAAATCACTGAAGCTTTCTGGGCCTCAATTTCCTCAAACATAAGAGGAGGATGGGCTTGGTGGGGGACGGCCACCCCTGAAATCCTAATCATTGGACACATCTCAGGACGAGACATTTTCGGGTAATAAGGGAGTTTTCTCCTTCAATTCTCATTTTCTCCCTCTGGTACATGCAGAGGTCTCTGCTGGGGGCTTGGGTGTCTTCAGTGCCCTCTGTCACCTACTCATCTTCTTTTCCAACAAAGACATCCCCTGACCAGAGCCGTCAGGCAACTTCCTCCAGCTCGATTAGCCAGTTTTCATTGTCTTTACTTTTAAGGCACCTACTATTTATGGAAAGGATCGTGGTCTTCCATTTCTAGCAGCGATGGGAGATTTACTCTTTAGCAAAATGTGTGCTTTCTAGCAAAATGTGTTGTTTAAAAACGAGTCTGTTTGAAGGAAAAAAATTAAATGAGTAATGATTTAGGAGGTATATTAGTTTCCAAAGGTTGCCGTACCAAAGTACCACAAACTGGATGGCTTAAAAGCCACTAAAATGGGCTTCCCTGGTGGCGCAGTGGTTGAGAGTCCGCCTGCCGATGCAGGGGACGCGGGTTCGTGCCCCGGTCCGGGAAGATCCCACGTGCCGCGGAGCGGCTGGGCCCGTGAGCCATGGCCGCTGAGCCTGCGCGTCCGGAGCCTGTGCTCCACAACGGGAGAGGCCACGACAGTGAGAGGCCCATGTACTGCAAAAAAAAAAAAAAAAACCACTAAAATGTTTTCTTTCACATTTCTGGAGGCCAGAAGTCTGAGATCAAGGTGTCAGCAGGGCTGTGAACCCCTGAGGCTCTGGGCAGAAACCTTCCTTGCCACCTCCCAGCTTCTGGTTGTTCACATCAATCATTGCTGTTTCTTGGTTTGCCGCTGTATTGCTCCCGTCTCTGTTTCGGGGGTCACCTGGCCTTCTTTCTGAGTTCACGTGGCCACCCTCCTCTGCAGCCAAATATCCCTCTTCTTCTTCCTCTTTTTTTTTTTTTTTTTTTGTTTTAATGTATTTATTTATTTATTTACCTTACACCGGGTCTTAGCTGCAGCATGCAAGCTTCTTAGTCGTGGCGTGCAGGACCTTTCATTGCGGCATGCGTGTGGGACCTAGTTCCTTGACCAGGTATGGAACCGGGCCGCCTGCATTGGGAGTGTGGAGTCTTACCCACTGGATCACCAGGGAAGTCCCCCAATTTCCCTCTTCTTATAAGGACCCTGGTCACATTAGATAAAGGCCACCCTAATGTCCTCATCTGAAACTTGATGACATCTGCACAGACTCTATTTCTGAATAAGGTACTGGGGGGTGAGAATTTCAGCATATCATTTTGGGGGACACAGTTCAACCCATAAGTGAGTTGTAGCAAAAGGAAAACTTGTACAGGGAGACATACTTGACAAAGATTTGGGGAGCTCTGCCCAGGACAAAGGAGCACAGGAAAGGGAGCTAGGGGGCCAGGGTGCTGCCCCAGCCCTCGGTTCCCTGGGGTTTTCAAACTGGGTTCCTCAGAGTGCCAAGGGGACCTGGGGACGGTTGGTGGTGAGGGTCAAAGGGGGCAGAGGACCCCAGATCGCCTACGTCACCACCACTTTGCTCCAACCATTACAGGGACAGTGGCAAAACATTCTGCTTGACAAAAAGCCACCAAAATAACTTAAAAACACTTAAAACCCATTGGGTTATCGGATTGCGGGACGCCTCCCAGCCCGACACATGCTGATTTGATTTGACTTGATTTTTTATAAATTTATTTATTTACTTATTTTTGGCTGCGTTGGGTCTTCGTTGCTGCGCGCGGGCTTTTCTCTAGTTGCGGCGAGCGGGGGCTACTCTTTGTAGCGGTGCGCGGGCTTCTCACTGCGGTGGCTTCTCTTGTTGCGGAGCACGGGCTCTAGGCACGTGGGCTCAGTCGTTGTGGCTCGTGGGCTCTCGGGCACAGGCTCAGTAGTTGTGGCGCACGGACTCAGTTGCTCCGCGGCACGTGGGATCTTCCCGGACCAGGGCTCGAACCCGTGTCCCCTGCACTGGCAGGCGGATTCTTAACCACTGCGCCACCAGGGAAGTCCCCATGTGCTGATTTTAATTTCTTCCCCTCACTTGGCTGCTCCCTTTTCTCTGGGAAGAAAGAGCCTCTTTGCACAGATTTCGCCCTCAGGAAGGTCCCGGTCTCAAATCTCCCCCCTGAGCCCCACCGAAGAAGAACCCAAGGAGGCAGCTCACCCTTGCTCCAGCCCACCCGGGACCTCTCCGTTCCCTTAACTTCCTGTTGAGTGTCTTCCTGCCTTGAGGAGTTGATGCCCACTGTCCCCTCTGCTGGGAACCTTCTTCCTCCACTTTCTTACCCAGTCCGTTTGCTCAAGCTTAGTCCCGCCCTCGGAGAAGTCTTCCCTGACCCTCCTAAACCAGCAAAGCCCCTTCCCTGTTTTACAATCTCTAGAATATGGTTCAGCCCTGCCTATGCTTCAGACTCACCTTGGAAGCGTGTTTTAAACAGTGTTCCCAGGGACCCACTTCCTGAAACTTGATTCCTTTGGTCTGGTGTCAGGCCCAAGAATCTGCATTTTCACCTGCTCCCCACCTCATTCTAATATGCAGCCAAGACTGAGAACTGCCGAGTAATAATTACGATGGTCCAAAGAAGCCCTTATCTGTGCTTCTCATAGCCAACCATTTGTTGAAAAATGAAATTGAAAAAAAAAAAAACTGATTTAGTGGGAAAACTTGAAATTCTAAGAAGCTGCCTGGAAACTTGAGCCCAGGAGCCTTGACTAGTCGAGCTCCACCACAGAGCAATCAGTCTGATGGATGGGGGCTGCTCTAGCCCCGAGGGGTGGCGTGTCCTATGTGCTACGTGCACCACACGGCTTTTCTAATCCCCAGTCACGTTGGGACTCGGGCCTTGCAGAGAAGACTGAGGGCCCTAGGCTATAGTTGGTGAGGGCTACCATTTCTGGCCAACGTTGCATCTCCCCAGCCCAGAGAGAGGCACTTGATGTGCTTGCCTCCCTGAATCTCTGTCACCTTCCTGTGAGGAAAGCATCCCCTTCAATCCCATTTTACAGAGGAGGGAACCGAGGCCAAGAGAGAGCAGTAGCTTGCCCGAGGCCTGACCCTTACTGGGAGGCAGGCAAGCTGGGCTCTACACAGGCAGGCTCCAAAGCCTCATCTTTCTCAGCCTCGGCCCTTAGGACACCCACAGGGGAGCCACCAAGGGCTCTTGTCGGTGGCACCTGCGTGCCCTGCTAGTCTGGGCAGGAACCGCTGCCTGACATCGGATGCCCGGGCCTGGCACATGCTGGCTACTCAGATTCCCAGCGGGCTGGGCCAGCAAGGCTGGAGCCAGGCAGTCGGGTGGGGAGGCCACTGTGCTCCCCTCCCTTGGAGGGAGGCCTGCACTTGGAGCGGCGCCCTGCCGCATTGGCCACCCTTCAAACCTCAGGGACGGATTTAGTGTCCTTAATCCTCCTCTTGAGTCAAGCGCCTGCTTGTCACCGGCCTGCCTGGGACCCCTCTGAACAGCCTCTTCCGTGAGGCCGGCCTTTCCGAGCTCAAAGGCCCACAGGCCTGCGTCTGCGGGAGGGTCAGCGGGCTGGAGTGCAGCCGGCTGTTTCGTCACTGCCGGCCTCCTTTGCAAAAGGAAGCCTGTCTCCGCAGCAGGTTGGAAGACGACCCTGCTGCTTTCTAGTCTTCCCCACTACGAGGTGGGGTCTGCTGCCTCCGCCGTGATTCGGGGCTGCCCTGCGACTTGCCCAGGCTGATAGAACGCTACGGGAGGGACAATGTGCCGTTTTCAAGTCTGGGCCACGAGAGGCCTCGCAGCTTCTGCTCTTGCTGTCTCAGAACCTTTCCCCTGCCACGTGAAAAAGCCCACTGGTGGATGAGAGACCATGTGGAGAAGCCCACCAGCTGACCATAGACTCAGGCCAGCAGAGAACCACCCAGCTGAGCCAAGCCCAAATTGCTAACCCATGGAATTGTGAGCCAAATAAGTCGCTGCTACTTTAAGCCACGTAGTTTCCAGATGTTTGTTACACAGCTAGAGCTAACTAATACCTCCTCTTCCAATCCTCTTTGGCTGGGGAGGAGTAAGGAACGCTTTGGACAGTGCCTGCCACAGAGGGGGTACCTGCTAAGTGCTGGTCTTCTCCTGCTCCTGTGTCAAACGTGAAAGAAAGAAGGTGAGGCCTCTTGTGGGGTTGGTGATTTTTACCACCAATTCTATCTCACCTGAGATTGGGTCCCTTCTCCATGTCTGAGTTATAGAGGGTCCCCTGTTGGTGGCTTGGGGTTAGGTACACTTCATGCCCTCCTTGACTAGTGTTTTAGATCCCAGGGAATCCATGGGAACAGCCAAGAGAGAGCATGTTGAGAGAGAAGGGAACTCCAGCCTTGAAGGAGTGGACCTCAGAAGAGGAGCTCATAAAGGGGCCTGAAGACAACTGGTGGGGACTGAGGGAAGAGGGCATGTCCTGGGAGCCCAGGGAAGAGCATGGGAATCATGAAGGAGGAGAAGGGGTTAACCGAGTCAGTGGAAGAGGACTGACAGTGACAACTGGATGTGTCCACCTGGAGGCCAGCCATCAATGGCCCTGGAGATGGGATTCTGTGGAGTGCAGGGGATGGAAGTCTGAGCACAGTGGCTCAGGCAGTGAGCTGGTAAGCAAGGGAAGGCATGCAGTGTGGACGTATTATGTTCCCAAATATTCTCTTATGTATGCATTTCTTCAGTTCCATTAGGAGCACCTCCTATGCCCCGACGGCCTGGGGGATACAGACGTAAACAGTACGGTCTACATCTTCAAGAAACATGAGATCCATGAGGAGACACAGAGACCATGGACGAATGAATAAATGAACCAATGAATGAGTGAAATCTTCTTGGGTAAATGCCCCCAAGGGCTAGCCTTTCGCCCCAGCATAGCACTGGGGCCCAGCACACAGGCTCTGGGGTAGGACAGCCCCAGCTCTCATACGTCCAAGCTGTGTGACCTTGGGCAAATGACCTCACCTCCCTGGGCTATGGGCTCTTCCCCTGTGCAGTGGAGCTGTGGTAGCTTCAAGCTCTTTGGTGAGAATGAGCAGGGGGACCTCAAGGAGGGAGGGCTCAGTGATCAGCATGTGGGTGGGAGAGGCTCCCCTTGGCTGGCGGATCCCCCAGGGAGCTGTGAGTTTAGTCTTTTTGTTTTCGTGAAACACACCTGCCCAGGTGAGTGCCTGTTGTTTGTTTGTTTTAAGAGGGGGGAAAAGACAATGGGGCAAGGGTTGTCTGTGGAGTGGAGGAAGGAAGGCGAGGGGCAGGAGGGACGCGGGACAGGGCAACTGTGGCGGGAAGGCTCCTGAGCCCTGCCCGAGTGCAGCTCCTATTCTCAGCTCTCCGACCGCGTCAGTTCATTTAATCCTCACGGAAGCCCGGAGAGGCAGGTGCTGTGATCATCTGCACTTTGCCAAGAGGGAAATGAAGCAATCCACCCCATGTGACAGAACCTGGGAGGAAAGCAGGACTGGAATCCTGGCGGCCTGATTCCAGAGCAGTCGGGGAAGCGGGTGGCTGTCTGAGCAGACAGAGTCTGGGATCAGGAGCTCGCAGCCTTGGGTCGGGGCCCGGAACTGCCACAGACTTGCCGTGGGACACAGGCCCTCTTCGGACCTTGGTTTACCCTATCTGTGCCAGAAAGGGGCTATGCCCAGCCATCTTGAATTCCTAGAGGGTCCCCTCTCTTGGCCTCTTCCTGATCTTCACTGGGGCTTAAGTGCCCCACCCAGTCAGCCCCCCTGTCAGTCCCTGCCCCCAGGCCACGGGGATGCAAATGCCCAAGGCCTGTCCCTGACTCAGGCCCTGCCTCCTGCCCGGCCTCTGCCAGAACACCCTCCTCACTGGCTCACTTCCACTTGAGCCCCCGGGGGGAAAAGCCAACTCACATGTCACTCTCTTGCTAAAGAACCTTCAGTGGCTCCCTATTGCCCTCCGAATGATCAAATCCCTCACCCAGCCCTCAAGTTCTCATAAGCCTCCCTCTCCCCCGGGACGGCCAGCTGCCTCCCCTGAACGCTTCTGACCAGCCACATGAAAGGATTCTCTGTCCTTTAGGCTTTTCCCACTGTTATGCCTTCGCTTGAGCAGCCCCTCTGTGGGCCCCCCCCCCTCCCCAGGCCAAGCACAGGGCTCCTCCTGAATTAGGGGACAGAGCTTGGTAATTTGTCTCACCGTGGTGCATTTTGCACAATTGCTCCTGAGCTCCTGGAGGCTGGGGGCAGAGTCTGGCCCTCTTTGTACCCCCTGCACCCCTGCACCACCTCCCCAGTCTCACGGGGAGGATGGAACAGTGGTGGGCTCTCAGCCCAAGAAGCCACAGGAGAGAAGCCTCCGTGGAGTCCCAGTGTCCTAACAGGGGACTATCAGGGAGCAGAGACTTAGCATCTAGGCCTAAGGGGCCTCCAAAGCTGAGCGAACCTGAGAAGCCGGCAAGCCCCCCCACCCTGCACCCAAAGCATCTCCGAAGACGCCAGCCAGAGGCTTACCTGAGGCCTTTGTTGCCAACGGTGGTTCGGCTGCGAAGAGCTGTGCCGTGTGCCAATTTCCACGACTGACAGACCTGCATCAGTCAGCAGTGGAAGGAAATCCTCAGCTCACTGCCGGCTCCAGGTACTTCTTCCAAGTGGGAGGTTTCCTTGAGACCGAAATTGCTGTGCCCCGGAGCTGGCAGGAGGCGCCTGGCACCGAGCCTGTCTTCTTGGCCTCCAGGAGGCTCAGAGCCCTCTGCCTGGCCAGAGGGCAGAGGCACTGTCAAGAGGGAGAGCCGGGGCTGGGAGGTGAGGCTGGGACGGCGCAGGGATGGGGGACCCGGGAGGTGGCCCAGAGGTGGGCTGGGGGTGCGTGGGGTCATCAGAGGCCACTGCAGGTCCCTTGAGCTGGGCTGGCCGGGCTCAGTGGGCCTTCAGGCAGGCGGTCACGTGGCAGCTGGGGCCAAGGCCCCGAGGTCCAGGACACCGCGGCCAGGCCCCCTTCCCGGCTGTGTGTGGTGGCTGAGGCTTTTCAAATAACGCCACCCTCACAGGGGGCTGCAGGAACTCAGCGCGACGAGAAGCAAGTGCGGTTCTCAGTACAGGGCCCGGGGCAGGGGAGGCCCCCGTGAGCGGGCGCTGTTACAACTTCAGTCCTCGTGAGGGCCCCACGAGGCGGGGGCACTGCAGGTGCACTTCACAGATGAGGCCCAGCGCCCCGGAAGTCGAGACGTTCTCCCCAAAGCAGTGGCCCCCGATTGTCCTCTCCACGTGCGCAGCTCTGTGCCAGCCTCCTCCACAGTCTCCTAGCCTCCCTCTCAGCCCTCCAGGCCTCCTCTCTCAGCTCGCTCTGCAAGGCTCGGCCCCCAGAACCTTCAGTGGCTCCCCGCTACCTGCAGAACAAAGAACAGCCCCTCCGTTGGCGCTCCAGGAGGCCTTGTCATCTGGCCACACCCTCCTCCCAGCTCTCCCCTTCCTTGGTGCCCAGACGTGCCCTATGCTCCGCCCCTCCTTGCCCTGGTCACTCCGTCCTCCCCACCTAACACTTTGTCCAGGCCCTGCTGAACCCCCTCCATTCTCCAGGCACCATCGAGGGCCACCCCCACCGGGAAGCCCGCTGCATTTCCCAGTCCCAAGGAACCCCGGGCTCCTGGACGCCCGTGACCTTTTTCCCACCCTGCCCTGCACCTTCTGTACTTACAGGGGATTTGGAGTTGGACCAGCCAAGACTAAGTACGGCCTCCTGCCTCTCTGACCCTCCGTTTGCCCGTCTGTAAGATGGGACTTGCGACTACCAGCTGCTCCCTTGGCCTGTTGCAAGAATGAAAAGAACGCACAGAGGCAAAATGAGCTTTGTCATCTCCAAGTTCCAGACACGTGGGAGAAACACCCTGGCGTGGTCTCCCCACCAGCCACTCCCTGTGGCCAAGAGGAGTCTGCTTTAGGGGGAGGGAGCATCAGCCTTCCCATTGCCCACGGCCAGTGACAGGTCTGGGGTGGGTGTGTCACCAGGTTCTGGCCAATAAAATGTAAGAGAGGGCTTCCCCGGTGGCGCAGTGGTCGGGAGTCCGCCTGCCGATGCAGGGGACGCGGGTTCGTGCCCCGGTCCGGGAAGATCCCACGTGCCGCGGAGCCGTGGCCGCTGAGCCTGCGCGTCCGGAGCCTCTGCTCCGCGGCGGGAGAGGCCACGGCAGTGAGAGGCCCGCGTACCGCAAACAAACAAACAAACAAACAAAACGTAAGAGAGAGTCTGCTGAGGGGCTTTTGGGAAAGGTTTTCCTCGCGGAGAGAGGAGAAGGACACCTCACTGGCCAGGGGAGGACGTCGTTGCCCCGTCTCTCCCAGCTGAGGGCACTTGGTAACTGGAGCTGGAGCCACCACCCATGTCCACGAGGGAAGGTGTCTCTGACTTGCTGAGGAAGGTGTCATCACCGAGGGTGGGAAGTCGGAAAGTGCTGGGGTCCCTGGGACAGCACTGAGCTACTAAGTGCCCCTGGGATCAGAGCTGAGACCTGAGTGACAACAGCCAGCCCTGTCGTAACCGACGGGAAGGGTGTTGCAGGCACAGGGAACAGCCCGTGCAAAGGCCCAGGCAGGAAGGAGCTTGGTGTATTCTGGACCAGTGTGTGTGTGTGCGCGCGCGTGTGTGCACGTGTGTGTGCGTGTGCTTGTGCGTGTGTGGCTGCAGCAGGGAGAGAGGGGGAGAGTGACAGGGGACGAGCTCAGGGATGGCTGGGGCAAGATGACACAGGACCACACAGGCCACAGCCAGACCTTTAGATTTTATTCATTGTATCCCAACTTTTATTATGAAAGTGTCCTAAAATTTGAAACATGTGAAAGAATATAGAATAAACACTCATATATTCCACCTAGGTTCAACCACTAGGTTGCTTTTTAAAAAATATTTGTTTATTTATTTTGGCTGCACCGGGTCTTAGTCACAGCATGCAAATGCTTAGTTGAGGCTTCGGGTGTCCTGGAGCTCTGCGGACACGGGGCCAGACAGCGTTCTCGGGCAGGGCTGCTTCTGCTGAGCCTGACACCTGCGGGAAGCGCCGCGATGCAGGCGCCTCAGCTCCGGGCGGAGCACACTTTGCACACTTTCCTGTTGTCCTGTCGGGGTATGGGGTCCAGGACAGCTGTGGTGTCTGCCGGTTTCCTCGCGGTGTCACCTAATGTGTCCCGATGTCGTATGAACCAAAACGCCTCGAATTCACCAAGTCAAGGTTTTGCAGGTAGGGCTGTGCCCCGCGTATCACATCCCACCCAGAGATGCCCAGGATAGAGGTGGGCCCACCATCTGTGATCTCAGGTGGGTCAGGTAGTGGCCCCAGAGCTTTCCACCGTTAAGGTGAGTTTTCGTTTTTCTGTCAGAGTCAGTGGAGGGTTTTGAGCAGGAGAGTGACGGGGTCTGATTTACGTTTGTAAAGACCACTTTGAGGTCCATTTGGAGGAGACGAGACTGCAGGGGGCAAGGACAGAGCATGGAGACCAGTGAGGGGGCTACTGCAACAGTCCAGGCGAGCGAGCAGTGCCACAGCGGCGGGAGTGGAGGGGTCGGTTGTGCCTGCAGCCCCTGCATGGACTGGGCCCTCCTTCCACGTCGGCTGGTCCGGGCTGAGCTTCCAGAGGGCAGAGCCTCACGCACCTCTGTGTGACCAGCACCCATTGCCCAGCTTGGGGCCTGGCAGAGAGGACATCCTAGTCATACCTGGGTGTGCCTGAATTCGGGGAAACTGTGACTTTTGTTTTTGTTTTTAAGATTTTTTTGGATGTGGACTATTTTTTTTTAATTAATCAATTTATTTAGTTTTGGCTGTGTTGGGTCTTCGTTTCTGTGCAAGGGCTTTCTCTAGTTGCGGCAAGCGGGGGCCACTCTTCATTGCGGTGCGCGGGCCTCCCACTATCGCAGGCTCCCTTGTTGCGGAGCACAAGCTCCAGACCCGCAGGCTCAGCAGTTGTGGCTCACAGGCCCAGACGCTCCGTGGCACGTGGGACCTTCCCAGACCAGGGCTCGAACCCGTGTCCCCTGCATTGGCAGGCAGATTCTCAACCACTGCGCCACCTGGGAAGCCCGATGTGGACTATTTTTAGAGTCTAATGTCGTTTCTGTTTCATGTTTTGGTTTTTTGGCTGTGACTCATGTGGGATCTTAGGTCCCTGACCAGGGATCCAACCCGCACCCCCTGCCTTGGAAGGCAAAGTGTTAACCACTGGACTGCCAGGGAAGTCCCGACTTTGGGGATTTGATGCTGCAAAAAAACAAAAACAAAAACAAAAAACCCCAAAAGACAGCACAAGAGTCTGACCTGGTTACCCAGCAGGCCTTGCAGCAGTTCTGATTAATAAGACTCTCAGTCCTCCGCCCCGGACACCAGGGAGGCCTCTCTGCTTTTGGGGAGCTCCATTCACGTCGCCCCAGAGGGACAAACAGTGTTGACAACAGTCAGATCTGCCTCCTGGCGACAGAAAGTTCCCAGCTGAGGCCTGGGACAGAGAGCTCTCCTGGCCTCCTCAGGCCTCAGGCTCATGCCTCCTCACCGCGGTCCAGGGTGGGAGGGTCAGGCCCCTGCCTGTCATCTGTACCTGGCAAGTCATCTCCCAGTGCCCTGGGGGCGGCTCCTGCAAGAATCCTTCTGGCTCAAGGTCGCCTGTGTCAGTTACCCATCACTGTGTATGTAACACGTTACCCCGAACAACAAGAAACATTGCTTACAGCTCGTGTTTTCTGTGGGCCAGGGATTCGGAAGTGGCTTAGCTGGGTTCTCTGGTCTGCGGGGGGGTGGGGGGGTGGGGGCGTGTCTCTCATGAGATGGCTGTCATCAGAAGGCCTGACTGGGCCTGGAGGCCCTGCTTTCCCAGTGGCCGGCTCACAGGGCCAGCTGTCAGTGCTGTGGCTGCTGGTGGGAGGCCTTGGGCCCTCTGCGAGGGCTGCTGCCCTCGTGGCAGCTGCCTCCCCCCCGAGAAGGACGGAAGCTGCAACGTTGTGTGACTCAACCACGGAAGTCACACGCTGTCATTTCTGCAATATCCTACGGGTTACACAGCCCTGCCTGGTGGGAGGGCTGCATAGGGTGTGATTGTCAGAAGGGGAGAATCTCTGGGACCCACCTGGGAGGCGTGCGGGCAGCTGAAGGCAATTAACAGGGAAGAACTTCTGTCTATTTGCCCACCCTCCGGTCATGCGGTGTGCTCGGCCTTGGTGTGCAGGGGTGAGGTCAGCCGAGAGAGAACTCCGTCCGTTCAGAGAGTTCATTAGGTGAGCAAGCCCTGTGGGCCACGCAGGATGAACAAGCGGCCCAGCCTGGACAGAGCCCCCTTAGCCAGGGCCTCGCACACCAGCCAAGGCCTCACATACACGGCTGATGTGTCAGGAGTACTGGGACAAAGGGCAAAAGGACCTCGGAGAGAGAGAAAGCTCCCGGCCCTGCAGGCAGGACAGTGTCACACAGGGGTCAGGGCAGATGGGGGGCTCAAGCCCACGCCTCCTGAGACACACTCCCCACCTCCTGCTTGACACAAAGCAATTGTTCGCGCACTGTGTTGTGTGCCATGGCCTGAGCTGGCCGCTGGGATCCAGCAGTGGATGAAACAGCCCTCACAGTGCTTCAAAGTATGGTCCTGTGTCAGGGACAGGGTCTGGAGATGCCCTTGAGATGATTACTAGCAGTAAAAGTAGCTCTATTCCGGTCAAGCAATGTCCACCCATCATCTGATTGCAGTGGGCACGATCATATCCGCGCCTGACAGATGAGGAAACCAAGGCTCAGGGCTGGAAGGACTGGCCAAGGACACTCCCAGGCCTTGTAAGTGCGTGCCCGGGGCCCAGACAGATGCGGGCCCAGCAGCCCGTGGCCTGGCTTTCTGGGATGCACTGGGCTGCGGGTGCGGGCCCTCCTTCACCACCAGCAGGAGATCCCTGCAGGCCCAGGGCTTCATGACACGGGAGAAGGGCGGTATGGAGTCGTGTGGCTCAGTCTCTGTGCTCAAGGTCAACCTTATGCCCAATTAGTGGGTCCCGCGAGTCACACGGGGAGGGATTTTGGGGGATTGCGGCGGAGCAAAATGTCCCTGGGCCTGACCTCCTTCCACAGGGAGAGCTGCAGAGGCCCTGGGCTCCTGGGGGGGCTCGTGGGGGGCTGCCCCAGCTTCAGAGCCCCCAGTTCCAGAGCCCCGCACAGATTCTCCCCTCTTCCACCCCCCCCCCCCCGCCACTTGCACAGACCACAGCGGTTAAGGCCATCGCGGCTGAATGAGCAGCTTGGCGAGGCCGGCGTCGCGCGGAGTGCCTTACGGGCATTACTGCACTGAGCCCCCACGGCCCTCCACGCAGGCATGTCCCCGTTTCACAGACAAGGGGACTGAGCCCAGTAAGGTCAAGTCAGTTGCCCAAAGGCTCAGGCAACCCAGAGGCATTGCCTGTCAAAATGTACCCGCAAAACATCCGCTCTCTCCGTCCTCGCCACCATGCTGGTCCCATCTTCTTGCATCACCCACCCGGACGAGGCACGGGGGGGGACAAAGGGCGCTGAGACATCCGGGTACACTGGACAAGTTGGACGCACACCTCTGGGCGCCTCTCAGTCTTCGCAAAGGTACCCGAGTCTTGAACTCGGTGTTTCTCGTTCAAATGTATTTTTATTCTTTTACTCTTAAGACGTATGTATGTATCTACAAATAACACGTACCAAAGGTCGTGCGTGTCTTTAATCTTTCTGTAAAGAGCACCACGCGAACACTCTCTTCTGGAACTTGCCTCTTCCCCCTCCGCGGTGTCTTTCTGAGGTTCAGTAAGTTGGTACACGTAGCTGCAGGACACTGACTCTTCACTGATGTACAGTGATCCACGGAAAGGCTCTTCCGTAAACTGATGTTCCCGCTTGACTCCCAATGGTTCAGGCAGGTGTGATTTTGGTTCTCATATTACAGATGAGAAAGCAGGCTCAGAGAGATCAAGGAGTTTGTCTGGGATTAGCCAGCTTCGAAGGGGCAGAAACCCCCCTACTGAGTCCCAGTGATGTGGCTCGCAGCCTCCTCTATATTAAGACTCGCAAACAGAAGGGGAAGAGACCGCGCAGCCGGGCGAGCACGGAGGCCGTCTCAGCCCTCTGCGGGCGGCCAGGAGGGGGCCTTGACACGACGTCCGCTGGGAAGGTAGCCCAGGGACACAACACACAAGTCCCAGGGGGACTGCCTGGCTCCATAAGACACCTCCCGCCCGGGCTGCTGAAGAAGCCGGTCCTGAGCCAGACTCCCCTCGAAGCCTCAGTTTCCTCACCTGTAATCTGGGGATAATCACGGCACCTGCTCAGAGGGAGGCTTGAACGTTTGTTTACGGCATCTGATATTTCATGATCCGAGGTGCTGCGGCTCCAGCTTTGTCCAGACTGGCTGACTGATTCATTCATTCCTTCCGCGAGCACGTGCTAGGCCCCTGCCCTGGGCCAGGTGCTCGGTGCGGCCCTGAGGGCCCAGTGTCCCTGAGAATGGGGGCTCGGGAGGGCACAGCCGCAAGCCACGGCAGACGGAGCTTTAGCCGGGGACCGTGCGCTGCCTGTGCGAGCCTGGGCCGCCCGGCTCTCCCGGCTCCTGTGGGAGAAGATGTGGGAGGTGCCCTGACCTGCATCTGCCCTCCCGGCGTGGGCACAGCACACCCAGCAAGGACGCCAGGGAGCAGCCTGGAGCCCAGGGCCGCTGGCTGCTGGCGCTGTCCCCACGGCGGGCGGGCCCTGGGACGCGGCACGGACACAGCCGGCGGCCAGCTCACGCACCAGACGCGGGGTCACCTCGCCCCGAGGACGGGGCTGAGGCAAACCCCTCCCCTGCCATCTCCTCCGCCCTCCCCCTCCCCAGGAGAGGCAGCTGCTTCTCGCAGGGTTGCCACAGCCTGCGCCCCACCCCCGCAACCCAAACCTGCAGCCCTTGGTGCCTGGCACGGGCCCCGCCCACCCTGCCGGGGGCGGCCGCTGTCAGGGGAGCCTGCCCACCCCCACGGCGTCACTCGGGCAGGAGACGCCGGCTTGACGCAAGCACGATCCGGGCGCAAGAGCCCATTCAGGCCACCCTCAGGAACAGCTCAGGGCTCAGACCTCAGCAGGCCCTGCTGGAAATCTTACTGGGCTGTCACCAAGTGCCAAGGGTCCTGTTGGCCCCTTCCACCGTACCCTGTTGCTTTATCTACTTCAACCGCCATCTTTCTCTGCCTCCCGTGCCCTCGGCGGCCTCAGAGTGACCCGTCGCGAGGCGATTCAAGGGGCCCACCCTCGAGGGAGACACGGCAGGCTGATGCAAGAGGCTGGGAATTGGGTCAGACAGCCTGGGTCTGATCTTGGCACTGCTGCTCTCGGGCCAGGACGGTGGTCTGCCCAACGGTTCACGTTAAATAGGAGGGCTGAGCTTTCTGCCCCAATTTCCCACATTCGATTCATGTCACAGCTGCAAGAAGCTCTGGGGTGAAATCGTGTCCCAGGATGGGGAAACGGAGGCCCGGGGTGAGTCGGGGATTGCCTGTGGCCACCCGGCAGAGCCGGGCCGAGTGTCCAGGCCTCCCGCTCTCTGGGTGGCCCTGGTAGCAAGATCGCAGCATCAGCCATTTCTCCAGAGCAGACACACACGTAATCGGCGTCTTCTCTGTCTTGCCCTGTCGCTGGTCGGGTGCGAACAGGGATTCTAACAGCGCCGACAGGGAGAGGAGGAGGGCCATGGCCCCTGCTCTGTGCGGCACTGTTCTAGGCACTTCTACCTTGAACTCACTCGATTTCACAGCAGCTCTGGGAAGCAGATGCCACTCTCCCCATTTTTTTTTTTTTTTTTTTTTTGCGGTATGCGGGCCTCTCACTGTTGTGGCCTCTCCCGTTGCGGAGCACAGGCTCCGGACGCGCAGGCCTAGCGGCCATGGCTCACGGGCTTAGTTGCTCCGCGGCATGTGGGATCTTCCCGGACCAGGGCACGAACCCGTGTCTCCTGCATCGGCAGGCGGACTCTCAACCACTGAGCCACCAGGGAAGCCCCACTCTCCCCATTTTACAGGTCAGAAAAGTGAGGCACGCGGATACTAATGCCAGGAACTTGGCACCTGGTTGTCCCCAGAGCCCTGCTCAGGAGGGAGATTAGCTCCATTTCTACGAGGAGGGGGCTTGCCTCGCCCAGGGCCACAGAGCTAGAACTCCATGCTCCTGGGCCTCAGCTCTTGGGTTTGAGGAGGACAGAAGAGTGGGATGTGTGGGGCCTCTGAGGGTGCAGGCCAGAGAGGGGCTGGGTCGTGGACGTCCCAACCAGGCCCCAGCCTTGGCCTCCAAGGATGGGCGGGGTCACGGAGGCCGAGAGACGGAGGCCCACATGTGGCGCCGCCCCTGACCTCCTCCCCTGGAGGCCTGCGTGTTCTCTTGTCCTAAGACTTCAAGGAGCCTGTTCCTCACCAAGCGGAGCCCTAGGCCCTCGGTGACCAGCCCCTCCTGCAAGCCTTGGGTTTGACTGCTGTGTCAAAGTTCTGCTGCTTTTTCTAGGTTTAGCTGCTGTGGGAGCCGGAGAGAAGGAGAGGGGATCCCAGACCCCAGAAGCCCTGTGGATGGCCCACCCCTGAGTCAGTGGCAAGGCAGGCATTTCTTACCCCCTCGCACCTGCTGAGTGATCTTGGGCAGGACTCAGAGGCCTCAGTTGTCCCGGCTGTTGGACAAGGTGGTCTCTGAGATGTTTCCAGCTGCCTATTCTCTGTATTTGGGATGCTTGAATGTCTGGGAGGGAAAGAGCCATTGATGTATATGCCTCATTTATCTCAGAGATGGAGAGAGAGGGGGGGGGCAGACACAGCCGGGGACAAAAGTAGAACAGAGGAGGCACGCAGGTAGAGGCGTGGAGCTGGGGGTGAGAGAAATCAGAGTTTGGAGAGGGGGGCACGAATGAACCCCGCCAGGCCTGCCCCTCCCAGAGAGCAGACACAGGGCCCCTAACCCAGGGGCAGCTGGAGGCAGCCCGGCCTGCCAGGCCCTCTTCTCTGCCCACCACATCCGGTTCGGGCCTGGCAAGCCACGTCCTTGGGGTGGGAGAAGGGGAATAGAGGGGCAGTGTCCGCTGTGAACCACCCCATTTCCCCCAGATCTGCCTGGCGAGTCAGAATTCAGCAACTGCTCCCTTCTGCACGTCAGCACAGAATCACTTACTCACCGGCCTCGCTGCCCACGTTCTCTGCCCTTAGCCGACTCCACCGCCCCAAAGCTGCGTCCCGTCTCTGGACCAACGTAAGGATGGTTTTCACTGCCTAGAATGCTTTGAGCCCCTGTTCTTCCTTATGTCAGATGCTGTCATGGTTCATCTTACATGTCAATTTGGCTGGGCCACAATGCCCAAATATATGGTCAAACGTTACACTAGACGTTTCTGTGAGAGCGCTTTTGGATGAGATTCACATTTAAGTTGATGCACCGTGAGTAAAGCACATTTCCCTCCATAATATGGGCGGGCCTCATCCAATCAGCTGAAGGCCCCAATCGAACAAAAAGACTGACCTCCCCTGAGCAAGAGGGAATTCTGCAGCAGATAGTTTTCGGACTTGAACTGTAACACTAGCTCTTCTTGGGACTCCAGCCTGCTGGCCCACTCTGTAGACTTAGGACTTGCCAGCTTCCAGAATCACATGAGCCAATTCCTTAAAATAAATCTTTCTCTCTGTATATACTTTCTATCGGTTCTGTTTCTCTAGAGAGCCCTGGCTAATACAGATGCCCTTCAAAGGACACCTCCTCCAGGAACTCTTCCGTGATCCCTAAGCAGAGCCTTCCCCTTTCCTGGTGTATCGTAGCCCTTCCTGCTGCCTCAGTTACATAGCATTTGTCACGCCATATCCCACTGAACTGTAAGTCCCCATCTCCCTTACCGGGGGGTGAGTCCTGGATATTAGGGACTGGAGACAATTCACCCAGGTTCTCAGCACAGCCCGGCACCGGGCCTAGCACAGAAGAGACGCTAGCTGGATGGATGGAAAGATGAATGCATGAATGCATGACGGAAGGAAAGTAGGAAAGAAGGAAGGAAAAATGGATGAATAGATGGAAAGACAGGTGGGCGGGTGGATAAAGGTGGAGTGTGGGTAGGTGGATGGATGTGTGAATGGATGCAAAGATGGGAGGAAGGATGGGTGACGGGTGGATAGATAGGTAGATAGGTCTGCGGATGGATGGGCGGATGGATGGGTTGGTGGATGGAAGGGGTGTGTGTGTGGATGGGTGGAAGGATGAGTGGGTAGGTAGGTGGATGGGTGAATGAGGTCAAGTCCCTGTAGTCAAGGAGCTCCCGGGTGAGTAGGAGGGTTACCCTTGTTCACAGCTCACTTCCACCCCAGGCAGAAAGGGGCCCTTGAGAAGAGCCTGCAGATTCCCCAGCAAGTGATCTCCCCTTCGTCAGTGGGAGCCCCATTCAATCCCTTCCACAGAGACTCTGTTAGGTGGCTGGCCTTGTGGGTGTAGGGTTTGGAGTGTTCCATCCTGGGACTCAGTTCTGCTTTGTCCCCGCTGTGTGGACTTGGGCAAGTCACTCTTGCTCTCTGGGTCTCCTCAGAGATCGTATCACCCAGTGGCCAAGTGCATGGGTTCTGAAGCCTGACTGCCGAGCTCTGTCTCTCCACCTTCCCCTGCCTCGGTCTCCCCACAAGTAAGCGGCGATAACGCCGCTCCCTCGCCCATGGCATCGTTCTGAGGAGTGAATGAGTGAATACACGTAACGTGCTTGGAACAGTGCTCGGTACACAGTTGTTGCCTACGTCACGGTGCAGCTGGGAAGGGAAAATGAGATCATGAGGGTGAAATGCTTGGCTGGGTGCCTGGAGCGTGGGAACCACACCATAAATTATGTTTCCTTGATCTCTAACATGATCCTGTTTCCCGGGTAGGGAAACCGAGGCTGTGAGAGTACAAGCAGCTTGGCCAAGGCCAGGCAGTACGTCAGTGGTAGAAGCCAGGATCCAGACCAGGCCCGGCCGACCCCCGCCGCCCGGTCTGTCCAGAAAGCCCAAAGCAGTGAAGTAGGAGGAAGATCTCAGCGGGTGACGGGCTGGGGCCAGCCCAAGAGGTCTCCGGGCTGGAGGCCCAGCCAGAAAGGCAGGAGGCATATCTGGGGAACCACACGTCCCAGGGGCTGGCCAGGGGACCAGGCGGGCAGCAGGAGGGCGCTGGGAGGGGCGAGGGCAGGGGAGGAGCCGCTCGGAGGTGGGGTCTCGAAGCCGTGCTCCAGGGCTCCGGCCTCGGTGGAGGTGGGATGGCGGGGCGCGGCTCTCAGGCTGTGGAGACGGACACGTGGTGGGGGGCAGGTGAGAGGCACCGGGCCACCCTGCCAAGGTAGATGTGTGCAGAGAGAGAGAGAGAGAGAGGAGGTGAATTTTTCCATACGTGCTGAGACTGAATACAGTGCCAGAAACGATGTGCAAAAGGCAGGATTGTCTCCTGTTTCATTCTGAAACAGATGATGAGGCCAGTAATACAGTCGCGGGGGCCTGAGGGCGCACCGGGCCTGTGGCTCAGGGCGCCACCGGGATAACCCCGCGAGGAAGCAACGGTGACCGTTCCCACTTTGTAGATGCAGAAACCGAGGCACGCAGTGTCGAATGAGCGGGTGGCCCAGGTCTGGCCTGCCTCTGCTAGCCTTCCTTGCCCCAGTCGACCTGCCGGGCAGCAGGTAATGTCCTTGGTTCCATACTGTGGGGTGTCAGAGAGGTGGGAGAGATGGGTGGACAGGACAGAGTGCGAAGGTACGCTGGGTGAGGGTCCCGGCTGAGGAAAAGGCTGAGCGTCGGGCGAGAGGGCAGAGGGGCGTGCAGGGCACAGTGGAATCTTCTGGGGCCCTGCCGTCAAGCGTTTGAGCCGTTTCTCAGCACAGCGTCATGCTCACCTCCGGGAGGAGAGCTAGGTATCTTGCCCACCTCCCAGATGAGGGAACTGAGGCAGGGGTGAGGGCCAGAGGGAACCCGGGGTTTTGGAGTCAGGGTGGGGACAGTGCTGGTGGGGGGAGGGTGGGGGGAGGAGAGTGAAGGGCCTGAGAACTGCTCCGAGTAACAGGACAAAGCCTGGGAAACCTGATCGCTTGTTTACCAGCCTGGAGATTAAAATCGATGCTGCCAGGGAGCTTACCAGGGAGGCAGGCAGGTAGCAGCAGGCCTGCCCGAGCGGGGCAGGCTGGCGTTTTCCAGGCCGTGCGTGATGGCTGCAGCCACTAGCCCCAAGCCTGCTCTATGTCAACTTACTTCTTAAACCGTCTTCACAGCAAGAGGTAACCCTGACACTGTGCCCTGGGCCCGGCCCTGGGCACTGCATACACATCAACCATCGTAACAGCCCTCAGGCCAGACAGGGGTCCTGGGGTTATCCTGGTGCCGTACAGGTGGGGCAACTGAGGCGAGAGCAGCCTGAAAGCACAGGGCAACGGAGGGGCGGAGCTGCGATACGAACCAGGACCACCTGGCCCCAGGGTCCCTGGGCTCAACCCCTCTGCTGCCCGACACCATTGCTGAGGTCAGCATATTTAGAAAGGAAAAGCCACGTCACATCTGAGAAACGGTTGCTATGAACAGAAGGTACCAGAAACACAAATAAAATCGAGACAGAATAAGGTTTTGCAATAATGTTTTCTAGACTCTGTTACCTGGGGGAGCTCAGAGCCAGAGACCTGCTTTCGCTTTGCTAAAGGACAGAACAGCCAGGGGCAGAGAGGCATCCAGGACACCCTGCCCCGCGCTGAGCCCTCAGCTTGGTCAGAAGGACTGAAGGCATTAGATTAGCAAAGGGAAGGCCTCTCGCGCAGTGACATTCTTCTCGAGGGCCGTGCCCGGCTCTGAATCCATAGCTCTTTTCATCTTTGAGACACGGCCCTGAACATCTCCGCTTCACAGGTGACAAAATGGGGGCTCAGAGCTGCTGGCCGCTTGCCTGAGGTTGCCCGGCCAGGGTGGGGTGAGCAGGGGCTGCCCCGCCTTCCTGGGTTTCTGCTCAGACTCCCACAGGCTGGCACCTCGTCAGGACCCGTCCTTTCCGCAGGTGCCTGTGGGGCGACCACCCCTTGCTCAGTGCAGCCTAACCCTAACCCTAACCCCGTGTGTGAGGCAGGGCCGGCCTGGTGTCGGGAAGCCAGCGAGGCAGGGAGGGTTCTGGGGAGCCCGTGGCCAGAAGAGGGGACACAGAAACCCACTGAGCACGGACGCTTCAGAACCACACACGCACACACCTTCTCCAGGATCTCGGGGAGCCAGGCTTCCATGTGGGCCCGCCTGAGAGGCAACGAGGATTGCCTGCTCGTGACAGATGAGGAAACTGAGGTTGGCGGAGGGGAAGTTTGCCCAGTTAGGACAGAGCAGAGCCAGATTTAGATCCCGATCTGTATGCCTCCTGATTCTTGGCCTTTTTCTCAGCAGCATCCCGTCCCTTCAGGCAGACAGTGTTGAAGATCTCTTCCTTCCAAGACTAGAGCCTTCGGTGGCCTCCACTCCTTTCCTTCCTTCCTACCTTCCTTCCTTCACTCCTCTCTCCCTCCGTCCCTCCCTTCATTCATCAAGGACTCCCTGTGCTTACATGGCTGGCTCTCCATGGTGCCAGGGACACAGCACAGGTCAGACACAGCCCCTGCCTTCCAAGAGCTGTCTGGTAGAGAGATGAACGCCCAGCTCCATCTTCTCATGAGAGAAGGCCATGAGTTGGCCCAGGGAGGTAACTAACTCAGCCTGAGTCAAGGAAGGCTTCTTGGAGGAGGTGGAGCCGACCTGAGTGTGGAAGGAGGAGGGAGAGCTGGCTTGGTACCAAAAGGCTGGAGCTTTGCACACCAGGGAGAGAGCGTGGACCTCAGCCTGCGGGGGAGTGGGAGGACGCGCATGGGGACACCAAAAAGCCAGCAAGACCCAATCCCCCCTCCTCAGAAAACAAGCACCCCTCCAAGGGACTGGGAGCCCAGAGGTCCCGAGCCCCCCTCCAAATCTGACATCAAGTCCTCACCAAGCACGTGGCCCTGGGCTGGGCCGACAGCAGGTGCCCATAAAAAGTCTAGTCACAGAGCCGCAGAGCTGGGAGGGCCTTCGTGGATGTCGGCACGGGAACAAAGGGGAGATGGAGGTCCAGAGAGGGCACTGGACTTGCCCAAGGTCACACAGCAAGATGGTGACTGACATGGGCTCATACCCTTCAGGCCCCAGCCCCCACTACCACCTCAAGGAGGTTGGCTGTCACCGTGTCTCTGCTCAGAATTACTGGGCACCTGCTCAGGTCCACATGGATCTTGAGGACTCAGGGATGAATAATGATGATGATGATGATGAAATACTCATAATACTAATAGTAATAATACTACTATTGTCCTCCTGGGCACCTACTGCGTTAAATGCTTCACATGTATACTACCCACCATACTCACAAACTTTATGAGGTGGATACTATTATTCTTCTCTCTTCACCTGGAAAGAGGCCCAGAGAGGTAAAGTAACTGCCCCGAGGCCCCACAGCAGGTGAGTGGCCGAGCCAGGACCTGAGCTCAGGCTGTCTGGCTCTGGAGCCCCCCATGGAATCATGACTCTCTTTGTCCTCCTAAGCCACAGTAGCCTCTTAGAGACCCCACGGTACACCAGGACAGACAGACGCATCTACTCTCTAATCATGTGGAAGGTGCCCCACTGGAGGAGAGAGTGGCTCAGTGACGACGGCCGGCCCCGCCTCCTGGAGCTTGGCACCACCTCCAGGTGTTGACGGTGCCGTGTCCTCAGTTTTACCTTTTCCTTAATAAGTCTTGGCCCTGAACTTGTAGATGTGTCAGAGGGGAGAAGAGACTGACAGCCTTGGCCAGGCAGGGCCAGCCCCCAGCCAGCGCCCGGCCCTCAACATCGCTGCCTGCACCCCTCCAAACTCCCCGCCTGGTGACGGCCTCGGGGTTGGCAGGCGGGGCGGCTCTCAGCCTGCAGGTGTGCTCTGCCCACACCTTCCTCTCCCAGCCTGTCGGAATGTAGAGGCTGGCAGGGCCAGGAGGCCCAGGTGCGGTGGGTGAGGCCCGGGCAGGGCGGGGAGGGAGGTGTCCATTGAGGAGCTGGGGGGGCACTGGAATAGGTGACCGCTGTGTTTGAACCCTCGCGCTTAACTTGCCAACTGGGAAATTCTGGACCAGTGTCCACACCTCTCAGGGCCTCGGTTTCCTCATCTGTGAAATAGGAATGCTGCTGCCAACCACACCGTGTGTGTTGGGAGTATTGAAATGAGAGAATGGGAAAAACAAACAGCATGTGCCAATTAGATCTCAATAAAGGTGGAACTTAGTTACTTAACTAATTTGAAAATTATGATAAATAAAGAGAGAAGCAACTAGCTAGTACCAGGCATGTGGTAGATGTCCCCAAATAATGGTTTCCATCCCGGTGAGAACCTAGACTGCTTTCCAACCTCATTCAGTGTTCAATCTTGATTAGTGCGATAATAAGGGCTTGTAGGTTTGGGTTGAGGGAGTCTGAGGGCCAATGCGGGATCAACGGGGAAAAGGTCTCAGTTAATGATGTCTGTCACGGACCCAGGAGGGAACAGAGGTGCGTGTGCCATGGATTTTCCATTCTCTTTCCCCCCTCCCCTCCCCTCTTCACGCCTCCCTTCTCTCTCTCTCTCTCTCTCTCCAGTTTCTGTTGGCTCCACTTTCAAAACACATCCAGAAACCCATCACTTCTTGCCACCTCTACTGCTGCCACCTGGTCCAGCCACCATCATCTCTCTCGCTTCCTCCCTTGTCCCTTCCTCGCCCTTTCAGCCTCTTCTCACAGAGCCCAAAGGGATACTGTTGAAGTCAACCCTCATCCTTCCTCTCTTCAGCTGCCCCCCGCATGGCTCCCAGCTCATTTGGGACAACAGCCAAAGTCCTCATAGTGGCCCAGAAAAAGCCGGTGCAGTCTGAGCCCTGTTACCTGCAAGACCTCGCCTTCCACCATGCTCCCCTGGTCTCTCTCTTCCAGCTGCACTGGCTCCTGGTTATTCCTCCCAAGTGCAGGGACATCCCTGCCTCAGGGCTTTTGCACTTGCTTCCCACAGCCTGGAACGCCCTTTCCCCAAATACTCACATGACTCTCACCTCCTTGGCTCTGTTCAGTGCAGACTTCCCCCTTTTTAAAATGGCACCCCCATCCCTACCCCCTGCACACTCTCAGTCTCTTTCCTGATTTATTTTTCTGTGTAGCGCTTACCACATCCTAACATGCCGTATATTTTAGTTATTCATTTTTCTTACTATTTATCTCCCTCTAGCTCCACCTCTGTGCTGAACCTCTACCTTCCAGAAGCCCTTCTTCTCCCCGGACCCTGGGCGCTCACATCTGCTGTTCCACCTATAGCAGGAAAGCAACCCTGCCCACCTCCCATGTGGATAGTTCTCCATCTTTCGGGTCTCTGCTTAGACCTCGCTTTCTGTTTCTGGAACAGTCCAGATAGTGAGCCCTCAAGGGCAGGGGCCACATACACCATGTGCATCATTGGGTCCCTGGTGCTTCCTGGGCCCTGCTGTTCAGTAAATGCTCAGCGAAAGTTTCACTCACACTTGGAAGCACAAGAGCTCCTAAATCCCGCCTTTCTCTGTCTGCACCCTTGCTCTCATCTTGGGATGGAGCTCCATTATTATTAACCATGAGTGCTAACTGTACAGCCTGTCAGAGTTTCTTCATGAAGCACTTTTTTTTTTTTTTTTTTCGGCGGTACGCGGGCCTCTCACCGCTGTGGCCTCTCCCGTTGCGGAGCACAGGCTCCGGACGCGCAGGCTCAGCGGCCACGGCTCACGGGCCCAGCCGCTCCGCGGCACGTGGGATCCTCCCGGACCGGGGCACGAACCCGCGTCCCCTGCATCGGCAGGCGGACTCTCAACCGCTGCGCCACCAGGGAAGCCCTATGAAGCACTTTTGTCTGGTGATTCCCTAACTGCTCCATGAGACCAGCAGCTCAGGGTGCTATTGGGAGCGGCTCAGGGGGGTGAGGGAACATGATTCAAGTCCCACGGCTTCACCTTTCCTGGCCGAGGAGAGAGAGCAGGTGTCAATGCTGGAGGCCCAGGGAGACCCACATGGCACAGCTGAACGCTCAGGGGTGAGGGAGTCCCACAGCTGTAACAGCCCACATAGGGTGTCACTGGCTAAACCACGGCGTCTGAAGATTTCTCACACTCTGGACATCTGAATTATCCGGGCCCCACTGGCAAAAGGAAAGCGGAAGCAGGACCCAGGGCGAAAGAGAAGAGGCGAAATCTGGGTCGGCTCTGCTCACACCCGCACCCTCAGCCCCATCTTACAGTTGCCTCCTGTAACCTCTGCATGGAGTGTGTGCATGCCAGAACCGCTTGGACATCCCCCCGGAATATTCCAGGCCTTTCCTGTGGTTGGAAAGATGGATGCCAGGTAGATCCTCTTCTCCCAACAACCCTCACAGGACGTGATCCTTAGCGGGCCAGGTGTACTTGGAACATTTCCCATCTCTCCCGCCCCGGACCGCTTTGAAATCACCTGTGGCCCATCTTACTTTTTCAGCAACACGGAATTTTCAAGATCACTAACATTCAGAGCTTTAAGTTGTAAATATTTCCAACATACACAGAAATCTTCCCATGACACCTCATGCGCTTTGCAGACGAGACTAACACGGCTCAACTTCCCTGACTCAGTCAGAGCCATACCGCCTACCGAAGCACACTACCTGTAAGGCAGTGACGTCGCGGGCCCCAGACCTCACGCTGGGGGCCCCAGCTGTGTGCTGAGCTCTTACATTTTCCTTCCCCCTCTTTTTGTTTTCTGTTTTCCCAGAATAGGCACAACATCTCCCACGGCTCGGGCTCTCCTTGTGATATGGCTCTGACACTCCCCTCTTTGGGGGGTAAAGTCCACATGTCCTCTTCCCTCGGGTCTGGGTGGCCTGTGGCAAAGACGGAGCGGTGCCGAACGGCCTCCAGTGCTGGGTCATAAAGGCAAGGCACCACGCATCCGCTCGTCCTCCTGACAGCCACCATGCCGTCAGGAAGCCCACGTCATCTGTGGAGACCCACATAGGGAAGACGGAAGCCTCCAGCCACTTGAGCTGAAGGATGAACTGGAGTTGACCGGCGGAGGGGATGCGGAAAGGGCATTCCGGCAGGAAGAGGGAACAGCACGTGCAAAGGCTCAGACTCAGAGACAAGGGAGAGCTTGGCACACCTGGGCAGCATCAGGAGGGGCAGGGCGGGTGGGGCACACAGTGGAGACCGGAGGTGACGGCGGGTCTGTGGCCAGGTCACAGGAGGACTCTGGAGGCTGGCTGAGATGGAGGGACTGGGGAGCCACGGAGGATGGTAACAGATGATCACAGCGCTTTATAGCGATCTACCTGGCTTCCTGGGGAGGGGCCCAGGCCAGATCAGGGGGATGCAGCCAAGCCTCCAGCCCCAGAGCGGCTTCTGGAAGAAGTTCTGCCCCAGCACCTGCTGCCTCCTTGCTGACTGCTGGTGGAGTTGCAGCTTTCCGCAAGCTCTCAGCCTGGGGTCTGGTCTCGAATGATTGCATTGTCCCTGTGGGGCTGAGGGGAGCTGAGAGGGCAAGGGTTACAGCTGCATGGGTTGCATCTCTCCCGTCAGATGCATCTCCCCTGGGTATGAGCCCCCATCCCCTGTACCTGTCCTGCCAACCTGGCTGCCTGGCAGATCTCCTGGGGAGCTTTTTTTTTTTTTTTTTTAATAAATTTATTTTTTTGGCTGCGTTGGGTCTTTGTTGCTGCGCGCGGGCTTTCTCTAGCTGCAGCGAGTGGGGGCTACTCTTCATTGCGGTGCGCGGGCTTCTCGTTGAGGTGGCTTCTCTTGTTGTGGAGCTCGGGCTCTAGGCATGCGGGCTTCAGTAGTTGTGGCTCATGGGCTCTAGAGCGCAGGCTCAGTAGTTGTGGCGCACGGGCTTATTTGCTCCGCGGCATGTGGGATCTTCCCGGACCACGGCTCGAACCAGTGTCTCCTGCATTGGCAGGCGGATTCTTAACCACTGCGCCACCAGGGAAGTCCCTCCTCATTTGATTCTGACGTGTGGCCAGCACTAAGAACAGGTGTGAAGAGCATTGCCTTTGGAGTCAGATACGTGTGGGCTCAACTCCTGACCCTGCTTCTGTGCTGGGTGACCTTGGGCTTGTTTGGCAACCTCTCTGAGTCTTCGTCTCCTCCTTCTATCAGGAATGGTACTCCATTATGGGGCTGAAGGGATTAATCATGTAATTTGGGCGCATCACCTAGTACTTAGAGCTCAAAAAAAAAGGGCAGCTAGGGACTTCCCTGGTGGTCCAGTGGGTAAGACTCTGCGCTCCCAAGGCAGGGGGCCCGGGTTCAATTCCTGGCTGGGAACCAGATCCCGCATGCCTGCCACAGTTAAGAGTTTGCACGCCTCAACGACAATCCCGTGTGCTGCAGCTGAGACCCGACGCAGCCTAAATAAATAAAAATTTTTTTAAAAAGGCAAGTAAAATAATCATGCTCATAGTAACATCAACCTTGCTGAGTAGAAGGGAACAGTTTGGGGTTTAAAAGGAGCATGTTAGAAAGGCACTTCCGGAGTGGAGCTCAGAGGCCGCAAGCATTAAGCTGAAGTCCCATCACAGCAAGATGTGCTTCATATTTTCCTCCTCCTTGAAGTTTCTGAAATGAATGCCATTATTGCTGATGTGGGCGGCTAATCTGATGTCTATGTGGGGTTTCTGTCTGGAGGAGCAGGAGATCCTGCAGTGTTTGACCCACTGATGTTTCCGCAGAGACAGGCTGAGGCTTTGACAGCTAGTCAGAGCCCCCTCTGGCCCAGCTGTGTCCCTGCAGCACTCCTCCTGGGGCGCAGGATGGAGGAGAGGGGGTGAGAGAGCAGGGCCCTCGCCTGTCAGGCACATGCCGCGTGTCAGACGTGTCATGGACGACCGCACGTAACAAGCCCGGGCCTGGCACTCACTACTCTCCACGTTCTCTTGTAAACATGTTACATGCATTTCCTCATTTGATCCTCAAGATAACCTTACGAGGTGAGCATCGTTATTCTCCATTTTGCAGATGGGGAAACTGAGGCACAGAGAAGTCCAGCGTGTGGTCCAAACTCCCGCATGTTAGTGGCAGAGGCAAGAGTCGAGGCCGGGCCTGCGGGCCTCGTGGAGCACGTGCTCAGGCGCTCCTCTGGGCCATCTGTCCCCAGCGTGTTCCCAAACCTGCTTGATCAGGCTGCACAGCGAGGGTGACCGCCAGCGCCCCACGCAGGAGCAAGCCAAGGTTTGGGGCTGAAGCCCCAGGGCCACTGGCCCGCGAGATGCAGAGCTGGGATTTGTCCAGGCCTGTGTGACTTCAAGACCTGTCCTTGACTAGTTACCTGTTTCATACACAGTAGTGTGTATATGTCAATCCCAGTCTCCCAACTTCCACGCCCCCCGCCCCGCTTTCCCCCCCTGGTAACCATAAGTTTGTTTCCTACATCTGTGACTCTATTTCTGTTCTGTAAATAAGTTCATTTGGGGCCTCCCTGGTGGCGCAGTGGTTGAGAGTCCGCCTGCCGATGCAGGGGACGCGGGCTCGTGCCCCGGTCCGGGAGGATCCCACGTGCCGCAGAGCGGCTGGGCCCGTGAGCCGCGGCCGCTGCGCCTGCGCGTCTGGGCCCGTGAGCCGCGGCCGCTGAGCCTGTGCGTCTGGAGCCTGTGCTCCGCAACGGGAGAGGCCACAGCAGTGAGAGGCCCGCGTAACGAATTAAAAAAAAAAAAAAAAAGTTCATCCGTACCATATTTTTAGATTCCACATAAGGACCTACTGTAGAGCACAGGGAACCCTACTCAGTCCTCTGTAATAACCTATATGGGAAAAGAATCTAAAAAAGAGTGGATATGTGTATATGTATAGCTGATTCACTTTGCTGTACACCTGAAGCTAACAGAACATTGTAAATCAACTACACTTCAATAAAAATTAAAACAAAAAAACCCAAAAAAACCTGTCTTTGACCATCTGTGCTCCTGAGTGTATGCGTTATCATTCTTTCATTCACTCACTTGTTTGTTCATTCATCTCTCTCTAATCGACAGTTATTGAGTACCTACTGTATACTGGCCTTGGTCTGGGTGCTGGGAAGACAGAGATGAGATAGGCCCTCTGCCCCCAAGGTCCTCCCAGGCAGTGGGACAGACAAACTTCCCAGAGTTTGTCTGTCCCAAGAAACAGACTGATTCTGTTTGCAGCAGTCTGAGAGGGCAACCTTAAGGAGGTGGGCATCAAGGGATGAATAGGAGTTCACCAGGGCCTGGCTAGCGGGAGTGAATCACCTCGCAAATCACGGCCACAGGTGGCAAAGGTGGTGAACTTTGGTAAGGGGGATGCGGTAGAGAGAGACAGCGCTGGGCCTGGATCTATGGTGCTGGCTCCATCACTCCCTGGAGGAGTGACCATGGGCAAGTCACTTCCTTCTAAGCCTCAGTTCCCTTTTCTATATAATGGGGGCCCTAATGTCCACATGTCAGGCCCACAACCAGCTGATCGCCTGGCCCTGCCTTTCTTGTTTGGAAGTGCTTGTCTGGTCTCTTCCTCTGTACCCCATGCTTGGGCTGGGCTCTCACACTGGTTCCCTCCCCAGTCTCCCAGCTGCCATGCTCTCACCTGTCCAATCCACTGGGAGCTTTCTGGGACACATTTCTGACCGTGGCACTCCCTTGCTCAACTTCTGGGGCTCCTCATCAACTCTGAGATAAAACACAGGTCCTTAGTGCTCTGGGCCTTGGAAAGCTGGCCAAACCTGCCTATGTGTCTCCTCACTCATGCAGCAGGAGGCTTGTGCTTCAGCCACAGAGCACACGTGTCCTTCTCTGAGGAGGCCACACTGTTGTCATGCCTCTGGGCTACAGCACATGCTGTTCCCGTGCCCAAGATGCTTGTCCTTGCTGTGTCTGATGAAACACCAACCACCCAGGTTAACAGCTATGGAGGCGAGATCTGAGGGGAGGGACCACGGAGTCTGGAAGGATGGGGAAAAAGGAAAGGCAGTGCATTTTGCCAGCACCTTTGGCCACAAGCAGGGTTCTCATATAATCTGGCAGCCAGACCCCAGGCCTCAGGGGTGGGCACTAGGTCACCAGGAGGAGGCGAGGTGACTGGGCAGGACCCGCAGTAGTTTCCCAAGCTGCCAGAAATCTGGAATGGGCAGTTCTGTCCTGCCTTGTCTGCGATCGGGAAGATATTCAGCCGAAAACAAACACTCTCATTCCTGATTAAGGGCGACGTCAAGGACCCTCTAACCCAAAGACAGGGCCTCGCCCAGAGGGTTGAGCCTGGCCACATCCCTTCTCCAGGAGGCCCACGTGGACCATGCTGTGTGATGCCCCATCGCCCACTGCTCTCCTCTGTGCTACTGCGCCTGTTGCCTCCTGCTCAAGGGAGACAGGACCCCACAGAGATTTCTCTGCACACTAAGGACCTTCCCTTCAGGTTCTATTCCGGGACTGTTTTCAAGGTACTGGAGACATCTGAAGAGAGAAACACTCTGGAAGCAAATGGCTCCCTGGGGTGGGAGTAGCCTCTTCCTGGAGCTTCATTTGATGACATCCCTCAGTTGCCAACAGCCAGGAAGGGCTTTTTCCAGAAGTGGGGGCTCCTGAGAGCTCCGATGAGCAGATCTGGGAGGGGTCTGATCCAGGACGGCCTCTTCCTGCCTCCCTGTCCATCCTCTGCCTACATACCTCCTGGGATGGGATGCTCACTTCCTGGTCAGGAAGCCCAACTCATCTGGAACCGGCTTCCCCACAATTCCCCCCTTCCCTGCCTCCATGCGTCTTGGGCTTCCTCACCCTGGAAACAGCTCTGCAGAGGCTTGAGGTTGGCAGCCAGCTCCCTGCCGCTGCCCTGCCCTTGGGCGAGCGGTTTCCTCTCTTTTCCCTCTTCCTGGAGATCCTGATGCTTTTCCACCCTGGCCTGAGCGACTTCATGCCTTGGTACCCAGGCTGAGCTGAACTAGGAAGCCGGGAGAGTTGGGAGCGGTGAAGCACCGCTTAAGGGGGGCAGTTTGGAGCCCTACAGCCACGGGTGCTAATTTCCTGGCTGTGTGTCTTAAACTCCCTGAGCCTCCACTTAACTCATCCGTCCCATGGGAACAATGGAGCACCTCGCTCACAGGGTCTTTGTGAGGATTAAAGAAGACACGCTGTGGGAGACCTTTCGGTGCCTCCCCCTACTCTGGGCCTCTCGGCCAGCCCACCTCAACCTCCCCCTCAGCCCAGCCCCCCACCGGCACTCAGCCCAGAGGGACGACCACTTCCTCCGAACATGCTCTGCTCTTTCCAGCCCCCATGCTGTTTCCTCTGCCTGGTGCACTCCTCCCCCTTCTCGGCCCGCCAACCCCCACTCGTACTTAAAGGAGGGCACCAGTTCCAGAGCCTTCCTTTCCTCTCTCTCAGGCAAAGCAAGTCTCCCTCTGTCCTGCTCACCCACAGTCCCCACACTGGAGAGGTTTCCAGGCAGGATAACTGGGATCTGGGACTTGAAGATCGTCCTATGTCCAGATCACATGACTCTGCATGAGAAGCTTCTGCCCCCTGAACCTCGTTTGGCCTCATCTGAGAAATGGGTTTGAGAACCAAGTTCTCGTTCTGTGCTCTTGCACGTCCTGTGAGCCACAGAGGTGACCCTGGTGTGCAGGTGCAGCTGTGCAAAAGTGAATTTCCTGGAAAAGAAAAGCAATTTGGGCCTAACCCTCAGGGCCTGAGCAGTGGGGTTACGTAAGTTCCAAAACTCATTTTTTTCCTGTAATTATGACAAACTCTTGGAGCTCCGAGTGAATGGGCCCTGGCCTCAGTTCTCACTGCCGCGCTTGTTGGGACATACCCCAGAATTAATTTAATTACTACCCTGGGCCTCCTTCCAGGTGGGCCCTGCCAGGGCATCTCCCTCTGGATTTCATTAAGTCTCTTGTCAACATCGCCCGCTCAGTGCCGCTGGCTTCCCTTGGAGTCAGCCCACGGAGCCCCAGCAGAGACGGGTGCCTGCCCCAGCCCCACGTCATGAATTTTGTTTACCCTCTTCTTCACACAGATTCCTCCCTTCATAGCCCTGGAGCCAGGAGGCTCTCTGGCAGGGAAGTGGGAGGCTGGGGTCTGGGTGGAGGCGTGGAGGCAGTTCCCCTGGCAGTGCAGGCAGTGGCAGGACAGTGCCCGCTAGAAAGGAGCTAGGGTTTTAAGGACTAGAACGCAAATTCGGCTGGTGCCAGGAAGGGAGGGAGCTAAATGGTTCTGGAAGCTCTCTTCACTCTTCTGTGGCAGCAGGAATCCATGGAGGAACTTCTGAGCGCAGATGTAGGCTGAGCCCTGATCGTGCTCTCACACGACTCCTCGTCCCAGACACAGCCTGCTTATACCATAGCCTCAGACGTAGACTAAGCTCTGATCCTGGTCACGACCTGGGCCTTGACTCCAGTCACAGACTGAGCTCTGGTTCTGGCTCCAGAATGAGCCCTGATCCCAGTCACAGTCTAAGGCCTGAACTCGTTCCCAAACTAAGCCCTAGTTCTGTTCATAGACTCACCCCTCATCCCAGTCAGGAACTGAGCCCTGACCCTAAGCTGTAGCTTGGGCCCTGACCCTGAAAACAGACTGAGCCCTGATCTTAGTTCCAGGCTGAGCCCTGATCCTGCTCAAAACCTGGGCCCTGACTCTGGTCGGCGAGGGAACTGGGTCTCAGGTTGATGCCTCATCCTGGTCACAGACTGAGTCCTAGCTCCGGCCATAGGCTTAGGCCTGACCCTCGCCTTGGATACAGCCCTGACCCTAACCACAGACCCATCCGTAATCCTGGTTCTCAGAATGAACTAAGCTCTGGTCCTGACTGGATACTCAACCCTGATCTTGCTCTTTGTCTGAGCCCAAACATTAACCCTACTGAATCCTAACCCAAGTTATAGACTGAGTCCTCAGTCCTGTCCCTGATCCCCTGACCCCTAGATGACCTGTGACCCTAGCGCCTAACTGAGCCCTGATCCTGGTCATAGACTGAGCCCTGACTCTGTTTCCAGACTGCGCTCTAAGGCTGCTTCTGGACAGGGCGTGAACTCGATCCCTGGACGACTCCCAGTTCTGCTTTCAGACTGAGCCCTAGCTCCAGCCGCACGCTGAGCCCCAGCCCTGGATGCCGCCAGACCACACCAAGTTCTCAGATTCTACCTTCTCAAGACTCCGCCTTCCAAAGTGCAAACCGGCCCCAAGAAGGAGCCGAGGCAGACCTCAGTGCCCATCTCCCAGCCAAGAAAAGGGTGTCCCTGAAGAATGGACCATGAAAGCAGCTTTGAGAGGCAAGAGACAGAGGGAGGCAGAAACAACTACTTCCCGACAAGACACTGAGCTGGGCAGGTGGCTCTCCTGGAGGAGGAGGAAGGGGGGAAAGGGAAAATAAGGTGTTGGGGGCAGGGGATCAGACTGCTCCAGGCCTCCACTCTAATAAGGACAGGGGCCCGGAGTCTTTGAATGTATCCAGTTGAGACTCTTCCCCTCACCCATCCACCCATTCCCTCGACAAACACTTACGGGGCACCCAGTGAGTCTGGGGTTCATCTGTTCCACCATGCGCTCAGGAAGCACACGTTATGTGCAGTAGAGCCCACGTTCTGCTTGGTGGGCGTCTCCAGGGTTGTAAATCACCCTCTGCCCTCCCGCTTACACCAGCGTTCCTTTGGTGGGTGGGTCCCTGCGGCTTTGGGAAGTGAGTCTGAGAGTCAGGGAGAGGTGGCAAGTCACCTTCCCTCCCCGGGTCCCCTGCCACTAGACGAGCAGTTGTGCGGGGTGAAAAAGATGACAGGAACACGCATAAAGCAGTTTTACACAAGCAAAATCAGAGCTTAATTAATGCCGCCCCTTGCTGGACTGCGGGGGTTCCTGGGAGGATGCAGTCACTAGCGTTACCCATGAAACGGTGAAATAATGGCGACAGAGGTGGCCCAGTGCACGGCTGCAAGGCTGAGCCTCAGGCTCCCCACCTGCAAACGTTAGGGTTAGACTTGACAGTCCCTCCATTCTGACCACCTCTGGACGCTGGATTTCAGGGTGAAAGGCGACGGCAACCTTCAGGCCCCAGACACCCGACGTGCGGGTGCGGTTTCAGCGCTCTAGACGTTAATCTGCTGCCTGGCAGAGGCCAGGCCACTATACACCCTGCCCGGCGAACTCTCCCCACGCCAGGGGCGCACGGACAGCGTCGGCACGGCACAGCTGACCGGCCGGGAAGTCACCAAGGTCACGCCGGCCTTGACCCACGTTCAGCAGATTTGGGGATGGCCCTGGGAAGTCACTGCTCCCACCCGGCTCCGGGCCGCAGTTTCTCCGTGCTCCCTGGGGCCGTGGAAGGAGCACAGCCCTCAAAGGGCTGACGGCCCCGGGGTGAGTCCTGGACGCTGCAGACCAGCTGGGTGACCCCCGCTGCCTTAGCCTCTCTTAGCCTCAGTCCTCTCACAGGGAAGCGGGTGGATGAGGTGTCACTTCCGGACCGTGATTGACAAGTGGCGGCTCTCCACTTGTCTCCCACCCGAGCTGGGGGTCTCAGGCAGTGCGGAGTACCCAGCAGGCGCACGATGAATGCAGGCAGGGCTCACCACTACCGGGCTCAGATCTGTACACCGTGGCTCGTGGGGGTGTGCGTGGGCGGCTGCAGGCAGAGGGAGGAGGACCGGCTGACAGGCTCGGGACCTCGTGCTACCTTTTCCCCAATGCGCTGCTTTGTAAGCATGTGTTTGCGGAAAGAGGACTGAAGCTAAAAGTTATTATCACAAAAGTGGCCAAGACCACTGGGTTAGATGACTTTCCAGGGCTGAAATACCATGACTGACCAAGGACCCACTGCATGCAGGCTTGGGGGGCGAGGAGAGCCTCTCCTGGACTTGACTGCTCCCAGGGTGCTTTGGGGCCACGGCAGCCAAGCGTCTCCCCCCACAGGGCCCACCTGGGACGGGACAGCAGCGACGGCCGCCCCCTAAAATGCCTCCTCTGCCTCGGCCCCTGCTCCACGCCCCCCCTCGGCGGGCAGAGGGGAGGATTGCCAGCCAGAAGGACCTGCTCCTGCCCCCCGCATCTCACAGAAGGGGAAGCAGACACAGCGGGGCTGGGGGGGGCGGGAGGCGAGGGCGTGATGGGACTCGATGGCGGAAAATCAGAACCTGGACCCAGCGGCAGGGCTGGCAGCTCCAGAACCCTGCGCTGGCCCCTGACCCGCCCGACCCCTCATAGCTGCGCGGCCCCTGGACGGTCACCTCTGTCCCTGTACGCCAAGCTCACATGTCACTCACAGGCATCAGGCTCAGGAGCTTGTTTGTTCTGAGTTTGTTTTTTTTTCATTGCAGATGTTTGGTTCTTAATTTTGGCCAACTCCAACTTGCCGTGGTTAAGCCCAAGCGGGAAGAGGTCTGTGGCCGGTGTTTGATCCAGGAAATGGGGGGGGGGGAGCCATGAATGAGGAGGAAGGAGACCAGGGTGGTGGGAGTCAGGGGAACTCATGTTTATTGAGCACTTACTGTGTGCCAGGCACTTGGCACTGTGCCCTCAGGTGGGTATGACTGTTCTCACCGTTGGATGAGAAAAATGAGGAGAGGTGCCTCGTTAGCTGTAGAGCCAAGACTGGCATCGAGGTGTGTGTGACTCCCTGTCCGGTGCTTTTTGCAGGGCCTGTGAGTCCCTCTGGGCCTGGAGCCACTTCCTTCAGCCTAACGTGGTGGGCGGGGTGTGGAAACAGACACCCAATTCAGTCTAAGGAGAGAAACAAACACTCCATCCATTTTAGGGTGGTGGACCCTGTAGAACAAGGCAGCTTAAACTTAGTATATCTGCAGTGGCTCAGGGTGCAGGGTGTGGACCTGAGGACACAGGTATCCCTATGGTTGGACAACTATTTATAAGGCACCTACTATGTGCCTGGCCTCCTGCCAGGTGCTGGACGGATGAATGGTGAGCTGCAGCCTTTGAGGGTAGTTGGGTGCTTTGGAAATAGACCGTGAGGTGGGAGGCTAGGACACTCTATGGGGTCCAGAATTCAGAGGGGGTTGGAACCTCTGACCCCACCTCACAGGGCTGCAGATGTCAGCGAACCAGAGCCCCGGAATTACCCCTTTGGTCCCTTCTCCCATGATGCTACCCACGAGGACACCGTACAGTCGCCTGCTATGTCACATTGCTCAGCACTGCCTGTCTCTCTCTCCTTAGGCACTGACACTTGGCAAAACGTCTCAGTGATCTATTGAAGAATCACAACCACCCCAAAACCTAGTGGCTTAAAAGAGCAACCACTTTTTTAGCTCTGCTCTCGGATCTGGGTTCAACGGGGCACTTCCGCTGCTCTCATCTGTCTCTCTCAGGCAGCGTGGTGGAAGATGGGGTCCCTTAGGTTGGGGGTGGTGGCTATTGGTCAAGCCACACGTCTCCAGGAGGCCAACCTGGACTGCTCGTTGGATGCAGCCTTCCCAGAGCAAGCTTCAGTGTGGAAGCATCTTCTACACTTCTGAGGCCCCACTGGCCAAAGCAACTCACACTTGTTATCTCTGGTCCTTTTGGCGATGGCCATCCTAACAGGTGTGAGGTGATATCTCATTGTGGTTTTGATTTGTGCCTCCCTGATGACCAGTGATGCTGAGCGTCTTGTCTTGCACCCACTGGCCGTCTGTGTGTCTTCTTTGGAAAAACGCCTGTTCAGATCTCATCTTACCGTAACGATCTCTCGCAAGGCCCTACCTCCAGACACAGTCAACAGCCTGCGGTACTGGGCTTTAGGACTATAGCGTATGAATTTGGGGGCACACAAGGCCCCTTTTAAGCTTACAGTCTGATGAGCTTTAACACACGTATACACCCACGTAGTAAATGCCACAAAGATACAAAACACCCAAAGACGTCACCCTCAGGTTCCTTTG
This sequence comes from Kogia breviceps, assembly GCF_026419965.1. NCBI lineage: Eukaryota > Metazoa > Chordata > Mammalia > Artiodactyla > Physeteridae > Kogia > Kogia breviceps. The sequence continues at coordinate 3,545,949 of NC_081319.1, read as the reverse complement.
CACACAGCTCCCTCCCACCTCTCACCCCTTGGACCACTATCCATTCCATTTGCCTTTTCTAGAGTTTAAGATAAATGGGATCATGGGTGTGTACTATTTGGGGCCCGGCTTCTCCCCCTCAGCAGAATGATTTGGGGGTTCACCCGTGTCATGCACATCAGTGATCTGTTCCTTACTGCTCGGTAGTGATGCTTTGGGTAGGTGGGCCACTGTGGGACCACTCACCAGCGGAGGGGTATCTGGATGGTTTCCAGACTGGGCTTATTAGGAAGAAAGCATCTGTGGAGACTTCCCTGGTGGTCCAGTGGGTAAGACTCCACGCTCCCAATGCAAGGGGCCCGGGTTCGATCCCTGGTCGGGGAACTAGATCCCGCATGCATGCCGCAACTAACATCCCACGTGCCGCTACTAACATCCCACGTGCCGCAACTAACATCCCACGTGCTGCAACTAAGACCTGGCACAGCCAGAATAAATAAATTAAAAATAAAAAAAGAAAAGAATACAGCCTCTATAAACGTTTGGGTCTAGGTCTCGTGTGGCCATATATGTTCATTTCTCCTGGGGATCCTCACCTACGACAGGCTGAACTGCTAGACTGAACGGAAGCCAACGTCTAACTTTATACTGTTCTCCGGATGACTGTGTCATTTCACGCTCCCACCAGCAGCGTCTGGGAATTCCATCGCTCTGCCTCCTGGCCCGCACTTGACGTGGTCAGTCTTTTCACCTTAGTTCCAAAAGTACGGGTACCTCGTTGGGGCTTAATTTGCATTTCCCGGATGACTAGTGATGTTCAGCATCTTTCCATGTGCTTATTGGCCATCATATCTCTTTTGTTTTGTGCATTTTTTTTAACTGGGTTGACTTTTAAAAATTGTGGTAAGAGATATGTAACATAAAATTTACACGTGTAACCATTTGTAGGTGTGCAATTCAGTGGCCTTAAGTACATTCACATCGTGTGCAGCCATCACCACCAGCATCTCCAGAACCTTCTCATCTTCCCAAACTGAAACTCTGTCCCCGTTAAACACTAAGTCTCCCTCCCCTTCCCCCGTGCCCAGGGGGATGCTGCTTTCTGTCTCTATGAATCTCACTGCTCTAGGGACCTCCTCCTATAAGTGGAATCCTACAGTATTTGTCCTCTGATGACCAGCTTAGTTCACTGAGCAGAATGTCCTCCAGCTTCATCCGTGTTGTAACAGGTGTCAGAACTTGCTTCCTTTTCAGGGCTGAATTCTATCCCTTTGGATGTACGACCACATTTTGTTTACCCAGCCACCTGTCAGTGGACACGTTTCAGCTGTTGCCAATAATGCTGTGATGAACGTGAATGTATAAATATGTCTTAGAGTTTCTGCTAATTGGGTAGTCATTTCATTATCGAGTTATAGAAACCGTAGTCTCTAATTAACATCCTAGTTAACACCTATCACCTTAGTTATCTATTAACTGCTTAGTGTTTCAGCCAACACCTTAGTTACCAGCTAATATTGAGTTATTAGCCAACCCTACCTTTTAGCCAAGATCTGGAAGATGGGCTCACACCTTGATGGCAGTTAACTCCTGGCTTTTTAGCAAATGTTTGTATTGGCAACTAACATCTTTCTTTTCCTTTTTTAAAAATTGAAGCATAGTTGACATACAATATCAAATTAGTTTCAGGGGCACAACATAGTGATTCGACATTTATACCTTATAAATTGATCACCAGGATTAACATTTGTTTCCAGCGAAAGCCCTGACTTTTCAAGTGCCTGCTTTGGTTCTCAGCTGCCGTCCTCCTTTTCAGCTAACCCCGCAGCTGGGGTGAGACCCGGCTGAACTGGGAGAGGAGCACGAGGGGCTCGGTAAGAAAACACGAGGACTTTGAAGGCAAAGCCTCCGTGTTGGTGAGGGAGGTCCTCGGCGTGTTCTTTCTTCACGTGAACTACAAACCAGGGAGAGGATGAACCCTGTCTTGTCCTCTTGACGCTGTCTGCGGCTGTTGAGCCCCTCGAGGGGCCCAGCCCCTGTTCAGTACAGATTTAATGACCCAAGTAGAGGACCGTCCCTAGCTCTGCTGTGGAAGGACGGGTAGGAGGGCGCCCAGCACCTCGGGCCTCCATGTCTCCGTCCAGCAAATGGGTGGCCGCGGCCAGCCCCACAGCGAAACCCTAACTCAGGCTGAGCAGGGGAACACACGCGGGCCCAGCCTTGGAGCTCACGGGAGGGCTGGAGGGAAAGACAGAAGCGGCAGAGCTGCCGAAGGGGGTGAGGATCCCAGGGGCTCCGGCCAGCTGGGTCATCAGTCAGGGAGCCATAACACTGGCTTCCTTGGTGGCTCTGCAGGGGCCAGGGAACAAAGTCCCCCCAGGCCTGTCACAGCCCTGTCTCCCCCCTCCCTCTCCTCCACATCCCTGCACCCTGTCATGCTGTCATGCCCTAGCCCCCGCCGCTAACACTACTCTGCTGCACAGTTCTGTGCCTTTGCACTCAGTACCCAATGCCCGGAATGCTTTGTCCTTTTCTCCAAAAGACCTTCTGCAGCCTTAGCTCAAACGTCATTATCACCTCTGGGGACCCTTTCCCGGGGCCAAGCCTCTCTCGGGAATTTTTTTTTTTTTTGGTAAGGGCCTTGATGGGGATCTGAGGCTCTGTGGCTATAAATAGGATCTGACTCCGGACCGCTCTCCATCAAACTTTTAAAATGAATGAATAAGTGAGTGAATATGTGAATGAATGAATGAGTGGGTGGTGAGCGAGTAGGTGGGGGTGTAAGGCCGCAGGCTTCTCCAGGCACAGCAGACCTCGCTCTGTCCCAGAAGCACGTCTTGCTGACACGCCACGTGTTCCACGGAAACACCTGGAACCCGGTCGCCAGGACCAAAAGTGCAGCTGGCTCTTCTGATGCTTCTGTCCTGCCAGTCGCCGGGATCTGGGCTCTGCTCCCTGCTCTGGCCACCGTCCCAAGGCTACACCTTGCCGGGGTCAGATCCGGCTGCCCTGCCTTCGGTGAGCAGGGCACTGGGGGATCACGCCTCGGGCCCTGACATCCTCTGGCCACGGGCATCAGAACAACAGCATCCTCCACTGGGCCCAGTCTGCAGGGACCCCGAGGGCGGCTCTGAGGACCCAGCCCAGCCTTGCACGGCTCCCACCACAGCCGTGCATTCCAGAGTCTGCTGTGTGAGCCTGGGTGGCTCATGTGACCTCTCCAGACCTACATCTGCTTCACTCACACATCTGCATGACCTGCCCGCGCGTGCGGGGCTCCCTGACCTCCTCTCCTACCACTGCCGCACTGGCCTAGGGAAACATCCCACTGGTTCCCACTTTAGGGCCCTGACACTGGCTGTTCCCTGTGCCTGGAATGCTCTTCCCAGAGCTTGGTCCCTGCCCGTCTTTCTGTCTCAGTGCAAAGATCACCTCCTCAGAAGGGCCTTTCCTGATGGCTCCAGGAGGTGAGAGGTCAGCCCAGCACTGCTGTACCTTCACTCCCTGGGTGGTCTCGGGGCCTGGGAGGGGATCTCTCCTCTCTGTCGGGCCCAGAGCTTCACATCCTGAGCATGTGGAGAGCACAGGACGCTGGGCTGCAGGACCCTGGACCCTCTGTCTGCCGTGGGCTAATGGTTAAACCTCGTGATAAAACTGTCTGCCATGTATTGATGTCCCTAAAAGGATAGCACTGTAAGCCTGGTTTTACAGTTGAGGACACTGGACTCAGAGAGGGGTGTGGGATTGTCCAAGGCCGCCCGGCAGTGGAGAGAAGACTGCACATCCATGCTCTGCCTGCACCCCCGGCCACCCCTCCTTGCCAAGTCTCTGGCCCTCAGGCTTCCCAAAGACTTGAACTTTCCGCCCCAGACTCCATGAAGCAAGGCAACGGGCAGCAGAGGACAGAGCCTGTGCCCAGGAGGAGGTCATGTGACCGTGAATCAAGGACCTAGACCAAGGTCCCCTCAGATTGGCTGGACTCTGAATTTCTAGTCCATTCTGTGTCTGTTGTCCCCCTCCATCTGGGAGCGCCGGGGGCCTGGATACGGTGTGGACGGAGTGCAAGAGGAAGACCGTCTTGCCCTGTTTGTCCCAAACACTTCCCTCCTGGACATTCACAGTCCCAGCAAAGGCTAGGAGGTGGGGAGGAAAGCGTGTGAGTGGCGGGCATGGCTGCTTGGGCTCGTGGAAGCCCTGCGGGGCTTGAGGAGCAGGGATGAGAGAGAGGAAAGAGGGGGAATGGGATTCCAGGGGCCTCAAATGCCAAGAACAGGATGTGGGCATCGGGAACCATTGTGACTTCTTGGTAGCTGCTCCCTGGAGGAAGGAGACCTTGCGAAAAGAAAACGAAGGCCCCGGAACTCTCTCCCCTCAGCCACCAGTCAGCCGGAGGGGAAAGGGGGTTGACCCTCCTGTGCTGGCAGCCTCCAGGCATTGCAGACACAGTGGGTTCTTCCTCCGGGAAGAATTCAGTAACAGAACACCGAACACCAACACCCCCCCACCCCGCACAGCCCCTGCCTGAGGGGCTTTGTAAGGGGTGGGCAGAGAAATAAGCAAAGCCCGGGCAGCCACTGCTCTGGGAGGCTTGTAATTGCAAATATCCTCCGGTCTGTCCCAAAGCCTGAGGGCACGGGTCCTGGGGGCTGAAGCAGCCCTGGTCTGCTCCTCCCCACTGGCGTGGCACATGCCGGAGGGCCGGGCCTAGTCCTGCTGGATTCTTGGCTATCAGCACCAGAAGCTAACGCAGTTGCCCAAGGATGTAGGGAGAGGTCCTGACAACAGACGTGCTGCCTGAACCCCCAAGGCAGCCACTTCCCTCTCGCTCACTCACGCTAACACCTCATTTCACAGATAGGGAAACGGAGGCCCAGAGAGGGCACCTCGTGGGTCTGCACATCTGCACCCTGTTGATGTCCCCGTGGCTGACCTGGGGCTGCTTCAGCCCACGTTTTTGGGACGGAGGAGGAGGAACACCCAGCGGCAGTTAACACGCCAGCTAAGGGGTGATACTCTCAGCGCTCCCCATCGCGCCCCCGTAGGAGGTCAGGAAGACAGGTTACGGGGTTAAAACATGGCTCGGAAATCATCGCTCCACTCTATTGCTCTCAGAGTGGGGTCCTGGGACCACCACCTGCAGCGTCTGGGACTTGCTGGCAATGCTACTTCCTGGGCCCGCCTACCCCTCGGAGCCGGTGCCCTGGGGGCGGGGCCGCGACCAGGGTGTTAAGAAGCCCCCGGGGCCCCAGTGCTCCTTCCAGGCTGAACCCCTGCTCCAGTAGCGCCGGGGGAGATGGAGGCCAGGAGGCCTCCCCTTGCTCACAGCAGAGCCCAGGGTCCGCCCTGGGCATCCCCGGCTCCAGGCCTCCCTCCTCTGACTCCCCAAGTGTGGACTTCTCTCTCAAGACAGTGACCTCTTTGGCCTGGAGAGTAACTCCCTGGCATTAGGAGCGGAAAGCCCCCTGAGGGCAGAAGCCACATCTGACGGTCTCTCTCCTGCGGCCCCATCACAGGCGTTCGCTTATTAAAGGAACTCTTACTTAACAAGCTATTCTACGCGCTCGCGGCACTGACCACCGCGCTCTCCCCGGCGTTGGGCAAGCTGCTCCCCGGCTCCTCCTGGGCACCAGCTGGGCGGGGAGGACAGCGCGGTCAGCTGTGCCCCTCGCTGGACACCCGGACGCTCTAGCCCATGGAGTCACTCCCTCCTGGTACTTCTCCCTTTATCAGGATCTCTTCCTTGAGGACCTGAGGGAGTTCCGTAAACTCAGAGGTCTCCGAGCCATCACCTCTGCCCTCGGGCGACAGTCACACCCATTCTGCGGCCTCTCCTCTGCCCCAGCACGTCCGCCTGTCAAGCATGTCTCCGGTTTCAAAGGGCAGCTCTTCCACCCGAGACAGGACTCTGAACCTCAAAACTCCTGGAACCATCACTTGCTCTCCTGGGTGGACATCTGCCCAGCTCTCTCCAGGCTCCCTTTTTTGTGGCCTCAAGGTCTCCGATGCTCTCACTCCGTGGGTGGAGTGGCTTTCAAACGCAGCGCTGACTCTGGACCCCGGGTCAGGTGAGGGATTCAGAGGTGGCCGCAGTCTGGGGTGTGTGCCTACCCTCCTCGGGGCCCGAGCAGTACGTGAGCGCGTGATAATCCCGGAGCGCGGGGCTCGGCTGCCACTTGACCCTTACACACCTCATCTAACCTGTGCCAGAGAAAGGGATTAGGCCCTGTGGGAACCAGCACTGGGGGCGGCGCCAATCGGCTCTCTCCTCCCTGCTCACTGCCCTGGGTCTGGCCAATGGATCGTGTGCCAGCCTCCCCCAGGCTCTCCGCCTCCAGCCTGCCCTCAGCACAGCTGCCACCGCAGCGCATCTCGGCTAGGTCCCCTCTGGGGAACCTGCTCTCTCCGGAACACAGCCTGAGTCCTCAGCCCGGCATTCAAGGCCCTTGAGAGCCCAGCTCGGCCGGCCTCTTCTCCCAGCGGCCCTCCACGTGCCCAGGGACCCCGGGTGCAACACCCTGCCAGACACACAGGCTCATCACCTTCCAGGCCTTGCCTTGCTGCGTGCGCTGCCTGGGACACACCCTCCTCCCGCTCCCCTGGGCCACTCACTCAGTCAGTAACTCCTCCCTCCCCCGCGCCCCCAACACGCACACTGAGCCCGGCGCCTTCTGGGCCACAGGCTCTGGGCGCTCTGGGGCTGCAGAGCACAAACCTGGCTCCTGCTCTCAGGAGCCTCCAGTCCAGGGGGCGGGACAGACGCGGGCCTCCCAGGGAAGTGAGGCAGGGGTGGGCGTGCACTGGGGAAGGAGGGGAGGGAAGAGCATTGCAGGCAGAGGCAACAGCCCTTGCAAAGGCCGAGAGGCAGGAGGGAGCAGGACATGGCTCCTGTGCAGTTGCTCAGAAGAGCTCCGTGCTTGGGGTTTAAAGCCCCCAGTTGCTGCTTTGAAATTCCTAGCGATTTAATCTCTGAATTTGTGTTGCTGAAGTCCACTGTGCAGCTCGCACTGGGGACCTGCAGCCTCCTGCCACCTCCCAGGACATTAAAGGTCCCGCCCACGACCCATACCCTGCACCCCAGGCCCCCTGCACTGACCGCTGATGCCTTTTCCCCAGGGCCTGGGCACGGGCACAGAGAGGGTCAGGGTGACAAGCCCAGCGTCTCAGAGAAGGGCAAAGCTGCCAGCATCAGAAGACACCTGGAGGACCACTCGAGCAGGGAGGGGGTCAGGGCGCCGAGTGTAGAGAACACTGCCCGGCCGGGAGTGTACAAGAGCCTGAGGGTGGAGGTGGCAGCCTGGGAAGGGGAGATGCTTGGTCAACCACTCTTGGCATACGGTGTGCCAGTCGGGCAGCCCGCGCGAGGGGAACCTGGCACTTGGCGGGCGCATGAGCGCTGAGCTGCAGGGTGAGGCCCCAGGTGTGGGTGTGGGGCGCTCGGGAGTCTCTCTGTGCCCGAGAGAAAGCAAGATTGAGTAGCAAATAAAAAATACCATGCAGGGTTGAGAGAGAGATGGGTGAAGAGAGAGACAGAGACAGAGACAGAGACTGCGGAAGAATGGAAAAGTTTATATCTTAGTCCCTTTAGTGATACCTTATTCCCGCCTTCGAACAAGACTCTCCCAAATTATGCAGCCGGCCCTGGGGCAGGACACACTGGAGGAGCTCAGGGCGGGCGCGCTGGCTGGACACAGGGAGATGGTCAGGGAGCAGAGGGCTGCACACCAGGCCTGTGCTGGGGGGCTTAGGAAATCCTCTCCCCAGGCAGGAGTGGTCAGAGGAATTCAATCCTATTTCACAGGTGGGGCAAACGGGCCCGGGGAGAGAAGGGCCTCTTTCCCGTGGCGGGCTCTGGGGGCCCAGCCAAGCTGCAGACCAGATCGCGGGGCACGGCCCTTCCTGGGAGGCAGGCCGGCCTCCAACCCAGATGCTCTTTGGGTTCCAGTCATGGTTGGGGAGTAGCAGGCAGGGGGGGCGGGGGGTGGTGACACAGATAATTTGGGGTCAGGAGCCTGCCCCAAACACCCAAACAGTCATTCTGAGCTTTGCCCATCAGATAAAGGCTCGTCTTACATCACATCTCTGCCGCCCGGCCGCTGAGGCAGCCAGCGCTCAGCCAAAGGCAGGGGTGAGTTGCAAAACGAGAACGCAGCAGGGAGGACGCTTGCTGGGTGGGGTGAGGGGGGAGATATGTTTTCCTTCTGACCTTCCGACCCACCTCTGGCTTCCCAGGGCCGCGCTTTTCTGGCGAGAGAGACCAAGACCAGCGTCCCGCAGGCAGACGGTTAACGAACGAACGTACTCCCGCTAAGGTTGCAGGTCAAACACAGGACGCCCAGTTAAATTGGAATTTCAGATAAACAAGCAAATTTTTTTGGTATTAGTGTGTCCCAGATAGTGCATGGGACATATTTATGCTAAGAAAGTATTTGTTGTTTATCTGAAATTCCAATTTAGGTTAGTATTTTTTTTAACATCTTTACTGGAGTATAATTGCTTTACAATGGTGTGTTAGTTTCTGCTGTATAACAAAGTGAATCAGCTATATGGATACATACACCCCAGTATCCCCGCCCTCTCGCGTCTCCCTCCCATCCTCCCTATCCCACTCCTCTAGGAGGTCACAGAGCACCGAGCTGATCTCCTTGTGCCCTGCGGCTGCTTCCCACGAGCTGTTTTACATTTGGTCGTGTCTATTTCAATGCCACTCTCACTTCGTCCCAGCTTCCCCTTCCCCTTCCCCCTGTCCTCAAGTCCATTCTCTGTGTCTACATCTTTATTCCTGTCCTGCCCCTAAGTTCATCAGATAGGTTAGTATCTTTTGCTTTTACTTCCTAAATCTGGCCACTGTACGCCCACTCAGCCTGCATGCTTCACCTGCAAACAGTAACCCTGAAACAATCTTATCAGCGTCCCCAGTTCAAAAGCAAAGCAGGCGCACACCGTCAGGAAGCTCCAGGTGAGAGTGACTTAGAAATCACATTTCCCCATCAGTGACCTGAGGCGCCGAGAGCAGGAGGCTTTGCCTGAGGTCACGTAGGCGGAGGGTGTCTGTCCTGGTTGCTTGGGTGGCGCTTGGCACTTTCGCACGTACCTCGGCCCACCAGCCAGGTGGGTTTGGAGTTGCTGCTTCCATTTGCAGAGAAGGAAACTGAGGCCCGGGGAGGGGGAGGGGCTTCCCGGGGCTCACGGGAGGTCTAACCCCCTTCTGACACAAGGCCTGATCAATTAACCCTGACCCTCACCCCGGGCTCCAGCCTCTGCTTTGGTGGCTAGGGATGTGGGGTTCAGGGACACAGACGTGGGTGTGAACCGCAGCACCTCCGCTCACTGGCTGAGTGACCCTGGCCACGGGCTTCCTTCCCTTAAGCCTCCCTTTTCTCTTCTGTACAATGGGGATAACGGCACGTGTACCTCCTAGAGCTGGTGAAGACGGAGTGAGGGAAACCTGTGAGGCCAATACCTGTGGACGGCGGGCAGTGGCTCCGTCCCTGGGTCTGGCTCCGGAGGCCTCCCCCGACTTCCAGGCTGTGAAGTTCCCTGGGGGCCTGCGGGGAGAGGCCAGCCCCTGCCCAAAGCAGGCACAAAGCGAGGGCCGAGAGAGCCGGGAGCCGCAGCGGCCACAGATCCCGCCTCGCCTCTCCTCCCCGCCCCGCCTCCTCTGTGCACTCCGCCCCTACAGTCACCCTGGCCACGCTGTCCCCTCCTCTGGTTACGCCTGTTGCCCACCTGAGCTGTCACCTCCTTCGGGCTGCAACCCACAGCCGCACTGCTTCTCTTAGATTGTTCACATCTAGCGAAACTGCAACAGCCAAGGCAGTCACTACCGTACACACGCCAGGCTGTTCCGACTCCAAGCAGCTCACGTGGACAGAGTCACTGAATTTTCACAAGGGCCCTAGAACGCAGATTCTATGTTCACCCCCGCATTACAGAGAGGGTCAGGCAGCTGGTCAGCGGCAGAGCAGAGACCTGAACCTGGGCAGTGCGGCCGTGGTCGGTGCACCAGTCGTGGCCCTGCTGCTTCCCTCTCACCACCACTGCCCCGCCCCCAGCACAGGCCCACACGTAGTAGGTGCCCAAGAGACACTCATCAAGTGTACGACCAGATGTGTCACGTCGGATCGCGCTTTGCCCTTCCTGGGTCTGTATCCCTGACAAAACGTTCGCCCCTCGAGGTTGGGGACTTGATCATTTGTCTCACGGCCAGCACAGAACCTGGTGCACGGCGGGTGCTCAATAAACGCTTGATGAATAAATGAAAGAATGAATGACCCAGAAGAGCCAGTTTGGGGCCTCCACAGACAAACAAGGAGGAAGGTGGCCGAAAATGCTCCCTGCGAATGAGGCCACGGCGAGCGAGGCCCAGAGCCCGAATTCATTCTGATGACCCTTCGTTACGCCCCCCGAACAGCTGGCAGCGCAGGCCGCAAGGGGTCTGTGCCCGACTGAAGAGGCTGCGCCGAGCGTGCGGAGAGGGCGTCCTGTCCAGCACACTTCACGTTCAGTCGCTTACTTGTAGCTTTTTAAAAACCAGCTTTATTGAGATATAATCATGTGCCATAAAATGCGTCCATTTCAAATGCGCAGTTCAGCGTTTTTCAGCATAATTAGAGCCGTGCAGCCAGCACTTCAATCTAATTGCAGAGCATTTCGTCAACCGAACAGAAACCCTACACTCCTGTGCAGTTGTTCCCCGTCTCTCCTCCCTCCCCCCAGCCCTAGGCAGTCACTCCTCTACTTTCCCTCTCTACAGACTTACCTATTCTGCATATTTCAGATGAATGGAGCCACAGGATGTGTGGCCTTTTGTGACGGGCTTCCTTCACTAAGCATGATGGTCAAGCCTCGTCCACACTGTGTGTGACCTGTGTCAGCACCACACTCCTATCAATGGCTGAAAAATATTCCATTACATGGATAAACGGCACTCTGTTTATCCATTCATCAGCTGGCGGACATTTGGTTTTTTACGCACTTTTTACTATCATGAGCAATGCTGCTATGAACACTCGCGTGCAATCTGTGTGGACATACGTTTTCATTTCTCTTGAGTATCCGCCTACGAGTAGAGAATTGCTAGGTCATATGGTAACTCTATGGTTAACATTTTGCTCCCTCTCAACCTGGGGGGGAAAAAGAAGAAGAATCTTCCTTGAACAATTTAAAAATGCACTCCAGCACCTAAGCAGTCCTGTAGCTTCTGCAAAGCTGAGCCAAGAGCCCAAAGAGAGGGTGTTTGAGGGGATCAGGCACCTCAGTGAGTCATGTCAATTCAGATCCCAGCTTTGTCAGCTGATGTGTGACTTTGCCCACGTGTGTCCCCCTCTCTGGACCTCAGAGTCCTCGGCTACAACTGGGAGATTTTCGTGTAGAGCTTGAAGGGACTTTTGTGAGGATGAAAGGAGATAATAGGTGAAGACCGCCTGGCCCGCTGCAGGGGCTCCATACAAGGTGGTGCGTGTCAGTTAAGGCAGAGAACACACGTTTGTTTGTGCCCCAAGCTGGACACGGTCATTTTATAGCTGGGAAGAGTGTAGAAGGCCTGGGAAGGACCGGGATTCTCCCAGAATCAGGGTACTCAGTGCAGGCACAGAGGGCCCTCCCTGTCCCTCAGACGCATTTTAGGCAAAGGAGGGGTCGGGTCAGAACACCCAAAGACATGCTGAAGGTTTTTACCTTGAGGCCCTCTCCTCCCGCCAACTAAAGTGATGAGACTGAGTGCCTCAGTCTTCTTATCTGTAAAATGGAACTTTCCCTCATCAGGGTGGCTGTGAGGATTAAACGAGAAAATAGAGGTAGAATTAAGCTCTACTACCTGGTGTGTATACAGAGCGTTTTGCAAACGGGAGCTGTTGCTCCCAGCTCTTAGGAGGGATGCGGGGGCAGCATGGGGGGAAAGTAAGACATAAGATGAGAACCGTGCTGCAGTGTCATTTACAAAAGCCGCAAACCCAGGTACAGCCGGCACGGTGGCTACGATGAGGAAGAAAGTCGGCACCACGCTGGCGGGGCTGTGGAGCGGCTGGAGTCTCATACACGCCGATGGGAGTGCCAAGTGGAAACCGTCGGCAGAACCTACCACAGCTGAGTGTCCACGCGCTTGGGACCGGCGGCTGCCCCCCAGCTATTCACCCGGCAGAGGCGTGTGCTGTGATCACTGAAGGTGGGCTTACAGAATGCACAGAGCTGTCTGTACGGGTCCACACTGGAAACACCCACAGGCCCTACGGCAGGAGACCGCGAGCAGGCTGCGCAGAGGACGCCAGACGGCGGCTGGGACGGCTCTGCGCCAACCAGGATGGATCTCACAGGTGTGCTGCTGGGCGAAGGAGGCTAAGGGGGAACTTGGCACGCGTCCCGTTGGTAGCAAGTTCAAGCACAGCCTCACGGACTCAGGCGGCAGAAGTCAGGAGAGCCGCCCCCATTGGGCTTCTGTCACACCCATTATATCCTGCTTCCTGACTGCAGAGACACAGGTGTGCTCAGGTTGTGAAAGTTCACACGGCTCTCTCAGGGTCATCTCTGCCCTTCTCTGCATGAATGTCTTAACTCTGAACAAGTGTGCTGCAAAATGGAAGTGCGTGCGTTTGGCAAGAAGGCACCCCAAGGGCAGGCACTCCGCTCTGCAGAAGGTCCCCCACGATGGGGAAGATGGCAATGCCCACGAGAGGGGACAGTGACACAAGCGTGGGGGCGCAGCCCGCGGCCCGGCTCGGGGTGGGGACGTCCACTCGGGCTCGGCACTGGGCTCTAGAGGGACCGACGATGACGTCTTAGAAGAAAGAAGAGACGACCCTTCTCTGTGCGGGCCACACTTTCTTACCCAGCGTCCGCTGGGGCGACTCCACACACCTGCAGCCGCCGGGCTCGCCCCGCAAGCGAGAGCCACCGTATCCACGGTGCTGACACTGACCGCGGCTCCTTGGCGCTGCTCGGCGCCCGTGCGCGGCTGGCCCGTGCGCACCCGATGCTCCCCTTGCTTCCGTGGGCGAAGGGCAGGTGGGTGACGTAGCACGGTGTTCAAGAGCTTTGCGCGTGGAGCCTGACAGCCTGTGTCCTAACTGCAACGGGCAGCGGCCTTGCTGGGCAAAGGTGGACGCGTCGCTCGAAAACGGCCTCTGATTCGTCATCTCGAAGTGCGGTCCTCGCCACCCAGGGCCGCCCCGAGGGCTGGCCAGGCGAGGCACGGGTGCTCAGCCCGCGACACCCCTCAACGGGGATGGCCCCGTCGTCGTTAGCGGGACGGGGACGGTTATTACTCCTGCTGTACAGATGGAGACCCTGAGGAGACGGAGTGTCTGAGGAGGCACTGAGGCTCGTGGAGGGCACATCTGCCACGGCCACGCTGAAGCGGTCGAGCAGGCCCGTCTGCATGAATCCGAATGCCTCGGCCAGGCCTCCTCTGGGGACCCCGCGGAGGACCCTACCCGCCAGCCGCCCCCACAAGTGGCAGGGCGAAGTGTGGGGCCTGGTCTCAGCTGCTCCCTTGCCTCCGTCCGAGGCCCCAGGCAACCGACCTCTTCCCGCCATGTCCTCGAAGCCCCTTCCTCTGACTCCGGGTGGGGGTCTGCACGCCTCCGGTTCGGTCCTGGGGGCGGGTAGGCTCTGCCCTGCACACCCTCATTCATCAAGTGACCCAGACCCTGCCCCAGGCTTGCCCGAGACTCTTTCGGGGCCTCCCGGGGTCTCTCGGGGTCTCAGTTTCCCTCCGTCAAATGAGGTTGAGGTGTGGCCTCTCAAAGTCCCTCCGGCTTCCTCTTATGTCCTAAGAATCTCCTCAGGAGCTTAATTCAGAATTCAGCCAGCAGCAAGACCCCCAACCGCCACCTGGCCGCCCTTCCGGGGACTGGACGGCGGTTTTTATTTTCAGAGAGGAGGACGCTCGCCGGAGCTGCCGGCGCCCCGAGCGGGGCTGCAAAGGGGAGTCAGGTGGGCCCTGCTTCCGACGCGGAGAAGCAGGGAGGCAAGTGAGCCCACCTCCCACAGACAGACAGACGGACCACACGCCCAGCTCGTCGCCCACACCCTCGTTGCCTGTCCTACTGCAGCGAACAGAAATCTCCTCCACGCCAGGGTGGTCTCGGGAGAAACCTATAAAGGGTGACACAGCCATTGCAGGGGAGGCGGCTTCCGGAGCTCGCTGAGCCAGCTCTTGGTTCCCGGGAGACGGGGCCAGAGTTATGCTAGTAGGAGGACATGCGGTTTCCCAACGAAAAGCCAGAGGAGCGCGGGCAGCTGGTGTGCGTGTGCGTGCGTGTGTGTGTGTTGGGGGGACACAGACAGGAAATTACTCCACGTGAGTGACAGTGATCCCTTCCTTCATTCTGCGACTTTCAGCTCAGAACCAGCAACGCTGCCCGACAGTTTCCAGGGGGTGTGAAGCCCGGACCGCCCCGGCTTCGGGGTCCTGGGGAGTCGCCTCACTTTCCTCCGTTGCCTCATCTGCAAGGTGCAGGTCACAACAGTGTCACCTCCTAGGGCCGCCGGGGGATCAAATGAGCGGAGGTGCACGGAAGGTGCTCCTGGCAAGGGCGGCCTAAGGGTTTGCTGTCATGACCATGATTATTTCAGGTCAAACAGCCTCCAGCCTTGAATGAGCACACAGCCCCCACTGACGTATGTTTATTTATGAAGTATAGACACGTGTTACTGAACTAGCACATTCCGTCCATTATAAAACACATACTCAGAATGGAATTTTTAAAAGATTCGTGAGTGGATACAAGCGTTACCATCTCTTCTTCTTTACTCTCCCTGCCCGGCCCGGAGCTCATCCTCCACCCGGAGAGACAGCTGAGGGGCTGGCCAGGGCTTGGTAGCCCAGACCCCGTCCCTTGGGCTCTGGGACCAGGCCTCTAGGACGGAAGGCATCCAACCTCCCGCAGGAGGAGCCCAGGCAGGCGTTTGTGTTTTCTTTAACCTGTAAGCCTTGTACCAGGCCCGGTTCCAAGCACTTCGCCTAGATTAATTCCTCAGTAAGGAGAGTCTCTATGTTAACTTTGTTTCAGCAGATGGGGAACTGAGGCACAGAGGGGTGAAGGAGCCTGCCCACGTTCCCACTGTGGCAGGAGCGAGCCACGCTTTGAGCCAAGACAGGCTCCGGAGCCCGGGCTCTCACCCACGCTCACCGTGGCCGGCCTCCCCTCCGGCTCTCCCCGCCGGCCTGCTGCCTCAGACGCCCGCACAGCAACAGATGCAGAGACTGAGGTGGAATGAGCTGCCCTGAGCCCAGCTGGGAAGCGGTCGGGGATTCAAACTCCGGTCCCTCAGACTTCCCAGCGGAGCTCTCCACCACCCACTGCTCTGCCTCAGGAGACCCTGTTTTGAGAAAAGCACAGGAAAGGGAGTCCCGAGGCCTTATTCTAGCACCGACTCTGCCAACGGCTCACTCAGGCAATTTCGGGCAAGTCCGTGCAGAGGGTCTAAGTTTCCTGCGCCCTCACGGCCACACCCTGCACAGGCTGAGCTGTGGACCCATTTTACAGAGCGGGAAGCAACTTGCCTGAGGTTATACGGTGAGCAACTGGCAGTCCCTGCCTTTGAACCCAGGCTCTCTAATACAGCGGGTTGGAGGAGAGGAAGAAGCCTCCACCGCAGAAGCTTTAAGAAATGGAACTGGGCTTCCCTGGTGGCGCAGTGGTTGAGAGTCCGCCTGCCGATGCAGGGGACAGGGGTTCGTGCCCCGGTCCGGGAAGATCCCACATGCCGCGGAGCGGCTGGGCCCGTGAGCCATGGCCGCTGAGCCTGCGCGTCCGGAGCCTGTGCTCCGCAACGGGAGAGGCCACAACAGTGAGAGGCCCGCGTACCAAAAAAAAAAAAAAGAAATGGAACTAAGAGACGAGCAGCGACAGTTAGGACCCAAGGCCGAGTGTGCCTGGCAAACAGTAGGTGCTCAGTAAAGGTCGAAGGAAGGAAAGAAGGAAGGAAGAGGCCCACAGTGGACTCCAGCCGGGCAGGCACCCGGCTTCTCACCAAGCAGCTGGCCCTGCCAGCTGAGGACACGAAGCTTCAAGGTTTGCGGGCCACCCCAGATGCACGGCTCACAGAGGGCGCCTATCAGGCTAACGGGGGCAACGTTTTCCAGCCTGCTGGCTGCCAGGCGGCTCCTCGGTGTGCCCAGCCCGGGCTCAGGAGCGGTCGCTGTCTCCCAAGGGCAAGGGCAGGGCAGGGCAGGGCCGGGCCCTGTGGAGCCTCCAGAATTCCACGCTCAGCCCCGGTAGAGGAGCCAAACCTCTGAGGTGGCCGGTGTGTCCTGGGCCACACCTCCCGCTGGGCCCGCTGGTACCCACCTACCCACCCGGGCTGCAGAAGCCACCGGCGGAACACGGATGCTTCCCCTCACACCGCGTGGAGAGCAGGGGGCACAGGCACCCCAGGCCCCATCCCACAGCATCCCTGACCTCCTCAGTTTGCACACCCCTGGGGCGGGAGGCTGGCCACCTCTCAGGACGGTCTCGGTGTTGCCCTGCAGGGCAGCGGAGCTAGCCTGAGGTGGCTGCCCCAGAGCACATGGAGCCTCCAGCGTCAAACAGACCTGGGCTCGAGGACTTAACGTCTCTCTTTCTCACTTTCCTGATTTTAAAATGGGGAGAGGGCTTCCCTGGTGGCGCAGTGGTTGCGAGTCCGCCTGCCGATGCAGGGGACGCGGGTTCGTGCCCCGGTCCGGGAGGATCCCACGTGCCGCGGAGCGGCTGGGCCCGTGAGCCGTGGCCGCTGAGCCTGCGCGTCCGGAGCCTGTGCTCCGCAATGGGAGAGGCCACAGCAGTGGGAGGCTCGCGTATCGAAAAAAATAAAAATAAAAAAAAATAAAATGGGGAGGAAAATAGCATCTATCTTGAAGGGTGGCTGTGGGAATTGTAAAGGCTAACATATGCGGAGCACTGAGGACGGTGCCAGGCAAGGAGCAATCGCTCTGTAAGTGCTACTTATCACTACTGCTACTACTGCGATTTCTACCCGTGTTATCATCGTTCTGCTTTAGCCACTTACCACCTGCTTCTCTCTGACCCTCAGGCCTCTCTTCTGAAAAACTGGGATAATTACTCTTCCTGCCTCATGGGGTTGCTACGAGGATTAGACGTGCTCACAGCTGCTCACGTAAAGGACCACAAAGTGCCGGGCATGTAATCCGCGCTCTGTGTCACGACCCTGGGGCCTAGGGTCAGAGGCGTTCAAGTCTCCATACTCACTGCTGTGTCACCCGGGGCAACTAACTTAACATCTCTGAATCCTGGTTCCTCATGGCTTGGGGTACAGCACACGGTCCATTACTGTAGCCCCTTTACTGCCTTCTCGGGTGTGTTCCCACACAGAGGCCCCTGCCTGCAGGGTGGCCCCAGAGGCCACTGAGACTGCAGGGGGGCCAGCTAAGCCGCTGGAGGCTCCACAGGTGACGGACACCCCTTGTTTCCCCCAGGAAAGCCCACAGCCATGGCAGCCTCTCAGGCTCAGAGAGGAAGCACGTCCAGTATCTAGCAGAGGGCATTTGAATCAAATCCCAGTGGGGCCGGAGGGCAGACGGGGCTCCGCGAGGCTCCTGTGAGGTCCGGGCGCCCAGCCTCCTGCCTGCATGTCACACCCCACCCTCACCTGGCTACCCGGCTCCCGCTCCCTCCCTCCCCTCCGCCAGGAAGGCGCGCCCCAGCCCCGCTCCGCCACGTCCCCACACTCCACTCCGCCCCCCCGGCCTGACACCAGCCACCGGTCAATGCCTTCGCGCACAGGATGGCGCCAAGGAGGCCCTCGTCCACGCCGAGACTCCCCGAGGCCACGCAGCTGGCTTCAGAGCCCGTGTCATCTGCCCCTAAGTCGTTTCTGCTCCGCTAGACTCTGACCTCACCTCGAGCTCTATCCAGGGCACACAGCAACCAGTGGGGCGGACGCCAGCTGCAAACAGCCAACCGGCCGTGTCGGGACAGCCCAACGGCACCCGGCGCGTGCGCGACACCCCGGGCTGGCCCTGTGGCCCTCTGTGGATGGTCCGGCCTCCTCTCCCAGGTCCTGTCTCCCTGAGGCCTGGGCCACGCTTAGTCCCTGCCTTAGCCCCACAGCCCCAGCACAGGGTCCCGCACGTGGTAGGTACTGGGTCCCACGCCGGGCGCAGGGGACGCGGCAGTTCCGCGTCCCGGTCCCTCAGGGGGCGGACCCCGTGGTAGGCGAGGTGGCCAGCAAAATGACCACACAGCTGCGTGAGGTGGCTGAGATGGTGGAGAGCCAGGGCGACGCCCACGGGGGCTGGAAGGCGGAGCGCGGGGCGTGGGGTTGGGGGGGCTTTGCTATTTAGACGAGTGGTCAGGGAAGGCCTTTCTGGGAAGGAGACAGTTACGCGGGTCCCGGAGGCAGAGCAGGAAGGAGCCAGGGAAGGACCAAAGGGAAGGGAGACGCAGGCAGATGGAACAGCCTGTGCGCACCCCCTGAGCTGAGGCTGAGCTCGGGGAGTCGGGTGGGTTGGAGGGGAGGAGAGCCCGGGGCAAAGATGCCACGAAGGGCCCTGGGCCAGGAGCCTAAGCTGTCTGTGAGGGTGACAAGGATCAACCGGAGGGTCAGGCAAGGGAAGCGACAGCACCTGATTTCTATTTGGAAAGAATCCATCTGGTTGCTGAGTGGAGAACAAGTTACAGAAGGGGCCCCAGGGACGAGGGAGGGAAAGATTTCGTCCAGTAGCTTGAAGTTTGTAAGGTTTAACTTCACAGCGGACTACAGCAGCACGTGCCCCTGCTCCTCTGAGACAACGGGACTTCTGGAAAACTGAACTTTTCGAATAACAAAGCAGAAGACAAATCGTGGACTCCCGCCAGTCAGCAACGACAATCTACAGAGCACACAAGCACACAAGCCACGCAGAGCTGCGACCACTGGCCAAAGTTCCAATAAGTTCGAAGAGCTATAAATGCAACTGAAATGGTGGTTCACGTTTCAAAATGAGATGCCATGTAAAAAATCTGGGTTTCTGGCTCCTTCGGAACACTTGAGAACGCTGACAGCTGCGGGTCTGCACTTGGTCAGGGCGCAGCGTCAAGGCCGCTTCTTTCAGCCGGCGCCTGTGACTCGCTTTGCTGCAGTCCCCACCTCTCCTTGCTGCTTCCCAGCCCAGTCGCGGCTTACTTTTATGGTCCACAAGGCATCTGAGCGTGTGATTCCTGTCTTTGTTCTCAGACATTTAAAGGTCTAATAATTCCAAGGTTTGGTGAGGATGTGGAGTAACTGGAATTTTCATCCTCAGCTGTGGCCGTGTAAATTGCAAAGAGTTGTGACTTTGGAAACTATTTGGTAATTTCTAGCGAAGCTGGAATTATTTTGTAAATTGAAGACATGCATTTAGCATAATCCAGCAATTCCTATCCTGGGTTTACACCCTAGAGGAGTTTGTACCCATGGTCACGAGAGGACATGCACGGGCACTAGGTGCCCTCACCTGGAAATAACCCAATGTCCATCAACAGGAGACAAACTGTACTACAGCTCCACACCAGATACTATACAGTCATGACAGTGAACGGGGTGCAGCTACCTACGACCTGAGTGAATGTCAAGGACACAATGTGAGCAGAAACAGCCAGTTTCAGAAGAATACAGACAGAACAATTCCATTCCATTTATATACCGCGCCCAAACAGAACAAGAAAAAGTTAAGCAATTGAAACCAAGCAGGATCCTATGGGGCCCTCCTGAACACAAAAGCCTTTCCGGGTCCTGCATTTCTTATTTGCAGGATAAAGGCTTCGCCTCCCAGAACTTCCAGAGTACCAGAGGGCAGATTCAAACAGTTACCAATCAGGGAAGTAAGGGAATGCAGAAACAAGGGAGGAGCAGCCAAGAAACAATAGTGTAGCTATTAAAGCACGATCCTGGTTCCTCCTCAAGGGATATACTTAACAATATCTTTGAATTCTTCTGCAGAAACTAAGGCCCCACCCAGGCGGAGGATGGTAACTTCGGGCTGAAGCCAAGATCCCTGGAGCCCCGCCCTGCTACCTCATCACCGACCAATCAGAAGAAAGTCACACACCCTGCAGCCCTCACCCCAAAGTTTGCCTATTAAAAACTTCGCCCTGAAAATCATCAGGGAGTTCGGGGTTTTTGAGCACGAGCCATCTGTTCTCGTTGCCTGGCCGTGCGAGAAACCTGTCTTTGCTCTAAACTCCGACGTTTCAGTTTGTTTGGCCTCACTGTACATCAGGCACACGAACTTGTGTTCAGTAACAGAATTGGGCAGACGTGGTATGCTTAAGAGGAAAAAAAAGGAATAATGAACACAAAATTTCAGCTCCTGCTTTTTCGGAGGCAGGGAGGAAAATGCGCAGGTTCTAAGAGAGTGATAATGCTGATTTCTTAAGCTGGGCGGCAGACAAGCACAGCCTGCTCTGCTATCATTAGTTGAAATTCTCGTTAGCAATACAAATTATTTCTGAATTTTTAAATTTTTTAAGATATGTTTTGTTGAAGACAAATATAATTAGGGGAGAATGAACTGTGGGCAACTGAGGTGCTCACTTCAACGCATTTTTTTTAAATAAATAAATTTATTTATTTATTTTTGGCTGTGGGCTTTCTCCAGTTGCGGCGAGCGGGGGCCACTCTTCATCGCGGTGCGCGGGCCTCCCACTATCGCGGCCTCTCCCGTTGCGGAGCACAGGCTCCAGACGCGCAGGCTCGGTAGTTGTGGCTCACGGGCTTAGCTGCTCCGCGGCATGTGGGATCCTCCCAGACCAGGGCTCGAACCCGTGTCCCCTGAATTGTCAGGCAGATTCCCAACCACTGCGCCACCAGCGAAGCCCTCAACGCATTTTTATATTTGTGTTTGCCTTTGTAATTATCCCTTGAGCAAGACCCGGAATGTTTTCAGCCCCCCGCCCGCCCCCGCCCCAGCACAAACTTCCCGTGTGCCCTTTGCAGTTCCTCCTCGTTCCTCAGAGGCAACTGGTGCCCTGCTTTCTTTCCACACAGGTTTGCTCTGCGTGTCCTAGAGTTCCGCAGAAATGGATGTGCCGAGCGCGCGCACGCGCGCGTCGTCTGCGTCTGGCTCTGCCTCTCAGCGTGCTTCTTTGGAGAGTCACCCACGTGGTCATCGACAGCTGACGCCTTTAATCGCTGAGCCCTGTCCATTGCATGGATGTTGCACAGCGGCGACCCATCCACTTGCCCGGGGACAGACACGTGGGTCGCGCCCGGGTTTGTCTAACATGAAGAAAGCCACTGCAGACATTCTCGTACAAGTCTCTGTATACCCATATGTTTTCATTTCTCTTGGGTAAATAGCTAGGGGCAGAATGCTTCAGTCATTCCCGGGATGTCTGCTTAGTTTAAGGTAACATAAAAGTCTCCTAGTTGCCTTGCTTTATAAGAAAGCTCCTGACTGTTCTCCAAATTATCTGTACATTTTCTATTTCCTCCATCAGAGGATGACAGTTCCAGTTGCTCCACACTCTCACGGCACTTGGTGTTGTCAGTTTCAAAAAATATATATATATATATTTTTTGTTTTTTTAGTCATTCTGGTGGGTGTATCATGGTAGCTGGTAATACTTTTAATTCTGTTATTTTGTATTTCCTTGGTGTTGACCACCACTTTATGTGCTTAATGGCCATTAACATGTCTTCTTTTGTAGTATCTGTTCAGGTCTTCTCCCATTTTTTGTTTGGATTGTTCATCTTGTTACTATTGGTTTGTAGTTATTTATATGTTCTCGGAATACGTCCTTTGTCAGACACACACACACAGAGTGAATATTTTTTTCCAGTATTTGTCTTGCCTGTTAGGTCTGTCAATGGTGTCTTTTCTTTTCTTTCTTTCTTTTTTTTTTTTTTGGTCAATGGTGTCTTTTAACGAGCAGAAAATTTGGATGAAGTCCAATTTTTCAGTTTTTTTCTTTTAAGGTCAGTGCTGTTTGCGTCCTGAACAAGAAACCTTTGCCTTCCTAATGTGGCGAAGATACTCAGCTCTGTGTCCTCTGGAATCTTCGTTCTGCTTTTTACATTTAGGACTATGATCCATCTCAAACTGCTTTTTCACAGGTAAAAAGCTACGTATTTTAATGCATACAACTCAGTGAGTTTGAGGATTGAGTATGTACCCATGAAACCATCACCACCATCAAGGCCATGTACATATCCATCACCTCCCAAAGTTTTCTCATGCCTCTTTTATTATTTATTTATTTTTTACTATTATTATTTCCAAATTGACTTTTGGGTACGAAGTGAGGTAGCAGCTGAGATTCCTCTTTTTCCACTCTGATACCCCATTTCCACATTTGTTAAAAGTGCTTTCCTTTCCCCATTGATTTGACTTAATAACTTGCCCTATTATTTAAAAATTATTAGTTATTCAACTGTTGTAATCCTTTTTTGTATGGGCATACTTAACATTAAAAAAATAACCTCCATCTCAGTGCCTCCTCTGCGGAGGCATTGTGCTCAGTGCTGTGGAGAATGTAGTGACCTGATAACCCTTCCCCACCCTTGATGAGCTGACAGTCCAGCAATGAGACCGAGGTTCCTGACTTGTGACGAGAGGGTTGTGGTTTCTCATATTCAGAAAGTTACAAGGTGGAGGAGGATTGATTAAAACTATTTGCCTAAACACAGGCTGGGGAGGCCTTCCCGGGGATAATGTTAACACGAATGAGATCTGAAGATCTTAATGGGCCACAAGCTCAACCCAAGTCAAGAATGTAAGGTAACTTAAGATCTCATTCAGTGCCTCCATAGTATATACACAGTTTCTACTGTGTTCAGAAGGAGAGCAAGGGGTCCTTCCCCTGTACATCTCATAACTTCTCCCCTGTTCAATCTTGTTTGGGGGTCTTTGGCTCATCTCTGGGACAGGGACAGAGCAGACAGGAAACATCAGGAGGGGGCTACAGAGCAGGGAGAGGGCTGGGAGTCCTGTCCTATGAAGGGCAGGAGAAAGGTGGGTCTGAGGCCCAAAGGGTAGAGCCGGGACACTTCTATCTCCCAGGTAGGCACGGGAGAAGGACCCCAGCCCTAGGACAGTAAGTTTTATCCTAGGTGGGGATTGTCCAACCTGTCGATAGGATTCCCAGGGGGAGGGGTTGGCCCTGAACCTCGACAGGGCCCCTCTCCCTGTGGTGCATCATTCAAAGGCTCCCAGGCTCCCATCCCTCCACGCCAAGCTCCGCTGACATGAAAGGACACCTTTGTCCTTGAGCTCTGTGGCCACGGGTCAAGGCCTGAGATGGGGACACAGCCCTTCCAGGCTATTTACTGGAAGGACACTTGGTTTCCCTTCAGGTCCTGGGGCGCTAAGCGGGAGGCCCAAGGAAGCTCTGTGGAATGTGCCACCAGCCCCCTGGCTCTGCCTGGAATTTCATGGGGACGTTTTGCAGTCACTAAACTTAGCACTGGGGGCCTGTGGCCTCTGGGTAGGCCCAGGCGTGCCAAAGGCTGAGAATGAATCACAGTGAGTTGGCAGGAAAAAATTTAATGGGCCAGGCTCTGGGGACACACCTCATTCTGGGGGGAGGAGAGGGTCCTGACAGGCAGTCCTTAGACCCCTGGGACCCCTGGGGTCTGTCCTGTCCTGTTGCCTTTGGTCCAGAGATTCAGTCCTTATCCCCCAGAAAAGAGTCCATGCGCTCTGGAGAGAGGGTCTGAACAGAGTCCTTTACTCCACAGAATCCACGTACATTTACTGAGGGCCCACTACGTGCCAGGCACCTTGCTACACCCTGAAGATACTGTGGGGATTTGACAGAAACTGTCTTGCCCTCTAGAGTTTAGATTCTCCTGAGGCAGGCAGACAGGTTCAGCCAAAGGGGGGCTGTGGGAAGCTGAGAGGAGGAGTCCCAACCGGGGAAATCAAGGGTGGTTTCCCGGAGAAGGTGGCATCAAAATGGAGACCTGGAGGGGGAGGGGGAGCTCGGCTGGGGAGAGGGAGCAGAGGGCCAGGCCAGGCCGTGGCGACAAGGGGACGTGGGGCTGGCCTCTGATGCCCACTTGCTTCCCATGACACCTTGATGCCACTCTGACTGTTGGCCTGCGTCGCAGGAGAAGGAGACCATCCTTTGGGGTTGGACGGGCTTGGTCTGGAATCCCGTCTCCTGTGCACTTCCGGGCTGTGCGACCCTGAGCAAGCCAGCTCACCTCTCTGAGCCTCAGTTTCCCTTTCTGTAAAACGGGGATCAAAGCAGGTCTTCTTCCCTAGGGTCGCGGGGAGCAGTACTGACGTGAACGTGACTGTGCAGGTCACAGGGCCTGGCGCTTAGCAGCTCCTTGGCGACGGCGGCTGTCTCCATGTGGCCTGTGGTCTCAGTGGCCAGTGAGGTTCCTGAGGGGCAGGGCAGACGTCCTGGCCTAGGGAGGCGGGGGTAGATGCCCGCCGGGCAGGAAGCTTTGTTTCCACACGGTGCCTGGCAATCGCTGAGGAGGCGCCCGGAGCGCAGGGGACGGTTGTCCAAATGCCTGGATCGGAGCCGCTGTCCGCCTAGCCAGCCCGCTCGGCACCCCGGAGGACAAAGAGGTCAGCCCCTCTTCTGTGGCCAGCAGCTGTCACTGACCGGACCCAGGAGCTGCCTTTGGCCTCCCTTAGACATGGATGTGGCCCTGGTGGCTGCCCGCCCTCCGACGGACAGGGACAGCCTTCTGCCACCCTTACGCTGGGGACCGGCATGCACCGCTGACCCACGTCCGCCAACCCATCCCACGGGCGCGTACGCGGGCCCGAGGCAGGTGTCTGGAGCCCCTCGGCTTTAGCTGCCTGCCTGCTCCAGCAGAAGCTCTGGGTGGGAGGTCGGGGGCTGGACCCCGGCCAGTGCCCAACCTCCTCCTGGGCGGCTGGCCTCAGGGAACTCTTACTTGTCCTGCCTTCCCTCGGGGCTGTTAAATTTTATCTCTGGGGTTGACTGAGCACCTCCCGTGCGAGCCAGAGTTCTCTCATAAATCTTCTTACCCCCACAGACTGAGAGGTCAGGGTTACCCCCTCCGCTTACAGAGGGGGGATCACATGCAGAGAAGTGACGCAGCCGCCCCGAGGTCACACAGCCAGGAAGGGGACTCAGCTCAGCAGCGTGTCCAGGTGGGAAACGGTCATCACCGGCCAGGAAGGGGCAGAGACCAGGCTTGAACCCGAGCATGCGAACTGAGTCCAAGGGCTTTACAGAGCCAGGCTGCCCTTGGGGTCTAGCGGGGGAAATGGGCCAGGCTGTGAACCCGGTTCCCATCCTGCCCTGCGGCCTGCAGCAGCAGCACGCACAGTGAACGCCTTACAAACAGGGTGGGCCGAATGGACGCCAGAGCGGGTGAGCGGAGATCCCCTGTCAGTGCCCTTGGCTGAGCGGCTGGAACAATTACTGATAGGTCAAGCTGCCCCGCAGGCTTTCTAACTGTCATGGCAAATGGCACCCATCCCACTGCTGGGCTGGCAGGGCTGTAGTGGCCTAGGGGTTGGCACTAACTGGACCAGTCGGAGCCTGTCCTCCCCGGCCACCCATGATTCGCCCGGGCATAAGCCATCAAAACTGGGCCAATGAGTCCCAACTCAGGAACGTTGTTTTGAATTTGGGACCCAGAAAGTTGAGTTCAGATGCTCTAAAATGTGAAACGCAGGGGCTGGGGCAATTACGTTTCCACCGATGCAGCTGTAGTGAAAGTGACGATTGTCTCCATTCGGACAGCTTTCACTTGCAGCGTCCAAACAAATCTGGCCTGATAAAGAAAGTTATCTTTTTCTCATGTGATAAGAAGTCTAGAGGGAGGTGACCAGAGGCATTGGTTCAGTCACTCGGTGGGATCAGAGCTGGAATTTTGTGATTTTCTTGCCTTTCCCTCCTGGCTGTAAGATGGTTGCTACAGCTCCAGGCATCATATCTGCACCCGAGGAAGAATGAAGGGGAGGAAGCCTAGGCCAGCTGTATTTTCTGCCTTTTATCAAAAACCCCAGAAACTTTTCCAGAACCCACCGCAGATGTCTGCTTATGTCTCACTGACCAAAACTTTGTCTCATGGCTGCAGCAAAGGAAGTTGGGAAAGAACATTTAGCTGAGCATATTGCTGAACCAAATCAGGGCTCTTCTAAGCGAGAAGGGACGCTGGGTGGACAGCTGCCCGCCTCTGCCCTGTGACAGTCTCAAGCAGAGACGAGTGATGCTCAGAGAGTCACAGTGGCAACTCGGTGCCCGATTCTAGGTTGTGGGTCAACCTCCCCCCAACCCCGTGGATTCTGCGATTGCCTTAAACTCTACTTTTTGGACTCAGCTGGTTCCGATGGGTCTTCAAATTAGCCCAGGAGCTACTCTAGAAGCCAGCTCCATGGCCCCCTTCTGAAGGCAGCACCGGCCTGGGAGCCTGTGCTCATCAGGGGCCATGATTTGGGTCATGTGATCACGTTACCATGCCAACAATGGTTGGGCTACTAATCTGGGCCCTGGGACCTGGCATAGCAACAGTCCCTCTGGGGGAGGGAAAAGAAATATGGTGTCTCGGCCCCCGGCTCCCGGAAGACAAAGGAAGGGGGCTCCAGGATGTGCCAGTGTGTCGGGTGGCAGAAAGCAGCCACTTCCCAGTTGGGAGGAGCAAGAACTGTGAGGCCCTGGAGGGGCATCGCGAGGAGAACCCAGGAGGGGGCCAGGCTCAGCTCCGGGGGCCTCAGTTTCCTCACCTGTCAAATGGGACCGCTAACAGTTCTCATCTCTGTTGACTGAAGATTAAATGAAGTCATGTAATAAAGTGCTTGGTACAGGATCTGGAACATGGTAAGGGCTCGATAAGTAGTAGTTTTAACATTACTGTTATAGTAGATACTCGGGAAATATTGCTGAAAGAGAAAAAAAATGATGCCCTAACATTAGCCTTGCTACAGCTTGGAGTCCAAAGACATGGAGTGCTGTGTGCTGGCCTGGGAGGGAAGCAGTCAGTAACCCCCAACCGTCACGGGCAGGCTCCGGTCAAGGGCAGCACGACGACTCCTCGTACTCGCTCCCTGTGAACAGCAGGTGACCTTCACCACCGTGATGTGCTCCCAGAGGAACCGCCGGGCTGTCTTGGGTTGTACAGCCCAAGAGAAGAACCCCTTGACATCTCCACTCAGTGAGTGACCGCCACTCAGAGAGACGGTCTCCCCACAGTGTTCTCGGTACAAGGCACCTCCATTCGGTACAAAGGTGGGGCGTGTTCAGCGGAGCCTGCTCTTCCCTCACTCCTTATCTATCACAGGCCCCATGATTTTACCCCTGAAGAGCTCTCAGCTCTGCACACCTGCCTCTGCTTCCATCCCCCTGACCCTGGTCAGGTCAGCTGCTGTAACAAACAGCCCAGATTTCATGGCTCAGTGCGCTCTGATGAAGGGGGCTCCGCTCCACACAGCCATTCAGCAACCCAGGCTCCTTCCAGCTCGTGGTTCTGTCATCCCCTGGGCCTTGGCGTCCTTCCCAGATCCTTGGCATGAGGTGTGAGGTGAAGAGAAACAACCGGAAGGACTGTGTGGGAGGGTTTTATGGCCGGGTGGGGAAGTGGCCTATATCACTTCCTACCACATTCTACTGGCTACAAGTAAATCACATGGTCCCTCTGGACTGCAGAGGATGCTGGGAAGTGTAGTCCAGCTGAGTGCCCAGGAGGAACAGGAAGTAAGGTGAACACAGAACCTTGACTCGACTCTCCAGAAACATGCTTATCCACACCCCCTCATCTCTTGCCTGGGCTCCCTGCATCCATGTCGGCCCCCTCCAGGCTCTTCACAGAGCGGTGGGAAGGATCTTTTCCAAGACCAGATCTGATCATATCATTTGTTGGCTTCAAACCCTCCAGTGATTTCCCATTGCTACCAGGATAAAGGCCAACACCCTTTCCTGCAAAATCGTGTCCGGACTGGACTGGCTATTGCTGTCTTCTCACATGGGGCTCCCCACACTCTGTTTCTCGTAAATAAAAATCTCTGATCTTTCACCTTGGGAAATTAAGTGATTTTCTAATTCAAGTTTTGCTAATTCAGTAGAAATAAATGGTCTTTATTTTTTCTAATTAAGCTGAGGATCTTTTTTTTTTTTTTTTTTAAATTTTAGAGTTATGCAAAAGAATAGAATACGTTTGGGATATTTTAGGAAATCAAATTCTGGGCTTGTTTCATCTTTCTCAGGTCAGGTAGTGTTGAACTAACTGTCTTTCTGAATCCTTCAGCGAACAGACAGAACAGACTATCACCAGGCCCTTGCTGCCCAAGGTCCCTTGGAATCTAACTGTAACCATCTTCACAGCTGCAGGGGCTGGTGGGCTGGTAAACTGGCTCCCTGGAAGGAAGAAAGCTCTGACCTGCAGTGTTTGCCCATTTCCGTGGTGCAAAGACGTCCACTGGTGGATTCCAAGCTACTGGGTGACATCACTGAATGCAGAGTTGGAAAGAGACATGCACATGGACTCTCACGAGCTAGTAAGATCAGGCTCTGCCACGGGTTCCGACTCGGAGACAATTCCCCCAACATGCTGTGCATGGTCTCACCTCCAGACCTTTCCTGATGCCATCCCCTCTGCCTGGCATATCCATTCATTCATTTATTCAACAGGTATCTACTGAGTGCTTTCTGTAAATCAGGCACCAGGCCTGCACCAAGAAATCTTCTCACTAAAGGCTGAGCTCAGGACTTTAGTAGGTGCTAGAGAAATTCTATTGTGCTGATGAGGTAACTGAGGCTGGATGACATGATGTATCAATCTGGATCACTGAGTTGGAGAGTAGAGAAGCAAGGATTCAAACTTTGCCGGCGTGAATCCAGCCCAGTGCTTAAGCATGCTAGTCTTCTGCTCCTTCTCTGCCTAACAAACTCCTGTTCACCCCTCAAAGCCCTGCTCAAGTGTTACCACCTTTCTGAAGCCCTCCCTAGCCCCTGATAGACTTCTTATGTCAAAGCAGATTTAGCCATGATGTGACAGAGAAATAAGTGGGGGTGGGAGGGAGATTTGCTAGGGACTGAGGAGAGAGGGGGTAGAGGGAAAGACCAGGAGATGATAGAGGGAGAAAGCAAGGAGGAAGCAAGGGAGAAAAGCAGCAAACGAGATGTCACATGGCTGCCGAAGCTGTTAAGTAGACCAGAAATGGAGTCATGGGTCTTCACCAGCCTTGTGAAACATGCTGCCCGGGAGTCGCAGACTCAAGTTGCTACAGGGGCCGTGCAGAGGACAGGAATAAGCAAGACTGACCAGATTTACAAGGCATAAGGAGTAGTGGAGACGGTGCACTGTCCAAAGGGGGCAGCCGTTGCTCACGTCCAGCTGCCTGTGGCTAGAAAAGTCCATTTCCACCCCTCCCCGCCCCACACACCCCAAGCTCAGCCGTCTCAAACGGTCTGTTTGTTGATTTCCTGAAATCAGGTTGCACGGGGAGTGCAGCCATCAGTCTGATGCGGCTGGAGGTGAGACAAGTGAGGGATCCAGGGCAGACATTTAAAGAGGCACCCACCACTCCCTCCCTGATTCTGCGGGGAGATTCAGAGAAATCCAGAGTGCTTTAGGGTGCAAGTCCAATCAGAGAACCAGAAGGCAACACCTTTCATCTACACACCACACACACACACACACACACACACACACACACACACGTACGTTACGGGAACCACTGACCAAAACCCACCCTCCCTGACCAGGCACGATAGTAGCCACTTGCATGAGTTATCTTACAACAGGAGGTCCTGGTAAGGAAAGCAGAACTAACAAGCTACCACCGACCAGAATAATTTGGGAAAGGCCAAAAGGAGAGAGGAGACCTAAGTCCATATGTCCTACCAACCAACCTCCCAGAGTCCTTTGCGCTGGAATCCATCTTGGCTGAGTGATGTGCGTGCCACCAGCAAGGACCCTGAGTCAGAATGATCGGCCAGAGACAACCTGGAAACTAACCGTCACCATAAAACCCGAGACCGCGAGCCACGTGGCGGGGCAGTCCTCCGGGGTTCCCTCACCCTGCTGCTCTCCGCCCGGGCGCCCCTGCCCCATAAAGTCTCTTGCTTTGCCAGCACGTGTGTCTCCTGGGACAATTCATTTCCGCGCGTTAGATAAGATCCCGCTCTAGGGCCCTGGAAAGGGTGCCCTTTCCTGCAACACACACACACACACACACACACAAACACATTTTTGACCTATGAGAAAACTGAGGCCCAGAGAGAGAAAGGCCTGTGTCTTTGCTGTTCCCCCTGTCTGGAATGTTCTTCCAGCCTCACTGCCTGGCTTGCTCCCTCTCACCACTCGGCATCGCCCCCTCCATGACTGCCCTGCCCACACGGTGCTCAGTACCTCGGGCAGCCAGGGAGAGTCAGGGCTGGAGGCTGCACTGGCTCTTTGCTTCCTGGCTGTGTGGCATTACGCAGGCTGCTTTCCACTTCTGCACCTTGGGTTTAAGACATTCCCCTTTTTTTTTTTGCTGTGTGGCTTGTGGGATCCTAGTTCCCCGACCAGGGATCGAACCTGTGCCCCCAGGAGTGGAAGCACAGAGTCCTAACCACTGGACCGCCAGGGAATTCCCACTCAGACCTTCTTTAAGGAAACGCATCAAGAGGAAATGAGATGCTCGCACAGCACGTAGCAGAGTGTCTGGCCCAGACTGGATGCTGGACACACGCTGGTTAAAATGAAACTCTGAGGAGTAGTGGGCATTAAGGTCAGCCAGGTGATTAGGCGGGACTGCAGTCGGCTTGGAGAGCCCGGCAGAGAGTGGGTGGGCAATGGGGAGTCACTGACAGTTGGTGAGCAGGGGAGCGACTGGCTGGCACGGGAGTGTCACGAAGCTTATTCTGGCACCGGCTGTGCTGTTTATCAGTGTTTGCGTGAGGACCTTGGCTCCAGTGGAGACGTGAGCTGCCCACGAAAGGGGCCCCGTTAAGCCCTGGAACAAAGGCTTTTCAGCAGCCTTTGTGGAGCCAGATTCCTGCTGTCCAAACCACCCAACTTCCTGCTCCCAACCTGCTGGCAGCGGCGGGAGGCGCCTTTATCCTCCGGTAATGAGCCAGGGAAGAGATGCTAATTCATCTGCGCTCCCTGGGCCACGCTCGCGCCCCATGTCCACCCAGAAACCTCTGCCAAAGGCCCCTGCACAGGCTAATGGGATTAGTTCGGAGTTTAGCTAGGCTAACAAGGCCCCGAAAGGGCCCATTTTCATGGTTAAAGGTGCCATTAACCCTTTGTTTGCACTCCAAGTGCCAACAAGCTTTAGAGAGTCAATCTGACATTAACCCCTCATCGGCGGGTAAGGTTTCACATCCACCTGTGGGCACCTGACAGCTATCGAAGGACAGAAATTAGCTGGATCTCCAAGTGTAAAATCCCAAAGTCTCAGTCTTACCTAACCCCTCTGTATGTTGTTAGCAAACTGCCACCTAGCGAAGATAAGGAACACTTTCAAGGTCACCTGGCTGATTTCGGGTCAGGGTTGAGACACAGCTGACTTACTCGATTGTCAACTTTTAAGGTACACTGTACAATAAAATTGATTTGCAATAAAACCTTTGTAGAATAGACAAACAAAGGGGCGCAAAGTCAACGAGGCTGGTTTTCAAAGCCTATCTTTGAGTCAGCAAGATTTAAAAAAAAAGGCTCTTTATACCATGATACCAAGTTCATAATTCAGAAAGATTATTCTTATTAATCTGGCTGCTTTTAAAGTTGAAGGCTTCCATCTTCTTGAAAGTTACTATTTTTAAGAGAATAATTGAGCTTGGTTCTTAACATTTATGGCAACGGTTTGGCAAAGGATCTACGGTTTCTGTAGTTGGGCTGAAACAGCTACTCCAGGTCACCAACTGGCTGATGACTTCGCAATTACCATCCAGCGTGTCTTCCCGCCAGCCCCGCGGGGCTCAAAACACACAAGTTCAAGGGAAGAAACGGGTCCAGGGCAAGCTCTGCTCATCTCCCCACTGGGCACATGTCTGTGCTTTGCACGCGTCTTTGTGGGGCAGGAGAGTGAATAAGACTCAGCCCCAATATCAAGAAACTCAGGACCATCTCCTTATGCAAACCAAAAGAAGCTCACATTCCAGGTCCCAGCAAGTCTACCTCTGGGCCTTCTGGTCTACCCCCCAGAAAATTTTCCATGGGTGCACAAGCAAGTTCAGGGTGGCATACTTGCAGTGACAAAGATCAAGAATAGCCTAAATGACCTTCAAATGGCTTAATAACAAAGGGTATGTCCAAACAATTCAGCGAGGCGGGAGCTAAAAGAATGGCATGCAGGACTTCCCTGGTGATGCAGTGATTAAGAATCCGCCTACCAATGCAGGGGACAAGGGTTCGAGCCCTGGTCCGGGAAGATCCCACATGCCGTGGAGCAACTAAGCCCGTGCGCCACAACTACTGAGCCTGCGCTCTAGTGCCCTCAAGCCACAGCTACTGAGCCTGCGAGCCACAACTACGGAAGCCCGTGTGCCTAGAGCCCATGCTCCGCAACAAGAGAGGCCACTGCGATGAGAAGCCCGTGCACCGCAACAAAGAGTAGCCCCCACTCGCCGCAACTAGAGAAAGCCTACCCGCAGCAATGAAGACCCAATGAAGCCAAAAATCAATAAACGAAATAAATAAACAAACGAAAAGAATGGAGTGCAGCCCTGCACGCCAATGCGGAAGGATCCAGAGGTATTGGCAGGCGAGACGAACAAGACATAGAACCATTAGGGGTATTCATGCCGGAGAAAAGAAACGGTCACTTACCTGAGTGTATGTGTGCAGAAAATATCTCTGGGAGGACAGGAACGAAACAAACGGGTGGTCTCCGGGGAGGGAGAGTCCACCTAGGGAGAGAAAGAGTCTGGCTTTTAGTTGTAAACATTTTTTTTTTTTTTTTTTTTTTTTACCGCTGGCAGTTTTGTTCACCGCATGCAGGCATTGTCTTTTCACTAAAAAAGAGTTACTTATCCAAGAGAATCAAAAATATATGTCAGTGCAAAAACTTGTGCACAAATGTTCACAGCAGCATTAGTCATTCTTTTGTCTAACATTAGACGAAATGTGGAAACACCGCAAATGCCCATCAACTGATGAATGGATAAAGAAAATGTGGTCTATCCCTGCAATGGAATATTTTTCAGCCATAGGCTCAACATGGGTGAACCTTGGAAACATTATGCTAAGTGAAGGAAGTCAGACATTAAATGCCATATATTGTATGAAATAACCAGAATAGACAAATCCATAGAAAGAGAAAGCAGATTAGTGGTTGCCTGGGGGAAGGGGGAATGGGGAGTGACTGCTAATAGATATTGGGTTTCTTTTTGGGGTGACGAAAAGTTCTAAAGTTATATAGTGGTAATTGTTGCATAACTGTGAATATGTTAAAAAAGGATTGTATACCTTTTAAAAATTTTATTTTATTTTTTTATTTTTAATTATTTATTTTGGGGTCCACAATGTGTGGCTTCCAGGATCTTAGCTCCCCGACTAGGGATTGAACCAGGACCCCTGCAGTGAAAGCACGGAGTCCTAACCACTGAACCCCCAGGGAATTCCTGAAGTGTATACTTTAAACGGGCAAATTTTATAATATATGAATTGTATCTCAATGTAACAGTTTTTTAAACGAGTAGTTACAGGCTTCCCTGGTGGTGCAGTGGTTGAGAATCTGCCTGCTGATGCAGGGGACAGAGGTTCGAGCCCTGGTCTGGGAGGATCCCACATGCCGCGGAGCAACTACGCCTGTGCGCCACAGCTACTGAGCCTGCGCTCTAGAGCCCGTGAGCCACAAGTACTGAGTCCGTGTGCCACAACTACTGAAGCCTGCACGCCTAGAGCCCGAGCTGTGCAACAAGAGAAGCCACTGCAATGAGAAGCCCGGGCACCGCAATGAAGAGTAGCCCCGTCTTGCCGCAACTAGAGAAAGCCACACACAGCAACAAAGACTGAATGCAGCCAAAAATAAATAATAAATAGATAAATAAATTTATTTAAAAACAAAGGTGTACATTTGCGGGGGAGGGAGTAGGAGAAGCATTTACAGCAAAACGCTGAGGTCTGAGTACCAGAGGAATCCGATGTTTAAGCCTTTACAAGCCGCTGGGGGCTGTGTGCTCTCCTCCAGGTGCTCCCGGCTCCCTGGGATGGGAGCCCCCTCCTTTGCAGCCCCCTCTCCCTGCTCCCTGTCTCTCAGAGCGGCTCGGCCCCAGCAGCCCTCCCAGCTCTTCCCTTCAGCTCTAGGATTGCTCCTCTCCCTCCATCTACCACTCGAGTTGTAGGATACGGTTGGTCAAGTGGATTTCTAAGGACACTTCCAGCTCTAAATGAGGACAAGGAAGCTGTTAGAAAGACTAAGTCAGAAGAACATGTATGTGGAGAAAAAAAAAAGATGAGAGAGAGAGAAATATCATATCTCTGGAAGCATGGACATTCCACAGTTAAATCATGCCCCTCTCTCCTAATCCTAAATTCTAGCCCAACCGTAGGCTGATGCTAGAAATTCTAGCACTAAAGCCTCAGCCCTCTCCCTCATATACTTTTTCTGAGGGGCAGGGCACTCATTTTTTTTTTCTCCCACAGGTACTTTTATCCTTAGGAAGGGTGTAACTCTAAACCACAGATGAAATAGCTTTTAACTTTGCTGTGTGGAGGATGGCTATCTGGACAACTGTGTTGAGAAGGATCCTGAGGTTGTGTTTAGACTCAGTGAGGAAAAATCCTGTCATTGATTAGCAATGTCTGCTGAGGGCAAGGGAAGGAGAAGCAGAGGCATGACCACCACTCATCTGCCCTCCCCAGCTCTGAGTCAGGAGATGGGGGCAGGGAAGTAAGTGAGAAAGTGGAGAAGGGATGACTTTTTCTCAACCTTCTCTCATGATATATACATTATTTTATCCTGCTATCTTATACTATTCTTTCTTTTTTTTAACCTCTTTGGGGAATTTAAAATAAAATTTACTTGTAGGTATTTTTGGAAAAAGTAATACATAAATATAAATAAGCTCAGGACTGCTCAAGGTGGACAGTCTAATAGGAGACCCTCACCACAAAAAGCTGACACCTCCCCTGCCCACAGAGGGCTATAACATCAGGGTAAGTATAACGGGAAGGGGACCAGTCCTCCTGAGAGTCTGCAACCTGGCTGCCATCCCCAGCAGATGGCCTCCCAGGTTAACGTGTCCTGTGGAGACCACAGCCAAAACCTACCGGGTATTCAGGAAGTTCTGGGGACACATAGCATGTGCGGGGCACACTCCCAGCTGTAACCACCCCAGGCCAGACCACCATGTGAGGGTCCAGGCTCCGGTAACTGAGGACAGGTTGGGAGTCAGGTGACCTGCGGTTGAGTCCCAGCTTTGCCATCCACTTGCTTCTTGACAAACAGGGAGACTGAAATACAGGAGGGAAGGGCCTATTGTCCTGGGTCGCACAGCAAGCTGGGTCCAAATCCCCCCAGTGCCCTCCTGTTAGGTCTTGACGGTCATATGGATCCTCAGAGACTCTGAGTGAATGGGAGTGAGGGCCTCTTAGGCTCAGGTGGAGACACGTATGAAGAACAGCACGTGTCCCTCTCACCACTCCTCCCTGGTGCACAGGGCAGGCATCAGTAATCAATCACGGCGGTGTTTGCCCCTGACTCAGACACAGGCTCTCATAGTCCTGCTCAGAACAAGCTCTTGGGGGCACCCACCAGACAATGGGCATTGAGACAAACCGGTTTGCTATTCCTGTCTGAGTGGAAGTTGTCCCACAGGAAGGAGGAAAAGAAAACACGTGCTGGGCACCTTCTAAGCATCAGCCATTCTACACCAAATAATGCCAATTTCCAAAAATTAATTCCAAGGCAGGCTTGTCAGTCTCATTTTACAGATGAAGAGACAGAAGCACAGGAGCAAAGAAACAACCCAAAGGTCCACCAAGAAGACTCTGGAAAAATAAACCATTGGCACCTCCACAAAAATGGAATACTCTGTAGCTATGAGAAAGATGAGGTTGATTCCGATACGTGTAGGGGAAGTATCTCCAAGACGCATTGTATCGGTGACCTAGTACAAGGACCAAGCTGCAAAACAGATCCTCCAAACCTCTGTGGCTAACAGCCACTACAAATTTAGCTAATGGTTCTGAGAACCTGAAGGTCAGCAATCAGGTGGGGCTGCTCTGGGCAGTTCTCTGGGCTTCTACACACAGCTGAGGCCAGGTGTGAGCTGGGTAGGCGGCTTTGCTGGTCATGGCTGGGCTCTCCACTCTCTGGGGCCTTGACTGGGGCAACTGAGCTGACACCCCTGCTCACGCGTCTCTCATCCTCCAGCAGGCTAGTCCAGGCTTATTCCCATGGGTCAGCGAGGCTCCAGAAGAGTTAGCAGAAGCATGCAAAGCTTCTTGAGGCCCAGCTCGGAGCTGGCACACCAGCCCTTCCAGCACCTTCTCCTGGCCAACACAAGGCATCTGGGCAAGCCCGGGTTCGAGGCAGGGGGAACTAGGCTCTGCCTGTTGATGGGAGGAGCTGCAAAGGCACGAGGGAGTGCGCGGAGACAGCGTTGTGTGAAGGCTTGTGGCCATTTCTGCAACCTACCACATCTACTCAGCCTCGTAAGCAAGCTGCGAAATCACGTGAAACATCGGTCACCTTCAGGGAGTAGAATCAATAGGGCTGGGCAACTCGGATCTGCTCTTGTATTTAGCATGTGTCCTCTCACGATGTTTAATTTTTGTTTCAAAAATGAAACATTCTGACTTAAAAGAAATAAAGAAGTTATCCTTCTTTTTCAGACTCACGAAGTGATACATGTGCAGAGAAGAGGGCGCTGGGGGTGTCATCTAACACTGTTTGCTGTAGTGAGGAGTCCAAAGCACCCTAAGTGAACACCCAGTGGGTCCTGCTTAAACAGCCATCCAGGGTTCCACATAATGGTTCTGTTCACCGCAAAACAAAGAATCAGACAGCCTGAAACGTTCTGCTAAATTGCAGGACGTACGCCGTGAAAACAGTGAGTATGTGCCCATTCGCGTGAAAGGCATAGAAACTCTCTCTGGAAGGTACACAGGACAGCAACTGCGGCTGCCCAGGGGTCAGCGATGGAGAGGGAGCAGCTGTCTCTTCACATCCTTTCATACCCTTATGATTTTTGTCACATGAACATGGCTCCTCTTCAAAAATAGAGAGCAGTTTAAAAATGATTCGTTTTTAAGGCAAATCTAGTGAACTATTACATTTACAATGGATAAACAGCAAGGTCCTACTGTATAGCATAGGGAACTATATGCAGTCTCTTGGGATAAACGATAATGGAAAATAATATTTTAAAAAGAATGTATATATGGGTAAAACTGAGTCACTGTGCTGTACAGCAGACACTGGCACAGCATTGTAAGTCAACTATATGTCAACTAAAAAAAAAAAAAAATATATATATATATATATATATATATAAAAGAGGACTCCAAAAAAACAACAAAAAAGTAAATTTAAGTTTTAGAAAGAAATAATTCTATTTAAAATGCCTGGGGGAAGGGAGGCAAAGGATGACATAGATTTTGTTCCAGCCACTGACTCACTCTTTGACCCAAGGGTAGGTCATTGGCTATCTCTGAGCATCAGTTTCCACCAGCAACAGAATGGGACAAACCTCCCTGGCTCATTCCCAGGTCACTGTGAGCAGGGCCACTGTGGCAGCCAACTCCGGGGGTGCCATTCACATCACGGTCCACGTGACTGGGACCCCTTGGGGTTGTGCAGTGCACAGCACAGGCAACTGGAGGAGGCAGCCTTGATGTGAGGCTCAAACGGGCTAAGGGTGGGGAGAGAGATCTAGCTCTCTCTAGGGTGAGAAGGGTGTGCACGCTTGAGTGTACAGAATGTGACAGTGCATTCCTCCAAGAGAGCGTGGACCTTCTGCTGCCATATGTCCCGTGGGCACTGGCTAGATAGATGGGACGATCACCCCGTCCCCCCCCAGGCTCAGGCTCCTGGTCTTCCAGGAACCATGCCGGAGACAAGCAGGGGCCACAATGCAGGCTGCTGAGGCCTCACACCCCACCTCTGGCGGCCCAGGAGAGCTGTCTCCTCAGGCCCTTCCCATGCTGGCTTGGAGCCTCTATCCCCAGGGTCGGGGTGCAAGAGAGGAATTTCTCACACACCAAGACGCCTCCCGCTGTGCAAACTGCAGAGATGGTAGCCCAGTCGGAGAGCACTGGGCTTCAATCCCAGCTCCAGCACCATCCTTGGGACCTCTGGGCCTCAGGTAAAGCCCACAGTAGTGGGTGGGGGGAGATATCTGAGTGCAGAAGACCCCAGCCAGCCAGTCCCGGGCCGGTGCCGAAGGGCCCCAGCTGACCCCCAGTCTGATCCTGAGCTCGCGTCCCAGCAGCCCGGCGCTGCGGGTCAGAGAGAAACCCCACGGCGGACACCAGGTGCACGGAGGCTGCACAGCATTGCAGGGCCTCACAGCCAGCTTCCGGGTGGGGAGGCGGGAGCCTCCCATCCACCTCCTCCCAGGTGGCCGACGGCGGCCTCAGCCTCTCAGTTGCTGTGTGACTTTGCGTGACACCCCCATCTGTCCCAACAGATTCTGATGATCCCGTTTTCTGACAAGCCCTGGGGGCTCTCTAGGCTAGGACTGGGGCTGAGGGTCTGTGTGGCATGGGAGAGAAGCAGGGGTTTTCAGGTGGGCTGGGGCCAGGACTGCGAGACTTGCGGACACATGGGCGAGGTGCCAAACCCTCGGACGTGTAGCAGACCTCCCTGGGGGCCTCCCAGTCAGGCCCCCACATCTCATGAAGGGTCGGGCCGGCAGATCCAGGGGAGACGGCAAGACGGCCAGGCGCCTGGTAGGGAAGGAAGACAGGTGTCTTCAGCGGGCCGACCAGCCTGCGTCCACAAGAGAAGGACATTTACAAGAAGAGGCTTTTGGGGGCTCCTTCCTCTGAGCCCAGAGGCAGGAAGCAGGTTCAGGACACCGCGCAAGGGGTGGGGGGGCCGGTCCTGAGCCCCACTTAGAGTCCTCTTGTCCGCTGCCCAGCTGTGAGCCCTTGGGCAAAGCAGCCACTTCCCTGGCCTAGCCTTGGGGCCAGAATGACCACCCCGCGGCCACAGACCACAACTGTCCTTCCCGATGTAGGGACAGGGATGGGTGAGGGGACGCCTCACCACAGGGGAGACACCCCTTCAGGATGGGCCGGTAGCAATCACGTCTGGGAGTTCGTTCAGACAGTCATGGGTTCGCGTCCCGTCTCTGCCACTCGACCAGCTTGTGTCTTCGCGGGCAAGTGACGTCACACCACTGAGGCTGAGTCTTCATCTGTGAAACGGGGATGATATACAGGGATATACGTCCCTCCACAGAAGGGACGTAGGGCTTTGGCATGATCCTGCGCGTGGAGTGCTTAAACAGAGCAAGCCCTCAGTAAGCCGCAGCCCCATCAGGGTCGCTACCGGCCGTGGCTTCACGATCATGAGCAGGAAGCGTAACCATCCCACGAGCCCTTTGCTCTGCCTTCATTTCCTCATCTGTAAAATGGCGACAGGCCAGGGGCTGACATCACAGGGTTGCTGGGGGGGTTCTAGGAGGGGCCTGGCACACGGTGAGCGCTCAGTAACACTATTAACTGTTTCACCGTCTCTGTGGTCGCTGTCGTCTTCTTAGCCCTGCAAAAGCTCAAGGAGCCGCCACAGACTCCTCCAGGAAGGACGCGCTCTCGCGCCTACGCTGGGAAAGGGAGGTTCAGGGAAGAGAGGTCCCTTGACCGGGTCAGGCTCCCCCTCCTGCAGCCCAGGTGCAGCTCTCCCCCGGGGCGCTTCTGCAAGCATCCGCTCCTGCCCAGGAGCTGGCGGCGGCCGGCAGCGGGGAGGCAGGGGCTGGGAGCACGCGGGGCCGCCCGGGGCCGCCCGCGCCCGGCCGTGTGCGCGGGGAGGGCCTGGCCGGCCGTGGCCGCCGCTGGAGCCGGGCCTGGGGCGCCTCCGGGCGGTCTCGGGCGGCCCCGCGTCTGCGTCGGCCCGCTGAGCGCCGGGGGACAGCAGCGCGGGGAGCGGGGGTTCTCCGTCCACCTACAGCCGCCTTCCCAGAGCCCCGACTCCCCAGGTCATAGCCTCCCCGGGAAACGCGAAGTCGTCCTCGATGTCTTCTCCTTTTGCTGTCATCCGCAACATCGTCAGTTATTCCCGTTGACTCTCTTCAGAACCGAGTCCAAATCCAGCCGCTCCTCCACACCCCCGTGGACTCCGCGTGTCCAGCCACCATCCTCTCTCCCCCGGGCTATTGCAGTATTGTCCCCGCTCTCACGCGTGTCCTGCTACGCGGCTGGCGCTGCCACAGCTGCCGGTGTATTTGTTGTAAGCTACCTTTTGTGTTAAAAGGGCAGAAAAAGAGTGCGGATTGTTTGAGCTTGTGTTTGCGTAAGGAAGCCACCGTGTCCTGGTAGAGACATGATGGAGACAGTTTAGAGGTGGAGCCCAAAGCCCGTACCGTTTGGGGGCCTCTTTAAGAAAAAGAATAGAAAATTAGGTACAATAGGTGAGATTTAGAATGAGAAAAGCAATCACAGAAAATTGGAAATTTTACAAAGCTGGCAAACGCCACAAACATCACAAAACCTAGAAAAATAAACACAGTATTTGTATTGTGTATTAACTACCTGAGATACCTTTATAATCCTTTCCCCCCAGCATTTCATTGACCACCTTTATATGATGATACTTTCGTCAGGTTATCTATAAGGAATTAAAAGATAACCCAGCCTTTTCTCTAATGATGAGCCCTGTTGAATTGTTTTTATTACTACAGACTGTTCAGGAAAATTTCTTTCAGTTTCACAACGTGTACTTGTAAGTGTTTTATATAAACACATAGATTTTAGCACCAATGTCAGATTTAGAAAAACGTCCATCAGGTTCATATATGACCTATTACAGACCGCTTGGCTGTTGGTAGCACAGCTATAAGTTTGTGCCCTAAAAACACAGAAATTCTGATAAATTGCATTTCGTGTGGTCATCCCAAAAGAGGGGAAAAAATGTACTGTGTTTTAATTGTATATGCTGCATTATCCAGTCTATTCCTGAAGGAGAGAACTTTGGTTTGGACCAGGCGTCCACAGCAGCACCGAGAAGCAGATCCTCCGTTTACAATTTCACATGTCTGATGATAGGAAGAATTTTCTACAGAATGGTTTCTGGCTCCTTGAATTTCAGACCTGGTTTTCCTTCACCTTCTGCATGCTTTCTGTGCTGGGCGACACAGAGCATCTTCAGATGGTGGTACGAACTCTGGACCAGTATCTCTGAGTTACAATCCAGGCCAGTGGGCGTGGGCAGCTGTAGGGTGTTCTT
Organism: Kogia breviceps; assembly: GCF_026419965.1. NCBI lineage: Eukaryota > Metazoa > Chordata > Mammalia > Artiodactyla > Physeteridae > Kogia > Kogia breviceps. The sequence continues at coordinate 3,504,755 of NC_081319.1, read as the reverse complement.
GAAAGCTGTCTTCTACACCAGGATGGCGGCTGGCAATAACGTAACCATACTTTCAACCATATACGTTTGCCTCAGTGAACTCAAAGTAAATGTATCTCCAACCTAACTTCCCCTAAGCTGGATCCCCCAAATACCCACAGCCTCTCCACTACCACTCAACATGAGAGAAAGAGGGATGGGTGAGATTCATTGTAGAAAGAGAGGGCTTGGCTGCTTGCAGGTGAAATATATTACTTTTGCAAATTTTGCACACGTGACCGGTGAACATAGCGCTGGGGCCCCACCTGGGAACAAGCAAGGAGCCTGTGTACAGGAGGAACCCTGAAAACATTTTCGGAGTGCTGTGCTCTGAATGTGTCCCCCGCGCCCAAATCCATGTGTTGAATCCTAACCCCTAAACCTGATAGTACGAGGAGGTGGGGCCTTTGGGAGGTAATTACGTCATGTGGGTGGAGCCCTCATGAATGGGATTAGTGCTTTTATAAAGCAGATCCCACAGAGCTCCCTAGCCCCTTCCACCATGTGAGGACACAATGAGAGGTCGGAGACCTGAAAGAGGGCCCTCACTCGACCGTGCTAGCACCTTGACCTTGGACTTCCAGCCTCCAGAGCTGTGACCAATACACTTCTGCTGCTTATAAGCCATTTGGACTACGGTATTTTGCTATAGCAGCCAGAACAGATTAAGACACTGGGCTTTATAGTAAACCCAGCTCCGGAACACAGGATCCTCACTGGTAAAGTGGGGATTATGATAATAAAAGTACCTGTGTTATGAACAAATTATTATATGCAAAGCACTTAGATCCATTTCTGGTATATAGTAGGTGCTTATTAAACATTCACTGGATGAATGACTGATGAGACCTGTAAACTGTAAAGTAAATGCCATTCAAGTGCTTTAGTCCAGTTAACAATTGGCATAAGCCTGACCAATTCACTGAAGCCCTTGCATAGCAGATTTGTCAAAACCTGGTTTTAAGAAGAGAAGTAACTTTACGTACAGCAGCAGCTAGGGCTGGGGCTCTCCCAGGGGGTGGAGTTGGGAGCATGCCAAGGATGTGGTTCTTTAGCCTCCATTCACAGCCTCAGGGATGAGGACCCCACTGCATCTGGGGCTATGGCTCCGTATTCATCAAAATCTCCTCCCACACCCGCCCCCTGTGGCCCCCTCCGCCGCCAAAGAGAAGAGGGCCCAGCCTAGCAGGCAGAGGTTTCGAAAGATGAGAAAGATGGAAGGCTCAAGTCACACTAACCTTGAGAACAGAAAGAATGAGAAGTTTTCAGCTCTCTGTAGGAAAAGCAAGGGAATCAAGAAGGAACATAGGAAGTCATCTAGTGGAAGAGGAGAGGAACGGACAAAAAGAGCGTCAGTCCCCGGGGGAGAGAGGGAAGAGTGAGGGAGCAAGGCCGGGGAGAGACGGGCTGGCGAGCTGGAGGAGGAGGTCTCTTCATTCCCCCCGCAGACATTGTTCCTGCGCCGACAGCTATTCACTAGACACCTGTGGTTTGGGATACAGCGGTGAGCAAGGCAGACAAAACCCTCTGCTCTCAAGCAGCTTAGATTTGGGTGACGGAGACAGAAGATAAACAAGTGAGCAAAGAAATAAAGCAATAAAGACGTGCAGAAAATGAAGACAGAGTGAGGTTGTAGGAGGCACCAGGGGCTACTTTACACCGAGGGGCAAAATGTGTGCTGAAGCCAGACCAGTGAGAAGGAGCCGATCATGGGAAGATGAAGGAAGAGCATATGCCGGGCAGAGGAACAGCAAGTGCGGAGGCCCTGAGGTGGCCGCCGCGGCCTGGCATGTTGAAGGAAGAACGTGGCGTGGAGGGAGCTGGGGGAGGCTGGCGGGGGGCGGGGGGGGGCATGGGCGCAAGCTTAGCCTGGACGGCAGGGAGTCGGGTATGCAGGATTTTTTTAGCCAGGATATTGACGGATTTTTGTTTTAAATATATAGGATTTCAAAGAAAATACCGCATTCTACTGTTCAGATGGCCTGGGTACTTAAAGTGGTGCTGGGAGAGAAATCAAGCATTTACAGAGCACCCACTGTGATCCAGACTCTGGCACAGGGTCCTTCATGGCCATTTTTTCCATTTGCCTCTTAAATGGCGATGGAGCCTCCTGATTTCCAGTTTTCAGCTGATCCAACCGCAGCCCAGAGAGGTGACATGATTCATCCTGTGTGGGAGAGCTGGAAGGTGGCTGACTCCTAGTCTGGCCCATGTTTTACTAGAACACAATTTCATAGCCCTTCCTAAAATGGGTGTGAATTCTTTAACATCAATAAAGTGACCTGTCTGCACTTTATTACCTCCTGTGCTACATGAATGTTATCACCTCTTTTCAATGGCCTGGGAAATATTTCTGAGACCTTGAATGACTAGTCACAGCTCTGTAGCTGCCTTTTTTTTTTCTTTTTTTTTGCGGTACGCGGGCCTCTCACCGCTGTGGCCTCTCCCGTTGCGGAGCGCAGGCTCCGGACGCGCAGGCTCAGCGGCCACGGCTCACGGGCCCAGCCGCTCCGCGGCACGTGGGATCTTCCCGGACCGGGGCGCGAACCCGCGTCCCCTGCATCGGCAGGCGGACTCTCAACCACTGCGCCACCAGGGAAGCCCTGTAGCTGCCTCTTATCCTTGGTTTCCAGCGTCCTCCCTCTGAGCAGAATCGCTGTAACCTGAACTCCGAGTTTAGATCCAGCCAGCACCAGTGGAAAGTAGCGGCCGCTTGCCCATCTACTGCCTCTGTGCAAATCAGAAAAAGGCTCCCTTTGCTCAAGACACTTGACTTCCAGCTTCCAGAAAAGCGTTGTAATAACAATTCTGTTAGAGTATCCTTTGAGGCCACCTGTTAAAAACTGTCCTCATACATATGTGACTCTGTGCTCTTTGATGTGAGAGATGCTCACTTAGGGGCGGTGCCCTCGTGCAGTGCACAACCTGAGTGACGGGGGAGGGCGGGCGGCGGTTCTCCAGGCCCCTGCAGGAAGCTCTGAGCCTCAGAGAAAGGAGATCCGTTTGGAAGTGGCCACACTTAACTGCACATATGAACATGGCTGTAGCCCAGGGGTGACCACAACTGTCCAGGTTTTCCTAGAACGGCCCCGCCCATCAGGACATTGGGTTCTGGCTCACCCGTCATCACCACTCTGTCCACCCCCAGTGCCACACTTCCCCCGCCCCGGCCATTGCCTCTGTACCTGCTGTGGGTGTGAAATGTCCTGGCAGCCCTGGCTTTCCACACATTCTCCCGGCACCAGTAGGTGAGGCCCCTGAGCTGCCCCCTGCAACGAAGCCCCACCTCGCCTGTAGAAGCCCTGGGGCTCCAACACTCACTGGGCCCCCTTGTAGCTACAGCACCGCCTCCAAACGACATGGCTCATCTTTGAAGCTTTTCAGCTCCTAAATTTAGAAGCGTGGATTAAATCCAAATAAATGGAGAGTTATGTAACTTCACATCCCTCTCTGCTGTCCCTCCCCTTGGAATAATCAGGCTTAACCGGCTAATGATGGGGCCCTGAATGCAGCCCCAATCCTCGGCGAAGTTATTAGGCTTATATAAGAAGTGACATTGGCCTGGTGTATTACGAGGCTTTAAAATACATTCTCTCTCTCACTCTGTCTTTCCTCCCTCAATCTCTCCCCGTCACCCACACATTCTAACACACACACACCCACACACACACCCCCCACACACACACACTCCCCCAAACATGTCCATCAAATGCTGAAGCTGCTTAGCTAGTCTGGGATCAAATGCATGCAAGCTGAGAGGTTTTACTCATCAGGTGGTTCAAATATATCACCTAAAAATAAATCACCTCAATCCGTAATGACAGCTAATCCAGGAAAGAAGGAAGCACTTTGCCATAAAATTATAGACTACTTAATGGAAAAGGGAGGTGCAAGGAGGGAGATCTGAGAACCTCCTCATCATCTGAACTGTCCAGCAATAGAATGGCAAGCCCAGGTAAGTAGTGAGCTCCCTGTCACTGGGAGTAAGCAGAAGTTAGGGCTATTGGACAAGGATTCCTGCACTGAGTAGATTCTGAACGGTAACCGACACTTATACAGAACATTTAAACAAGTTATGTGCCAGGAATTGTGCTCTATAGGCATTATAAGAGGGATGGCAAATGGTTTCATTGCCAATGCCAAATCTTATCGACTGGGAGTGGCTGCCTGGAGCTCTGGACACAGAGCAAGATTCTGAGGCTCAGTGAGAAAGAATTTTCTTGATCAGTTTGCAGTGTTTTCCACGCTGGAAAGGAGAAAACGGATATCTTGATCAATCAGTAATGTCTGCCATGGGTGCAGAGGAAGAGAACAGAAGGTGTGCTATTTGCCAATGATGTATCTTGTGCTTTATCCATCCCTTTACAGATAAGGAAACTGAGATGCAGAGGTTCACAGCTGGTAAGTGGCAGAATCAAGATTTGGACCCAGAGGCTCCAGAGTCTCTGCCTGCCTGCCTCTCAGCAATGGGAGGAATGGGCCCGGGCCTGAATACGCAGCACCGGCCAGCAGTGTACCCTCGTTCCCAAATGACACAGGCATTTGAGTTTGTAGCCTCTAAGCTGTGGGCCCAGGGAGGGCATCTTCTGGGTCGGCAGGCTGTGAGGAGGAGGCGCGTGGGCTACTCCCCTGACCGTGGACGGACCCTCCACGCCCAGCACCCATCTCCGACCCCCAGCATTACTGGAGATGATGAGCAAACTGAGGCCCCAAGGGCGGGCATCTGCCTTCCTCAGACCCTGAGCCTGGTGGTGCATCAGAACCCAACGGTCCTGGCCGGGGAACACGTCCGCCAGCAAACACAGTGCGGGAGGCCCAGGGGGATAAAGGGGCCGTGGCAGAGAGCCAGCAGGCAGGGTGCACCTCTTGGCCCAGCTTGCCGGGAGCTGGCTTCTCAGCCCGGCCTGCACCGTGCCAGCCGCCGGAGGACATTAGCACCGTGCCACGAGCCTCTGGATCGGGTCTCACGGCAGCCCCCGGTCGCAAGCTGAAATTGCCCCTTCTCAGCCGCGAGGCCCCCCACACCCGTCCCCCACTCCTTCAGTCCTCACACTGCAGTGACCTGGCCAGCTGCCATCGGGGCTACTTCTCCTCTCCCTGCAGGCTGCTTTCAACAACCTCTCACTCCCCTCTCGTCACTCCTCCATCCTTCCTGTCCCAGGGGCCTCTCTCTCCAGCCCTATTTTTCAGCTTCTGTCCCTACCACTTCCTGTCGGGGGGAGGGGGACATCTTTTTACCCAAATCCTTGCTAAGAAACAAAGCCACTTGACAACAGAGAAGGTTTCAAATGGGGCCATGCCAAGACCTGATGCATGTGAAATCCTAGACCAAGGAGGAGAGTGTGGCGTGGGGCTGGTAGCCGTCCCAACTGCTGGCGCTCTCCTGGTGCGCAGATGTGGGCCTGAGAGAACAAAGGCAAGGCACACACACGAAGGCCACTCGGGACCTTGGCCCGGACCTTGAAGTTGCATAAGACCAAGGGCGTGGCTGCTCTTGTATTCTGTGCAGATGGTGTCCTGGGACTGTGCAGGCAGGAGAGGGGTCATGGCCCCGGAGGCCAGGAATGGAGACCGGTGTCCCCTCCCCTGCTGACATCTCACCTAGCATCCTCTTCAAAGGGGTCAGAGTTTTACAGACTCTCCAGAAGTGCCCCCGCCTTTAAGATAAACCCCCAAGGCTCTTCATCCATAGGAGATAAGTCAGGGGGTGAAGTTTCTGGTTGCAAAACGTGGACCCTGAACGGCTGCTCTGGTTCAAGGTCTTGAGCCCTTCTGCACGGCTCATCAACGGGGAGCTGCCTGAAAAGTCACCGAGACTGGTCATTTCCAAATACTTGGCATCAGGTCACTTTTTGCAGACAAATTCTTTCTTGGAACCCCAGGCCATGAGACAAATAAAAAACATGAGACATCGAGGTGGGATGGGCCCGCGGACCCCTCCAAAGTCACTGGCAACATTCTGTGTGTGCGTGTGTGTGCGTGTGTGTGTGAGTGTGTTTGCGATTGCTCTGTAGGTGGGAGGCCCAAGTTATCTTGATTCTTCAAGGGCTACTTTCCCCAGGAAGGGTTAAGAAGGCCTGGAAGCACCCGCTGACAGTCTAGGATACTGTGATTGTCACATCTATTTTTGTCACCTGTTTGCCTTGCTAGCTCCGTGTTGCTCCAGCTGACATTTAAATGAGTTTGCATTTGCAGAGCCCACACCAACTGGTGCTGTGCGTGCTGTGGGTGTGGGGGACGCAGGGGAGGGCCCAAACTCAACAGATGGAAAGGGAGTAGATGCCGGAGATTAAAATGTGGTCCCAGACCATCAGGAGCTGCAGGGAGAGTCTGAAATGCTTTAAAGGGAGAAACCAAAGCGCCACAGAAAGAGCCAGAATGTAAATAGGATGGCCCCACTCCAGCTTCCTGTTCTCGGATGTGCTGTGTAGACTTGGATAAGATGCTGTCCCTCTCTGTTTTCACCAGACGTGAGGACCAGGTGTCCCGAAATGTGAAGCACACAACATGGCCTTAAATGACATCAGTGCACACGCAGAGTGATTCTTTTCTGACTCCCGCTGAACCCTCCTTTCTGATTTCATCCAGGCAGGAAGGCTTGCTGCGGTGCTGGGCATCTGGCACAGCCCGCTAAATCCTACAGACCTCCCTGGCAATGACGTGGCTGGCCTGGTGCCCTGGGCAGCCTCAGTGCCGGGTTGGGCTGTGATGCACGTGGTTTTCTGGGCACTGCTGCGTTCTACTTGTGCACAGTGTACCAGTGCCCTTTCCAGCAGAGATATGAATGAAGCCTTCTAAATTTTTTAATGACCTTAAGTAAAGAATGAATAAATGACAACTGAACACAAAATATTAAGAAATGATTGTACAGGAGCGACGGGGGTATGACAAAAATGTGGAGTTGGGATGAGAATGGCCAAAGCTATGGAGATAGAGCAAGCAGATCTCCCGGGTTCTCAGAAGTTCTGTCACGCTGGACCCCATCCACCCCGACCCCTGGAGAGGGTCCCGCTGGCCCTTGTTCTGCCAACGACTCCGGAGCAGTGGGGGGCTCTAAGCAAAGGTCTGGGTGGTGACAAGGAGCCAGGCGGCCTTCAGGTGAGCATCTGAAACTGGGGCACCTACGCCCCTTGTGTACCAGGATCTGGTCTGTGCAGTTTATGAAGACCTGAAAACTGAGGACAATGGAAATCAACTTCTGTGTGGTTTAAGACATTTCCCATTACAAAGGCAGTGTGGCTTTACTGTGGTAGGGAATGCAAATGTCACAGACACTGTGGGTGATGTCCCTGGGACCCAGGTCCCTGAGACGTCCCAGCCCAGTAGCGGCCAAGACTGGACTCTGTGTCCGGCCATCTGGTAGGAGTCCTGTGCTGTCCACGTGACCTTCGGGCGCACCCTCGTATTGGCTAGGACTCTGGCTTGCAAGCAACAGAAGAGGCTCAGCTGATTTCAGCCAAAGATATGGGGCCTTCTTGGAAGGATAGGAGGTCATTGGAATCAAAGTCTCATAATCAGCAGGGCTCAGGTGAGGGGGCCTAGAGGCAGCAACCCGCAGACAGAGTCTTCAAGGAGAAGACGTGTCACAGGACTCAAGAGTCAGAGTCCCCCGAGAGAGAGTCCGACCTGCCAAGCCTGAGTCATGTGCCCAGGTCCTAGAGGAGGACAGGGCACCTGCCTGACAGTCTTGACCAGACAACCAACGCTGAGGGTGTGGAAATTGGGGTGCCCCTCCCAGAAAAAGGGGTAACGGATGCTAGGCAGGCAAGGAAAGCGCGCGTCTGCTCTGCTACCGTGCTGTCGCGAGCCTCAGTCTTCTCCTCTGCAAACAGGCATAGAAATGTTCCGGCCCTTTGAGGGTGGCTTGGGGAGCTCAATGATGTCACCGTGCGGGGCCTGCTCAAAGTAACTAACAGCCCATAAATGTCAGTGATTGGCTCTTTTATTGTTTGTTATAAGAGGACACAGAGACAAGCCACTGCCAGCCAGATGTGAGCCTAACAGAGGCCACATGCTCCTTTCGGTTACAGCCAGGGGCCTGGAGTCGGCAGGCACGCGTTCAAGTCCTGGCTCCGCCACCCAGTAGCTGTGCGGCCCCCGGCAAGTGACCTCAGCCCTCTGAGCCACAGCGGTCACATCCGGCTGCCAGCTCCTTCCTGGGCACAAAGCAGCGTCTGCGGGGCAGGCGGCGGCACGCCAGGCCCCGGGGCGTGGGGCAGGTGGGCGCCTGCCCTGGGAGGCTGTGTTCCTGCCCTGGAGCGAGGACTGCTGGGCCCTCACGCGGCAGCAGCCACGGGGGGCAGAAGCAGGCCCCCCAGGACCATGTTTTCCCGCCAAGGACGGCTCTGAGCATGGGCCCGAATCCCCAGTCTCTAACGCCGGTGCCTCAGCCAGGGCTGCCAGGCCTGCTGCGCCCCATGGGCACGGAGGCAGGGCCTTTCCCCTCTATCTGGGCCGCCTTGCACACAAGCAGCCACCACGGTGCATCTGCTGTGCTCTGCACAGCTTCATCCTCCAGCCATAGCCTCTGAAGCTGGACGGCTGGGGTCAAACCCCACCACACTGCGTACAATTCACATGACCTCAGGCAAGTCACTTCAGCTCTCTGCACCTTACTTGATGCTCTGTCTGTAAAATGAGGACATAATCGCTCCGTTCTCCTGGTGTGGCTATGAGGGTTAAATGAGATGCACGTGTAAAGCACTTAGAACGGGACCTGGCAGTAAAAACACGCCACGAAGTGTTAGCTCTTGTCACCATCACCTTTATCACCATCAGCACCGTCTTTGCTACCACTTCCAGCATCCCTTGACAGGTGGGTGTAGTCCTTTGGGGTTAGAGGGTAACTATTATTATTCTTATCATTATTATTATTTTTGGCCACACCACGTGGCTTCCAGGATCTTAGTTCCCTGAGCAGGGATTGAACCTGGGCCCTTGGCAGTGAAAGTACCGAGTCCTAACCACTGGACCAGCAGGGAATTCCCTGGGGTAGCTTTAAAGGACACAGAGACGCACCTGGCTTTAAGAGCCTTAGCTTCGTCTTGCCCTGGAGCTCTCTGGAAGCTGGAGCGTGTGTGATGCTGGCAGCGAGTGTGTATTGAAGACTTGCTGTGCGCGGGCGCTGTGCTGAGCGCCCTGCATGGACTGTTCCCGCTCAGCGCCACGAAAGGGGTACTATTACGATTGTTCCTGTATCTCACGTGAGGAAGCCCAGCCACAGGGAGGCTAAGCGACCCACTTCTCGTGTGCGCCAGCAGGGCTCATGGGTGCAGGCATTGAGGCCAAGACTGGCCACTGCAGGAGGAAAAGGAATTCATGGGAGGGATGTCAGGTACTCACGGACTCTTTAGGAAGACTGGAGGAAAAGGCTTAGAAACAGGAAAGAGCCTGGACAGAGAAAGTGGAGGGGGCGAGAAGTGCACCTGTGCCACAGCTGGACCATCTCAGCCACCACTAGCTGTGTGAGGCATTGCCCCGTTACCTGTCACTAAGAATTCCGCCTGTGACCTGGCTTCCAGAGCCACTTTTCAGTGCCTGGAGGAGGCTGCCCGTGCACATGTGACAAAGCATCTGTCCCCAACCTATTTGGCACCAGGCACCGGTTTCGTGGAAGACAATTTTTCCATGGACCGGGGTGGGGGGCCTGGGGTGGGATGGTTCAGGCGGTAATGCGAGCGGTGGGGAGAGCGGGGGGCGGTGGGGAGGGATGGGGAGCGGCACGCGAAGTTCTACTTGCTTGCGGCCGGGTTCCTAACAGGCCACGGACCGCTACAGCCTGGGGGTTGGGGAACCCTGTTATAAAGGATCCAAGGCCAAGGCCAAGGCAGCAGGATTGATTAGAAAGCTGTGCTCCGTGCTATGCATCTGCCACCCATTGCCAAGGGGCTGGCTCCGAGTTGGGAGGCCCTGGTTCCACTTCAGAGCTTGCCAACCGCTGCTGTGTGGCCTCGAGCGGTCTCCTGGCCCCGGGTGCCCGGGGTCCAGGTGTGCTCAGATGGCAGGGATCAGCCTCCTGGACCACAACATAGCCTGCGACGGCTTGCCAGGCTGCCAGAAAGTCCACCATTAGCCACACTGGGCAAAGGCATTGGCGACCCTAACACAGCAGGTCCTCAGCAGACGTTCTCTGTTAATACAAAGGTCTGGCCTCAAGGGACCATGGTCTCAGGCCTCCGTCCAGCCGAGCGGTAACCAACCCGGACTCCAACGCCCTCCGTCTCCCCCCACGGGCAGCCGCTGGCTCTGCTCCTCGTCCCTCCCACGTCCACGTCCACGTCCACGTCCACACCCGCCCCGTGGGCCACCGCCCCACATGCCTCCTGCCTCTTTCACAGCCCACCACTGCCCCACACAAGGGGCACCCCTCCAGGCCTTCACCCAGGGGTGCTGGCTGGGCCAGTTTCCCTCTGCGAGTGGATTCACTTTGCAGACTTCCCTCCCTCCCTGAGCCCGTAGCTCCCTTGGCATCACTCAGGTTTCAAACCCAGAGCGTGGGTTTCTTTCACTTCCAGTCCCCAGAAGGCAGGACTAGTCGGATGATCTCTGCAGGGAGCACCCCAGCAGCCACTGACACAGAATTACAGGAACCCACCCCCCTCACTCCACCCGCTCACCTGGCCCCTCCAGCTCCTCCCCAGGCTCAGACCGCCTCCGCCCACAGTACAATCCCCACCCCACCCCCCGGAACTGCCTTAAGGGGAGGACCAAGCAGCTCTTGGGTAACTGTGGCTGATCCTGGCCTCCGGGCGCAGATTGTTTCCCAGAGCCTCAGAGTTGGGAAAAACTCCCAGATGCTCCCAGGCCAGTGGTTCCCATGGGAATCCCCTGAGGCACTGGCTACAAGGCAGATTCTCAGCGCCCCCTCGATGCTCCCACACCCTCCATGAGCCAGCACCTCTGGGTCAGGGCCCAGGCAGGAATCTGCACTTAAACCTGTGCCCCAGGTCATTCTTGGCCGACTGAGCAAACTCAGACCTCTCCAAAATCACTTCTATAGGACCCTCCCCCAGGGGACATCTGGGTTGGGCACCTCGGTGTCTACTATTGGGGCTAGGGAGGTAGGAAACTTCTGTTTTCCACTTTAGATCCTCTGTACTGTTTTAGTATTTTACCATGAGTATTTATTGGGTCTATAATTTTTTAAAAAAACAAACAAACAAATAATAGGGCAAACATTTTCGATGAAAGTCTCTCCAGATATCTCCAGAGGCCCAGTGGCAATGGGCTAGCTTGGCTTAAAGCTTGCTCAGGGGTCTTGGGAGGCCGGGAGGAGAAAGAGTCAGGGAGTCCTTGGCTTGAATCCCACTCCACCATTTCCCAGCTGTGTGCCCTGGGGCAAGTTGCTTTCCCTCTCTGATGCTCAGCTTCCCCTCTAAGCAATTCGGATAATTATGGGTCTCTACTGCGTATTCAGAGGGCCAGGGGAGTGAGGGCACCTGTGAGTGAGCACGTAGAGTGGACGCTCGCTGGTGATTGGGGCATTCTCCAAGGGCCTTGGTGGGGAAGACGGGACCCTCCCCATCCCACTCACACTGGAGGGTGATCTGGAAATGCCACACAGGTGAGATCTCGGGTTTGGGTCTCTGTCCCTTGGCCTTCCCATCCTAGCAATGAGCTGAGAATCCCATGTTCCTGCAACTAGCCTCCCTGGCCAGCAGCTTCTGTCACTACAGGCCACCCCCGTGGGGATCTAAGGGCCCAGGACTCTGACTCAGTCCCTCGCCGGGCCGAGCCTCAGCTTCTCCCTCCACTCTGCGTTCTACCCCAGAAATACCCAGCAGCTCCTAGCTCCCCGCACGGTGCAGGTGCATGTGCACGCGCGGTCTCACATCTCTGGGCCTGTGTCCACCCTGGGCCCTCGCTTAGCACAACCTTCACCCTCCTCACTGCCATTTTTCCAGTGGAAATCCTTCCAGACTGCGCTGAAGCATCCCGTCCTTCTTGAATACTTCGCATGACCCCCTTCCCCCCTGTCCCATACAGCCCAGCCCCAGCTTGACCAGCTGTGCCCTCCTCTGCAAACCCTCCCTACACTTAACTACTCCAGTTCTGTTCCCAGCCCACACTGAGTCACAGCGTGTCTGGGCCTGGCTCTACCCCCTCACCACCTTGGACAAATCAGCTCTACGGACTTGAGCTTCTCCATCTGCCAAATGGCCATATACCTGCTCCCTCTCAGAGCTGTTGCGAGGATTACAAACAAGGCCAAGGTCCCTGACGCGTGGTAGGGGTCTAATAAATGGTGGCTGAAAAGGCCAGCTCTGAGCCAGGGCTGCACCCCGGTTGGTGAGCTTGTGTGAGAGGGTGGTGCGGGGCTGATGGGGACAGCCACCTCCTCCCAGCTGCCCCTACCCAAGCCAGCCGTGGGGTCCCCTTCTTCCCTGATCCACCCCTGGGCCTCTGCTGTCCAGCACAGCCAGCCCAAGGATTCCAGCTCCCGGGGACGCCTCCCACTATGACCTCTGAAGCTGACCCCCAACGTAGCTCTCTGGGTGACTCAAGCAGGGCAGCCCTCACTCAACCTTTGCATCAGAGGTGAGTGGATGCCCCAGGTGTGACCGTTCACAGCCCAGATCCCCTGGCCCATTCACTGTGCAGGGATGGCCAGGTGTCCCAAGCATGGCCAGTGACAATGCTTGGTGACACTTCAGCTGAAACGCTTGGGGGAACTACGCATTCTCTCTCTGCTGGTCAAGGGCAGCCTGGAGCTGCTGGTGGCTACCTTCCCATCAACCAAGGTAAAGCTTCCTGAGAAGGAAGCATCGCAGAGGAAACCAGAGTGAACAAAAGGGACAGTCCTGCTGTGCACCCAGGTGAATTATATGCCTCGATTTCTTCATCCGTCTATACGGGACATCATTTGAGCACCTGGCTCCAGCCATACCTGAAACCCCAGGGCTTGCCAGTTATAGGAATTAATGAGTCCCTCTACCCTTTGACCAGCTCTTCTGTCGCAGGCAACAAACTGCAAGAGACTAAACTCACGCAACAGAGAAGCTGGAGCATAAACCCAACCCTCTCACTGCCTGGTAGAGGGGCCCCAAGGTGCTTCTCAGATGCCTGAGCCCTTCCCGCAACTCTTGGGAACGAAGGCTCACCTTGATAAAGACGTGGCCACTGTAATAGCTTCTCAGGAAATCAACCACTCGGTGAAGAGGTGGTGAGGAATTTCTGGCAAGTGAAATGATGCAGATGCCCCGTGAGTTAATGAGGCCTGGGTGTTCTCGCTGACACCCCTGGGAGAACAGAGCAGAGGGGAGATGCCAGAAAGAGCCGTTCTATTTCCAGGCTCTCGGGAAGACAGTTCGGGAATCTCCTGGCCCAACAGCACCACACGAGGAAGGGCCTGTGTGCCCTCTGTGGTCTGGAGGCCAACCGTGGGAGGAGGAGAAAGGTGCTCCAGGTAGAGGGCACAGCAGGTACAAAGAGACCCCTGCTCGATAACCACAGCAACTGCTGCCACCATCGCCACCACCACCACCCCTAAGTGGGCACTCTCCCGGCCAGGCTAAGTATTTCACAGGCACCAGCTCATTTAGTTTTCACATCTGCTCTAGGAAGCAAATGCTGTTGTCAGTCCTATTTACAAGTGGGGAAACTGGGGCTCAGACAGGTTAAGTGACTCTCTCAAGGTCACACAGCCAAGAGCCAAGATTCAAATCAAGATACTCCTGGTGGGGGACACTGGCTTGCTTCTCCAACTGGTCCTCTCTGGGCCTCCCTTCCCTCATCTCTGGGAGCGTGAGGGATCCAGAAGGTCACGGAGAAAAAGAGCAGGGCCAGTAGGAAGAGTACAAACCTCTTGCTAAGATGCCACCCAGGCCAACACCCTCACACCCAGGGACTTTGCAGAGCCCCGAGCTGCCACATCCAAGCAGCTTCTCTCCCTAGTTTTGACCATACAGTTCCCTGTCCCCACCCTGTCCTTGGTCAAGCTTCAGACAGGCTTGTCCCTGGCACAGAAGTGGGCACGCAGGAGGGGGATGGCCCGAGGGATTCCCCTTGGAATGGAGCAACTGGAAGGCGGTGATTTGCAGCCAGCATCAGGATGCAGCCTTCACAGAGGTTCCCATGACAACGTGGAACTGTCTGGGGGTTGTCTGTAGACAACCTACTGGGAGAGTCCAGCCGGGGCTGGATGACCATTCTGAGGAGAGGAAGACACCTGTTTGAAGCCATGGGCCTCACAAATGATCATAAAAGAGCTAGCACTTCTATTTTAAAAGGATTGAGATATAACTGATGTACAACAATGTATTAGTTTCAGGTGTACAACCTAATGATTCGAGATGTGTATATATTGGGAAACTATCACCACAATAAGTCAGCCTCCATCACCACATACAGTTACAATTTTTTCTCTTGGGATGAAACTGTTTAAGGTCTACTCTCCTGGCATCTTCCAAATGTACAACACAGTATTATTAACTAGAGTTAAGTACAGAGCTAACACTTCCATAGCACTCACTGAGCCTGGCACTGTTCTCAGTGCCTTTGTGCATAGAAGAAACCACCCCCCCCCCAGTCCTCTGAGAAGGTGCTGTTCTCATCCCCGCTTCATAGAGGGCTACACTGAGCCCACACAGAGGGGGAGACGCAGGGCAGCAGGTCAGGAGCAAGGCGTGAGTGAGGGCTGGGCTGGGAGGGAGTCCCTACGTCCCACGGCCCCCACCCCATTCAGAAAGTGAAGGGTGGGCTCCTCTCATCAATCAGGCCGGGAGCCTGGGAGGAAAGTGCCCACAGGAGAGGAAGCAAACAGTCACAGGAAAGAAAGCACAGGAAGCTCTTAAAGAGAGAGCTAAACTAAAACCACACAGAGAGCCACTCTTCACTCCTCAACCTGGTGAGGACCAAACAGTCTGATAAACTCCTGCATTGGTAAGAGGCGGGGGGATAGTAATCGGGCAGGCATCGCAGTGGGACGGCCGGGGAAAGATACCGGGATGTTACAAACGCTAGAACCCTTTGACCAGCAACCCCACTTCCGGAAATTTATCCCGCAGGCATGTGAAGCCACAGCGTAAGAATTATGTCTGCTCACAGTTTTATACCGCGGCACTGATGCATCGCACAAGTTTGGATGGCTAGGTCCCCACGGGGGATGGTTAAATACATTATGCTTGATTTGTACATTGGCGTACTTGCAGCCACAGAGACATACTGAGGAAGCTCTTTACATGCTGATATGGAACTATCTACAAGACACAGTGAGGTAAAGGCAAGGTGTCTAGACATGACAGCGAAGGCACTGTCCATAAAAAGATAAAAGGGATAAACTGGACCTCAGCAAAATGAAAGATGTGTGCTCTGCAAGAGACTTTGTTAAGAGGATGAAAAGACAAGCCTCAGACCAGGATAAAGGACTTTCAAAGCCGATATCCCAAGAAGAACTCGTATCTGGAGTAGACAGAGAACATTCTAAACCCAGTAGTAAGAAACCAAACAATTCAATTGGAGAATAGGCAAACATTGTGAACAGAGCATACCAAAGAGGATACATGGGCAGCATATAAGCACAGGAAAAGATGTTCCACATCGCTAACCATTGGGGAAACGCAAAGTAGGGCTCTGATGAGATAGCACTACAAACCTACTGAAACGGCTAAAATAAAAAAATACTCACAGTATCAAGGGCTGACAAGGACACAGAGCAACTAGAACTCTCAAACATGCTGGTGGGACTGTAAGAAGGTACAGCAATCTGGAAAGTACAGTGGCAGTTTCTTAGCCAGTTAAGCGCACACTTACCGTACAACTCAGCAATTGCACTTCTGGGTGTTTATTTACCCTAGAAAAACGAAGGCTTCGGCTCACGCAAAAACCAGTGTATGAGCATTCAGATCAGCTTGATTTGTAAAATCACCAGAGACTGGAAACAACCCAAATGTCCTTCCACAGGTGAGTGAATAAACCCACTGTGGTGCAACCATTAAATGGAATATACTACAAAGCCAGAAAAAGGAATGCGTTCGTGATAAGCAACAAAGTAAACTGATCCCGAAGGCATTACATTATGCTGAGCAAAAGAACGCCAACCTCAGAAGGTTACACACTGTATGATTCCATTTTTATAACACTGTCAAAGTGACATAAATATAGTGATAACAGATCAGCAGTTGCTAGGGAATAAGGTTGGTAAAGGGTGTGATTATAAAGCGTTACCATGAGGGAATTTCTTTGTGGTGATTGGAACAGTTCTATATCCTGACGGTTACAACATCTATCCATGTGATAAAATTTCACAGGACTATGTACCAGAAAACAAAACAATTATTGCGTGTAAAAACTGGTGAAATCCAAATAAGGTCTGATTTTGAGTTAATAATACTGCACCAATGTCCATTTCCTGGTTTTGACAATGCAACTATGATTATGTAAGATGTTATCAGCGGGAGGAGCTGGGGGAAGAGGGGGGAAGGCGCACGGGAGCCCTCTGGACTATTTTTGCAACTTCTCGTGAGTCTTAAAGTATTTCAAAATAAAAAAATTCTTAAAGTAGTCCTGCTTGGGGGCTACTTTGCTCAATTTGATTTTTTTTGCTATAAAAAAATAATAACAAGGTAAAGAATGTGTGTGGAGAGAGTCCTATCTGTGTGATATAAATGCAGGGTTCCTGTTGGTGACAGAATACTGTATTTCTGGAAACAGGTACAACGGATTGGGAATACAGGAGCCACATGGGAGGGGCACAGGTGTATGAGAGAGAGACCTGATTTTTCAATTTTCCTCTGGAAATGTTCGAATTTTGTACTGTAGGTGCCTATCATCTTTTAAAGCTGTTTTACTTAATTTTTTGAAACCTAAGAGTGGGACAGGAGCGATCTGTTTGCCTCTGAGAGCCTCAAAGGACAGTCCAGAAGGGAGGGAGCAGTGTCCTGCAGACCAAGACTTTATCAGGAAGGTAGTGTTTGACTAAGCTCAAGGGAGGCTAGAAACACAAAAGAATAATTGACGGGCCAGGGAGGGCACCCAGATCCGGTTGGCAGGGCTGGGAGGTGATGCCGCCTTCGTGTCCATGACAACCACGAAAGGAGGTACCAAACACAGCCACCATGACGGTGGACGCTCACCCAGCCCTTAGAGGAGCACTTCTCAGGGACAAACTCCCGTCCCCTCGCAGCAACGTCATTGCATGGTGGGGTGGGCGCGACGCAGAGGCCCAGAGGGGGAGTTTCTGTTCAGGGTCCCCCATGGAGTTTGCAGCTCTGTAGCACCCAGGACCTCCCTGCCCAAACCAGATTGATTTCCACTTGGTTCTCCTGACCAGAATCCACAGGCCAGATGCTGGGCCAGACCCTGTGCTGGGCCCTGGGGCGAGGAGGGGGAGGTTCCAGCTTGGAGGCCTCCCGGGCTGGTGGAGAGGAGACAGAGGTGGGGTGGAGTCAGCCAGGCAGTGTCCGGGCTCTGCACTTATTCTTGAGCCTGCTGGGGAAGGGCAGGCAGAGGACAAACAGCGTGCCATGCGGAGGGGATCGTGAAAGAGTCTGTGAGCAGGCCTGGCTGAGCCGGCAGGCCAGGGGGTCCCGGGTGGAACCCCAGCTCTGGCCGCGGCAGGGGGCTCTAGTCCCTCCTCACATCCTCCGTCCCCTCCTCTCACGAGAGGAGCTTGACCTCGCCCCCCTCCCAGGGGGCCACTGCAGCCACCGCAGGCAGCGGCCAGCGGCCGACGCAGCTCCAGGAAGTCATCAGTATTAAAACCTGGGAGGGTCCAAATGTCCATCGCCAGGTGAAGGGCAGCCTGTGGCAGGCCAGCCACGGAATGTCACACAGCCACGAAGGAGACCAAGCTGCGGTGACGTGCAGCGATGACTCTCGAAGACTGAAGAGCGAAGGAATCCGGGAAGAGAAACGAACACACGCTGCGCCATTCCACGTACAGGGTCTAAAAGCAGGCAAAACTAATCTCTGGGGTTAGAAGTTAGGACCGTCGTGACCTCTGGGGAAGAGGGGAGAGTAATGGACTCGGGGGGCAGGGGTGAAGGGGAGAGAATTTCAGCCACACAAGTGTGCTCATTTTGTGATGATTCACGCTTTTGTGTTCCAAGCGTTTTTCTGTGTGTATGTTAAACAAAAGGTTATAAAAAAGAGGTTTACTTTAAAAACGAAAGGAAGGCAACCTAGGTAATGGGAGAAAGTATCTGCAAATCATCTATATGATAAGGGGTTAATATCCAGAATATATAAAGAACTCCTACAACTCAACAACAACAAAAAACAAACAACCAGATTTTAAAAATGGTCAAAGGAGTTGAATAGACAACTCTCCAAAGAAGATATTCAAATGGCCAAGAACTATTTGAAAAGATGCTCAGCATTACTATTTATTAGGGAAATGCAAATCAACCTACGATGGCACACCACGTCATACCCATTAGTATGGCTACTAGAAAAAAGAACAAAAAAACCAGAAAGAAACCGTTGTTGGAAGGATGTGGAGAAATTGGAACATTTGTGCAGTGCTGGTAGGAACGGTTAATGGTGTAGCTGCCGTGGAAAACAGGATGGCAGTTCCTTAAGAAACTAAAAATAGAATTATCATATGATCCAGCAATTCTACTTCTGGATATACATCCAAAAGAACTGAAAGCAGAGTCTTGAGGAGATATTTGTACCCCCTTGTTCATAGCAACATTACTCAGAGCCAAAAAGCGGAAGCAACCCAAGGGTCCATTGACGGATGAAGAAGAGATAAACAAAATGTGGTCTATCTGTACAATGGAATATTATTCAGCCTTCAAAGGGGAGGGATTCTGACACATGCTCACAACATGAATGAACCCCGAGGACGGGGTGCACAGTGAAATAAGCCAGTCACAAAAGGATAAATACTGCACGATTCCTCTTCCATGAAGCCCATAGAACAGTCAAATCTACAGAGACCGCAGGTAGATGGTGGTTCCCAGGGGGCTGCGGGACGGGAATGGGGAGTTTGTGGTTCACGGGGACAGAGTTCTGGTTTGGGAAGATGAAAGGTTCTGAAGATGGATGGTGGTGACGGCTGCACAACAGTGTGAACGTTCTTAACGCCACTGAACTGCACACTCAGAACTGGTTAAGATGGTACATTTTACGTTATCTGTACTTTCCCACAGTTAAAAACAAACAAGCAAGCAAACAGAAGGGATGCGGACTGGCCTCTAACTGGACTTGAGGCTGGAGCCTGCTGAGCCCGGGTCTCCTCACCCGGCAAAGGGCACGTCAGCAGTGGCCGGGTCTGCGGGGTGGCGAGGGTAACGGAACACAGGCCAGCTCAGAGGTGTGCGACTTAGTGAGGGGCCGCAGATTTCTCAGGAACAGCCCCCGGCAGTAGTATCTGCATTCTTCCTATTCTGGACCCTTCTGTCTTAAGGCAAGAGCTGGGAGGTGGAAGCAGGACCCTCCTGGAAGCAGGGGTGTATCACAACACGGATTTCTCAATCTCATCCCAGGTGTACCGTCCCCTGCAGGCTCCATCAACGCTGTGCTGAGCGGGGGGCGGGGGGGACGGCCATAGGATGGTGGGCTGGACCCCTCCTTCTATTCTAGTCTCCCTGCCCTCTAGCTCCTCCGCCCCCACCCTGCCCCCTCTTAACAGCTGGATTCAGGTCCAGAGGCCCCTGTGAGCCTTGAGGCTCCAGCAGAAACTGTCCCGCCTCGGCCTCTTCATCTCCATAATGAGGGTGATCAGAGCCCAGCCTCTGGGGCCAGGCAGCTGTGAGGACAGGGCTGTGTCATGTGCTTTAGGGTGTGGACACCAGGCCAGAATTCCTGGGATTAAATTCTGGCTCCGCAGTTCCCTGGCTGTGTGGCCTGGGGAAGCTACCTAACCTCTCTGTGCCTCAGCCTGCTTATCTGAAAAACGGGGGTAACTCCAGGACAGACCTGGTAGGATTGCTGAGGATGCATTAATTAATATGCATAAGGTTCTCATAGGAGTGCTGGCCCCTGGTAAGTACCCAGCAGATGTGTGCTCTTACCGTTGTTACGTTTCAGGGAGGGAAGCTGGTGAGGTGATCTGTGTGAGGCCCACGGCCCTGGCCAGAGCCGATGGGCAGGTGTCTGCAGCCTCCTGACCCAGTGTACAAGCTCCTTCACCCACTGCCCCTATCTCGGGGACTGTGAGCCGTCCTGGTGCCAAGGGGTGTGGCACACGTAGGACCTCAGGGCTGCCACTGGCCGCCCCCAGCTTCCCCAGGCCTGGCTCCCAGGCCTCCCGGCCAGCCCAAGTCCATCTGGCCTGAGCCCTGCCCAGCCAAACCTGCCTGCAGAGGGGCTCAGGCATCATTGGGGATCGAGAGCCTGGGGGCTGAGTCGGAGGAATTGTGGTCGGGGAGGCTGGATGGCTGGGTGGGCAGAGGCCAGTGCCAAGGCAGCCCTCTCCTCCCTGCTCCGCAAAGCCCCAGCTCCACTGTGCCTCCACTACACTTCCTGCGGCAAGCTACGGGGCCTCTCTGACTTCAGGTTCCTCACCTGTCACAGGTCTTTTGCAGGGAAATCTGGTCCCGGCTCCATTTGGTGTCAGCTGGGTCCACTTAACTGGGGGCCTGGAAGATCCATTTTCAAGATGAAGTGCCTACAGCTAGCTGTTGGCGGAGCTCAGCAAGGGATGCGGGTAGGATCTTGGTTCTCCGCAGTGCCTCTTCACGGGCTGCTTGGGCTTCCTCGGCGAAGACTGGCTGGCTTCCGAGAGCCAGTGTCCCAGAAACTGGCGCAGTGTCACTTCTGCCATATTCCATTGGTCAAGCAATAGAGCCCAAATTCAAGGGGGAGGAGGGTCTACGTTACACTACATGTCTTGATGAAAGGGGTGTCAAAGAATTTGGGAGTCATGTCTTAGGACTGACAAACTTAACCTCTGCAACAAGTCTTCAGTAATGTGGGGTTCCAGATGCTGTAACAGGCAGCGGAGAAATAAGTGGCCAAGGCAGCCACTGTGGTTGCTGAAAAGTACCTTGTCATCTATGATGACACCAACCCAAATCAACAAGGGCCTGAGGCAGAGGTCCCAAAGTATTTGTTCAGGGGCCAAATCTGTTAATGTGCTTTATTTAGCCTGAAAGGAAAGATTTTCATGTAAACAAAAATTATCAACATTTTTTGATTGGTAGGTTTTAGTTTAAAAATCCAGATTTCTAAAGCTGGGAGGAAGTGAGAAAGTGGCATGGACATATATGCACTACCAAACGTAAAATAGCTAGCTAGTGGGAAGCAGCCATGTGGCACAGGCAGATCAGCTCGGTGCTTTGTGACCCCCTAGAGGGGTGGGAGGGAGGGAGATGCAAGAGGGAGGGGATATCGGGGTACATGTGTACGTATAGCTGATTCACTCTGTTCTAAAGCAGAAACTAACACACCATTGTAAAGCGATTATACTCCAATGAAGATGTTAAAAAGAAAAAAAACCCCCCAGATTTCTAGAAAAACGGTAACATCTGGTAACATTGGGCCCTCATTCCCAGATGGCCTCACTAGGTGGGGTGAGGAATGACTGCTCCGGTAAATCCTCTGGTTTTCTGCCGTCCCCCCCAGTTTGAACCGGCCCCTGTGGGCCTTGAGTTGGCAAAGTCTGGGTCACGAATTCTAAGACAGCAGAAGAGCTTGGGGAATAATCACCCCACGGGGGCTGTCAGCGAACAGGAGTACACAGCTGGGAGACAAATGGGGGGGTGCCTGTACGAAGCCCTTGGGAGATGTTCAGCTCTGTTGGGGGATAATCCTGAAAGGCCTCCCAGAGGGGTTGACACCCAGTTGAGTCTTGAAGGATGGGAAGGATTTGTAAATGTTCAGGACTCTAGAAGCTAACGAGCTTCACCTCCAGCAGACATCTGAACACTGAGATCAGGAAGCACATAAGAGCAAGGAGCTTTCCCTGGGTTCCCAATCTCTGCAGTTCCCAACCCAGTCACCTCATTTCCGGGTGGGAACAAAGAGCAAAAGTTCGGGCTCTAAGTAGGGAGTGACTTGAAGGACACCCAGAGACGTCAGGCCCTCCAGACACCGTCCTCACTGACTGGCCATACTGCCTCAGATTCCACTGTCAGCACCACCCTGGCGATTGCAACATTCTGTAGGAAGCACATGTTGCTTGCGAGGGAGGACATGTGCTGACACATATCACTCATTTGCCCATTAATATGACGGGGTATGGATTCGTTAGCCCTTCAGCTTAGCTAGCATAGAGAGGGAGCTCCCGGGAAGGAGGCAGGGTGAGTCAACGCTGATAAAGAGAAAAGCAAGAGCTGGTGTGAGGATGCCTGGGTGAGGCTCCGCTGTTGGAAGCCCTGAGCATCGTGGGGTACACGGGGACCCAGGTCACCAGGGACGGGCGAGGCAGAAGGTGGGAGTAGAGCCTTCAGGGCCACCATTCAGCATGGCTCCCTGCAAGTCACCCACCTCTCGTTTTAGACTGCTATTTCCTCCTCTGCCCAAGAAGAGACCTCAGGTAGACCCCTTCTCC
This sequence comes from Kogia breviceps, assembly GCF_026419965.1. NCBI lineage: Eukaryota > Metazoa > Chordata > Mammalia > Artiodactyla > Physeteridae > Kogia > Kogia breviceps. The sequence goes on along the minus strand of NC_081319.1, from coordinate 3,482,299 downwards.
ACACGAGGGTCCTGGGAGTCCAGGATCCCCTAAGTCTAATCTCCCAGGATTCTCATGGATCCCAAGAATTTTAAGAATACTTTATTAAACATTGTCTTTCCATGGTATTTTTGAAACCCAATCAAAGATACCGTGGCTCAAAGATTCTACTTCTAGGCTCCAAGAGTTGAAGATTTGATGTTTTCCAGGGTCTAAGCTTTTACATTCAGTCCTTGTAAGATTTTATGAGTCCATCATACTTTCTCATCTAGACCCATAGCTGGAATCCCATAACTGCAATGAAGTCAGTGACTTATTTGTGTGCTACCTGTACTGTGATTTTTCTTTAAACTTAAATTTTAAATTAAATATAAACACTTTTCTTTTAATTTAACCTTATTCTAAATAATAATAGCATCTGTGAAATCATGGATCTAACATACAAACTGCTATTCTTCTAAAAACTACCAGGGACTTCCCCGGTGGTCCCGTGGTTAAGACTTCGCCTTCCAATGCAGGAGGTGCGGGTTCCATCCCTAGTCGGGGAGCTAAGATCCCTCATGCCTTGGGGCCAAAAAACCAAAACATAAAACAGAAACAATATTCTGACAAATTCAATAAAGACTTAAAAAATGGTCCACATCAAAAAAAATCTTAAAAAAAAAAACAAACCAAAGAAGCTTTGGTAATGTAGGTCCTGGCACCCCCCTCAAACCATCTCAGGCACCACCAGCAATTTGGATACCACATTTCAGAAGACACTGTCCAAAGGGCCAGCCCCTCACTCCTGCAGGGAAGGAGGCATGGAAACATCCGTTTGCAAGTGGGCATCAGGTCACCCCTAGGGAAGTTATTTTTTTTTTTAAATAAGTTTCTTTATTTTATTCATTTATTTTTGGCTGGGTTGGATCTTCGTTGCTGTGCTTGGACTTTCTCTAGTTGCGGTGAGTGAGGGCTACCCTTCGTTGTGGTGCATGGGCTGCTCAATGTGGTGGCTTCTCTTTGTTGCTGAGCACAGGCTCTAGGTGCGTGGGCTTCCGTAGTTGTGGCATGCAGGCTCAGTAGTTGTGGCTCTTGGGCTCCAGAGCGCAGGCTCAGTAGTTGCGGCGCACAGGCTTAGCTGCTCCGCGGCATGTGGGGTCTTCCCGGTCCAGGGCTCGAACACATGTCCCCTGCATTGGCAGGCGGATTCTTAACCACTGCTTCAACAGGGAAGTCCCACCCCTAGGGCAGTTCTCTGGGCACTGAGAATGTGAGGTCCGCCAACCCGTGGGTCTCTGAGGAAGGCTGTGCAGTCCTCTTCTCGGTGGAGGTCAGAGTAGGGAGGTCGGGTGCCTTTCTCCTGAGCTCTCAGCCCTTAAGACTGGAGTGGGCTGGAACCACAAGGGGATGCTATGCAACAGCACCATCTAGTGGCCAAAATGCAAGACACCGAGGCGAGGAGCAGAGAGGGGACAGACAGCTCTTGGACTTGAGAAAATCGTAGACCAGACAAAGGGGCAAAACACTGAGAAATTAAGCAATCTGGCAGCTGATCAAGTACTAACTGGGCAGTACAGAAACAACTTAAGTGTCCACCCGTGGATCATCGGTTAAAAAAAACCGTAGTACATTATATGGAATAGTATGCCAGCATTGCCGAGGATGCTATTAAGACATGTTATGGATACGGAAAGATACTCAGTTGAGTGGGGAAGAGAGCACTAACCCAAGCAACTCTACGCAACTTATGTAAATGTGAGTAGCAATACACTTTGGGTCCGTCTAGGAGAGAATGTCTGATACATCGTCCCCATTGCAGTAAACGTACCCCACCCACACAGCTGCTCAAGCCAGAAACTTGGCAACCGCCTCAGCCCCTCTCCCCCACCCTTACCCCCACTCCAATTCCCCTGCTCCTCTCCCTCTCCATGGCCACCACCTCGGGCAGAACCAGCATCACCTCTGTCTTCTCCACTCCACGGCCAAGAGAGCTGGCCCAAATGCCAGCCAGAGCACTCTGCCCCCTGATTAACATCCTCCAGCAGCGTCCCATCTCATGTAGAATACAAGTCGACCTCCTTGCCATGGCCCTCAGGCCTCTGCCAACCTCCTCTCGTAGCCCTGACCCTCTCTCACTCCATTCCTGCTCGCTGAGCTGCTGTTGCTTCCTCAAGCCGCTCCCCCCCCCACCCCCCCCGAATCATTGCACGTGCTGCTTCCCTACCCCGAAACACTCCTGGCCCTGCTCCTCTCCTGTCTACTTTCTACTCAAACTTCAGGCTTGGGCACAGTGTCACCTCCCCAGAGGTAACGGGATTTCATCTCTGTACTTTCTGATTTGTTTGGGGAACAAGTATTATTGGGATACAATCAGAAGCAAGTCAAGTTATATTCATTTTAAAATAAAATCAAATGCATAGACTATTGGCACATGGTGAGTTCAAAGAAGGGGGAGGTCTGTGTGGACTGGAAGGTTTCCAGGAAGGTGAGGATGGGAGGAACGGAAACATGAAGCATGGGAAAGAGGACAACATTCCCGAAAGGAACACATGAGAACAAAGGCATAGAGGTGGGCAGGGGCAGCTGGAGGTGGCACCTAGGATTTTGTCTGCCTGGCACATTTAATGCTGGTTGCAAACCCTCTTCTACTCTCAGGATCCACCCTTTCCACATTCTCAGACCACGTGTTTCCAGCGAGGCTGATTCTCAATATGGACGTATGAATTGGTCTGAGCCAATGAGAGCCTTTCCTGGGATTTGGGGATTTTTGCCGGGGTGTTGTCTTTGTATTGGAGCTACCAAGCTGGGAGGATGTATGCTAGACCTTCTTTGCCATTGCAAAGGAAGAGCTTGCCTGAGAATAAAGCCCGTACAGGAGAGAGCCAAAGACAGAGGGAGTCACATTCCTGAGGACAGTGTTTGAGCATCTGGATCCAGCCACACCTGAAGTCATTTCCCCCTAGAATTTTTAGATCTGTGAACCAATAAATATACCCTCTTTTCAGGATCGGGCTAGTTTGCCATTTGTTTCTAGCACTTGTAAGCTAAAGATTTTCAACTTCCACACTCGTCTGGCTGCGACTGAGACTTGCTGTGGAAAACAGGGAGGGAGCCTGGGCAGAGGCAGCAGAAGCAACAAACGTGGTGGCCATTTTTTGGAGGCAAGGCTTTCATTCCCAGTGGACTGAGGCATCTAGCGTGGGAACTGGACGGTCTGAACACATGAGCCAAGCCAGAAATCTGAAACGACAGGCCTTCTCCCCTGACTGCCCACAGGCCACAATCTCCCTCATCCATCCAGAAATCCTTTGAAAGGATACCCAGGGACAGAAATGGCCTGGGGCAGCTCCCGTTCTTGGCTTCTTGTGGTTTTGGAAGGAAACCTTGTAAGTCTCCCCAGACTGCATTAGGAAGGCTAAGAATCCACAAGACAGCCGGGCGGGAGATGAAATGGTTGGGGTGGGATCGTTTGATGCATTTTCCGCTGCTCCTTCCCTGTTTGCGTATGGCCCGACCGCTCCCGAGGGCCTCTGGTCCCTGGCAGGGGGATGCTGCGGGGGTGGAGGAGAGAGACACGGGCCCTTGGTTCCAGTCCAAATCGGGTTCCTCCGAAGAGCTGCATGAAGGCATGACACATGGGGGCCCTGCGCGCCCTGGAAGGTCAGTACCAGGGTCGTGTGTCCCCCACAATGCTTGACAGAGTGCCTGGCGCGGGGTTATACAAAAGGGACTAATTTCCCTTCAGAAAAAAGAGCCCAAGTCCTTACTGCGAGTGAGCAGGGCAGGAGCTCGCAAGGACTAAACGTGGCACCGCCCTGTCTCTGGCCCGAGATCAGCCACAAACCACTTCCCAGCTTTTGAGAGCTGCAGCTGTAGATGTGAGCTAAAATCAACAGATACAGACAAATATTTGTTAACATTCGATGCCTATTCATGATAAAAACTCTCAGAAAAAGAGAGTATCAAAGAGAACTTCCTTAATCTGATAAAGGGTATCTGATAAACACACACAGACACATACACACACACTCACACACATGCACACCCAGAGCCAACATCATCATTAATCGTGAAATATTGAATGCTCTGCTCCTAAGGACAGGATCAAGAAAAGGATGTCAACCACTAACATTTCTATTCAAGACTGTACGGTAGGACCCAGTCATTTCAATAAGGCACACACACAAAAATAAAACAAATAAGAACTGGAAAGGAAACATACAAATTGTCATTGATGATATTACAGATGATAAAACTGTACATGGAAAAAGTCCAAACTAATCTACAAAATATTAGAATGAATGAGTAAATTTAGCAAGGTTGCTGGCTATAATAACATACAAAAATTAATTGAATTTCTATATACTAGCAACAATTAGAAAATGAGAAACTTTAAAAGTCATTTATAATAATACCAAAAATCATCAAATCTTATGAATAAACCTAATCAAAGAGGTGCAAGACCCCTACGCTAAAAACTACTAAACGTTGCACAGAAACTAAAGGACACCTAACTAAATTGAGGGCTATACCATGTTTATGGATTGGTCAACTTAATATTATTAAGATGTCAGTTCTCCCCCAATAGATTTGTATACAGATGGTCCTGACTTAGGATTTCTTGACTTTACAATGGTATGAAAGCAATACGCATTTAGTAGAAACTGTACTTCAAAATTTGAATTTTGATCTCTTTCCAGGCTAGTGTTACGTGGTTACAATCCTTTCTCGTGATTCTGGGCAGTGGCAGCTGTAGCTGCCCGTCAGCCCCGTGATCAGGAAGGCGAACAACCAGTACACTTACCACCATTCTGTACCCAGACAGCATTCTGTTTTCTGCTTTCAGTATAGTACTCAATAAATTACATGTGATATTCGACACTTTATTATAAAATGCGCTTTGTGTCAGATGATTTTGCCCAACTGTAGGCTAATGTAAGTGTTCTGAGCACATGTATGGTAGGCTAGGCTACACTATGATATTTAGTAGGTTAGCTGTATTAAATGTATTTTCGACTTAACTCTATTTTCTTTTTTAAAATTTATTTTGTTTTTATTTATTTATTATTTTTGGCTGTGTTGGGTCTTCACTGCTGCGCGTGGGTTCTCTCTAGTCCCGGTGAGCGGGGGCTACTCTTCGTTGCGGTGTGCGGGCTTCTCATCGTGGTGGCTTCTCTTGTTGCGGAGCACAGGCCATACAGCGTGCGGGCTTCAGTAGATGCGGCGCATGGGCTCAGTAGCTGTGGCTCGTGGGCTCTAGAGCACAGGCTCAGTAGTTGTAGCGCACGGGCTTAGCTGCTCCGCGGAATGTGGGATCGTCCCGGTCCAGGGCTCGAACCTGTGTCCTCCGCATTGGCAGGCGGATTCTTAACCACTGCGCCACCAGGGAAGCCCCTTAGCCATATTTTCAACAATGGGTTATCAGGATGTAATCCCACTGTAAAGCGAGGACGATCTGTATTCAGTGTATACTCAATCAGTATCCCAGCAGGCATTTTTGAGAACACTGGCACACTGCTTTTAAAATTTATATGGACATTCAAAGTTCCTAGAATAGGTAAGACCAACCTCAAAGAACAAAAACACAAGGCTGGAGGACTTATACTACCAGATGTCAAGAGTTTTTATAAATCCACAGTAGGTAAGACAGTGTGGGATGGCATAAGAATAGTCAAATGGACCAGAATAGGGAGCTCAGAAAGAGCTTGAATATGTGTTGACATATTCAACCAACTGATTTACAGTAAAGATGCACTACAGTGCAGTGGGGGAAAGGGGCTAAAGAGAAATATTAGCTCAGGTGGATAACCATATGGGGGAAAAAATGAACCTACCTCATACTATACGCAAATATTAATTTTAGATGGGCCCTTAGATCTACAGAAAAATGATCATTCTCCCAGAAAAAAAAAAAAAAGAATATCTTCATGACCCTGAGGTATGCAAAAATTCCTTAAAGAAAACAGGTTGAGAGAAGATGTTTGCATCTATGCATCATAGTACCTCTATGAATAAGAACTCATATCCAGAATATATAAATAACTTTTATACATTAATAAGAAAAAGATAAACCTCTTAATTACAAAAATGGGCAAAAACGTGCACAGCCACAACACAGAAGAGGACATTCAAATGACCGATAAGCAGAAAAGCATCATGCACCATCATGGGAATGCTGATTAAAGCTCAGTAGGATATCATTGCGCCCCTCCCCCTCACTGGCTTAGCGTGTGTGTGGACTCAGAGAGATCTCCCTTCCAGGGATGCTCGCCGGACAGCCCCGGGAAGTGGCATCCGCAGGGAGCTGTCAGCCCTGCCAACATCTGCCTGAGCTACCGAGAGCTGCCCTGTCTGAGGCCGTGGCCGTGGCAGCGCGGTCCACATCCAGTGACCAAGAGAGGCAGGGTTGAGAGGTCTGCCGTTTCCCCCGCAGTGGTCACTGTGATGGGCTCCCTGCTGGCCGACTGGGGCTTTGTCGGCCTGCATTGCAGATCAGCTTCTCCCTCCTGCCCAGTTCTTCTCCTCCCGCTTTCTCTTCACAGCTGCTGGTCCTTAACAGACACCTGGCACCCCAGACTCCACCACGGCACCTGCTCCTGGAAGATGTGGAGACAGAGCAACTGGAACTCTCAATAGCTGCCGTCTGGGTCAGAACTTACCACCACTCCGGAACACTGTTTGGTAACATGTACTAACACCAAAGATGCAAACACCCTGTGGGCCAGCAAATTCTCCTCCGGGTGGACGTGCTCCCGGAATCAGTGCTCTGTCCACAAAAGCCTCGTTCACAGAAACTTTATTCCTGGCAGCCCAAACTGGCAACCTTCCGAAAGGCCACCCGCAAGAGAATGGATACATACGTGGTGGCAGGTTCATACAGCGCGATACCTCACACCGACTTAACAGGAAAAAGCTGTTCTAAACACAGCAAGGACGAATCACAGGCAGTATGTCGAGCTGAAGAAGCCGGGCCCGGGGAGCGCGCGGCGTACAGCTCCGCTCACGTGCCGTCTGCATCCGGGCACAACCCATCTGTGATGACAGCGAGTAGGGGAGTCGGTGCTGGAGGGAGGCTCTGCGAGCGGGAGCTGCCCCACACCTCGGTACGGGCAGTGGCCACATGCATGACACACACGCAAAAACTGGTCAAGCTCTACAACTAAGATCTGTGCATTTACCGAACGTTGCATCTCAATCAAGAAAGTAAGGTAAAAGAAGTAAGAAGGCCCAAGCCTTCATAATAAGCCACATTTATTGAGACCTTACTGTGTTCCAGGCCCAGGGCTTTACATGCAGTAGCTCATATACTCCTCACACAGACACACACTGACACACACCCCCCAAGAGGCACACCAACGCACACACACCCACACACCAAACACACACTCCAGCATACACACACGCGCCTCCACACACAGGAAGCCCAACACAGTACACACGCACACACACGCACACACACCAGCTACAAGGCCCGGCTGAGAGCTGAGCCTCGGGGAGGAAGAAGAACCTCGGGCAGAGCGCCCGAGCCCCATTGTCTGAACTCCCTGTGCTTCAGTCTCCCCAACTTTGATGCGAGCACACCCCCCAGTGAACACAGGCCCCGGGGCACCCAGAGCCCTCGGAATGTGAGGACTGGCCACTGCAGCCAGCCCTACAGAGGCAGGACATACCTGAGGAGCAGACAGCGTCGGGGCAATCGGGTGACAGGACAGACACGTGGGACAGCACGTGGGACCTGGGAGAGGTCTGGGGCAGATACTGCTGTAAACAATTGCGCTGCCGCTTCAGTCTGCGAATCCCTTTCAAACCTGGGATTTCTTCCTCTACAGCTTGCGGGGAGGGGGTAACCATCACGCTAACACCCCCTCCCCCACCGCCTGCCCCCTCTCCCGAGAAACCAAGCAATCCATTCTTGTCCTTTGTTCTTTAAAAGCGGAGAAAACTATGATTTCTTTCAGAGGACTGGCAGGCTTGGGGCTCAAAGGGCCCTCAGCCACCAAGCTGGGAGGGGCAGGGTAGGTGAGCGATTCGAGGCACCGAGATGCCACACAGTACTGAGTGGTGGACCAGAACCTGCTCACAAATGAGATTTTTAACTACCCCCAAGATAGCTGCTCCGGCAGTGGCCTGTGAAACAAAGGGAGGCAGGAGGAGAAGTAAAAACCAGCCCTGCTTCCTCCCCGCTTCTGCAAAGAGACCCACTTGCCGGTGGACTAGAACCCAACCCCCAGCTCAGCTCCCGTTAGAACAGACACTGAGTTCCGGCCTCCCTTCTTGCCTGCGGGTCACCAGGGATGCAAATGAGAACCATGCTCACAAATTCCTCCGCCCACACTCAGAACCGCGTCCCAGCCAGAGGGAACGGAAGAGAACTCAGACCTCATTAGCCGTATCCCCCCCCCAACCCCTCCCCAAACACATTCTAAAGGTGTAGGGCTTCAGACTGGGCGTCTGGGAACAAAGAGATGGCAGAGTTCCTGAGCTCGGCGCTGCGCTGTCAGGCAAGCTGCAGTCCACTGAAGAGACCCTGGGCCCCACCGTCCTAGACACCAAACTGACGCATGGCCAACATGCGGTTAGGGCAGTCCTCAAAGGAAGCTGTCTTGGCAGTGGATGAGAGAAGTTCCAGCAAAACCCAGACTCGGTGCCATCCCTTCAGGCTCACATACGACTTCTTATGTAAGGATTTACTAGTTAATCCACTCAGCTGAGACCCCAGGGCTTCTGGATGCCTGGAGGGAAGGCAGAGGCACTTGGATCTTGGTTTTGGTTACTCAGCCCAAGTTCAATGACCCCTGGGAAATTGTGCAACAGACGAATAGCAGGCCCACGCACGGGCCTCTCCAGCACGCCAGCCCCTGCTGGGGTGGGGGGGTCTCTCCCACACCTTGGCTTTAATCAGCCTGAGCCCTTTGAGCCCCGGGAGCTCCATTTTCCAAACGCCTCTAAGGAGTCGACGCACGCAATGGACCCAGGCCCACTGGGGACGGGTGTGGAGGCTGGAGGATGAGCCTGATGATAGTGGGTTCCTGGCCTCTGGACACTCCCAGTCCTTGGGGTGAGGCCTACACTCAAGGAAGGATCGACCACACAGGCCTGGGGACACGTTTAGGGCTGTACAAGGAAGGCAGCACGAGGGAAGCAGGCACAGCTGGAGGTTGGGGAGGTTCAAGGACAAGTGTGGCACCCCAGTGACCCTGACAGGGGTGTGGACGTGAGCACCGAGGGCCCAGCGAAGGGCGAAACACACAGGAACCTGCGCTCCCTCCTCATCTCTCTCTCCGGGTCTCTGTCTCTGTCTCTCAGTCTCCCTCCGTTGCTCAGCCTCTCTGTGTCTCTGTGTATCTCTCTGGCTCGCTCTCTGGCTCTCTGACTTCTTGCTCTTCTCCCAGTCTTTCCCTTTGTTTTCCTTTGTCTCTCTCATTCTATTTTCCTCCCTCTCTCCCTTCTCACTGTGCATCTGCTTCTCCTTGTCAGTTGACTTCTCCTTTTACTCGGGTTCTGCTGCCCTCGGCCTGGCCAGTGTCCAGTGCCCAGATCTCTGGGTCCCTATCCTGGTGCTCTTCTGGCTAGAGGGCACTGCCTCCAAAGGAACCCAGAGAAATGAGTAAGAATGAACTGTACTCTACCCCAGAATCCTAAACTCAGGAGAATTAGAAAGACTTCAGAGAGAATCAAATACAATACATCACACAAAAATTTAAGGTATAATTTACACACAGTAAAATGCATACAGCTTCAATGTACAGCTTGATGGCTTCTGCATATGTGTACATGCATGTAACTACTATCCAGCTCAAGATATAAAACACTTCCAGCTCCTCAGAAAGTTCCTTCCTGTCGTTTTCCAGTCAACTTCCACCTTCCCCAAAGCGATCACTAATCTGAATCCTTTCGTCATAGTTTTGTTAAGCCATCCTAGAAATTCCTTTAAATGATATCACGTGATATGTAGTGCTTTGAATCTGGTTTATCACGCCCAGCATAATGTCTATGAGATTCTTCTATATTGCTGTTTGTATCAGTCGTTTCCTTTTATTGCTGAGTTGCTGAGTAGTATTCTGTTAAATGAATTTGTTGTATGGGTATATCTCCACTGGTTTATTCATTTACCTGTTGACGGACACTTAGGTTATTTCCAGTTTTTAATTATTATGAATAAAGATGCTATGAACTTGTATGAAAAAGTCTTTGTGAGGACATGGGTTAATTAACAAAGGGAATATCCTGGTGCAGATGACTGAAAACTCCAGTGATGGCAAAGGTTTCAGGTATGGCTTGATCCAGAGGCTCCCAATCCCACCAGCCTCTACTCCTTTTCTCTACTATGCTTTTAACTTTACCTTTCCGTATACATGAGCCCATTCTCAGACTCTTTGCCCTCTCCATTCCCACTTATAGCTCAACATTTCACCTTTGCTTATCCAATCAGTAAACGTTTATGGAGCCAATTCTGTGCCAAGCACTGAGCTATGGGTGGGAAAACAATGGGTGGGCAAGCTCTGTCCTTGCCCTCATGGAACTTATGATCTAGTGAGATGGACACATAAGCCCACCAATAGCTAGATGGAAGCCAGCTCCAAGTGAAAAGAGGGATATTCTGGAAGAAGGAGAGGGGTGTCAGGGACTGTCCTATCTGAGGACAATAAAACAAGGCCACAAGGGTTTTTGTTGCTCTCAGCTCTGTGTGTTTCTCTGTGAAGTCTCCCTGCTGCTGCCTAGATGAAGGCTTCCAGATGTCAGATGTCCACACAGGGGCTGTTTGTTTGCCTCTGGTCACAGGCTTGTTTACGAAGCAAGGCTTGGGGAAAGCATTCCTTGTTCAGAGAGATGATGAAAACCGTGCAGGAGAATTCTGTGTCCTTGAAGTTGGGGAACTCGATGTTCCACGTCAGTGTGGGTCTCTCCTTAAGAACCTTCCGCTCAGCAACCAGGGCTGGTGGGATGGATTATTCATCAGTTGGATGAAATGTGTCCTCAGGCTATAAATCTGGCGCCAGGGTCCTGGGTGACACTTCCAGGGTGAGACCAATTTGCCTCCTGAGGGAAGAGCTCTAAGGATTGTGACCTCTCTCTCCTCCCGTGCCACATCAGGATGGAGAGGTTCTGGATGAGCACAGGTATTCGCTCCAAAGGGTTTTCACTCAAGGGCATCCATTCATTTTCTACTATTCTGTTCATGCCTAGTACACACCAGACATTGGGCCAGGCTCTGGGGCAAAGCAGTGAGCAAGGTGGACCCCAGAGAACTCACAGTCTGCTGCAGGAGACGGATGCCCCCAAGTCACCACTCATATATTACCTACGCAAGTAAAGACCACATAACTGCCGCAAAAGAAAAGCATAGGGTTTTCAGTGGGTTATCAGGGTGACCCAGTTTAGATTAAGGGTTCAGTGACATCTGAGTTACAGAGGTGTGAAGGTTGAGCACAAGTGACGCAGGAAGGGAGCGGAAGCAACAGAACAGCATGTGCAAAGGCACTGAGGGAAGACAAACGAGGAGCTAGCTAAGGCACCAAGAGAGACCAGTGTGGGTGGAGCACAGTGAGAGCGGCAGAGAGCGGCTCAACAGGGCGGGGGGGCAGTCGCAGCAGGCCCTGTGGGGTCAGATATTCTACGAGGCATGGGTGCTATGAGAGGTGTAAGCAGGGGACCGAAGTTGTCACTCTCTCCCCTTCAGGCTGCCTCACTCTGATCCTTCCTGCTCACTGCAGGATCCTCCTAAAAGAGCTCTTACCCCACCACTCCCAGCTTAGAACCTGTCAGGGGCGTTTCACAGTGGATGTGAAGTCAAATCTCCTTAGCAGGGACTTGAGGTCATAAGTGGCCAAGACTTTGAAGAGTAAATCAGTGAGTAAGCGTTCACTGGAAGTAATTGCTCGTTGCCTTTCTTATCCCATGAGTAATGTCATGTCATGAGCTCCCTTAGGGCAGAGGTCAGGGAAACCATCTTTTCTTATATTCCCGACAGAGGCCTGAGCTTGGACCCTGCCACCACCACCACCACCACCACCACCACCATCATCATCATGGCTTCCAGTAATTAAGCTACAATTACTGTGCTAAGCATCTTACATGTTGTATTGGTTCGTTGTTGCTGTGTAACCAAACAGCCTTAAATTAGTGACTTATAACCACAGCCATCTGTTTAGCTTTCAATTCTGCGGGTTGGTATTATAGGCTGGGCTCAGTTGGGCAGTTCTTCTGGTACTGAGTGGTCTCTCTAAGGTGTCTGTGGTTGACCGCAGGCCAGTAGGCTGGCTTTGCTTCTGGGGATTGACTGACTGTCAGCTCGGTGGATGGGGACGACTGATCCTATATCTCTCACCACCCTTCAGGTTAGCTTGAGCTTCTTCATGTGGTAGTGTTGGGGTCCCAGAGTGAGAAAGTACAGCCATTCAAAGTTGAAGGTATATTCCGTTGGCCAAGTCAAGTTACAAGCCATCCCATATGCAAGGGGAAGGAGGGAGAGACTCTACCACTTGACAGGAGGCGTGGCTATATGGGTGGGTGAAAAACTGGGGCCACCGTTGCAAACAATTCATCTCAAGGGAATCATCTCAGTTTATCTTCAAAAATGCAAACTGAGGTCCTATTTTACAGATGAGGAGGCTGAGGCACAAAAGTAAGTATCTTGCTCAAGAAGCTAATAATTAATAGAGTTGAGAGTCAAAGCCTAGGGTTTATGATTCCACAGTCTACGTGTGTTCTTTTTTTTTTTTTTTTTTTTTTTGCGGTACGCGGGCCTCTCACTGCTGTGGCCTCTCCCGTTGCGGAGCACAGGCTCCGGACGCACAGGCGCAGCGGCCACGGCTCACGGGCCCAGCCGCTCCGCGGCACGTGGGATCCTCCCGGACCGGGGCACGAACCCGCGTCCCCCGCATCGGCAGGCAGACTCGCAACCACTGCGCCACCAGGGAAGCCCTACGTGTGTTCTTAACCCACAGGGTGCACTGTCCACTCCCCACTTACTCACCTACAAAGACTTTAGGAAGCACCTCTCCCATGAGGCCAATAGTCGTCACCGTCATCATCATCATGTTTCTGGAACATCTATGGTGTGTAGGCACTGTTCTAAGTGCTTTACGTGCATTCACTCATTTAATTCTCTCAACAGCCCTGCGGGGTATCCCATGTAGTGGGTCAGGATTAGAAATTTCATGAGGGCAGGGACCACCGTACTCGTTTTGAAATTCCCCACAGTTGGCACAGTGTCTGGCACACGGCACAGACACTCTTTCCAAAGGTTTGCTGAGTGACTGAGTGAAAAGAGGCCCAAGGGGGCAAAGTTATGAGTCCAAAGGCCACACAGGTGGGACTAGAACCCCAGATCCCCAATGCCCCTCCCATGGCAGGGCTTCCTGCTGCATCACTCCCCCAAAACGGCTGAAAAAAGAAGAAACACAAGGTTCAGGATGTGCTTGTCTGCCCTCCAGAACAGAGGTCCCCAACCTTTTTGGCACCAGGCACCGGTTTCGTGGTAGACAATTTTTCCACGGACCGGGGCAAGGGGGATGGTTTGGGGATGATTCTAGTTCATTACATTAACTGTGCACTTTATTTCTATTATTATTACATCGTAATATATAATGAAACGATTACACAACTCACCATAATGCAGAATCAGTGGGAGCCCTGAGCTTGTCTTCCTGCAACTAGATGGTCCCATCTGGGGGTGATGGGAGACAGTGACACCGTAAGTATGTTGCTTACGCCCCGTCTACTCCGCAAGATGCAGCTTCACTGTCCCTTGCCACTCACTGCTAGGGTTTTCCTAGGAGTCTGCAAGCGATTGATTGATGATGGTCTCTGTGCAGTCAGGCTTCTCTGCTAATGACCATCTGGATTTGCAGCTGCCCCCCAGCACTAGCAGCACTGCCTCAGCTCCACCTTACATCATCAGGCATTAGGTTCTCATAAGGAGCACACACCTAGATCCCTCCCACGCACAGTTCACAGTAGGGTTCGCGCTCCCATGAGAATCTAATGCTGCTGCTGATCTGACAGGAGGCGGAGCTCAGGTGGTCATGCGAGTGATGGGGAGCGGCTGTAAATACAGATGAAGCTTTGCTCACCTGCCCGCCGCTCACCTCCAGCTGTGGGGCCTGGTTCCTAACAGGCCACGGACCGATAGCGGTCCATGGCCCAGGGCTTGGGGACCCCCACTCTAGGAGGTGCCCCCAAACCAGACACAGTCCCCAATACGTACATCTGAGAATATCGGGTATGCACACAGCACGTGGAAAGAGCACCGGGCCCAGAGACCAAAGCCCCAAGTGTGTCACTCACATGATGTATGGCCCTGGGCAAGTCACTCAGGTAAGACCTAACTTTCTTCATCTGAACCACTGGGCTATAAATCCCTGCCTACACCCCTGGGCTGTGTCACAGATCAGAGGAGCTAATGGATGTAAACCCTCTCAGAAGATGACACCAACTTAACTTACAGTCCTCTCCAGCTGCGCTCAACTCCTGTGCCCTCGCCGCAGCCTCCTTGTTTGCTCAGGGGACCCCTGGCCCCGCTGCCAACGTATCTCGTAACTGCTGGGGGCTCAGCCTCCCACAGTTCTGTCTGCACTTGGGCATGGCCTCCCTTGCCCTCCACGGCAGGAACCACACGCCCTGGTCCAACCCAACTGGACATGCAGAGGCGCTAGTTTGTAGACTCAGATGAAGCACTGTGCCCTGGGTTGTTGGATATGGCTTCCCCAGCAGCTGTCCAAAGGGGCCACACAACACTTTCAGGGGAGTTATGGCACCATGGGTAAATCTGGACCCGTGAAAGACGGGAGATGGAAAAGTGTCAGTGCTGGGACTTCCCTGGTGGCACAATGGTCAAGAATTCGCCTGCCAACAATGCGGGGGACATGGTTTCCATCCCTGGTCCAGAACGATCCCACATGCCGCGGAGCAACTAAGCCCGTGCATCACAACTCCTGAGCCTGCGCTCTAGAACCCGCGAGCTACAACTACTGAGCCCGTGCTCTAGAGCCCGTGAGCTACAACTACTGAGCCCCGCGTGCCTACAGCCCGTGCTCCGCAACCAGAGAAGCCACCGCAATGAGAAGCACGCGCACCACAATGAAGAGTAGCCCCTGCTCGCCGCAACTGGAGAAAGCCTGTGCACAGCAACGAAGACGCAATGTAGTCAAAAATAAATAAATAAATTTTTTTTAAAAAAGAAAGAAAAACGTCAGTGATAAATTCCTCTCCCTTCCTCTCTCATCTGCTCCTCCTCCGAGGTGCTCTGGCTCCACAGGGCTCCTCTGGAGACACCCCGCGGCTCAGGGACCTCCTGCTCTTTCTTGCACAGCTGTGAGCAGCGAGGCGAGGCACACCTGTGTTTGCTTTCTCTCCTTCCTGCTTCCCTGCCCGTTTCCCTCTGTCTGTACTCCCCAGCCCGCCCCGCAGTGAAACAGCAATACCTAAGCTTTGCCTCCAACTCTGTCATCTAGGCAACCCAGCCTAAGAGAGGGAGAAGACACTGAGGAAGTTGTCAAATCGCAACAACTCAGAAACTCATAGGAGGACTGGCCGCACCTAGTGTTGGCGAGGGTGTGCAGAAACTAGAACTCTCAAACACTGCTGGTGGGAATGTAAAATGGAATGGCCACTTTGGAAAACAGTTTGGCAGTTTCTAAAAAAGTTAAATATACACCTACCAGATGGCCCAATCTTTCCACTCCTAAGTATTTATCCAAGAGAAAAATAACATATGTCCACACAAAGACTTGGGCACGAATGTTTACAGCAGCTTTATTTATAATAGCTACAAACTGGAAACAACTCAAATGTCTCTCAACTGGTGAACGTACAGACAAACAGTGTGTATTCATCCCATGGAGTTCTGCTCAGCAATATAAATGGATGAACTATTGATACACACATGGGTAAATTTCAAAATAATTATGCTGAGTGAAGGAAGCCAGATAAAGAAAGAGTACATAAGGTTCCATTTACATAAATTCTAGAACATGCAAACTAATCTAGAATGCAGAAAGCAGGTCAGGGTTGCCTGGTGACAGAGGTGAGGAGGGACGGATTGCAAAGGGGCACAAGGAAACTTCTGGGGGTGATGGGAATGTCTGCTGTGCTGATTGTGGTGACAGTTTCATAAGAACAACTTAATAAAGATGTCATAAAAAAGGAAAAAAAAAAAGAAATAACCAGGCCCATAAGTGAATTCAACCAAATCCTTAGAGAAACGATAACTCCAATGCTATTTAAAGCATTTCCGCGTGTAAAAAGGAACGCTTCCAAATTCCTTTTATGAAACCAGCATAACTTTGATACCAAAAACTTGGCAAAAATAGCGCATTAATGAAGGGTGTGCTGCTCTGTGCGCACTGGTGGAGTTATTAACTCTGTAAATCGGCTACATTGCATCTGACTGAATTTCAAGATTTTGCTTTGTTTTTTTCGTTTTCAGAAGTTTAATTAAGATGTGGCTTTGTATGGATTTCTTTAGGCTTACCCTGTTTGGGGAAACCGGCAACCAGGTAAGTCGGGAAGAGGAGGCACACTGGTCTGTAAGACTGACACCAAGGAGATGGCTCCTCACCGGCGGAACCCAGAGCCAGGAAGGGGTGCCTGATGCCTCTCCTGGGACATCGCCCCTCACACTGATCTACCCCCGCTCCCCATATGCCCGCATCTCCCACCTCAGCGCGTATCTTCAACATCTCCCGCCTTTTCTTTAAAAACCTCGCGCAGTCTCTAGCCTCTCCCTGCAAGCCACCCCCCGCCAGGTGCACAAATCTCTGCTCATTTCCTACCACAGGCTCTGCTCCCCCAGGGCCCAAAGGACCAGGTGCAAACTTCAGGGCCCAGCCCAGCAGCACAGCCTCAGACTCCACAACACTGTCAGCCAGCCTCACACACAATGTTCCGACCCTGCCGGGCACATCGCCACACTGCTTGTGACTCTGCACCTTTGCAAGGCCGTTCCCTCTGCCTGGGTGGGCGGTCTTCCCTCCCTCTCATGGCCAGGCAGCAGGTCTCTCCCAACTCAGCATAGGACCTGGCACCGAGCAGACGCCCCTAAAGACTTGTAGGGAGAAAATGCTCCCAGATCTCACTCTGCGTGTCTCTCCGTTTGGCTGGTCCTGATCTAGATCCTTTATAGTCAACTGTAATCGCAAGTATAGCACTCTCCTGAGTTATGGGAGTCATTCTAGCAAAGTGTCAAACATGAGGGAGTCGTACGAACCTCCCAAATTTGCAGCTAGTTGGTCAGAATAGTGACCTGGGGACCCCCAAAGTGTGGCTGGCATCTGAAGTGAGGGCAGTTTTGTTGATGGCTGTGCCCTTAACCTGTGGAGTCTGCAGTAACTCTAGGTGCCAGAACTGCACTGTGATATTGAAATAGGCATCAAAATTTTCTAAGTGAAAAGAGCACATAAAAAGAAATCATATCCTTTTAACAGAATGCCAACTAATAAACGCAGAGTGGATTACTGAAATGAGAAAATAACCTTTTGTAGCCATTGCAGTAAAAGCTGATTTGCACAAGCGTCATCAATGGATGCTAAACTTGTGGGTGAACATTTGATGAGGTAGAGGATATTTACATTATGAGTGGGTACTCTCACTGTACAAATTATCTACTGTTTACAAAGGGGAAAATAGTAGCTTCACAGTGGAGAAACCTGGAAGACACCATTTTAACCAAGAGGTAAAAGTTAACATCACCAGTAATGGGACAAATTAACATCAAGTGCCTCTTGATAAGATGTATAGAGAAAGACACAACATCACTGCAGAGGTATTTCTGCTAAAAGGCATTATCTGAGTCAATCAGGAGGAAACACCAGACAAACCCAAATTGGGGGACACTTTGTGAAATACCTGGCCTGTACTCCTCAAGTCAAGAAAGACAAAGGCTGAGGAACTCTTCCAGATTAAAGGAAACTAAAGAGAAATGAAAACTAAATACAACGCATGATTCCAGATTGGATACTGGACCAGAAAAAAAACTGTTAAACAAACATTATGGAGACAACTGGTGATATTTAAACAATGTTTGTAGATTAGATAATAATATCGTATCACTGTTAATCGTACTGTAGTTATGCAAGTGAATGTCCTTATTCTTAGAAAACACAGTGAAGTATTTAGAGGTAAAGGGCATCATATCTGTGATTTACTCTCAAATGGTTAAGAAAACACAAAATTGTATATGGCAATTCGTAATATAGCAATATATAATATATAATGTAAGTAATGTACATTAAATATATAATATGTGCTATATAATATATACATATGTGTATACAGAGACAGAAAGAAAGAAAGAGAGAGAGAAAGGAAGGAAGGAAGAAAGGAAGGAAGGAAGGAAGGAAGGAAGAAAGAAAGAAAGAAGGAAAGGAAGGAAGGAAGAAAGAAAGAGGGAGGGAGGGAGGGAAGAAAGGATAAAGGAAATGGGTCGACATGTAACCAACAGGAGGATCTGGGTGAAGGGGGTATGGAAGTTCTTCGAATTATTCTTGCAACTTTTTGTTAGTTTGAAATTATTTCAAAATATGAAACTAAAAAACCAACACAATGATTCTATTTCATTTTTAAAATAGATGCATATAGATTTATACTTGTGTGTATGTATATTTAAAAAAAAAAGACTGCAAGGACATACACCAAAAATTTAACAGTCTTCTCTGGTGGTGGGATTTAGGTTAACTTTTTCTTTTTCCTTAACATTAGTTTCTCATTTTTCCTATAGTGACTGAGAGCTCTTCATAATACCAAGAAAAAAATAATAAAGGTTGGACACATGATGAAAAAAATCACTCTTTAAACATCAAAAACATACCTGAAGAAAGTACAAATTACTCTTTTTTTTTCTATCATTCATGTTGTATTCCTGTACAAACCATGGTCATCTCTCTCCATGTTCAGGAGACCCCCTGAGGCAAACAGCACCCATGAAGCCCATGTAGTCTGCTCGTCCAGGCTGCCTTGCAGTGCTGATACAGTACCCCCATGTAATGTGGGCACAGACCTCCCAAGCTCGGATGGGATCAAAATGTCCTGAGAAGGCACTTGGAATGGAAGAAGCTGGTGACTTGGAAATACTACTGGGTACAAACGAAAAAGCCCCAACAAAAGCTTGCTCTCTCTAGCCAAATGACCAGGAAAAAAGCAGCTTAGCAAGACAGAAAACCTTTAGACAATAACAGTTCTACCCCAGCTAAACATCAGAGAAACTGTACCAGGAAAGGTCTAGTGGAGAGTCAAGACTCTCACCATTTCCCTGCAGTAATGAAGCTGCTTCAATCCATAGAGACTACATGAGGAGCCAGGGCCCTCCCACTGACCCAGCAGCAATGAGGACCCCTCCCAACCTGGGTGTCAACAAAGGCTAAGCAGAAAACCTGGACTTCCATATCTTCCCATCAGGAATGAGGAGCTGCCCCCCCGACCTTCCCCTGTGTAAATGGTGTCAAAGAAAGACAGATACACAGAAGGTTTAGATAATACAAGAATGTCCAGGTTTCAATAGAAAACCACTCTTGGGCTTCCCTGGTGGCGCAGTCGTTGACAGGCTGCCTGCCTATGCAGGGGACATGGGTTCGTGCCCCGGTCCGGGAGGATCCCACATGCCGCGGAGCGGCTGGGCCCGTGAGCCATGGCCACTGAGCCTGCGCATCCGGAACCTGTGCTCCGCAATGGGAGAGGCCACCACAGTGAGAGGCCAGCGTACTGCAAAAGAAAACAAACAAACAAACAAAAAACTTACCTCTTAAAAAAAAAAAAAGAAAGAAAGAAAACCACTCTTTATATCAAGAATCAGGATGTTTCCAAGTTGAATGAATAAAGGAAAACCAGTAGATGCCAACACCAAGACGGCAGAGATGGTAGAATTGTCTGACAAAGATTTTAAGACAGCCATTATTTAAAAATGCTTCAAAAAGCAATTATGAGTAAACTTGAAATAAATGAAATAGAAAGCCTCAGCAAAGAAACTGAGGATATAAAGAAGAACCAAATGGAAATTTTAGAACTTTAAGATATAAATTCAAAACAATAACCTAAAAAAATGCTGAGAAGATGGATGCAACAGCAGAATGGAGAGGACAGAGGAAAGAATGAGTGAACTGGAAAAGAGAACAATAGAAATTACCCAATTTGAACAACAGAGGGAAAACAGACTGGTGGGGGCAGGGAGTGGTAGAACAGAGCCTCAGGGAACTGGGGAACTATAAAAAAAGATCTAACGTTTGTGTTATCAGAGTCCCAGAGGAGAAGAGAAAGAGGATGGGACTGAAACAGCACTAGGAGAAATAATGTGGTATTGTGAATTTAAAGATTTGAGGGTAGATCTTATGTTGAGTTACTACCACGAAACAGACAAGTAAAGAAACAAATTGACAAAAAGGGACATGGGAAACTTTTGGAAGTGATCAATATGTTTACTACCTTGATTGTGGTGATAGTAACACGACCGTATACATATATCCAAACTCACCAACTTATACACACTAATTTTTGAAGTTTTTTGTGTATCAATTATATCTCAATAAAGCTGGAAGAGAAAAAAGAATGAATGACTGAAAATTTCCCAAGTTTGGCAAGAGGAATAAACTCATAGATTTAAGAAACTTAATGAATATCAAACAGGATAATTCCAAAGAATCCACAATAAGACACATCAAAATTAAATTTATGAAAACTAAAATCAAAGAAAAATATCTTGAAAGTAGTCAGAGAAAAACTACAGTTTACCTATAGAGGAAAAGGAATTTGAATGACAGCAGATTTCTCAACAGAAACCATGGAAGCCAGACAGAAATGACACACTATTTTTCAAGGGTTGAAAGAAAATAACTTGACAACTCAGAATCCTATAACAAAATCAAGACATTCTCAGGTGCAGGAAAACTAAGAGAATGTGTCGCCAGCATACTTACTCTATAAGAATAGCTAAAGGAAGTTCTCTAAACAAAAAGGAAATGACAAAAGAAGAAACTTTGGAACGTCAGGGAAAAGACAAAGAACACAGTAAGCAAAAATATGGGTAAGACTTTCCTTCTCCTTGTGAGTTTCCTACATCATGCTTGATGGCTGAAGCAAATATTAAAACACTGGCTGCCATGGTTCTACATATATGTATAAGAAACATTTAAGACAGTTATAAATAGGTGAGGGTAAAGGGTCATAAAGTGTGCTAAGCTTGCTGTACTTCAACTGGTAAAATGATGACCTCAATAGACTGATAAGTTAGGTTTGTACAATTTAATACTTAGAACAACCACTAAAAGAAAATCTATATGAAGAGATATACTCAGAAACACTACTGATAAATCAAAATGGAATTCTAAAAAATGCTCAAGTAACCCACAGGCAGTCAGGAAAAAGCAAACCAAAAAATTGAAAACAGAGAGAATAAACAGAAAATTAAAAAATAAAATGGCAGACCTAAGCCCTATAATATCAACATTTACATTAAATTTAATTTTTAAAATATTTATTTATTTATCTGGCTGCGCCGGGTCTTAGCTGTGGCACATGGGATCTTTGTTGACACATTCTGCAGGATCTTTGTTGTGGCATGCAAGATCTTTCTTCTTCTTCTTTTTTTTTAAATTACAGCATGTGGGGGCTTCCCTGGTGGCACAGTGGTTGAGAATCCGCCTGCCGATGCAGGGGACATGGGTTCGTGCCCCGGTCCAGGAAGATCCCACATGCTGCGGAGCGGCTGGGTCCGTGAGCCATGGCCGCTGAGCCTGCGCGTCTGGGGCAGAGAAGCCACAACAGTGAGGCCCGCGTACCGCAAATAAATAAATAAATAAATAAACATCTTCTGCACAGCAAATGAAACCATCAACAAAATGAAAAAGCAACCTACAAAATGGGAGGAAGTATTTGCAAATCATATATCTGATAAAGGGTTAATATGCAAACTATATAAAGAACTCATACAACTCAATAGCAAAATACGGACAATCTGATTAGAAAATGGGCAGAGGAACCGAATAGACATTTTTCCAAAGAAGACATTCAGATGGGCAACAGGTACATGAAAAGATGTTCAACATCACTAATCATCAGGGAAATGCAACTCAAAGCTGCAATGAGATATCCCCTCACACCTGGTACAATGGCTGTCATCAAAAAGAAGAGATAACAAATGTTGGAGAGGATGTGGAGAAAATGGAATACTTGTGCTCTGTTGGTGGGACTGTAAATTGTTGCAGCCACTATGGAAAACAGTATGGAGGTTCCTCAAAAAATGAAAAATAGAGCTACCATATTATCCAGCAATTACATTTCTGAGTACATATCTGAAGGAAAGGAAACCACCTTCAAAGAAACATATGCAAACCTATGTTCTTTGCAGCTTTACAACAGCCAAGATGTGGAAACAACCTAAATGTCCATTGATGGTCTACATGTAAGTGAGATAATGCTTTCTCTGTCTGGCTTATTTCACTTAACATAATGTCCTCAAGGTCCACCCATGTCGCTGCAAATGGTAAGATTTCATTCTTTTTTATGGCCGAATAGTATTTATATACATACACAATCTCCAAGAAAAGAATAGCTGGATCATCCTTTCACCTAATGTGATATAACTATTCTGCATACAACTGAAAACACGCTAACTTTCCCCAGAAGAGGATGCAAAGTCTTCGGGTGATGTCACTCTCACCCTTGATACCCTGTAACTTAAATACTGTGATGTAACATTTATTATTAAGGTATCTTATGTTAGATGATAAAGGGATAAGAGGGAAGAAAACAAAGATATCTGCTTCAAAGGTCTACACAAACATTTTCATGACATAATAAAGAAGAACTATAGCTATTACAGTCCTCCCTTCTGCAAGTGGTCACGTGGTTGTAGCTGGCATTTATAACTACCTACGTCTACTACCCATTCCATATGCCCTTTGCCCTCAGCTGCTCAGCGTTCTTCATCTTCATTAGTGAAAGGTCTGGGCCATTACTGGTCCTGCCTGAATTGTGTCGTTGTCGTTTTCCATTGACTTTAATCACAGGACATGGTAGTACTAAGAGGCGTCCTAATGGATCTCTTGTATTCCAGACATATTTCTCCTTACCTTATCCCACGGCCATATTGTGCATATCTCTTTTGCCCCACCATACCATCATGGACTACCAGTATCCTCTTTACCACTGAAAATAAAGTCATTGTCTTTAGATCTAATCATATTAGAGAAATTAGAGAAATTAGAAATCAGAAATTAGAGAAATTCCAGAAAAACCAGAACCAACTTATAACTCTTCCTTATGAGTCTGTCCTCAAGAATCACTTCTGGTATCAAAGTCTGTATCAGGCAGGGTTCAACCAGAGAAACAGAACCAGCATCATACAAATGTATGGATTTATTGCAAGGAATTGGCTTGCACGATTGTGGGGGCCAACTAGGCAAGTCTGAATGCCACAGGGCAGGCTACCAGAACCCTTGGGCATGGACCGAAGCTGCTGCCCACAGGCAGAATTTCTTCTCTTTCAAGTAAACCTCAGTTCTGCTCTTTAAGGCCTTTGAACTGATTGAAGCAGGCTGTCGTAGATGATCTAAATGACTTACTTAAAGTCATCCGGCTATGAACGCTAACCACATCTAAACAATACCTCCAACAGCAACACCTCGAGCTTGATTGAATAACGGGGGACTGCAGTCTAGCCCACGTTGACACATAAAGCTGATCACCACAAACAGGGAAGACTTCCCAATTCATTCTTCAAAGCTAGTATTACCCTGATACCAAACCGGGCAAAGACAGCAGGAACATGTCCTGGCACGAGAAAGGGTACATGGGGCTGGATTCCACCCACCCACCAGACTCAAGAGCAGGATCATACTTTTCACCTCAACACGTGGCTGCCCAGTTTCCACTTCATGGGGAAAATTCAGCATTTTGGTTGGTTTCAAATTACTTGTGCCTAGTGTGGGAACTGCATGCTATGAAGAGGAGGGCTCCTGTGTGTGTGTGTGTTTATTCACTTCTCACTCACTCATTCATTTTAGTTAACATTTATCATACCAAGCTTGTCATGCACTGGATGAAGGAATTTAGTGTCATAAGACTGTTTTCTCTTTCCAATAATTTGACTCAGTGGATACACCTGACCCCACTTACGAGTGAGGAAACCGAGGCTCAGTGAGGGTCTATCGACAGGCTTGAGCGTGCGCAGCGGTGGGTTTTGATTTGACGCCAAAGCCTCTTCCCCTTCACACTAGGGTTTGGTTCTGGTGCTGCCGGCTGTTACCTGCATGTGAGCACCTAAGGAGTTCTGCCAGATCTAAGTTCCTTGAATCTCTCGGAAAGGTGCCCAGAGCTTTAACTTGGCCAAGAGACACGGTCAGCAACCTGGCTGTTCCAAGGTTCTCAGCCTTACCCTAGCCTCTAGGGCTTTGCTAGATGTTTCCTCCCACTTTTCAAGGGCTGGGCAGCACAGTGGCAAGAATGCAGACTCTGGAATCAGTCCAAAGCCCCCGACTACTTATCTGTAAAACAGTCTGTACTTCCTGAATGGGGTGGGGATTAAATGCCACAATGCAGGACGCCTCAATCATTAAATGTACCTATGAGTCACCTGGCCACCTTGTTAAAATACAGATTTGGATTTAGCAGTTCTCCGGAGGAGCCAGAGATTCTGTATTTCTGGCAAGCTCCCAGGCGATGCCGTTGGCTGCTGATCCAAGGACCACACTCTGAGCAGCAGAGAATGTTCATGTGGTGCACTGAGTGCGATGTCTTGGTACATAATTAATGCTCCTCCACGGTAGGTATAATAAAGAGAATAATAAAAATTCACCATCTCTGGAAACCCAGCCCAGGTGTTTGCTCTGCCCTCCTAGGGTTCTCTGATAAAAGGAAATGTACCAGTTTAGTAGGAGAGACAGATTTTTTTTTTTCCTGGCACTGACTTCTAAGAGAAATTTATCACCTGGATCCTCAGATAAGGGACTCCGATTAGAACAAAGGATCATGTCTTCAATGCTTCTGCAGGAGCCTGCAACGTGTAAGCCAAGAACAATCATCAGACAGGGACGCAGGCCCAGGTCACCTCTGCGGGACCCAGGAGGGAACGTCTCTCTCAGATGCTCAGTTTCCTGCTGGCTGCACAGGACACAGGCTCCGGGACGGTGGCCGCGCTGCTGGGCTACCCCGTCGCCCACAGCACAGGTGCAACAGCGCCCTCCCGGTAAGACTGTCGTGAGGGCCACAGATAGCATGCGCCCATAGTTAACACCTACTCTGCGTCAAGAACTTTAGCTTGAACCATATAAAATTGCTGATACAGACCAATTTTTGACCTATAATGGCTGGAGCTGATATGTGAAATGTGTCATCCTTACAACAAACCTTTGAGGCAGATGCCATTTTTACCACCACCGCCCCGTTCTAAAGTGAGATCCTGCCCGTGGTCACGTGGCTGGTGGTGGGCAGAGCCAGGCTGGCACGCAGGCGGCCTTGGGCTTGCGGCCGCACTGACCGCCTTTCTCCTGACAGTGCCAGGAGGACGGCCATGAACGTGTGTTTCCTCCCCCTCAGTTGGGTCTAATGCCGACCCCTACAAAAGCCAAGGGCCCAGAGCTAATTGTCCTTTTCTGGCAGCGTTTCTGCAAGGAGCTGAGCCAGTTCATTCTGGGAACATTGTTTTCTGGTGATTTGGCTGGAGCTTGAGAAGCTGGAGAGGGAAACAGGCTTGGCTGGGTCTTTCGAAACAGCCTCGCTCGAGCGGCTCCTCTCCCGGGAGCTCAGTGTGGAGGCCTAGCATCCATTATGCAGCCAGACTTGGCCTCATGGCTGTCAGTCTGGTCGGATCGCTGGCCGCCCACCAACCCTTTACTCACCCTGCAGCCTCTTCCACATCCCCTGTCGCGTAAATCCCTCCCTGGGGAGGTTGGGCGTCATTTCCCGGGCCAGGCACTATATAAGCACCAGTTTAATCTTGCCTGTGGCCCGGAAGGAAGGGGCTATGAACACCCAGTTTACAGGTGAGGCCCAGAGAGAGGAGCGCGTTTACTCAAGGTCACACTGTAAGTGACCAGCCAGGCCTGTTGAACTCCAATTCCACCCTCCTTCCACTATGCTAGATACCATGACCTTCCATCCAAAGACCCCGAAGTGCCCGTGCTTTTGTATCACTGGGAGGACCGGTACCGGGGCAGCTCAGGAGATGGGGGCGAGGGCTGCCCTTGTGGTTGGGAGAGTTGACTCAATGAGTCCCACATTCACAGCCACAGGGATTGGTTCAGAGATGCCAGTCCAGTCAGAGTTAATCCTGGGGCTTTTGCTGGAACTACTGAGAACAGGTGTCCTCTTTGTGTTGAGGCTACCAAGCAGACAGAACGTTAGTCTGAAGCCGAAGGACCTATCTGTTTTGGAAGCCAAACCAGGGGAAAGTGGAGCCAAGGCATAGAGAGAGACTAATTTCTTTTTTTTAAAAAATAAATTTATTTATTTCTTTATTTATTGTTGGCTGTGTTGGGTCTTCGTTGCTGCACGCGGGCTTCCTCTAGTTGCAGCGAGCGGGGGCTGCTCTTCATCCTGGTGTGTGGGCCTCTCACTGCGGTGGCCTCTCTTCTTGCAGAGCACGAGCTCTAGGCGCGCGGACTTCATTAGTTGCGGCACATGGGCTTCAGTAGCTGTGGTTCATGGGCGCTAGAACACAGGCTCAGTAGTTGTGGCGCACGGGCCTATTTGCTCCGCAGCACATGGAATCCTCCCAGACCAGGGCTCGAACCTGTGTCCCCTGCATTGGCAGGTGGATTCTTAACCACTGCGCCACCAGGGAAGCCCTAGAGAGACTAATTTCTGACAATATTCTTTGACGCTCTTGATCCAGCCAGGCCTCCGTAAGCTCCTACTTACACACTGCCCTTGACACACAGCTCATCACCTTCCAAAGTAGCCCCTTTTGTTCCTGAGCTGAAATTTACCTTGCTGGAACTTACACTGATTGGTTTAGTTCTTCCAATCGGAAGGGCAGCAAAAAGCTCTAATGACAAAAGGATATGGTTTCATATCCCAACTCTGACATTTACTCTTCAAGTCTCAGTTAAAATTGGAATGATAATACCTATGTTAGAGGGATGTTGTGGGAATGTAAGAACTATTATTAAGTGCTTTACTTTTGTTATCTTGTCATATTGTCACTGTTACATTTGTTACCAGACTGTGAGGCTCTAGACATCAGGGACCTCAGATTCTCCAGCACCCAGCAGTGGTTGGCACAGAGTAGAAACTCAATAAATGCTTGTTCAAATAAATTTGACCTCCCACCTATAGACAGCTATTTGGGGACAGCTGATCTGTCACCCCAAATCTTCTCTTCTTGTCCCTGCCCTCATCTTCACCATTTCTTTACATAACACAAATGGTTTTTCTTGTTAAAAAGTGTACTAACTCAATTATTCTGTGAATATTTATCAGTTACAACCAAAGGAATGAAAATAAGATCCCATGGTACAAAAAACCCTAGATGTTTCGGTCTCTAACACAATATTCAACTATTTTACTTCTTTAATGTTTTTCTCAAGAAACACAACAAAACCAATCTGCCCTACAGTTTGGAAGTGAGGTCCCTTTCTCACAGTATCTCTTGCTGGCTGTTGGGCGTGGTGTGGGCGCGCCCGGCAGTCACAACAGGCAGCTGAAACGGGACGAGCAGGTAAGAGGAAACAGCTGCTTGGCCTGCACTGTCTCTAAGCCCCAAACTGGTGACAGGGTGCCGCAGACAAAAGACGGGCAGTTATGGTTTGGGTGGAGGGCCCACGAGCAGCGATGAACTCCTTGCCAAGTTCACCAGGCGAAGCAGCATCAGCTCGGCTGGCCACCGTGCGCCAGGCAGCACGCCCCGCACGCGCTCTCTGTCTTCAGAGCTGTGTGCGCACCCGGAGATGCTAAGGGAGGGCCTCACTGTCCTCCGTGTCCTGCAGTA
The DNA here is from genome assembly GCF_026419965.1 of Kogia breviceps. NCBI lineage: Eukaryota > Metazoa > Chordata > Mammalia > Artiodactyla > Physeteridae > Kogia > Kogia breviceps. The sequence continues at coordinate 3,454,422 of NC_081319.1, read as the reverse complement.
GCTTCATGGCTCTAGTTCAGGATGCTACCCACACAGTAGCCAGCATAACCTCTGACAGCAGCAACTAGACCAGCAGTCAGCAAACTACCCTGTAAAGGGCCAGAGAGTAAGTATCAAAATACCTAAAGGCTTCGTGGGCCAGGTGGCCTCTGCCGCAACTATGCTGCTCTGCCACTGCAGCCTTCAAGCAGCCACAGACACTACGCAGACGAAGGGGCAAGACTGGATTCCAATAAAACTTTATTTATAAATAACAGGCATTGTTCTGGATTTGGCCCTCAGGCTATAGTCTGTGGCTCACTGGTGCCTCTGTTCAAAACCCCGTAGTGGCTCTCACCCCCGCAGAGGCAAACCCAACGCCTAACCTGGGTAGCAAGGAGTGGCCTGGGCAGGTCTCCCAGCGCCACGTGAGCTCATTCCTGCCTCAAGGCCTTCTCACTTGCTGCTTCCTCTGCTTAGAACACCCCGTGCCCACTTCTCATTGTCACGTCACTCATCATTCCCGTTATTTAGGTCTCAGAAAGGCCATTCCTTCAACCCTCCAAAGTGACCCTCGCCTCCCCACCCTAGTAGCTCTTTATCAGAGCACCCCGTTTTATCTTCTGCAGAGCACGCATCACAGTCTGAATGGACCTCTTTTCTTTAAAAAATTTTTTACATTTATTTTTTTATTTTTATTTTTTTTGGCTGCACCACGTGGCTTGCGAGATGTTCCCCAACCAGGGATTGAACATGGGCCGAGGCGGTGAAAGGCTGGAATCCTAACCCCTAGGTCATCAAGGAACTCTGGAATGGATCTCTTCCCTCGGTCTGTTTACTTTTTCATAGTCCTTCTGCCATAAGCTCAAGAAGGGTAGGGAACCTGACGTCCAGTGCCTCTGTCCACAGGGTTGGATGGCAGCACATGCGTGGAGAGTGAGTGAATAAATGAGTGGGCGGGCAACCCAGTGGCCTCCTAAGCGGTTCCCCTCATCCTCCCGTTCCTTCGATTCCATAGGCCTCTGATGACAGAGGTATCTTTTAAGATGAATACCAGATCGCACCCTGCCACGGCTTTCAACGCTCCAGTAACTCCCCGCTGCTCAAAATCCAAACTCCTCACCACCGCCCCAGAGGCCCTGCACAAGCCACTGCTGCCTGTCTCTTCCCAGCCCGACTCTCTGTTCTGAAGACAGGCTGCCCAGGGGGTCCACTGATGTGACCCCAAAGGATACCACTTGGCGGGAGAGGTGTTTTTGCATGATCAGAAAACAGGTTACGTTCTAGGAATTCACTTCGAACCAAAGGATGAGGCTATGAACACCTGACTCATGAGAGGCCGGGAAGGCATCCAGTTTCCTCAGATCACCCCGCCCAGGTCAGGCTCTCGCTGGGACGGGCTCTGGACAGAAATAAAGAGCATGATCTCTTCAGACTGCTGCCAAAGCCCAGAGGGGTTCGGATCGGGGTGTGTGGGGATGTGGAACCTAGAGCTTTCAGCGCTCTTCTGGCCTGACTGGAAAGACGAGTGTGGAGCTGTAGGGGCAATGAGGACGCAGAGCGGGCAGCCTGGTGCCATGGGCTCCCGTGCGCCACGCAGATCACACTGCATCCTCCGCTGCTGCACTCAACTCCGCGAAATTGCATAGCAGAGACGAGACCGTGTGGGCAGCCCACGTGGGTCTGATATAGCCTATTGCTTGGCTGTATTGAGATGAGAGGTTAGAAAGCCCCTTTATGGTTTCTTCTCAAATCAGTCTAGACAGTCACATCTAAGTGGCTAAAAGTAGTACAGATTCTCTCATGGATGCTGCATAAAGTAGGTACTCGACATTAGAAGAAGCTAACAAAGGTATTTTCATTTCAGGTGTGTGTCGGGGAATGAAGCATCTGTTTTTCTGAACTGACGCTCAACATGCAGTGTTAGCAAGACACAAAGAGCACCCACTTTGGGGCATTTTTAAAAGCCGGGCCAGTGTACCAGGCATCACAACCTAACAGGCTTATAAAAGTGACTACTTCCTGTTTCTGACCTCCCATCCTATTTGAGGTCTACTTGTTTTCACTTTATCTCAGTGCCCTACCGTGAATTCTTATCGCCTTGCCCTGAATTCCTCCCCTTTTCTCATGATCTCTAGCTTTGGCCCCGCCCTGACTCCCGGGTGTTGGCTCTCCTTCTAAGGGTTAGCCTAGCTTGCTCTCCGTAACTGGTGCCTGGTAGATAAGCCCTGGCCTTGAGCCCCTGGGCAGGGAGGAGAGGGACGGTGCTAACAGGATAGACACGGTCTCCCCACCCAGGGCAGCTGCACCTCTTCTACAACATCCCATCTGTCGGTTACCCTGCTCCACCAGGACACCTCCAGCGCCAGGAAACTGACTTCCTAGGACTGTCCTTGTTGTTTTCTGACACCTCTATCAGAAAGCACGAGCTGCTGAGCTGTGGACAGGCTTGAGAGCGGCCCTGAAGCCATCCGTTTCCTGCAGAGTGCTGACAGAGGGGTGTGAGCTCCGAGGCGGCTGTCAACATCCATTTTGCCTCTCACTTGCTGAGACCAACGCTGGAGCCTGCCACGTAAGTTAATCACTTCCACTTCTCTATGGCACAGGCTGCTGTGCTTTTTCTGCCTCTGGCCATTCATGCGCAGCAGATAACCACAGCCACAGCACCATGTGGAACACGGTCAGGATTCTGAGTGAGCCAGATATAGCCCGTTATCACTGAGGTTACAGTGTGTGGGCTCATTGAGAAGTTATGGGACATTTTATCAATGAGGGACGCTGTCCCAGAAACTCTGGTGTTGTTCATGTGAAGGATCGGAGGTGAAGATGAAGGCCGTGGAGATAGGGGGGCCGGCTTATCTGGCATGTTTTCCCAGTGAGGTCAGACACCAGTGCCACGCCAGCTCCCCGGGTGGAAACAAACCAAAGGATGCCAGAGCTGGACGCCCTGGGAAGCCTTACAGAGGGAGAAATGAGACCCAGCAAAAGGATAGGACTTGCCCAAGGTCCCTCAGGGAGACAGTGTCAGAGACTCAAGTCTGTAAAAGCAGAAGAGCCCTGCTGCCCTCTGCAAGCAGCATCAGGCTTTCGAAGGAGGAGCAGGATCTTTGAGGGTGTGAATGTTTTGCTTTTCTGCCTTTAAAACATAAAGAGGTCGGTAGGGAGTCAGGAATGAGGTGTTTCTTTAGACTCCCAGTTGGAAGCATGACTTTTCATTTACCTTAAATGTCTGTATTTTAAAAAATAATTTCACTCATTTTCAGTTTCAGGTTTTCTTGTGTACATGTGAAAAATAAAATGACAGTGGTAAGTATTGGTTCCATTAGAAGAAGCACGCTGAGAACTATTAAATGAAGATAGTTTTATATCAATGGCATTACATGATTCAAATAGAAAATTTGTTAATTCCAGTGATGTTGGTTTTTTTAAACCCAATTCATTGAAGTTCATTCAGCCAAAGGTGATATGACATTATTGTGAAGACTACTGTAAATTTAGTTTAAAGTGCAACTCTAGAGAAAAAAAACACCTGTTTTTGACGTGATAACATAAAAATTTTACTGGCGTACAGCATCATGATAGAACAATATTCTACTTAAATAGAAATAAATAAGATAAAAAGCCTAAGGAACAGAAGTATACTTAGAGTTAATTGTGCTACACACATACTTCATAGTTTTCTCCAAAATAAGCTGCAATATTAAATATATGAATATTTGTATATCCCCATAATTAGAGTAACAAAAGTACAAATATTTTCATGATAAATGATAAAAACAAAACCAAAAAATTCCCAGTTCACAACTCTAATTACTAGAGAGTTCAACATATCCGTGAGATCCACAGGGAAGGAAGATAACATTCCCGTACTCACTGATCTGTCCATAACTATGTACTGAGCACAGCCCCATCCATTCCTTCAGCAGTCCTGTTCCAGGCGCAGGGGCTGCAGAGGTGAACCAGACATGCAGCTCCCACTTCTACAGAGCTCATGTTCTAGTCAGGGGAGGTGGATAATAAACAAATAAGAACATATAGTATAGAGAATGGAGAGAAAACAGAATATTGAATAGAGAGAATTTTGGATGGTGGAGGTGCTTTGAAAAAAAATAAAGCAGATTAAGGGCACAGGAAGTTCTGGGGACATGGGCTGTTGTCGATACAGGGTGGCCAAGGGAGATATTGCAGAGAAGCTAACGTTTGAGCAGAAATCTGAGGAAATAAAGGAGCAAGCTTCAGGGGCATTTGTGGGGAGTCCTGCAGGCCAGAAAGAAACAGTGCAAAGGGCCTGAGGCAGGAGTGAGTTTGCAAGCAGGCAGCTGAATACAGAGTGTGGAGTCAGGGAGGAGACCCAAGCTCGTGATGCTCATTTGGGAGTTGTCAACCTATAGGAGGCATTTAAAACCTTCTACATGAGATGGGATGAAATCACCAAGGGAGTGAGTGTGGTCGGAGCAGAGGAGTCAGGGGAGAGACAGCTTCAAGGAGAGAGTCAAAGCAGTGTCCACTGCTGCTGAGTGGTCAAAAAAGAATGAGGAGTGACCATCAACCATGGGAGTTAGCAACTTGGATGTCATTGCTGGCCTTCATAGACCATCTCAGTAAAGCAACAGGTACAGAAGCCTGATTTTGAGAATAGAAGGAGAGTACCTGGAGAGAGGAGGTGAGGACAATTCTTTTGAAGACTTTTGCTATCAAGAGGAACAGAGAAACTAAGCACTAGGGGTTATAGGGTCAAGACAGAAGACAGCTGTCAAAGTTCCTGGAAATGCAGCCCCTCCTCAACCCCACAGCCCCATCACCAGGAGAAAAGCCACACCCCAGAGCTCTGAGTGCTCCTGCAAGGCCCCCTCCCTACCTCTGAACACTCAGACCCTTGCCACTGCCATCCATCTGCTTGGAGACCTGCAAGGCCCATCTCAATATTTCTATGTGGTTGTTGAAGAAAGATATTAATCGTATATATAATACACAATACATGTACCAAGACAACTTACTGTACGCAGAAAATGGACAAGCAGAGTGCCCTCTGAAAGAGAACAATGGAGGAAAATGATTTATATTAGAGGGCTTGGAGGAGGCCTTTCCGAGGAAGTGGCTTTAAAGCTAAAATCTGAAGGATAAGTAATCATTCACCACGCAACAAATGATGGGAAGAGCACTGTGAGTGGAAAAGCGTCTGCAAAGGCTCTGAGGTGGGACATGGCGTCGCATGCTACAAAACTGGAGGAAGAATGGGTCCAGTGAGAGAGGGGTATGGGGCCTGAGGGGCGGCTGGAGTCAGATTTTGCAGGGTCCTACAGAGGACCCCTATGTTAAAGAGGCTGTTGGCTTTTATTTTTCTTTCCAACTACAATGGGCAGCCACTAAATGAGCAAACCATTATGTGCATCTAAGTGCCCACTATTTTATGCTTGAGAAGAAAGGAAAACAGTCAGAAGCAAGACATGAAGCTTCCTTGAGGAAATGAGGACAGACAGGGCCTCTTCTACTTCTACTCCTTGGTTCCCATGTAGTCTACCTGGTGGGGTAGACCCATCACCATATAATGGCTGCTATTTCAAAGTGCACATTGAATCTTAAAAGACAGTGCCCCAGAGTGAAAATGGCTCATACATAGGAAAAAAAGAAATGAATAGAAGTGTTCCCTAAGGAAGCCAAGACACTGAGTTCACTTCTAAAAAAGACTATAAGTCAACTATTTAAAATGTGCTCGGGACTTCCCTGGTGGTCCGGTGGCTAAGACTCTGCATTCCCAATGCAGGGAGCCCGGGTTCAATCCCTGGTCTGGGAACTAGATCCCACATGCCGCAACTAAGTGTTCGCATGCCACAGCTAAAGATCCCGCATGTCACAACAAAGATCCTGAATGCGGCAACGAAAATCCTGTGTGTCTCAACTAAGACCTGACGTAACAACAACTATATATATATATATATATATATATATATATATATATATATATATATATATGTATATATATATATATATATATATATACTCTCACAGAATTAAAGGAAACAATGAGAATGATGGTTGACAAATAGAGGCTATCAATACAGAGATAGAGATAGAAATTAAAAGAGGAACTAGAGAGAAATTCTGAAGTTGAAAAGTACAATAACTAAAATGAAAATTTTATTAGAGAGGTAAACAGCATATTGGAGCTGGCAGAAGAAAGATTCAGGAAACTTAAAGACAGGGCAATTGAGATTACCCAGTCTGAGGAGCAGAAAGAAAAAACAGTAAAGAAAAATGAACAGAGCCTAAGAGACCTGTGGAACAGCATTAAGCATACCAACAGATGTATAATGTAAATTCCAGAAGGAGAGCAGAGAGAGAGAAAGGAGCAGAAAGAATATCAGAAGTAATAATGGCCAAAACTTTTGCAAACTTGATGAAAGATATAAATATATACATCTAAAAATCTGAGTGAACTTCAAGATCCTCACTGAGACACGTTGTAATCAAACGTTTGAAAGCCAAAGGCAGAGTCCTAAAAGCAGCAAGCAAGAGATGACTCATCACGTACAACATTTGCAATAAGATTAACAGCTAATTCCTCTTCAGGAATCATGAAGGCCAGAAGGCAGTGGGAAGATATATCCAAAGTGCTGAAAGAATAAAATTGTCAGCCAAGAATTCTATACCCAGAAAAACTATCCTTCAAAAATGAAAGAAAAATTAAGACTTTCTAGATAAACAAAAACAGAGAGTTTATTGCTTGTAGACCTACCCTACAAGAAATGCTAAAGAAGATCCTTCAGGCTAACTGAAAGAATACTAAATTGTAACTTGAGTCTGCAGAAGAAATAAAAAACACCAGTAAAGGTAATTTCATAAGTAAATATAAAAGTCAGTATTAAGGCATTTGTGGTTTGTAACTCCTCTTTTTTTCTGGTATAATTTAAAGGACAACTACATAAAAAAATTTCTTAAAATATATTAATGGTCACACGATGTACAAAGATGTAATTTGTGACAATAAAAATGTCTATATGCTTTCTACAAGAGACCCACTTTGGATCCAAATACACAAAATAGGCTGAAAGTGAAAGGATGGAAAAAGATACTTCATGTAAATGGTAACTTAAAGAGTTGGAGTGGCTATACTGATATCAGACAAAATAGACTTTAAGACATAAATTGTAACAAGAAAGAAAGAAAGACATTAAATAAAGATAAAAGAGTCAATCTACCAAGAAATAGAACAATTATAAATATATAGCACCTAATAACAAACCCCCAAATTTACAAAGCAAAAACTTCTACAATAGAACAGTTTCTACAGTGTTTTCTACAAAGAAAACACTGTTCTACAATAATTGTTGGCGATTTCAACACCTCACTTTCAATAAAGGATAGAACTACTAGGGAAAAGATAAATGTAGAAATAGAAGATTTGAACAACACTATAAACCCATGAGACCTAACACAAACAAAACACTCCACCAAACAGCAGAAAAATACACATCCTTCTCAAGTGCACATAGCACATCCTCCAGGAGAGAACATAGCTTAGGCCATAAAACAAGTCTCAATACATTTCAAAAGAACAGAGTCAGAAAATGTTTATTCCATGACCATAATGGAATGAAACTTGAAATTAATAACAGAAGGAAAACTGGAAAATTCATGAATACATGGAGGTTAAACAACATACTCTTAAACAACCAATGGCTCAAAGAAGAACCAAAACCTATCAGATGCAGTGAAAGCAGTGCTCAGAGGGAAATTTATAACTGTAAATCCCTACTTTATTTATTTTTTATGTTTATTTTTTATTTATTTATTTTTTCTTACTGGTCATCCATTTTATACACATCAGTGTATACTTGTCAATCCCAACCTCCCAATTCATCACACCACAACCCCCACCCCCCGCCACTTTCCCTCCTTGGTGTCCATACATTTTTTCTCTACTTCTGTGTCTCAATTTCTGCTCTGCAAAGTGGTTCATCCATACTGTTTCCTAGGTTCCACATATATGTTTTAATATACGATATTTGTTTTTCTCTTTCTGACTTACTTCAATCTGTATGACAGTCTCTAGATGCATCCGCATCTCTACAAATGACCCAATTTTGTTCCTTTTTATGGCTGAGTAATATTCCATTGCATATATGTACCACATCTTCTTTATCCATTCGTCTGTCGATGGGCATTTAGGTTGCTTCCATGACCTGGCTATTGTAAATAGTGCTGCAATGAACACTGGGGTGCATATGTCTTTTTGAATTATGGTTTTCTCTAGGCCAGTACTGGGATTGCCAGGTCATATGGTAATTCTATTTTTAGTTCTTTAAGGAACCTCCATACTGTTCTCCATAGTGGCTGTATCAATTTACATTCCCACCAACAGTGCAAGAGGGTTCCCTTTTCTCCACACCCTCTCCAGCATCTGTTGTTTGTAGATTTTCTGATGATGCCCATTCTGACTGGTGTGAGGTGATACCTCATGGTAGTTTTGATTTGCATTTCTCTAATAATTAGTGATGTTGAGCAGCTTTTCATTTGCTTCTTGGCCATCTGTATGTCTTCTCTAGAGAAATGTCTATTTAGGTCTTCTGTCCATTTTTGGACTGGGCTGTTTGTTTTTTTAATATTGAGGTGCATGAGCTGTTTATATATTTTGGAGATTAATCCTTTGTCTGATGATTCATTTGCAAATATCTTCTCCCATTCTGAGGGTTGTCTTTTCGTCTTGTTTATGGTTTCCTTTGCTGTGCAAAAGCTTTGAAGTTTCATTAGGTCCCATTTGTTTATTTTTGTTTTTATTTCCATTACTCTAGGAGGTGGATCAAAAAAGATCTTGCTGTGATTTATGTCAAAGTGTGTTCTTCCTATGTTTTCCTCTAAGAGTTTTATAGTGCCTGGTCTTACATTTAGGGCTCTAATCCACTTTGAGTTTATTTTTGTGTATGGTGTCAGGGAGTGTTCTAATTTCATTCTTTTACATGTAGCTGCCCAGTTTTCCCAGCACCACTTATTGAAGAGACTGTCTTTTCTCCATTGTATATCCTTGCCTCCCTTGTCATAGATTAGTTGACCATAGGTGCATGGGTTTATCTCTGGGCTTTCTATCTTGTTCCATTGATCTATATTTCTGTTTTTTGGTTTTTTTTTCGGTATGCGGGCCTCTCACTGTTGTGGCCTCTCCCGTTGCGGAGCACAGGCTCCGGACGCGCAGGCCTAGCGGCCATGGCTCACGGGCTTAGTTGCTCCGCAGCATGTGGGATCTTCCCGGACCAGGGCACGAACCCGTGTCTCCTGCATCGGCAGGCGGATTCTCAACCACTGCGCCACCAGGGAAGCCCTATATTTCTGTTTTTGTGCCAGTACCATATTGTCTTGATTACTGTTGCTTTGTAGTATAGTCTGAAGTCAGGGAGTCTGATTCCTCCAGCTCCGTTTTTTTTTTTTCCCCTCAAGATTGCTTTGGTTATTAGGGGTCTTTTGTGTCTCCATACAAATTTTAAGTTTTTTGTTCTAGTTCTGTAAAAAATGCCATTGGTAATTTGATAGGGATTGCATTGAATCTGTAGATTGCTCTGGGTAGTATAGTCATTTTCACAATATTGATTCTTCCAATCCAAGAACATGGTGTATCTCTCCATCTGTTTGTATCATCTTTAATTTCTTTCATCAGGGTCTTACAGTTTTCTGCACACACGTCTTTTGTCTCCTTAGGTAGGTTTATTCCTAGGTATTTTATTCTTTTTGTTGCAATGGTAAATGGGAGCGTTTCCTTAATTTCTCTTTCAGATTTTTCATCATTAGTGTATAGGAATGCAAGAGATTTCTGTGCATTAATTTTGTATCCTGCAACTTTACCAAATTCATTGATTAGCTCTAGTAGCTTTCTGGTGGCATCTCTTTAGGATTCTCTATGTATAGTATCATGTCATCTGCAAACAGTGACAGTTTTACTTCTTTCCAATTTGTATTCCTTTTATTTCTTTTTCTTCTCTGATTGCCATGGCTAGGACTTCCAACACTATGTTGAATAAGAGTGGTGAGAGTAGACGTCCTTGTCTCCTTCCTGATCTTAGAGGAAATGCTTTCAGTTTTTCACCATTGAGAATGATGTTTGCTGTGGGTTTGTCATACATGGCCTTTATTATGTTGAAGTGGGTTCCCTCTATGCCCACTTTCTGGAGAGTTTTTATCATAAATGGGTGTTGTATTTTGTTAAAAGCTTTTTCTGCAACTACTGAGATGATCATATGGTTTGTATTCTTCATTTCATTAATATGGTGTATCACATTGATTGATTTGCGTATACTGAAGAATCTTTGCATCTCCGGGATAAATCCCACTTGATCATGGTGTATGATCCTCTTAATGTGCTGTTGGATTCTGTTTGCTAGTATTCTGTTGAGGATTTTTGCATCTATATTCATCAGTGATATTGGTCTGTAATTTTCTTTTTTTGGAGTATCTTTGTCTGGTTTTGGTATCAGAGTGATGGTGGCCTCATAGAATGAGTTTGGGAATTTTCCGTCCTCTGCAAATTTTGGGGAGAGTTTGAGAAGGATGGGTCTTAGCTCTTCTCTAAATGTTTGACAGAATTCACCTGTGAAGCCATCTGGTCCTGGACTTTCGTTTGTTGGAAGATTTTAAATCACAGTTTCAATTTCACTACTTGTGATTGGTCTCTTCATATTTTCTATTTCTTCCTGGTTCAGTCTTGGAAGGTTATACCTTTCTAAGAATTTGTCTATTTCTTCCAGGTTGTCCATTTTATTGGCATAGAGTTGCCTGTAGTAGTCTCTTATGATCCTTTGTATTTCTGCGGTGTCTGTTGTAACTTATCCTTTTTCATTTCTAATTTTATTGATTTGAGTCCTCTCCCTCTTTTTCTTGATGAGTTGGGCTAAAGGTTGATCAACTTTGTTTATCTTCTCAAAGAACCAGCTTTTAGTTTTATTGATCTTTGTTATTGTTTTCTTTGTTTCTATTTCATTTATTTCTGCTCTGATCTTTATGATTTCTTTCCTTCTACTAACTTTGGGTTTTGCTTGTTCTTTCTCTAGTTCCTTTAGGTGTAACGTTAGATTGTTTATTTGAGATTTTTCTTGTTTCTTGAGGTAGGCTTGTATAGCTATAAAATTCCCTCTTAGAACTGCATTTGCTGCATCCCCTAGCTTTTGGATCATCGTGTTTTTATTGTCATTTGTCTCTAGGTATATTTTGATATCCTCTTTGGTTTCTTCAGTGATTTCTTGGTTATTTAGTAACGTATTGTTTAGCCTCCATGTGTTGGTGTTTTTTACGTTTTTTTCCCTGTAATTGACTTCTAATTTCATAGTGTTGTGGTCAGAAAAGATGCTTGATATGATTTCAATTTTCTTAAATTTACTGACGCTTGATTTGTGACCCAAGATGTGATCTATCCTGGAGAATGTTCCGTGTGCACTTGAGAAGGAAGTGTAATCTGCTGGTTTTGGATGGAATGTCCTATAAATATCAGTTAAATCTATCTAGTCTATTGTGTCATTTAAAGCTTGTGTTTCCTTATTAATTTTCTGTCTGGATTATCTGTCCATTGGTGTAAGTGAGGTGTTAAAGTCCCCCACTATTACTGTGTTACTGTCGATTTCCTCTTTTTTTTTTTTTTTTTTTTTTGCGGTACGCGGGCCTCTTACTGTTGTGGCCTCTCCCGTTGCAGAGCACAGGCTCCGGACGTGCAGGCTCAGCGACCATGGCTCACAGGCCAAGCCGCTCCGCAGCATGTGGGATCTTCCCGGAACGGGGCACGAACCCGTGTCCCCTGCATTGGCAGGTGGACTCTCAACCACTGTGTCACCAGGGAAGCCCTGATTTCCTCTTTTATAGCTGTTAGCAGTTGCCTTATGTATTGAGGTGCTCCTATGTTGGGTGCATATATATTTATAATTGTTTTATCTTCTTCTTGGATTGATCCCTTGATCCTTCCTTGTCTCTTATGACATTCTTTATTTGAAAGTCTATCTTACCTGTTATGAGTACTGCTACTCCAGCTTTCTTTTGATTTCCATTTGCATGGAATAACTTTTTCCATCCCCTCACTTTCAGTCTGTATGTGTCCCTAGGTCTGAAGTGGGTCTCTTGTAGACAGCACATATATGGGTCTTGTTTTTGTATCCATTCAGCGAGCCTGTGTCTTTTGGTTGCAGCATTTAATCCATTCACGTTTAAGGTAATTATCAATATGCATGTTTCTATGACCATTTTCTTAATTGTTTTGGGTTTGTTTTTGTAGGTCCCTTTCTTCTCTTGTGTCTCCCACTTAGAGAAGTTCCTTTAGCATTTGTTGTAGAGCTGGTTTGGTGGTGCTGAATCCTCTTAGCTTTTGCTTGTCTGTAAAGCTTTTGATTTCTCCATCGAATCTGAATGAGATCCTTGCTGGGTAGAGTAATCTTGGTTGTAGGTTCTTCCCTTTCATCACTTTAAGTATATCATGCCACGCCCTTCTGGCTTCTAGAGTTTCTGCTGAGAAATCAGCTGTTAACCTTATGGGAGTTCCCTTGTATGTATTTGTCATTTTTCCCTTGCTGCTTTCAATAATTTTCTTTGTCTTTAATTTTTGCCAGTTTGATTACTATGTGTCTCGGCGTGTTTTCCTTGGGTTTATCCTGTATGGGACTCTCTGCTCTTCCTGGACTTGGGTAGCTATTTCCTTTCCCATCTTAGGGAAGTTTTTGACTATAATCTCTTCAAATATTTTCTCTGGTCCTTTCTCTCTCTCTTCTCCTTCTGGGACCCCTATAATGCGAATGTTGTTGTGTTTAATGTGGTCCCAGAGGTCTCTTAGGCTGTGTTCATTTATTTTCATTCTTTTTTGTTTATTCTGTTCCGCAGCAGTGCATTCCACCATTCTGTCTTCCAGGTCACTTATCTGTTCTTCTGCCTCAGTTATTCTGCTTTTGATTCCTTCTAGTGTAGTTTTCATTTCAGTTATTGTATTGTTCATCTCTCTTTGTTTGTTCTTTAATTCTTCTAGATCTTTGTTAAACATTTCTTGCATCTTCTCAATCTTTGCCTCCATTCTTTTTCCAAGGTCCTGGATCATCTTCACTATCATTATTCTGTATTCTTTTTCTGGAAGGTTGCCTATCTCCACTTCATTTAGTCGTTTTTCTGGGGTTTTATCTTGTTCCTTCATCTGGTACATAGCCCTCTGCCTTTTCATCTTGTCTATCTTTCTGTGAATGTGGTTTTTGTTCCACAGGCTGCAGGATTGTAGTTCTTCTTGCTTCTGCTGTCTGCCCTCTGGTGGATGAGGCTATCTAAGAGGCTTGTGGAAGTTTCCTGATGGGAGGTACTGGTGGTGGGTAGAGCTGGCTGTTGCTCTGGTGGGCAGAGCTCAGTTAAACTTTAATCCACTTGTCTGCTGATGGGTGGGGCTGGGTTCCCTCCCTGTTGGTTGTTTGGCCTGAGGCGACCCAACACTGGAGCCTACCCAGGCTCTTTGGTGGGGCTAATGGCAGACTCTGGGAGGGCTCACGCCAAGGAGTACTTCCCAGAACTTCTGCTGCCAGTGTCCTTGTCCCTTGGTGAGCCACAGCTGCCCCCGCCTCTACAGGAGACCCTCCAACACTAGCAGGTAGGTCTGGTTAAGTCTCCTATGTGGGTCACTGCTCCTTCCCCTGGGTCCCGATGCACACATTACTTTACGTGGGCTCTCCAAGAGTGGAGTCTCTGTTTCCCCCAGTCCTGCCGAAGTCCTGCAATCAAATCCCACTAGCCTTCAAAGTCTGATTCTCTAGGAATTCCTCCTCCTGTTGCCAGAACCCCAGGCTGGGAAGCCTGACGTGTGGCTCAGAACCTTCACTCCAGTGGGTAGACTTCTGTGGTATAAGTGTTCTCCAGTTTGTGAGTCACCCACCCAGCAGTTATGGGATTTGATTTCATTGTGATAGCGCCCCTCCTACTGTCTCATTGCGGCTTCTCCTTTGTCTTTGCACGTGGGGTATCTTTTTTGGTGAGTTCCAGTGTCTTCCTGTCAATGACTGTTCAGCAGTTATTTGTGATTCCAGTGTTCTCAAAAGAGGGAGTGAGAGCATGTCCTTCTACTCCGTCATGTTGAACCAATCCAAATGCCTGCTTTAGAGAAGAAGAAATATCTAAAATAATCCAACTTTCCACCTTAAGGAAATAGAAAAAGAAGAAAAACTAAACCAAAGCAAGCAAAAGGAAGAAAATAATGAAGACAAGAGCAGGGATAAATGAAATAGAGAATCAAAACACAATACAGAGAATCAATGAAATCAAAAGTTGGTTCCTTGAAAAGATTTTAAAAAAAAATCGACAAACCTTTAGCTAGAATGACTAAGAAAAAACAGAGAAGACTCAAATTACCAAAAGCAGGAATGGTGGAGACAACATAGCACAGCGGTTAAGAGTCTGGACTGTGGAGCTAGACTGCCAAAAGCAAAAATAAAAGTGGGGACATCCTAATGACCTTACAGAAATAAACAGTATTATAAAAGATGGCTATGAACAACTGCATGCCAACAAATTAGATAACCTAGATGAAATGGACAAATTCCTAGAAACACACAACTACCAAAACTGGCTCAAGAAGAAACAAACTTTTACAGACCTACAACAAATAAGATATTAAATCAGTAATCAAAATCTTCCAACAAAGAAAATCTCAGGACCAGATGGCTTCGTTGGTGAATTCCACAGTGTTCAAAGAAGAATTAACAAGAACATCCCTTCTCAACTCTTCCAAAGAACAGAAGAGGAAACATTTCTTAACTCATTTATGAAACCAGTATTACTCTGACCAAAGCCAGACATAGACATCAAAGAAAAGAAAACTAAAAACCAATATACCAATATGAGTACAGATGTAAAAATTCATCAACATAATACTAGCAAACAGATTCTAGAAGCATATTAAGAAGATTACATACATAACCAAGTTGAATTTATCCCAAGAATGCAAGGGTGCTGCAACATACAAAAAGTAATCAACAAAATACACAATATTAATAGAATGAAGGGGAAAAAAAGCCCAACTGTGATCATCTCAATTTATGCAGAAAAAGGAGTTTACAAAACCCAACATCTTTTCATGATAAAAAATGCTCAACAAATTATGAATAAAAGGGAAATTCCTCAACATGGTCAAGGCCACCTATGAAAAACCCACAGCTAACATCATAGTTAATGGTGGAAGACTAAATGCTTTCTAAGATCGTGAACAATACAAGGCTGTCTACTCTTACCATTTCTATCCAATATTGTATAGGAAGTCCTGCCTGGGGCAATTAGTAAAAAAAAAAAAAAAGACAGCTAAAACCGGCAAGACTTCCCAAAGTGATCAACAGATTCAGTGCAACCTTTATCAAAATTCCATCTGCCTATTTTGCAGAAATGGATGAACTGATACTAAAATTCATATATAATTGCAAGGGACCTTGATTAGCCAAAACAATCTTGAAAAAAATACAAAGTTGGAGGACTCACACTTTCCAATTCCAGGACTTACTACAATGCTATAATAATCAAGGCAGTATGTTAATCACACACAAAGGAGTGAAGTTAGAACCTTACCTAATAAAATATTTAAAAATGAACTCAAAATAGATCAAAGACCTAAACACAAGAGCTAAAACTATAAAACTCTTAGAAGTAAACATAGGATTTAATCTTCATGACCTTAAATTTGGCAATAGATTCTTTGATATGGCACCAAAGCACAAGCAACAAAAGAAAAATATATAAATTGTACTTCATCAAAATTAAAACTTTTGTGTAAGAAAGGGTTCTATCAAGGAAGTGAAAAGGCAACCTATAGAACGGGAGAAAATATTTGCAGACCATATATCTGAAAGAATTAATATCTGGAATATATAAAGAACTCCTACCTCTCAACCACAACAACAACAAAACAACCCAGTTTACAAAATGGGCAAAGGACTTGAATAGATAGTTCTTCAAAGAAGATATAGAACTGGACAATAAGTACATGAAAAGATGCTCATCATCATTAATCACTAGAGAAATGCTAATTAAAACAACAATAAGATATCACTTCACACCCACTAGGATGCCTATGATTTAAAAAAATGAAAAATAACAAATGTTACTGAAGATATCAAGAAATTGGAACTCATATTACACACTGCTGGTGGGAATAGAAAAGGTGCAACTGCTGGGAAAAAGAGTTTGGCTGTTCCTCTAAAAGTTAAACACAGGGACTTCCCTGGTGGCGCAGTGGATAAGAATCCGCCTGCCAATGCAAGGGACACGGGTTCGATCTCTGGTCCAGGAAGATCCCACAAGCCGTGGAGCAACTAAGCCCGTGTGCCACAACTACTGAACCTACACTCTAGAGCCCGCAAGCCACAACTACTGAAGCCCGCATGCCTAGAACCCGTGCTCCGCAACAAGAGAAGCCACCGCAATGAGAAGCCTGCGCACCGCAATGAAGAGTAGCCCCTGCTCGCCGCAACTAAAGAAAGCCCGTGCACGGCAACGAAGACCCCACGCAGCCAAAAATAAATGAATAAATTTTTTAAAAAAATTTAGAAAAAAAAGTTAAACACAGAATTACCATGTGAACCAGCAATCCACTTCTAGGTATATACACAAAAGAACTAAAAACAGATGTTCAAGATAAAACTTCTACAAGAATTTCATAACAGTACTATTCACAATAGCCAAAAGGCAGAAACAACCCAATATTCACTGATGGATGAATGGATAAACAAAATGTTATATATCCATACAATGGAATGCTATTTGATCATAAAAAGGAATGAACACTGATCCATACTTCAACATGGATCAACCTTGAAAACACTGTGCCAAGTGAAAGAAGCCAGATACAAAAGGCCATATCTTGTATTATGCCTTTTATACAAAATATACAGAATAGGTGAATCCATAGAGACAAAAAGCAAATTAGTTGTCAGGGGCTGGGGTAAGGAAGAAATGGGGATTGACTGCTGAATGGGTATGAAAACATTCTAGAATGAGATAGTGCTGATGGTCACACAATATTAGGAATGTACTAAGGTCACTGAATTGTAACTTTAAAAAGGCTAAAATGGTGAATTTTATGTTATGTGACTTTTTTTTTTTTTTTTTGGTAGTATGCGGGCCTCTCACTGTTGTGGCCTCTCCCGTTGCGGAGCACAGGCTCCGGACGCACAGGCGCAGCGGCCATGGCTCACGGGCCCAGCCGCTCCGCGGCATGTGGGATCTTCCCGGAGCGGGGCACGAACCTGTGTCCCCTGCATCGGCAGGCGGACTCTCAACCACTGCGCCACCAGGGAAGCCCTATGTTACGTGACTTTTACCTCAATAAAAAACACAGCACCCCAATCCTGCAGAATATCACCCCTAGGCTGGCATCTTAACTTTGCTTTTAAGAGGCCCTTCCAACATTCTAGTGGGCCAACAGTCGCTTCTGGTGACACATTCCCTGGGAAGATCAGTGGGTCCTGGGATCATGTGCCCATTGCTGTGCATCCTTTGTCATTAAGTGAGTCCCTTGGTATAAGACAAGGTAATGTGGGATCTTACGAAGATAAGTCAGACTCTTTGTAAGTTCTCAGATGGTGGTGCTGGCTGCCACCCTGTTGGCAGGAGAGGCAGTGAGAAGCAGATGCTGGCTGCCAGAATTTGGCCCTGGATACAATGCACTGTAAAGGCCTGATGGCATAAGGGTGAGAAACCATCAGTGCACCTTTCAAAAACAGAAGTTCAAAACAAATGACAATGAAAACACAATGACTCAAAACCTATGAGATGCAGCAAAAGCAGTTCTAAGAGGGAAGTTTATAGCAATACAATCCTACCTCAAGAAACAAGAAAAATCTCTAATAAATTACCTAAGCTTACACCTAAAGCAACTAGAGAAAGAAGAACAAACAAAACCTGAAGTTAGCAGAAGAAAAGAAATCATAAAGATCAGAGCAGAAATAAATGAAATAGAAACAAAGAAAACAATAGCAAAGATCAATAAAACTAAAAGCTGGTTCTTTGAGAAGATAAACAAAATTGATCAACCTTTAGCCAGACTCATCAAGAGAAAAAGGGAGAGGACTCAAGTCAATAAAATTAGAAATGAAAAAGGAGAAGTTACAACTGACACTGCAGAAATACAAAGGATCATAAGAGACTACTATTAGCAACTCTATGCCAATAAAATGGACAACCTGGAAGAAATGGACAAATTCTTAGGAAGGTGTAACCTTCCAAGACTGAACCAGGAAGAAATAGAAAATATGAACAGACCAATCACAAGTAATGAAATTGAAACTGTGATTAAAAATCTTCCAACAAACAAAAGCCCAGGACCAGATGGCTTCACAGGCGAATTCTATCAAACATTTAGATGAGAGCTAACACCCATCCTTCTCAAGCTCTTCCGAAAAACAGAAGTTCAAACCCATGTAAATCTTCCTAACTGAGGTATCTTTGGCAAAGCAAGCACCTCTGGGCAGCGGACCCCTGGAAAAGTGAGAAGTCTTTCTACTTCTAAAAAACCAGAGCTCCATTTATGATGCAACATGCTTAGCACCTATCTGTGTAGACTGTCTCCACTGATTCTTTTAGAAGTTCTTCAGGATGAATGTCCTCACTGTGCAAATGCGGGAACTGTTGCCTGTAAGTCTAAGTGACTGCAATGTGATCACAGGACTAAGAGGTGGAGGTGGAGGTGAACAGGGCTGTTACACTCCATGATCCATGCTGTTTTTTTAATGAGGTTTCCCAAATACATGGCACATCTGCTACCATCACCTACTCCAGTGCTCCTGGCACATATTATTAATCAATCATGGCTTCCTTTCCCTCTGAGTCTGGACTTGGCTTTCCCATCCTCTGCAAGACAGCCACTCTAAAAAAACTGGCACTTAGGATGAAAACTCCTCTACTGTCCTAGCATCCCACACCACACTGCCTCCTTCCATCTGAACTGGCATCTCCTGAATCTACTTTGGAGCCAACAGAAAGTCCCAGGTCTACCCAGAAGACCCCTCGAGGATGTGGCCACTTCTCACCTGGGGCCAGAATGATGTGTGGTTGTGAAGCCTGGGAAGCAGTGGGCCAACTGAAGACAGAGACAAGGGTCAGGAACTGAAAGAAACAGGAGGAAATAAAGGCAGGAGGTGAGGGTCCCAGCCCCGTGTCTGCTTCATTTCCAGGAGGAAGGAAGCGGCTCAGCCCTGGCCAATCAGTCCCAGGAACTGAAAGCAGCACATGACCTGGGGTCAGGCCCATCATAATGAATCCTGGAACTCTGAAATTTTGGGAAAGACGTAAGATGGCTAAGTTGTAGAATGTCCCCTTGGCGCTTCTGTGGCCGTCTTGCCAGCATGAAGGGAGCGCCTGGCTGAGAACAGAGTCAGCAGAACTAAAGCAGAGCCAAGGGATAGAGTGAGAGAGATTCCTGCTGATATGGCTCGAGCCCTGGATGCAGCCATGTCTAGTCAGCTCCTCCTGCTCCTTTCTTTTTCCTAAGCCAGTTGGAGTTATTTGTCAATTGTCAATGAAAAAAATCCTGGTTAAGACAATCTACTTGTCTTCCATAGCTGTTCTTTGCCTCAATTATTGTTTAAAAATATGCCCCTCATCTTCTGTGTGGATTGAGCAACTCCTCACTCATCTTTGCCCAAATCACTACCCCTGCCCCACCCTTACTGCTGTGCACCAGCCTCCAGGCCCCTCCTGGGCTATCTGCTCAAACTCCCCCAGGTTTATGAGACAGCTGCCTGGTGAGCCTCTGTGTGTCTTTTGGAAAACCTCCTTCTTCTAAGACAGGGACTATTTGTTTGATACCCAATGTTCCCGATGAAGAAATCATGACATCAGATCCTCTCAGACTGCAGTGCCAGGAATATATAGGTACTGTTAATCACACGGTTATTCAGTGATGGCGCCAGGATTCAAACCCAGGGGATGTGGCTCCCAAGCTCTCTGCCACCAATGAAGTAGCCTGTCCCTATTCAGTAAGTGGCTATGATTGTGGTTTCTAACAATGATAATCAGTCACTGCAACGTAATGGCCTGATCACTGGCTCTACCCCATCTTCCAGCTACTCCAATTCGCTTTATAAGAAATTATCTACAGCTGGATAAGAAGTAAAGTAGCCGTGTTAGGACCTGTACTCCAGGATGGAGAAAGCCACCTGAGGCAGACACAAAGTTTCCTCGTTCCATAGCTATCTTTTTCAATATAATAAGCTTCAAAAAACCAGTTTTCCTGGGCATATACCGGGAGAAAATCAGAATTTGAAAGGATACATGCACCCCAATGTTCACAGCAGCACTGTTTACAATAGCCAGGTCATGGAAAGAACCTAAATGTTCATCGACAGAGGGATGGACAAAGAAGATGTGGCACATATACACAATGGAATATTATTCAGCCATAAAAAGAAGGAAGAAATACCTTTTGCAGCAACATGGACGGACCTGGAGATTATCATACTAAGTGAGGTAAGTCAGACAAAGACAAATACCATATGATATCACTCATATGTGGAATCTAACTTTTAAAAAATTATACAAATGAACTTATTTACAGAACAGACACAGACTTAAAGATACTGAAAACAAACTTATGGTTACCAGAGGGGAAATGTGGCAGGGGGAGGGATAAATCAGGAGCTCGGGATTAACATAAACACACTACGATATACAAGATAGAGAACCAACAAGGACCCACTGTAGAGCACAGGGAACTCTACTCAATATTCTGTGATAACCTATATGAGAAAAGAATCTGAAAAAGAGTGAATATATGTATATGTATAGCTTAATTGAATCACTGTGCTGTACACTTGAAACTAACACAACATTGTAAATCAACTATACTTCAATAAAATAAAATAAAGTAAACAGTTTATTTGGTACAGTAAAAGCTGGGTCAATCCATACTTTATTACCTGGCTATCTCTCGTCTACCAACCTTACCTGGGCATTGTAGGTGATATGAATTACGAACCTAGGAGCTAAGAAATGTGTGGCTTCCAGGCCTAGCTCTGCCATTAGCCATGTACAGCTTCAGACCACTTTCTTCCCCTCTGAACATCACTTCCCACAGCTGTAAAATTGGAAGGTGGGTATGTGTGCACGTGTGTGTGAGGTCTGACTAGAGTGATATTTCCCAAAGTGTTTTCCAGTAGGCATTTTTCAGAAGTTAAAAAATATCACCCCCATCCCCCTGGTCCAGTAATTTTGGGCACACTGGGTGGGGCAAAGTTAAACAACAGTAATATTTACTGCAGGACTTCTTGGAAACTTCAGTCTGCTCTTATGCATTGTGACTCTGACAGGACGGCACAGCACACAGCAGTTCCCAAACTTACTTGACAGAGGAAATTTTTCTAGGTACACTCTCTTACGGGGGAGTGGTTTTGTGAAACAGAATTTAGGAAAAGTTAGATTAGGGGATCTGTAGGCTCCCTTTCAGCTCTGAGAAGTTTTAATTCAAAATTCACTATTTTGGCCTAGGGCTCTGTGAGATGTTAAACTCCATCCTGAATCATGAAAGAAAAAAATAATTATGGTCAGTAAAGTTTAGATGGAGTTCAGTTGTAATTTATGGAATTCCAGTTGCTGAAAACGAGAGAACCCATGAGTGGATGGATGGTTACGATCCAATAAACCAAACGTTCAGTGAACTTGGAACGTGCCAGTCAACAGAGGGAGCTATATTGTAAGCTGTCCTCGTTACAAGTTTCCCTTTTGGAAATTCGAGGATATACAGGTTACCCTTTCTGTACTCCCAGAGTCTGGGAATATATAGTCACAAATTCATGGCTTGAGGAAAGTGACATAGAGACTCTGAGTCGTAAAATCAAAATGGCTTTGGACCATTTCAAAAAGGCACCCTTTCAGAAAGGAAAAAGAACTACCTGTTAGCATGCATGTTGTCTACAGGAAAGCAAAGAAGCAAAATTAGCGAACGAGCGTCTCATTGAAGCTGCCTGGGGAAGAAATTAATTCTGCAGCAGCCCTGATTACTAATTGTAAAAACGTGCACAACGCAATTCACGTTCTATTCAGGGAGCTTTCTTCATTGTCTTATTTTGGTAAGTATAAAAAGTACTCATAGAAAAGGACTTCATGGATTCACTCTTGACTGAAGTCGTCTAAATCTGTTTTCACTCAAAACTGAATTCTCCCATCGTGGGGGTTTTCAAGAGGCAGTTAGGTGTAGGGCAACGGGTGTGGCACTGGAGTCAGACTTTTACTCGATGAATCTGTACTGGGTGGCCACTACATGCCAAACGCCGGGAATACAGCTGTGACCGAAGAAGCCAGAAATCCCTAACCTGATAGAGTTGCCATCCTGGCTCTGTCACTTATCAGCTGTGTGAGCTTGGGCAAGTCATTTAATACCTCTGAGCCTTAGCTCATTATAGCACGGTCACAGGATTGCTGGGAAAGCTGTATGTCAGATTTTGTACGTGGAGGGTCAAGCCTAGGGCCAGGCACCTAAATGTCTTCTAGAAAGGGCAGTCAGGATAATGGCGCTTGCAGCCCGAGGGGGAGAAGGGAGTTCAGACAGATCCAGGGAGGCCTCACACTACAGGCAGAGCCTCTGAAGAAGGTGCAGGATGGGCAGGGGCATCTGGGAATAATGGCTCACCTCCCCGAAGAAGCCCCACTTGTGTTCCCTGCCTCTCAACCCATCCCCTCACTTTTCCCAGGTTTGCCAGCAGGAGCAGCTGTTGCGCTTGGTGACCTCTTAACCCCAGGGCCTGCCTGCTGGTCCACGTTCTCACACAGGGAACCAGCTACCCTAACGTAAGTTCAGCCCTCACCGCTCTAGCCCCTTGGATACTCTCCAAGGTCACAGACAGGCCTCACCGCAGCCTCACTGCCAGCCCAAAGGCACCCAGGAGGTGGTCAGCACAGATCCGGTCCTTCCACCTGAGGGCCGTTCACCCGCACATCCTGCCCGGCCTGCCGCCGTCTTGCCTCACGTCCCTGAGCTGCTAGCTTCCCCCTCTGAGTCAGGTTCTCCTCTGTAGACTGAAGGGATTTGGCCAGACTGCCCTACGGGTGTCCCCCCAAGTTCTGGGGTTCTCCAAGGTTCCTCTCACAGTATACCTGGCAGAGATGTGGAATTAGTCAAACTTCAGTTTTCCCATTATTACTTGCACTTTCGGAGATCAGTTTTTCTATCTGTAAAAGTGGGGTTAATAATCCCTACTTCTAAATCAAGACTGTTGACACGGTGGAGGGAACGTGAATCTTGAATCGGACAGACTTGAGTTTGAATATTGGTGTCACTATTTGCAAGGCAGGTCACTTCTGCTCTCTGGAAGCCTCAGTTTCTTCATCTGCAAAATAGGCATATGGCACCTACCTTGAAGAATTGTAGAAGTGAGGCAAACTATGCATCATACCTGCACACAGTAGATGATCAATAATTGGCAGCTCTTATTATTATTGTGGTTGTTATTTACTCTAAAATAAGTGCCTGATTAAAGGCTGATACCATCCCCAATTTCCACCACCGTGCTCACCCTCTCTGGGTCTCTGAGGCTGGGGTTCCTCCTGCCTCTAATCAGCGATGGGGCTTCTATGGCCGAAAGCTACATCCAGAGGGGTCTCAGTGGCTGCAACAAATTCCTTTTAGGCTGCAGAGTCCATGGTCCATGCAACACTTCCCGTTGAAAGGTGTGTTCTCAAACACATATGATGTGCCCTCAAATACACAGTACCCTACTCGGCCTCTTCTTCTGGGATCCTAATTGCGGTTCATGCTTTGTAGCGGATATAAAGCCATCCTTTCTTTGAGAGAGTTGAATCTCAAATTTTCCCATGACCTCACCCGTCGCCGCCATTTGTCCCATGCTCTGCTGTACAGCTGGGACTGTCGGTTCAGAAGAGCACGTGACACCGGAAGGGACTAGAATTCCTGAATCTCAGGGTTAGAGGGGGATGAATGGTACTTAGTTGAAACCCTCTTCTGGTGCTTGAACTTTCTCTACTCCACCCTCTGCTGAGGGGTCCTTCAGCCTATCCTTAGTTACCTCCAATGACGGGGAACTCACTGGAGACAAAGGTGGTCATTTCATCACCTACCCGGTTGCCACTTAGCTGCCTGGCTTGCTTGAAAAAGCATCGATCAACAGTGAAAGAAAAGCTTCTCTCACAGGTAAGTCATCTGTGAATTGTAGTTCTGAAGAACAATACTGTTTTCTTGTCTACCCCCCTCCCTAACTCTGAACTTTGTGGCCACAAAAAATAGAGATATGACATTTTTCTCCAGAATAACAAAACTCTGTTAATGTGTCTCTTTTATTCACCCACCCGCTAGACATTCCCACAAGGAATCTACTTTAGATGCCCAGAGAGAACGCCTTTCAACTCTAAACATAATTAGCTAGCTTCCAGAAGGAGGAGGAGAGGCATTTATGGGCACATCCTTGGCCAAATACCCTCTTCTATTTTCCAGCAGGGAACCCAGAGCAATTTCAGAACACAACACTGTTTTCCTTGTGCAGCTTCAGAAACCGAGGCACAGAGAAGTGAAGGTCACCCAACAAATTAAGGGCAAAGGCATGCACTAAATCCCAGGAATCCAAGACCTCCCAGCATAGTAATTGATTCTCTAAGATAAATGTTTGTGTTGCTAACCAGGGAAATTTATTATGGTCTTTACAGAGGGATTCTTGCGGCTCAAAATTATACACAGGGAAACAGGGCCTGGTAATAAGTTGAGTGATTAATTGGCAGAGAAAGCTTTCAAGGAGGGAAAGGATCAATGAGCTGAAAAAAAATGAAACATCTTTTAGGAAGTTTCCCCACTCTCTTACATTGTTTTAATTCTTCATGCTCGGTCTCATCATTATACATTTTTGAAGTGGGGTTTTATTTTGTTTCTTGCTTTTTGCTTTTTCAGTTATTCTGGTAGGGTTATTTGATTACATCTCCCACTTAGATTATTTCTTAGGTTAAATTGAACTTAACCTTTGCCCAGTGAAGCACAACAGAGCCTTGCTTATCTGAAGTAAATGGGACCAAGAAGCCATGGAAACATAATCTGAAATGGCTGAGATACAGCACATTTTGTCTATTTGCTGAGGAAAGGGGCACAGTGAGGGTTAGTGTCGAGGTCATGGGACACAGGAGCTGTGACAGCTCTGAGGGAGCCACCTGAAGAGTGGACCCAGTCAGCAGCAGCTCTTTGGAGGCAGCAGGTCCCCAGCTGTGCTTGCTGTGTGACTTCAGCAAGCTGGGCAACCTCTCTGAGTCTCAGTTTTCTCAGCCAGGTCTGGCTAACCTGGGAAGCTCCATGGGGGTAAGGGCTGTGTCTGTTGTGTTAATCAGTGTTTTCTTAGTGCCTAGTGGATAACAGGCACTTGGTAAGTGTCTGCTAAATGAATGAATGGAAAAGAGTCATTGTGAAGATTAAATGAGAGACTGTAAGTAAAAGCCTAGGACATTTTAGATGCTCTTTCAACAGCAGTTCTTACATTGCCAGACTCCTTCCATGAGTGTCTAGGCCGGAAGGAGTCTGGTGTTGCATCGTAGCGCAGCCCCTTGTCCTGTGGATGAGGAAGCTGAGGTCTGTCTGTTCATTCATTTAACACACACACGTGAGGTGCCTCCTAGCTGTCAGGCACTATACTGGGGGTACAGCAAGACAGAGAAAACCTCTACGATGATGAAGCTCAGGTACGAGTGGGAAGAGACAGTAAATGAGTAGACAGGTGTGTAAGCAAGAATACTTCTACATGCCAATCAAGTGCTATGAGAATAAGAAAGCAGGGGACACGATAGAGAGGGTCTGACAGCGGTGGCTGGGGGCTGCATCACATGGGGTGACCAGCTGGGGCCTCTCTGAGGAGGTGACAGAGGAGTAGAGACCTGAATGACCAGAAGGAGACACTCAGACTTAACTCGGAAGCCAGAGTGCTCCGGAACACCGCTGCTTCCTTGGCTTATTTTGGTGTTTGTTCTCATAGGTCTTTTTTCGAGGGGAGGGGATATGACTCTTATTCTGATATAATTTTAAATTATAGAAAAGTTCTGAAATAGTATAAGAAACTCTCATCTCCTAGATTCACCAACTGTTAATGTTTTGCCCTCTTCTCTCTACTCTCTCTCTCTCTCTAAACATATTACATGTTATACACATATACATACACACACACACGCATACTTTTTTCAGACCATTTGAGAGTACATATTGCAAACATACTGCCCCATTACCCTATACTTCAGTGTGTACTTCCTAAAATAAGAACATTCTCGGGACTTCCATGGAGGTCCAGTGGTTAGGACTTTGCCTTCCATTGCAGAGGGGTGGGTTCAATCCCTGGTTAGGGAGCTAAGATCCCACATGCCTCGCCGCCAAAAAACCAAAACATAAAACAGAAGCAATATTGTAAAAAATTCAATAAAGAGTTTAAAAATGGTCCACATCAAAAGAAAAAAATAAATCTTTTTAAAAAAGAACATTCTCTTACACAACCACAGTCCATATTTAAATTTTGTCAATTGCTCCTACAATGACCTTTTAAAATGACATATATTTTTCTGGGTCCAGGATCTCATACAGTATTTAGTCCTTACATCTCTTTAGTCTCCTTTAATCCGGAACACTTCCCTAGCCATTCTTTGTCTTTCTCGATCTTGACATTTTTTAAGCATGCAGGCCAGTTGCTTTGTGACCTGTTGCTCTATTTGGGTTTCCTGATGCTCCCTGAGGAGCAGATTCGGGGATGCCTTTTTGGCAGGAACGCCACGGACCGTACACTCTGCCCTCCTCAGCACCGCACAGCAGGAGGCACGTGGTGCTGGGCTGTCCCCGGGTGGGTGGTGCTAACTTTGACTGCTGGGTGAAGGTGGTCTCTGCCAGGTTTCTCCACTATAAAGTTACTATTGTCCCCTTTGTAATTAATAAATCATTTGTGGGGAGGTACTTTTAGAACATAAATATTCTGTTCCTCAAACTTTCACCCATCAGTTTTAGCATTCGTGGCTGATTTTCTTACTCCATCTTTCCTTCTATGCTATTAGCTGGCATTCTACTGCAAGGAAGAGTTTTTCCTTCTCTTTCATTTATTTATACAATAATTTATTTCCTTATAGCACTACAAACCCATTGGCTTTTATTTTATTCAACAGGTTATAATCCACTACTGCCTGATTTGTCTCCTGTTTGGCCAACGAGAGCCCCTTTATCCCAGCCCCTGTGGTTTTTTTTGACGTGTCCCCATCATTCTTTAAGCATTTCCTTGCCTTCTGGCACTAGATGTTTTAAGACTCACCTTGCACTTTCCCTGCCTGAGCCATGGAATCAGCCTTTTCTCCAAGAAGCCTTTTGGTCTTAAAAGACCCTTAGAATCCAAGCTCTAGGTGCCAGGTAGGCTCCTGCTACCGGTGCGCCATTGCTCTTAGGCTCTCACAGGGGACAGGGCTAGAAAGCTTCTCAAATGTTAATGTGCAGGAGGCACTGGGATATTGTTAAAGTGCAGACTCTGATTCAGGTGGTTGGATTTACCAGCTGGTGTCAGGTTCTGCTTTTCTAACAAGCTTCCAAGTGACGCTGCCGCTGCTGGCCCACAAGCCACCTCTTGGGCACCGAGGATATAGGAAGGACAATGGTTCTCAAACCTAGGCACGGGACAGCACCTGCAGGGTTTGTTCAAATACATACTCCCAGGCTCTACTTTTAATGTTTCTGATTCCGTAAGTTTAGGGTGGGGTTCCCAGGTGATGCTACTATTTCTGATCTGGGACCACACTTTGAGAACCACTGATCCAGGACATTGGTTCTCGAACGTGGCTATATTGAAATTCCTGGTGAGTTTTGCTTTGTTTCGTGTTGTTCTTTTTTTCTGGCTGCGTGGCATGCGGGATCTTAGTTCCCTGACCAGGGATGAAACCTGCGTCCCCTACAGCGGAAGCGTAAAGAGTCGTAACCACTGGACAGCCGGGGAAGTCCCCTGGTGAGTTTGTTTATTTGTTTTTTAAAATATACTGATCATTAAGGCCCCAGAGATGATGCTTTAATTGGTATAGGATGCGGCCTGGGCACTGAGAATGCTGTGACTTGCATAAGTGTTTCTACTGCTCAGCACAAGTTGAGAAGATTGTTCTAGAAAGAGGCAGGAGTAAATACAAAGGCCTTTGTGAGAGGGAATGAGCTTGACATTTTCAAGGGTCAGCCAGGAGGCCAGTGTGAAGGCCAGAGGAAGTGAGGTGAGAAAGGTGGGCAGGGTAGGATCAGGGCGGGGTGAGACGGGTCAGGTATGCAGAGGTCACTCGGCTGAGATGGGAAGCCACTGGAGACTTTAAGCACAGGTGACATGACGCGAATGCCTTAACCATGACCCTCATCTGACGGTCCCGAGGCCAGCGCTCCTTATGCAGGTCCCCGGGCTTTCTATCCAAATGAGTTAGAACTGTGACAAATAAAGGATGAATTATGTTCACAGCCTTCTCTCAGTGTTCCCCATATTTTCAGTTCTGCCCGTGGATTTTGTTCAGAATTACTTTCCAGAGCTTTGAAATCCTGAAAAAGTAAGTGTAGGCGTAGTCATAAGGTATTACCTCATGGAAGAAACACTTGGCCGATAGGGGACATCTCTGATTGTTGATAAACACACCCAGGAGCACTTCGCAACGTGTGTGGCACGACGTGAACATGCTTAATGTTACTGAACTGTACACTTTAAAGTGGTTAAGATGATAAATTTTATAGTTTTTTACAATTAAAAAAAGATAATAGTCATCATCTATGTGAAAGACAAATCTGCAAAGCTCTGAATTCTCTAATTTAACTTTTTTGTTGTTCTTCAGGAAAGTTACCATAGGTATTTCACTACCATACGGGAAACTCTATCATACCATTAAGAATAATGAAGAATTTAAGCCAAGAAAAAAAAAATGTATAAAACCATGAATTTGGGAAATGGATAAAGTTGAGAGCAACCGCTCACTTTAACAAAAGGATTCTTCATGTGAGGGATTTTGCCTCAGGTTCACCTAAGCAACAGTGTCCCTCCAGGGCACTAAAAACAGGATTCACTTGACATGCAGCAACTGCGGAAACATAAGCAGCCTGGAGAGAGAAGCTGATGAGAGGCCTTCTGTGATGTCAATTCCAACAAAGTGAAAATAACTTTGAGATTTCGCTTATCTGCTCTATCCCCTCAAGGTCATTGCACAATATGAGTGTGCTTGGATCGGACAGGATTCCTGGGACACAATTCACATTCTATTTTGATTCTGGCAGTTGGTAACCCTTCTTCTAGGAAATGGAGCAACAACAACAGAAAAAGCACCTGTTGGTGATATTCGGGTCCTGAGCATGCGAGGGCAGGGAGGCTGCCGAGCGCACATTGAGCAGAGGTGGGTGCGGCCCCGGGGAATTTTTAGCAACACTCCCGGGCCTGACAGTTGATGGCGGCCTGCAACCAGCTCTGTCAACCTGCCATGAAGATGACCTGTCCTTTCCCTCGGTTATTTGAGCCCTGGGATTTTCCTGGGCAAGAGCGGACAGTGATGTCATCGTCTCGTGATGCTGCTGGGTGACCTTGTTCACAGACCCGGTGCTACTCACTTCTCTTGTACCCTAATATTGAACTGAGAAAAACACTGCTGAGAATCAAGGAGGGAGAGGGTCGAGACTCCGCACAAGGGAAGACCCCTTGACCTCTCATCTGATTTCCAAATCCTTTTCATGATTAGCTTTTATCCAACCCACTTTCTAGCAGTCCTCAGCCTGGAAAAGCCTTTAAGGAAAAACAATGCAAAAAGAGATCAACGAGATTATTATTTTTTTAATGTTGTAGTAGACTCAGCCAGGCAGAAACTATGAACTCATAAAGAACAGCCTTGATCCTTATTTTAAGACAGAGAAATATTTACGAGTGGTCTTTTGTACTATGGACCAACCACAGAGGCCTGAAAGGCAGACAGGGGGAGACAAGAAGAACGGTACATGCAGCCGCTGGCTTAATTAAGGAAAACAAAGATATTCTGGGCTGCTACTGCATGCAGGCCCTGAGCCAGATCCTGGGGGGACGCCAGTGAATGCTTAGCCTCTTCATGAGGTGAGCATGGCTACCATCCTCGGTTTATGGAGGAAGAAACTGAAGAGCAGAGGCCAGACCTGTTGTTCACCTAGTAAGCAGTGGTGCGGGGAAATGAATGCAAGGCTTCTTGACTCCAGATCTGTACCGTTCACCTAGCACACAATTGTTGGCTTTCGAATACTATAACCAAGAGTTTTTCAAGAACTCCAAACTGAGGCTCTTTCAATCAGTAACGGAATGATCGCAGCCTTTCCCCCCAACACACAATGCTTAAGTTGAAAGGACATCGCACAGATGAAGGCACTGAGGCTGTGAGCAGGTAAGAGGATCTGCTCAGCAGCGGCAGCTTCTGGACTCAAACCGTGACAAAAGCTCTCTCCGACCACCTGTCGACCACGTGCACACACAGGACAGAGTGCTGACAAAAGGCATGTCGTTTGGGACGTGGTCCTGTCAACAATCTCATTTGCATTCAGTAAGATGTGGGCACAGGGACATTTCACCCTACAACTTAGCCCCTGGGGCCTAACAGCACGCTGTTTTCTTTCTTTCTTTGATCCTGGCAGCGCCAGATATTGTTGGGTTAGAGCTCCACAAACTGTGTGGATTTAAGGAAATAAGTGGCGCAGACTTTGCTGGCCAGCACGAATCAGCGCCGAGTGCAAACCAAGAAACGTGGAGGCAGAGAAGCAGAGAGCACAGCGCCACCTGCTGCTGACACCTGAGATGGCAGTGGAGGCACGCTCTGAGCTGGGCGCTGGGTTAGGAGCACAAGCCCATGGCGTGGGGGGCAAATTCTCCCTGCATTTCCCTCATGTGAGGCCAGAAAGGGTGCGAGGCTCGCCAAAATTCACAAAACACGGATGAGAGAGCTATTTCCAGCTCTGTTCTTCCCACCAGGCCACCTGAGGGGAGAGCAGTCATTTCCCCTCACGGGAACGGACTCCCAGCCGTCCCCTGCCTCAAGGAGGAAGATCCCTCCCTTTGAGAAGGGAAGGCCCTTACTGGTGGTAACACCTCCCACGAGAGGGAGCACGCCTCTGGCTCAGGACCTCCATCTCTCTCCAGAAGAGAAGAGGAAACACAAGGACAAGTGCCTGGTGCTCAGCCCCAGGCCCTGCTTCATGGGTGTGAGATGCCCGGTGAGCCACGGCATCGCCCACTGGAGCCACGCGCATGGCAGCTTTGCACGCGGGCTGCTCCACTGTCCTCACCACGCCACAGGGGGAAAAGCAGCACTTACAGACACAGACAGCACTAAAAGCACTGAACCACCATGAGTGGGAAACCACACCACTAAACAAGTTTTGAATTAAAAAAAAAAAAAAAGTGACAGAGAGAGCTAGAAAGGAAGGGAGGGAGGGAGGGAGGGAGGGAGGAAGGAAGGAAAAGGAAGTGAAGTGTTAGTGTGTGAGCAGGAGGGGACCGAGCAGACGACACATCACGTAACGCCAGGGGCTGTGTGGGGGCCCTCAGCTCTCCCCCTCCTGCTGTTGGTCTCCCTGCAGACCCCTGACCAGGCAACACTGCTCTCGCCTCAGAGCTTCTGCACGGCTCCCAGGGGCCTGGACGAATGCTCTTTCCTGCTGCTCAGATGTCTGTTCAAACATTACCTACTTAGACCACCTTCCACGGAGTCGCGCTGTGTGCTCAACACCTGACCCTCCGCGTGCCTCACGGCACCAGCACAGTGCACTCAGTTTGTGTCTTCAGTCCTCCATGGACGGAGCCTGGCACACTTGAGAATAAATTTTAATTGACTGAATTAAGTTATTTCACACTCATGGTTCTCCTGGAATCTATCTGGGGAGAAAGAGTGGGGATAGTTGAAATAAGATGAGTAAGTGACCAGAGCAAACTGAACAGGCCTCCCAGCACTGCCTCCCTTCCTGTGACTTCTGAACCGGGGGTCTGTGATGTTTCTGCAACATTCCAGGCTCCATCCTGGGCTTCTTATAGAAAAGCTTTCCAACCCTTACAGGCTGACCTTAGCGCATAAGTAATTTGCCCATGCCCAGCTGGCCCGTGGCACAGCTGGGATTTGTAGCCAGGTTTATCTGACTTGACCACATCTTCAGACTCTGTGGTCAGTCTTCCAAGCCACCAAGGGCAACTCCGGGGGTCCTGTCAACGCCTAGAGCCCAGATCCCCACAGCGCTGTAGGTGGGTAGGATGACTGCCAAGAAAAAAATTCCTCGGTTGTAATCAATATCAGAACCTGCAGTGGGGCATGCTACTTCCACATCCAGGAAACTTCTATAAGCGGCCAAGAAAATAAGAACCTACGTGCTCCAGGTATTAAAATTGAGCAATGGATCTAAACGGAATTAAAACACTTGGCGGACTTCCCTTGTGGCTCAGTGGTTAAGAATCCGCCTGCCAATGCAGGGGACACGGGTTTGAGCCCTGGTCCCTGAAGATCCCCTGTGCCGCGGAGCAACTAAGCCCGTGCGCCACAAATACTGAGCCCGCGCTCTAGAGCCCGTTTGCCACAACTACTGAGCCTGCGCGCCTAGAGCCCATGCTCCGCAACGGGAAGCCACCACAATAAGAAGCCCGCGCACCGCAATGAAGAGTAGCCCCCGCTCGCCACAACTAGAGAAAGCCCGCTTGCAGCAACGAAGATCCAACACAGCCAAAAATAAATAAAAAATAAAATAAAATAAAATAAAACGCTTGGCTTTATTTTCTGGTGTTAGTTTGCCATGTAAATTGATAATTAGTTAGGTGTCTACTGTTGGCATATACTGCTATTCTCAGGTAAATGGTAATGGGGGCAAGATGGCTAGAAGGGCAAAAAGTGTCCAGTTGTGGGCAGGACATCACAAGTATCTGGAAAACAATGTGCAACGGTACTTTGAAAGTACCATTTGCCCTGAATGGATAAAGAAGTTGCGATATACATATATATATATTTAAATGATGGAATATTATTCAGCCATGAGAAAAGAAGAAATCCTGCCATTTGCAACAATGTAGATAGACCTTGAGAGCATTATGCTAAGTGAAATAAGCCAAACAAACACTGCATGTATCATATGTGGAATTTTTAAAAAAAGGAAAAAGTCAAAGTCGTAGAAAAAGGGTTTTCAAGGGCTGGAGGGTGGGAGAAACAGGGAGAGGTTGGTATCAACATACAGGCCTTCAGGTATGAGTAATATCTGACAGGTTAATGTAAACCCTGGTGACTAAGTTGACAACACTGTATTACATAATCTAAATCTGCTGAGAGTAAAACTTGAAGTTCTCATCACACAGACATACACACAAAAGATGAATATGAGGTGATGGATGTATTAACCAGACGGTGGGAATCCTTTCACAATGTATACTTGTATTCAAATCACCAGAATGCCCGCTTTAAATACAATTTTGTCATTTTGTCAATTATGCCTCAATAAAGCTGAAAAAAAGAGTACCATTTACCCTTTCCACCCATAGTGCCGTCACTGGCTTTCTTATGGTTTAATTACTCAGTCATTCAGCATTTACTGGGGACACGCTCTTGGCCAAGCCCTGGGCCGGGGTTGTGATGACGGTTCCTGCTCACAAAAAGCCACTTACTGGGTGGGGCTCGCTGTTTCTCACTCATATCATGCAAGTATCCCGCCCTCCTCAGAGCTCTGAGGACTCCAATACCTACTCTCGGTCAAATAACCTCTTGTGTTGCGGGTCCCCCACCTTGGCCCCCCAAGAGGGTTCGTTACTAACAGGCCCCCGTCATGGAACACATCGAAGCTCCTTCCACACTGACCAACCCCGCTCAGGGTGCTTGAGGGCCTCCTACTAGATTCCAGAGCGATGGCTTCAAATCATAATGTCTGCTATGAGGTGTGTTCCAAGAAACCTGCTACTAAGAATCAAGTATCAAAAGGGCCCTTTTTTTTTTTTTTAAAGGGCTTATTTTTGTAGAAGTTAGAGGAGACTACAAATTATCCTTACGTAGCAGGCATTCTTCGTCTCCAGCTCCCATCCGCTCTTTCCCCTGGTTCCCTTTAGAGAAGTTCCCCCTCTCCACCCTCAGACCACATGGCCCAGGCAGGGATAATCTGCCTCTCAGTTCCAATCAGAACCCTGCGTTCTCTTGGCCATGACGACTAGTCATGGACCAGCACATGAGCCAATCGAGAAAGAGATCACCGCAGCTGGCAAGCAGGTAGGTTGTAAGCCTAGATCTGCTACCAGGCAGGGCTTGCCCAAGAATGAAATCCACATAGCTCAGCAGAGCTGAGGGACACAGGCCTCAGTGAGCCTCTGCTTCCTGCCAGGATGACTCCTGGAATTTTCAGTGACTCTCCCTGTCCGGTGCAGGTGAGCATTGCTCACAGCTGGCAACTGCTCACACAATGGAACATTCCTCCCCTCTGACTACAGGCTAAAATCAACGTAGGTATATATTACAGGTATTTCTTGTTTATTGTGCTTCACTTTATTGCGTTTTTTTAACAAACTGTTTGTGGCAACCCTGCATTGTTTATTGGCGCCACTTTTTCCAACCGCATTTGCTCAGTTCATGTCTGTGTCACACTTCAGAAATTCCTGCACTATTTCAAACTTTTTCACTGTTATATTTGCTACGGTGATCTGTGATCAGTGGTCTTTCATGTTACTGTTGCAAAAAGATTCAGACTGGCTGAAGGCTCAGAGGATGGTTAGCATGTTTTAGCGATGAAGTATTTAATTAAGGCATGTACATTTTTTGGGGTACATTGTTTTAGACCTAATGCTATTACACACTTAACAGACTATGGTACTGTGTAAACGTAACTTTTACATGCCCTGGGAAAACAAAAACCCTGTGACTCGCTTTATTGCAGTGGTCTGCAATAGCCCCCGCAATAGCCCCGCGGTCTGCCTCTATATGTAATAAAAGGAAGTGTGAAAACAGCCTAGTTTGGGCAGAGCTACAAAAACCACTATTTAAAATGTGTGAAAATTGCCCACTTGTAGCTAATGCTTTTAGTCTTACTTGCGATACTCAAGTTACTCAGATTTCAATTTGGGCACATTTCATCTCAAAGCTGAGTGTGTAGTTCCACGTTCTGTCTGTCCATCTTTCTTTGTGGGAAGCCGTGACAATTCACGACAATCTCTTTCAGGAGTCCACCAACGCGGGGATCCAGGTACGGCATCCGCTTGAGAGGTTTCCGAAGGAAAAATGGGTAGGAGGCTCCCCGTGAGTTATGTGACACCGCGTTGCAGAAGCCACCAGTCACCAGCTCCAAAGACAACGGGCTGTCCAGCTGGCCAGAGCTCAGTGTGCTATGTGGCACCAGAAGTCCAAGGCATGGCTCCGGGGGCCCTCTCAGAGGGCAGCGCCCCTGCAGACCTGGAGAGAAAGCCTCGATGGGGGTCTGCGGCAGGACGCCGCTTGAGCGGCCCCTGCGGTGGACTGGGTCCCAGCTCCAACCCTCCAGGCAGGTAGTGTGAACTCCAAAAGGGGCTCGCAAAACCCCCATCTGGTAACATGCAGATGGTTATCCTGCAGTTAAATCTTTTGTCGCCCCCTCCCTGTATCTCAGCAGCCAGCAGTAAGTGGACACCTGTACGGGGCTGCTGAGTTTTATGTGCACGCGATGGCAAGTGTGTCTGATTGTAAGGTTCACGGTTTTCAGAAATGTGTGCGTGTACACAAGTCCTCACAGCCAAAAAAAGTTCGGCTGTAACCTATCAATTTTAGGAGAAAAAAGAGAAAGATGACCAAGAACGGAGTAGAAGTATTCAGGAATTAGGCACGGATATCAGATGCCACTAAAAATAAATGCAGCGTGGAGAGAACCCCAGAGTGGCCGTCGTGGCTGTGGTGGACATTAGGCGCCAGAGCTGCACCACACGCCTGGCCCGCTCACTCACACAGGTACTTCCTCAGACCCACAGACAGGCAACGGAAGCTCGCGGAGCTTCAGTTTCTCATAACATCCTGCAGGAGAGTTGCTGCAGGGATTAAATAGGAAGACGTACACAAAATGCCTTTGCCGGGTGCACTCTGTTCGGCAAAAGGTGGCAATTACTGCATGTATCACCATCACCAGCACTTAGGCAAAAGCATTCCACTCAGAAAGGGTGATCTGAAGGATCAACCACTTGCTACCATCAGAACCACAGTCCCACCCCTTCAACAGTGAACAGGTTGCGTCCTGGGACTACTGACGCCTGCGGACGCAGTGCGGGCTGGCAGAAGTGAGTGGCTCTCTCCTGTCCACTCACGTAAGCTAAGGCATCTGTCAGCTTGCCCACACTTGTTTTTTTCTTCTCCACTAACTTGCAGGAACAGGCACAATAAATAAAATGAAACCTTATCACACAACGTCTTAATGAAAGCATCTTTCTTGCGCATGGCTTAAAATATTGTGCATATATTAGCATATTGTGCTAGATGATGGATTAACCACCACTGAAGCCTGGCCTTAGAAATAATCCGGCCAGAGAGAAGAGAACCAGGCTCCCATTTTTCATGCAGTGCCAGTGTTTACAACGAGAGTCCGGCCACCACGCCCGCCCACACATGG
The DNA here is from genome assembly GCF_026419965.1 of Kogia breviceps. Lineage (NCBI taxonomy): Eukaryota > Metazoa > Chordata > Mammalia > Artiodactyla > Physeteridae > Kogia > Kogia breviceps. The sequence goes on along the minus strand of NC_081319.1, from coordinate 3,417,920 downwards.
TGCTCTTCCTCTGTGCTCTCACGGCATCCCACACATGCATGACGCACGCCATCAGCCCTGACCTCACTGTCCTGCAGTTACTGGCACCAACAACTGCCTTTCCAGAAGACTCCACGGAGGGAAGCAAATGGACCGAACTGTCGTTGTCAGGACTCAACTTGGTGCCGCAAACACAGTAGTAGATGCAACACAAAAGTGTACAAATAAAGTGAATGGAACACATGTGCTTATTTGAAAGAATTCACAAGACAGGAGACTGCATTAAAAATCAAAAAAGGAAACATCAAATTTAATTTAAAGAAAGAAACCCAGAAATTGTCCGAAAAAACAACGGAGCAAATCAACTCCTGAGAAAGCTCTGCGTCTTGGTGATCACATTTATTTGGAAGGGCTGGAGAAAAATAAAAATGCCATTTAGCTTAAGAATTTGTGAGTTATCTGCAAATCAACTTATTTCAGAAGTGGAAGAATTCTTGGTTATTTCTTAAAATCAAAACGTACGCCGGTTTCTCTTTTGAATATCTTCTACATTTAAAGAGGCAATCATACAAAATCTCCTATTTTCCACACAGGATAAATTCTTTGTTTCAACCAACTCTCAATGGTGGGGCAACTAGCACAACACCGTCTCCCCGGACAAAGAGCATCGGAATATTCCGTTTTGTTGACTGGAAGAGGAAAAAAACAACAACACAGAACACATTTATACAAATTTGTAGTAGTAGTATTTATTTTTCGCGAGAGAAATTTGAAAACAAAAAACCACAGATTCATCATAACACAAACAACTTGCTTAAAAAACCTGTTCACTTACCTTTGTGGCGCAAAGCACCATCTAGTAACTGTTTCTTTTCCTGGAACACAACTGGGGCAGAGGCGTCAGCTAGCCACCCAGCCCTTTCTGCCCCTCTTCTTGGCACACAGCTAGACCACGTTTCTCATGTTCCCTGCCAACCAGATGGTGCCACGGACTGGGCTTTAACCAATGGAAAGTGAACAGAAGTGAGGACCAACCTCCCACAAAGGCGCCTCTGTGTTCTCCCCCGACCATGGACTCAGATTATGGAGAAGGCTGGGGATGGCAGAGCCAGGAAGCCTGGGTCCCTGACTGAGCACCTGGAAGAAAGCTACTGCACTGACCTAAAACCTCACTAAAGCCTGTTGCGTGGGTACAAATAAAATCCCCCTGTGCTAAGCCCTCATGTGTTGCTTCTATGTGCTACTGCACTCATATACAGAATGGATACCTTCTGCATTAGCCTAGGGGACAAGCCTTAGGCTGTAAGGAAACAGATATGGAAGGTGTGAAATTTTCTCATGCCTCGGCAAAACATTAAGTAAAACTGCTGCCTGCAGTGATTCCAAAAGTAGCCCCAAAGGCGTCCCGAACCTATAGGTTCTGGGGAAGAGGTTGAAAGAAGGCCAACGTTAGTAGTGTTGCCGTTAACCCGATGCACTGGGCAGGGAGGCACTGGGCAGGGCGGTGTAAGGAAGGGATGCGCTTAGGTGAGAACTAGCTGGGTTTCAAGCAGAGATGATAAGAAACAGCATTCATGAGGTCGTAAAAGCCAACTGTTTTTAGACCCCAAACTGTGGACAATAGGCAGGAGAAAAAGCTTTGAGGAACAAAGCTGCCCTGTAAATGTCCTCAGTTAAACAAACTCAGCCGAGGGGCAGGTCAGATTAAGGGTGTCCCTTTCCCACCCAAACGCACTTTAGCAAGTGACCCAAGGCAGTTGACAATAATTTGTGAGAGAGGAAGTTACACAAATTAGAGGGGAGGAACTAAAGAAATAAAGGTGTCTACAAGTTCTGTACAGAAAAAGACTTTGAGGTGACTCACCCAAAGAAATGATTGGAAATAAACAGATCAGAAATATATGAAGTCATAAGTTTTTAAAGAAATGGTATTGCCAAAGAACGCATACATAGCCTGGCTGAAAAAAGCCTTTGACGATTTGAGTCTTCCAGCATAAGTGAGACGTTTCTGTGAACGTTCTGCAGCCTCAGATTTAGCAAATAAAAATACGGGTCGCCTCTCACTGCTGCGGCCTCTCCCGTTGCGGAGCACAGGCTCCGGACGCACCATGGCTCACAGGCCTAGCCGCCCCGTGGCACGTGGGATCGTCCCAGACCGGGGCACCAACCCGTGTCCCCTGCATCGGCAGGCGGACTCTCGACCACTGCGCCACCAGGGAAGCCCTGAAAGGGAGTTTTTATGGCAGCAGATACCCTGTCCCTACTGTTCTACAGTGGAAGTGAGAGGGGCAATGACAATTAATTTATCCTTCTTAGCTTACAGGAATCTGTACCACAACTGACCAAATGTAGATCCAACAGAGAACTCTCTTTCCGCCAGGCAGAAAATACTGGTAATAGCTATGTCTTCAGAACTTTTTTAAAATGTAAGAACCATGTTTTATGAGCTTCCTGGGTACTGGAACTAACATAAAAGGAGAACCCCCAACAGTAAATTCAAGTAGTACCTATAAATGTAGTATGCTAAATCAAGTACACTTATGTGTCATCGATGAATGCATCTAACTCTTTCCCAGATAATACACTCTCAGGGCAGTGGTTCTCAAGTTTCAATGTGCATAAGATCACCTTTAGGGCTGTTTCCTAGCTGCATGCCCAGAGATCCTCACTCAGTAGGCCAGGATGTGGCCCATGAACCTGCATTTCTAACACACTCCAGGTCTGCCCATACTCCTGGTTCGAGGAACACACTCTGAGAATCACTCTCAGAGAAACAAGGATCATGTCTGCTGTCTGCTACTAGGAAGCAGCACTGCCTTCCGGTTTCCTTCTAGTTGCAAAAGGCAACCTAGTCTTACCACAGCCAGTTCAGTGAAGGAGTCAGCGCTCATCAAAATAACTGATATATTTTACTCAAATCCCTCACTCAGTGGTCATACTTCTGAACTAAAAAGTCCCAACCTTACCTTCATATGGAAACCACTTCATCCAAAATGATTCTCTATTAATTCAATTACAGTTTTCTGGAGCTACAAGTAAGCAGCTTCTGTGATCGCCCCCAAGGATTCCTGCCTCCTGGTGTTCACCCACTGTGTAACCCCTTCCTTCTGAGTGTGGGTAAAATTTGTGCCTTGCATCTAACCAGTAGAATACTACAAAGTTAGTGGGATGTCACGATCATGATTAGGTTACATAAGATAGTTACTTCCACCTTGCTAGCCAGCTCTCCTGCTGGGTTTGATGAAGCAAGCTGCCAGTGGTAGAGGCCCTGCAGCAAGGAACTGAGGCGCTCTCAGTCCAAAGCCCTTGAGGAAATGAATCCTCTCAACAACCACGAAAGTGAGCTTAGAAGCAGAACCTTCCCCACTGTAGCCTTCAGATGAGACCCCAGCCCTTGTGCAGCCTTGTGAGAAACCCTGAAGCAGAGGACCCAGCTGAGCCTGGACACCTGATCCACACAACCGTGAGCTAATAAATGTGTGTACTTTTAAGCCACTAAGTTTTCCGCTGACTTGTTGTATAAAATTCTGAGATATAAGGTCCAAATAACTGAGGAAATCATGAACAGAAACAGGGAATTGAGAATGACCTCATTTTGAAGGTGAACACCAGAAGTTTAGTTTTATATATACTGAGTTTGAGATAACATCCAACGTGGATATATTTTCAATAAGAATACTGGAAAAGAGAGAGTGAAGTTCGGAAAAGAAAAAAGCTGGAGACACAGATTTATCCATAATCATAATGGCCACCAATCACCACTTGCCACCAGCTTTACAAGCACCAAATTCACCGCAACCTGTGATAATCCTGGGAGGAAGGCACCATTACTGTATTGGCATCTTACAGAGGAGGTCCCTGAGGCTTAAAAGATTTCTAGAACTTGCCCAAGGTCACATAACTAATCAGCAGCAGCCAGGATTTGAACCGAGATCTGTTAAGCCAGAGCTCAAGCTTTCATGCTGTACTATTATTACAGATTGATGGCTTATAACAAACAGTAATTACTAAATGACATCTGAGGGGGAAAAAAAAAGATTAAAAAAAATCCCACGTTCAGAGGGAGAAAGAAAACTAGCCACGGAGTCGGGACTGGTTGAAAAGAGGAGGAAAGCCGGGATAAAGCGGAACCACAAAAACCAACAAAGGCTGACATCTGAACGCTTACTATGTGCCTGTCACCACCTGAAGGCTTTTCACGGAATCTCTCAATGAATCCTCAACAGCTGTATGAAGCGAGTCGTATTACCATCCCCATTTTACAGATACAGAAACTTAGTCACAGACAAGTTGGGTAACTGGTACAATTATATAGCTGGTAAGCAAGGGAGTCAAGATGTGAAACCAGGCGGTCCTGAGGGCCAGAGTGGCTTCTCAATACTTAAAAGACTGAACAACAAAATGTGCCAGTATCTGGAAGATCTGCATAATTCAGTGAACCAATATTTTCCAAACGACCAGAGCTTGAGGTTCCAAAATCATGCGTGTATAAAAAATCCATTCCAAGCACAAGGTAGACCAATGACTTTGCATATAACAAGAGTATGAAAAGTTCAGTGATATAGTTTCAGATTCTATACTACAGCTAACCTTTAAGAAACTACCGCTTGCTGAGTTTGGGTGTAGTATCAAAGGCAAGCATCCACAAAAGATACTCCTCCCTTTCCAACTACCTATCTGTGTGACATTCACAATACAGCACAACAGATTCAATGCAGAAACAAAGATGTGAGTAACTAGCTGCTGTCTATTAAGCCAAGCATTTGCAAAACACAAAACAAAGACACTTCTCACTGAATATTTTGTTTTAGAAAATATAGCTATTATTCATAAAAATGTTACTTATGTCAAAATGTAATAGATTTATTATTCTTTTTCATGAGTTGAATATTTTTAAAATTTCTCAGGTTTAGTTTCTAGTAAGTATTGATACGTAAGTCCACATCAAACAAAACATTGGCCGGCATTACTGTTATACGCCAGCACACAGAGGCATCTCACACAGCCATTTCTCAACGAATCTTGGCAACCCTATGACAGAAGTGACTGCATTCCTGCTTACAGTGAGGAAGTTACACCTGCAAAGGTACTTCCCTTGCCCAGCGTACCCCAGAGAGGAAATGGCCAAGCCAGCACTGGAAACCAGGTCTGTCCAACCCCAATGCCTTTGGTTTTTTTAATTGCTACACTCTACTGAGTCCATGAATAGGTATCAAAACACGAGAGGCTTTCCATAAATAACTGTTGGATTCTGAGAACAACTGACATTTTAAAAGCGATGAATGGAACTGCATGACTTACTTTATATATCTCTTCATATGTTTCTTCATCAATTTCTATAGTTGTCACAGTTTCTTCCACATCTCCCAATATCATATTTAAATGCTGATCATAAGCCTGAAGTGGGAAGGTGAGGGACCAAGAAATGTAATAAGCAAATTAGGAAATAATAAACAGGGCTCATAATACGCATATCACTCGATTACAAGTAACACATAATACTTACACAAACTTTTACATGCACATAAAAAATAATCCTGCTGCGCTAATATACTGTTTCTCTGCCAATCATCTCCAATGATAACTTAATTGACCTGATACAAATATAAAACTGTTATGGTCAAAAATGAATTACTCAAAGTAATTTGAAATTAATTTTTTTTTTTTTTTTTTTTTTTGCAGTACGCGGGTCTCTCACTGTTGTGGCCTCTCCCGTTGCGGAGCACAGGCTCCGGACGCGCAGGCTCAGCGGCCGTGGCTCACGGGTCCAGCCTCTCCTTGGCATGTGGGATCTTCCCGGACCGAGACACGAACCCGTGTCCCCTGCATCGGCAGGCGGACTCTCAACCACTGCGCCACCAGGGAAGCCCTTGAAATTATTTTTAAAGTGCCCACCCTATTTGTTATCTAAGACAGTCACATAAATATTTATAATATTTAATTATGAAAAAAAGCCACTTCATATATCTTTCAGTATACTTTTCTCAATTCCATCTGTAATAGTGTGACAAGAAAGATACAGTAAAGGAAAAAAAATTTTTTAACTGCTAAGATGACGGCAATGCCGTCTCCTAAAAGCACAAGACCCTGTCACTCAACACGCCCTGTCCTAAACTAAACACCACAAAGTAAAGTAAGTAGAGCAACACCTGCACATCATAGCCTCACCAGAACTAGCTTTTTGGCACCTGTGGGCTCAATCAACAAATACTGCAACTCAGACACTCGGGGATGTCCTCAATCCAAGCTCCAAGACTCATGCATTTTACTAAAAGGTGAGGCTCCAGGGGGTGGGAGGGAGGGAGTGGCTTGTTTAGAACCCACTTATGCTTACTTCGAGAGTCAAGTGTTAAATGGTTCACCAGCTCACATCAAAATAAAAATAGCCGATTAGCAACACGGGGAACTGCTAGGCAAAGCAACAAACGGGGGCAAAGATCTACAGATGAGGGACAGAAAACAAAACGCTGGGGGTCATTCAGTACAGAGGCAACTGCGTGTAGGCAGGGAACTGAAGAGGCCTCCAAGAGTGAAGGCAACACGTCTGTCCTGCGGTGTCTGTCTACTTGCCACTGACCCGTGTGATTAAGTTCAATTCTATTTTTCTCTGTGAAGTTGCCACTATTCCATTACCCCGGGTTCCTCTTCCTTTGTGTAATTTAAGGCTACTAGGTCCCCACTTCCTTTGCAAGTACAGGAGGTTCTCTCCCTTTAGGTTTCATGTTAGGTAGACTCAGAGTGCTTAAGAGCGGGCTGAAGTCAGACTGCCTAGGTTCCTAGTCTGGCCCTCTTTTTACTGGCTGTGTCACCTTAAGCAGAGTAACTTCATCTTTCTGAGCCTGAGCTTCTTCAAACATAAAACGGGATCATGAGTATCTACCCTCATAGAGTTGTTGTTATAGAGATTAAATAAGATACTACATGCAAAACACTTAGAGTAACACTACCTGGCATATAATTAATGCTCAATAAAAAGTAGCTATTTTTAATCACTTTAGGGTAGAATGGTAGTAATAAAAAACAACTTACTCAGGAAAGTAACAAGTTATCAAGAAGAGGCAAAACCTTCAGTATACTCTCTATGAATAAATGGGACCAACTCAAGGGACCAATCCCATAGAAATATTTGCAGATATACACACAGGTCGATGTATAAAAATCTTACAGTAGTAAGAAATGGAAAACAATCTTAATATCACGGCTACCATATACAGAATTCTACATAATCATTTTTAAAAATAAAGGAGCTTTATATGCACTCATGATCAATAATTTCCAAGAATAATTAAGTGAAAAAGGTGTCCCCAAAATGTATAGCAAGATCCCATTTATTTGTTTTTTAGAGGTGGTGTATATAGTGCAAATATATACACACACATTCTTGTATATATGTGTAAATATACAGAAAAGACCTGAAAGACTATAGACTCAAAAGAAGAAACGGCATTTCCCCTTTTACTCTATGTATGTTTGTGCTGTGTAAAATTTTTCACAATAAAACACAAATTTATATATATATGTCAGTAATTTAAAGAACACTTAAATGAGAATGGAGGACAAATAAATGTTATTTACAAATAAACACAGGAAAAAATGAAAGAAATGAAAATACTCTTTAATAAACACACCATTTCCGTTAAGAGAAATAAATATTAACTATATGAATAAAACACAGTTGCTTTTGGCTTTTGGAAATACGGCTGGCTTTGCACCTCCTCCTGGTCTACATTCAAACACTCTTCCAGAGTGGACAGTTTTTACATTTCAAAGGGGTGGGAGGAGGGAGCAACCACAAGGAAATAATCTGATTTCAAGGTGACTTAGTAAATTTACTCACATGTAACCTGCCTCGAAGCTCTCTGTCATTTCTCATTTTCACATAGATTCGTTCATCCAGACTGAGCCTGATGAGATCCAGAGGCTCTTCTACAGTGTTGGTAGTTTGTTGCTGATAAAAGAAAGAGGCTTAGTAATACAGTACTAGAGTGAAGTGTCTGAACCATCGGTGCCCTGCATGACGGTGCGCAAATTACTTAACCCCCCTATGCCTCAGTCTCCGAATCTGCAAAACGTGTATAACGACCCTGCCTACCTAACAACTGTTGTTGTGAGGCTTAAATGACATATTTGAAGGCATAGAACAGTGCCTGACACAGAGTAAGTGCTAGATAAATGAGGGCTGAAACATACGTACACAGAAAGGAATTATATGACAAAATAACCATGACGGCACTCTGTTCCTTCAAAATGCAAACTGTCTGACCCCATTTCAGTGTGTAGGGAGTCACTCTCTCAGAGACTTCAGCTTTACCTCAAATAGCATTTAGTAATTTGAAGAACTTACATTAAATGACTACCACATACTAGTCATAATGCTAAGCAGATGAAAGTTTGAGGGAGGCTTATGAATTCAGTACAGGGTAAGTTGAGTTGAGGGTGCCATTTGGTCAGTAAGAAGAATATATTTAGCAGGCAGTATAGAATACTGGTTGAGAGCACTGGCTTTGGAGTCAGGCAGTGTGGGTTCAATCCCTGACTCTGACACTTATGAATTGGGATTAAAAAATCATGCCATCTCTAATTCTCAGTTTCCTTGTTTACGAAATGAGGAAGCCACGATCTTCCCCTCGTAATTCTTGGGAGGATTAGAGCTAATGTATTTAACTGAAGTATTTGATGTATTTGAAATAGTATCTGGCAAACAGAAAAGTACTTATAAATGGTTCTTTTTATTACTATTAAAGAACTGTTGGAAACAAGTCTCAAAGAGATCAGGGCAAGGATGACCGGGGTCCATATGGAAGGGATGCTTGAAGCCAGAAGAGTTGATAAGATTTTTCAAGGAGAGCTGCTTCAGGAAGTACATAAGGCCGGTGGAGGAAGGTGACTGAATGTTACAGGCTCTACAGCCCTAACACAGAGTAAAAGGGGGGAAAAAAAGGAAGAAAAAATACTGACTCACCTAGTCCCCATCCCCAGTTCCAAAGGTGTTTGTTAAGGACCAGCTAACCAAATACTAGATGACAATGATACAGAAGTCAGTCCCTGCCCTCAAGGGGTTCATTCTAGTGGGGAGAGGCATATAAATAAGTAACCACAACACTGTAAGGATAGATACATGACTGAGCCCTACTACCCACTGTCCACCCTTTTCATCCCGTAGTTTTAAACGCTGACTTTTCAAAGCGGAGCCCTGATCATTCGATTCATTCACTCAGTAAATATCTGTTGAGTGTTTCCAGCACCGTTCCAAACCCCGAGGACAGAACAGTGAACAAAACTTTTGCTCTTAAGGAACTCACATTCCAGCTGGGAGATACAGGCATTAAACAAAGAAGCACATACTTAATATGAACCAATAACATGCTATGAAGAAAAATAAAGCAGACTGGGAGAGTGCCGTTTGATGCACGTGGCCAGAGAAGTCCTCTTTGAGGAGGTGAGATTTCAGCAGAAAGCTGAACAAGCTGTAACCTGATCCACAAAGATATCTGAGGAAGAGCATTTTGGAAAGAAAGGAGAGCGGGTGAGAAAGCCTGCGGGACCATCCGTTATTCTGAATTACCAGTTCCTTGCTTGTTGCCTTCACACCGCATCACGGCCCCGTATATCGCGCACACTTATGTTTACTTTTTACCCGTCCTTCCCCGAATATAAACTTCAAGTGGGACCAGGGACCACGTACGTCAATGCCAGTGTCCCTGGTGCTCAGAACGGTCTCCAACCACACAAAGACGACGCTCACTAGGTGTTTGTTGACTGTGCAACAACTGCTGCGCTCAGGAACGGTAACAACTCAACTGTATTATCAGGCTTTTTATCAGAATCCCGACAGGTCCGTGAGGCAGGCAAGGATAATTATTCCCTACCCTACAGAAAAAGGTGACACTCAAGAGAAAGGAAGTGACGAGAGTGAGCAATAACTAGTTTCCAGGGGACTTGGAACTGAAAAAAAATCTCAGGGCCTGAGGCAAAATTGGGACGAGGCGCGGTTAACCGAGAGGCAGAGTAAGGCCGTGAAGACCCAGAACGAGGCGGCGTGATTGGCCACCTCGCCGTGAGCTTGGGGAAAGCAACCCTGACAGGCAAAGTGGGGCAGAACCAGGCCTGGGCGTGAGGAAGCCGCTCCGAAACGAGTTCTTCAGGTAACACTCACCTGATCCACGTCGTCCGCCATCTTTCAAACCCTGCGCTCTTTCCCGCCTCTCGCGAGAGCACGAGAACCCCCTCCGGTCTCTGGAAAGGCGAAGACGCAATGCACCGGAAGTAGAAAAAATCGGTTGTGCTGCTTCTTGCTTCCTGCAGTTAGCATTGGTCCTTTGGGGCTGGGGCGGAGCTTTATCAGGGGCGTCGACGTTGGGGCGGGGGGAATTGGGTACCTGGTGTCTGAGTGAGAGAGAGAGGCCGCGCCTCGCCCCGCCTAGGGGCGGAGCCAGTGCGCGGGCAGTGTCCCGTGGCGGCGCGGTGCGTCAAACGTCAGGCCAGTCCTGCCCAGGCAAAGATGGCTCGGAAGCGCACGGCGGGCCGGGAGCCGCGGGGACGCGAGTCGAGCGGCCAGATGGCCGCGAGCAGGGAGCCGCGGGGACGTGAGTCACGCGGCCAGACGGCCAAGAGCGAGAGCAAAGCCAGGCGCGAGGAGAAGGAGGCGGGTGAGAGCGAGGCCGAGTCGGGCTTAGGGGGAGAGGCTGGAGGAGGGCGGGAGGCAGGGCGGGTGGGGGAGGGCGAGGCCGGCCTCCTGCAGTTGCGGGCGAGGCAGCCCCGCGCCCACCTGGGCCAGCGAGACGGCGTTCCGGTGACCGCGGGAGGCAGGTGGCACGCGGCTGCCCCGGGCCTCCCCGACGTCGCTGCGCCTTTTCCCTCCGTGCCGGGAGCGATGCGCCCTGAGCGGTTCCGCGGAGCCCGGCGGGACCGCGAGCTCCCCTGCTCAGCTTCTTCCTGCTCCGCGTCACCCGCAGGATCAAGTCCGGCCTCCTGGTAGATGCAGAGCGTGAATAGGCAAGAGGCACTGCGGTTGTTTTGTGTCCCCACAAGACGAACGGACCAGGAGGACTTAGAGTGCTGGAGTGTGTTCATCTCCTGAATAATACCTTCAGCCAAATCTCACCTCAGAGCCCCAAGCTTCGGATCCCACCTGACTTCTTCACGTGCATATCGAATGGGCTTCTTATGCTTGCCCTGGGCAAAGCAAAACTCTTGATTTTCCCCAGTTAAACCTGCCCCTTCCCCACTTTTCCCCTTCTCAGTAGTTGATCGCTTCACTTGTTAAAGCAGACCCCTCCTCTTCCTTACACGCACACCTCCAGTCCTTCAGCAGGTCCTGTTAGTTCAACCTCAGAACCATATCTCCAGTCTCTCCACTTGTCTTTATTCCCGTGGCCACACCCCCTGCCCAAGCAACCCTCACTTTTCAGGTGAGCCACTGCAGTTACCTCTTCACTGGCCTCCTTACTTCCTTTCAATCCCTCACCACGGCGAGAGTTCTCCATGCAGCGGCGCAAGTGATCTTAAAAAAAAAATCAGATCTTGCCATGCTCCTACTTCAGATCCTCTGTGGCTTCCCATTGCTCTTGTCATAAAATCCAGATTCCTCACCATGGCGTGCAAGATCCTGCATGATTTGCCTCCTGCTTCTTCTGTTGTCTGCTACCACTTTCTTCTTTGCCAGAAACCCTCCTTGTTGGCCTCCGTTTGGTTCCTCAGATACGCTGTTATTTTTCTCCTGAGCCTTTGCCTTTAATGTTCCTTCTCCCTAGAATGTCCTTCCGTGGCTTTTGCCGTGGCTCACTTCTGTTCCTCCAGGTCTCAACGCAGGCACTCCTCGAGTATCCTTCCTAAGGTGGTCTCTTCCAGGTACCCCTGGTGAGAGAGGCTCTGACAGCCTATGTCACATCTGTAATGATCTTGTTAATTTATTTGCTTCCTTTCTGACCTGTCTTACCAGAATTTAACCTTATGAAAACATGTCTTATTTTTTTGCTGTATCCTATCTCGTCCTCCCCCCCTTCTCTGTGTATAGTAAGTGCTCAATAAATATTATAAATAATTGCATAATGCATGCTGTAGAATGGATTTCTGTGGTACCTGATGTAACTGGGTAGACGATGAGCCTAGGTCACCAGCAAGGGCTCCTGTGAGTGACATAGAGTCAGTAATTCTGTGATTCTGTACATATTTTAAGGCCATCATCCATCAGGAAATCGTCAAATGGTAACCATTTCTTAAAAGGTGATTTACCTCACAGTTAATACTACAAGTTCCATTTGATTCGTTGACTCATTCCTATAACATTTTTTGAGTACCTAATGTCTGCTGCACACGAGCTAGGTGACGTGGGAGATAGAGGTTTCTTGGAGATTAGAGTAGGGTAGTGTTCACATTTACCAAAAAAATATCCAAGACAGCGTGTGATTTCATGGGAGAAGGTATAAGGCTTTCTGACTTCTGAAGGAATAATCAGGAGAGATTGGGAAATGCTCTCTGAAGAAGTTATGTTTGGTCTGCAACTTGAAGAATAGGTAATATTTCAGCAAACGGTTGTGAAAAGGGGCTGTCATTCTAGTAGAGGGAATGTATTCTGAATACGTGGCAATTAAAAATTGTTTTTGAAATCCAAAGGTATTGGAAATGCCACCAGCCCGGGTAGCATTCCTCCCAGCTAAACACTTCACCTTGGCACCAGGTTGGTATAGCTCCAACATTTAGTAGTTATATGTGCTTGGGTTATATTTGAGAGGCAAATAATTTAGCCTCTCTGGACCTCGTCTGTGAAACTTAATTCTAACCTGCTGGGTGGCTGTGAATTTTCATCCCGTAAGGCTCCTGGCGTGGTCCAGGTGAGGTCATCAGCTGGGCTAGCTCGTATCAATTCAGCCTGCACGTAGGCAAGGATGCACTTAAGCTTCACGCGTGCTCTGCGAGCCAATGGAGCTGCAGTAAGTTTCCAAGGTAGCTTCCTGGAAGAGTTACCAGCTTTGATGTGGTTGGGCAGAGGAGCAATTTGGTTGTGGTTCTGGCCGCAGGTGCCACCGATTCGGTGACCCCAGTGTACTGTCTAACAGCACCATAGTGTGGCTTTTACCAGAACCTCAGCGCGTGCACGTGAAGGTGACACTTGGCTGCTTTCAACAGCTGGGGACAAAGAAAAGAGTCTTCCACATTGTATCTTTGTTTCCATTAGGGCACCTCGGGTTTCTCCAGTTAAATCCTTCATCAATGTAGTTCATTAACTCCTTCAACAGATCCTTACTGAGCACTTGCTATTTTCAGGCCGTGTGCTAGGCACTGGAATTATAGCAGTGAACAGGAGAGGCAAGGTTGCTGCTCTCACGATGCCTGTAATCTTTGGGGAAGCGTAGGTAAGTTAAAAAATAAATTCACATGGTGATAAGAGCTGTGAAGAGGGAAGAACAGGTTGCTGTAATAAAGCCGCCATGGGGACAGGGAAGAAGCGGCTGTTAGAATCCGTGGTCCAGGAACTCCTGTGTGAAGACGTGGCACTTTCAGCCACTTACTGACTGTAACGAAGGAGCCTTTTGTAGGACGTTGTGGGGGAAGAGAGCTCTGGGCAGAGGAATTCGTAAGGTTAAAGACCCATAGGAGGGAATGTTTTGGAATTGAGGTGAGAGACGTGAGTAGGACCCTTAGGTTGCAGACCAAACTAAGGAGTTTGTATTTTATCCGTAGTGCTATGAGGTGCTGCTGGCAGTTCTAAGCAGGTGTTTTTTTTTAGTAAATCAGTGGCTGGCCAAGCAGGCCTCAGTGGTTAATTTATGCCCTGCTGAAATAACTTGGTTAAGGTCAAGGAGGCTGGTTAGACAGTTGTCCCTCGGTATCTGCAGAGAACTGGTTTTAGAACCTCCGTGTATACTGAGATGTGCGGATGCTCAAATCCTTTACGTAACAGTGTAGTACGGTCAGCCCTCCGTATCCTCGGGTTCCACATCTGCAGATTCAACCAAAGTTCAATCCGAGGTTGGTTGAATCTGTGGATTCAGAACCAGGGGGATACGGAGGGCTGACTGTAGTAGACAGCTCTAGATCTTGGAGAGTCCTGGAAAATGACCCCCTTTTTTTTTTTAAATTATAGTTGACTTACAATATTAGTTCAGATGTACAACAGTGGTCTGATATTTGATATTGGACTTTACTCCATGTAAAGTTATTATAAAATATTGGCTATATTCCCTGTGCTATACATTGCATCCTTGTAACTTACTGATTTTATACCTAGTCCTTTGTACCTCTTAATCCTCTTCCCCTATCTTGCCTCTCCCCCCACCCCTTTCCCCACTGGTAGCTTTGTTCTCTGTATCTGAGTCTGTTTCTGTTTTGTTATATTTGTTCATTTGTTTTATTTTTTAGATTCCACATATAAGGGAAAACACAGTATTTGTCTTTCTCTGTCTTATTTCACCAAGCATGATACCCTCCATGTTGTTGCGAATGGCAAAATTGCATTCTTTCTATGGCTGAGCAATATTTCTAATTCCTTTAGATGGTAGGTTAGGTTGTTTGAGATTTTTTCCTGTTTCTTGAGGTGGGCCTGTATTGCTGTAAGCTTCCCCGTCAGAACTGCTTTTCCTGCATCCTGTAGATTTTGTAAAATTGTGTTTTTATTTTCTCTGTCTTAAGGTATTTTCTGATTTCCTCTTTGATTTCATGATTCATCCACTTTTTTTTGTTGTTTTTGTTTTTTAGTAGCATCTTGTTTAGTCTCCATGTGTTTGTGTTTTTTTCTTTTTTCTTCCTGTAACTGATTTCTAGTTTCATACTGTTGTCATTGGAAAAGATGCTTGATACATTTTCAGTCTTCTTGAATTTGTTGGGACTTGTTTGGGGGCTAGCTAGCATGTGATCTGTCCTGGAAAATGTTCCACATGCACTTGAAAAGAATGTGTATTCTTCTGTTTTTGGACAGAATGTCCTGCAGATATCTATTAAGTCCATCTGGTCTAATGTGTCATTTAAGGTCACTGTTTCGGTTTTTTCCCCATTTATTTATTTATTTATGGCTGTGTTGAGTCTTCGTTGCTACGCGCGGGCTTTCTCTAGTTGTGGCGAGCGGGGGGCTACTCTTCATTGCAGTGTGTGGGCTTATCATCACAGTGGCTTCTCTTGTTGCGGAGCACGGGCTCTAGGCGTGCGGGCTTCAGTAGTTGTGGCTCGCAGGCTCTAGAGCGCAGGCTCAGTAGTTGTGGCACACGGGCTTAGTTGCTCTGTGGCATGTGGGATCTTCCCGGACCAGGGCTCAAACCTGTGTCCCCTGCATTGGCAGGCAGATTCTTAACCATTGCGCCACCTGGGAAGTCGCTGGGTCACTTTTTCCTTTTTGATCTTCTGTCTGAACGATCTGTCCATTGATGTAAGTGGGGGTGTTAAGGTCCCCCACTATAGTACTGCTGTCAATTTCTCCCTTTATTTCTGTTAATATTTGCTGTATATATTCAGGTGCTCCTATGTTAGGTTCATATATGTTTATGAATGATATCTTCTTGTATTGACCTCTTTATCATTATATAATGTCCTTTGTCTTTATTATAGACTTTGTTTTATAGTCTATCTTATCTGATACAAGTCTTGCTACCCCAGCTATCTTTTTGTTTCCATTTGCGTGAAATATCTGGATAATAGCCTCTTGATACTGTGGCACCAAAACCAAAAAAAACCCCAGCAAAGAATAAAGAAAAAAATGTCATCTGTATGTCTACCATCCAGAAACAGCCACCACTAAATAATAGTGTATTTCCATCTAGTCTGTGTATTTTTTTGTGTGTAGTAGAAAGTATCCTATTAAAATAATTTTGCATTCTTACCATTTTATCATATATCATTTTCCTTCATCTTAAAAGATGACTGAATTATATATCATTGTGTGACTGTACTGTAATTGATGCTTATCTAATGGATAGATGTTCAGATTTTTAAATTTTTGGATATTATGAATAATGATGCCATGAACAGTTTTTTGATTCGCAGTTTGTTTCCCTTGTTCTCACTTTTAACTCCTCGACCTCTCTCTTCAAAGCACAAAAATACACAGCTGTGCCTTTTAGCCAACCAAGTGATTTTGGTGAGGAAGAAAGTGCTTCTGGAGCAACCTCCCACCTGCATCTTTAGATTAGTAAAGTGAAGTATTTAACATCTTGGCTTATTAACAAAGGGCTAAAAACCACTGTAAGGTCTAGAAATCCTGATTTTAAGGGTGCCCTACCAAACTGTCAAGTCATAAATAAACTGTTAAACAGATTCTGGCCTTGAAATAAGAAATCTGTTTCCAGATTATAAATAACTAATTTTGAAATATTTTGTTCCCATTAAAATGTTTAAAACCTGGGAATGCATAAATTTCTTCTTTTATAAAACATTTTAAAGAAACAGAACTGAATCAGTGATTTTAACCAGCATTAAAACAAATGCTGCTGTAAGGTGAAATTTATTAAAATTAAGTTATGATTTTATTTAGATCAAAAGGGAGAGTCTTTTTCCCCCATGCAAAATTGTATTCTTGGGGAATATAAATACCTATCCAGAGAGTCAGCAGGACAAACCATAGATGAAAGGAATGAATTACTTTGGTATTTTAGGTTAATATTGCAGCTCCTTTTGGAACCTCAGGAAAGGCTAGGGTACTTTTGTTTTCCACAGTTAATTGAAGCAGAGTTGTGCAGCAGCAAAAGAAGATGATTTATTTCAGATTCAAGATAATTTGCGTGAATATATTTATAGTAGAATAGAAAAGATTTCCTTGTCATGTTAATACATATTATAAATATATATACCAGATAATATGTTAATAAGGAGACCATACTTTTAGATACCCTAGTTGAACTAAAACCAACAGTTTATGCATTTTTTATATTTCCGTTTAACAAAAAAAAGGAGCAACAATTATTTTGAGAAAATAAAGTTATTTTTGAGTTACTGCTGACTCATTCCCACCCTAAGTTTGCTGAGAGTGCTTCTGAGGTAAGACTAGAAAGATTTCGTAATGTATGTGTTTTGAGTAGTGTTTGGGTCTGAAAGATGACAGAAACTTAGATTAGGAGAAATCGGTTGTGGAAAAACTGGAAACTTGGACATGTTTATAAACTTGAAACATTGCACTTAATAGGAGTGGATTATCCCTAAAATAAATAATTAGTCTTGGCAGGCAGTAAATAAGCAAGGTATTAATTAATGGATTGATGCATTTTCCTTGCTGGATACTAGCTGAAATTTAAGGTTTGCAGTTTCGGTTGTATGAGTCATGTGGTGGTGTGTCTGTAGCCTTGGGAGGAGTAGAATACAGTGCTGATAAAGGTAGAGTGTAGACCAGCTGGAGGTGGGAAGAGGCTGAAAGCTGGTTGCTGACCAAACATGGGATGGTGACGGAGGTTTAGAGGGAGGTTACCAGAGCGGACTTCTCATGACCCTGCCCATGAAGCTACAGTGTCTCCACCTTTCCTGTTGTCCCTTATCTCATGTTCTGTGTGGTCATCTAGATGTCTTCGAAGATGAGAAACCTCTAAGGAAGAGCCTTCTCTCAAAAGTTTCACGAGGAAAGAGGAAGAGAGGCTACGGTGATTCCGGGGGCCCAGCAGATGGTCCAGCAAGAAAGAAAGCGGCCAAAGTGACTGTTCAATCCGAAACCCCTGAGGTTATTAAGGATGAAGGCCTCAGTGATGGGGAAGATGTCAGGTGAGACGGCCGAAAACCTCGTGACCAGGTCTGGATTGTTCCCGTCAGGGAGGTGTGACTAAGGAAACCTGCTCTTTTTGCTTGTCACTGGGATCCGTGGAAAAGGTGGGATCTTGAAACTCTTCTAGGGAGAGCTCAGACCGCTCGTAAGAGCTGGAAAGAGTCTTGGCAGTTGTGTAGTTTACCTCCCAGACTTTTCAGATGAGGACGACGGCTTTCAGAAAGTGATTTACTCTTGGTTACACAGCTAGATGGTGGCCCAAACCAGGATGAGACCTAGGTCTTCTGACTCCTGGTCCAGTGCTCTTTACACCACCCAAAGACATTTCATACACGAGGCATTTCCCTGGCCTTCTGGCCGTGCCCTGCCCTGCTCTCCTCGGGTACGCGCCGCTCCTGCCCGGCTGGACTTCCCTCCTTCTCTCGAGACGTGCTCACGCCCTTCCTTCTGCCTGGAACGCTTTCGTCCGCCTTCAAGATGCAGAGCAGAAGTCATCCGCTCCACAGTCTTAATTGATTCCTCCTCCCCCTCTTCCTCCTCGGACTTCTTGCTGCAGCTCTTAAGAGTGTAACTTACCCGCCTTGGGTTACTTACTTGAGTCTGTGCCACACACCAGTGCGAGCTCTCAGACGGCTGGACCCACACTCGTTCGTTTTTGTATGCCCCGTGGTGTCTAGGGCGGGGCCTTTGACAGTGAATGAACATACTAATATGTGGTGGACAATCAACACTTGATCGTCTGCCTCCTAGGGAAGTCGGGGAGGGGGGAGGAAGAGGACAAACGGAGAGGCGGTCGTGTCTTCTTTGTTTCAGAAATAAACCCTCACTCTGAGTGCCCGCTTTTCCAGCCACCTCCAGCCCTGGCTCAGAAAGTCAGCCAGGACAGGGCAGCTGTAGGAAGGAGCACGGGGAAGCCTGTGGATTTCCCACCGCCGTCCCTCCCTTCTTTTCCCAAGACTTTTCCTACGAACGCCCCCGAGCCTACTGCTTCCCAGTTGCCTCTCCCCACTTGCTCAATTCTTTCTGCAGAGAAATTCACAAACAGGCCAGGCTGTTGCCAGGGAAAGCTCTGGTCCCCCTTTCCCTCTCAGTTAAGAGCTGCCACTTGTGCCCGTTTTACTCTGAGGGGACATTTTTGGAGCTGTGGTGTTGAGAGGAAGTGGCAGGCTAACGAGGGAGCGCTTATCTCTTCAGAGCTGAAGTCTGAGGCTGCTTATTTTAAATGTCTGTGCGAAAATCTTGGGTCATATTCTTACCGGATACCATGTGTCCAGTCTTACAAAAGCTGTAAGGAACTCAATTCCCTGAACCTGTTTTATGTGTGAATTTGCAGAATTTTATTGCATATTAGCAACCGTTGACTCTTGAGCCAGTGTTTAGCCAGCTCCGTATCTTCGTAGTTCTCTCCTTACCCTTCCAGCTGCCCGTGTTCCTTATGACACACCTGTGTTCAGTCACATCCCCACTGACTTAGGAGTTAAAATTCTACCGACCTCAGTCTCCTATCATCTTACTTCCCAGAGGTGGGGGAAGAGCCTTCTGAGTCGGCTTATGGTGGGATCCGCAAACGTGTGTTCTCTGCTCTTCCTTCTGGCGTCTGCCTGCACGTGTGCACACAGACATCGCAGCTTTTACTGCTGGGACTCACGTTATTTTTGTGGTTTTTTCTGACTCCCTGTACCGTTTACAGACACGGCTGTTGTAGGTTCATCACGTTCCTCCCGTTTTGACGGCACATCTAGTGTGCGACCCATGATCAGAGCACATCTTGATGGGAACCTGAGACGCGGGGTAACGGAGGAAGTGAGGCTCAGAGCTCACAAATCATCAACTAATTGCAGCAGTTTCTCAGTAAACAGAAGGAGTCCTTAAAGTTGAGTTTCGTTTACGCACAGCCCTAGGGTGTCTGCGCTTTCTTCATCTCCCCTCCTGTGATCTCTACACAGGGACTTCCCGAGTGCCCGCACGAAGGTGCGCCATGCAGAGAAAGAGGCTGCTGCGGACAGAGGTGGGGGTGCAGGGCACGACGAGGAGGAGAGCGAGGAGGACTGGGAAGAGGTAGAAGGTAAAGTGTTTTCCTCTGTCCTCAGAACTGTTTGATCCTGTTTTTCTGTTTGATTCTGTTTGGAGTCATGTCCCTGCAATCCTGTCCTTTTCTTTTGAAACTCGTAAAGACAAAGATAAAGTTGCCGTAGGGGACTTGCTTTGGATGTAAGGAAAAATTGATGACCAGGCCAGCAGAGAACGTTGTAGACCCTCTTCCTCTGGCGGGGCTCCGTAGGGGGGAGGATGAGCCAGAGAAGCCACATCACCTCGTAGAGAGAGCCCGGGCGTTGCGGGGGCTCATAGCTGCCTCAGAGGCCAGCTGTGCCACTTGTGCGGCTGGGTGAGTGAGTAACTAACCCCAGCTGTCCGCGCTGAGTTTTTCCACTGGTGACAGTTGGTAAACGTCGAACACTTACTGTGAGCTGGGCACAGTCTAGGCTCCAGGGTTGTTGTGGCGAAATGTGAGGGGCCTGGTGCATCACATACTCACAATACATAGCCCCTAATGTCACCATCCCTAGCGTGACTTTTGTGTCCCAGCTTTTTATTTTGAAAACGTTCAAACCTACAAAAAAATGGAACATGTAGCCCATGCACTGTTCACCGAGACGCACTAACTTGACCGTTGTGCCGTTTGAATGTACCAGCACCTTTCCTTCTGTAAATCTGCATTGTGGAAGCACACGAAGTAAGTCGCAGACATCCTGACTCTTCACTTGTAAATGCTTCAGCATGCGTCTCCTAAGAGTAAGACGTTCTCCTGCATGATGAAGAAATACCATTATCACACCTAAATGAAGTCCCTAATTGTTATAAAACTATCCTTTATAACTGTTTTTTCCTCTCTCTCTCTCTCTCTTTTTTTTTTTTTTTTTTTTGCTTTTCATAGCACTGGGTTTTTGTTTTGTTTTGGTGGAGTCCTGGCCACTTGTTTTGTAGAATGTCTCATATTGTGGTTTGTGATGGTGGCAAACTTATTTGAATGCCCCCTGGATTTCTTATAAACTGTAAGGTGAGTCCAAAGACTTAGTTATATTTAGGTTAAACATTTTTTGGCAGGAACACTTCAGAGCTTTGTACTTGACGGTGCATCCATTAAGAGGCATCTAATGTCAGGTTGTACTGCTCCTGATGCTAAGTCTGACCATGGCTGTGCTACTGCCTGATTGTGCCAATGCAAAGGCCCATTTTCCTTTTGTAATTTACCGTCTCTAGTGGGACTCCAATTCTGTGTGAATATCCTGTTCCCTGTTCACTTTCTACTTAATGGCTTTAGCAAGCGTCAATGATCTCGACTGAATCAAAGATTATCATATTGAGCATTGCAAAGTGATTCTGTCATCTCATGTATATTTATTAGCTGACTTTGATCTGTAAACAAGAGCCCTGCCTTTTAAGAATTGTATTTATTTATTCTGGGTATCACTCTGGACTTAAAAATTCAAATATGTTACCAGTTATCATCACGACACTTTTTGATCTTTGGATTGTCCCACATTTGGCAAGCAGGAGCCCCTTTAAGCTAGCTACCCTACAGAGTCCTTTTGACACGGCTTCATTAGTTTCTGAGAATGTTTTTGTTCTTTGGCACAAAAAGATGTTCCAGGATCTCTCTATACTCTCCTTGCTGCAGACCTGGAATTGGCCTTTTTTCTCTCTAAGAAGCCCTGGTTCATTTTAGTAGGAACTGGTACATAGAAACCAAGGTCTTGGCACTGGGTATTGTCATTGCCAGTGGTGTGTCATTGCTTCTAAGCCCAGAGCTGCTTTGAAAGGAACTTTGCTAATGAAGTTCACAGTTCAGCAACTTTAATTTATTTCAGCTGGTGTTTGTAAGCAGTGTAGCGGGGGAAGAGGTGAAGATGCACGCCTTGCCACGTAGTCAGTACAAGCTTACCGTTGAATCGGGAAGTCATGCCTCTCTACAAAGCAGATTTTTTGTGAGCGTTACCATAGTGATACAGCAAATAGGAAATTGCTCCCTAAGTCTCTACTAAAACACACACAGATGAGCGTTAGCTCCATGATACCAGGGGTCTGTATCTAATTCACCTCACTATCTCTGTGCCTAAGGTTCTTCCTCTGAGGGCTGTTTCTCTGGGTTCTTGTGCAGGTTAATGAGACAGTTAGATGGTAAGAGCGCAGGGCCTGGCATTTCCTAGGAACTCAGGGCATGGTCTCTGCGGTTTCCTACCTCACACCCATTCCTCACTTGCTCCATCCCAGCAGAACCTCGATTTTGTTTGGTACAGTACTTACTATAACGATAATTATTATTACTGATTTTTAAAATTCCTGTTTATAGAAGTTAGTGAGCCCGTGCCGGGTGACGTGGGGGAGAGCGCAGCCTTCTCTACATCTGCTCTGCCTGTGAAACCCCTGGAGATAGAAATTGAAACACCGGAGCAGGTGAAGGCAAGAGAAAGAAGGTACGATTAAGCACGTGCTGCTAGATTTCTGTCACATACCGTCACCGGCAGCTGCTCCTCGGTGAAAGACACACAGGAGGCCCGGGCTGAGTGTCCGAGTTGTCAGGGGCGTTAGGTGAGAGAGCCCTGGGCTCACCCTTAGGACCTGGAGGAGACACCTGTGTGTCCTGGCTAGGGCAGGAGGTGTGCCAAGGGCTCTGCAGGTTGCCCGCCACCTGGCTCCATCTTTAGGACAGCGTGCGAATGAGGAGCCAGAGACTCAGAGAGGTTAAGTAGCATTTCAGCTGTGAGTGGATGCGCCACGATCTGCGTCCCTCGGGCCGACCCGGCATTGCTGCTCGTCTCCCCACGTCACTGCAGGATCTGCGGCAGTGCCCACCATGGTTGGGGGCCCCCACTCCTCTCCAGGGTCCCCAGGCCCTCTGCAGCCCCTGGCGGCCCGGCCATTTGGAGTGCATCTCCTGGTAGTTAAGTGGTTCCTGAGCCCCACGTACGATGGGCACGTTATTAGGCATGAAGGAAGGAGACAGTAGCAGTCAAGGAACCTCAGGTTTTCCTCAAGATGCTTCTGAGGAGCCAGTCAGTCCCGGGGGCGGGACAGTCAGAGGGGACGTCCTGGAGGGTGGGCCCTGAAGCGTGCTTGGGAGGCAGGACGGGCGCAGGTCGAGGGGAGGGAATGTCCTGGGCCAGGGTTCGCAGCTGAGCAGGTGCAGGAACAGCCAGCCCGCAGGTCTGCTGAGTAGCATGGCCTGAGTCATTGCAGCTGAAAGGCGTTGATGGGAGAGGGGGGTCAGGCTTCAGCCTTCATTCTCGGATTTTTCAATGTGCGCTGCAGTGAAAAGATAAAAACGGAGTTTGAGACGTATCTTCGGAGGATGATGAAACGTTTCAATAAGGAAGTCCGTGAGGACACACACAAGGTACGGCAGGGAAGCAGGAGGGTGGTACGCGGGGGAACTGGGCTTTCCGTCAGCCCTGCCTCTGGGCTTCTACTCACTGTGTGAGCTGGTGAGTTTCTGACTCGCTCCTGAAGCGGGGGTGATAACGGTGTCTGCCTGGGAGGATTGGCGTGAGGCGTAAGCAGAGAACACGTGTAAAGCACGTAGCTCAGCGCCGGGCGGGCAGCAGGGGCTAATGCCAGGCACTCTCCGCCCATCCCTTCTCTCAGCTGTTCAATAACGTTGGTTCTGATCTCAGCTAAAGTTGCTGTGGCTTCTGGCTTCAGCTGGTACTTACTGAACACACACCGTGGCCTTAGCAAGGTGCTTGGCATTGTGGGGATAGAGACGTGTATGAAGCTTGTTTGCTACCATTCAGGAGTTTCTGATCTCACACGGAACAGGAAAGATCAAAACAGACTGGAGACGTAGAACAAGGAAAGAGATAGGTGTGGGCCTCAGTAGCCCAGGAAGGCCTCATTTAGGAGAGAGGATGGGGCGGGTCAGGAGGAAGGATGGCACAGAAAGGCCAAGGGGTGGCCGGGCTGGTGGGACAGCCAGGGGGCCTGCATGTAGGAGGCAGCACGTGCTGGAGGCCCATGGAGAGCGAGGCAAGGGCAGACTCTGGTTTCCCTCGGACCGGCAGCAGGCAGCTAGGGAGAGTGTAGTGATGGGGAGGGTGGAAGGGACACTGTCTGCAGCAGCTGCAGAAGCTGAGAGGTGCAGAGAGCACAGAGTCAGGGTGGAGAGACGAGGGGAGAGCTGGCGTGGCGCCCTCACCCGCCGAGCTGGGTGGCTGGGTTTCTTTTACCTCTTGGTGTTGGAGGTGAAAGAAAGGCAAGGATGACTGTGACTCCGAGATGTGAAGCTTCAGTGAGGGGAGAAGGGCGGACCGTGGGCTGAAGCCGGCCGGCTGTAGGCAGGAAGGAAGGGGGACTGACTTGAGGGGAAACGATGCAAAGCTGAGTGGGAGGAGGAGCAGACAGCCGCGTGGTCATTTCAGGAGGCTGGGGAAGGCTGGGCTGGAGCTCAGACGTGGGGACAGGTGTGGGTCTGCGGCGGAGGCGTTACACACACCGGGGTGGGGTTGAGGTGCAGACGGCCTGTCCCATCCCAGCTCCGACAGCGGCTCTCCCCCATTCCATTTCCTCCTGATCTTTTTGGAGCAAACACCAGACTTCGTAACGTTTCATCCACACATCCTTCAGGATGTATCAATACCTCTAAAAGATAAGACCTTTTGAGAAAAAGGAAGTTTGTATTTTGCAGCTTTGAGATGTGATTGTTTCTTTGAGGGAGGGAGTACCTAAGGAGAAGAGGGGGTGAAAGACACAGTCTTGGGAGATGGCAGTGTTAGTATTTGTACTTTCTTGTACGTAAAAATGACAAATATTTCCTGTCCGCAAAGCGTCTTTGAATTTGGCAGCAAAAATCCCACTGGTTTTCAGCCTTCCCTCTTCCCTCTCCCCAGGTTCACCTTCTGTGTCTGCTGGCAAATGGCTTCTATCGAAATAGCATCTGCAACCAGCCAGATCTGCATGCTATTGGCCTCTCCATCGTCCCAACTCGCTTTACCAAAGTGCCACCTCACGATGTGGACATCAGCTACCTGTCAAACCTGGCAAAATGGTAGGGCCCTCCGGCCTGTCCTGCAGAGCATAGTGTAGGCTTTGTGTCTCAGAGGCTGGGTGCAGGTCAGTTCCACAGACCCTCCTTGAGGGGCTGGGACGGCTCCCCAGGGGAGGGTCTGAGTTGGGTCTTCAGGAGTTGGCCAGACAGGCTGGGCACAGAAGCACTGGCAGGCGGGGCTCCCAAGACACCCCGCTCTGTGTTTAGGCTGTAGAAGAACAGAGTTCCTTTTTGCCCTGACCTCTGACGCAGAGGAATGCCTGATTTCTCTCCAGGTTCATTGGAACATTTACAGTTAATGCAGACCTTTCAACCAATGAGCAGGACGGCCTGCAGACGACGCTGGAGAGAAGGTTTGCCGTTTACTCTGCGAGAGACAGTGAAGAGTTGGTCCACGTGAGTGACTCCCGGCAGCACTGTTTGCATTAGGTCTGCTAGCTGAGGAATGTGGCAGTCGTGTGCCACATACCATTCCAGCTGTTATACATATATTTCCTTGCTCAGTTCGCATAAAATAAAAACAGGCGCTGAAGCTCAGAGAGGCTAAATCACTTTCTTAGGGTCATTCGGTTGGTAAGCATTGGAGACAGGATTGGGCCCATGTGTGAGTTGAAAGCTGCCCTCTCTCCTGTCTCTTCCTTGGTGTCCTGGTGTATTAAAACACTTAATTTTTGGTCAGCTGCCCTCGAATTGTTTACAGTATTCAAAAATCGTGTTTAAAAGTCCCAAGGAAATGTTTTTTCAAATTGGCTGCTGAAATCCTTAAGAAAGCGTTTCCTTACCTTCCAAGCTGGGTGACGATGCTGGCAGGTGGCCGTGCCGTGAGTAGGGTCCTGTCCAAAAGGAGTCGTGGCGAAGAGTGTGTGTAGACAGGCTTTGTCGCATGCTTAAGATACCCTTAGATAAGGCTCTGCCTCAATAAAACAAAAATAGGTAGAAATGTGGTTTTTATCCCTGGAAGATTTCTGTTGATGCATATACTTGTGTCTGAGCTTCAGATTCTGTTTAGGGAAAGAGACTTTTTGTATCTTTAGAGACCAAATGACTGGCATCTTACTTCTCTTCCAATTTGGCTTGAAAAAGTGTGAGTATCTGGACAGTAATTGTGCTGTGATATCACCACCCAGAGGAAAACACTCATATTTCAGCGTCATCCTCCCAGACTTTGTTCCCACGTATATCTGTGCATGTACATATTTGTTTTGTTTGTGTAGTTTTATTAAGCGAAGAAATAGTTTTTTTTCAAGAAGTAAACAATTCAGTGATACTCGGTGCATTTTCAGTGTTGTGCATCCACCACCTCTATTTCCAGAACCCTCTTACTGTCCCAGAAGGAGACCCTGTACCTATTTCACAGTCACTCCCATTCTTCCTCCTTTTCCCACCTCCCCAAGTATCTGGCAGCCACCAATTTGCATTCTGTCTCTATGGATTTCCATAGTTTGGATATTCCATAGAAAAGAACTCACAGTACAGGCAGCACTCCTTATCTGCAGGTTCCACACTCACGGGTTCAACCGACAGCCAGTCGGATTTATATCTGCAGTTGGTGGAATCTGCACATGCAGAACCCGAGGGTAGAGGGGAGTGCTAACTGTACTCTGCCATGCTGTATAAGGGACTTCCGCATCTGCGGATTTTGGTATCTGGCTGGGTCCTGGAACCAGTCCCCACAGATGGCCGAGGGATGACTATATATGACCTTTTGTGTCTGGCATCTTTCACTTAGCATGCTTTCAAGGTTCATTCACGTTTGTAACATGTATCAGAACTTCATTCCTTTTTATGGTGAATAATATTCCATTGTATGGATAGACCACATTTCACTTATCCATTCATCAACTGATGGGAGTTTAGGTTGTTTTCCATCTTTTGGCTGTTATGAAGAGTGCTGCTATAAACATTGTGTGTACATATATTTATTTGGGTACTTGTTTTCAGTTCTTTTGGTGTATACCTAGAAGTAGAGTTGCTGGGTCTTATGGTAATTGTATGCCAAACTGTTTTACATAGCAGCTGCACCATTTTACTTTCTCACCAGCAAAGTACAAGGATTCCAGTTTCTCCAAATCATCACAAACACTTGTTATTTTCCATTTTTTGGATTATAATCATCCTAACAGGTGTGAAGTGGTACTCACTGTGGCTTTGGTGTGAAGTGGTACTCACTGTGGCTTTGGTCTGCATTTTCCCGATGATTAATGATGGGTTAATGTCTTTTCAACGTGGGTATCGGCCATTTGTTTATTTTCTTCACAGAAATTGTCTATTCAGGTCCTTTGCCCATTTAAAATTGGGTTCTTTGTCTTTTTGTTATTGAGTTGTAAGAGTTCTTTATATATTTCGGTTACTAGACACCTTTCAGATATATGCTTTGCAAATATTTTCTCCCATTTTGTAGGTTGTCTTTTCATTTTGTTAATGGTTTCCTTTGTTGTGTAAAACCTTTTAAGTTTAATTAGGTCCCATTTGTTTATTTTTGCTTCTATTTATTTTGCCTCAGAAGACTGATCCAAGAAAATATTGCTACAATTTATGTCAAAGAGTGTCCCGCCTGTGTTCTCTTCTAGGAGTTTTATGGTTTCAGATCTTACATTTAGGTCTTTGAGCCATTTTGAATTTATTCTTGTATGTGGTGTGAGGGAATGTTCTAATCTCACTGTTTTACATGTAGCTGTCCAGTTATCTCAGCAACACTTGTTGAAGAAACTGTCTTTTCTCCATTGTATATTCTTGCCTCCTTTGTCATAGATTAGTTGACCATAAGTGTGTGGGTTTACTCCTGGGCTCTTTATTCTGTTCCTTTGATCTATATGTCTGTTTTTATGCCAACACCACACTCTTTTGTTTACTATAGCTTTGTAGTATAGTATAAAGTCTGGAAAGGTTATGCCTCCAGCTTTGTTCTTTTACCTCAGGGTTGCTTTGGCAGTTCTGGGTCTTTTGTGGTTTCATATAAGTTTTAGGATTATTTATTCTAGTTCTGTGAAAAATGTCATGGGCATTTTGATAGGGATTGCATTAAATCTGTAGGTTGCTTTGGGTAGTATGTTCGTGTTAACAATATTAATTCTTCCAATCCTAGAGCATGGGGTATCTTTCCATTTCTTTGAATCATCTTCAGTTCCCTTAATCAGTGTTTTATGGTTTTTAGCATATAGATATTTTTACTTCTTTGGTTAAGTTTATTCTTAGGTTTTGTGTTTTGTGTTTTTTGTTGGGGGATGCAATTTTAAACAGGATTGCTTTTTTTTTTTTTTTTTTTTTTTTTTTTTTTTTTTTTTTTTTTTTTTGCGGTACACGGGCCTCTCACTGTTGTGGCCTCTCCTGTTGCAAAGCACAGGCTCTGGACGCGCAAGCTCAGTGGCCATGGCTCACAGGCCTAGCTGCTCCATGGCACGCGGGATCCTCCCGAACTGGAGCACGAACCCGTGTCCCCTGCATTGGCAGGCCGATTCTCAACCACTGCGCCACCCGGGAAGCCCCAGGATTGCTTTTTTTACTTTCTCTGTCTGATATTTCATTGTTAGTGTATAGAAACACAGTAAATTTCCGTATATTAATCTTACATCCTGCTGCCTTGCTGAATTCATTTATTAGTTCTAATAGTTTTTTATGTGGAAACTTTAGGGTTCTTTATATAGAATATCATGTCATCTGCAAATAGTGATAGTTTTACCTTTTCCCTTCCAATTTGGATGCCTTTTATTTCTTTTTCTTGTCTGATTGCTGTAGCTAGGACTTCCAATATTATGTTAAATAGAAGCAGCGAGGGTGGACATCCCTGTCTAGTTCCTGAATTTATTGGGAAAGCTTTCAGTTTTTCACTGTTGCATATTATGTTGGCTGTGGATTTGACATAGTCGGCTTTTATCATGTTGAGTTATGTCCCCTCTGTACCCACTTTGGTGAGAGGTTTTATCATGAATCATCGTTGAATTTTGTCAAATGCTTTTTCTGCATTTATTGAGATGATCATGTGATTTTTATCTATTCTTTTGTTAATGTGGTGTATCACATTGATTGATTTACATATTTTGAACCATCCTTGCAACCCTCAAGTGAATCCAACTTGAGTGTGGTATCCTTAGTATGTATTGTTGGATTCACTTTGCTAATACTTTGTTGAGGATTTTTGCATCTATATTCATCAAAGATTTGGGGTTGTAATTTTCTTTTCTTGTAGTGTCTTTGTCTGTTTTTGGTATCAGGGTAATGGTGGTTTCATAGTATGAATTTCAGAGTGTGCCTTCCTCTTCATTTTTTTGGAATAGTTTGAGAAGGATAGATTTAAATTTTTGTTTTTGTCTTTTTGTATGTTTGGTAGAATTTCCTAGTGAAGCTCTCTGGTCCTGGACTTTTGTTTGCAGGGAGTTTTTTAAATTATAGATTGTATTTCACTTCTAGTGAATGGTCTGTTCAAATTGTCTGTTTCTTCTTGACTCAGTTTTGGCAGGCTGTATGTTTCTAGAAACTTGTTCACTTATTCTAGGTTGTCCAATTTGTTGGCATATAACTGTATTCTTTCATGATTTTTTGTTTTTCTGTGGTTTCAGTTTCTCCTCTTTTATTTCTTATTTTGTTTATTTGGGTCCTCTTTTCTTGGTGAGCCTTGCTAGAGGTTTATCAATTTGGTTTATCTTAAAAACAAAAACAAAATCAGCTCTTGGTTTTACTGATCTTTTTTCTATTGCTTTTTTGATGTCTTATTTCGTCTCTGATCTTTATTATTTCCTTCCTTCTGCTGACTTTGGGTTTTGTTTGTCCTTCTTTTTCTCATTCTTTTAGGTGGTAGCTTATCTTGTTTGAGATTTTTCTTGTTTTTGTGGACGGCCTGTATTGCTATGCACTTCCCTCCTAGAACTGCTTTTGCTGTAGTTCGATTTTGTAAGATTTATAGATTTTGTAAGATTGTGTTTCTATTTTCGTTTGTCTCAAGATATTTCTGATCTCCTCTTTGATTTCATCAACCTATTTGCTTTTTAATAGCATGTTGTTTAGTCTCCATGTGTTTGTTCTTTTCCTGTTTTCCTTCCTATGGTTGATTTCTAGTTTCTTACCGTTGTGGTGAGAAAAGATGCTTGAAAATATTTCTGTCCTCTTAAACTTGTTGAGGCTTGTTTTTTGACCTAGTATGTGTCTATCCGTGAGAATGTTCCATGCTGGCTTGAAAAGAATTTGTATTTGGTGTTTTTCTTATTTAGTGTCCTGTAGATATCTATTAAGTACAGTTGGTCCATTGTGTCATTTAGAACCTCTGTTGCATTACTGATTTTCTGTCTGGATGATCTGTCCATTGATGTAGGTGGGATGTTACAGTCCTCTATTATTATTGTATTCCTGTGAATTTCTCCCTTTATGTCTGTTAATATTTGCTTTATATATTTAGGTGCTCCTGTATTGGAAGCGTGTATGTTAACAAGTGTAATACGCTGTTGTATTGATGCCTTTATTGTTATGTAATATCCTTCTTTGTCTTTCTTTATGGTCTTTGTTTTGAAGTCTACTTTGTCTTTTGTTAAGTATTGCTATGCCCACTTGCTTGATGTTTCCATTTGCATGAAATATCTTTTTCCATACTTTCACTTTCAGTCTGTGTGCGTCTTTCGCCATGAAGCGAGTCTCTTGGGGCAGCATATTGTAGGTTCTACGTAAAATTCACTGCTTAGCCGCTGCACGTTGTTGAGGTGCCACGTGCGGCATGCGCTGACACTGTCTTCCCAGCGTGCCCCGTGGCCCCTGTGTGTGCACCGACGGGAGTCTTCACAGTCCCATCTGGATCCCATCCCAGGCACCCCGTCTGCCTCTGCGCAGCTAGACCCAGTCTCTGCACTGATCTCATGCCAGGCCGTGGTGTGGAGTGAGCGGGGCCAGGGCGTTCACCCCTTTGACTTGGGAAGTGCTGGGAGGCGGCCGCCACCAGTGCAGGTCTCTCTGTCCTGGTTGTTAGCAAGCCAGCCCACGTGCTCCTCTTGATAGAGTCTAGGCTTCCCCAGCCCCCCCTGTCTGTCTCAGTGGGCTTCCCAGCAGGAAGGGGACTCCCCAGGGCAAGCGGACACCTCCTCTTCCTGACAGATCCCTCCCGGGAGTGCCAGCCCCAACCTGGTACCTTTCTTTTTTCCATCCTACCCGATTACATGGAGATCTTTCTTGCAGCTTTGGTTATGGGAGGTCTTCTGTGAGTTTCCAGTTAGTTTTCTGTGGGAATTGTTGCTCATGTAGATGTGTTTTTGGTGTCTTTGTTGGGGGAGGTGAGCTCCACGTCCTCATACTCTGCCGTCTTGATCCCCCTTTGTCAGGAGGGCTCGATTTTTGACTCAGTCTCTTGTTACAGGTCTCTTCAGAGTCTCTTTTTTCTCTTGAGTTAGTTTTGGTAATTTTTATGTTTCTAGGATTTGTTCTTCTCACTTGGGTCACCTTGTATTTAGGGTAGGGATCATAGTTTTGTAACTTAAATGTTTTCTTCAGCGACGTACTTGTGAAAGGTGGTGACCACGCGTCTCTGTGAGGCACAAGGTCGCTTCCAGAGCGCTGTCGTGTACCTGACCTTATCCGGTCTTCCCTGCGGTCTTGTGAGGAGGACGAGGTGGGGATGTTCCGGGTGCAGGTTCTAGGTTTAAACCCTCATTCAGCCGGCTGCCGGTGCTCGGTTTCCCTGCCTTTTACACCCGTGCCCCTGCGCCACCCACACACTGAGAAAGTGAGGCGCCAGCCGACACTCACACGGTGCTCCCCGTGCCAGGTAACGGTGTGTCCTCGACCACACCGTCGGGATGAGTTCTGTATTCCACGTTTTCCCACTGATGCCCTTTTCCGGTCCCAGGATACAGTCCAGGCGTGAGTGATCTTGTCGCCCCAGCACCCCATCCCCTCCAGGCCGTGACAGTGTCCCAGTCCTCCTGGACACTCCCGAGGAGTGCTGCTTAGGGATTTCGTAGAGTTCCTCCATTTGGGTTTCTTTGATGTTTTCTCATCCCCCCGTTTTTAACTCCAAAAGAAACAAGGCAAAAGTAGTTTTGTTTTTTTTTTTTCAATATAACTGGCTTTTCACAGAAAACCTGCCTTCCTGTTTCTGACTTTTGCTCTTGCCTTCCGAGGAGGGAAAACGACTGTAGTGATTCATGAGGACGCCGGGACCCTGAGGTCTGTGTGGGAAGATCTTGCTCGTGTGCTGTCCCACTGTTGTTGCTTTGGAGGTTAATTCCCATGAGGAGGCTCCCATCCTTCCCAGTTCACAGAATTTTTAGAGCTGCAGCCTCTGGTCGAAAGATTCGCTTGGGGGAGGCTGAGTGCACGGGAGGGATTCTCGGGCCTGATGATGATGTCTTTTCTCTCAAAGTGGTATTTTGCTTTATTGTTTTATCACAAACACAACGCATGTTGAAAACAGAACAATCAGAAGATAGGTAAGCCGGAAAAGAAACAAACACCTATAAACACCCATAACCCAATATATAGATGCTTTTCCAAATATACATACATGTTTACGTCTGGACATGATTTTTTCTTACAAAAATTAACATAACTCATTAAAAAACAAACATTTATTTTCCTTTCATATATGGTTACCTTTCCCCATTTTTCTACAAAGATAAATCTCTACAGCATCGTTTTAATAGTGTTGAGGGTTCCAGGCTCCTACTGTTAGACAGTTTGGTTGTTTCCGTTTTATAAACAGGCGCCAACAACAAACAGCATGGAATTATGCAAATCCTTAACTCTTTCCTGAGGATAAGCATGTTGTTCTTTTTCATTATAGATATTTTTACTGATTCTCCGGGCCCTGCATCTCCCTACCCGACTCGTACTATCTCTACAGCCAATTCCTCTGAAGTTACCAGCAGTGAAGGTGAGGTTCCCGGGGCTTCCAGAGAAAAGAGTAGTTGGTCAGGGAGGAGTGAGAAATGATGAGACTTAAAGCAAACAGATCTTCTCATTAGACGATCTTTAAAAATCAGCCTTCGTGGAGCAGGGTTCCTCTGAGCCTGCCTGGCACGGGCCCTGTGCTGCGAAGACGGGGCGCCGGGGTGGGTGTCTAGCAGCCGGGCTTTGCGTGCGCAGAGGGGCCTTCGAGAGCCTGCGCTCCCTCGTGCTCTGGTTTCTCTTCTGTAAATGGCAGAATAAAAAGGTTCTGGTCATCCTCAGTGGTGAGGAGAGAGGGCGGTGAGGACTCAGAACTCTGCTGTCATCCAAGGAGGCTGAACACTGTGCTCCTTGGGGTGCTGGCATTGTCTGAAGTTCGGCCCAGAAGTCACGATTAATAATTTCTGAATTCTTAATGCTGTGACTTTGTTTGCAAGACGCCTTATGTGCAAGGTGAGTAGTACTGCTGAGGAAACGGAGACTCAGAGGTTATGTAATTTATCCGAATCACATTAAAAATGAGACAGCAGAAGTGGAGTTTGAGCCCGGATTTGTCTGTTTCCACATCCTGTGCTCTTTTCCCTCTGCTACACTTTGCATTGAAAAGAATTAGAGTGTGGCCTTACTTCAGGTGCTGCAGAATTTAGTGACTGCTTTCTTACGACCCTGGAGGGTAGCCAGCCTGTCACTGTCTGAGCCTGGAACGTCTTGTGTACGCTGGTGTTCCAGTGTGACTTAGCCCCGTTAGATGCCAGAGTGTTTATTGTATCATTAGCCAAAAAAAACCGCGAAAATTTCCTCTTCTGTTTAAGGGAAAGAAACCTTCCAAGGAGAGATCCACAGAGGGTCCTGGAGGCTCCTCAGAAACTTCCAGCCAAGTTCCTGGAAAGCCAAGCAAACCAGAGACCAGCAGAGGAAGCAGACGAGAGGACACGTCTTCTGAGGGCACTGGCAGTGCACGTGCCAAAGGGAAGGGGAGCAAGGCGGCTGCCGTCAGGAAGCAGCAGAGCGAGACCTCCTCCAGCAGGGGAGAAGAGGGCAAGGCCGGGGGGAAGACGGAGGGGACCCAGAGGCGTTCGCGGGGCCGGGAGCGGCGAGCGGCCGCCAGGGTGTCTTACAAAGAGGAGAGTGGGAGTGACAAGGCCAGCAGCGGCTCTGACTTTGAGCTCTCCAGCTCGGACAGCCATCGCCCATCCGACGAGGATTCTGAGCCAGGCCTTCCAAGGCAGAGGAGGGCCACCGCCCCTCAGAGTATGAAGGTGGGGTCCAAGAGGGAGTCCACATCCCAGCGTGGAAGCCACCGTCAGCCCCCTGGCTTTCCAGAAGCATCTGTAAGCGCCTCCGGCAGTAAGCGTAAGAGAGGCAAGCACAGGATGCCCGTGGACGGTGAGGAGGCAGATGGCCGGAGAGCAGCTGGTGTGGACCAGTGGCTGGAGGTGTTCTCTGAGCGGGAGGAGAAGTGGGTGTCCGTGGACTGTGTGCACGGTGTGGTGGGCCAGCCCCTGACCTGCTACCAGTACGCCACCAAGCCTGTGACCTACATCGTGGGCATCGACGGCGATGGCTGGTTGCGCGATGTCACACAGAGGTACGACCCTGCCTGGATGACGGCGACCCGAAAGTGCCGGGTTGATGCCGCGTGGTGGGCCGAGGCCCTGCGACCCTACCGGAGCCCGCTGGTGGAGAGGGAGCAGAGGGAGGACCAGGAGGTGAGGCCTTGCGCACGCGCACCTGCTGGGTGCCCAGCCCTGCGCTGGGTGTTTACCTCGATTAATTGCCACAGCAACAGTACAAAGCTGGGGCTATCGCAGCCTTAATTTTGCCAGTTAAACATTTAGAATCTGAGAGATGAGCCAGCCTGGTACTTGAACCCAGGTTGCTCTGGCTTCAAAGCCTGTGTACTTTCAGTTATTGCCCATTATAAATTTGGAGCTTTAAGTCAGGTAAGTAGTCCTGAGTGAAAGAGGAAAACACGCAGTAATATAATTGTTCCCCCCTCTCAGCGTGCACACGCGCAGAGGTGTGCACGCCAGCCCCGCTGCCCCGACCCA
Organism: Kogia breviceps; assembly: GCF_026419965.1. Lineage (NCBI taxonomy): Eukaryota > Metazoa > Chordata > Mammalia > Artiodactyla > Physeteridae > Kogia > Kogia breviceps. The sequence goes on along the minus strand of NC_081319.1, from coordinate 3,383,308 downwards.
GAACGCTCAGCTCCCAGGAGGAGGGCTGAGGAGATGGCTTGTCTGTTGAGGGGCGCCCTGGGGGGCGGCTTCAGGAGCAGCAGCGCGCCCCTGAGCCAGGGGACAGCCGTGGGCCCGGAAGAGGGCCCGGGGTGTGTGCAGGGCCGCCCGCAGGGCGGGCAGCCGTGCCGGAGAATTATCCCCAGTTCCCCAGGTCAGGGAATCGTCCCTGTGCACTGCATGGCTCGGGGTGTGGCTCCGAGGTGACGGGGTGTGGGAGTCGTGCAGAGCGTGTTGTGACTGACCTAGTTCAAGGGCTCGTCGTGCAGGCTGGCTGGCCCAGCGGGCTCCCTCCTGCCCCCCGCTTGCCGCTCCTCCCTCGTCCGCTGGGGTTGGAAGAGATGCTGCGGGGAAGTGCAGGAGACCTGGTGAGGGGGATGCAGGTGGGAGCAGCGGGGTGGCCTGCGAGGAGCTGGCCTCCTGGAGGCAGCGGCGAGAACGGGTGTTGATCGCAGTGGACGGAGGAGGTGTGAGCGCTCATTCTGGCTTCCGGGGTCGCCGAGCCACCGAACCCGGGTCACAGAATTGTGCTGCCACTCGAGGTGAGGCCGCCTTGCGAGGAAGGCTCCGCTCGGGCCGGCCGAGGTGTCAGAGGGCAGGGATGACTTTTCCGTTGCTGCGAGCTGCAGGATTGCCGGCCCCCGCGGAGCTTCCGAGGCACCTGAACCCGTGGGACGGAACGCCAGGTCACAGCGTGGTGCGGCGGCCCTGGGGCCCCGAAAGCCCCACGGCAGTTACCTGGGCAATGTCGGGGGTCGCCGCCAGCCTCCCTCCCTCTCCGAGCGCCACGCCCAACGTCGTCTCTCGGCCTCTGCAGTTTCAGGCGAGGCACCTGGACCAGCCTCTGCCCACCGTCATAGGCACGTACAAGAACCACCCTCTGTACGCCCTCAAGAGGCACCTCCTCAAGTACGAGGCCATCTACCCTGAGACGGCTGCCATCCTCGGGTACTGCCGCGGAGAGGCCGTCTACTCCAGGTGAGGAGTCGCCCGGCAGCCCGGGATTAGCAGCCTTCGCCGGGCTGGGGTTCGAGCGTCACGGTGTGCACGTGCCGTTTGTGGGCGGGGGGCACGGCGGAGAGGTTGCGGCCTGGAAATGAAAACCACGGGTATTAAAAGATCCGCAGGGGGAGAAAAGTTATGGGGGGAAAGATACGTAGACCAGATAAAGTTTATATGGGGCAATAAGAAAACACACCCCCAAAACAAGTCAAAAAACATGCAAAAGGAAGGAATAAAGGATTTGATAATGAAACTTAAAATGAGCGGATATTTTAATGGGGACAGAGTTTCAGTTTGGGAAGAGGAGAAAGTTCTGGAGATGATGGTGGTGACGATTACATAACTGTGAATGTACTTGATGCCACTGAGCTGTAGACTCGGAAAATGGTTCAGAGGGTAAACTTTATCTTCTGCGTGTTTTTTTCCCACAGTAAAAAGAAATGCCAAAGAAGGGGGGGGGAACAGCATAGAAAATAAACATATATACAAAGTTAAAACTGAGAAAAAAATCTAATAACAAATTTAAGGTGAGTCAGAATTAACAATGGAAGTAGAAATTTACGAAATGTTAATAGAAAGAAAATAAAAGTGATTTTTAGAAACTCTGACGTGCAAGACCACAAAATAGAGGATGTTCTTAATAAATGGGAAAAGAGACAGAAGAGGAAACTTAGGGAAACTCACAGGAGTAGGTGGCTCAGCTCCTCTGCCCGAGAGCTGCTTCCTGCAGCTCAGCCCCGGGGGAGTCATCTGCCCCCTCCAGTCAGGGTCACTGTGGCAGCTTTCTGTCCCCTGGCTGGTCAGGGGCCCAGCTGCCGGCAGTCAGCGTCCAGGGCCTGCTGACCTCAATGGAGGATACAGCACAGGTGTCCTCACATGCAGGGGACAGACATCTGGTGGGAAGGGGGTCCCTGCCTGGAGAAGGTTTCAGAGGCAGACTCTTTTTGTTTTTACTGTAGTAAAATATACAAAACAGAATTTACCGTTCAACCGTTTCAAGTGTCCAGCAGTACTAAGTACATTCACACTGTTGTGCGGCCATCACCACCATCTCCCGAACTTCTCTGTCTTCCCAAACTCTACGCATCAACACTAACCCCCCTCCCCGCACCCAGGCCCTGGTAGCCACCCTCTACCGTCTCTGTGACTCTGACTCCTCCAGGCACCTCACAGAAGTGGATCCTGCAGCATCTGTCCTTTTGTAACTGGCGTCCACTGACGGACACTTGCGCTGCTTCCCCTCCTGGCTGTTGTGTTTAGTGCTGCCATGAACGTGGGTGCCCGGACATCTCGAGACCCTGCTTTCAGTCCTTTTGGATGCATAGGCCCAGATGTATCACATGGTGATTCTGTTTAACTCTGTGAAGGACCTCCGCACTGTTTTCTGCAGTGGCTGCATCATCTCACATCCCCCAGCAGAGCACGAAGGTCCCAGTGTCTCTACATTCTCGCCAGTTCTTTTTTTCTATTTCTTGAGTAGTGTCCCTAATAGATGTAAAGTGGTTAGAAGCTGAGGTTTATTCTGAACGGGCTGTCTGTGCCCACTTCCATTGCTGTCCTTGTGAATGCCCAGACGATGCCCACCTGTTTGCCCCTTCTCCGCTCCTACCAGGAGACCACGACCGTGACAGTCACTCCTTCAGGCAGAGATGTGCCCCTGCGGGGGGCACGCGTGTGGAGGCCTTGGCTCTGGTCCCCCGAGCAGCTTGTGAGGCAGGGAGGCGGCGCTCACCGTTCCTGATGGATCGGGGGTCACCCCGCTAGGAAGGGGCACAGAGGAGGTGTGACCCTGTCCGGTGTGCTGTGCTGGACGTCAGCCTCAGCCCGGGGGCAGGCGAAGGGCCAGATGTCCGCACCAGAGGGAGCTTAGTGCCCTTGCTCCTTGGAGCCCCACTGAAGGGCGGCCTCGCAGAAGGCTCAGCAGGAAGCAGCTGGAACGTGAGGCGGGGTGTGGCTCTAAGCTCTGGAAGGAGAGTGAAGCCAGAGCCAGGTGGAACCGATCGTTCTGTGTGCGTTCATCCTAACCTGTGAACTTCGTCAGCTCACCGTAGTCTCCGTGTTGCCATCTTCTGGCTTCCCCAGCCCTTCTCGGGACACTCGTCCCTCCCTCCCCGTCTCTGGTATTCAGGAGCAGACCAGACCCCGGTGAGGGCTTGCACCTGTGCTGCTGGGCCTTTCCCCGCCCCCCGCTGCCGGGCCCTTCCAGTGGGAGCAGGGGGAAGGCACCGCAGGAGGCCATTTCGTTTGGGATTTGTGAGTGGACGCATCCCCCCTGCGAGACAGCAGGCACCTGTTAACCGTGGGCCTGACGTGGGCCCCTGGTGCCCCGGGAGACGCTCCAGGGCCGAGCTCCCCCTTCTCCTGGGGCACCAGAGGAGGCAGCCGGGCGCTGCGGGCTACTGGGTATGGGGTGCTTCGGTGGGCATTGAACCCTGTCTTGTCTCCCGTTGGCTCCTTAGGGACTGCGTGCACACCCTGCACTCCAGGGACACGTGGCTGAAACAGGCCCGAGTGGTGAGGCTTGGAGAAGTGCCCTACAAGGTAACAGCCGCGGGGCTGTGGGCTGCCGCACACGTGTGGGGACAGATTGTTCTGGCTTGAGGATCACAGGAGAAGAGCATCTTTACTGAGGACTTTGTAAGAGATGGGCCTTCCCGAGCACGCAGGAAATCTAGGCCAGCAAGCAGCCCTCCAAGCCCCGGTGTTGTGGGTCAGAACCGTGTCACCCATTTGTTCTGAGAGGCCCACCCGCCCTCACTGTCGCTTCGTTTTGCATGTATGTGATCTTCGCTCAGTCTCACAGGAGTTAGCATCGGGATGCCCGTTGTAGAGATGAGAAAACAGGAGCTCAGAAAGGGAAACTTGTCCAAGGCCTGAGCTAGCGAGATGGCAGCGTGCAGCCCCGATGCCTCGTTCCCTCTCCGGCCGGTCCGCTGCCCACAGACGCGTGAATTCAGCGCAGACCGCACAGGCCGTCACGGGACACAGGGCCCGCCTCCGCCGGCGGAGGACAGTGGCCAGTCATGAGACACGGTCGCTTTTCTTTGTCAGATCCCTGGGAAGAGCCCTTCGCGTTGTGAGACCCAGGGAGCCGGGCCGGGGTGCAGGGGCCTCTGGTTGGTGGGAAGGGGCTGAGGCACGGGGAGCCGGTCACTGCCAGAAGCAGGCCCATCGCTCACAGGCCACAGGAACATCTCTGAGTCCCAATTTCCCCTTCAGGGATGGACACCGAACACAGCATAGCTGTTCAAGACACAGGCTCTGGCCTCTACAAGCTGTTTGACTGTAGGTGAATTGTTTACACCTCCTAGGCTGCTATAAGATGGAGGCGATAATAGACTCTACCTCCTGGGTTTGTTGAGAAGATTAAGTAATCAATACACAGAAGCACTGAGAACAGTGCCCGGTGTACAGTGAACGCCCAGTAAGTGGTCGCCTTTGTTATAAACTGTGGCTGTCCCCTCCGGTGTAGGTTGTAAAAGGCTATTCCAACCGGGCCCGGAGAGCCCGCCTGGCTGAGCCGCAGCTGCAGGACCACAATGACCTGGGCCTGTTTGGCAAGTGGCAGACCGAGGAGTACCAGCCGCCGGTGGCCGTGGACGGGAAGGTAAGGGCCGCGCTCAGTGGTACCAGGCCACCTGGTAGGTAGGGGCCGGGCTCAGTCGGTACCAGGCCACCTCCCTCTGCGGCCAGCCGGACCCGGTGTGCCACCCTCCGCAGGTCCCCCGGAACGAATTTGGGAACGTGTACCTCTTCCTGCCCGGCATGATGCCTGTCGGCTGCGTCCAGCTGAACCTGCCCAACTTGCACCGCGTGGCCCGGAAGCTGAACATTGACTGTGCCCAGGCTGTTACGGGCTTCGATTTCCACAAAGGCTACTCCCATCCCGTGTGCGTGATGGGCCTCCCGTGGAGGCCAGAAGGGGCGGGGGGAGGTTATGGAGAAGGGGCGGGAGGTGGGTGTGGGGCTGGCGGGGGTTGAGGCCCAGTGGCTCTTATTTTCAAGGTTTTACTCTGGATTTGCAAAATCAGCCTTAATCCTCCACGTTTTATACCTTTACACTGGCTTCCAACCAGAGGCTACAAAACCAGTGAAAGCTGCGAAACCAGCATCCTAACGGTGTGGATTAACGGGGTGGTCAGGGTGACTGAGCAGGGTCAGCGTCCTTCCTGGTTGGTGACCTCTGTCCTGCCCTGCAGTGGGGGGGGGGGGGGCTGGGGAAGAGGACACACCCTGGGGTCCACGGGCCTGCCTTCTGCACGGGTGGTGTCTACCAGCAGCTGTGGCCGGGACTGTGGACTGCTGACCCTGGAAGTACTTCAGGGCCCCAAGTGCTTAGGAGCAGCCCACTGTCCCCCGTGGAGGGGAGTGGAGAGGCCAGAGCAGGCCCAGACTCAAGAGACGCCGTCTGCGTTGATCCCCACAGAACCGATGGCTACATAGTCTGTGAGGAGTATAAAGATGTGCTCCTGACCGCCTGGGAGAATGAGCAGGCGCTCATTGAGAAGAAGGAGAAGGAGGTGAGCAGGCAGGCCCGGGAGGGGCCAGGATGGGGAAGCAGAAAGGCGGGCAGCGCACACAGCGGAGCCGGCGTTCCTCCAGCCTCCCTCGCGCCACGTGTAAGAGGAGGGGAGAGCCCGGGCTCAGCCCTCTTTCTGGCTCGCTCTTTCTGGGAGGCACCGGGGAGCCAGGACCGAGCAACGACCTGCCTGCCCCTCTGAGCCCTGTCTCTGTCCGCTGTCTGCCTGGATCCGGGCTCCGGGGCTCGCTACCCCTGCTGCCGACACCCGCCTCTGTTAAAGGGAGCTGCCCATGGTCCAGGTCCCGGACCCCCCTCCTCCACTAAACACTTTAGAGTTGGTAACAATTAAGAAGAGGTTTTTGGTTTTGGTGCCTTTCCTGTGTAGCACTTTATGAATCTCACACCTGGTATGGTTGAGAAACTATTTTACCTGAAGCATCACCTGTATCTTTATGTTCCTGAAATGGCATCGCATGGTGTTTTCCATTCTGTTTGCTTTTGCAGAAAAGGGAGAAGCGGGCTCTGGGGAACTGGAAGCTGCTGGTCAAAGGGCTGCTCATCCGGGAGCGGCTGAGGCTTCGCTACGGGGCTCAGGTCAGGGTGGTCCTTGGGGGACACACCAGGTTTGGGGGGGAGGGTAGGGAACCAGGGGCCGATTCTGCTCAAAGATCAAGTCAGCTCTGTTCCGGTGCCACAGACCTGTGTCCCCCAAGCCCTGCATCCTGTCCACGTTGAGAAAGGTGTCCTGCAGTCAGGCCTCAGCTGCTCTGTCCGCCCCGCCCTGTCTGCATGAGAGGGTGCCCGCTATGGGTTGGATCTGGTGCTAAGCCCTCTCGGGGGGGTGGACAGGTGTCTGCATCTCCTGGCCTTGTGCTGCCCCTGGGGCTGTGACCACCCCCAGGCCCACAGGTGCTCATTCAGGCCCCTCTCGCAGCCCCTGCGGGCTCCCATGGGGGCACAGAGGCCCCCCGGACACAGCCACGTGGAGTGGTCACACACAGCCACGCTCTGGGGGCAGCTGCGACCCCACGCATGCCTCCCCGTGCCCTCCCCAGCCCGTCCTCGCAGCAGCAGGCACCGAGCACCGCGGCTGCGCATTCGTCCAATTGTCCTGTTCAGAAGCGAGGAAGAAAACGCAGTTACCTCCTGGATTGCTCGTAGCTCCTCGAGGGCAGTTTTGTGTCCCCAGCCCTGTGTGCACAGCAAGCGCTCTAGGACCTGCTGGGCTGAGCCCTGCCCTCCGGGTCACGGCTCAGCGCTGCTGGGGCGTCGCTGCCTCTTGACGCGGCTTCCTCCACTGTCCCCCCCAGAGCGAGGAAGCCGCTCCCCATGCAGACGCAGGAGGAGGACTCTCTTCAGATGAGGAGGAGGGGCCCAGCTCTCCAGCAGAAGTGGCCAGGATCCTGGCGGCCTCCTGGCCCCAGAACCGAGAGGTAGAGGAGAAGCGGAAGTGCCCCCGGAAGAGCAGGAGGGAGGAGAAGGAGGCAGCTTCCCACCTGTTTCCGTTTGAGAAGCTGTGATGTGAGCCGTCACCTCCTCGGTGGCTCAGCCGTGCCCCAGACCTTGCTCCCGGATAGATCCCTCCTGCATCTGACACGCGTGCTGCTGCAGACTCGGGCCCCTTCTCTGCAGGCCCCTCGTTGCCCTCAGTCAGGTCCCTGACGCTGCCTGACGCTGTGCGGGGAGAGCAGGTCGGTGCAGGCTGTCTCAGGGTGACACGGCTGGGCCTACTTTCCCAGGTAACACTTCGTGGTGGCAGAAGACTAGAACAAAGAGCTAAAGTCAGGAAAGAAAAGGAAAAACAATGAGAATTAAAGAAATGTCAGGAAGAGTTGATCATTGTTAAACTAGATTTTATTCATTACTGGATACATTTATAAAGCCCTATGCACTGTAGATATTTAGGAGAAATAACTTTTATAACATTTTGAGGAAAAAAATAAAGCATTTCTCTAGAAAGACGTGACTCTACGTTTTCTTTCAGATTTTACATCGGACAAGAACCCTTGGATGACAGTGATTTGTATACAGGTTGTGACTGCACTAAAGATCCCCAGGCTGGGAACTTACCATCACACACAGGGAATTTTTTTCTTTCTATGTTTAATCCAGGAGATATGACTTAATCTTTGACAGGAGCCATTAAAAATTTGAGTCAGTTTTATCCAAGGGAGACAAACAAAACACTTGGGGTGTGACTCATGCAGCAAGACCTGGCAGGCAGGCTCCTGTTGTGAAACACTGGGGGGTTGCCATGGAAACTGCCTGGTCTGGCACTTCCTGCACCAGAGCTGGCTCGCACCCTCCTGGAAGTGAGCACCTTGTTTTTTGGGAGTTGAGTCAAGAGCACTGCCCCGTCTCTGCAGGAATAACTGGTTCTTCAGGCAGATGGCAGCTCCTAGGATGCATCTTGGTAATGGAGTGAAACTCAGGTTTTGAAAAGTTACCACTCACCTGCTTCAAATCCTGTAACAAGGGAAGAGAAGTTCAAATTGCAGGGTGGACACTTCGCGGCCGCCCACTTCTTCAGGCGCTCGTGGGCTTTAAATCCCGCTCCGTAGAGAGGCACTGTCCCCGTGTCACAGATGAGGCAGCTGAGGCTCAGGTCACTGCCATGCCTAGCGTCACACAGCTCGTCAGCTGCAGATGCGGGATGCCTTTTGTGCCGGGTCCCGCCGGCTCCCTCCCACCTCTGAGGACGATCTGAAGACCGGCAAAGGTGGGAGCCGCTCTTAAGTCCACACAAACCGGAGTAGGTTTCTAAGTGCTAGAGATATTGAGGTGCCTTCTCAAAAGAACTGAAACCAATTTTAACCACTGAAAGCAATTTAGAACGTAAGTTCCAAAAATTCATAGGGTTCTTAATAAATTCTACAGCTGAATTCTTCAGACAGAAATTTCAGACAGAATGCAAAAAAAAAAAAAAAAAAAGGGCTAATGGCAAGTTCCTGTATCAAAAGATATTTAGAAATTTATTTTGAATTTTTATCAAAATTACAAAGATAATACAAGTTTCATCATGATTTCCCGAAGGCTTGAAATATTTCTTAACATGATTTTGGTCTTTAAGAACACTTGAAATTGGCCGTAATTTAAAATCTGTACCAGAAAAATATTACACAAACCAAATATCAAGGATTTTGTATTGAGCAATCATCTCGTCACTGTGCTTTCCAAAAGCATCTTTAAGAGTTGAGAGATCGAAGAAACTGTTCATTTAACAAGCAACAGTGAACACTATTTTAGTCCTTAAACCCAGATAACTCATCGCTGGGGCTGGCTGTTTTGAACATGAAAAATCTCAGTTTATACCACAAATGCCCCAGGACAACAAGAGAGATTATTAGCTCTTGAGTTGCATAAGTTCTAAGCCCTATTCAGCTACCAAATACTTGCTCCACTAAAGCAGCCACTCCCAGCAAGACACAACAATTTCCAAATAGTTAAAAGATAAAGGACACACAAGTCTTTTAAGACATCAATGTTACAACATACTTTATCTTTCAAAGGGTGTTGAGAGTAGTTGGGAAACTTGAACTCTGTGGATTAAAATAAGCATGGGTAGATTTGATTTAGGAATAAAGCTGTGGACACTGAAAACATAAACCAGCCAGAAGCAGCCACTTGAGGCCCAGATGCTAATGTCAAAAACACACCTGTGATGAACAGAGCCAGGCCAGAGAGCTTTCAAATCTGCAGCCTCTGATGCCTGATTCTGGTTAGTGGGTGGGGTGTCACCACGAAGGAGCCCACTTAGGATAACTGACTAAAAACTCAAAATCATCTTCAAGAAAATCTGGGTTTTGATGCCAGAGGATGAAAGGAAATGCCTTTCTCTCCCGGATAGAGACCCCCATCTCCTCCCAGAGGGAAAATAAGCCTTTTGCTAACACTGGTTTCAAAGCACCTGAAGCTATGAAAAGCTTCTCAGGGACCCAGAATACCGACGGGTAACTTTCTCAACCAGGTACGTAACAGCCCCACTGAACTTCCTGTGCTCTGAACTACCTTCAACTGACAGATGAAAGGGGGTTTTTCTGTAACAGTCTGAGACGTAAGTCATTCGGGAGGTGTCTGTTTTCTAGATCTGACTTGAAACCGCCCCCTCTGAGGGCAGGTCGGGGAGCTACGTGCAGAGAAACGAAGTGGCAAGAGACAACCAGGCCTGTGGGGGTCCTACATGCCACGAAGATTCTGCCAAATGGTAACATGCGCGCAAAGCCCAGCAGACGTCCACCTTCCTCGTCACCACACCCCCTGGTTCTCTTAAGTACCGAATCAAGCTCCATGCGCAGAGTGGGTTTGTGGCGCCCCTGCTGCCCTGTCCTGGGACGCGGGCACGGCGGTGGCTGCGGTGGAGCCTGGCACCGTCCCCAGGTCTGAGTGTCCCCATCGCGGCGGACATCAGCTAAGTGAAACACACGAGCGGCCACACGGCCCCAAGAGAAGGAAACAAGCAGGAGGGCGCGTGTCATGCTGCCGGACAGGAGCCGCCTCCTGCCACCAAAGCTGCCCGCTGGCAAGAAGGGGTGCGAAGTGCTAACTGACGGACGCCAACCCGACACCCACGCGCACTGCCAAGGCTGCCACCCGAGTGGGGCGCGTGCGGAATCCAAGACCGACGTGGGTTTGGGGGAGGGGATGACCTGGGTCCCGAGGCACAGGCAGCGTCCAGCGGGTGCCGGAGCCCCGGCTCACTCCAGCTTTTTGGCCGGCACCCGTGTCCGAGCGACGATGATAGGCACCAGGGCCAGGCAGCTGATGACGAGCGCCCACAGGGGCCGGTAGAAGAGCCAGCCAGCGGCCACGGTCAGCAAGGTCAGTGAGGTGGCCACGCAGAAGGCAAAGGCCTTCAGGCCAATGTTGACCAGGTCTCGGAAGATGGGGAACCAGTCCACTGTGGGGAAGAGAGAGGTGGTGAGGCTTCCCAGGGCCCCGTGCTCTGCTGTTCTCCCCGCCGCGCCAGCCAGCAGCCTGTCTGTCTCTGGACCAGGCGGGGAGGAAGAGGGAGGGGTGAGGGGGCACGTGGCCTGAGGGAGCTGGGAGGTCACACGAGGAGGAGCCCTGCTCCCGACCGCGGCCCGTCCCAGCCCCAGGCAGGGCGCGTGGTCGCGCGCTGAGACCTCGCGTGCTGAGGGCAGAACAGAGGCTCTCTGGGGACGGTGGCGAGCACCTGGCTGCTGCCCCTCACAAAGCAGGCTGGGCCAAACCCCCTGGGGGGCCTATCTGGGCCCCTCAGCCCTTCCTGGAGGGGCCTGTTCGGTCACCCAAGCCGTTACCAGTTACCTGTGCGCCCACCTCCATGGAGGGGCCGAGGGGACTCAACGGGCCCGAGCCACCCACCTCGAGGACCCTGCAGTCTACCGCCCAACGTGATACAGTCTCGCATCCATCAACCCTTGTGGAATTACCCGACCTTGGCCTCCTGACCTCTGCAGGCAGGCGTTCCATAGCCATCATCCACTGAGGGGGTCTGCACTCAGTGCCCACGGGCCAGGGATCTGGTGCTGCTGGGTGTGCACGGCCGGCCCGGGTGTCTGGTGTGACAGCAGGGCCCCCACTCGGCCCCTACAAGCACGCGTCACGTTTGGGCACTGACTGTGGGACCATGCGTCGCACCACACCCCGCCCACCCTGTAAGGCCGGTACTGCTTTTTTTAAACATTTTTTAAAAAATTAATTAATTTTGGGCTGCATTGGGTCTTCGTTGCTGCGCACAGGCTTTCTCTAGTTGCGGCGAGCGGAGGCTACTGTTCGCTGCAGTGCGCGGGCTTTGTGAGCTTCTCGCTGCAGTGGCTGCTCTTGTTGCAGAGCACGGGCTCTAGGCACACAGACTTCAGTAGTTGTGGCACGCGGGCTCAGCAGCTGTGGCACATGGGCTCTAGGGCGCAGGCTCAGTAGCTGCGGTGCACGGGCTTAGTTGCTCCGCAGCATAGGCCGGTACTGCTCTTAACCTCAGTTCACCCACAAGATCACTGAGGCCTGGGAGTTAAACTTACAGCTAGAAGGTGGCATAACCAGGATTTAAACTTAAGACTGTCTGAGTGGGACTTCCCTCGCGGCGCAGCGGTTAAGAATCCGCCTGCCAATACAGAGGACAAGGGTTTGAGCCCTGGTCTGGGAAGATCCCACATGCCACGGAGCAACTAAGCCTGTGCACTACAACTACTGAGCCTGCACTCTAGAGCCCGTGAGCCACAACTACTGAGCTCGCATGCCACAACTACTGAAGCCTGTGCACCTTGAGCCTGCAACGAGAAGCCACTGCAATGAGAAGCCCACGCACTGCAGTGAAGAGTAACCCCCGCTCGCAGCAACTAGAGAAAGCCTGTGCACAGCAACGAAGACCCAATGCAGCCAAAAGTAAATAAATTTAAAAAAAAAAAAAAGACTGAGTGCAGAGCCTCAGGTCTTAGTCTCTGCACTAAGCCCAGAGAGGACAGCGACCTCGTCCGTACTGTTGGCTGCGTGGCCTCTGGGGCCCAGAGCAGTGTCCTCTGCACAGCAGGCACTCAGAAAGTGCTCATTCACAGGAGTGGATGTGTGAACGGGCGCCCTGCACTGCAGCTTCCTGAGTCCCTCCCCGGCACTGTCCCTCTGTGCTCTCATGTCTGTTCTGACTCTGGAGGATCAGCCTTGCAGTGTGGAGAGAACCAGTTGGAGAGTCAAAGGAGGGCCCTCTGAGACAAAGTTGACGATGGTGGAACTGGACTCTGAGAGGGAAACAGCCTGTCCGAGGTCACAGCCACGATGGACTTAGCGATTGTGCCCAAGATGCGGTTGCCTTTCTGAGCACAGTTCAGCTGCCCAAGGGAAGCAGCCTTCCTTTCCCTTCACCTCAGTTTTCCCACCTGTAAAATGATCTGACAGTCTGCATGTACTGCAGCCGGACTCTTCCCAGCTGGAGAGGGTAAGCGGGGGACGGGTCTCCGGGCCCAGAGACGGCAGACAGAACCATCTCACTGGACAGGGCGTCCCCCGAGAAGCCCCATCCTCCCGGAGAGCGGCCAAGGCCCAGCACTCAATCACCCCGGGCACTCGGTCCTCCTGAGCCAGGCTGGGCCGCTAGGGAAGCTCTGAGGCTCAAGCGGGCCAATCTCGGGCCATGGGCAGCCCGGCATGCTCTCCCTTGCGCTCCAGACTTGCCAGCGGCCGTGCCAAGACTAGCCCAGGATTTGGGGTGCGGGTGAAGCATTAACAGTTCCTGAGTGTTTCCTATTTGCCAAACATTTCACAGAACTCTGCAAATTAGGTGTGAGGAAACCGAAGCCGGGCCAGGAAAGGAATCCAGAGCTCTGTTCAGGCCTGGCACGGGCCGGCCAGCCTCCTCAGCACGTCTATTCGGTTGTGCGATGAAGGGGTGAAGGGCTGAGGGGATGGGCGGGTGGACGGAGCAGGGAAACCACAGCCTCGGGTGTCGGCATCCGCCCGGTCTTACCCTGGAAGCATCCTGACTGGCATCCTGCTTCCCCTGCTCATCCGTTCCAAAGCCTTCTGGGGCACAGGATGGGCTGAGTGCACCCCACCAGGCTGGAAGGGAGAGCGGCGGTGGGAGAGGCCAAGGAGGGCCAGTCTCTCCCCACCTACCCAGAGTGTAGAGGATCCGTGTCATGAGGTTGAGGCCCACAAACATGGCTACCCAGCCGGCCGCCCGCAGGCCCCACGTCTTCATGGAGTTGCTCTTCTGTTCTCGACGAAACACCTCCTGCAGGACAAGTGGAGAGGGGCCGTCACGTCTCAACTCTGGGGGGTCACCAGCCTACCCAGTCGGCAGGGCCAGAGCCAAGGGGCCCGGGCTGACCCAGGAGCCACTGCGTTTCTGGACAGACGAGAGGGAGGAAAGGGCACCACCTGGGCCTACGTGCCTCGCCCACCTGGCAGCACAGAGCAGGCAGGTTTGGGCCCTCAGATCACAGCCCGCCTCCTCCAGGAGCCGCCAGCCCACCATCTCACCGGATAAGCCTGACCCTCCTGCCGCAGCAGCACCTTCCGGGGGTTATCTGTCCGCACGCGGCGTCAAGCCACGAGCCCCAGCACTCCTCTCTGGGGGGCAGCTCTGAGACCAGGGCCCCACCTGCGGGAGGCTGGAGCCCCGGGACAGAAGGCCTGGGCTGGGCCTCCTAATTCTAGAAACTCCCTGGGTCCCTGAAAACTGCCTGAGAAAGTGTGACTCACAGTCGCCAGGCTGTGAGGGGCCAGCCCTGCCTTGAGGTTGGTAACTGGCTCCTGGGCCGTAGCCTGACCACACCCTCGTCCCAAGCTCAAGAAGAAGAAGGCACAGCCCAGTGCCGCCTGGACCGGGGGCCGAAGAGAGGGGACGACAGCTGAAAGCCCAATGAGCGGGTCAAAAGGTCACAGCTAAGCCCTGCCACCTGCCCACTACCTTAACCTTCCAAACCCTTAGGGGTTGAGCGGGCAGGTTCAGAACGGCCCTCCACGGATACGCTGTGCTCATCAACAACATACAAGCGCATTTTCTGCTAAGGAGCAGGATTTCCTGCCCGGAGAGGAGAGGCTAACTTCTAAGGCAGGCACTGAACTAATGGCACATCTTTGCACGCCTTCTCCTCGGGGCTTGGGTGAGGCGTGACCCTGTTTTACGGATGGGGTGGGTGCCCTGGTCTCTCTGGAGGTGCCCGCCCTCACTGGGCTGGTCCTGGGGCCGCGCAGCTCAACCCCTTCACCCCAGCTCACACTCAGCCTTCACGGGCCTCTGCCCGCCCCTCCCTGGGTAGGGCCACCCGGCATCCTGGCCCCGACCAGGAGGGCCCTGGCCTGCCAGCGCGACTGACTGGCCCCTTCTCTTCACTTGGGACTCAGCAAAAACGTCCCCTGCTGCCCGCTGCCACAGGAGGTTGCTGTCTCCATGTCTGTGAGCTCAGCATCTACCCCTCACACCAGGCTGCAGGGCCTCTGCCCACTGCTCCCCACTTCAGGGACACGGGCCGCACACACAGGGAGACCTAACCCCTTCTACAGCTTTCTCTTGCCTCGGGGCCTGGGTCTGCCTCCGTGGTGGCAGTCTGTGACATGCCACTGGAGGTGAGAGCACAGATGCACGGTGGCCACTCACCTCTGCTGAGATGTCCCCGTGGTGCAGGAGCAGCAAGGTGTCCCCGGACTTGGTGGAGTATGGGACCAGCTGGTCACCCCGCTGCCGGGCAATCACGGTGACCTGGTCAGAGAATTCAGGCTTAGAGCTGTGGGGCCACCACCCGCGGGCCCAGCTCCCCTTCTCACCGTGTGCCAACGAGGCAGCGAGAAGGGACACCAACGCCACCCCGAGCCTCTGCCTCCACATCGGCCCGGGGGTCGGCAGCTCCCGCTTTGCCGCTCTATCCGAAGCTCCAGGGAGGACCCTCGGCAGAAGCGTGTGTCAGGGCTGAGCAGGGGCTGGGGCCAGGGTGACGGGGTCAGGAACACGGGACCGAGTCTCTACAGAGCAGAAGCCGGGGCTGGGGGCATAGGGGCTACACGTGATTGGAAGAACCTCATCGGACCCAGCACCGCGCTCTCAGCCTGGGGCCCATGGACGTGCACAGGGCACGTGTGCACACGGGGGGTGGGGGCGCCCGTAGCCCTCGCTTGGGACCCAGCGTCTGCGCCCAGGAAGGCCCCCCCGAGTCAGCCCGGGAAGCTGATTACCACGTGAGCTGGGCCCAGGTCGGGGTCATCGCTGCTCAGCCCTGCGTAGGAAAATGAGACGCGCAGGTCTCCGACCTGGGGTGGAAGAGAAGCAAGTGAGGGAGGTGGGAGCCGTCAGCTGGGCCCATGGCGCACCCCACTCCCATGACCTCCGCCCTTGCCCAGGTGGCCCCATCACCCGGAAAGCCTCTCCCCTCCAATTTCACTGGCCGAGTGTAGCTGTGGTTCACCAGAACCGGACCGGAGTCTGAAGCTGGGCTCTGAGTCCCGCGCGCTGTTGGGGGAGGGACTCTGGGGCCCTGACCTCTGCCATCTGAGCGCCCAAGCCCGCTGGGTACCTCGGGGTACTTGGGGTTTTCACTGTGGTAGAAATAGTCCCCCCGGCGAATGATGTCCACGTGTGGGTCCTCCAGCTTGGACAGGCTCAGTGGCTTGAAGTTGTCCACTTTGTCAATGAGGCCTGAGAGAGGCAGGCAGTTAGAAACTGCTGAGTCCACTGTAGCTCCTGGCTGCAAACCCTCAGCCTGAAGGCCTTTCCAAGCACCCTCACAAGCCCAGCCATGTGGCCACCTCCTGGCTCGCCCCCTGGGGACCCCACACACCCGGGGCGTCCACGCACGCTATCTCCCACCCGGAGTCCCTCCTCCGACTCCATCCTTCCGCAGTGCCAGCCCCCTTCAGTCTTCAGCTCCTCCACGAAGCCTTCCCTGTCCCCTCTTCCCCATCAGTCAGAGTGAACACAGCTCTGGAAGGGCCTTAGCCTGGCAGCCACTGCACCTTGGGTCTGGTCCTCTGTGTCCAGCCTGGCTTCCCTGCTGCAGCACCAGCACGAGGCTGGCTGGCATGGCTGGCAGCAGCTGAGCACCAGGGCAGACAACAGACAAGCCAGACCCCGGCTCACGCACTCTCTCCCCCGTCCCCCTGGCTATCTGCCACCTAAGTGTCTTCTCTCCCTCCTTCCTGGGTCAGGCCCAGGGACTGAGACCAGGGACAGAGCCCCAGGAGTTTCTGCGGTCAGTGGTGCCACCCTGTCCCTTGCAAGCCTCTCTTTAGAGTCCCTTCGGGGCCTATGATGAACCGGACACCCCCGGGCACAGGGCTGGGTGCCAGTGGGGCTCAGAAGTGGAGTCCTGGGGCCTTCTCTGCGCTGCCGGCTCCAGGGCTGCCAAGGAAGGGCTCTCAGCTCTGCCTGGTCAGCCCTATAAGGACGCAGCACCTGGCAGCTGCTCCCTGGTATGGGTTTCAGGAGGGCTTCTACATGGTTCCCCACCTCCTGGGGACACACCTGCCCTCTGGCCTCGGCCCAAAGTATGATGCTGGAAAAGCCCCAGCTGACCCCATGCCCAGGACAGCAGGGGACCCCTTTAAGCATCTGAGGGCTGAGTGCTAGGGCCCCGGCTCCTGGGAGGTGGCCAGGTGGAAGTGCAGGGCCCCGGGTCGATGCTGGCTCATCTATAGGGGCCTGAGACTCACCCGCCGAGAGGAAAAACCTGCCGATTTGGACGAAGGGGGCTGTTGCGGTGAATGAATCCACGGCCATCGCACTGTGGGAGAGGGGGAGCTGCTGGTGAAGAAGGGCGCTGGGCAGGAGCTGCTTGGGTCCCTGTGGGTTGTGCTGGGCAGGGTCCCAACCCAGAGGGCTCCTGCACGTCCAGCCCAGCCCCACAGCCTGGTCTTTTCCCCCTGCCTCAGCCTCTGCCCGGGAGGAGCAGCCTCCTCCGGCCTCCTGTCCCCCAGAGCTTCCTACCCTCTTGCCTGGACCCCGCCAGCGTGTCCCATCCTGCCCCCAGCCTTCAGATGGCCCTTCCACGGACTTCACACCCTCTGACCCTTCCCAGCCTGGCTAGCACCCAAACCCCACTGTGCACATTCAAGGCCCTCCCTGGCCCAGGCCAGCGTCACGCCTGTCTTGCCACCCCCATCCCTGCCCTTGAGCTAACCTTCCTCTGCCGGAACCCCCGCGGGGCCGGGTCAAACGCTGCTGCCTCCTGAAAGCCCCTGCTGACTGTTCTCCCACCCACGCCAACCGCTGACGACCCCTCCAGGCACTCAGTCCAGCTTTACACCCATGACCTGTTTGAGGGGAGGTCGCCTGGGGCCAGGGGTGTCAGGTCTCGCCTCTGTTCCTGGTGCCCAGCACAGGACCTGGCCTCGGAACCCTGTCCCACATTTTCATCAGCTCACGAGACAGAAGCAACCCAATTCCATTACTCAGATGAGGAAGCTGAGGCTGGGCACCTGCTAGTGGCCGACAAGGCTACGCTCAGGCCTGGGGACACAGCTCTCACCTGGGGTTTTTGTGGCCAATCTCTCGGTCAAAGTTTCTGCTGTTGACGATTTCCGACCTCCATTCAGTGTCTGTTTCAGGCAGAGGGAACAAAGCAGAAACCACGGTAAACCTCAGGTTTGAGGCCCACTGGCCCCATGTCCTCTTACCCAAGCCTGCAACCACTCGGGAGCCAAAGCGGCGGCTGCTGGAGCCTCGCTGGATGGATGGGAGAGCAGGGCTCTGAGGACCAGCACCCAGGGAGCCTGATGCTTGGTGAGGACAGAGACCACAGGTGTGCAGGGAGGTGCGTGGTCGGCCCGCAGGCCCGGGGCCCGGTACTCACTGTAGGAGTACCGCCTCTCTGTCTTCACCTGCCCGTCCTCTGTGTACTCCCTGCAGGGAAAGCACAGGCAGCACCAGAGTCAGCCCATCACTCCCGAGGCGTCCCCATCTCTAAGCA
Organism: Kogia breviceps; assembly: GCF_026419965.1. NCBI lineage: Eukaryota > Metazoa > Chordata > Mammalia > Artiodactyla > Physeteridae > Kogia > Kogia breviceps. The sequence goes on along the minus strand of NC_081319.1, from coordinate 3,365,371 downwards.
TCTCCGGCTGGAAGCAACCTCGGGGCTCCCGGGTCAGACTGCCCAGATGGAGCAGGCTTGCTCCACACCAGCCCAGAAACAGGGTGCTCCCTGGCAAAGAGCCAGCTCCAGGCCTCAATGGCGCTCACTAGAGAAAAGAGCTTTCTCTCCCTGAGCTGCAACCGGCCTCCCCTGGCTTGTGTCCCAGCCCTGCCCTGCGGGCTCAGCCATCTGCCTGCACCCTCTGCTCTGAGACAGCCCCGTAGAGGCCCCTGAGGCTTTCCTGCCCCACACCGAGCCACCTGGGGTCCCCGAGTCCCCTCTCCACCCTCGCTCTTAGTACATGCGGTCGATGAGAGCCTGCCAGGGGCTCCTGTAGATCTGACAGCACGTGACCCAGGAGCCCCCACTGCCGCCCCGCACGCCACGGAAGAGAAGATGGGACACCACTTGGCACAGCTCCGTGTGAGCCTGAGCTGGGGCAGCCCTGGACAACTTCCCGGTTAGGGAGCTAACCAAGCCCACTTTCTCCTCCGAGCCCGTCGGCAGGAGATTCCCGCCGCCTCCAAAGACCATCAGCCAGTAATCAGGGCATCATTCGACATTTCTCCAATAGGGAGACTGTATAGTTTAAATTTCAGAAGTCTCCCGGTGAGCGCCACCTGCACGTCACCCTAATCCCCGTGCCTCGTTCAGCGCCAGCCAACTCTTCACCCGCCGGCCCCTCACCTGGACTCCTCGGTTTCCACCCATTGGTACATCTCTACGTGCCGCCGCAGCTTCACAGCCGGGAGGTGGACCCCGTAGTTTGGATCAGACAAGAGCTTCAGACAGAATCAAACAAACAAGGAGGAGAAACAGGTCCAGAGGGCAGAAGAGCACAGAGAACTCTGCGGCTGCTCGCATGGGGAGACGAGGGAAGCTGCCCGTCCCGAGTGCTAAACCTGCAAGCCTGTGACGCAAGCTGCGCGCACAGCTCAGGCTGCCCGGCCCAAGGGTGCGGTGCCCACACAGCGTGTCCGGTGTTCAGACAGAAGACCTGGCACCAGACACACAACCCCATCATCACTGTTAAAGTGCCTCTTTGTGAGGCTCTAGCCTCGGGCCAGAGACTGTGCCGGGAGGGTAGCTACTGACTCCCACTCAATCTTCAGAACCGGCCCCTGGTCTGTTACAATTATTCTCCCCATTTGACAGAGGAAGACACTGAGACTCAGGAAAGATGGGTCCACACGGCTGCTGAGAGATACAGCAGGAGTCACACCGACTGTCCCTGTCTCCAAGGCCCACGCTTTCAAATCCTACATCAGACAATATGCTGCGATGTGCCCCGGCCTCCCCGGGTCAGCGACCACCACCAAGCCTACCTTGGACGTCCGCAGGGCCCCGGGGATGTGCACCAGCCTCCCCTCATTCTCCGGAGCCACACTGTGGATGCTGTCGGGGGTCACCACCAGCGAGAGTCCCTCAGCCAGCAAGGTCGCCATCTTCACTGTGCGGCCCTGTGCACAGCGGGGAGTGAGGATTTCAACCACTGGACACAGCTGTGCCCTTTGCCCTGGGCAAGAGGAACCCAGGACGTGTGCTCTCCCAGGAAGGCCACCCAGCACCCATCTTAGCACCGCCCGTGCCAGGAAGAACTGCTGCTGCTTCTGCCCTGCACCCCTCCCCCGTTTTCCTCAGTCTTCTCCTCCCCTCCCCTCCTGCTTCACCTGGGGTGATCGCACACCTGTTCAAATCATGTGACCCAGGCCTCAGCAATCACATCCTGGGTCCACTGGCCACAGGCAGCGGTTCAGTTCAGAGAGAGGACTGAGGCCACTGAGGGATCTCCCTGCGACTTTTGCTAAACTGATTTAGAAAGAGATGGTTCCTCTTTTCCCTGGGGTTGCTAAGCTGCTTGGATGTGACCCTGGAGTTACGGGGCCACCTTTGCCACCACAAAGGAAGAGCGTGCCAAAGAAACATCCACAACAGAGAAAAATGGGCAAGAGATGGAGAAATGGAGATTCCTAGTGACCCAGCATGAACGCCTGGATGCAACCATGCCTGAAAATGATGCTACCCAGGATTGCAGGTGTGTGAACAGATCCATGCCCCCTCCTGCTTACATCAGTCATGAGGTGGGTCACAAAAGAAAGAACTCTGATTAATTCAGCTCCTGCCCCCATAAAATCTAGACCCTTATTACCATATCCAGCCTCTGAATTCACAGCCTTTGCTCCCTGATACTGCAGCGACCCTCATTCTGCACAGAGGGACCCCGAACATCATACCTCATTGGTAAAAATTAAGTAGAAGGAGAGCAGGAAGGTCATGAGCCCCACAAACATTCCACCTGAGGTCTCGCTCAGCCGCTCCAGGAAGCCTGGCTGTGACTTGGTTGTAATTCTGACATGTTCTTTTCTGTTACTCATACTGGAATACTGAAAAAAAAGACATTTAAAAAATAAAGAAAGAAAGAAAGAAAATTGGCTTTCAAAAATTAAAATGGGGGCTTCCCTGGTGGCGCAGTGGTTGAGAATCCGCCTGCCAATGCAGGGGACACGGGTTCGTGCCCCGGTCCAGGAAGATCCCACGTGCCGCGGGGCGGCTGGGCCCGTGAGCCATGGCCGCTGAGCCTGCGCGTCCATAGCCTGTGCTCCGCAAAGGGAGAGGCCACAACAGTGAGAGGCCCGCGTACCACGAAAAAAAAAAAAAATTAAAATGAATTTCGCTATTTATTTATACTGGTTTTTTTGGTTGGTTTTTTTTTGTGGTACGTGGACCTCTCACTGTTGCGGCCTCTCCCGTTGCGGAGCACAGGCCATGGCTCACGGGCCCAGCCGCTCCGCGGCACGTGGGATCTTCCCGGACCGGGGCACGAACCTACATCCCCTGCATCGACAGGCGGATTCTCAACCGCTGCGCCACCAGGGAAGCCCTGTGATGTTTTTTTTTGGTGTGTGTGGCTGCGTTGGGTCTTGATTGCTGCGCGCGGGCTTTCTCTAATTGCGGCGAGCGGGGGCTACTCTTCGTTGTGGCGTGCGGGCTTCTCATTGCGGTTGCTTCTCTTGTTACAGAGCATGGGCTCTAGGTGCAAGGGCTTCAGTAGTTGTGGCTCGTGGGCTCAGCAGTTGTGGCTTGAGGGCTGTAGAGCACAGGCTCACTAGTTGTGGCGCACGGGCTTAGTTGCTCCGTGGTATGTGGAATCTTCCTGGACCAGGGCTCGAACCCATGTCCCCTGCATTGGCATGCGGATTCTTAACCACTGAGCCACCAGGGAAGTCCTATTTATACTCAGTTTTTATTGAGTTTTAATTCTATATGTTAAAAATGCACAGACCAGGTGTTTGGTTTTGACAAGTGCATACCCCATGTGTCAAGACACAGAACAACACATCTATCTCCCAGAAAGCTCCTTGTGCCCCTTTCCTGACAATACTCCCTTCTCCCCACCGCCCAGAGGTAACAACGATTTGAATCCATATCACTACGGATCAGTTTTGCCTCTTCTAGAACCTGGTATGAATAGAATCACCACACAGCGTCAACTCCTTCTCTCCAGATTCTATGACTCAGTGTAACGCTTTTGAGGGTCATCTATGTCACGGTATCCATAGTTTGGTTCTTTTAACGGCCAAGTAGAATTCCACCCACAAGCATATCACTTCTGTTGAGTCACTCACCAGTGGATGGATACCTTGGTTGTTTCCAGTTCCTAGCTATTATGAACAATGCTTCTGTAAACACTCATGTACAAGTTGGTGAAATAACGTTTATATTTTAAGGCAGGACACAAAAATTTAAACATAAAATTCTCTGTGTCCGTTTGGGCCTCTTCTCTCCCTCTCTAACATGCAGTCTGCATCTGCATTACACTAACCAGACCTTCTCAAAGACAGGAGCGCCTGCTCGACTACAAAGGCCATTTTTTTCCCTTTCTTCCGATGCTAGCCATGTAACTTCTTAAAAGAACAGCGTTCTTTCCCAGCCCTGCAGGGGGTCGTGGTGACTTGCTGCTCGCTTTGTACACGTACGTGCTTGTACTATGTATCCTTGGTGAACTTTATGTAGATCAGTATGTCATTTTCATTTACGATCCTTTGTCCCCAAAATGTACATGACTATGCCTTCGACCTCTAGCAGGCGAAACAGTTCTCAGAGCTTCTGAGAGTCTGGGTCTCAGAAGTCCTGGGTCATAATCCTGTTTGGCTCAAATAAAATGCCCTTTTTTCTTCGTCACTTGATTGTTAGTTGAACTTTCGTGGACATTTGCCTGGCGTAGGTGGTGGGATACCAGAGACAGACAGCAGAGGACACCCGGAGTCCACCCCAAACGGGTGCTTGGTACCAGTACAGGCCCTTGGAGCCCCACCCCTCCGTATTCCTCAGGCACTTTGGTGGGTTCTCCTGGTACCTGGACAGCACTGCTTTAAATGACATCCTGAGTTTTACTTGAGCTGTTTTTCTTGGGACTTGGAGTCCTAAGGGGGTACTGCAACATCTCCTAGGCAGGGACCTCGGAGGAGCTTTGGAGTGAACGGGGTTCACTGGTCTCTTTTAAAAACTGACTTAAATTGGAAAGGTTATGCATATATGGTCTGAACAAACTGCTAGTGAAATGAGAGACCGAGCGTGCTCCGCTCCGAAGTAAAGGGACACTTGCTCCTTCCAGCCACGAGCCGTTCTCAGGCGACTGAGAACCTGGGGGAAGTGTCTGAGATCAAGTCTCCTAACGTGCCTCGGTCGCGCGGGGAGTCCAGCGCAACCACTGAGTAGGCTCTGCTCGCCAGGTGCGCTGCATAAAGGCTGATCGCCCTGTGCCCTGAGCATCCACGGTGGTTTTAGACTGTCGGAGGGAGAAGCCAAGACGCCTGAGAGTCAAGGCGACCCAAGGGGAAGCCCTTAGGGGGACAGACACACATTTGACCCATCACAGCGCCCTCAGAAAGTTGTTCAGACCCTATCTGAACTGGACTGCCAAATTACTAACAGGAAACTGTGCTCAAAGGCCGAACAGCCCCCCGAGGGGCAGCCACTCTGGCTGGCTTCACGAAGAAACCGGTGCTTTTGCAAACACTTATCTTAACTCTTAAATGGCCAGGATGGAGCTCTTCTGACATTCCAACACTGTAGAGAAAGCTGGCTTGATAAAACATCTTTTCAAAATTCTGACCCTGAGAGAACAAAAGTATTCCTAGGAGAGAGCCTGGTTACAACTCTTACCATGTCCCTGAAATGTAAATGCAGCCCACATTGCCTGAGTCTACAACCTTGGCTTAATAGACTCTAAAACTGGGAAACAAAACGGGGGGGGGGGGGCGGAGGGGGGCGGCGGCACACAGTGTGTGCAAAGAGGAGGCCGTTGTGACACTCAAGCAGGAAAACCGGGAGACTTCTGTCCGTGTCTGGCTGGATATGTGCATGTCTGCATATATGTATGATCCGTCTCTTAACTCCAAATGGTATTATCAACATTAATTGGTAAAAGAGGTTTACTTAATTGACTTAAAAGTAAATGCATACAAATCAAATATTTCTAAATGTAATTAAACTAGCCCGAATTTTTAAAGGATCCCATAATCTAGGTTTAATCTTTAATGAATGAAAATGAGTCAGAATTGATGGTTTAATTAATACAGACATGTCTTTAGAGTCAAACGTTAAGTGTAATACTTTAACTGTACCTAGGTTTACTGACAGTTAATAAGCTCATGTTATCTCTGTTATAAAATTTGTCAACAAGAAAATTAACTTGGTATGATAATATTTTCATAAGTAATAAATAAGTTTTGGGGTGAACTCTTTAAGAATAATTTTGTTTTATGGTATGTCTACCTAAAAACAGTTTCTCCAGATTTCTGGTGACTTGAAACTTTAGTGTTCTGCTAAATTAAGTCAAATGATGGAATTCACTGAATGTCTAGATCATTTTCTTAATAAGAAATACTGAAACATTAATTGTTAAAGAAGTCTATGTTTACCTACTTTGATCTCTTATTACAGAGAGATTAAATATGTTTGAGACTATTAGTAAATATATTCTGTGCTTTGTGGAAGAATGAACTATAAAGTGGCATACATTTCTAAAAATTAATTTTAAAAAGGGAACCCTGAGAAAAGAGCTTTATGCATGGCCAGGACTTACTAAGATCAGACTGAATTTAATTAAATGAATGAAATTTAATATTAAAGGTGAAATGGTGAAAACTAGAGTCTGTTTTTTTCTGTTAAGAGGACAGTTTTCTTGAAATATTGATCTGCTTTTGATAACAGACTTTAAAGTTTCTTTACCTCTTAAGTAATCTGCTGTAACTTTCTGTATTTGCTTTTGAAATCTTTTATTATCACTTTGGTTAAGTGAATAAATATTGTTTCACAGTGACTTATGATTCTACTTAGCCAAACATTTAAAACCTCTTGATATCGTTCACAAACTTCCTCAAATCAAATTCTAAATGAAGTTCTTTTGGCCTCCAGCTAATTTGGGGAAGCTTCAGAAGGCCCCTAACAGCTCAGAGAGAAATATTTAAACTAATTAGGCTCATTTGGTATGTTAAATTACATGGGAAACATTGTCAAATGAGTAATGATAAATCTTGTTAGGTTATATTATATGGCTAAATATATTACTATAAATATTCTAGAAATTATATGAAGTTCCTAAAATTTGAAATGTCCTGGTATGTTGTCAGTCATGATTTGCAGTATCTTAAAATGTCGTATGCCACAGAAATAGCTGAATGTCCTTGATAAGTACACTGTAATCAGGTCTTTAACCATGCTGTTAAGTCTTTGGTCATTTACACACAGTTATGCCTATACAATAACTGATGCTTTTACAAAAATGTTTGCAGATGACTCGCTGTTATGCTCCCAAATTGAATTAGACTCGGTAGCAAAAGGACCTCCTCCTTGTACGAGGGCTATGTCAGCCACGGCTCTCACATAAAGCCACTGAAGAAACAGTAATGGGGTCTCCTTTAACTATCTATGTCCCACACTCGGATGAGTTTCTTCTAAACTCTCACCACCCTCAGCACTATTCTATAAGCCAGCTAGCTTCCTATGAAGTATCGTTGCTTTATGCTACCTTGGTTCCATGTAATAACCTTAACCCTGCAACTCTGCTTCCAGCATCACAGGAAGAAAACACCATGACGGCATTTTGTTAACCAATTATCTTCTTGCTTCCAGGAAGCCCATATCTATAATGCTGATCCAATTTAATTTACGGATGGTCCTACTTAAGGGATGAGCACAGACGTTACCGAGCTGGATATGCAGTAAGGCCCACAGTAGACATAATGGAAAACTTTTACTCACCAGGAACAAAATCGGCACAAGCTGAATTAACTGCCTGAACTCTAGCTAAAGACCAGGTAACGCGTACTTGTACTGACAGTCACCGTGCCTCTGTTGGAGTGACACACGACTCTGGAGTGTTATGGAAACACAGAGGTTTTTAAGCTCTCCAGGACACACGACTCTGGAGTGTTATGGAAACACGGAGGTTTTTAAGCTCTCCAGGACAACCTAATAAACAAATGGAAAACAGGTTGCAGAGTTGTTGTTATACGACCGCCAAAACGGTTAGCCGTTATTGAAACCGTAATTTTCAATAATTTTCACTTTTCACCTACGTCAGGCATTCCAAATCCGACAGCATGGAAACTAGAGGAAATCAGCTCGCTGACACTCCCGCCCATGAGGCAGCTTTAAACACTCATTCTATCCAGCCTCCAGAACGGCCACTGCTCTGTTAACCCCGCTAACCCAGTAAAATATTTCCTCCGACAGGCTCAGGAAATTGCCACTAAAGAAGAGAAACAAATATGGCCGCAAAAAGGGGAATTCTGACCCCACCACAGAAATATGATTTAGACCTGATTGAAAAAAAAACCACCTAGCGTCTGGAGCACAACTGCCACCACTCCAGCATGCACCCCCTTTAACTCGCTGTGCGCCTGAGCAAACGGTTTCTGGGGAAAACAGTATTCTTGGAAACTCGCCTCCACGGTGGTTCAAGGGAAACGTTACATTATTATCGGCGTCTCACTGAGGCACTTAGAAAACAATCGGTAACTAACTCTTTCTATAGCGAGCTCCCAGAAAACCCTAAAGATCATGGATTATAACCTAATGATTTTGCTTATTGGAAAGGACATCAAGTAAATGATTCTTTGCAGGCACAAGGGGAAGAACCTTATCCGTTATTGTTAACTAATCTATGCTCAGCCAAACCGAAAGACATTAGTTCATGGATTCACGTCTCTCTTTGAAAAAAGGCCCCTCCACCTAAATGGACTTCGACCCCTGTTTCTAACACCCTGCTTCAACCAAGCCGAGTACCAAGTCAGGACGAGGGGACAACAGCAGCAGACAGCGGACGCGAGAGTCCAGACCAGGCCTGCAAGACCCCGCCTACCGCTTCAATTGTACTATTCACCAAATGTCTGTCAAAACTGACAGTTAACTATTTTACTTCTAGCTATGCTTTTGCCCCAGTGTTTAAGATGCAAGGAAAATTCCTTAGTACAGCTGTTGCAAAGTACAGCTACTGGAGGCAAATTTAACCGATCATTGCATCTGGCATCCAACTCTTCAGACAATACGAGGCCGACACAGGCCCTCATAACTCCTGTCGTTGACTTTTCAGATGTTCCCAAAATTACCACTTACTTAGATCAACCTCCCTCTGGCCTAACCTTTCAGGTCCAAATCTCCTAATGTGCTAATGTGTCCATGCCTTGTCTGACACTACACTACCCTCAGTCCTTAGGGACCAGACACAACTTACGCTAGTACCCACACCCCAGCCACCCCCCACCCCAAGCTCCATCTCTTACTTAACTTACAAATGTCTTGAGAGAAAAACACAAGGAACTTGTGCCCGCCACTCCCCCGTGTCAAATACCATACAGACAGCTTTTGGAAAGCCTGCAAGAACGACCATGGTTAAATACCGTGTTAGCAAAACTTCCGATCGACGGGGCTATTCATGAGAGCTCTCTGGGAGGGAACACTTGCATCCCCAGGTTTTATCTTCTTATATGGTATTGGGATTGACACACCTTCCCAATCATGGGCACATAAATGTCTTAACAACTGGCAGGTAAAAGGCTTATGTTTGCTGGGCATTATGTTACCCCACTGTCTATACAATGAGGCAGATGAAGCTCCTTTTTCTCTCCATGACAGAGTCAAGAGATCCATGTTAGCAGGATATCAAGATATCTGGTGGCAAAGTCTTTTGGGAATCTTGAGTCCTAGGGCAGGAATATATGTAAACAGATACGCTCAGAAATCTATCAGGCACCACTGGTCAAAGAGCCATAGAGACTGCAAGCAGCATTGCAGCCCAACAGACATCCCTAAGTTCCTTAGCCCGTGTAGTGTTAGATAACAGTGCTGCCTTAGAAAACGTATAATCTATAAAATGTTTCCCCATCAGCATACACCTCTATGTTTGTTTACTCTATAGGATTAATTTACTCAATTCTGAAGTTTCTACGATGGGAAAGTGATGTTGCAAAATCAAATAGCTCTTGATTTTTAACACCACCCTGCAAGGAGGAGCTTGTGCTATAACCCAGACTAAATCTTGCGTTTCCATACAGGCTGAGTCCTCTAATACCACTCATTTAACCACTCACATACCAAGTACAATTTCCGCACTGAAGGATCCCCTTCCTAGTCCAGGTGAAATCTCAGGGAAATGGCTCAACTCTGTGGATTCTTGGCTTAAAGCTCTGCTTGTGACTTTGTTATTGTCGTTGGCTTTATTGATTTCATTTACAGAGTAATAATCTCTCGTGTCTCTTGTATATTCAAAACTCCAGGGACTCCCCTGGTGGCGCAGTGGTTGAGAATCTGCCTGCCAATGCAGGGGACACAGGTTCAATCCCTGGCCTGGGAAGATACCACATGCCATGGAGCAACTAAGCCCATGCACCACAACAGCTGAGCCTGTGCCCTAGGGCCCACGTGCCACACCTACTGAGCCCGCGTGCTGCAACTACTGAAGCCCGCACGCCTGGAGCCCGTGGTCTGCAACGAGAAGCCACCACAATGTGAAGCCCGCCCACCACAACAAAGAGTAGCCCCCGCTCGCCGCAACTAGAGAAAGCCTGCACGCAGCAATGAAGACCCAACACAGCCAAAAAACAAAAAAAACAACAAAAAAACTCCAACTAAAATAACAATGTCTAACGACTTGACACTATTGACGCCGTATCTGTAGTTCTGTATAAGATAATAGGTATGCACAACGCATATGCAGGGTAAAACTGGCCTAAGTCCTATTGGACAGTTGACCATCACTCCTTGCCAAGCAGTTTACTAGCCTAACCTCCTAAAAGGAAAGAAAGAACCAGGCTAATAAGATCTGTCATCCAGGGGCAGGATGCAGGGCAGGTAAGCAACCACCAACCACGTCGAGGGACCAAATATTTGATGACCTAATGTATTCTACCAACAGATTAATGATCAAAAGGGGGAAAATGATGCAATGAAATTTATATTTTAAGGCAGGACATGAAAATTTAAGCATCAAATTCTCTCTGTGTGCGTTTGGGCTTCTTCTCTCCCTCCCTAACGTGCAGTCTGCATCTGCATTACACTGACCAGAACTTCTCAAGGACAGGAGCGCCTGCTCGACTGTAAAGATTATTTTTTTCCCTTTCTTCTGATGCTAGCAATGCAACTTCATAAAAGAACAGCGTTCTTTCCCAGCCCTGCAGGCAGTCATGGTGACTTACTGCTCCTCTCTACGTGCCCACTGGACAATGTGTCTTTGATGAACTTCATATGAAATATCAGTATATCATTTTGCTGTTCGATCCTCTGATTTGAAAATGTACATGACTGTCCCTTTGACTTTTTTTTTTAATATGTAAGACACATTTACATGATGATAAGTGCAAGGAAGAACATACTACAGGATAATGGGGTACAGTGACGGGGGTGGGGAGTGGGGTGGACTGGGGATGGCACGTGAGACTTGAGTCAGTATACACACAGCATTGGGAGGAGGGTGACTTTTTTTTTTTTGGCTGCGCTGGGTCTTCATTGCTACGTGTGGGCGTTCTGTAGTTGCGGTGAGCAGGGCCTACTCTTCGTTGCGGTGCATGGGCTTCTCATTGCGGTGTGTGCCTTTGACTTCTAACATGTGGAACAGTTCTCAGAGCTTCTGAGAGTCTATCTCCTGGGTTATAATCCTGTTAGGCTCAAACAGAATTAACTTTTTTTCTTCTTGACTGTTAATTGAATTTTTGTCAGAGTCTTCATGGAAATGTGTTTCATCTCCCCAGGGCATTAGGTACATACCTAGGAGTGGAACTGATGGATCACAGGGAAGATGCATGTTTTCTGAGAAACTAGCAAATTCCTTTACCAACAGGTTATTAGAGATGTATTTCTAATTCAGTTCAACGAATAGTGGCTGAGTTTCCTTAGGGCAGTGCCAGGCCTCATAGGGGTGAGAAGCCTTTTAGGGCCATTGAGTCAGGGCGACGAACAGTGCCAGGCCTTGCTGAGTGCCTGGTGAGAGGGGCAGATCCAGTGTCAAAGGAGTGACCCCCCCCTTCCAGCTGGGAGGGTCAATGCAGGCCCCCTAAAGGAGGGGGCATTTTGAGTGGGCTCTCAGAGGCGGACCCTGGGGTGAGGGCATCCCCAGAAGGGGGAACAGCGGCCTCTCTGCTCTGGCTGGGTTGTGGAGGGCATGGGGAGGAGAGGAGGGCAGCTAGGCAGCTCTAGATGGGTCATGGTAGGCTGCAAACTCCAGAGTCAGTGGGTCAGGCTTTGTCCAGCCGGTAACACACCGGTTGGCGTGTCCGGTGCTGACCCAGAGGGTCATCATCCAAAGCAGGACTCTGGAGCCAAGAGGCTGGGTTTGAGTGCAGGCTCTGCTACACAGCAGCTATGAGACTTTGGGCAAGCCATTTAACCCCTCTGTGCCCGGCACTTCCTCACGGGTAAAATGGGGATACTAATCCAGTACATAGGGTCGTGGTGAGAACCAGAGGACATAATTACTGGATGCTCAGTGCCCAGGGCACAGGGAGCCCCATGCCAGTGCTGGCTGGTGGGAATGCAGTCAGCTTTCTCTATCACTGATACCAAGGCCGGGCTGGGCTGAGCGGACAAAAGCCACAAAGATGTAAGCGGTTCCCAGACGAGCACGCAGAGTAAGCTAGCCCATCCTGGCACTGGGGAGTCGGAGGAGAGTCAAGTCAGTATCTGCTTAAACGAAGCTGGTGCCACGTTCTCTGACTGTCGCTGAATGCCACCAGCCCAGGCCTGCCAGGGCCCAGATGTCCACTGCGTTCAGAAATGGTCCTGACTTTCCAGACGCTTTGGAAACATTAGTGGAGCAATTTGCCGCAGGCAGGTAGGTGACCATCAACCACCATCACGATGACGATGGCCAACACTCCAGTCTATCACAGGCCAGACGCGGACAAGCCCAAGGAGGTGGGCACTATCACGACCTCATTTCGCAGACGGGAAAACAGAGGCTCAGCAGTTACAACACCAGTCCGGATCACACAGCCTCTAAGAGACGGACTTAGGATTCAAATCTGGGCAGACTGGAGGCCACTCTCGTACCACTCTGCTCTGGACTGCGTCCCTCACTCCTTGGGAGCTCGCTGCAGGCAGGCAGGCAGGACACGAAAAGAAGCCAGTCCCGCTACAGCCAGTGCAGTCCCCAAGTTGATGGGTGGAGGGCCTGGCTTCCTCCTGGGCCTCCCCTCAGCACACAGCGAGGAGCCAACATCAAGATAAGGGGCTCAAAGATGGCCTTAAGAGAAGAAGGTGCCCCTCAGGCTGGCGAGCATGCAGAGTGGCATGACACACGTAGACCGCATTCTGGACCAAGTGCCCAGTAAACATGGATGGTCGTGGAGATTTCCTCCCTGCCCACTCCCCTACTCCAGGCTTCGAATCAATGAGTAGTGAGTGGTGGGAACAGGGGTCGACATACAGGCCCTGAAAATCACTTGCTATGTAACACTGGGTAATCTGCTCTACCTCTCTGACGCTGTTTACTCATTTATAAAGTGGAGATGGTAACAGTAACTCCATCACTGGACAGATTTTACAGTGATTAATAATCCTGTGGCCTCCCTGCTCCACCCCACCATCTTCAGATCTTTCTTCCTCACGGGGCCTGGTGGACCCTGTAAATGTGCACCCCACTGCTGGGTGAACCAACAAAGGTCTGGCAGCAGAGGGAACCCTAATGCATCTACATCCCTTGGCAAAGGTCAGGACCCAATGTATCCAAGGTCTCTGCCCACCAGGACTGAAGACAAACTGTTTTCTTTTTTATGTATTAAGTACCTGCTATGCCCCAGACACTATGTTAAGCAGTCTCCCTTAAACTTCACAGTAACTGCTCCCATGAGGAAACAAAAATCCCAAGAGATTAAGGCCACACAGCTACTGAGGAAGAATCTGCATTTTCCCCCAGGTCAGCCTGACTCCAAAACCTACCCCACACCTTCCCATGACCTGCCAAGCTGGCTGTGAGACACTGGGCAAGTGCCTTCCCCTGCCGGGGAAGTTCCCCATCTGTAAGATATGTTGGTGGCGGTATGGCGGCAGGCCAGTGTCCTGCCACAGCCTGGGTCTCTCCCGGCAGCGGACCCTGAGTCTCGCGGACCACCTCTAGGTGCACCATTTAAGGCTTCTCGGCCTCCCAGACGACTCTAATCCAGGCTGTGGGAGACACAAGCCCTGGCTTCTCAGGGGGTGTGGGAGGCAGAGAGGACGCTTGGGGACAGAGGAGGGGCCTGAAAAGAGCGGGTAACAGACCAGGGGAGAGTGGCTAGACACTCCACCACAGCAAGAGGGAGGAAGGGAGTGCCTGGGCTGGCAGGGCTGCGAGCTGCCTCCACACACACTTTCACAGAGAAAGGGTGTGTGAATCACCGGCTCCTCCATGCCCAGCACCCTGGCGGGAGGTGCCCCTCTGTTTGTTGAATGAATGTTGGGCTTAAACAGAAAGATTCCTGAGATAAGGCTGGCCGCAGGGAGAAGCAGCCAGCAGCCGTTCCAGGGGCACCAACTTCGGCCAGGGCCTCTGCAACCAAATCCATGGTAGGAGGCCGAGGACCCCGCCGTAGGGAAATGCCCCCTTCTCCCCGCCGTCCTAACTCCTCCGCTCCCAAACTAGCCCACGCCCCTGTGCAGCATCACAGCCGGGGTTTACATACACCCCTGGGGCGGACAGCTCACCGCCCGCCCGCCCAGACAGTGCGTCGCGGAACAGCTCCGCCCAGGCGGATCGGCTTCACCACCGCCCCAGTGGACTGGCCCCTTCTCTGCGGCCCCGTCCAGCCCTCAAGGTCCTTACATGGGAGAAATCCGAGGGCCCAGGCGAGAACTGGGAACAAAAGGAGGAGCGGCGGGGAGCCGGAGCCACACGTCCCAAGGCCCGGTCCCCGCCACCGCGCGCCCCAAGGAGTCCGGCCGGGCTGGGAGAGACGGACAGACGGCTCAGCTGCCGGAAGCCCCGGATACGGGCGCGAGAGGGAGGGGGTCACCGGGCAGGGGGTCGCGGCGCGCCTGCGGGGAGAGGAGGCCGGGAGACGGGGAGGCCTGGGTGTGGCCGGCGAACCAGGAGACACTCACGTTCGCGGCCATGCCGCGGCCCGGTCGCAGCCCGCCTCGCTCGGTTCAGCTCCGAGAGGGGTTTACGGCCGCAGCGCGGAGTCCCGCTGCCTCTCGCCTGCCGGAGATCGGTAAACACCCGGCCGAATCCCAGAGCCCGGGACGCGCCACAGAGTTACCGCCCCGCGGGCGCGAGCTTTTGGGCTCTCGCTCGCCGCGCCGCGCCGCCTCCTGGGAAATGTAGTCCAGGGTCGGGTGCGCTCTCCAAAAGTTGCAACCTACCGGTACCTCACTGATGCGCCTGAGCACTGCAAGCAATTCTGGGAAATGTAGTTCCTATTGCCTGGGGGAGTGACCGGTCTGCGTGCGGCCTACTGGGAAATGTAGTTCCCGGCTGAGGGCCGGGCTAGACGCGCCGAGGCAGGCGCGCGGCGGGCAGGCCTGGAGGGGGCGGGTCCGCGCGGGCCTCCAAGCCGCCAGCCCCGCAGCGGAGAGGTCACGGCGTGAGTCCGCCGCCACAGTCGCCGCGAGGTCGGAGCGCCGCGCTGCACTATGGCCTACTGCCGGCAGGAAGGTAGGAGAGCGGGCTGCGTGGAGACGGCCTACGAGGGCCTGCAGGGGACACGCGGTCTGTGCAGACCCCGGAGCCCCGCGCGCCGACTGCAGGCGCGGGGGACAGTCCTCGGGACTCTCGGGTTGGGCCCGGCGGCGGGGTCGCCATTCCCGGTTTTCAGATGAGAAAACCGAGGTCCGGGTAGGAGCCAGGCCGGCCGAGGTCACCGTGAGGCTCGAACCCGGATCTCGGAGGGAACAGCACATGCGGGAGCTAGTTTACGAACTAGGCCCGCGGGTCAGGGCGGTGCGAGCGCCCTGCCTGCGGCTGGTAACGGGGAATTTATTGATATTAATTATAATGTTACTATGGCGCTCACCACACACCACGTGTTCCCGTTTGCACTGCCTTTCACCTGTCCCGGAAAGTCGCCCCTCGGTGGGCGCTCCGCTGGGGGTGGGAGTGCCGCCCGCTGGGACGGGTCAGGCCCTGGGGTCCAGGAGTTTTGTGTGGCCTGTCTCGCGACGACCTTCCTAAGTCAGGCTCTGCTTTTATCCGGAGAGTAAACCAAGACCCAGAAGTGACTTGGGTAAGCCACACGGCCGGCAGGCAAGTCGCAAAGCTGGGACTGGAGCCCCGCGGTCTGATTCCAGAACTAACCAGTCTGGTGCCCAGTGGACTCCAGGGAGCCTTCGGCTCAGAAGACACCCTGCGCAGAAAACAAAACAAAATAAAACAAAGTTGGTCCCCGCCTACTGTCTGTCTGCTTGTTACCCTACCCGGGACCTCAGAAGTCTCTAGGCCGGGTCCAAGGGTCTTCCTGCACAGCCACTAGCCGGCTCTGTCCCTGAGCTGCCAGCCAACTCCTCCAGGGCCTAGTGTCCAGTCTTGTAAAATGAGAAGTTGATCTTCATTTATTCCGCGCATATTCATGAAGCACCTTCTCGGTGCCAGGTGAGGGGAATGGTGGACACCTGAGACTATAAAGTCCCAGAGAGAGTTGGAACTCACCCAGAAATCCTTTAGCGAATAGTCCAGCTCCCTCAGTTAGTTAAGGGAATCTTAAGCCCAGAGATGGAGGTGACCCACCCAAGGTCATGCTTCAGTTAGGAGAACAGCTCAGTCTAAAATGCTAAGCCTTTTCCCAGTACCCCATTGTGCTCCTGGAATCCTCCTTCCCTGGGTCATAAGGCCGTAATACTCACTGATGTCTCTAATGAGTAGTTTCCATTGATTGATATTTAACTCTGCCATGAGCAAAAGTCCTCTGCCCTCAGCACTTTGTTAGACAGCAGGTCTCTTGTTTGTAATTTCCTTCTTCTAAGTCTAATTTACTTCCTCATTTAGCAATTTTTTTTTAACCTTTTGGGTATAATGAAGCCATAATCCTCATTCTTGAGGGTTTCTAAGCGGTTGCAGGTTCTCTGGGAAGCAGAGGCAGGTGTTTAGATCCCCATCTTTTCCTGGATCAAAGCTCTCTCTCTTTCTTACTTTGGGGATGAGACTTAAAAGCACTCACTTTAGGCCTTCCCTAGTTTTTATCTTATTCATGCCACTATCCCTTAAGTCCCAAACTTCTTGTTTTTCTACCCACCGATTCTTTATGCTTCCCATGGGACTTAAGAGAAACGATCCCAAACTCTGTCCAGATTAAGGCTGATGTGATCGAGCCCCCTTCCTGACCCGGCTCCTGCTAGTCTCTAACCACCGGTCATTGACCAGCTTCACTGGCCTCTGGCCGTTCCCTTTGCCTGTGCACCCTTCTTCCAGCTCTTCCCATGGCTGTCTCCTCATCTTTTAAGATTCAGCTCATATGTCACCTCAGTGAAGTCTTCTCTGGGCCTTTGTGTCTCTCACATCCTAAATTCTTTGTAATTACCTGGTTTATTTTTGTCATTTTCCTTCCTGTCTATGTTCTTGCAGCAAGCCGGGAGCATTAGACGGGCCATATCGCCGGCACCTTTACCCAGTGAACCCATACACACGGCTGCCCTGTGTTCTGAGTGAATCACTTGCCTGTGCACACTTACTTCAGGGGTCCGCCCCCCAGCCTTGCGGTTAGAGGCCTTAGCTGGGCGTTCGAGGTGTTGGGCAGCGTGGACTCAGGCTAGCTCCCTGGCCCTGCGGCACACTGTTCCTGTCTTTGTTCCTCCTTTTCTACTGCTGACCGTGTTCTCTCCTGCTGTGTCAACGGACGTTTACTGAGTGCTTGTGATGTGCCAGCCACTGACCACGTGGCATTGGGCACAGGTGGGCAGCTGCCTTTGTGGCATGGTGGAGGTGGCAGGCGCCCCTTCTGGGTTGGATGTACCAAGAGATTCTGCTGTGTAAAGACCCACGCGAGTTCTAGGGGGAACGAGACCACCCATCCAAGGTTTTTTTTTCCTCTAACCTACTTCATGGTGATAGCTGTTCTGTCTTCCGCCCTCTGCTGGGTCTGGGGTCTTCATGTCTGAATTCAGAGTTCATTCCTCCATTCACTTTTTCAACAAATACTGACCACTATGTCTTGGGCACTGTTCTAGGCTCCGAGGATACTGCATTGAATGGAATAGACAAATCCTTGCCCCTAAGGAGCTGACATTTCAGTGGGGGAGACAGGTGGTAAACAAATACATAATTGTTAGGTGAGAAAAAGCAGGTTAAGGGTGCTGGGGAGTGATGAAGGAAGACGGCATCTGAGCAGGAGGAATGAAGTCAGGGAGAGGGAGGCTGTGAGGGTATCTGAATGTGCTCCTTATTTTCCCATTGCTACGATATGAATGTGTCCCCCCAAAATTCATATGCTGAAATCCAAACCCCAAGGGTGAATGATATTAGTAGGTGGGGCCTTTGAGAGGAGCTTAAGTCATGAGGGTGAAGTCCTTATTAGGTTGTTTAAAACGGTTGATTCTCCTATAGTGAGTCCAGCATCAGGGAATCCCTGCTTCCTGTCTTCCTTTTTGTGTTGATTTTTAAACTTTTCTTAATTACTGTCATGAAAACGTCTAAGGAACCTGCTCTTATAAACGTGTGCCCGTGGGCTTCAGTGACTCTGAAACCGGACGGATGAGTGGACTGAATCCTCACAGCACTCAGTGTTCAACATTAATTCAGTCTTGTAGGTGATATTTGACTGAATTGCCCCTTGCACGGAGAATGTGCTTCTGTGCCAGCGGTGGGTCCTTGAGGTTTCTGTCCCTGTGGTCTGATGGCCAGGGTCGTCCAAGGCCAGTCTCTGACCGAGGGGCCTTTGCTGTGGAAACCAGGAAGTCGCTGGCCCTCCTCGGCTGGGAGTTAAGTGCACCCCAGGCCTTTTCTCCCATTGGCCGTGATCATGAAAATCTTGACTTGGAACTCGAAGAGGGTGTGAGGTGGTTATCCACATGCTTCTGAATATGCCTGTATCAACTTTTTAAGGTTGTCTTGGACGTGAAAACAAGCGTTTTTATATTTTCTCCAGAGAAATGTAATGAGACTTCCAGTCTAGCTGGTTACCCCACTAGTCGGCAGTCATGGTGAGTTCTTTTTTCACAGCTGGGACTCGGGGATCGGTGAGCACTGTTCTTCTGTCAGTCCTGTGTCCACTCTCAGACATTCCTTCTGGGACAGGCGTGCAGTGGACAGGGTGACACGCTCGCAATCTTTCAGACCAGAGTTTGTGTTCCTGCTCTGCCTTCACGTACTCTGTGCCTTCGGGCTGGTTTCCTACCTTCTCTGGGCCTCTGTTTCCTGTCTCTGTAAAAAGGAGATTAGTAGTGCCCGCCTCACAGTGTTGGTGTAAGCATCAGATGAGCCGGCGGGGGGGGAAGTAGGGCCCAAGTGCGTAGAAGATGCAGTTATGCTCTGCTGGTAACGATTCTCATTCCAGAAGATGCAGTTATGCTCTGCTGGTAACGATTCTCATTCCAGTTCCAGTGTGTGGGTATTTCTCCCACGCCAGGCAATTCTCTGACACCAGCGGTATGTCCTACAATTCAGCTCAATCTGTCACTGTTTACCTGGAGACGGTGTCAGACCCCACAGTTTAAGGGCTCAGTCCTGCAACACCCCCCGCACCAACCGCAGGTGCCAATCACAAGTCCAGGTTGTCATCTGTTCTTCTTAACCACTGGCTGTAGATCAGAGGTTCCCACGACCTCCTCCTAGCGTTGGATTAATTTGCTAGAGCAGCTCACAGAACTCAGAGAAACAGTTTACTTACTAGATTTCTGGATTATTAGAAAAGGATAGAATATTATACTATAAAAAGATATAACTCAGGAACAGCTGAATGGAGGAGACGCACAAGGCAAGGTGTGGGGAAGGGGCGGAGCCTCCATGCCCTCTCTTCCCGAACCTCCAGGTGTTCACCTGTCCGCTGGGGCTTTTGCGAAGGTTTCATTACATGGGCATGATTGATTAAATCATCGGCCACTGGCAGCTGATTCAGCCTCCAGCTCCTCTCCCTTCCCCAGCGTGGGGTTTGGGAGGGGCGGTGAGACTGAAAGCTCCAACCCTCTAATCATTACCAGGGCTGTTTCTCCTGGCAAGCAGCCTCCATCCTCAGGCCCCCCCAAGTCATCCTATTAACATAACAAAAAGACCTTTATGCTCTCATCACTTGGGAAACGGAAATTGTAGGAGATCTGTGCTAAGAATGGGGTCAAAGGCGAAATATATATTTCTTATTCTAAGTGACAGTATCACGTCCTTCGCTCTCTCTCGGGGGGCCGGGGGGGGGGGTGTCCAGGAAGGTGCCTGAGGGGACTCGGCCTGTGGGAGGGACCTGGAACATTCTGGGTGGGGTCGTGCATCAGTGACTCGCCCATCAGCGGTATGGACGTGCAGAGAGCTTGATTCAGCTTCTCTTCTGTGAGGCCGGGCCTCTGGGCCTCATAAGCCCCACAGGTGCCTCCCGTACCCAGCAGGCTTGGACGCCTTGCCTTGGCCTGAGACCGGCCTTCCCGTTCGGCTGGGCCCAGCTGAGATCTTGGTAAACAAAACTGTCAGAGCTGAGCTGAGCAATAGTGTCAGCTTATTCATTTTTCTTAGCACGCAGCACTTTTGCAGGCCGCTTTCAAGTGTTCTGAACACTGGCCAGAATTACCAAGGTCTTCAGGTTCTTCAGCATGCCCTGGCTGCCCGGCCCCAGTCCTTTCCCAGGCCACGGGACAAGCCACCTTCTCTGAGATAGCATGGGAGGTGTTCTGGAGCAGGCCGTGGTCCTGAGCGTGCCGAGGGTCAGCTGCCATTTCTGTCACCCCTCCTGGGAGACCCTGTACAGGTGTGGGGGAGGTGTAAACACCAAGTACCTTCCCTCTGTCCCCTCCACTGTCGTCACTGGCTCGTCTCTCTGGTGTTTACTGTCACCCTCATGCTTTTCCCAAGCCTCTTCCGGGGGAGCCCAATAGGTGAAATGTTATGAAGGCGCCTGCTGGCAGGTCCCGAGGGCCCTGGAGCAAGTGGACCAGGTGCTCACAGGGACGGGAAGTGACAGCTGTCAGAGCTCATGGGAGTTCTAAGCAGAGGAAGAAGACCCGTTTGTTAGATGTCAGCAAACTTGGGGACGGAAAACAGCTGCATTTGATGGCTTGGGGCATCTCGTCTCGCACCCGAGGATGCACACGGCGCCGGCAGGAGCCGTCTTCCTCCTCCCCGGTCCAGTCACAGGCACGTGATGCGGGAGGGGTGCTAGGCCTTCCCCCAGAGTCAGCAGTGAGCGAGCCCCCAGCCTGGGGAGCAGCACTGGACTCACGTCGGGGTTTCAAATGGGACAGTCTTCAGACGAGGTGTTCGTGGCTGCTTGGGTTTAGGGCTGATTCACAGCTCCGGGGTGAAACATTTATCCCTCTGTTCTCCAAACACTAGGGAAGGATCGAATCATATTTGTGACCAAAGAAGACCATGAAAGTCCAAGCAATGCGGAGCTGGTGGCCGACGACCCCAACGATCCTTACGAGGAGCACGGTGAGTGCTGGGCGAGGGTGGGAGTCCACCGTCCCTGGCCGCGGCTGGGTTTCCAGGTGTCGACCTTGGCCACCACTGCTCCTAGGACACTGAGTGCGTCTCTACCAGGTGTCAGGGGCTGTGTGCTTTCCAGCCCTCGTCCCCACGCGCGTCCCTGGCCGTCAGGCTGAACCCAGGAGTTTCTTCTTTCTTCTGCCTCTCTTTCTTGTGAGTTTTGGAATGGTTTTCCGTTTTTACAAGAATGGAGCGCAGTGCTCTGGCACGTCACTCGCTTCTTCCCGCCCACCATGCCTTGGACATCTTCCAGCCTCGCTTTCACCAGTCCTCACACTGTGCTGAGCTGAGAGCAGCTGAGGAGTAGGAGGGGCTTGAGGAGAAGGTCTGTGGCACAGGGGGTCCTGACCATCTGTGTGAAAGGAGGAGACCAGCACCTTGACTCCTTAAAGTGTTTGGGCTTTCAGAGCTTCTCAGTAACCATCCGAGCGGTTACTTCTGCTTTGGATTAAACGGTTTCCCTGTGTAGTTCTTGGCGCACAGGCACGGCCACAGCACTGGGAGGCGGCTTAGGACACAGAGCAGTGCTGCACATGGAGAGAGTCGCTGCTGGTGACCTTTCTGACTGAGCCGGGAATGCTGGGTTTGTGCCAGGCATTTGAACCCCATCCCGAGGGAGCGGCAGGTCCACCGGTGAGCGCCGGCCAGGCAGTGGTTCATGTTACCGTTAGGCCTATGAGGACAGGTCTTGGCTTTGCTTTTTTGAAAGCTCAGGCAGCACCTCTCACACTTCCTTGCTCATCTTCCTGTCCCAGGACTCATCCTGCCCAACGGAGACATCAACTGGAACTGCCCGTGCCTTGGAGGCATGGCCAGCGGCCCTTGTGGGGAACAGTTCAAGGCGGCCTTTTCCTGCTTCCACTACAGCAAAGAGGACGTCAAGGGGTCGGACTGTATAGACCAGTTCCGGGCCATGCAGGAGTGCATGCAGAAGTACCCGGACCTCTATCCCCAGGAGGAGGAGGAGAAGCCAGCGGATCGATTAGAGGAGACGGCTGTCTCTGAGGCCGCCACAACCAAAGACGAGGAGGGGTCCAGCTAATGAGGGCCCTGCGCACTGGGCTGCAGCCTCCTTCAGAGAGAATGAACCTCTCCAAGAAAGCGTCTCTCCCTCTGTTCTGTGCACTGTAATGTACAAAATAACTTATTGAGCTGATCAGGGCTCTTGGCCCCTTGATATGTACAGTGAAATATGGGTTGTATGTATGTGTGTCTCACATAACCTGTCAGCGAATGTAGCTGCCACTTTTGAATTCTCAGATTGTCCTGAATTTTACCATTTTGAAATAATGTGCTGAATAATCTCAGCAACCAAAAATCTTTATCTGGGAGTGTTCCTTGTGCGTGAGCTGATTTATTCTGATTCATTGTATCCCTTTTAGTGGATTTTATACCCGGTTGGAAAGTGAAATAGAAACAAACATCTTCCTTTAAAAATGCTGGAGGGGGGCCATTCCTTATAGAAGAGGCAGGATGGTCAGAGCTTGAGTATTTGACGAAGCACTATGCTTCATTTCTGATATATTTTGGTTTCCAGTTTGCATTGAGCTCCAGGTTTTCTACATTTGGAAAACAGAGCTTTGAACCCTCTGAGTGACTCCCTTTGTAAGTGAAGAGAAAGGCTGTTGTTTTGGTTCGTGTTATCCCAAAAGCCCTGCTTTGGGGTCTGTGTTCACACTGGCTCTGTCTCAGCCTGTTCAGATGCAATGTTCTTGAGAGGTGGGGACCTAATCATTACCGAAGTAGCACCTGAGAGAGGAAAAGTTGTCAATTAAAAGGAAAACATGGTTTTTACCTGATTTTTGAGTGGGTTTTAATTTGCTTTTCCTAATTAAAAATGTTGTGATATAAGGAAATATAAATTATGAAAAATTCAATTGAAGTTCTCCTTTGAAGAGACTGGTAGATCACTTTGAATCTGTTAACATTTTCTGTGCTGCGCCCATACGGAGCTCACTGATTCTATCTGTGCTGCGCCCATACGGAGCTCACTGATTCTGTGAGCAGATGCCTTCACACAGGCGTCTCTGTCAACACTGGTGTGTCGCATTTGTTAGAAATGAGTCCCAGCCCACACTGCCCAGGCGACATGAAGCATGAGCACAGGAGGCTACCTTCCACCCCAGAGTGAGCTGTTGGCTCTCTGAAGCCTGGAGGCCCAGCTCAGGGTGAGGAGTACGGCTCTGAGTCTGGGGTCAGGAAGCCGGAGCCACCAGCTTTGGAAGCCGTGCAGCCTGCAGGAGCCTTGGGACTTCTTCGAGCTGCAGGCAGAGCCTTGCATGTTTAACAAACATACTTTTTCAGGAAACGTTTTGATCGAGATGTCACTGACCTGTGACTAGTCCTGGATCCCATTCATTTGATACATTCAGGGAACCGCTACCGTCCATGTCCTAGGGACACAGGAAGGTGACTTATCTGGCCTCTGCTTGTATGAAGCTACAGTCCAGCCAGGGGTCAGCATTTACTAGAAAGCAAGAAGAATCAGAAAAGCAGACCCCAGGGGCAAGGACAGGATGGCAGAGTAGAAGGACCTGAGCTCACCTCCTCTCACGAAAACACCAAAATCACAACTGGTGAACAATCATAGACAAAAAAGGACTAGAACCTACCAAAAAAGATATTCTACTTCCAAAGACAAAGAAGAAGCCACAACGAGAGGGTAGGAGGGGGCGCATTCATGATACAAACCCCATACCCACCAGGGTAGGCAACCCACAAACTGGAAAATAATTACATTGCAGAGGTTCTCCCACAGGAGTGAGAGTTCTGAGCCCCAAGTCAGGCTCCCCAGTTTGGGGGTCTGGCATCAGGAGGAGGAGACCCCAGAGCATTGGCTTTGAAGGCCAGCAAGGCTTGATCACAGGAACTCCACAGGACTGGGGGTAACAGAAATGCCACTCTTGGAGGATACACACAAGGTCTTGTGTGCACCAGGACCCAAGGGAAAAAGCAGTGACTTCATAGGATCCTGGACCAGACCTACCTGCTGGTCTTGGATCGTCTCCTGGGGAGGTGGGAGGCAGCTGTAGCTCACTGTAACTCACTTGGGGACAAGGACACTGGTGGTGGAGGTTCTGGGGCATACTCATTGTCGTGAGTTGTCCTGGAGGTCACCATTTTGGCATTGAGACCTGCAGCCCTTTGGCTCCAGTGCTGGGATGCCTCAGGCCAAACAACCAACAGGGCAGGAACATATCCCCACCCATCAGCAGACAGGCTGCTTAAAGCCTTCCTGAGCCTGTAGCCACCTCTAAACACACCCCTTGATATGGCCCTGCCCACCAGAGGCAAAAGACCCAGCTCCACCCACCAGTGGGCAGGCACCAGTCCCTCCCACCAGGAATCCTGCAGAAGCCTCTAAGACCAGCCTCACCCACCAGGGGATAGACACCAGAAGCAAGAGGAACTACAATCCTGCAGACTGTGGGACCGCACACACAGAAAGTGAGACAAAAAGAGGTGGCAGAGGAATATTGTTCCAGAGGAAATAACAACCCCCCCAGAAGAACAAGTAAGTGAAGTGGAGATAGGCAACCTACCCAAAAAAGAATTCAGAGTAATGATAGTAAAGATGATCCAAAATCACCAAAAAGAATGGAGGCATAGACTGAGAAGATAGAAGAAATGTTTAACAAAGAGCTAGAAGATATAAAAAACAAACAGAGTTGAACAATAAAATAACTGAAATGAAAAAATACACTAGAAGGAATCAATAGCAGAATAAATGAAGCAGAAGAACGGAAGCGAGCTGGAAGACAGAATAGTGGAAATCACTGCCACGAAAGAGAATAAAGACAAAAAGAATGAAAAGAAATGAGAACTGTTTAAGAGACCTCTGGGACAACATTAAATATACCAACATTCACATTATAAGGGTCCCAGAAGGAGAATATAGAGAGAAAGGGCCTGAGAAAATATTTGAAGAGATAATAGCTGTAAACTTCCCTAACCTGGAAAGGAAACAGCCACCCAAATCCAGGAAGCACAGAGTCCCATACAGGATAAACCCAAAGAAGAACATGCTGAGGCACATATTAATCAAATGGACAAAATTTAAAGACAAACAAAATATTACAAGCAAGAAGGGAAATGCAACAAATAACATACAAGGGAATCCCCATAAGGTTATCAGCTGATTTTTCAGCAGAAACTCTGCAGGCCAGAAGGGAGTGGCACGATATATTTAAAGTGATGAAAGGGAAAAACCTACAACCAAGAATACTCTACCCAGCAAGGCTCCCATTCATATTTGATGAATAAATCAAAAGCTTTACAGACAAGGAAAAGCTAAGAGAATTCAGCACCACCAAATCAGCTTTACAACAAATGCTAAAGGAACTTCTGTAGCCAGAAAAGAAAAGCCTACAACTAGAAACAAGAAAATTGCGAATGGGAAAGCTCACTGGTAAAGGCAAACATACAGTAAAGGTAGGAAATCATCCACACCCAAATATGATATCAAAACCAGCAGGAGAGTACAAATGTAAGATATTGGAAATGCATTTGAAATGAAGAGACCAGCAACTTAATCTTGAGTATATATAGACAGCTATATCAAAACCTCATGATAACTGCAAACCAAAAGTCTACAATAGACAGACAAAAAAGAAAAAGGAATTCAAACACAACACTAAAGACAGTCATCAAATCACAGGAGAAGAGAACAAAAGAGGAAGGGAAGAAAAAAGACCTACAAAAACAAATCCAAAACAGTTAACAAAATGTCAGTAAGAATATACATATTGGTAATTAGCTCAAATGTAAATGGATTATATGCTCCACCAAAAGACACAGACTGGCTGAATGGATATAAAAACAAGTCCCATATATAAGCTGTTCACAAGAGACCCATTTCAGATCTAGGGACACATACAGACTGAAAGTGAGGGCGTGGAAAAATGTATTCCATGTGAATGAAAATCAAAAGAAAGCAAGAGTAGCAATACTCATATCAGACAAATAGACATTAAAATAAGACTATTACAAGACACAAAGAAGGACACTACATAATGAGGGATCCAAGAGGAAGATATAACAATTGTAAATATATATGCACCCAACAAAGGAGCACCTCAACATATAAGGCAAACGTTAACAGCCGTAAAAGGAGAAATCGACAGTAACACAGTAATAGTGGGGGACTTTAACACCCCACTTACATCGATGCACAGATCATCCAGACAGAAAATCAATAAGGAAACACAGGCCTTAAATAACACATTAGACCAGAGGGACTTAATTGATATTTATAGAGCATTCCATCTGAAAGCAGCAGAACACACATTCTTTTCAAATGCATATGGAACATTCTCCAGGACAGACCACATGCTGGCCCATAAAGCAAGCCTCAATAAATTCAAGTAAATTGAAATAATATCAAGCATCTCTTCCAATCACAACACTATGAGATTAGAAATCAACTATAAGAAAAAAACTGTAAAAACCACAAACACGTGGAGGCTAAACAACATGCTACTAAACAACCAATGGATCACTGAATAAATCAAAGAGGAAATTAAAAAATACCTAGAGACAAATGAAGATGAAAACACAACTATCCAAAATCTATGGGACGCAGCAAAATCAATTCTAAGAGGGAAGTTTACAGCAATACAATCTTACTTCAGGAAACAAGAAAAATCTCAAATAAACAACCTAAACTTACACGTAAAGCAATTACAGAAGGAAGAACAAACAAAACCCAGTTAGTAGAAGGAAAGAAATCCTAAAGATCAGAGCACAAATAAATGAAATAGAGATGAAGAAAACAATAGAAAAGATCAATGAAATCAAACCTGGTTCTTTGAAAAGATAAACAAAATTTAGCCAGACTCATCAAGAAAAAAAGGGAGAGAGCTAAAATCAATAAAATTAGAAATGAAAAGGGAGAAGTTACAGTGGACACTACAGAAACACAAGCAATATATGCTAATAAAGTGGACAACCTAGAAGAAATGGACAAATTCTTAGAAAGGTACAGTCTCCCAAAACAGGTGAATTCTATCAAACATTTAGAGAAAACTTAACACCTATCCTTCTGAAACTATTTCAAAAAATTGCAGAGGAAGTAACATTCCCAAACTCATTCTATAAGGCCACCATCACCCTGATACCAAAACCAGACAAAGATACCACAAGAAAAGAAAATTACAGGCCAATATTACTGATGAACATAGATGCAAAAATCCTCAAAAAAATACTAGCAAAGCGAATCCAAGAGTACATTAAAAGGATCATACACCATGATCAAGTGGGATTTAACTCAGGGATGCAAGTGTTTTTCAATATACACAAATCAATCAGTGCGTTACAGCACATTAACAAATGGAAGAATAAAAACCATATGATAATCTCAATGGATGCAGAAAAAGCTTTTGACAGAATTCAACACCCATTTATGATAAAAAAAAAAAACCTCTCCAGAAAGTGGGCATAGAGGGAACGTACCTCAACATAATAAAAGTCATATATGACAAACCCACAGCTAACATCATACTTAATGGCGAAAAACTGAAAGCATTTACTCTAAGATCAGAGACAAGCCAAGGATGCCACTCTCTCTACTTTCATTCAGAATAGTTTTGGAAGTCCTAGCCATGGCAATCAGAGAAGAAAAAGAAATAAAAGGAATCCAAATCGGAAAAGAAGAAGTAAAATTGTCACTGTTTGCAAATGACATAATACATATACATAGAAAATCCTATACACAGAAAATCCTAAAGATGTTATCAGAAAACTACTAGAGCTCACCAATGAATTCAGTAAAGTTGCAGGATACAAAATTAATGTACAGAAATCTGTTGCCTTTCTATACACTAACAATGAAAGATCAGAAAGAGAAATTAAGGAAATAATCCCATTTACCATCACATCAAGAAGAATAAAATACCTAGGAATAAGCCTACCTAAGGAGGCCAAAGACCTGTACTCTGAAAACTATAAGAAACTGATGAAAGAAATCGAAAATGACACAAACACATGGAAAGATATACCATATTCTTGGATTGGAAGAATCAACATTGTCAAAATGACTGTACTACCCAAGGTAATCTACACATTCAATGCAATGCCTATCAAATTACCAATGGCATTTTTTGCAGATCTAGAACAAAAAAAAATCTTAAAATTTGTATGGAAACAAAAAAGATCCCAAATAGCCAAAGCAATCTTGAGAAAGAAAAATGGAGCTGGAGGAATCAGGCTCCCTGACTTCAGACTATACTGTAAAGCTACAGTAATCAAAACAGTATGGTACTGGCACAAAGACAGACTTACAGATCAATGGAACAGGATAGAAAGCCCAGAAATAAACCCACACACCTATAGTTAATTAATCTACATCAAAGGAGGCAAGAATATACAACGGAGAAAACACAGACTCTTTAATAAGTGGCACTGGGAAAACTGGACAGCTACATGTAAAAGAAGGAAACTAGAACGTTCTCTAACACCATACACAAAAATAAACTCAAAATGGATTAAAGACTTACATGTAAGACCGGATACTATAAAACTCTTAGAGGAAAACATAGGCAGGACACTTTTTGACATAATCGCAGCAATTTTTTTTGGATCCACTTCCTAGAGTAATGAAAATAAAAACAAAAATAAACAAATGGGACCTAATTAAACTTAAAAGCTTTTGCACAGCAAAGGAAACCATAAACAAAAAGAAAAGAAAAGCCACAGAATGGGAGAAAATATTTGCAAACAATGCAACCGACAAGGGATTAATCTCCAAAATATACAAACATGCAGCTCAATATCAAAAAAACCCAAAAAACAAAAAGCAAACAACCTAATCAGAAAAAGGACAGAAGATCTAAATAGACATTTCTCCAAAGAAGACATACAGATGGCCAAAAAGCATATGAAAAGATGCTCAACATCACTAATTATTAGAGAAATGCAAATCAAAATTACAATGAGGTATCACCTCACACTGGTCAGTATGGCCATCATCAAAAAGTCTACAAACAGTAAATGCTGGAGAGAGCATGGAGAAAAGGGAACTCTCCTACACTGTAGGTGAGAATGTAAATTGGTACACCCATGGTGGAGAACAGTATAGAGGTTCCTTAAATAACTAAAAATAGAGCTACCATATGATGCAACAATCTCACTTCTGGGCATATACGTGGAGAAAACCATACTTCAAAAAATACAGGCACCCCAATGTTCACTGCAGCACAATTTACAACAGCCAAGACATGGAAACAACCTAAATGTCCATCAACAGATGAATGGATAAAGAAGATGTGGTACATATATACAATGGAATATTAGCCATAAGAAAGAATGAAATAATGCTATTTGCAGCACATGGATAGACCTAGAGATTATCATACTAAGTGAAGTAAGTCAGAGAGACAAAGAGAAGACAAATACCATATTATATCACTTATGCATGGAATCTTAAAAAAATGATACAAATCAACTTATTTACAAAACAGAAAGAGACTCACAGACTTAGAAAACAAACTTATGGTTACCAAAGGGGAAAGGTGGGTGGGGGGGATAAATTAGGAAGTTGGGTTTAACATATACACACGACTATATATAGAATAATCAACAAGGACCTACTGTAGAGCACAGGGAACTCTACTCAATACACTGCAATAACCTATATGGGAAAAGAATCTGAAAAATAATAGTTATATGTATATGTATAACTAAATCACTTTGCTGTACACCTGAAATTAACACAACATTGTAAATCAACTATACTCCAATATGAAATAAATTTTTTTTAAAAAAAGCAAGCAAGCAAGCAGGAGTGTTTGCACAATGGCTCTGGATCTCAGGGCAGACCATTTTCTTCCAGCCGTGTCTGGACAAAACTGTCTCTGCCCCAGTCCACTTGGTTAGAGGAAAGATTCCACCCTTTTCGCTTTTCAGAGGGAAAACACCATGGTGATAAGAGGGTGGGTGGGGTTTGGATGGTTCATTTCTGAACTGCCATGTATTTTTATAAGCAATAAACCTTCAACAGGCTCCGGAGAAAGAGACATGCCGAGGTGATGGTTTCTAGAGAACGGCAACTCAAGATCACTCTGACTTGGAAGTGCCAGCTCCCCAGTGTTTTGTGTCAGTTTTGTTATTATGTGACGCAGGCAAGTACACCAGCCAGGCTTCTTAGCAGGATGCTGAATTGAGTCCTCAGGAAGTTCTATGACAGCACAGATTTTAACTCAGTAATAATATTTTTAGTAACCCACAGTGTCTTAAACGACTAGAAAGTAGAGACCGTATGTAAAAGTTTCCTCACTCACCTGGAAGAAGCAAAGAAAAGTCATGCGTGTCTTGATAGTTTCACCAGTACCTTTCAGGATCCACTGGGCCTGGGAAGCTTCTGGCAAACACCTGTCAGTGTGATAAGCAGACAGACTTTGCTCACCTGAAGAGGAGAGAAAGGGGACACTTAGTTCATCCAAACAGGGCAGGAAGAAGACAGAGTAGAGGCACCTATGAGCTGGAACCTGAATCATTCTACTTTCCTACACATGTGGAACTTTCCACAGTAAAACGTTAAAAAGCATATGCTAAGCAACAGTGTCTAACCACGTCTCACTGCCTCACGCCGGTGGAGCCTCAGAGCTGAGCTGCTCTGTCCCACACGGTGGCTACGGTGGCTGCGTGAGGCTCGGCGGTAATTAACACTCCACGCTTCAACTCAAGGCTGATGGGAGAAGTGGTTTAAAAGGATACTGATCAAGTTGACATCCCTCTTGTTCCCATTGCTGTCCTCTGCATCTTCCAGAGGTTACTTATAATTTAGTCTATCCTTCCAATCTCTGTTTTTCTGATTTTTAAAAAATTGTGGTAAAATATACATAACATAAAATTTATCATTTTCACCTTTTTCAAGTCTGTGGCATTATGTACATTCACACTGTGTAGCCGACACCACTACTGATCTCCAGGACTGTTTCATCTTCCCAAACTGAAACCCTGTCCCCATTAAACACCAGCCCCCCTCCCGCCACCTCCTACCCTCTGGGTCTCTAGCTTTGACTCCTCTAGAGACCTCGTGTGAGAGGGACCCCTCAGTATTTGTCTCTCTGCTCTTGGCTTATTTCACTTGGCATGAAGCCCTCAAGCTGCATCCATGTTGTCATGTGGACACTTGCGTTGTTCCCACCTTTCAACTACTGTGAATGGTGCTGCCATGAACATGGCTGCACACTGTCCAATCTACTTTTTTTTAAATAAATTATTTATTTATTTATTTTTGGCTGCATTGGGTCTTCATTGCTGCACGAGGGCTTTCTCTAGTTGCAGCGTGTGGGCTTCTTATTGCGGTGGCTGCTCTGCTTGTGGAGCACGGGCTCTAGGCTTCAGTAGTTGTGACACACGGGCTCAATAGTTGTGGCTCGCAGGCTCTAGAGCACAGGCTCAGTAGTTGTGGCTCACGGGCTCAGTTGCTCCGCGGCATGTGGGATCTTCCCGGACCGGGGCACAAACCTGCGTCCCCTGCACTGGCAGGCGGATTCTTAACCACTGCGCCACCAGGGAAGTCCCTGTCCAATCTATTTTTAACACATCT
This sequence comes from Kogia breviceps, assembly GCF_026419965.1. Classification (NCBI taxonomy): domain Eukaryota; kingdom Metazoa; phylum Chordata; class Mammalia; order Artiodactyla; family Physeteridae; genus Kogia; species Kogia breviceps. The sequence goes on along the minus strand of NC_081319.1, from coordinate 3,333,710 downwards.
GTCACCAATATTAAATTTTAAAAAATCTGACATAGTTAACATGCTAGAGACAATCAATGTTCTATAGCCAGCTCTTGTCATTCACATTATTTGTGAAGTTTATGTAGTGCTAGGTCATTTTGAGTAATGTATGGCATTCTTACAACATGATGTAAGTATATCTTATTACTTTAAAAATTATATTTATTTATTCTCTCGATGGCTGTAGGTAGTTTCTAACTTATTTCTAACCTACTGAAAGTAATGCTGGTGGGAGCAACCTTGTACATTCTCCCTGTGCACAGACACCTACCCTGGGGAACAGATCTAGAAAGAGAATTTCTCAGTAGAATGTGCACATTTTATTTGATTTTCTGAATTTCCCTCTAAAGGGAAATTTCATGGATATTTACATATGTCAAAACATCAGTTTGCATGCTTTAAATGTGTGCAGTTTCTGGTATGTCAATTATACCTTAATAAAGCTATTTTTTTTTAAAAAAAGATATTTTCTCCCAGGAAAGAACAAAAGCAGGCAGAGATAAATCAAGAATAAGTAGATATGAAAAAAATGGAGGGCTTCCCTGGTGGCGCAGTGGTTGAGAGTCTGCCTGCCGATGCAGGGGGGACACGGGTTCGTGCCCCGGTCCGGGAGGATCCAACATGCCGTGGAGCGGCTGGGCCCGTGAGCCATGGCCGCTGGGCCTGCGCGTCCGGAGCCTGTGCTCCGCAACGGGAGAGGCCAGAGCAGTGAGAGGCCCGCGCACCGCCGAAAAAAAAAAAAAAGGAAAACTTAGAAAAAAATCATCGAAAGGAAAAATTCCTCAAAAGTTGAGAATAGGTTTAAAATGGACAAATGACCAATGGCCAACGCTTTAATCAATCATTCCTACATGATGGAACCTTCAAAAATTTCCTAAATGGTGGAGTTTGAGGAGGCTTCCAGATTGGTGAGCACATCCACGTTCCAGGAGGGTGAGGCACCCCCAACTCCCTAGGGATCAAAGCTTCTGTGCTCAAGACTCTTCTAGACCCTATGAACCTCTTTGGCTGTTCACTCATTTCACTTATAATATCCTTTATAAGAAACCTGTAATAAGTTTTTTTAAAAGTTTAAACCAGTTGCAATAGAAGGGAATAAACTTGAAGATGGTGCTTAACTAAAATGCAGCACAGTCACATACAGAGACCTTTTGAAAAAGAACTACTATTAGATATTGAAAATAAATTGGGCGATTTCAGTAAGTCTAATATGGACCCAAAACAGAGTAGAGAAAAAATAATTGGGAGAAATATCCAGAGACAATTGCTGAGGATTGCCCAGAAAGGAAGAAAGACTTTGTCCTCGGGTAGAAATTGCACACAAGTAGAGAAGCCACAGATAAAGTCAAGGATAAAGAAAAAATACTCAAATATCTACCTAGGAAAGAGAATTTGCTGAAAATGAGTAATAGTAAAAAAAAAAAAAAAAAAAAAGACAGTGGGTTTCTCATCAGCAAACTAGATGACAGAAAATAAATTTAGAATACCTTGAAAATGCAGAGGGATCATCGCTGGTCCCTCAGTAGAATCCATATACAATTAAACTATGGTGGGGGAAGCGCAAGAGTATTTGAGAATATACAGACAACGTGAAATCTTATCACTTAAGAGCCTTATTGAAAATTAAAAAACAAATTCTAAAGGAAAAATGTTCAACAAGAATAAAAATCCACGCAGTCAGTCAGCTTCTCAGCCTCCGTGTAAGCATGCCAACTACGTGGCTATAGTTTCCAGCTGGTGGCAGCACAAACCAGCAGTGCGGTGAGTCATGAGGCCCCTCCAGGCCCAGGTCGTCCGATGGGACGAGGTGTGTGGGGACCGGGCAACGTCCATCCGGGCTTGTTGCATCCTCACCGGCCGACACCGCAGAGTGGGGCAGGCCAATCTCGCAGCCACAGGCGGGATCGCTGTGGACCTGACGGCTGCACTGCTTGGCTGTGGGGAACGCAGAATGACAGGTGACCGTAAGTACAGTCACGCACTGATGCAATTTGTAGCTATGATTCTGGGTACCTGGCACAGGCTTTCTCTTCTGGCAGATGCTTTATTTTCCATTCCAACTGATAATAAAATAAAAAATAGTTTGTGTTTCTGTGGCAGTACCAACAACCACCCTTTACCACCTGCCCTGTGCAATCCATTATTCTCCTCTCTCTCATCGTGAAGCCCGGAAGGAGCAGTTCATCTTTCCAGGCTCCAGGTCCTCATGTGGGTACCAGGCACCATGCTAACGGGGTGCGGGGAGCCGCATTAGGAAGCACCCTGGGAGTCTTACTAAAAGACAGTTAGGTGGCAGGAGGTAAATCCTGTAACAGTTCGGTGGCAAATGGTCGGAGTCTGAGTCCCAAAGTCCGGAGCGCGTGGGATGTTCACCTGAGACAGAGGGACGCGCTGCATTTTGTACCATCCACGGCAGAGAAAGAGACACAATCTTGGGGGGCCTCTCAGGATCTTGAAGGCAACACACCTCACTTTGGGACATCATCCATTTACTAGGTGATCCATGAGGTGGCCAGTTTGGAGTGGGACTTGGGGCAGGACGGGCTCTGCAACAGGAAGAGCTGCCCCCGCAGAGCCAGCTGTAGGAGAGGCATCCGCGGCAGACAGACTGCTGTGGGCGCCAGCGGCTGACCACGCACTGGAATGAGAGTGCTGGCCAGAGGGAGTGAGCCTTTCCCCGCTGAGCCCTTTTCTCCATTTTAAAAGTATCCCTGCTGCCTGTGAACACTGGGAGTGACTGAACACCTGGTCAACGGACAGCAAGTTAACTGAACTTCTTGTCTTGAACGGGGTACGATGGGATCCACAGAACCACCACACTGCATGTAAAAGAAGTATCAGTTGATCTGGCACATACAGGTTTGGGCCCAAGTCCTTTGAAAGGCACAAATAAACTTGATGGGCTGGGAGCTCAGACAGCCATGGTTCTTTCTCTACCGCTTTACCTTCTCTTCCTCAATTCATGTGTACATTCGGGAGTTCCCAATGACCAGCTAAGAGTAAAGGAAAAAAGCCAGAGCATGATTTACAGACAGATGTTCATGGTTCGGCAGCACCAGCTGGAGGTGATCAGTTGTACACCCTCACACAGGAGCGGCCTCGGTGAAGAGGGTGTACAACTCCCGGCGGACAGAACTTGTGGGGTACACCTCGCTGGACACCTTGATGGCCTGAGGGTAGATTTGCAACGATTCACGGGCAGTGGCTCATAGTTTGCCTTTGTTGATCAAGGTCTTGGAAAAAACAGACTTGGAAAATTGGTGACTAGGAGGGCTTAGGGAGGGTATGAGGGTCAACCTCACGGAATAGGTAGAATATGAAGATAGCCATTACTACACAAATGCCCACCAGAGGCACCTGCACCAGAAGGAACTCTCCAGAATCAGCAGACATGACGACATGTCCTGTGGGTGTCACTCAGCTGCTCTCCCAGCCTCCTTCATTGTTCATGACCACACCACACAAGAGACAGGGCAGCAGGGGTCGGGGCTCAGCATGGTGGCATCATGATCTTACACTCATCAAGGCTGATCTGGCACCACCTCTGCCATGTGCCCAATCTCCCAACCACAGGGGTTGAGATTGAGTCTTTGATGTGGAAATAGTCCATGGTGCCAGGTTGACTATATCGAAACTCTCCTGTCATGGGGGAGGGCAATGGTGTCTCCAATGGAATACACATTCTGAGTATGGATCTGACTTCCCTGCCCACAGCTTTTCTGCCAGCAAAACCATTCATGAACTTCCAAAACCCTGTGGGCTTGGGATGCTGCCATACAGTCTTGTATTGTATTCAACACATGGAGCTGCATACCTCAAAGCCAGGATGCACAGATCTTGAATTCAGTGGTGGAGTCAGCTCTACAGAATTACGTGGAGTTGGGGAGAGGAAAGGGTTGTTTCTCAGTGAGAAACTGAGATACCTTTCACCTATAGGTATCTACTATACTCTGACTCACTTTTAACTTCTGTAAAATGGCATAGCCTATGGTTCCCTCTTCAAACCATCTATATTTGGGCCCCATGTCTGTCTATGTGGGCACACACTTTCTGGGATGTCCAAAAACACGTTCTGCATTTCTACACACGTCTCTAATCCTCACAGGGCTACACTCAAGATTTCTACAATACCCTTGACATAACCTGCCTGTTAAATTGTGCATCTTTACTTCATGGCATTTATCAAACTTATCTTTTATGTTATTTGTGTGAAAATTTTATTAATGTCTGGCTCCCATATTAGGCTGTAACCTTTATGAGGGCAGTGACTATGTGTGATTTGCTCATAAATTTATCTGGATTCCATGGATATATGCATATTCTAAACCATCAAACTATATGTATTTAATATGTGCAGTTTTGTGTTTATCAATTATATCTCAATAAAGCTGTTAAAAAATGAAAAACAAAAAACAAATTTGTCCTTGAAAACCTTCCTCAGCAGCTGGCACATATTAAGGGCTCAAGAATATTTTTGGATAAATACTTACATAAATGAAAAAATATGAAAGACTGAAAACAACATATATTCAGAGTGAGTAGGGAAGTAGGGAAAAAATACAGAGGAATAACTGAGTTATCAGGTTCTGCAAACTACAGTACAGATCAAAGCACGTAGCCCAGAGAAATAATCCAAAGTAGGGTCACGGAGCTCAGAGCTTCTTGGACATACCGCTACAGCTAAGAGTACAACTGACCCTTGAACAATGCTGGGATTCGGGGTGCCAGATCTCTGTGCAGTTGAAAATCCGCCTCTAATTTATAGTCCACCCTCCCGCCATACCAGCAGTTCCTTCGTATCAGCGTTCAGCATCTGCGGATTCAAGCAACCATGGATCGAATCCTGTAGTACTACAGTATATATTAATACTTATGAAAAAAATCCATGTATAATGGGACCTGCCCAGTTCAAACCCCTGTTGTTCAAGGGTCAGCTGTACTTCTTGGATTCTCATAGCAGAACCAGAAACGTAGAACACTCCCTTCTTGCCTTTCTGAACTTCATGAAGTAACTGGTCCAAGGTCATGCTGTTAATGGATAAGATTATTATGTGGGATAGTGCAAATGAGAAATAATGGTGGTGTTTTTGAGAACCAGAAATTTGGGAAAGTTTTGGAAATATTAATCTTTTACCAACCATATGTATTACAAAGATCTCCCAGTTTGCAACTTGTTTATTACACTGTTTATGATGTCTTTTACCAACTTTAAACTCTTTATTATAGAAAATTTGTAATAAACAAAACCAGAAAGGAGGGTATAATATCAGAAAGATGTAAAATTGATGAAGTGTATAGAATAAATATGTAAAATTGATGAAGTATAGTAAAACCCTTAGTTCTCAATTTAAATTTGAATTATCAGGGTAAACTCATATGTGTTTTTCTTTTATAAGATAATTTTAAGTTTTTCCATAGAAAATGCCTAGAAATAACTACAAACCCAATAGTAATAAATTTTCTAGCACCCAGATTGTGGTCTGTAGAAACAATTTTTTCTAAATGGTCTCAGGGATTTTTTGGAGAAATGGCTGACTTCAAGTCTGGGCAGGAAATGCACAAGACAGACCTGGAAGCTCTGACATGAGGAAGTGTGGATGCAGTGCTATCAAACACCATGAGGTTCAACGTTCAAGACTCAGGAACCAAAACAAATAGACGCCTGTCTGCCAAAGACAGGACAGTTTGATCATCAGTAAGGATAATGATTGCAATATATTTTTACACACATTAAATATGTTTAAATCTATGAATCCTTAATGATAGAAAAATAATTCTTTGGCCCTAAATAGACATTTCTCCAGAGAAGACATACAGCTGGCCAACAGGCACATGAAAAGATGCTCATCATCACTAATTATTAGAGAAATGCAAATCAAAACTACAACGAGGTATCACCTCACACCGGGCAGAATGGCCATCATTAAAAAGTCTACAGGGACTTCCCTGGCGGTCCAGTGGTTAAGACTCTGCGCTTCTACTGCAGGGGTCATGGGTTTGATCCCTGGTTGGGGAACTAAGATTCCGTATACCACACGGCATGACCAAAAAAAAAAAAAAAAGTCTACAAATAACAAATGTTGGAGAGGGTGTGGAGAAAAGGGAACCCTCCTATACTGTTGGTAGGAATGTAAATTGGTGGAGTAACTATGGAAAACAGTATGGAGCTTCCTTAAAAAACTAAAAATAGAGCTACTATATGATCCAGCAATCCCGCTCCTGGGCACATACCTGGAGAAAACCATACTTCGAAAAGATACATGCATCCCCCTATGTTCATAGCAGCACTATTCACAATAGCCAAGACATGGAAACAACCTGAATGTCCATCGATAGATGAATGGAAAGAGAAGATATGGTACATATATACAATGGAATATTCCTCAGCCATTAAAAAAGGATGAAATGATGCCATTTGCAGCAACATGGGTGCAACTAGAGATTATCATACTAAGCGAAGTCAGAAAGAGAAAGACAAATACCACATGATATCACTTACATGTAGACTCTAAAATAGGACACAAATGACCTGGGAGGATCCCACAGGCCGCGGAGCGGCTGGGCCTGTGAGCCATGGCCGCTGAGCCTGTGCGTCCGGAGCCTGCGCTCCACAACACGAGCGGCCACAGCAGTGAGAGGCCCGCGTACCGAAAAAAAAAAAAAAAAAAAAGAAAATATATATGTATAACTGAATCACTTGGCTGTACAGCAGAAATTAGCACAACGTTGTAAATCAACTACACTTCAATAAAATTTTTTATAAGGTTAAGTTCATAGGAAAAGAGAAGTTTACTGTGTAAAGCTTAGGCTATTGGTATCATTTGCATGGCAAAAAACTCTTATTTAAAACATTCAATATTAAAAACATGCTGTGATAAAATATGTATTTTTTCATTTAGCAGCTCAAAGAACCCAATAAGAATATACGTTTAAGCTAGCTTAAAAACTGGCTACTCCACGACTATTTTTTAAAATATAAATTTATTTATTTATTTATTTATTATTTTTGGCTGCGTTGGGTCTTTGTTGCTGCACGTGGGCTTTCTCTAGCTGCCACGAGCGGGTGCTACTCTTCCTTGCAGTGTGCAGAGCACTGTCTCTAGGCATGCGGGATTCAGTAGTTGTGGCATGCGGGCTCTAAAGTGTAGGCTCAGTAGTTGTGGTGCATGGACTTAGTTGCTCCAAGGCATGTGGGATCTTCCCAGACCAGGGATTGAACCTGTGTCCCCTGCAATTGGCAGGTGGATTCTTAACCACTGTGCCACCAGGGAAGTCCCTCCACAACTATTTTTTAGCCTAGTATTATGATCAAATTGTAGATCATAGTATTAATGATGTCACAATTATGTAGTTTCTATAATTTTAATCAAAAATTGAAATGTGAGCAATGAAAACTAATGATACAATATGTAAACATTGATGTACTACTGAATTTCCTGATTAAAATGTTAATATATCTGAAATATTTTTTTAAAAAAGAATCTTTGGTCACTTTAGATAGTGCTAGGAAATAAAGTAAAATGGCGAAAACCAGGACAATCCCAGAGTACTTGGGATGTACGGACACCCTCTCAAAATGCAGATGAATAAATCAAGCACAATGTTTTATACTTTATTTGGACCGGATTCAAACAAACTGGGAAAAAATAACAATCTGGAAAATGCAAACATTGGATACTTGATAATATATCCAATTACTGGTAAATTTGGGGGTGTGATAATGATATTGTGATTATGTTTAAAAGGGGAAGTTCCTATACTGAATAGAAATACTGATGAAGTGAGATTATTAATGAGATTTGTTTCAGCATAAAATGGGGGGGAGTAGTGGGTATAAAGGAAACAAGATTGGCCCTGAGTTGATGACTGAAGCAGGGTAATGAGCACATAGCTGATATTATGCTACTCTCTCTGGTTTTGTTTATATCTCAAACTTTGTGTAATAAAAAGTTTACAAGTTGAAAGAAGATACCATAAACAGGGTAAAAAACAAGTTACAAACTGGGAGAAAATACTTGTAGTATGTAATTGGCAAATGATTAATATACAGAATATCTAATGGACTTCTAATAATAAAACTACAAGCAATCTGATAGGAAAAATTTTGCCACTGGGCAAAAGACGTGAACAGGCTATTCAGAGAAAAGGAAATGAGTGTGTTTAATATGCATTTGAAAATATACTTATCTTCATTACTAATCAAGGCAATACAAAATCAAAATAAAATAACATACAATTTCAAGCTCACCAGATTGCAGTAATTTAAAAACTCTGATCACAGTTTAGCTAGAATGAAAACCCTTACACACTGAAGGTCCAGGAGGTAAATTTATAGAACCATTTGGAAAACAGTTTAGCATAAGTGAATATAAATCAACAATGGCATAATTTAGGAACAAGCAAATTCTCTCAGTGGTATTTACCCTAGAGAAAATATTGCACATGTAACCGGGAAACATCTGGAGTCATGTTCAGAGGAGACTTGTTACAGGCACATAGTCAGAGGGTTGAAGAAAGACATCTTGATGTATTCACGTGATGTCATTCCATGAAGTGCTGATGAACTAAGCTTCACACATCAACAAGGATAACTCTCAAAACAGAAGGCTTAGCACAGGAAGTAAGTCACCAGAAATGGATATAGAATGATGCCACATATATAAACTGTGAACTTAGCAAAATATCTTAATGATATATTCATATACATGTATGGCAACAACTTTAAACAGAAAAGTAAGGAAAATGATAATAACAACTAAGATAGTGATTCATTTGGGAGAAGTGGTTTTTTTTGTTTGTTTTTGTTTTTGGTTCAATACATTCAAAGAAAGATACACAGGGGCTTCAAATACATGAATAAACAAACTCCCATTTTAAAAATAAGCTAAATGGTGGTTTTTAAAAGGTTAATTCTATTTACTATAATAATAATAACAATGATCATTTAACATACCAATTTCCCAAATTTAAAGGTAAAAAAGGAAGCAGGGATCCCTTGGTATTTATTTTGAAGCATTTTAAGGACATCACAAAATCAGTGTTTCTCATGAGACACTATGGCCTAACATAATGTATTAGTCTAAAGAGTTTTTCCCTCATATACACAGTAGTGGCTCTTCTGGTAATAAAGCCGACTAGAGACACAGAAAAACTTCCCATTACAAATGTATTACAAGCCACGTATAAAGCAACCTTTAAAATGCATAACTGGGTTTACAAAATAGCATGGGAAATCCCTGGGGGTAGAAGGAAGAGGGAGCTGAACCCGGGATCAGGTTCTCCCTTGGGCTGTTTACTGATAAACCAGGAAACACAGATCTCCACACCTATGCAGGAACAGGAGACAATGTCACGAATCCACACTGGGAGAGAGACGGTCAAGGATGCCACACAGAGCCAGTGCTCATGAGGACCAATGTCTTGGGTAAAAATTTTGAGTTAGAAAAATCTGGCAAAGGAAGTTACCAATGAAATTTCTCTGCTACTTCCTTGGCTTTTTCAGGGGAACAAAATCTTGCTTCCATGTTGGTTCAGAGTTCACATTTATCCACATTTAGATTTAGAAAAATCTAAACAAAACATCAATCTGAAAATTCACCAGATTTGTGCCATATAACAGGAGGAAGAAAATCCAAATCCCCTCTGGATAAAAACTTCTCACTCAGGATGTTCAGTTTCCCTACATATTAAAATTTGCCAACAGGAACCCATGATACAAAATTAGACAATGCTAAGAGCAGCCATCAGAAACTAAAGTGAAATTATACTTCCATGGATATCAGCTATTGGCTAATAGGTAGAGAAAATATTTTTAAAAGTTTAAAGACATACAAAAGTTAATAAAATATGAACAAAATATGTAATTATAAAGTATTACCCAGCAGATTTTTAAAAACACAACTGACACTATTAGAAAGAAAAATAATAAAATAAATGTAATACACTATTTAGTGGATGTATGAAATAGCAGTTTGCACACAGCTGAAGAGAGAATTAGTGAATTCGAATATTAGACTAACTTATTCAGGATGCAGTTTAGAGAATAAAGAGATGGAAAATATAAAAAAGATGATGAGATATAGAGAATAAAATAATAAGGGTTAACAGATACTGAATTGGAGTTTCACAAGTAGTGAGTGGGAGAAAGGAGAACAAGTATTTGAAGAGATAAAGGCAGAACTTGACATGGATTGGATAAAGGATAATTTATGTGAATTGAGGCTTAACAGGACACATTATATATCAAGATGGATGCAGAAAGACTATCCACATGTAGATACATTTTAGTGAAAATACAGAATACTTAACACTAATACAAGAAATTAAAACTAGGCAGGAGTGGAGCGAATATTCCTCAAGAGGACAATATCCAGAATAACTACATAATTCTCAATATCAACGATGAGGGCCAAAAACCAACAATAATTTCTTCAAAGTGTTGAAAGAAAATATCACTCCACATAGGATATCTTTCAAGAAGATATGTTTCAAGAAAAAGTACAACATGAAGATATTTTTAGACAAAAAGGAAAAATGTACCTTGAATAGAACTTCACTAAAGGAATTTTCAAGGAATATAATTCAGGAAGAAGGAAAATAATCCCAGAATAAAGGCCTGAGATACAAAAAGAAATGGAAAGCCAAGAAATTCGTAAATATACAAATGAATCCTACTGATGCAGATGTAGGGAAAATTATCCTCAATGTACTTCCTAGATTGATGTATCTATCATCTCTCTCGACTACTTTGTCATGACAGAAGATGTACAATCCCACGTTAATCAACTGTTTTTCAGAGAAAAAATTCTGTGAAACATAAAATGGTTTCTAATGAGGGTGGAAATAGTCTTTCCCCAAGATATTTCTATGGCTGTTTTGTTAAACACTGACCTTCCTTCTCCCTTGTGTTTTTGCATAATTTTTAATATTTGTTTCTCAGTACTGATTAGCAAAGGACTGCCTGTGCCATAGCCATTGGTCACAGCATCTGGATACAGACCAGGATTGGGTCATTTGTCCACATCACGCCTACGGAAAACAAAATGATAAAGTCCACACAGTATATGATCACAAAAGAACTCGAAGGCAGCAGAATCGTCTGAGTAGCGCTTTTTCCCGGGGAGCTTCTTGGAGAAAGGCTTTTGCCGTGAAGATGCTGGGACTGCCACTTATGTCCGTACCAGAAAATCACACGTATCCTTTTGACAGGACCATGAACCCCGCAAAGAAGACATCTCTAAATAACATGAGTGTGAAAAATGGGCCCCTGTGGGTGCAGCTCAGGCAGAAAGGAGCAGTGTTCAGTGAAGAACAGAGGTTGACCCAGGTCTCACTGGGCACGGCCTGTCGTAGAGGAGCGGGTTGCCACAGACGGACACGCTTAGGACCCAAAAGAAGAGAAATAAAGCCAGGATGGGATCGGGAGATTTAAGCTGGAAGTTACCCCGCCAGGAGCTGCTGGGGCTGACGGTGGTGGCCTGAAGCACTCTAGCGGCAGGTGGTACAAATGGAGAGGCCCCTCAGCACCTTGCTAAGGAAGACAAGCACCTTACAGTTGAAGTCAGTCTGAATGTCCTGTGCCCCCAAATGTCCAGAGACACCAAGAACCCCATGGTGAGGAGCATCACTGTATGTACCACAGCCAAGTGGGTGCCAGTCACGTCAGTGAGCTTGACCTTGGATCCCACAAGGAAAGTTGAAATGTGGAGGAAAAGAAGAAAGGTGTTCGCCGAGATTCCAATGCCAGCTTGGGGACAAAAGGCAATTTTTATAGCAATATAATTGGTATGTTTGTTCATCTTCATGGAAATGTTAAAGCAAATAACGTATTTCTGGAAAGAGAAACAAGAGATTCTGACAACAGCAGCATTGCCGTCGACATGCTTCCAATCATCACATCACCCTTTTCAACCTCTACAATCATTACTCCTCACCAAAAAGTAACGATTACCAAAACAATTCTATATAAATATGACATCCTCTTCTTCCACACGGAAGTTCAACTCACTGCTCACTCCTGCAAGGAAATCGTGTTTGTGTATCTCCTGTCAGGCTCGTCGTGGCGCTCACATCACCGCTTCTCTGTGAGACTGCAGTTCCTGCCTTTAGGGCACAGCCTACCCTATTTAATGGGGAGCTTTGGTTTACTTTTCTCTCTCCCCTGCAGGCTCCTCCAGGGCAGAGATGCTGTCTTATGCGTCTTTGGATCCACAGCATTTGGAGCACTGCTGCTTACATAACAACTGTTCACTAAAGCCTGGTGATGTAAATTTTGGACAGGTGGAAACAAGAATCTTCCGGCTAGACAATCCCAACAGGAGCATTCTCGTGGTCTATTTAGGGACAGGCAGAACCGTGAGGGATCCCGCAGTTTGCACGCTGGACCGACACAGCCTTTGTTGAAAGCCAGAGCCCGCCCCTCGCGAGCTGGGTGAGCACCGTCACTCACTTACCCACTTTGATCTCAGTTAACAACCTGAGTAGAAGGGGGATAACGGCAGTCCCTGCAGCACGGCCTCGTTGGAGGAATGACTCAGTCAATCTATGAGCAGCATTTAGAAAACGCCTGACACGTGACACACGAAAAAGCGCTCATTGCTGATGTATCATTTATTGCCACCTAACGTCGGCTTGAGAGAGCGAACGGCGTGTATGGAGGATTTCTTCGCTGAGAGACGAAAGGACAGCACTGGCCTCTTGGATGGACTTTCACCCTTGGATGCTGGCAGTATTCTATCTTCTTTTACTTTCCAGTGTCCCCAGGAGATAGCTCTGTTGTCTCCCACATTCACAACCCATTTCAGGGAAATAGGGAGATGCCTGACAGGGTCTCCTTCTCAATGATCGGTAGTAAGAAATGCCGCATTTTATGTTCTCGTCTCTTCTCAGACCTGGGGATTAGAGAGAATGCCTCCACCGTGTGGAAGATGCCGGGCATTTTTCACCTATGACGTCTCTCAGGTACCCACCCAGGCCTGAGAGACACTGAGCTGGTGAGGAGAAGGAACCCACACCTTCAAGTTTCCTTTAATTGATCTGTAATATTTATCCAAAGTTCTGTGCTACAGGTTAGCAATCACACTGAAGGACCACTGACCGACCTGAATTCAGGCATTTTACTCAATCTCTTTAAAATAAGCTACGCCTTAAAGTTTTTGATCTTTATCCCACCACGAAAGTGCCCATATTTCCCTCAGAACCTCCATGTGAATAGTAAGAATGATGGAATAAATCATTCTAAAGATCTATTGTAGCTCTGATTTTGTCAATACATATACATTTCTAAGGGACACCAGAGATACTGAGTCTGTGTCCTTGACGTAATGCTCACGAAACCACTGCCAACACCATGGCGAGAAACACCTGCACAGTCAAGGGAGGCTGAGAGTCCCTTCTGCGGGATAGACAAATGCCATGGGACTGAGGAGAAGATGCTTATGTTTGTAGGAAGACAAAGATGCTTCCTTTGTCTGTCAAACTCTTTTATGGAATATATCTTTCCATTTTACTCTTTTATGGAACATATCTTACATTTTTATGGAATATACCTTTATATTTTTACACAAAAAATGTGATATGCCTTTGGGTTAAACAAATAAAGCTGAATCCAATGAAAGGTGGAGCTAACATTCATTCTTGCTTCTGCAAAATTTACTACCCGAAGGCATTTATATGTGGCTTGTGAACAAGTAGGAGGAGGGAAATGGTACAGCAGATTTTCCCAAACACCATCCCACTCCCTCCTGCCCAGGATGTGAAGCGTCCCTTTGTCTAGCACATCCATGCTGGTCACTTAGTGGTCTCCGTTATCAGATCCACGGTATGGCAGTGCTTGTGTTTAAGTAACGCTTATGTTACTAAACAATGGCCCCAAAGTGCAAGAGCAGTGATGCTGGCAAATCGGATACTCTCTTACTATGTCTAATTTATAACTTAAACTTTATCATAGTTTTGCTTGTATATATAGGGTTCAGTACTATCCATGGTTTGAGGCATCCACCGGGGGTCTTGGAACATTTCTTCCCCCACCCCCTTAAGAGTGGGACTACTGAATCATATCCTTCCCTTCAAAGTCACTTAATGGAGAATACTCTTAGTTTACCTTATTTATACACCCCAAATTTGAAATTCGTGATAATTCAATGACTGGATTAAAATTCTACTTGGCCAATATTTTGGGAAGAAAGTTCTCAATTAGAACATCATCACTTGAAATTTGAGAGGAAGGAGCAGTGAAAAATCCTTTAGAAGATAACATATTATTGATCAAAAGATAAAATGTGCTTCTCAAAATTATTATGAACTTTTCTTATTTATTACAGAAAAATGAGACTACAACAAAGAAATTTCTTATCTTCGTCTAGAGGCTTTAATAAATTTAATGTAATGAAATATTTTAAAATAATATCTGGAATTAAATTCTATATCCTCTCCTCCATGATTATGAGTTAGTAAAGAATAACTCTAATGTTAACATATCAGCTGAGAGAAGATGGTGGTTCCAGATATATGTCAGATATCAAGGAAAAAAATTCCTCAACATAAGGAGATGTAAATTGTAGTGAGATAAATGGGCCCCTGTGGTTGTCTATGATAATATATATCCCTATGCTGAACGATGAAAAGCACCATGTTTTATTTTATCACAAATTTAAATTTATTCTACTATTTTAGTTGTCTCTTTACATCCTAGAATGTTTTAAAAAGCATAAAATGTGCCTAAGTTTCAAAGAATATCTATGTGGTAGTGAGAAGGAAGATAAAGTCATTCTGATTTAGAGTAGCCAAGAACATTTCACAAGAATGCAATGTCAGTTTCTTGTAAATACATACTATACATTTTATTTGAAATTCTAAAAATCAGATTATATTAATAGAATTTTTAGTATTCAGATTTGTCTCTGAGCTTGTGAATTACCAAAACAGGATATGAAAAGTTTTAAGCCATAGAAATAAATGTAAGCCTAGGAATTCCTGGCTTTTTGAAATAGTTTTACTTATGTGAGTCTTTATTCAAGAAGAATCATTCATTTAAGATAAGATTCACTAAATAATAATGCTATGAAAGTTCAAAGACGTTCTGCAGTGCATTGAGAGACGAATACCTGTGTCCTGGCTCTGCTTCAGTGAAAGTCAGAATTTAGGATGCCTCCTCCGCTTCCTCTTCCACTCAGGTTTTTCGAGTCTGAAAAATCAAGAGACATTTTTTCAGCTGGATCTCTGCAGTGAGTCAGTGTATTTGAGGTGAGGCTACCAGGTGTGCTTATATGGAAAGACCCCTTTAGCTACTCTCTCCATAGACCAGTAATTTTGCTGTTGCATCTAAAATCTGACAGTACCTGTCATGTCATAGGGAAAGAGGGAGTCCCCAAAGCAAAAGAAAAACACTTCTTTCATTCTCAGAAAATGGTAAACTAGCAACATCTGGATGAAAACTTTTTTGTGTGTAGTTCTCAATTTCCAAGGCCAAATGAGCCTGGGTTTTTTATGAGGGGCCAATCATGTAAACTAAGTCCCCTCACATTGATCCGAAATTGATGGGGCTGGGTCTAAAATACAATGAAGTCTAAAAGCCGTGCAATGTTATATGTGAATGGAAATACATTTTAAAAATATATTTCTTTCTCAAGATTGTTTTGGAAATATATATTTGATGTATATATGTATATATATATATTTGTTTGGTATACATATATATAATGAAATACTAATCAGCTATAAAAAGAATGAATTCCTACCATTTTCAACAACATAGATGGACCTTGAAGGTATTATGCTAAATGAAATAATAAGTCAGACGGAGAAAGACAAATACCATATAATTTTGTTACCTAACTAGGTTTGTTTGCCCAATGCATAGCAAGTCAAAATGCTGAGACACCAAGGTTTATTTGCAAAGCAGTCAATGAAGAACAAATCTCAAATCGATCTCCCTGGAAGGCAAGGGGCTAGGGGTATTTATGGGATAACAAAGAAGCAGGGGGGTCTGAGGCATGGGGGGTGTGGGGAGCATGGGGAAAGGTGATTCGAAACAGGTGTGATAACCATGGTTCTTCGCAGGTATAGCTAAGCTACAGGCTTCTGCAGGTTCAAAAGGTCACCTAGAGGACACTCAGGCAGGCCAAGCTGAAAAGTTGGTGGTTTTATCCAGTCTTAACCAGCTCAGCTCGAACTAGCTGCAACTGACTGCAAGTTTCTAGGAAACAACTCGGGCAAAGATCTACGTGCTTCGAGGACATGCAAGTCTTACAAGGACCTTGATTAGTGAAGGCAGGTGAAATGGATTTAACCCACGGTTTCAATTTCACTTATATGTGGAATCTAAAAAGACAAAACAAACCAACAAACAAAATAAAACAAAAACTCACAGATACATTGGACAGAGGAGAAGGGGGGTGGGGTGGGTGAAATGGGTGAAGGGGTCAGCTGTGTGGTGACGGACGGCAATTAGACTTGTGGTGGTGATCACGCTGTAGTGTATACATGTGTGGAGCTGTAATGCTGCACACCTAAAACATATATGTTTCAAAAATATATATTATATCTATTTCTTAGCTCTGTCTACTGAAACTAGCTAAAAGCAATGGCACCCCAGCATCAGCGAACAGAACTCACAGCCAGGTTTTGATTTCTAAATTCCCTGGTTTTGAGCAAGAAATACACAGATTGAACTGGGATATCCTGTGCCAAAAGGAAAGAAAGCCAGCATTCAAAGACTAATGGGATTGTCTCAGGCGGACATGGAGACGGATGAAAGGGGCTCCCACAGACCTAATCTGGAGAAATCTGAAGATCATAAGGAAAATGGCTATAAGGAATCAACATTGAATATATATTTTCTGAGGTCCATATTAAAATAATTTCCATAAAAAGACATGAAAGAAAGGAAACTGACCATAATTACATGTGACTATTACACCAGCTCTTTATATTTAAAATTAATAAGTAACGGAAAGTATTAGATATTTATGTTACCTTTTCAGAGTGAAATGTACTTCAGGATAACCAAATAGTCATTGCTATCAAGGAAAAGCTCTTAAAAATCAGTGCCATCTATGACCACTTGGCAATCTCTAATGAAAGAATTAGTCAGGTTGGGGGCTAAAATGGGGCCAAAACCTCCAGCTGAAATGTAGACGGGAAACTGGAGAACCACGGCCCTCAGGAATCACAAGGCACACGGCCAGCTGCAAAGGGAGGGAACAGCTCTGGCTGCTACCACCCAGAGAAGCAATCCCAGCCCCGGAGTGTGGGGCGGCCAAATGCCACGTGGATTCGTGTGAGGCATACACAGCCACCATGAAGCATTCTTGCTGAAGGTGCTTAGCTTGATCCAATTAAGGCTTCAGCTAGACCTTTAATTGTTTTATCTTCTTCCAGAAGATACAGGAGATTGATTATAGTAATTAGCTGTTATATTTTCATTATTAAAGAGAAAAACCACATCAGCCAACTCTGTTCTTTGAGATAATTTTGCCAGCTCCTGGAGACTCCAGCTTAGCCCAGAGATGTGTGAACACTGGATGCCGGTCACCCGAGACTCTCTCCCTACCAGCACAGTCATAGCATGAGAGAGTGCCTTACCTGTTAACTTTGGCTAGAAATTTAAGGGAAGCTAATGACTAGCCCTTGCCAAGTGCCCACTCTTGATTAACACTATTCTGAGGACAAAGTGGAATTGAATGCGCCAGAGTCGACCCACAGGCCTCTATCCTTCTTCTTCTGTGGTAGCTTAGTGTCAGCCACAGCCAAGACCCTGAAAAGGTGCCCCCCAGGAAGAAGGGTTATGTCATTAGAAACACTGAATAGCTACTTCTCCTACTCTGCTCAGCCACCCTATGTTTCATAATAATATTAAGCACAATTTAATTTAAATATTTAATGTGTACCAGCTGACCTCTTTACATGAATTATTTTGTGGAATGCCCACAAAAGCTTTGTCAGGTAAGCAAAGTATTCTCATTTTATACGTTACGCAATGGAAGTGAGATGGGCTATTTAAAAAACCATCAGATCATCTTCTCGAAAGGAAGGAGTAAAATCACTTTGAAGCAAATTTTCTTTGCTGTTTAAGAAATCACCAGTTATGGAAATGTGAGTTAAGAAGTCCTTTTTGTTCAGTGGAAGAGTGTATCAAAATCCATGGGGACTTAAAGAACTGTTCCCTCCCTGAGGCCTTTGGTTCACTGATCCCTATAAAGAGAGTGGAAATTGTAAAAATGGACTTGGTTGACCTGCTGATTGGAAAGGGCCACCAAGACCTCAAGGGGAAACTAAAAAGAAGGTGGAGTTTGTGCAGGTAACTGAGGCTCTACACAAAGTCACCTGTGTTCACTGGGCGAGAGCTCGTCCAAGTTGTGTGTGGCCGAGCTGGGAATTCCCCTGAACCTGCTTTATTTGTTTAATTAATAGACTTTATTTTTTATTGAGATATAATTGACATATAACATTGTGTTAGTTTCAGATATACAACACAATGATTCGATACATGTATATACTGTGAAATTATCACCATAGTAAGTTTACTTAACATCCATCACCATAATAGTTACACATTTTTTTCTTGTGATTTTAAGTTCTAAGATCTACTCTCTTGGCAACCTTCAAATATGTAATACAATATTATTAACTATAGTTACCATGCTCAATGTTACACCCCCTGGATTTATTTATTTTATAACTGGAAATTTGTATGTTTTGACTCCCTTCACCAATTTTGCCCACCCCCACCCTCACCTCTAGCAACCACCAATTCAGAAAGCTCGGTGAATCTCACACAGAATAAACCCAAGATTATTCACACACAAATACTTAACAAACAAACAGCTGAAAACTAAAGGCAAAGAAAATATTCTGAAGTCAGTCACAGGAAAATGATGCATTTTGTGTACGGGAAACAATATTCAAATTACAGTACATTTGTAATCCGAAACCATGAGGCTCAGAAGAAATCGGAACCACATTTACAAAGTGTTGGGGAAAAACCTCGCAATCCAGAATTTTACTTCTGGCAAAATATTTTTTGGAAATGAAGGTGAAATAAAGACATTCTCATATGAAGGAAAACTAAAAAACTTCACTGTCACCAGGCTGAGTCTAAAAGAATTGCTAAAGGGAGTTCTTCAGAAAGAAGGGAAATGATATCAAAAGAATATTTGGAACATCAAGAAAGAAGAAAAACATATTCAGAAATGGTACATATTGGTAAACTTAATAGACTATTCTTCTCTAGAATTTTTCAAAACATGTTTGATGGGGGAAAGCAAAAATTATAGCATTATCTGATAGGTTTTTCCATGTACATGGATGTAAGACTGAAGACGACTACAACATAAGGAGAGAAGGTAAAGTGACCTACACAGTGATAAGTTTTCTACATTCCACTTAAAGTGGTAAAATACTGATTTTAAATAGACTCTGAAAACTCAACTATGTATACTATAATCTCTAGAAAATCTACAAGAACAACTATAAAAATGTAGTCAAAGACAGCAGTAGATAAATCAATATGGAATATGAAAAAAATGTAGAAATAACACAAAAGAATACAGGACAGAGGAAACAAGAGGAACAAACAAACAAAAAACAAATGAAAAAACATAAACCCTAGCATATCATTAATTACAATAAATATCAATTGTCTAAAAGCGCCATTTAAAAACAAAGATTGTCAGAATAAAACAAACATTATCCAAATAATGCTGTCTACAAGAAACTGACTTCAATTAAAATTATATATATGTATGTATATATATACATACATATATATATATATATATATAGTGAAAGGATGGAAAAAGATATACCATTCAAATACTAATCAAAAGAAAGCTAGATTCAACATACATTTGTAATAACAACTCTCAACAAAGTAAGTATAGAGAGAATATACCTGAACATAATAAAGGCCATATATGACAAGCCCACAGCTAAAATCATACAAAATGGTAAAAAGCTGAAAGCTAGTCCCCTATATCAGGAACAGACAAGGATGCTGAGTCACCACTTTTGTTCCACATAGTATTGGAAATCCTTGTCAAAGCAAGTAGGCAAGAAAAAGAAATAAAAGGCATCCAAATGAAAAGGGAAGAAGTGGAACTGTCCCTATTTGTAGATGACAATATAGTATGTATAGAAAACCCTAAAGACTCCACCAAAATACTGTTAGAACTAATAAATGAATTCAGTAAAGTTGTAGGACACAAAACCATTATACAAAAATCAGTTGTGTTTCTATACACTGACAACAAACGTTTAGAAAGAGAAATTATAAAACAATTCCACTTACAATTACATCAAAAAGCAGAAAATACCTAGAAATAAATTTAACTAAGGAGGTGAAATATCTGCACACTGAAAATTACAAGACATTTACAAAGAAACTGAAGACACAAATAAATGCAAATATATTGTGTGCTCTTAAGTTGGAAGAATTATATTGCTAAAACATCCATATTACCCAAAGCAGTGTACATATTCAATGCAATCCCTATCAAAATTCCAATCGTATTTTCCACAGAAATAGAACAACAACAAAAAAATC
This sequence comes from Kogia breviceps, assembly GCF_026419965.1. Taxonomy (NCBI): domain Eukaryota; kingdom Metazoa; phylum Chordata; class Mammalia; order Artiodactyla; family Physeteridae; genus Kogia; species Kogia breviceps. The sequence goes on along the minus strand of NC_081319.1, from coordinate 3,313,147 downwards.
CTACAAATTGTATGGAACCACAAAACATTCCAAATAGCCAAAGCAATCTTGAGAAAAAACAAAGATGGAGACATTATGTTTTCTGATTTCAAACTATATTACAAAGCTATAGTAACCAAAACAGTCTGGTTTTGTCATTAAAAATAGACACATAGTTCAATGGAACAGAATATAGAGCTCAGCAATAAACTCATGCATATGTTGTCAATTAATTTACAACAAAGGAGACAAGAATTTACAGTGGGAAGAGGATAGTTTCTTCAAAATGGTGTTGGGAAACTGGACAGGCACATGCAAAAGGATGAAACTGGACCACTACCTTACACCACACACAAAAATCAACTCAAAATGGACTAAAGACTTGATCATTAGACCTGAAACCATAAAACTCCTGGAAGAAAACATAGTGGTAAGCTACCTGACATTGGTCTTGGTGATTTTTTAGATAAGACACCAAAAGCAACAAAAACAAAAATAAACAAGTGGGACTATATCAAAGTAAAAAACTTCTGCACCATAAAGGAAACCATCAACATAATGAAGAGGCAACCTATGGACTGAGAGAAGATATTTGCAAATCATATATCTGATAAGGGGTTAATACACAAAACATATAAAGAACTCATACAACTCAATAGCAAAAAAAAAAAAAGCAAACAATCCAATTAAAAAATGGGCAGAAGATTTGAATAGACATTTTCCCAAAGAAGACATACATGTGGCCAATAGGTACATGAAAAGATGCTCAACATCACTAATCATCTAGGAAATGTAAATCAAAACCACCATGGGATATCATCTCATACTTACTAGAATGGCTATTATCAAAAAGACAAGAAATAACAAACGTTGGCAAGGATGTGGAGTAAAGGGAACCTTTGTGCACTGTTGGTGGGAAGGTAAATTGGTACAGCCACTATGGAAACAGTATAGAGGTTCCTCCAAAAATTAAAAGTAGGGGCTTCCCTGGTGGCGCAGTGGTTGAGAGTCCTCCTACCGATGCAGGGGACACGGGTTCGTGCCCCGGTCCGGGAAGATCCCACATGCCACGGAGAGGCTAGGCCCGTGAGCCATGGCAACTGAGCCTGCGCGTGCGGAGCACAGGCTCCAGAACGCGAGAGGCCACAACAGTCAGAGGCCCGCATACCGCAAAAAAAAAATAAAAATAAAATAAAAATAAAAATAAAAGTAGAACTACTGTATGATCTAGCAATTACTCTTCTGGGTATTTATCTGAAGGAAATGAAAACACTAACTTAAAAAGATATTTGCATCTCCATGTTCAATGCAGCATTGTTTACAACAGCCAAGACATGGAAACAACCTAAGTGTCCGGTCACGGATGAATGGATAAATAAATGTCATATATATCTATAACCTATATATATTATATGTATTATAGATATATATAACATATATTATATATATATATTATTCATCCATAAAAAAGAAGGAAATGCTGCCATTTTTGACTACATGGATGGACTTTGAGGGCATTATGCTAAGTGAAATAAGTCAGACAGAGAAAGACAAACACTGTATGATGTCACTTATATGTGGAATCTAAAACAAAAACAAAAACAAACACGAGCACATAGATACGGCAAACAGATTGGTGGTTGCCAGAGGCAGGGGGTGGAGGGGGGGCAAAATGCTTGAAGGGGTCAAAAGGGACAGACTTTCAGTTTTAAGGTAAACAACTCCTGGGGATGTGAGGTATAGCATGGTAACTCTAGCTAATAATACTGTGTTGCATATTTGAAAGCTGCTAAGACAGTAGGTCTTAGAAGTTCTCATCACAAGAAAAAACTTTTATAACTGTGTGTGGTAATGGATGTTAACTAGACTTATTGTGGTAATCATTTCACAATAGATACAAATATCAAATCATAAGTTGTATACATGAAACTAATATAATGTTATATGGCAATTATACCTCAATAAAAAAAGGTAGACTTGGATTAGTTGTAAATGTATATTGCAAACTCTAGGGCAACCACTAAAAAAGTAAAGAAGTGTAACTGATATGCTAAAAAAGGAGAGAAAATAGAATCATATAAAATGCTCAATGAAAACCAAAAAAAGGCAGAAAAAGTGTGGAAGACAAAAATAGAAACAAAGAACAAGGGCAACAAATAGAAAACAGTAACAAATACAGGAAATATTAATACAACAGTATCAATAATCACTTTGAATGTTAATAGTCTGAATACACCAGTTGAACGACAGTGATTGGATCAAAAAACAAAACCCAATTAATGACATGTTGCTGATGAGAAACCTACTTTAATTACAGAGACACATATAGATTAAAAGTGAGTGGATGGGGACTTCCCTGGTGGTGCAGTGGTTGAGAATCCGCCTGCCAATGCAGGGGATATGGGTTCGAGCCCTGGTCCAGGAAGATCCTACGTGCCGCGGAGCAACTCAACTAAGCTCGTGCGCCACAACTACTGAAGCCCGTGCGCCTAGAGCCCGTGCTCCACAAGAGACGCCACCACAATGAGAAGCCCGCACACTGCAATGAAGAGTAGCCCCTGCTCACTGCAACTGGAGAAGGCCCACGCACAGCCACGAAGACCCAACACAGCCGAAAATAAATAATAAGTAAACTTATTTTTTTTAAAAAAGTAAATGGATGGAGAAAAACATACCATGCTAACACTAATCAAAAGAAAGCAGGAGTAGCTATATTAATTTCAGATAGAGCAGACTTCAAAGCAAGGAAAGTTATCAGGGATAAAGAAGGCATTACATGATGATAAAGGGATCATTTCTCCAAGAAGTCTCAACAATTCTTAATGCCATGTACCTAAAAATGGAGCATCAAGTTACATGCAGCAAAAACTGGTAAGGCTGCAAGGAGAAACAGATGAATCCTGCATAATAGTTGGAGACTTCAACACCCCCTTCTCAGAAGTAGACAGATCCAGCAGGCAGAAAATCGGTTAGGACACAGTTAAACCCATCAATACTCAATCAACAGGATATAATTGACATCTATTGCTTCCATTGCCCATCTGTTCTTACATATTATCTACTTTATCCACTAAAGCCCTTAGCATATTAGTCATAGCTGTTTTAAATTCCCAATCTAATTCCAACATCTCTGCCATGTATGCTTCTGATGCTTGATTTGTCCCTTCAAATTATGTTTTGATATGCCATGTAATTTTTCTTTGATAGCTGGACTAGATGTACCTGGTAAAAGGAACCGCTGTGGAGGAAAAACAGCATCTTGGCAGTGTGAGTTTTTCCTTTTTTTCTCTCCCCCCGATTTACACCTAACTGGATGTCCACAACCAAACCAAAGTGCCTCTGCACATTACGCCAGGACATCTAGGAGTTTCTACCACCTGTGCATCCAGCATGGCAGACAGGCCTTCAGTGGGGCTGTGGCTCCACGGGAGTTGGTGAGCCTGCCCCACACCCACTTTTCATACCAGGAAAAGGGAAACCTGGAGAGTGTAACACAGGGCACCATTCATGGGACATAGAGAATCTGTGGAGGTCCATCCAACCCCATGGGAGAAAGTGGTGTGCCATCAGAGCAGGATAGAGATGAGTTTGGAGGAAGAGAAGACAGAGGAACTCACCAAGCAGGTCCCCCTTCCCAGGGTGACACTGTGAGGTACTGCGCTTTTTGCTGGTAACGGGGACATCCGTGACCTCCCTGGAAGAGGAGTGGGATGCAAAAGCGGTGAGTGACGCACTGCCCAACTGAACACGCTGCAGCCGAAGGGACCCAGTTCACTACAGCAGCACCTGGATTGCTGAGGAGAGACCTCTGTGACGGGGATGGGGTGGGGGAGTGAGAGGAGAGGGAAGGAGGCAGGTAAGAATATCAAAGAGCATTGAAGGAATGCATTTCCTGCTGCTTGCTCCAGGATTTCAGCAGGAGGTCCGCCTATGAACCTCTGGACTCTCCCATTCGATCCCCCAACAGAGCCAGGGCACCCACAGCCCCAGGTGCTAAGGCCACACCTCTTTTCACTCTGCTGCCACCTCTTCTTGCATGCTCAGGAGTACTGCTCTGAAAGCCAGAGCCAGTAAGACAAACCAAAAACTTGAGCTACAGTGCCACCTTCTGAAATACAAAAGAAAGGTTTCTAATTGCCAGCCTGTTGAACTGTAACAGCCAAAAAAGCCCAAATCCTTGCCTAAGGAGAGTGTTTGCTACTTTGAATGTGAAAGCAGAGGTGCATATCCTCAAACACTATAAAGAATCAGGGTAATACATCATCAAAAAAGAAAATGATAATTCTCCAACCATTGAATTCAAAGGCATGGAGTACTGCAAACAAACTGATAAAGAATTCAAAATAGCTATTATGAAGAAATTCACTGAGCTACAAGCAAACTCAGAAAGGAATCCAATAAACTCAGGAATAAAATCAATGAGCAGAGGAGTTCTCTACTAAAGAGATTGAAATTTTAAAAAAGGAACCAAGCAGAAATTCTGGAGCTGAAGAATTCAGTGATTGAGACGATGAGACCATATGTAATGCAGAACAGATGGAAGAAAAAATAATTGACTTATACGAATTTAGAAATGATTCGGTTGGAAGAGGAGAGAGTAGTAAGATTTTTTTTAAAGTGAAGAAATTTTATGAGCACTATCAGTTTCAATCAGAAAAGAAAACATAAGAATAATTGGTGCACCAAAGGAGAAAACAGGAAGCGGGGGGCAGAGAGTTTACCTAAAGAAATTTAAAAAATATATATATATATTTAAAAATATATATATATATATATATAAAAGAAATAATAGCTGAGAACTTCCCAACCTGGAACATACAAGTCCACAAAACCAATAGAATACCCTATTACCTCAATGTAGAAAGATCTTCTCCAAGACATAATATAACATAGTATAACTGTCAAAAATCAATGGTAAATAAAGAAACTTAAAGGCAGCCATGGGAAAAAAGAAAGTAACCTACAAGGGAACCCTCATGAGGCTATCAGCAAATTTCTCAGCAGAAGCTCTACAGTTCACGAGAGAATGCAATGACAAATTCAAAATGTTGAAAGATAAAAATTGCCATCAGTAATTCTTCATCTCACAAAGTTATCCTTCAGATATGAAGGAGAAATAAAGGGTTTCCAGGCAAACAAAAGCTGTGGGAGTTCACCACCTCTACACCTGCCTTGCAAGAAATGCTAAAAGGAGCTCTTCAAAACAATGTGAAAATACATTAATTAGTGACACAAAACATATGAATGTAAGCAACATGCTGGTTAAGGTGAAAAATAGACACTTAGTATTAGAAAAAGTAACTCTATTAGAATACTGTGTTAACCACTTAATTATAGTATAAAGTTTAAAGAAAAAGAACACTGAAAATAATTACAGTTATTATAATTTAAAAAATTCACAGCATAAAAAGAGGTAAATTGTGACATCAAAAATAAAAGGAGAGGAGTAAAAAGGTGGAGTCTTTTTTTTTTTAAACAAAGGGGCGTATGCTTTTTATTTTTTAAGAAGATATTGGGTGTAGGAGTTTATTAATTAATTAATTTATTTTTGCTGTGTTGGGTTGCTTTTTTTTAAAAGAAGATGTTGGGGGTAGGAGTTTATTAATTAATTAATTTATTTTTGCTGTGTTGGGTCTTCGTTTCTGTGCGAGGTCTTTCTCTAGTTGTGGCAAGCAGGGGCCAGTCTTCATCGCGGTGCGTGGGCTCTCACTATCGCGGCCTCTCTTGTTGCAGAGCACAGGCTCCAGATGCGCAGGCTCAGTAGTTGTGGCTCATGGGTGTAGTTGCTCTGTGGCATGTGGGATCCTCCTAGACCAGGGCTTGAACCCGTGTCCCCTGCATTAGCAGGCAGATTCTCAACCACTGTGCCACCAGAGAAGCCCAAAAGGTGGAGTCCTTATAGGTGAATGAAGATAAGTTGCTATCAGTAAAAAAGGGACTGTTTTATCAATGAGAAGTTTAATGTAAGCCTCATGGTAACCACAAAGCAAAAATCTAGAGTAGATTCACAAAACATAGAAAAAGGGGAGACTGAGCATATCACCATGAAACACCACCAATTACAAAGGTAGGCAGAAACAGAAGAGAAAAGAAATGGTGGAGACACAAAACAACCAGAAGTCAAATGATAAGATGGCAAAAGTCAGTCCTTACATACCAATAATCACTTTAAGTGTAAATGGATGACTTTACCAATCAAACGGCATGGAGTGGCTGAATGAATAAGAAAAATAAGAACCCACTATATGATGTCTATGGGAGACTCATTACAGCTGTCAAGACATACATAGGCTCAAAGTGAGAGAATGGCAGAAGACAACCTAGCCAGTGGGAACCAAAAGAAAGTGGGGACAGCCATAGTAATATCAGACAAAATAGACTTCAAACCAATAGTAGTAACAAGAGAAAAAGAAGGTCATTACATAATGATAAAAGGGTCAATATATCAAGAACATATATCAACCATAAATATATATGCACCCAACATTAGAGCACCAAAATATATTAAGCAAATACTAACAGATCTGATGGAGAAATAAACAACAATACAATAACAGTAGAGGATTCAATATCCTACTGTCAGCAATGGATGAATCATTCATACAAAAAAATCAACAAGGAAACCTTGGAATTGAACCATATTTTAGACCAACTGCACTTCACAGATATATAAAGAGTATTCCATCCAACAGCAGCAGAATATACATTCCTTTCAAGTACACATGAAACATTCTCCAGGATAGAGCATATGATAGGACACAAAATAAATCTTTGCAAACTTAAGACTGAAATCATACCAACTATCTTTTCTGACCACAATGGGTATGAAACTAGAAATCAACAGCAAGAGAAAAGCTGGAAAATCTACAAATATGTGGAAATGAATAACACACTTCTGAACAAATAATGGGTCAATAAAGAAATCAAAAGAAAAATAAAATATCTTGAAACAAATGAAAATGGAAACACAACATCAAAACTTACAAGATGCAGCAAAAGCAGTTTAGAGATGAAAGTTTATAGAGATAAATCCATATACTGATATATTCAAAAGATCTCAGATAAACAACTTAACTTCACATCTTATAACAATAGAAAAAGAAGAACAAATTAAGCCCAAAGTTAGCAGAAGGAAGGAAATAATAAAGATCATAAAGGAAATAAATGAAATAGAGACCAGAAAAAAAAAAGACCAATGAAACTAAGAGTGGGTTTTTTGAAAAGATAAACAAAATTGGAAAAACTTTGGTTAGACTCACCAAGTAAGAAAGAAGACTCAAATAAATAAAATCACAAATGAAAGAGGAGACATTACAACTGATACTGTAGAAATAACATAGGGTCATAAGAGACTACTATGAACAATTATATGCCAATAAATTAGATAACCTAGAGGAAATGGATAAATTTCTAGAAACACACAACCTACCAAGTCTGAATCAGGAGGAAACAGAAAATCTGAACAGATCTATAATGAGTAAAGACATTGACTCCGTAATCAAAAACCTCCCCACAAAGAACCCCAGGACTAGATGGCTTCACTGGCTAATTCTATGAAACATTTAAAGAGGAATTAATACCAATTCTTTTCAAAAACTTCTGAAAAATTGAGGGGGAGGGAACAATTTCAAACTCATTCTTCAAGTCCAGCACTATCCTGATATCAAAGCCAGATAATAACACAAAAGAAAAAAAACTATAAACCAGTATCCCTGATGAAAATAGATGCAAAAATTCTCAGAAAATATTAGCAAACTCAATTGAAGACTACACTGAAAGTATTACACACCATGATCAAATGGAATTTATCCCTGGGATGCAAGAATGTTTCAACATATGAAAATTAATAAATGTAGTATATCACATTAATAACATGAAACATAAAAATCACATAATCATCTTGATAGATGCAGATAAGGCACTTGACAAAATACAACATCTTTCATGATTAAAAACCCTCAAAGAGGGCTTCCCTGGTGGCGCAGTGGTTAAGAATCTGCCTGCCGATGCAGGGGACATGGGTTCGAGCCCTGGTCTGGGAAGATCCCACACGTCACGGAGCAACTAAGCCTGTGAGCCACAACTACTGAGCCTGCGCTCTAGAGCCCACGAGCCACAACTACTGAGCCTGTGTGCCACAACTACTGAAGCCCACGTCTAGAGCCCGTGCTTTACAACAAGAGAGAAACCACTGCAATGAGAAGCCCGTGCACTGCAACAGAGTAGCCCCTGCTCACTGCAACTAGAGAAAGCCCGTGCGCAGCAAAAAAGACCCAACGCAGCCAAAAATACAAATAAATAAATAAATAAACAGCTCTCTTTATACTCCCTTTACTCCACCTGTGGGTATCTTTGAAAATCAAGAGCCAGCAATCAGGGTGAAAATCTACAGTCCAGCAGCCACTGAAGGGGAAGGACTGGGCTGGAACACATTCAAAGCCCCGTTCCAAGAGAGCTGTTATTATTTCTCCTGTCTGGAAGTTCCCGAGATAACCCCACTCAAGGGTCTTCTCTTATTTTACCTTACTCAGAATCACCCACTGTGAAAAGCATTTTTTCCAGGTGCATCTGTCAAAAAAACTCAGCAGCAGTTCAGTTAGCTGAGGTGGTAATAACACGGTAAAAAGCAAGCTAACCAAAAACTTTTAAAAAGTAAAATCTGGAGAATTAACTGTCCCTTGGGGGCTTTGAATTCCCGGGGGATATAAAAGGTCACAAGCACACACACGGTAGTGAGCGTACTCAGGGCTGTAGGTATGCTAGAAGAGACATTTTGCACAAGCAGGAAGCAAAGACTAAGAGTTATAAACTGCCTCACCATGTTGAAGGCATGTCCCAACACACAGAGCGCGTCTAAACTACAAGACGTATTAGCTCCGTGTTTTTAAGCAAATCTCTCTCCAGTTATGAGCTGACCAATATGTTAACACAGCAGAGATTTCAGTGGCCACAAATGAGAAAAAAAATGCAGATTTTACAAAATTACGCGAATCTCACAGCTCCAGGATCAACAATGTTAACACCCTGGGCAGGTATCCTTTTATCTCATTCTCCTTAATCAGAAAAATATCACATGTTGCCTTCATGTCCTCCACCCACATTCTCCCATCAACTCACCCAGCTGGCTTCTGCTCCCAACACCCGAAGGACACTGGTTCCATCGAGAGCATCCATAACCTCGCTGGTGCCAAATCTAATGGTCTCCTCTCCATCTCCCTCTGATCGCTCCCAGTGGTCCTTGGCTTGAGGTGGACCCACCTGTCTTCCTGAAATCATCTCTTCTCTGAAATCCATGTCATTACGCTTACCTGGTGTGCCATCTACTGACCGAATGTCCGTTCTCTGTCTCTTTCAGAGACTTCTCTGTCTCTAAGTGTCCTGTGCCCCAGGACTCAGGGCGAGGCTCCCCAAACTTCTCTAATTGGTCACCCTGTCTTGACCCTTGAACAATGCAGGGAGTTAGGGGTACCGACCATCCAAATAGTCGAAAATCCACATGTAATTTAATAGTCGGCCCTCCCTATAAGTGGTTCCTCCCTATTTGACATTCAGCCTCTGGGGATTCAACCAACCAGGGATCATACAGTACTGCAGAATTTACGAGGAAAACAATCCAAGTAGAAGTGGACCCATATGGTTCAAACCTGTGTTGTTCAAGGGTCAACTGTAAATATTATCCAATGCCCGTGACTTCCTGGCGCCCCGCTGACCTGCAGTGCTCGCCACATGGATATCTAATAGTATCTCAAACTTAACAGTGCAAACACAGAACTCTCCAAGCCCAGGAAAAACCAATAATATTTTTCCTGCCCCAAGTCTCCTCCCCTCTCTGTCCAGTATCAGGTGGCATGAACCACCTGTGTTGCCCAAACCAAAACCTCAGGAATCAACTTTAGTTTCTCTTATCCCTTATTGGTCACATCCGTCTCTCAGCAAACCCTGCCTAATCCAGAGCCAAAATAATCTATATCCCAGATCCAACCACTCTTATTCTTCTCTCAGCTAGTCATGCCGTCACAGAATACAATACATATTCTATTGATACCAGGACTATTCTGGCAAGATTTGCTGGATGCTCACAAATCCCCCCCACGGCGTAGATTTCATTCCCAGTCTCTCTTGCTATTACTTTAGACCATATGACTGAGTTCAGGCTGCTGGAATCTGGGGAAGGAAGTAGCATCAACTGCCTCCAGCCTGGCCCCTAAAATGTCCCCCTCAATCTTCCTTCCACAGGACAATTTCTCTTTGGAGAAAAACGGCCTAAAAAAGGATGGCATGTTTCCTCATGAGCTGGCAGCAGAGGCTAGGTCAGGACCACTTCTGAATTGCGGATGAAATTCCATTTTGTGGTCCCTCCTAAGATAGGGAGGGGCCTGTATGTTCACACATTTGAAATGAAAGAAATTTTGGTGAGAAAGCAGCGCAACTAATATCTGATTTTTACCTAATACTAGCGTGGGTGGAAGGTAAATGGGATCGGGGGATGGGGGGGAATCCTTCTCATTGAACTCTGTTTCCTGGCATATGAAAAACAGAGCCGGACAAAGAGAAGGGAACGTCCCCAACCTTGGCCCAAGTTCCCTAAATCATCCTGGCAACGGAAGTTGCGGGAAGAGGCTGTGAGTTCGGACTTTGGGCCAGGTTCTGAGTACAATGACATGGCTCGCTCTCCGAGGGCTTGGTGATGCTACTGAAACAGCGCGGGCAGGTAAGCTGTGTAATACTCCCATCTCTGTTTATATCTGGAAAATTAACTGGATACATAAAATTCATTGACAACTGTGCTAAAAATACATAGGCTGCTAATAAAACAAGTTTTAAGTGGCTTCCTAAAAGGTCCAACAACCAAGCCAGTTTCCAGGAAGCCCATGCTCGACGGCCACTAGAGAAAGCCTTGAGTACAGTTCTGGCGCCATCTCGTGTCAGTATTGAGCTCAGCACTTCTAAACAAGAAAAAAACAAACAAAACAACCCAGAGCAAAGGGATGTAGCGAAGCGTTCCTGAAAATTTGGGGAGGGAAAGGCGGTGCCACCGGAGAGGTAGGCTGGGGGAGCCCTGAGGGAGGCCTTCACCTCATAGCACTGAAGGGCTCTTAGCACCTAAGTGACATGATCAGATGTGTGTTTTAGAACAATTCAGCTTTAGGAATACAGGCTGGGACTGCGAGGAGGGCTCAGATGCCTACGGGGACAGTGTATCCAAGACTATGCTTCTGCCTGAATTTGGGGGCCAGACCACAGGAATAGTTGCCTCCTACCAGGATACAAGCAGGGATTACTGACTTGTTTGTTCGCGTCTGTGTCCTCACTGCTTACAACAGTGCCTGGTACATAAGAGTTTTTATCAAAAATCAAAAGGGGTGGTATTTTACTATATAAAAGACCACAGGATAATACTGTCAAAATCCTGATCCCCTACCCCAACCAACCCCAAAGCTCCTTTCTGAAAATTCCGAAGTCAGCTCCGGGCTGCACACCAGCCTGAGAGGCAGGGGTGTCTCCCCACCTTGCAGGCGAAAACTGAGGCTCGGGGCGGTTGCCCACACCCGGGACCCTTTCAAGGCCCAGACCCCAGGGAGCGCCTCCTGCTTCACGTCAAAACGCCGGCCTTTGGGCGCAGCCCGGGCTCAGCTGGTGTCGGCTGTGCCCCACTCCCCGCTCCGGATCGGGGACAGTACCCACCGCACGACGAGGCGAGGGCACGCTCTCCGAACAGCGTGACCGAGAATTTCAACTCCAGAGAAGCAGTCTTTTAAGCGACATCTCCCAGAACGCTTCCCAGGTTAACTGGACCCGAGGGACCCCACCGAGAGAGGTGACAGACAGTCCCACCAGAAAATGCGAAAGGTCTACACCATCCCGTGAGTTGGAGAGAGGCTGAGCCCCCAGCGGCTTCCGCCCCCCTCCACGGCCTCAGCTGGGCAAACGGGGAAACTGAGGCCCCCACAGGAAAAGACTCCTCTGACGTTACCTCGCGGGCTTGGTGAACAAAGTGCCCTACTTTCCCTGTTTAGCCTGAAAAGACGGGGTCTAAATGCGAAGGACCACAGAACTTCCAGAGCAGCCTCACCTCTACCAACTCCCGCCGCCTCCGCTAGGGGGGACCCTCTCAGCCTCCTGGCGGTCACCAGCTCTCCGCCGCGGGACGAGCTCTGCCCCGCTCGGCCCCGCTCGCCTCCTCTCGGCTCCACTCGGTCCCGCTCGGCCCCGCTCGGCTCCACTCGGTCCCGCTCGGCCCCGCTCGCCTCCGCTCGGCTCCACTCGGCCCCCCCCTCGGCCCCGCTCGCCTCCGCTCGGCTCCACTCGGCCCCTCTCGGCTCTGTCCAACAGTCTCTGTCCACGGGCTCGGTCCCTCTCGGCTCCAGTCGGCCCCGCTCGGCACCGCCCGACAGGCTCTGTCCACGTGCTCGGCCCACGTGCTCTGCTGCTCTGCAACCGTAGAACAAATTCGGTTTGCACGCTTGCAGCGCTGGGCCTTACGGTCGTGGCTGGGTCCGGCTCGGCCCTCTTCGGCCCCCCTCGTGTTGTGTCCCGCACAGCCGCCTACACCCGCAGCCTCGTCCCCTTCTCCAGTCACCTGAGAAGCCCTCCGGCAACTTCCCACCAGTCACCGACCCGGCCGCTCTGGGGGAGCCCGTCGTACACTACCCGCAGGGTTCTCCCAGGTTTCCATCGTCGCCGAGGCCGCGCGGGCTGAGGGGTGGCGCTGGGTTCTGGACCATCGCGGACTCGACCCACATCGCAATTGGATGACCCTGGGGCCTCTGAATCTCCGTCTCGCCTTATGCAAAATGAAACTGCTGATAACCCCGCTCTCCCGGGGCTCGTGGCGGGGCTGGGGAGCAGTGAGTGCGTGTTGCGCGCTGTCGGTGTGCCAGGCCGAGGGTGGACGCAGGAGAGAGCCTGGGACGAGAGCGAGAGGCCTGGCCTTGAATGCGGAGACGCGCGCGGAGACCTGGCCCTCTCTGCCTGTCCATAGCTGTGTGGCTTCGAGCACGTTGTTCAGACGCACTGAGCCCAGTTTCATCTCAGTAAAGGCCTAACTCCTGGGCAAGCAAGAACTATCTGTGCGCGCCCTGCCTCCAGCCTCAGACATCACAGAATGAGGCTGCACAGGTGTCAGTCCCATTCGTCGTCCTTCAGAAGGTTGGGTTGAGGGAAGGATAGCCTCTTAAATGACTTCACTGTGACTGAGGTTCACCCACAAACGTTTAATAGCCTGGAACTCAGTGTTGGGGAGACAGGGCAACAGTTGGGTACTTGAATTGCAAGCTGCAGAAACTGACCTTAGGAATTTAAATGAAAACAATTGTTGAAAGGATAGTGAAGAGATAAGGAATTAAGGGAGGCCTGAAGACAAGTGTCAACAAGGCAGCAGCTGGGCTGCCCCAGGTGGTCTCAGTACCCCAAACCTCTGAACAGTCACCCCTGGACACTGGGCTGCCACTGCTCTGACTATGTGTCCAGAGAGAGGATTTGATTACTGTGGTGTCAGGAAATTCTTCACACTGGAGTAGCTTTTGAAGGATAATAGAAATTTGCCAAAGGGAGAGGGAAGACCTTCCAGGTAGGAGAAGCAGGTCCAGGGCATGTCCATGAGAGGGCAGGGATCTTGGGGCCATCGCAGAATCCTGCTCGCCACACTATGCCAGATGCTTTCCTGGCCCTCTTGTTCAGTGCTCACAAAACCTTACAAAAATAGGTGCTATTAATTTGGGGGGAAATGATTTTATTTTCTTTATAAAGTTGTTAAGTGCTTTCAAGCTGTACAGCAAAATGCTGCAAAAATGGGGGGTGGGGAATCACTGCGAATATTAGTACCCCAAATATCCAGTATTAATATTAGCAGCATGATTTCATTCCAGATATCTTTCTAGGCATGTATATGAGAGGAGTCAAGGAGGAGAGAAGAAAGGAGGAAGGTTGTGTGGAAGGAAGGGAGGGAGAGTAAAAGGAAGCAAGGAAAAGAAAATTCTATAACGTGAGATCACACTCTAGTTGCTAAATTTTAAAATATATGGAGCTTATTTATACTTGCATTTAACAAAATAAAAAGAATTGAAGTGAACTAAAAGCAGTTGCTAATTTTACTTATTGTTTGTTACCATGACAGATGTTATTTCCTACAAGACTCCCCCAAGATTATGAAGAACATTAAGAGGTTGGGGGGTCATTTATTTTCTTAAATTACATGTTTCGCTCTTGGCTTAATTTTTCCCTACTGTATAGGATGAGAAAAGTAAGTCCCTCGCACTCTCTTCCGTGCCCACACCCAACAATCTGCCGTTGGGCTATTGTTTTCATAATGCCAAGGTCTTCAGTATCTACATTTACTCTGCCACCTCCCTTCCCTGGGATGTTTAGTCCTAGTTCTGGGTTTATTTGGAAGCATTACTCACCTCTATCCCTGTTACCTTGGCTTTTCCCTCTCTGAGTTCCGTGTTTAGATTTATCTCTTGGTGGCGTAGCCTCAATTGACAAATGTGAACATCACGATTTGTTCAAAGACACTTTGCCCGTGGCAGATCAGTGCAGGAGTCAATCCAGTGCAGGTTTCAAGAGTCTGAGCTAGATTTTCCTGACTCCAGAGACTGTTCAGGGGATGGGAGCTTTTGGTATGCGGTTGGCCTCGGGGGAATGAGACAGTCACTCTCTCTTCCTGAACCTTCTGGGAGGCCAGAGGAGTCTGGACAGGACACAGGGCTAACTCTGCCCAAGGTGTCAGATTTGGGGCAGGGCAGGTTTCCTAACCTAGCCCCAGGGGTCTGAGGAGGGAATTAGTGACACCGGCTGCTGATCTTCTTGTCCTACCTTTATCTGGAGGCTGAGGACTGTGGACGTTCAAAGCATCTGATTTCCTTCTACTGGAAACAAAAATTCCCAACCAGGGGTCTCAACAATGACAAGTTTCTTTCACTTGGGGGTAATAAAATAAAGCCCAGAGGTGGGCAGTCTGGGCTGCCGTGGCAGCTCGGCCACGTCCCTAGATCTTCTTGTTTTCCATTCTGGCCTCCTTCTCAAGATGGCGGCCAGAGGTCGGGGAGGAAGGGGGAACCCCAGGGACTAGGAGCCCAGAGACTTGCACCTGAGTCTCATTGGCCAGAGCAGAGGCCTTCAGAGGATGCTGGGAAATGTAGGTTTTTAGGTCAAAAGACAGAAGCTTTATCTTCATGATAACTGATATTTCATCATCACTTTTTAATATACAGTAACGACAACAGCTACATTTATTCACTCACAGATGTTTGTTTGAAGTGCCAGCCGTGGGTCAGGCACAGAGCCAGCTGTTGGGTATATAGTGGTGACTAGACAAGGGTCTGTTCTCACACAGGTCACTTGGGTGCTGTGTGCCGGGCACCTGAGAGTGATGCCTCCCTTTAATTCTCCCAACAGCACTGGGAAGTAAGCACTATTTTCTCCATCTTATGGACAAGTAAACGGAGTCTCTGAGAAGCTAACGATCTATTCAAGGCTTCGTAATTATATAAGAGAGTCAGAATTCAAACCCATGTTGGTTTACTTGAAAACTTCGGCTCTTTACAATTTTTCCATTCCTTGCTGTGCCCAGTGCCTGGGACCTGCCCCTCAGAAATGCTGACTTAATTGGTTGGAGGGGTAGACCTTGGCATCAGTGTACTTGTATTACCTTATTTAGCCCTCACAGCAACTGGAGATGGTATTTTTCTCTCTGTTTAAAATTGGGGAAACTAAGATCCAGAGAGGTGGACTCACTTGCCCAAAGTCACACAGCAAGTTCACGGTGGATCTGGGATGTGTGTCCACATCTCTTTACCTTCTCCAAAGAGCTGTCCTTGGCTTCAGAAGAAGATCGCGTCCATAAAGTTGGGGGGCACATTGGCCAACCACTCTGCCCCAGCCAGCCCAGAACCCTCCCTGGGAACGTGTGTACCCGAGGGGCAGGGCACCACGTGGCAGCTGGGTGATAAAGGGCCGGGCCAGGCCAGGATGTGCAGCGGAAGCCCAGCCCGCTGAAGGCAGAGGTGTGGCTGGGCCCAGGTCGGGGCCGGACGTGGGGATGCACTTTTTCCCCAGCACAACAAGCTGTGGGTTTCCTCCTCCCCAGCTGAGCCCTGCCTGATATGTCAGGCCCAGAATGGGTCCCTAGTGAGGGACTGGAGGGCTGGCAAGCGGGCAGGAGCCCAGGGCCAGTCCCCGGAGGAAGTCATGTGGTGGGGGTCACAGGCCTGACCCAGGAACGGTGGAGGGAGGGAGATATTTCAGGCCCGAGAGGAAGGGCCCAGCCCACGAGATGAATCACCAGGGACAGATTATCCTGAGGAAGACCTTGGGGGTGGAATTGTGATAAGCACCCTCCTCCCAAGGTGACCAGAGCCCACGTCAGCTGCCAGTGACCAGTGAGGCCACGTGTGGCTCAAGCACTCAGCTGTGTCTAAGAATAGTTCCAGGTGCTTTCCAGAAGAGGCTTCTCGGTGGCTTTATGCCACGAGGGTGAACACCTCCATGTTCGAGATGAGGAAAAAAACCCGAGACTTGGGGATAAGTCACTCGTTCAAGGTCCCATGGGCAGAGATAGGATGGGAAGTGGGAGTCTGCCTATCTGTTGCTGCCAGCCCCTCCCAGAGCACGGAGCCCCTGCCCTCCCGTTCCTGGATGTGAAGTCTCACAGATAAAACCACAGGCTCTAAGACGCCTCATGGCAAACCAGGCCTCGAGTTTTATGCTTGCTTCTAGAAGAGGCACTAGACTTGTCCAAACCCCTTGACGTCCAGATGGGAAGGGTGGAGTCCAGAGGGGGCAAGAGGGATTCTGATGCCACTGAACTCCAAGCTCCCCATTCCCCCACCCACACTACAGTTACTGTAAAATGGCCTTGTAACGACGCTAACCCCAAGTTCAGTGGAAAATCCCATGGGATGGCCCACCTACAGGCTCACAAACCATGACGGTCCTTGGAAACCAACAGGGACAGCGATTCTCGAATCTGAGAAAGCTATCTGTGTGCTCCTCCCCTGCACCAAATGGTGGTTGGACCAATTTTTATTACAGGCATACCTCGTTCTATTATGCTTCGCAGATATTGTCTCTGTTTTGTTTTTTACACATTGAAGGCCTGTGGCAACCATGCGTTGAGCAAATCTGTCAGCGTCCATTTGCCAACAACACTTGCTCACTTTGTGTCTCTGTGCTACATTTTGGTAATTCTTGAAATAGTTCAACTTTATTATTATATTGGTTAAGGTAATCTCCGCTGCGTGATCATCGGTGTGACGGTTGCAAAAAGATCATGACTCACTGAAGTCTCGGTTGATGGTTAGCATTTTTCAGCAGTAAAGTATTTTTAAATTAAGGTGTGTACTTTTTAAAGACATGATGCTATTGTACGCTCAACAGACTATAGTATAGTGTAAACGTAGCTTTTACACGCAATGGGAAACCAAAAAAATTCTTGTGACTCACTTTATTGCGATATCTGCGTTACTGTCTGGATTTTCAGTGGTCTGGAACCGAACCGACAGTAACTCAGAAGTCTGCCTGTATTCCATTGTTTAATACACACTATCATAAACCCAAGTATAGGCTCTTCTAAAATCAGCAAGTTCCGGATTAAATATAGACAACTACAATCAACCCAGAGACAAACTCAAGCAGGGAACTCAGCGGAGGGTGGCCCTCGGTCAGCAAGCTGTCCTCCCGATAGTCCAAGATACGTGGATGTTAGACTCACACTGAATTGAAACGACAGTTTTAAAATTCTCACTCTTGGAGCCTTGAGTCTGTCTCTGGAAAACTAAGGGTCTGCAGAAGTCCCTTCTGGGGAGATGCAGACTTAGGGCAGCCACACCTGGCCCCATGTCTGAGCTGGAGAAATCTAGGCCCAGAGAAGGTGGGGACGCGCTCTTTTCCCTTCCCTGAGCCCTTTGACCCCCATCAGCTGCTTTCCCGTTCGTCTGACGAAGAACCGTGAACCTGTCACTGTTGTCCTCGAGTGCCAGGGGCTCACCTGAAGTGAAGTCAGCTGCGCTCCCTGAGAGAGGTCTGAGCACAGTGGCCGCCATCCAGTAGGGATGGCACTGAGGGCGGATGGGAGCTGCATTAGGACTCGGCGCAGCAGGGCTTCCCCAAAGGCCTAGCTCCCCAGACGTGGCCGGCACCTAGGGAGCTGGTTATAACCAGAGAGGTGACAACCCCCTCCAGGAAGTCCAGGAGGGGGACCTGGGCATCTTTTTATTTTTGGAACTGAGTTATTCTGCTGCCACGGAAGTTTGAGAAACACTGTTCCCGAAGGTCCTTAAGGGCTGGATTCCAATATACATGTTACCACCGAAATCATCATCATCTTCTTCACCTGCATTGTCAGCAATATCAGCATCATCAAGTAGCTATCATATGTCACACGCAGGGCATGTAACAGACACTCTGCTAAACGCTTCACACATCTGACTGCATGTAACTCACGAGGTAGCCTTATTATCATCATCCCAGCTTACGGAGGAGGAAGCTGAGGCTGAGGGAGGTTAATCACCTTCTTAAGGTCACACAGCAAGGGGCTGAGCCAGGACTCAAGGCTGGGCCTGCTGCCCCAACGCCCTCGGCAGCGTTTCACGTCTGACCCTGCCTCAAGCTGGCCGTGTGTCTTTGGAGCGTCCTGTAGCGGCTTCAGTATTCAGGCTCCTCAAGTATGGAACGGACAGTCTCTTGCATCCTTCGTGCTCCACGACCTCTGTCCCAAGCCTGCAAACAGGCCTTTTGGGTTTTCTGCCTAGGTGGGCAGTCAACAGGACTTCGGCAGCAGGAGCGAGGCGCTGCTTTTCCAGGCCTGATGCACACGTTCCAACTCCTCCTGGTCAGGATGCTCCTTCCCTACTGTCCTGGCCCCCTGTGTTCAGCACTGAATCACTCACTGGAGAGTGGGAGGGCTGGGATGTGGATGAAAACAGCGTGGAGGCCCCCATTCCTGGTAGGGGTGGGGAGATGGGGAGGGGGAGACAGAAAGGGAATTGACAGTTAACTATTAAGCACTGACCGTGGGCCGGGCACTCAGCTAGGTGCTGGGCATGGGACTTAGCCACTCAGCAGCTCAGTTTTCTCTTCTGGAAAATGAGGGTGTTATAAGGAGTAACTGAGATCCTCTCAGTTACTAATTTTCCAGTGATCATCCACTGAGGTCTGACCACGTGCCAGCCATCGTTCTGGGAAATGCAGCAGTGAAGTGCCCAATATGCCGACCTCACAGGGCCAGTAGTGCAGGGCAAAACAGACAAAAAGAAGTCAACAAATAAACATACCACGTAAAGTTGGGGGTGGCGACAACGAATGCTAGGAAGAGAAATAAAGCCAGGGTAAGAGGTGTCTAGAAAGTGCCGTGAGGGGCAGGATGGATGCTCGGGGACTGGTTGGATGGAGTGACCACGGATAAAACTATCTGGGAGAAGAGTATTTCCGGGGGCAAAGGCACAGAAAGGGTCCACTGGCGGGCCTGGCACGTAGCAGGGGCTCAGTAAATGGTGCTGGCCTAGCTCCGAGGGAGGGGCGGCTCCTTATTGTACCAGATGGCCCGTCTCTGTCGCTGCTGCTCCCAGCTGTGGGACTGTGGCCTGCAGGCCCCCTTCTCGTCCCATGTGCCCCTGTCCTGAGGGAGAGGACCTTGGGGGGGGGGGGAATCCACAGCCCTGAGACAGGAGAAGAGGGAGGAAGAGCTTCCATGGGAGGGGCTGCACCACACCCACCGGTCTGACCCCCAGGGGGGGCTCCCCCAGCGGAGACTGCTGTGTCGGTCCCAAGGGGGCCACGTGCCGGGGAAGCCACAAACTAACGGAGGCTCGCTTGCTCGGAAAACCCACATGGGACTCTCACCGCCCTCCCCGCTCACATACAGGTGACATGGATGAGGAAGAAACAAGGGGCTCAGAACGGAAGGCAGGGCCCCTGCAGCAGCCAGCGCTGTGAAGGAGCAGGACGGGTAAAGGGATAGAAGGAGGCTGGTGAGGAGGCCACCTGAGGTTGAGTGGCCTGGGCAGGCGGCTCTGAGGAGGTGACACGTAGCGACTCCCTTGGAGCCATGCAGAGTAGCGACAAAGGAGAATGTCACTCTCTCGGCTCCCACGCGAGAGCTCTGCCCCACACCCCACGGCCCTGTGTTCCTTCACGCTGGAAAGGCCCACACTTTCACGACAGGCTGCCCTGGGCAGCAGGTCGCTGGGGGCCTGGCTCTCAGGAGTCTCCATGCACTCTCCCCTGCTCCCAGCTGCTCCAAATACTGCAGCGATGCAAGCCTCCCCTCTGATTTGGGCTGCTGACATTTTCCTATAAGCCCAAATGAAGGCAGAGACTGTCTTAAACACTATGTCCTTTCCTGATCGGTGGTGTCACCAAGGGGTGGCTGTGGCCTCCCCATTAATTTAATGTCCCAAATGCATCCACGGCCCTCATCGTGCTCCAGGCAGCCTTCTAGGCACTTTACCTTACCGTCTCAAACCTCACAACCACCCTCGGAGCTAGAATCTGCTACCACCCCCAGTTTACAGACGAGGCAAGGAGACCTGTAAGGAGCTCTCCCAAGATCACAGAGATAAACGTGGACCCAGCTTAGAGCCCACACTTCGAGCAGTGTCTGGCAGCCGAGCCAGTGTGTTACTACCTGCTAATGCCAGCCTTCGGATCCAAGCAGCCGCTCTCTGCATCCAGCAGGGGGCACCAAAGCCCCCAGCCCCCAGCCCTGCCCCAGGCCCGCGAGCTGTGGCTGAAAGGGAAAGCAGCTGTAGAGAGGATCTTTGAACGCCGGGGAGCTGAGTGTGGCCCCTTCTCATTCCTTGCCTCCCCTGCAGGGTCTGACCCTGCAGACTCCTTGCTCCTCCTCTGGCTCTCTCTGTGGCTCCCAGCCGGGTCCTGAAGCTCCTGCCCCCAGCTTGCTCTTTACACCACGCTCAGCCCCTGTGGCTCCCGCACAGCACCCCATCCCCCGCCTGGGCTTGACGACTGCCCACGTGTAGCTGTGGAGACCCTGGGCACCCTCCCTCCTGCGTGCCCGGCACACACATCCACCTGTCCCTTCTGTGACCCACAGACACACCCAACTCAGCACCTCCAAAACCAAGTTCATGGGCCTCAGACCAGCTTCTCCTGGGCTGTCCTCATCAGCCACACTGTCTCACAGGACAGGATCCTGTCCTGGGGCTTCCTCACCCTGTCTACCCTGCCTTCAGACCACCTCCGGTCCACCCACGTCTCTCCTTGACTCTTGTCCGGGCTGGGCCTTTTCTCCCTGGATAACTGTTAAGAACTTCTGCCTCACTTCTGCTCTCTTCTACTGGTCCCATAACAGCTGCCTTGAGCCTTCTGAAACACAAATCAGATGCTGTCACCCACCTGCGTCCCTTTCTGAGAAGGCCCAAACTTATGAATATGCTCTGAATGTATCCCCAGACCCTCTTTTTGGGCCTCATCTCTGCAACCCTCCCCTACCCCGTTCCTCCATTCTCCAGGCCTGCTTCCCCTGGCTTCAAAAACTCTACCTGGTTCACACCAACACATTTCTTCTGGATCCCAGCTTAGGTATACCTCCTCCAGGAAGCCTTCCCTGACGCCCCATGCTGGATTTGGAGCCCCTTTCTCTGTGTTCCCACAGTTCTCTGTGTGTCCCCCATCTTGAGGCCCGACACCGTTTCTATTGCAATGGCCCAGGTCTCTCTTCTCCAGGAGGTGGGTGGCATAATTGAGGGGCTAAGAGCAGATACTAAAGCGGAAAACTCTCTAGGTTCAAATCCCAGCTGTGCCATGTACTGGCTATGGAAGTTTGGGAGTATATTCAACCCGTCCATGATTCATTTTTGCCATACTGTAAAATGATGATAATTCTGACAATCACTGTATTAGCTAGAAGACTAAAACCTATCTCATAGTACTGTTAGAGGACTAAATGAGTAATACACTGATGCTCTTAATGACAGCACCTGGCACATAGCACGTGCTACCTATGTGACTGATCATTGAATTGGTCCTCAAACTAGTTGCTTCTGGAGGGCGGACCCTGAATTTATTTGATCCACTGTTATGTCTCCAGCACCTGCTCCAACGTCCTGGTCGTGAACATCCCCTAACATTCGTGACATGAACGCATCTTTGGTCTAAGAATGACAGCGCATGTAGAAAAGAAAGAGCACATGTGAGTGATGTTCTGGAGGCAGACTGCTCAGGGCTGGGAGAGAGACAGGAGGAAGAAGATGGCCAGGACAGACCTGTGACTTTTTCTCCAAATCCTGGGTGGCTCCGTCCCCGCCCCAGTCACTCACTGCCGCCTCTCTCCACGCAGGCACCCCAGCCAGCACGGGGTACATTGCTGCTTCCTCACTTCTCTCTCTCTCCCTGTGTCCCTCCCCACTGACTCCTTCCAAGTCCCATCAGAACTGCTCATGTGCCAGCCTCCCCCCTCCTGTCTGCACCCCATGTCCACCCTAGTTGTTCCAGTTACAATTGCTATGCAACAAGGGACCCCAAGACACGGTGGTATAAAATACTCCCAGGTTATGGGGCTCGGAGCTTGGGCAGGGTGCACTGGGATGACCACAGAAGCCACTGTTCACAGTGCCTCGGCCGGGAAGATGGGAAGACACAATGGCTGGTGGCTGGCCTCTTCTAGAGGCTCCTTCACCCACACGTCTGGCGCCTGGGCTGGGGTAATTCCAAGGCGAACCTCAACAGGGATGGTGAACTGGAACGCCCAGGGCCTCTGCATGTGCCTGGGCTTCCTCACCACATGGCAGCCTGCAGATTCTTCCCCTGGTGGCTTAGGGCTGCAGAGCAGTGTTCCAGGCAACAAGACGGAAGGGGCGTTGTGGTGTCACTCTGTCACCTTACTGGGCCAAGCCCTCACCGGCCCGCCCAGACTCAAGCAGGGAGACCCGGAGGACCTGCCTCTCACTGAGGGGCCACACAAAGTGAAGCCACCCATGTCTGGTACCTGGACCACAGGGTAGCCTCCTCTCTGCTCTGTCCCACTTTGCCCAGCCCTCTCCATGCCCCCCGTGGACTCTCCACAGGGCAGCCTTTGAACACACAAGTCGCATGAGTCCCCCTTTCTTTGATCCCTCCAATGTCTTCCCACCAAACTCTGTGCTGAAAGCTGAGCTCCGCACGTGCCCACACAACTCTGTGGGATCCGCATGCCCCCATCTCCTCCCTGGGGCCCGCTGCCCTTCCTTCTCTTTCTGGAGCAGCCCCTGGCCCTTCTGGGGCCCCGCCCACCTCTGAGCCTTTGCACTGCCTCCTCCTTCCTGCGCTGCTGGGCCCTCGGCTCCCATGTCCTTCAGGCCACCTCCTTACGTCTAAAATCAACCCTCCAGCCCCAGTAGCGCCTCTCCCATCACTCTGCTTTATTGTGTGCACTTGCCCCTGTGACGTCTCAACTGATACATTTGTTTACTTCTGGTCTGCCTCTTCCACCAGCTCCCAGAGCAGGACGTTGTCCTTGTTCCTCATACTATCCACGGTACCCACCCTGGTGCCTGGCACAGATATCTGTGGAATGGGAATGAAGGCAAGAATAATGGTTTTCAGGGAACGTGTATGATTTTCTTTTTCGGCTGTGCCACGCGGTTGTAGGATCTTAGTTCCCCAGACTGAGGGATTTTAGTTCCCTCAACCAGAGATCGAACCCGAGCCTCCAGCAGTGGAAGCGCGGAGTCCTAACCACTGGACCGCCAGGGAAGTCCCCAGGTGTGTGCTATTTAGAAAAGCAATTCAGAAGTAATAGCCCTGGTGAGGGGGTGTTGTTAACTAGAGTCAGGCACGCCTTGTTTCCAATCTGGCGTTGCCATGCACCAGCTGGTGACTGCGGGAAAACACCTTTGCGCCCCTGAGCCTCGATTTCTTCAGCTGAAACTTGAGTCCAACCGCCCCCTAGCTCACTGGACTGGGGTGTATATCACAGGAAAGGATCAGGACCTCTGGTCGGCCTGGACGCTGTCCCCGGGAGCGAGGCGGAGCTGCACCGCCCATCGCGCCCGCCAGGTGTCGCCGCGAGAGCGCGCTGAGCAGCCGGCTGCGCCAGGAGCCTTACGGCTACTCGGGCGCCCCACGTCTGGGTTGTGTGCGGGGCATCCAGGCCTCAGCCCGACTCCGACTTTCCTCTAGGAGAGGGACTCCAGCGGAGGCGGTCTCACCTGGGCACCCACCTGCCTCCCCGCCTCGAATAGACGGGGGCGGCGAGGAATACTCTGAGCCAGCCGTCCCCGCTCCGCCAGTAGCCCTGCGTAAGGGGGCGCCCTACCCTGAAGCTGGGCTGGAAGCCAAGAGGAGGGAGGAACCTGGGTGCTCCCTAACACCCCACAGCTCCGAGCGCTCGGCCGGGCCGCGGGGACGGGGAGGCAGGCCAGGGCGAGAGGGTTCTCAGCTGAGCCCCGATTGCCGCCAACCCGAGGGCAGTCCCTGCGCGTCCGCTCGCCCCGCAATTTACGAGTTAGCGTCGGGTGGTGCCCCTCCGGACTCCCACTGCCCCGGACCCAGCTCGGCGCCCCGGAGCCGGGAGGGGGCGCCGCGGGAGCGCGTGGGGCAAGCGCGAGCCCGCTTGGGGCAGGCGGCCCTGTCCCGCGGGCGCGGGCGCTCCGGGGAGGCGGGTGGGGGAGGGGCGGGGGAGGGGCGGGGGAGGGACGGTTGAAAGGAGGGAGGGAGGGGCAGGGGCGGGGGCGGGCGGCTGCAGCGCCCCCGCACTCTCCGCGCCTCGCACACTTGCACCGGCCGCTCGCGCGCAGCCCGGCGTCGCCCCGTGCCGCGCTCGCTCCTCCCTCCCTCCTCCCGCTCCGTGGCTCCCGCGCTCCCGGCGAGGCTCAGGCGCCGAGCGTGCGGACGGGCGCACGACAGACGGCCCCGGGAAGCCTCGGCCCGCGCCTCCCGGGCGGGCTATGTTGATTGTCCCGCCAGGGCCGGCCCGCGGGATCAGCACAGCCCGGCCCGCGGCCCCGGCGGCCAGCGGGGACTATGAATCGGAAAGCGCGGCGCTGCCTGGGCCACCTCTTTCTCAGCCTAGGCATGGTCTACCTCCGGATCGGGTAAGGGCCGCTCGCACCTCCTGCACGCGCGTCCCGGCAAAGTTGGCGTGGCTCGGGGAGGGGTTGCGCCGCCCTCGAGCCGCCGCCGGCCGCCAACTTCCTTGGCTCCTCAGAGAGGCCGGGTGGGCGCGGTGCGGGAGCGGTGGGCGCACAAAGGCCCCCTCGGGCGGGAGCCCCAGGGGCGCGCACAGCTCCAGAGACACGGGCAGGGGGACCGGCCGTCCTGAGAACGCCTGAGGCTGGAAGCCCCCCAAACCAAGGACAGCCAGTAGGGACGCTCTAGCTTGGGGGACTCTGAAGAGGGCTAGCCGCTGCAAAGGTCAGCGTCTCCCAAGGACCCTTCAGACCAGGGCATGGGAACAGCAGGTCCAGCGGGAACACCCAGCCAGGACCACAGCCGCTCGCAGGGAGCTCAGCCCCTAGAGCCCGAAAGGAACTCTGTACACAGAGGCGCGGGCATAGCCGCTCCTAGTACAGGGCAGTCCCCGGGCGGCAGGCGGGGCCGGTCCGTGAACAGGGAACAGGTACGCGGAGGGAGGGACGTTCGCTGGCAAAAACACAAACCGCTCCTCAGAGCCTTGGCACCGCCCGGTTTCCAAGGACCCTCAGACTCCCGGAGCCCCATCCCAGGCGAAGGGGACAGCGCCAACCACCCTAACAGACGCACACAAAGGTAGAACTAGAGATGGCCCGAGACACCCAGGGAGACAAGCTCGCAGAGCCAGCGCCAGAGAGAGGCGGGACACCCCGCCCCCTAAAACTGGGCACCCGAGGCGGCCGGCTCGCCCGCGGAGCAGCCCTCCCTGCCTCACGCCAGCCTTTCTAGGAGGTGGGGCCGGGGCGGCGCGCTGGCTGGAAGGTGGGAGGGGGCGGCTCGGGACGCTTCTTGGAGCTGCATTTGCGCGGCCAGTCACCCTTTGTACTTCGGAGATAATGCGCGTGAAGCACAGGAGGTGGGGGCGGGGGACTTAGGGATGGGTAGAGGTTCTGACGCTCAAGGGCCACCTTGGCAGGTTTCACGCAACCTGCTCCCCCAGCTCCGCTCGGGGAGAGGTCGGACTGCAGGGGCTGCGGCGATGGTGTGTGTGTGTGTGTGTGGTGGATCCTTTGTGTTTTGTCACTACCACTCCCCCGCTTGCCCACCCCGCGGCTCTGGCGTGGGGATTTCTCAAGTTGACCGGTCGTGGCGGCCAGCAGGTGCGCACAGAGCGGACCTAGCGGCTGCCAGCCCTGACCGCGGGCCGAGACGCGACCGCGGGCGGAGAGGCGGCTGCGAGGCTCGCGCGCTGCCTGCCTGCCGGTGTGTTTTAAGTGTTATTGATTCGCCCGCATCTGGGTGGCTTTTCCTTTTTTTCCCCTGCTTTAATCTTCATCTTGGCCCGCGCCCCGCCGTCCCGCGCGCACCCAGCATCCAGGAAGCCGGTCGGGCTGATTGGCGCTGGCCGCGTGCGGCTTTATCTCCTTTTTAATTAGAAACGGGGCGGAGGGACCCGGGAGGGGAGAGCGAAAGGGAAAACAACAGAAAATAACCTCCCCTGGCCGCCCCGCCTGCCCGACCTCCCGCCCGGCGGCGCCGAGACCTCACAGTCCCCGCAGGGGCCCAGCTGCCCGGAGGGAGGGCGCCGGCCTTCCGCCCCGCTGCCGCCCTTTGGGGTGGGGAGAGGGCCAGGTCGGGAGGAGTTGCAGGGTGGTTTGGGGCCAGGCCCTGCTGCTGCTCTCTGTACCTCGGGTTATCCATCTGTAAAATGGGCATGGGAGGCCTTTCGGTTCCTCGGATGGATGGCAGGGCGCCTGTGGTATTCTTATTTTATTTGGATAGTTCAAGTGACTCAACCACTTGAGTGTCATTTTGTAACAATCAGATACAATAATAATAACTACCACAGCAGCTCATTTATTGAGTACTCACTGTGTGCCTGACACCTTCGGAGCACTTCTCATGTTTTGACACATTTAATTTTTCAGCAGCCCTATGAGGTGAGGTCCAGTTAATATCCTCATTTTAGCGATGGGAAAACTGAAGTACAGAGAGGGGATGTAACTTGCCCAAGGTCACACAGCTACTAGGTGAAGGAAGCTTAGATGGCACCCTAGACCTGGGCTCTTAGCTGCGAGACTACGGTGCCTGTGCATTTTTTACCCCAATATACAGTTTCACTCTCTGCAGGTGTAGGGATTTCCTGGTGGTCAACTAGGTGTCGAGAGGTCCCTCCTGACTTGTGGCCAGAACGTCTCCAGTTGACCTCTTTCTGTGCTGCATCTTCCTGAAACATTTAAAATATCCTAGCTCCGTGTTCAAGACTCTCTTTGAGCGGCTGAGACGAATGACCGAGAGCTCTTGGTGGGGTCCTGTTTCAGATCCATCACCTGCTAGCCTCCAGGCTTCAACCTGGGTGAGCCTTGGTTCTCAGCTACGCAAAGTGGATATGTGAAATGGAGATGGTGATTCCTGCCCAATAGGGCTGTTTAGAAAGGCCGAGTGGTGTAGAGTTAGTGGTAGCACCTGCCATACTGCCTTTGCCTATAATAGGGATACTGCAGAAGGTCCCGGATGCATTCAAGGCATAACTAGAGGCACCTGCTGTGTAAAAGGCACTCGCCCTGAGTGACAGTTTTGAAGCTCCGCAATCCATTTAGCCAGCAGACAGCCTCCCTGTCCTCAAGGAGCTGATGGTCTAATGAGGAAGACAGGTGATAAACAAGCAAGCACACAGGTTAAAAACAAACGCATACATTAAAACATTTCAGAAGACCATGAGTAATCACGAGTATTAAGTAAACAAAACAGAGATTGTGATGGAAAGTTAGGAGGGATGGGGTGGAGAGGCAGGTTCCCTTAGGTGGGGTGGTCAGGGAGGTGACCCTTGAGGTCACCTGGATGATGGCAGGAAGCCAACCGTGTGAAGGTGAGGGGGTGAGAGAGCTTCCAGGGAGAGGGACCAGCAAGGATCCAGGGCCCGAGGCAGGAAGAGGGCTGGCGTGTGGCCGGAGCGGCAGTTACGTGTTTCGAGAGGAGTGGGGTCACCTCAGCTCGTGTGCTGTTGGTCAGGGGACCCTCGCCTCGAGAAAGGCCAATTCCAGAACAACTTCCCACAGCTGAGCCTGGGCTGGGAAGCCGAGGCACTGAGCCCAGCGTCTGACCATATGGCCCATGTAAATGGGAGCTCATTATTATAACCAGAGTGAGGTCTTCCCTTTCAAAGGATGCTTGATGACCTTCAAAGGATTATACAAAAGGCAGCTCCAGACAAGTGGGCCATCTTTGTGTAAAGCGAGGGCTAGCTGCATCGTCAGGGCAACCACTGGAGCGTCTTTGGGGTTATCTTGATATCAGGAGATGGGCCCACCGTCAGGCCAGATACCCACGAGTCAGCCTCTCTTTCCCTTGTACCCTTCCCCAGCCCTCCCATCGGCTCCACCTCATCCATCAGCGAGCTGGGTCACCTCCATCTGCAGCCACCTCCCCCCACTATGGCCACCAAGGCCAAGCCACCTCTGGCCTGCCCACCCTCCCTGCTCTTGTTCTGGAGCCCTGCAGCCCTCCCCCGCCTGGGGCTGGAGGCATGGGATCCTGTCAGTAACCTGCTTCCAGCCCTTCAGTGCTTCTTGATGTACCGAGAAAGATCAGTCCTGAGCCGTCTCCTCTCCCCAGACCCCCCCCCCCCCACTGAGCCCTGGTCCTGCATTGGGTTCTGTGGGTTCTTTCTGTTCCTTGGTGATCCCAAGCTTGTTCCCTTCCCAGGACTTTGCAGCTTCTGTTGTCTCTGCCCAGAAGACTCTTCCCCAGACCTTCCAATGGCTGGTTCCTGACCATTCAGGTCTCTGCTGCACTGTTACCTCCTCAGGGAGGCCCTCCTCGGCCACTCATACTAAAGCGGCCCCTCTTCCTCGCCTCCCAGGCCCACCACGTACTTGTTATTGCAGCGTCTTCATTTATTTTCTTTGTAGTGCATGTCACGGAATGTCGTGTTGCGTTCATTTGAGACATTTGCATGGTTTCCCTCCATAGCCCCTTGAAGGCAGGGCCTTGCCTGTCTCCCAGCATGGTGCCTGGGAGCCTGGTGCCCTGATAGGTGCCTAGTGCGGACCTGTGAATGAGTTGGGAAGAGATGAACCTCAATGCGATAGTCATAAGCGTCCTCTAGGCCAGTTATGCCTGGAGTGGGATACACGTATTCCATTGGCACGCAGGAAGGAAAAACTACAACTTTCATTCACAGTTGCTCTTTAAAGATTTTTTAGAAATAAAACATATACATACATACATTATGTTGTACACATATAACATGTCTGAACAGTTTTTTTTCTTCAATCAACATCTCTGCACCCATCCCCCTTTCAGAGGCAAACGCTACGTGAAACTTGGCGGTTACCTTTGCCGTTTTACCGCACAAAGATGACCCCTAGACAGTGCAGTTCCACTTTGCATGATTTTAAACTTCAACTGAAAGTAAGCCTCACTAATGCTGAATATACACGTGGTACAAGTCCCGATGGGAATTACAAACGAGTGAACATGGGCCGGGGGTGCAGTATCAAAACAGTTGAGAGACCTGTGCTGGGAGCGGGTAGCAGGGGGAGGGCAGGGCTGGACGCCTAGGGAGGGCCTGTAGGTAGGTGTGCCCCCCACCTTGCTGGCCTAACGCTCCGTCTCTCTGTGTCCCCTGCTCCAGTGGCTTCTCCTCGGTGGTAGCTCTGGGCGCGAGCATCATCTGTAACAAGATCCCAGGCCTGGCTCCCAGACAGCGGGCGATCTGCCAGAGCCGGCCCGACGCCATCATCGTCATAGGAGAAGGCTCGCAAATGGGCCTGGACGAGTGTCAGTTTCAGTTCCGCAATGGCCGCTGGAACTGCTCGGCGCTGGGGGAGCGCACCGTCTTCGGAAAGGAGCTCAAAGTGGGTATGTGCTCACCCAGACACCCCGAGCGGGGTCTCGTAAACTGTGGGGAGACCAAAGTGCCTCGGGAGTGCTCTGGGACCCCGTCCTCTGCCGCAGGCTGGAACGCCCTAGATGCGGGATCCTGCAGGTGCCACAACTTGAACTTAGGTCCGCCGATGAGGGTCAGCTCTCCGATTGGAATCCACCACCAACTGTTCCCAGTAGAGCTGCAAACCAGCAGCCAGTGGCCCAAATGCTAACTGGCTGATACAGCACTGATGCTTGTTTTTTCAACTGAAGCCCAAATTTTAAAACTACCTGTTTCACCTAAAAATATGCACTTCTGGCTTCTCTTGAAAAATTGGCAGATCTACGGATAGCTGACACCTGTGCCCACTTAGTTAATAATGGGCTGCAGCTGAGAACACAGCGCCCTTTAGGGGGAGCCTGGGCAGCCCATTCACTGCCACAGTCCCCACCCTTCTGCACTGCCACCCAATCCCCTTATATGACTTGTCTGGCCACTGTGGGCATTTGAATTTCCAACCCCTGTTTTATGGGAATGGTGTGTCGTGCAGGTATACACAGACACGCACACGAGAGTGGGGCCACACATTTGGTTTCCAAAGCAATTGTGAGAAAAGCCTGGTGGAAAGGGCACGGGAACAATGGTGGTTGCCAGGAGGCCCCGGTCGATGTGGGGAAGGCCATGTTGTGTGTCTTCTCGCTTGTGTGCGTCTGGACTGCGGGGCCGGGAACCCTGCAGCCTCACTGCTGAATCGAGCAGTGAACTGCCCTGAAAGTCGGGTCAGCCTCGGGTCCCTCGGCTGCAGTGGTTCACCCAGCCTGCTCGACTGCTCACAGGGCACCCCTGGGTTCTCTGTCTCCTTCAGCCCCGACATGAGCAAATCCGGTTCACGTTGAAAAGATCCACCCCAAGTCCGGCCACTGCTCCGTGCCCTCACTCCCTCCCCCTCGGGTCACACAGGTGGCACCTCCCCGCCTCCATCTGCCCCCGGCCGTCCTGCAAACGCTCCTGCGGGCAGGGTTGCCCTTTGTGAATGGAAATCAGATCCTGTCATTTCCCTGCTTAACCTCCTTGGGAGGCTCCCCCTGGCCTCAGAATGAAATCCCAACTGCTCACCGGTCCGCCTCTGCCCTCTGTCCTCATCCGCTCCCATCTTCCTGTCCCCCTTGCCCACCCAGCCTCATCCTGTTTCCCAAGCTCACGGCCCTGGGTCCTGCTTGGGGGTCTCGGCTCCACGCATTCCTTCTGCCTGGTATCATCTCCCACCAGCCTGCGCACTTTCCCTTGTGGTCGCTATGGTTTTCCTGCCTTCTCCTGCTCACACCCATGCCCCCCTGTTTCTGGGACCCAGGCCTGGGCTCTGGCATTATTTTTATTTTTTTTATTTTTTTGCGGTACGCGGGTCTCTCACTGCCTTGGCCTCTCCCGTCGCTGAGCGCAGGCGCTGGACGCGCAGGCTCAGCGGCCACGGCTCACGGGCCCAGCCGCTCCGCGGCACGTGGGATCCTCCCGGACCGGGGCACGAACCCGTGTCCCCTGCATCGGCAGGCAGATTCTCAACCACTGCGCCACCAGGGAAGCCCCTCTGGCATTATTTTGAGCTGTGTCTTTGTTGACATATGAGATGTTACATATGGGGAAACTGAGGCTCGGGGGGACTTGCCCAAGGTCAGCAAAAAGTGAGTGGCAGGGTCTCCTAGGACTGGGCTGACCCCAGTATCACTTGCAGTCTTGGAGTAGCTAGCCCGTTGGTGGCATTGTAATAATGCCTGCCAGGGTGTAACAGGAGGGCTCCAGTGCAGGGAGCCCTGGGATGAAGGAGTCCCTGCTGTCCAGAAGCCCCCAGCGGCCCAGAGTTGTAGGATTGAGGGATCCGTTGCAAGCTGAGGTGGGGGAATACTGCCAGTATGCACTACCAGTCTATTTATTTATTTAAAAAAATTTTTTTTTGAAATTTATTTATTTTATTTATTTATTTTTGGCTGCATTGGATCTTTGTTGCTGCGCATGGGCTTTCTCTAGTTGCGGCGAGCGGGGGCTACTTCTCGTTTCAGTGCGTGGGCTTCTCATTGTTGTGGCTTGTCTTGTTGCAGAGCACAGGCTCTTGGTACGCGGGCTTCAGTGGTTGTGGCTCGTGGGTTCTAGAAAGCAGGCTCAGTAGCTGTGGCGCTCGGGCTTAGCTGCTCCGCGACATGTGGGATCTTCCCAGACCAGGGCTCAAACCCGTGTCCCCTGCGTCGGCAGGCGGATTCTTAACCACCGCACCACCAGGGAAGCCCCCACCAGTTTATAATACCAGTATACTGAACAGGAGCAGAGGCCTGGGGCAAGGAGCATTCTTTGAGAGGAGGACTTGGGTAGGATGGCCTCAGGGGATTTAAGCAAACAGAGGCGCCAAGAAAACCCCTGGGATTGTGGTGCTAGAGCAGCAGGCCTGCGGGACCTGGAAGGGAGTGGGAGCCAGAGCCTGGAGGTGTGTGGGGTCAGGGCTTGCAGTCTCGATTTCTAGGTGGTAGGAGATATCGGGGAACTTTGAGCAGGGGCGTGACAGCCAAAGTAAGGTTGCACCATATGAAATTGCCACAAGTCAATGGTTTTAGGCCCACAGAAATAGCAACATTATACGATTCAATCTAATGGGAATTCTGGAAGAGTCATTAAAGAGTGGGTACAGAATTCATTCATTCACTCACTCACGCGTTCACCAAAAATTTCGTGAGTGCTCTCTGTGGCTGGAGGCTGCCCTTTCAGCCTCTGTGGTCAGGGAAGGCCTCTGGATTTGTGAGGGAGGTGTCTGGGGAAAGACAAAGGGCACGGCAGGTGCAAAGGCCCTGAGGCAGGAATGTGCTTGGTGGTTTGACAAACAGCTCGGGAGGCCGGCGTGGCTGGAGTACAGAGAGACTCAGAGGTCAGAGAAGGAGCCAGGAGGCAGACATTGTGGCACCTGTCAGGCCAAGTCCGGGGGTTGGATTTTCCTCTGGTGAGTGGAGGGGCAAGTGTGGGAGTGAGGAGTCTGGTCCAGTCTTGCAGGCAGGAGGTGGCAAAGTGGTAGCAGTGGAGACCCGCTTTGGCCGTGAGCTGCCGGAATAGAGAGAGACTGACAATCTGGAGGCTGGTTAGGAAGGAGTTACCCTGGTCTGGGCTTCTCAGGTGGTGGCAGTGGGAGCAGAGGAGGGGGAGGTCAAGATGAGACCCTGTGAGTCTGAGGAGTCACTTCCCCTCTGAGCCTTGGTTTCCTCGTGTGTAAACAGGCATCCTACTCCAGGACAGCAAGAAGCAAGCCTCAGATTTATGCTTTCCAGGCTCTTCAACACCGCTCTGCCCTCATGGGATTGCCTCTCTCTGGGAATGACCAGCCAACTGGGGCTGCCTTGTAGGGGTGAGGGATCAGGAGTGTTGTCTTTGGGCACTCTGGCCATCAAGTCCACACTGGATGCAGGACACATCACTGGCCTTTGCAGAGACTTCCCAGAAGCTCCACCCCACACTTCTGCCTACTTCCTATTGGCCAGGACCTAGTCACATGACACACCTAGCTGCGAGGGAAGCTGGGAAATGTAGTCTTTTTTTTTTTTTTTTTTTTTAATTCTGAGCGGCTGTGATTTAAGCTAAGGGTCTGTGACGGAGCAGGAAGGAGGAGATTGACATGGGGCGGAGGGCAGCAGCCCTTCATGGGTTCTGCATCCTGTGCTGAGACCCAAAGGCTCACCGTTCTCCGCCTCCTCACGCCCAGTCCGGTCCCTGCTCTGCCTGTGTTTGTGTCTCCCCTCCTGAGTGTTCTGGATTTTACTGCTTCGATCTGAGGAGAGGGCCCCACGGCAGGACCAGGCAGGGCCCTTCGTGGATGCTGGAAACTGAAACCTACTTCAAGCTGCCTCAGGCGGGAAGGGGAATTGTGCATCCTCGGGAACTGAAGGTCGGGGTGCTGACTTGGGACGTGAGCTGGCATCAGCTTCCTCTGGGGCAGAAAGGTGTCTGTTGGGGCGGGGGGTGGTCAACCTCCAGGCTCAGGTCCTGCAGGAAAGAGCCTGACCTTTCTGTGGCAGCGCCTGCAAGAGCCCTGGAGCTCACTCTGATTGGATCTGGGGCCTGACTTCTGGGCATGTGTCCATCCCAAACCATCACAGGGACCACTGACAATAGGGCTGTTGTTGTCCAGGCCTGGGAGCCACACCTGCACCATGTCCCAGGGAGGGGGACTATTTGTGGGGCTTTCAGGCAGCTCGGGCGGCCGGAATGAGGACCGATCACAGTCTGGGCGACTTCCATACACAGTCCTGGGGGCTGAAGTCCAAGATCAAGGTGCTGGCAGGGGTGGCTTCTTCTGAAGCCCCTATGCTTGGTGTGTAGAGGGTCGCCTTCTTCCTGTGTCTTCTTTTGGTCTTTCCTCTGTGCACGTGCCCTGATGTCTCTGTGTGTCCTCATCTCCTCTTCTAACGACACCAGTCAGGTTGGAAGAGGGCTCACCCGAATGGCCTCATTTTAACTTAATCACCTCTTTAAAGGTCATACCTCCAAATACACATTCTGAGGTACTGAGGGTTAGGGCTGGGCATATGAATTCGGGGGTTGGGGGCGGACACAGTTCAGCCCATAACAAGCAGCCAGAGAGCAGCACGGTCTGCATTTTAGGGAAAAGCATACGGGGTGTGGTGGGTGCTCAGAGATGAGATTCCCAGGTGGAAAGAGCAGATCGGAACAGTGGAGATGGTCTTGGTCTGGGTCTTGAAGGGTGGGGAGAATTTCACGGGTCAGTGAATGGGATCCCAGGCAGAGGGAACATCAGGGCAAAGACGACGTGTGATTGCTAAGGGGATGGGGCGTGGGGGTCTGCAGCCTGCGGTGAGGTGCCAGGCCGGCTCTCGAGGGTCTTAAATGCCAGGGCTTATGTGACCCCACGACAAGCTTATCAACTGCTAACCAGGCTCAGTGTGGCCCTCGGGGACCCAAGAAGGCATTCACCCCGCTCCAGGTTTTTCCTTTTCTTAAATAAAACAATGAACTCCCCCTTGAATGCACCACCAGCGTGGCAATTAGAATAAGGCCCGGTAGCTTGCACCCCTTGTGAACGTCCCTCAGGCAACTCCTGCTTCCGCCTCCCAGGTCACACCTTCCCTATCCTGAATCTTGATGTCTGATTTATCCTACTGATATTTTCCCCAGAAGTACATTATTTCGTTTGAGTTGTGTTTAATTTTACAGAGGAAAGGCATCGCACTATAGGCAGTCTTTTGGAATTTACTTCTTTCCCCTCACTATTAACAAATCTCATCTGTGTTGCTCCTCTTAGCTGCTGTTGATTCATTTCAGCTGTGGGGGATAGAGCCCGTCTGGGCACCCATGGCTTGGTTGAGGGGCGTCTGGGTTGTCTCTGAGCACCTGCCGTCACAGTGCCACCGGGGGCCTCCCTGTGCGCGTCTCCCGGGGCCCACGTGTGTGCTTCTCTGGGGTACATGCTGAGGAACGGAATTGCTGGTCGCAGGGTATGAGGATGGACCTGATTTCCGCAGTGACCGTGCCACGTGCCACTCCCACGGCCGGCAGTGTTGACCTACGGCCTCTCTAACACGCGGGATCCGCTCAGACGTCTTCGTTTTTTGCCTGGGGGATGGGTGTCAAATGCATTGTCACTGTCCTCTTGATTGACATTTCCCCGAGAAGTCGTGTGGTTGAAATCCCTCCCTGTGTTTACTGCCCATGCAGGTTTACTCTTCTGTGAGTTGCCTATTCGTGCTTGTTGCCCGTTTTTCCTTTTGGTCGTGTGTGGTTGTGTCACAGGTAGAAGAGTGAGGGCTGCATCAGGCAGGACCCCAGGGAGGGTGGGTCACATGGGGCTTCACACCCCTGTCTCATCTTTTCATGGAGGATCGATGGGTGAGGGCCAGGAGCAGAGGCAGCCCTCCCTCATCCATCACCTCATGGGTCTTCTCCATCCCCGAAAGGAGGCGTGTGCACCTTCAGCTCAGCTCAGAGCCAGGTGGAGGCTGACCAAGTCACGTGGGTGTTCTGGGGCAAGACTGAGATGGCCGGCGAGTTCCCTGCTGCTGGAGGGGTTCTTGCTTGTGTGGTCCTGCCAGACGTGAGATTCTTGAGGCTGCCGTGTGTTGGACAACCTCGTTTTGTTGGTGGGCCCTGAGGCAGCCACACAGCACAGGCATCCGAGTCACGCAGCCCAGCTGGTCAGGTAGCAGCAGCATTCACAGGACGTAAGACCCTAGCACCTGGTGGGTTAGGGCCCTAAGAGGATGTCCCTTCACCCTTCCAGGAGGGCCACGTGCCTATCTCCTACGAAGAGGAACTCAAGGAAGTGGGGATGCTCCGGATTTTATTCCTGGTGCAGCTGGACGGGAAGATATGGAGTAGAAAGGGGAGAAGCTATTGGTCCCATTTCTAATCGGAGCTCATCATTTTGATTCTACAAAGTGTATCCCCCAGTCTGTCCACTTCTCACCGCCTCCCCCATCACCTCCTGGTTCAAATCTCCATCTTCAGAGAGTTGTCACCCAACTCCATCAGCCCCCTAATGGACCCCCCCACCCCCCCAACCACCTGGCACCCAGCAAAGAATCTCCCCACGGTCCCTGTGACCACGGTGTCTCCCTGTGTAAAACCCTTCCTCTCGCTCTGAGACTAAAATGCCAGCAGGTCCCCTGGTGCTTTGCTGACCTCTGTGACCTGCATCCCGACCCCCTCTCCACCCCAGCTCTGCCACCCTCTTCCCCCCTCACACGTGACTAAGTCCTTCCCACCTCAGGGCCCGTGGCCCAGCTGGTCTCTCGGCCTGGATGCTCTCCCGTCCTTCCACCCTTGGCTCACACGGCAGCCTCTCACCAGGACCGCCTGTGCAGTGTAGACCAGCCATTCTCCAGCTACCCCTCACCCTCCATGTTTTTCTCCTCATCACTTACTACTCCAGGGCACATTCTCTACTTACTTGCTCATTTGTGCTGCCCAGAATAACAGTTCAGCCCTGCAGTTACCTGCCGGTTTTTTTCCCAGCTTCCCCATTACCTGGCTATGGACCAGGGCCAAACGGCAATGATAATATACCCACCTTGCAGGTGTGGGCAGCTGAGATTACTTACTCCCCACGAGGCACCCAGGACGTGTTCCATAAATCACAGCTATGTTATTCTTGTGTCTGTCCAGCCAGAAGGGCTCAGTGGGTGTGGTGCACCCCCAGGTACTGGTGCAGACCCCTGCCCCAGCTTCTTCTGGAGCAGAGGTCAGATTAGAAGGGCCACAGGGAGACGCTGCTGAGCAACAGTGGGTAACCTGCACACCCCAGCATTATGCAGGCCTCCACCCGGATGCCACCTTCTCCAGGAGGCCTCCTTTGACCATCTGGCCGAGACAGCCTCCCCCGTAAGTCATGCTGTGCTCTTGTCTTTATAGCACTTACCACTTCCAGAAGTGACTTTGCATACTTTTGCAAGGCTGTGTGTGTCTGCCATCGGTCCCTGGCTGTGGGGAAGTCCGTGGAGCCCGGACCTGTCAGTCGTCTTCTCTCTGTGACCCCCAGCACCTGGCCTGTGGCCTGGCACACAGTAGATGCTAAGGAAACACATGGAGAGATGCCCGCCCCGCTGGCAGGCCAGCTCCTCTCTACCCTACACGCCCAGCTGCTCCGAGCCCTCCAGGGTCTTGTTAGTCTTCTGGCCCCAGGTCTGCGTGCACCGCACACCTGGGAAGTGCTCTGTTCTCTTTGTTGAGTGAATGCTTTTCATTTCTGACCCAACATACAAGACTGAACATTCATTCCTGCACGTGATCATTTTGATCCATGTCAGGCCAGCGTTGTGTTAGCTCTCCTCCCGCATTTGCGTTGGCTTCAAATGGGATCACATGTTGACTAGGTCAAGGCCTAGGGGAGATTCCCCCCCTCCATGGCGTGACTCAAGAGGACCTGTTCCCCAGTCTGTTCAGTGGACTGGTCTCTACCCCTCCCCACCCCCACCTGCTGCTCTGGGGTAAAAAGGAGGGCTCCCTGGATGATATATTTGGGAGCTCTGCATGCTATACTCCCTGCTTGAGAGAGAGGCAGTGTATTAAAAGCTCTGAAAAGTCCTGCAGACAAGAGAGCAGCTTGAGGAGGCTTCCCTGGAAGTCCACGCTCCTCTGACCTCAGACTCACTGACCGTCTGCTGGAGCTGCTCTTCCAAGGCACCCACACCAGGGAACACTGCTCTGGAGACCCTCACACATTGGCCATGCTCGTAATGTGGCTTTTGGAGTAACCAGGAATCCACCAAAAGTATATTCACCCACCCCCAAGTCTGACATCCTTCCCCGAGGGCACAGCGGAGGCACATTCCAGTATCTGATATGGACGTGGACGATGAGATCGGTATGAGTCAGCGTCACTCTGCAAAGTCCCTGAAATCAGCCACAAAGTTCAGAACGCCTGGTTTTCTGTACAAGTACAGGAAAACATTCACATGTGTGTATAACGTATATACAGTAATGCACCACATGTATAGAGTGAAGATGCACCCTATCCAAAGTATTCATACACTATTTTTTTTAGTTCAATTTTTTTTTTTTTTAAGATCCCACATATACACGAGATCATACAGTATTTGTCTTTCTGTGTCTGGCTTATCTCACTTAGCATAATGCCCTCAAGTTCCATCCATGTAGTTGCAAATGACAGGATTTCCTTCTTTTTTATGGGTGAATAATATTCCATTGTATGTATATACATATATATATATATACACATATGCGAGTGTGTGTGTGTGTGTGTATCACAACTTCTTTCTCCGTTCATCTGTCCATGGGCTCAGGTTGTTTCCATGTCCTGGCTATTGTGAATAGCGCTGTGGTGAACATGAGGATGAAAATATATTTTTGAGTTAGCATTTTCATTTTCTTTGGCTAAATACCCAGAAGTAGAATTGCTGTATGCTAGTTCTATTTTTAATTTTTTGAGGACTCGCCATATTCTTTTTCCATAAAGGCTGCACCGACTTACATTCCCACACATACGGTATGTTAAACTTACTTTTCCCTGGGTGCATTTGGTTGAATTCATGTAACTGAAGTGCTCATGGGACACCCCCCTGCCACCCACAGTATGTCCACCCACCCATTCATTCATTCATTCATTGGTCCCACAGGTGTTTACTAGAACCTTCAGCGCGGTAAATGGCCGATGAATCGGCCACAGGGTCTGCCCTCGGGGCGCTCCCCGTCTGCTGGGGACAGACAGCAGGGTCGGGGCTGAATGGGCTCTGAGGGGTCTGGCAGAAGAGCAGAGGGCACCGGCCGGGTGGCACCGGGCCGGAGTGTGGAAGGCTGCCTGCAGGTTCGCCTTAAAGGGACCGCCATAGCCCAGGAGAGGAAGGGTGTGGTGGGGATATGGGCAGCCGCAGCAGGCTTGCAGGTGTGACCCAGTCAGAGCCGGGCGTCCAGAGTGGCCCGGGCGCTGGCTCCAGGCTGGGGGGCAGGGAGGGCAGAGAGAGGCTGGAAAGAGTAGTGAAGACACATCCATCCCGCCGGGTTTGCCTGGGAGGGGAGCTGTCCGAAGAATCTCTCTCCCTTGTCTCCGGGGAGAGACAGGATGTGGGAAGATGATCAAATTCTTAGCACATATAGAAATTTGCTGTGAGTCCAGCATTATTATCAACAAAGAAATGGTGATTTCCTGGTGTGCGCTCCTGGGGACGGCTGCATTCTTTTTCAAATACTCACGACCTCCTGTTTGGTACTCCCCTGTGGAATTTTTCCAGGGAAGGGCACGGATGACCTAGGATTCAGCCCCTAGGGGCCACCCTCCTCTGCCTACCAACCGGGGAACTTGCATGCCTTCCTGGGCTTCTGCCCCTGTCCCGTTTTCACTGCTTCTCCTCCCGAGTGCTCACTTCAGCAGCTCGCCCCTCTCCCTCGGGTGGCCGGCTGGGCCCAGGATCCCAGGTCTGAGAATCTGTACGCCTCGCACAGCGGCTCCGTCTTTTCACCCGTCTCAGGCGGGGTGGGTAGATGGAGCACATGTCCAGTGAGCTGATGACTGCTTGGAGGGAAGATGTGAAGACCTTTCCGGTGAGAGACACAGAAGCAGGGGGCAGGCCAGCTCCACTTTCTCTCTGCCATTTCTTAACAATACGCCATCTTGCCGGAGCAAAAGACCTATTCTTTCCCTATTCTTGCTTAGAACGCAGCTAACAAAGGACTTTTTGTCTCGCGTGCATTTTTTTTTTTTTTTTTTTTTTTTGCAAGCCTCAGTTCATCCTGGGTTTTAGCTCTCCTGACACCATTCTTTGAGATGAGTCTTTTGTTAGAACGTTCTCTTGCCGGCTTTCTTATGGTCGACAGACGCACACTCACACACTGCCACACCTTTACACGCACAGTCATTCGTTCATTCAGCTGTCGAGGCTTCGC
Source organism: Kogia breviceps (assembly GCF_026419965.1). NCBI lineage: Eukaryota > Metazoa > Chordata > Mammalia > Artiodactyla > Physeteridae > Kogia > Kogia breviceps. The sequence goes on along the minus strand of NC_081319.1, from coordinate 3,272,850 downwards.
GGGTGAATAATCCGGGTCCTCACAACCTTGTGGGGAGAGACGGATCCTTCCATTCAACACAGAGTAAGGATGGCGAAGGTGCTGAGCCAAAAGCCGAGGGGGGGATGTCAGGAAGGCCCTCGGAGAGGGGCCCCCGAGCTGTGGCTTGATGGAGACAGTTAACCAGTGCCCCGCCTAGTAAGAGCCGCGGCATCCGGATCCCTTCCAGGTGTGGTCTTGGCTTGGTGGCTGCTGCCTTGGCTTGTTTCATCTTCCTAACAACTTGAGGAGGCAGCTGCTTTATTATTCCCATTTTACAAAGGAGGAAACCGAGGCCTTGAGACGTCAGTCAACTCACCCCTGGTCCTTTCCCCACCCCCTCCCGCCCCCGGGGAAGTGGAGCCAGGATGTCAACCCAGCTTGACTGCCCCCCCCCCCAGGGCCCTGCTCTGAAACCACTGAGCTACATGGCCTCTCCCCAAGCCCGTGGGAGAGGAAGGGCCTTTGCCTACTGAGGGAGCAGCGTGTGGAGAGGCTTGGAGGCAGGGCGGCTTGGAGGAAGCAAGGGATGCCGTGAGCATTTTTTTTTTTTTTTTTGTAAAAAGGTTTTTTTTATTAAATCAGAAAAAGAAAGATGCAGTTTACATGATATCAGCCAATCATATGGCTACTTTGACTTACATTTTAATACACTCATGGTCCCATTTACTCCTCTGTACAAGTACTACAAAAAAAAAAACTCAGGTATTTGAATAATCTTCTGTAAGTTGGTCGTTGACCCTTGGCGGGGGACAGCAGTGCGCTCTGGCCTTCCTTGCTGGGAAGAGATGCTTGGATAGAACGGAGGCGGGAGAGAAGGGCGGGGGCTGGGAGACCAGAGTCTGTCTCTGTGGGCCTGTTACATCAGCCAGGCCCCACCTAGACACGTGCCCCCTGCAGCCCCCGTTCTCCTGTCTCTTCGTCCAGAGGCCCCTAGTTCCTCTGCTCGAAGACAGCCAGATGTGGCATTCTGAGCCCAGAAGGGCTGTGAGTGTCATGCCATGGGGCTGGCAAAGGCAACCTTTTTCCGTCTGCGTATTTTCCAAATCATCGTATATTTCAGCTGGTGTCACTGCAGATTGCTCACCCTCTGACCCATTGGCTTTAAATAGCAAAAGAGAAAAAAATACAATGCACTTTGTGGTTTCCAGTAAGATACTGTAAATACACCCAGATAATATTCCGGTGCAAACCATTCGCAGTGGCTGCGCAGGGCGGTGGAATGGAATCTTCCAGGCAGGCTTGGACATCAGTTTATTTCCTCTGTACCCGCCGGGGTCGTTATGGAGCTGGAATGCGGGGAGGGCGTCAGCCGGGCTCCCCGGGTTCATCTCAGTGATAACAGCGGTCTTTACTCAGCACCTTCTGGGGAACGGGGCCTCTCTGTACACAGAGGTTTCGCTTCGTCTTCAGGGCAGCTTGGCACTGTCCTCCTGGTGGATCCCATTTCACAGGTGGAGAAGCTGAGGCCGGGGAGCCAGCATCCTTGGTCAGGGTCACCTGAGTAAGGAGCGGGGTGGGGGGGACTAATAGGCTTCATCTTACCCAAGTTCTGAGCTGAGGCCGCCTGAGCTTCTGCGTGGAAAGTCACCTGGAGCTGCAGGTAGATTGAGAATGAAAGAAGCCGTGGTGGAGGTGCGGGCAGGACTCCACGCTGGGAGCCGGGAGACCCTGGTCCGAATCCCCCAGGTCTCGCTGCCGAGTCACTGATGAGCCCGGGCAAGTTTCCCAGCCTCTGTGAACCCCTTGTTCCAGGATGAACCCCCGGGCCTCACGTCTGTGGCTCTGGGAGGCTTTTCTCTGGTTCTGGGCACAGAGGGCCCTGTGCTAGGGCAGGATGGTAGGTGGTCTCATTCCCCAACAGCCTCCCTTCCTCCAACCCCCGCGGGCTCACCTGCTCCCCGCCACTGCCCAGGCCGGGTCAGGGCCCCCGCAGGGGCTCCCCGTCAGCCGGGAGCCCCCTCCCCCCTCAGAGAGCCTCGTGGCTGGCTCCTCCTGGCTCAAGAGTCCCCACCCCAGGTGGCTCCTGCTCACGTAAGCCCCCTGCCCTGCGTCTGCGGAGTCCTCGGCTGCCGCTGAGTGAGTGATATGATCTTGCTCTCTGTCCCCTCAGAAGCCAAGGCCATGTCTGAATCCCTCCTCTCAGTTTCCCCAGCCCCCAGCACAGTGCCTGGCACATAGTAGGTGCTCAAGCAATAGCTGTTGAGAGAAGGAACAGGGCCCGTGGCTCGGTCGGGGGTGCCGAGGAGAGGCAAGGTGTGATGGAGGTTCTTCCTCTGCTTGTGCACAGGAGGGAGAGGTAACTGGTCAAGGCAGGAGGGGGCTGGGTCTGTTCCCGGAGGGGCAGTGGTCCGTCATGGGCAGTAGGACGAGCCCAGCATCCTCTGCCCACTGGTCCCACGTGGAAGAGCAGGGAAAGAGCCTGGGCCGGGAGCCGGTAGGACTGCGCTGGGTGTCGTAACCTCAAGGCAGCAGAGAGGGTCAGACTCTGGAGCCAGGCTGATCGGGGTTGAATCCTGGTCAGAGCACACGCCTCTCTGGGCCTCACTTTCCGTATCTGTGAAGTGGAGATAAAAATGCTCCACACCTTCTAGTGTTGTCGCCAGAAGGAAGCGAATTGATCTGTATTGAGGGCTTAGGAAAAGAGCCTGGCAAATGGTAAGCATTTTATGACTTGGCCGTTCTTCTTATGAACCGTGTGCCATTGGGACCGTCACCTCATTCTGTTTCTGCAGCAACAAGACACACCTTAGAGCTGCCCTTGCAGACACCCAGCGCGAGACGAATGGACAGCTGTGGGCAATTGCCCACCTGGAGGGGCTTCCCGAGGCGGAGAGTGGGGTTGTTCTGGGAGCTCTGAGCGTGGTCAGGGTCGGGGTGTCCTCCGCAGTGGTTGGAGGCCTGTGACCCCTAGGTTTGCCTCCTGGCTCTGCCTCTGTAAGTCACCTCCTCGAGCCTCAGTTGCCCACAGATACAATAAGGAACTGCTGCTTACCTGGGGTGGGCGGAGGAGGCGTGGATGGATGGAGGTTAAGGTGGCCTCTCACGCAGGGAATCTGCGATGGTAAGATTCTGGGATCCTCGTCTACCTTCTTTTTTTTTTTTTTTTTTTTTTTTGCGGTACGCGGGCCTTTCACTGTCGTGGCCTCTCCCGTTGCGGAGCACAGGCTCCGGACGCGCAGGCGCAGCGGCCACGGCTCACGGGCCCAGCCGCTCCGCGGCACGTGGGATCCTCCCGGACCGGGGCACGAACCCGCGTCCCCTGCATCCGCAGGCGGACTCTCAACCACTGCGCCAGCAGGGAAGCCCTCGTCTACCTTCTTTCTGCCATCAAACCGTGTTCTCAGGAGGCCATCCCATTTGAATGGGTCCTATAAGCTATTTATTGTTGTTTTAACTGGTAACAGTTGAATGGCAGGAATAAAGGCATTTTGATCAGGGTTGCTGCCTTAAGGCAAAGGAATCTCTCTCAACTGTGGGCTTTGCCACGCAGTGAGGAACTGGAAGGGTGGACACTGCCAGCTTGGGCCTGGAATCCCAGTTCTGGCTGGTTTCTGGGCTGGCGGCCTAAGTGAATCAGTTTGCTTCTCAGAGCCCCGGTTTCCTCATCGGTAACACTGTGGAGAATGGTGGCCACCGAACGGGGCTGTTGGGAAACACCTGCAAGGGTGGGTCTGGCACATAGCAGGTGCTTAACAAAGGTTACTTTCCTTCTACCCTCTCCCTGCACCGAAAAGCCCCGAAACCCCGGGCCTCGGGCAGACTCTGTCCTGACGCCCTGGGGGAGGTCATGCGGAACGGGTGGAGCCCATCGCTGCTCCGCACCTGCCTGGTCAGAGCCTCTCTGAACCTCAGTCAGCTGGTTTCCCTATGAATAGGCGACCAGAACACTTTGCCAAAGTGCCTAGCGTGGAGCCTGGCCAGCAATAAGCACTAAACGAAGCTCACCTGGTTTTTGGCCACTGCTTGGAGTGTTTGCTCATCCATCCAGCTAAAGATATGTACTGAGCACCTCCTACATGGCAGGCCCTGGGGACACGAAGGACACATGACAAAGCGCTGCCTTCAAGGACATTATGCTGTAGGGGCAGCAGGAGTGGTGGCTGTGGTGTGAGAAACAGATGACAGATAAGTCTAAAATGGCAGGAGGGCCGTGGAGAAAACTGAAGCGGGAGAGTTTCTCTCTGTACCTCTCAGGGGGCCTGTAATTCCATCCATTGTAATCATTATGATACTCACTACCTTTTATTCATGCACTGGTCCCAGGGCTCAGAGATACCTGGGACCCCCACCCGCTGGGTGCCAGCTGGGTGAGATTCACAGATACGGAAATGGAGGATCAGAGAGGCCCCGTGACTTGCCCAGAGCCACCCAGCTTCTGGAGGGGTGGGGTTGGCAGTGAGGTCTGCTCGTTCATTCATCCGTCACACACTCTCGCTGGGGCTGTAAACAGTGGGAGACAGACAGACACGGGCCCTGCTCCCTCGGGACCCCCCAAGTCTGGCCGGGCAGCCGGAGGCTGGGTCAGCCCCCCCACGCTGGCCTCTGTGCGAGTCTATCGTGTCCTTCAGTGCATCGTGGAGCTCAACGAGGCAAAACGGACTTGGTGGTAATCGTAATCACAGCAGCAGCGGCTAGTGTTGACGGAACACGTACCCCACGCCGGGCGCTGTGATTCAGTCCACTCCGCAGCCCGTGATGCTGTTAAGGCCATTTCGTGGAGGAAGCAACAGAGGCTTAGACAGGTGGACAGGCCTGACATTAGTAGTTACACGGCCAGCCCACTGCCCAGGGCAGCTCTCCTGGTGGTCAGCGAGGAGGGGGAGGTACGGGGACTGCGCAGTCCTAGTCTAACACTGGTGGGCAAGGTCAAGGTCAAGGTCAGTGGCGGGAGTCGGCAGTGACCCTTTAGCATCTGGAAGCATTGGACTGCGCCAGCCAGTACCTGGGTCCCGGGAAGCTCAGAAGCTAAGGATAACAGTCCCTCTGTTTCTCGGGGGCCGTGGGCGCGGAGGTGAGGGCCAGCTTGGTGGGGAGGGAAGGCCGTGGCCCATGATGGACTTCACTCTGGTCTAGGAGTGCACCTTGAACTCAGGGGAGTCGTGTGTGTGCAGGCTGCAGCTGCCCTTCTCGCACCCACCTTGGGACGTGCTGGGGCATCCCGGGTAGGAGCGGAAGCCATCTGCATTGCATGCGCGGCTCAGAGGGCTCAGAGATACCTGCGACCTCCACTTGCTGCGTGCTAGGACCCCACACACTTGACCCCAGCCCAACCCCCAGGGAAGAGCCTGGGGGAAGGGCAAGTCTCAGGTGGCAGGCCAGGCTCCGACCCTTCCTCAGTTTGCTGCTCTGTTCTGAGTGTGATAAAGGGGATACAGTTTCCCTTTAGCTGCCGGAGGCTGCCAGTGGGGCCGCTGCACTTTGCAGTCATTTGCTCCCCAGAGAAAGTTCTTGGTCTGAACTGGGTGTCCGGAGGCCACGACCGCAGCTCAGCGCTGCTGCCCACCAGTTGGGAGGCCTGGGTGAGCCAGACTTTTCTCCTGGCCTCAGTTTCTTCAACAAATGAAAACTCCTACTCCTTCCCTCACAGCCTTCTTATAAGGGACTGTTATTACCCCCGTCAATAGAAATCGTAATAAATCTAATATTTGGGGTCACTGTCTCATGCCAGGCCCTTTGCTAAATGCTTTTACCTTTGTTAATTCTTTCTAGTTCTCTCAACCTCCCTAATTCAAGTGAGTGGTTGTCGTCCTATTTTGTACAGGAGGAACTGGAGCACAGAGCAGTTAGGTGACTCACCCAAGGTCACACAGCTAGAAAGTGGTGGCACAGAGATTTCCTCCCCCCATCTTATTCTCTGTATACTCTCCATCTGATGATTCTTTCTCTGATGTCTGTGAGGGTCTAATCTCGCTGTCGCCTGCTTCCTCCAGTGCATCCTCTTCTCGTGGGTTTGATTCTCAGTAGTGTGAGCTGGTGCCTGGAGACTGAGGCTCAGGCAGAGGAGGAACTGGTCCAAGTCACAGTCAGTCAGTGGCAGAGCTAGGACTGAATCCGGACGTATGGGCTCCAGCACCCCTGTATTAGCCGGGCCGCCGTGGAATGTCAGGGCCAGGCGTCGGCACAGTGAAGCCGTCGGTCCAGCGGGTGGACAGGCCTGCGTGTCTGCAGGGTGGGCAAGCGGTGGCCGGGGGTTGGCCTGCAGGTTGCTGGCATCCTAGCAGCCTGGGTGAGGGGCTACAAAGTGAAGGAGGGACGGGTGAGGAGGTCCACCTGAGTCGGGGTGACGGCGTCCTGAGACACTTCTCCATCCCCGGGGCCTCTTCCTCCAGGGTGCTTCCCTGACCCCCACCCACCCTGGCTCCGAGAGCGAACGCGTTGAGCGCCCACACTAGGCACGGGGTCCGGGTTCATCTCCATCCCGGCAGGAGGTGCCGCTCTGGGATCCAGGGAGGCCGGGAGGCTGGGTGGCAGGGTGTATCTGCACCAGGCCTAAGTGACCGCCCCCGCTCTTGCACCCCAGCTACTCAGGACCCTTCCACCCCTCTCAACAGCCCAGCACCGCCCTGCAGGGCCCTTGTAAAGTCTTTTTTTTTTTTTTTTTTTTCTGTACGCGGGCCTCTCACTGCTGTGGCCTCTCCCGTTGCGGAGCACAGGCTCCGGACGCACAGGCTCAGCGGCCACGGCTCACGGGCCCAGCCGCTCCGCGGCATGTGGGATCTTCCCGGACCAGGGCACGAACCCGTGTCCCCTGCATCGGTAGGCGGACCCTCAACCACTGCGCCACCAGGGAAGCCCACCTTGTAAATTCTTAACATGTGGCTCCCAGCGCCCCCAGCAGGGCCGTCTCCACCTCCACGTAGCTGGGAAGCCCTGCGGGGAAGTGACACCTCAGCAGCTCCCCGGGCCCCCACTGACCCTTTGCTGTCCTGTCCCTCCCGCCTGCCGGTGAGCAGTCCCTCTCCCCTCCCCCAGCCCTCGTCTCCTGCATCAGTCGGGATCCCGAGGATGCGGGTCCCAGCCTTCTCTGGAGATGCTCACAGTCGAGTGAGGGGGCCATGGGGGTACAGACCTCTAAACAGCAGGTGACACAGCGGCGATAGCAAGGCCACGAGCGCGGGAGCTGCTGTGTCAGGCAGGTGCCACGAGCCAGGCAGGGCGCTGAGAGCTTCACATGGACAAACTCTCCTCTCTTATCGTCCCCGTGAGAAAGGGACTCTTGCTGTGTCCCCACATTCCAGCAACGCGACTGAGACACAGAGAGGGGGTGGCGGCGGCTGAAGGTGGCAGAGCTACACACCGGTGTTCTGGGGTTGCAGCCTATAGGCCTCTGGCTCCAGAGCCGGGGTACACTGGTGGTCAGAGTGCTGCTGTACAGTTTGTCACCAGGTGCCACGAGTGCTGCGCGTGTGTGCAGCGGGCACGGCCCCGTCAGCCCGGGGGGAGCGGGTGGTGCCCCACAGAGGGGTCCCCCTTCTGGCCTCCGGCCTCTCTCCTCCGCTGCCCCGTCGACTCCCCAAAGGGCGTTCAGTGACTGGGGACTGAACGGGGATGTGCGTGACGGGGGTGCCTGGGACGGAGCTTTCTCGGGGTGAGGAACGGGTGCTCAGTCAGTCTCTGGGGAGCCCCGACAGTGAGCTCAGCCTCCCTTCCCGTCCCAGGACGCCCTGGACCTGAGCCCAGCCTTTCCACTCTTGTCCCCGCAGGGAGCCGGGAGGCCGCCTTCACCTACGCCATCATCGCAGCCGGCGTGGCCCACGCCATCACCGCCGCCTGCACCCAGGGCAACCTGAGCGACTGCGGCTGCGACAAGGAGAAGCAAGGCCAGTACCACCGGGACGAGGGCTGGAAGTGGGGTGGCTGCTCTGCCGACATCCGCTACGGCATCGGCTTCGCCAAGGTCTTTGTGGATGCCCGGGAGATCAAGCAGAATGCCCGGACTCTCATGAACTTACACAATAACGAGGCAGGCCGAAAGGTAGGCAGCTAGGGAGGGGAGCCGGGCGGCTCTTGCAGAGACGCTGCAAAATGGCTGATTCCTAACAGCCGGCGTTGGGTCTCTGGCGACGGGCCGCAGGGCTCTGCCCGTAGCCTCATTCGGCTTTGCATCTGTTGTCGGTTTGCTGCTGGTCAGGACTGCCGTGCGGCGTGACGCTTGTCAGTTACCGACAAGGTTGAATAATCGAGTCTCTGTTTAAACGTCGGGTGCAACTCAGCAAGACGGAAAGAGGGGGCGGATGTGAGCTGTCATCCGCGGGCCCACAAAATCAGCCGTACAAAACTCTGATTGTGGGGAGGAGTTGAGGTGGGTTCGGTGGGAGTCACTGCTGTAGGGCAGATGCCAGGGTTGGTGATGTAACCTTGGTCACCTTAACCAAGGTCTGGAGCTCAGAATAATGGAGGTGACCATTCCCTCTTCACCGCCTCCTCAGATCCTCCTAGACTCTGGGCTCAGCTTAGAAGAGAGTCCAGGCTGTCCCAGGATGTTTCTAATGGAGGTGGCTGGCTTACAGAGGGGGTGGACACCCCATCCCGTGAGCCAAGGGAGCAGACAGGTTTGCTGGCAGAGTACAGTGAGGGCCTGTGGGGTGGGGCTGTCACAGGACGGTGGGTCCTGCCTGTGTGAGGACCCGCAGGCCCCGGAGGTACCAGGCAAGGAGGGGCTCTGATGGGCCAGGCCAGACAGGGAGGGAGGGCTCCATGCCGCCGGGGTGGAGGGGAGGACCGACCACTGCAGTGACAGGGTGTGTGTGGGCACCCCTTGGGGGGCCAGGCAGGAGAAGATGTGATGAGAATGGGGGAAACCGTGCCCAGGGCTGTAGGAACCAAGGAACACAGACCCCGTCCGTGGGGCCCCCAGCTTGGCTCCAGCCCGTGGAGGCTGTGCGGGAATGCCGGCCCAGGGTGGCCTCATCCTCTGGTTTTAGACCCAGATGTTCGTGTACAAGCACTTCTTTTTTTTAGGCGTTGGCATTTAAAACTGGTAGTCACCAGTGACTCTTAAAACATGTAGAAAAAGGAAAAAAGAAAGATGATTACTATAGGAGCTCAAACGCACACATGCTGGCTAAGGGTGGGCCGCGAGCTGCCCGTCTGGGTGCCGGCTGACCTGGTTTTGCTAGAACACGTCCGTGGGCCAGCAGTCTTCTCGCTCAGTCCTCACGTCGTCCCTGTGAACGGTGGCATCATTACCCCATTTTGCTGGTGAAGAGGTCGAGGCACAGAGGGATTGTCACGTGCTAATCGGGAGCAAAGCCAGGATGTGAAGCCTGGCGTCTGGTTCTCGGGTTGGTGTCCTTTGCACAGTGCGGGCTGGCGGTGGGCTGCCTGGGTTCAGGTCCGAGCTCTGTCGCTCGCTTCTTCCCGGGAAGGAAGCAGAGAAGGCAGGAGAGCCCTTCGCCAGGGCTGGCACACAGCTGGTCCTCAGCACGGGGTGGGTGTTGACCCCAGGCCGAGGGAGGGAACCGTCTGGTAGATGTTGTTGGGGGGTGGCTTGCCCACCCGTGTACAGACGAATGGGAGGCACCAGCAACCCTTCCTCCTGCCTTGGGATTCCCTCCTTCCCTCCCTCCCTCCTCTGCAGTCTCTGGCCACATCTGGTGTGTCAGAGCCTCCCAGGCGGCCACGGTGAGTCACGCAGCAGGCTGCTCACCTGGTCTGTCCTGGGATGGTGGCCGGGGTGGATTGCAAGGCCCTGCCGGCCCTGCCCTGTGCCGGGAGCTCCTGCCCAGGGCGGCACATTCCTCCAGGGTTCTCAGCTCTTCATTCCTCCCGGTTTCTACGCTGAGATCGCTTCCTAGGGCTGAGGTCATAGGTCACGGGGTCCCTCCTGGCCTTGAAGCTCCCACCCCTGGGAGTGGACAGGAGAGGGACAAGTGGCGTCCCTCTCCCCCTGTTTCCTCCCGTGTGGCTACCTGGTCCAGCCACAGTGAGAATGAAGGGAGAGAGCGCTTAGCTGGGGGAAGGAAGGTCCCACACACATCAGGCGGGAGAGGGTTTCTTTTTTGGATTTCCTTCCCATTTAGGTCACCTCAGAGGACTGAGTAGCGTTCCCTGTGCTATACAGCAGGTTCTCGTTAGTTACCTGTTTTATACATAGTAGTGTATATATGTCCATCCTAATCTCCCAGTTCATCGCACCCCGCTTCCCCCCTTGGTGTCCATACATTTGTTCTCTACATCTGTGTGTCTATTTCTGCTTTGCAAATAAGTTCATCTGTACCATTTTTCTAGATTCCATATAAGCGATATTATATGATCTTTGTTTTTCTCTTTCTGACTTACTTCACTCTGTATGACGGTCTCTAGGTCCATCCACGTCTCTGCAGATGACCCAATTTCATTCCTTTTATGGCCGAGTAATATTCCATTGTATATATGTACCGCATCTTCTTTATCCATTCCTCTCTTGCTGGACATTTAGGTTGCTTTCATGTCCTGGCTATTGTAAATAGTGCTGCAGTGAACATTGGGGTGCATGTGTCTTTCTGAATTATGGTTTTCTCTGGGTATATGCCCAGTAGTGGGATTGCTGGGTCATATGGTAGTTCTGTTTATTTATTTATTTATTTTATTTTATTTTATTTTATTTTTGGCTGTGTTGGGTCTTTGTTGCTGCGCGCGGGTTTTCTCTAGTTGCGGCGAGTGGGGGCTACTCTTCGTTGCAGTGCACGGGCTTCTCACTGTGGTGGCTTCTCTTGTTGTGGAGCATGGGCTCTAGGTATGTGGGCTTCAGTAGTTGTGGCCCTCAGGCTCAGTAGTTGTGGCTTTCAGGCTCTAGAGCGCAAGCTCAGTAGTTGTGTCTCGCGGGCTGTAGAGCGCAGGCTCAGTAGTTGTGGCGCACGGGCCCAGTTGCTCCGCGGCATGTGGGGTCCTCCCGGACCAGGGCTCGAACCCGTGTCCCCTGTATTGGCAGGCGGATCCTTAACAACTGCGCCACCAAGGAAGCCCTGGTAGTTTTTTTTTTTTAAGGAACCTCCATACTGTTCTCCATAGTGGCTGTACCGATTTACATTCCCACCAACAGTGTAGGAGGTTCCCTTCTCTCCACATGGGAGAGGGTGTCCTGAGCCACCCGCTCCAGCAGGCATGAGGGCTGTGCTTGCTGTTCAGGGCAGCTCTTGGGTGATGCAGATGATGGGACCGTCATACGTTGTAAGGTCAACCTCAGGGGCCTTCTTGGAGTAGGTGGGCCCCAGTAAATGAGTGAGGTTTGGCTCGGCAGAGAAGAGAGGTGGAGGCAGCCCAGGTAGTGGCCAAAGGCCCAGAGGAGGGGCTTGGGGCCAGTTCAGGGGCCCAGACTGGCTGGTCTGTGAGTCAGGCCCTGAAGGGGTGGCTGCAGCCAGAGGGCTGCAAGATCACCTTCCAGGCCAGGGAGTGAGAGCCGTGGGTTTTCCCCTCAGGGCTGCCCTGTCCTTACTGCTTGAGTTCCAGCTCCGACATCCCCTCTTCGGAGAGCCTTCCCTCTCAACCCCTTTCTAGCCTTTCCCGGGGCAGTGCCTTGTTCCAAGGCCTTCTCCCCTCCCCAGATCATCAGCTTGATAAGGACAGAGACCTCGTGCATCACATTCACAGCCGCACCCAGGGCCTGGTGTACAAGGGGCGCTCTAGGTACGTACGGAGTGAATGGTTGAGCCCCCTCCGGTCACTGGGGAGCCACTGATGGTTCTGGAGCAGGGGGTCAGAAGTCACAGAGACTGACTCCAGGGCAGCAGAGTGAGGCCTTGGGTGGGGTCAGGAATGGGGTGTGGGCATCCCTGGTGGGGTGCGCGGGTTGGGCCCCACTTGACACTTCTGAGTGGGAATGGTTTCCCCAGCTCGGGGTGCCCCCATCCCCTGCTGCCTAGCCCCCCCCTGGTTCAGGAGGACGCTGGAGGGTCACCTCCTGGAAGGGCAGTTCAGCCGGGCACTGTATGTTTTCCAGAGCCAAGAGGTAGAATCTGGGACTCCCCAGTGTACACCGGAAAGGCCTGATTAACCACCAGTCCAGCCCCTTTGTGGTTTGGGGGTGCAAACCTCAGCCACGCAGGGCAGCGGCCACACCCCTCCGCCAGGGCACGGCAGGAAGGTGGTCTCCCAGCCTAGCCCCCCACTCCCAGCCATGGGGCGCCCCAAGGGCCCGGACACAGATCCGAGCGGCCAGGAGCCAGGCAGGCAGTCGCCTAGCCTGGGGAAGGTGAGGCCCAGTGTGTATCATCTCTGGGTTCCATCCCTTCTGGGGGCCTCAGTCTCCTCATCTGTCAAATGGCACTATGAACCTCGATTTGTTCAGGGTCCCAGGTGCCAGTCAGGGCCAGGCGAGGGCACACGCTGGAGACCCCCAGGATCCCGCAGCCTGCCATTCTTCAAAGGCACGGCACCCCATTCCAGAAAGTGTGCCCACAGCAGGCTTCCGTGGGCCCCACGCACAGTGGAGCTGGAACCGGCAGGAGGAGAGGGGCCAGCCCACAGCCGCTGAGCGTCTTGGGAAGGATCACAGGTGTGTTTATCACCGGCTCCGTCCTCCTGCCGTGAGAAGACAAGACTCAACCTGACCACGGGCTCTGGGGCTTGTTGGCAGCTGGTGCGAGAGAAGAGGGGGAGGGGGGGGAAGGGGTGTGTGTCCCAGGGCCGAGGTGGTGGCCGGCTGAGTGAGCGGAGACTCAGGGCTTGTCCCTCCGGGCGGCCCTTGGGGTGGCAGGGTGCCTCCGACTCAGCTGGCAGATCAAGAGGAATAATGCCGCGGGGGGCACCTGGCCTCGCAGGACTCCGGTTTGGGTCCGGCCCAGGCAGAGCCAGGGTTTCGCCTGCAGATGTGCCCGCAGGGCTGGGGGTGTCTGTGCCCTGCCTCCCTCCCCTGCACCCACTGTCTTGTGCAATTGTGTGGTCTGCGGGGTGGAATCAGAGGGGTCACGGTAGAAGACAGGAATGGAGGAAGCCAACAGGTCCTTTGGGGAGGTGAGTTTTGAATCAGAGTCTCTCTCGATTGGAATTTTAGGGCCATAGTATTTTGGCATTGAAATGACAGATGGTTCAGGTTGGGACTGTAGAATGTTAGGTTTGCAACCTCACACGGGGGGCTTGGAATCAGGATCTTTGGTTGGGAGGGAGAGAGGTGTCAGAAGCGGTGGGTTGAAATCTTTGTTTTTTAAATTTTTTAAAAAAGTATAGCTACGTTTTACTGAAGTCGTTTTTTTAGATTAACTTGAGTAATTACACTGCAATTTAAAAAGCAAACAAAAAATGATTCACAAGAAATTTGCACTGGAGTAACTTTGAATTATTTCTTATTAATGGTTGAAGATATAGCTCATAGTTGGTGGTAGTCTGAAGGAGCCAATAAGAAAACTTTAAGTTGCTGTATGAAATCTTTGTTTTTTTAAAAAATTTTATTTATTTTTGGCTGCGTTGGGTCTTGGTTGCTGTGCTCATGCTTTCCCTAGTTGTGGCGAGTGGGGGCTACTCTTCGTTGCGGTGTGCGGGCTTCTCATTGCGGTGGCTTCTCTTGTTGCAGAGCACGGGCTCTAGACATGTGGGCTTCAGTAGTTGCAGCACGCGGGCTCAGTAGTTGTGGCTCACGGGCTCTAGGGTGCAGGCTCAGTAGTTGTGGCGCATGGGCTTAGTTGCTCCGCGGCATGTGGGATCTTCCTGGACCAGGACTTGAACCTGTGTCCCCTGAATTGGCGGGCGGATTCTTAACCACTGCGCCACCAGGGAAGCCCCGGGTTGAAATCTTTGGATGGCGGAATCTTTGTGGCTTCGAATCATTTCTTTCCCACCTTTGGGGCGGTGAGGATATGAACTCACCAAGCTTCTTGCCCTCAAGGTGCTCTGTGTGGTGACAGAGGTGGTTAAGAGGAGCACAAATGATGATTCAGGGCTAAACACCGCAGGAGAAATGCAACACAGAAGGTGCATAAGAGCTCAGAGGAGGGAACGGTTTCTTCTTGGAGGAGCCTGGACACTTTTGGGGCAAGAAGAAGGGACCCTTTAGTAGGGCTTTGAAGGATAAGTAGGAGTCCTCCAGGTGGACAAGGCAGGTGGGAGGGAGGGCAGTTCAGGGAGAAGTAACGGCATCTATCAAAGCATGAAGTCCTGAAAAAGCATGGTCAGGTGGGGGCGGACTGCGTGTGTCTGGGGAGAGGGGATGACGGGTGATGAGACTGCAGAGGTGGCTGGGGTCACGTGCAGGGCCTTGCCTGCCAGGTTCAGGAGCAGGCTTCCCCCTTAGGCTGGCGGTTCCCGAGGAGACTTTGCAGGAGGAGTGAGTGCCGTGTTCAGGGACACTTTGTCCCCTGTCTGGGACAAAGCGGAGGACAGAGTGAAGGGGGCAGGGTGGCAGCTGGTGCCCCAGCCCAGCAGGGACCACAGGTAGGCGGGAGGGACAGCTGTTTTGGAGCAGAAGAAGCAGGGCCCACCTTGGGTTGCACTGGGGGTGGATGGGTGGGCGCTCCACCTCACTGGGGTCAGGCACTGGGGCGTGTGGAGTCTGGACTTGAGGGGAGATGATCATTAGGGTGCTTTTAGCATGTGAGTGGGAGAGCCTGTGGGCATCACATGGGGATGCCCAGGGGCCACTGGTGCCTGGAGAGAGAGGTCTTGGTTGGAGCCACTTCCTGGCAGCCACCAACGCGAGGCAGTTGCCAAAGCCCTGGCATTTGGCAGGACTGGCCAGCAGGAAGATTCTAGTGGGAAAGCCCAGAGCCCGGTCACAGCCCTGAGGAAATGGGCACTGGGGCAGGAGGGCTATGGGACACGGAAGAGCAGACAGGGAGGTGGGTCCTTGTGGATGCATGCCCGAGCACTGAGCTCAGAGCCAGCTGCTGCTGCATCCTGGCTCTGGAAGCGGGGGTCCGGGCTCTCCGCGCCTCGGTGATGCTACTGCACCGGGCCGGGGGTGCCATCGAGGCCTTGCCGGCCCCCGAGGGCAAAGTGTGCTGGGAGCTCTGGGGGCCCCAGGGAGGGAGGGGGCCTCCACAACCCCTTCCTGGGAGCGTGGTGACTGAGCCCAAGAGAGGCAGCCCTGGGGATGGGGGCCCGGCCGGGACGGGGCTGGCCCCTGCTGGAATGTGCTCCAAGGGAGGTGAGCTCAGGGGGATGGAATTCCACCCAAAGAGAGTCACCTCCCAGTCCCTGCCCAGCCTCTGCGTGCGGAGGGTGCTGGTCTTGCCCCTTCCTGCCCTGCCCTGTCTGGCCTGGGTGCTCCTGGGAGCTGGAGTCCCACCCTGCCCTGGCTGCACGCAGGCCTGTGAGTCAGGGGACACCAGGGACCTGGCCTCTGGCAGCTGGGGCGGGGCCCCGATAAGGCTTGCTCAGCTATGCTCTCCTCCGCTGTCCCGAGGGCCACTTGCATATTTGACCGGATAGAATGGTCAGTGGTGGCACGTTGAGGGCCCGAGGAGCCAGGCCCTGCCTGGCCTGAAGCCAGCTGACCAGGCTGGGCTGTGAGGAGGCCTCCGCAGGCCGCCGTGCCCTCCCTTTCTGCTCCAGATCTGGTGCAGATGTGGGTTCTTCCCTTCCCAGATGCAAAGGCTTCCAGCTGGAACCTGAGGGACTTGGACCATGGGTGGCCTTGGGCAGATCCCGGCCCTCCAGGGCCTCAGTTTCTCCCATGGTGGGACCTCGTGTCTCAGAAGGGTCTTCTAGTTCTGACATGTGGGGGTAGGGAATACAGGGTTCTTAGGACCACTGGACACCAACTATGTCTCCAGCCACACGCCCCTGGAGTCCGCCAAGCTTGTTCCTGCCTCAGGGCCTTTGCACATGCTGTTTCCCCCGTCTGGCAGGCCCTTCCCTCAGATGTTTGCATAACTAGTTCCTGCTGTTCCTTCAGGTCTCTGCTCAGATGTCGCCCTCCCGGGGAAGCCCTCTCTGACTTTCTGACTTTCCTCCCCTTTCTCCACCTCAGCTCTGTCTGTACACTGTCTTGCTTTATTTTCTCTCTAACACTTAATACCATATGAAATGATTTTATTTGCACAGTTCTTTACGTCTTTATTCCCTCTCTCCTCCCACTACAATGTCAGCACCACGAGGGTAGGGGTGGCCTGAGTTTACAGCTGTATCCCCTGTGCTTAGAACAGTGCCAGGCACATAGTAAGTGTTCAAGAAAGATTTGTTGAGTGAATGAATGACGTGACAGGTGTCTCCCCTTACCTGGGGCAGTCTCCCAGGAGTAGGGTTGCCAGATAAAAAACAGGACTCCCAGTTAAATGTGAGATAACATATTTTTTAGTACAAGTATGTCCCAAATATTGTGTGGGACATATACTTATAGCAAAACTTTATTCATTATTTATCTCAAATTAAAACTTAAATGGGTTTCTTGCACTTTTACATTCATATTTTTATGTTGAGATACTGTCAACTCATGCAGTTGCAAGAAGTCAGAAAGATCCTCTCTGCCCTGTGCCCGGTTTTCCCCAACAGCTCGTAAAATTATATAGTATCCCAACCGGGTATTGATATCAGTATAGTCACGACACAGAACATTCCACCGTGAGGATTCCTGTGCTGCCCTTTTGGAGCCAGATCTACCTCCCTCCCTCCTTTATCCCCTCCTAATCCCTGGCAGCCACTAATCTGTTCTCCATTTCTAGTTTTATCATTTCAAGATTGTTATATAAATGGAATGCTACAGTGTGTAATCTGTCGGGATTGGCTTTTTTCACTCAGCGTAAGCCCCTCCAGATTCATTCAACTTGTTGCGTTTATGAATAGTTTGTGCCTTTTTGTTGCCGAGTGGTGTTTCACGGTATGGAACCGTTCATCTGTTAAAGGCCTCCTGGGTTGTTTCCAGTTTGGGGCTATGACACATAGGCTGCTGTGAACACTTGTGGACAGGTTTTGGTGTGAACGCAGGGTTCCATTTCTCTGGGGTAGATGCCCAAGAGTGTAACTGCTGGATCGTACGGTAGTTGTGTGTTTAGCTTTACAAGAAAGGGCTGAACTTTTCCAGCGTGGCTGTACCATCTTACATTACCACCAGCAATGTGCAAGGGCTCCTGTTTTGCTGCATCCAGTCTAGCATTGACCGTCGTCACTGTTTTTTGCTTTTGCCGTTCTGAGAGGTGTGTGCAGTATCTCACTGTGGTGGTTTTTTTTTTTTTTTTTTTTTTTTTTTTTGTGGTACGCGGGCCTCTCACTGTTGTGGCCTCTCCCGTTGCGGGGCACAGGCTCCGGACGCGCAGGCTCAGCGGCCACGGCTCACGGGCCCAGCCGCTCCGCGGCATGTGGGATCTTCCCGCACCGGGGCACGAACCCATATCCCCTGCATCGGCAGGCGGATTCTCAACCACTGCGCCACCAGGGAAGCCCTCACTGTGGTTTTAATGACTGTTTCCCTAACAGCCAGTGATGGGGACCGTCCTTCCATGTGTGTATTTGCCGTCTGTACATCCTCTTCACTGGAATGTCTGTTCGTGTCTTATGCCCATTTTCTAATTAGATTAGGTTTTCACTGTTGAGTTTTCTTTGTATGTTCTGGATCCTAGTCTTCTGTCAGACACGTGGTTTGTAGTTTTTTCCTCCCAATTTATAACTTGTCTTTTCCTCCTCCTCATAGGCTCCTTTGCAGAGCAAAAGTTTTTAACTTTGATAAGGTCCAATTCATGAGTTCTTCGTTTTACGGATAGTGCTTTTGTGCTAAGAACTGTTTGCTGAGCCCTAGGTCCTGAAGATTTTGCCCTGTGTTTTTTTCTAAAAGCTTTGTAGTTTTACATTTAAGTCTTTTGGTTTTTTTAAACTAAGGTTTGTTTCTTTTTTCAAATTGATTTTTTTAGTTTGCAAATTTGATTTTTGTTTTCTTTTTTTCTTTGGCTGCACCTCAGAGCATGCAGAACTTTCCTGACCAGGGATCGAACCCATGCCCCCTGCAGTGGAAGTGCAGAGTCTTAACCACTGGACCACCAGGGAAGCCCCTCAAACTTGATTTTTTAAATGTATTTATTTTTTATTATAGTAAAATACCCATAACATAAAACTTACCATTCCAGCCATTTTAAAGTGTCTGGTTCAGTGGCATTAAGTATATTCTCACTGCTGTGCAGCCACCATCCATCCCCAGAACTTTCTCATCTTCCCAAACTGAAACTGTCGCCATTAACCACTAACTCTCCTCCGCCCTCCTCGGGCCCTGGCAGCCACCGTCCACTTTCTGTGTCTGTGAGTCTGACTGCTCTAGGGGCCTCATATGAGTAGGCTCTGACAGTGTCTGTCGCTTTGTGGCTGGTTTATTTCACTGAGCAGCATGTCTTCAAGGTTCCATGATCCATTTTGAATTAACTTTTACATAAGGTGCGTATATTAGGTCAGGGTGATGGTTTTGTCTGTTGATGTTCTCAGCCTGGCAAGCCTGCCCAGCCCCCGCTGCCCTGGTCTCCAGACAGTACTGAGAAAAATGGTTTCAGAACCAGACTCCCTTCCTTGGGCCCATGTAATAGATGAGAGACCCACACCACCACGGAGGCGCTGCCGGGGCCACACAGGGCAAGGGAGGGCGGAGCAGGATTCACACCCAGGGCCTGGCTCCCAGCTCCTCCTGCACCCTCCTCCCCCCATGACTGGCCGGGGCAGGCGGGGCTGGGCGGGGCTGACATGGCCCCTGGGGAATGCCCACTGGGATGTCCAGGCTGGGATGTGCAGGCCCTGAGGAAAGAGTCAGACAGGTCCGGAGCAGAAGCCACTGAGGGGGGGCTGGAGGGGAACCAACTCGGGCCCGGGTGGCGGACGCCCACGAGGCCTGAGGGGTTTTTTCCGGTTTTCTCCGATGACACCACGAGGGCAGGGCCCAGCCAGGTCCGGTGGGTGACACCGCGGTGATGGCAGTGGACGGTGCCAGGGAAGGGAGGGGATGAGATGGGGGGGACGGGGTGAGGGAGCAGGGGCGGGGCAGGAGTGGCCCCTTCCCGCAGAGAAGGAAATGTCTGTGGGTCCCCAGCTCCGTGAGGCCTGGTCCTCAGCACCCCTCTTTGCCCTGGGCTACTGAGACCCCCTCCCCACCCCGGTCTGGGTGGGCGTGGGCGGCCTGGGGCAGGCCCAGAGGAGGCGGCTGGACACAGCAGCCGGGGAGGGGCTCGGGAACTCAGCCCGGAGGGGGACGCATCGGGGGGGCTGTCACTGTCCTGCAGTCAGTGAAGGGCTGGGGGTGGTGGGAAGGCGGCCGGCAGGGCCAGGACCATGGAGTAGAGGAGGGTGGGAAGATGCAGGTTGCAGCTCTGATGAGAAAATGGGATAAGCCGGAGGGCAGGTGCCCGTTTGCTGGGAGAATGTAGACGATGGGCTACATACTGACTTAACCTCCACGCGTCCCGTGAGGTTGACGTTCTCCGTTCTCTCCGTTTTACACGTGGGAAAACGGAGGCCCAGAGAGGTAAAGAAATTTGCCCAAGGCCACACAGCTGGCAGGTGCTGCCCTAGGGTCTGAATCCAAGTAGTCCGGCTCCAGACCCAGTTCTTGACCCCTGAACTGTTTCACCAGCCCTGGGGCTTCTTGGACTCAGATGTGTTTATCCCCAGACCCCGTTCTCACATCCTGCCGTTCCAAAATGTTGTCCGAAGATTCTCCAATCCCCTGTTTGGGGCAACTTGGAGACTCTGGGGTCCCCAGCCCCCAAAAGGCCCCAGTGTCTGGTGGTTTGGGGACCGTAGATTATTCTGGCACCGTTCGTGCTCCCCCCGCCGGGTCACTGCGGCCCTGGGACAGTCCTTGGGCCACTGTCGTCTGCCTGAGAGAGGACTCTTGCAGGCCACGAGGGAGCTTGGCCACGTGGAGAAGAAGATTCTG
Source organism: Kogia breviceps (assembly GCF_026419965.1). Classification (NCBI taxonomy): domain Eukaryota; kingdom Metazoa; phylum Chordata; class Mammalia; order Artiodactyla; family Physeteridae; genus Kogia; species Kogia breviceps. The sequence goes on along the minus strand of NC_081319.1, from coordinate 3,253,070 downwards.
TGCATTGTCCCTCCCCAGCAGGAGAGGGGGCCTGGACCGCCACGGGGGGTGCAGGGGCTGGGCAAGGAGGTGCCCAGGAGTGCCCACACCTGTGCAGAGACCCGGCACAGCTCCTGCCGTCACGGGTTTTCTGGGCCGGCTCCGCCTAGGGAAGGCAGTGGGGGACCCACATCCTGTCCCGCCGCCGGATCCTCCCATCCTTCCGGGCAGGCGTGAGAGACACCTCGCCGTCTCCCAGAGCCCAGCCCGGAGCCTGGCACCCAGTGGGTGCTCTCAGCGACGTGGTGTGACGTGAGCGCGAGGCCGGCGTCCGGAAGGGGACTTAGAGGATCGGCAGGCCTGGGGGGTGGGAGTGCGAGTCCTCTGCCTTCCCGGGCCCGGCTGTGCAGCGGATGGGGATGGACTGAGGATGGCTTGTCCCGGTGTGGGAGGCGGCCTCCGGAGACCATTCCCGGCTTCCCTGCTTCTCAGCTGGGTGGCCTTGGGCATGTCCACTTGCCTCTCTGTGCCACAGTTTCTCCATCTGTAAAACAGCGACAATGATGGCTTTGTAGAGTATCGTGGGGGTTAAAAGATTAAATGCATTTACAGTGCTGGCAGCTCTGCTGTCCTATGTGGGGGCCACAGGGCACGTGTGGCTATTTAAATGTAGATCAATCACAAATGAGTAAGATCGAGCGTTCAACCCCTCAGTCCACATGTCCAGGGCTAGGCAGCCACGGGGCTCGTGACTTGCTGCAGGAAGGTCCGGCGGACAGGCCGGCTTGGAGCGGCAGGCGCTGGGCTCGGGCTTCGGTGTCACCGCCGAGGGGACCCGGAAAGGTCTCAGCAGCTACGGGAGCGATCCTTTCACCTCCCTGGGCCCCTGCCAGCCCCAGGCGGGGTCTCCAGTAGTGACCGTGTCACTTCTCTTGGAAGGGATCCCCACCAGGGCTGTTGGCCCTTCAGAGGGGGCACATTTGAAACCGGCTGAGGCGGGAGGGGGCGGCGTGGCGAGGCCCCGGGAGGCCTCCCAGGTGAGGTGCAGCCGAGGGGGCTCGGTTACACCGCGGTGAGACCAAGTCAAAAGGCGCCCACCGGGGACAATTACCGCCTTTGTCCTCTGCAGGGGGAGTGGGACTCTCGGGTGTTATCAAATCTGCCCAGACAGGGGACGGGGAGCCAAGTGGTGGAGGGTGGGCAGGGGCGGGGCGGGGGGTGAGGAGGAATTGGCACCCCGGCGGCAGCGTCACTTGCCCTCATCTTGCACACTTGTGTGTCCTTTGAGGAGAAATCCAGGTACTCTGATGTCCCCGAAAAAGGGCCCCTTACCTGACACAGGGCCTTCTTCAAGTCTTCACCCTGCAGTGTGCCTTCGAGACACTAATCCTGTGCTCTGTCTACACGAGTGAATCCGTTTCACTGGCCCGACCGCCTCGGGGATCCTGGTGGACTCCATTGCACAGACGGGCGGCTGAGGCCCAGGCAGTGACTTGAGCAGCGTCCCAGGGCAGCCCCCGCTGCAGCAGATCAAGGGCTCAGCTGATCTCAGGACCCCCCCCCCCAGGACGTCGTGTGGAGGGGGCAGGCCCAGGGCCGGCTGGGGGTGGGCACGGTCAGGGCAGCCCTCAGCTGCTCTGCGCGCCTCTCCCAAGGCCTGACGCACCATGTGCCGCCCCACTCCTAGAGCTCTCCATAAAGGATCCGCCAGGGAAGGAGTGAACTCCCATTTTACAGATGAGGAGAGTCGAGGTAGAGTGGTTTCACTGAGGCGGCCCAGGTAGAAAACATGGAGCCAGGATTCCCTCCCAGCCCTCCTGCTTCTGTAGCCCACGCCCTGCCCGTCCTCTCTGGGTCTCTTCTTTGCCCTCGATTGTGTGTGTGTGTCTAGTTTAGACCTGGAAGGACTGGTAGTATTTTGAAATAATGATTCTAACAACGTTTGTAAAAATACTTTATAATTTGCAAAACCTTTTCTAACGCTTTTCTTTGGCCAAACCTCACAACTTTCCTCCAAGCAAGTGGTGTAACTGTGCCCGTTTCTCAGGCGACATACCTGAGGCTCAGGCCACGCGCCGCTCAGCCTGCAGGGTGGGTGGCTCTGCAGGGCATAGAGTGCTGGGTTGCGGGGAGGCCGGGGGCTCCTAGCAGGAATGACACGGCGGAGAAAAGTGGCCAGAAAAACCGTGACTTTGCAGTTTGTTTGCTGCGTGCCCTTGGGCGGTCTCCCCCAGCCTTGGTTCCCTCGGTGGCAGGAAGGCCGTGCTAACCTGCACTTCTCCGAGCCGTCATGCTGAGTGCATGAGATGGTGCCCGGGAGGTACCGAGTCCCACACTCTCGGGTGATGAGTGCTCAGAAGACAGTAGCTGTTGTTACGCGTATTGTTATTACTATTATTAGTGGTGGTAGCAGCAGTAGTCATTTTAAAGCCACAGTTAGGTTTTAATTCCTATATTCCATTCCTAAGGATCTTTCTAGCTCTAAAGCTCCATGTTTCCCACGTACCATGTGTGTAGCCTGCTAGGAGGACTTGGGGAGGAGATGTCTGGGAATCCATGGAGATCCGTCGCTTCACCGAAAAGAGGGGGTCGCTGGGGACAAAGCTGTTGCAGTACCACATTGGCCGTCCTCCCTCTGTGGCAGGTGAAGCCCATCGGGGTCTCTCGCTGGGGTATCTGAGCTGCTCCCTTTGGAGAGAGCCCACCCAAGCCCGTGCCACACTCCGGGGCCTGTAAAGTTGTCCGTAAAGTCCAGTCTGCAGCCCAGACCTCCTTCCAAACTCAAACCTCGTGCATCCGGCTGCCCCCTCCCCCCGCTCCTGGACGTCTGCTGGCCCAGAATCCACCTGTTCCAAACCTCACTGCTGGTCCTTCTCCCACAGCCATGCTCCTGCCTTCCATCCCCTGCCAGCTCAGGAAACAGCAGCCCTGTCCTCCCGGTTGTCTGGGCCCAAAACCTTGGCTTCGTCCTGACTCCTTTCACACCCCACCTCCAGCATGTTGGCTCTGCCTAAAACATCTGTCCAGGACCTTCCCCGTCTCATAGCCCGCACCCCTGCCCCCATCATCTCCCACCTGGAGCAGCACAACAGCCTCCTAACCCGTCTCCCTGCTTCCACCTTGGCCCCGGCAGCCTCTTCAAATGTAAGTTAAATCGTCTCCTCTCCACTCGTAACCTCACAGTGGCTCCCAACTCAGTCAGAGGAGAAGCCGAAGTCTTCACAAAGGCCGACAAGGCTCTTCTTGACCTGGACCCCTGGGACCCTCTGACCTCATCTCCTACTTCCCCTTCACTCACTCTGTTCCACCTACATTGTTCCTTAAACACACCGGATGTGTCCCTACCTCAGGGCCTTTGCACTTGCTGTTCCCTCTGCCTGGAACGTTTGCCATCCGGACGTCCACCCCCCTCCCCTCCTCCAGTCTTTGCTCAAATATCACTTTCTTAAGGAGGCCTTTCCTGACCACCCTATTTGAACTTGCCCCCCATCTGCCTCACCACTTCCTGTCCGTTGTCATGTTTTCTTTTTCTACATGGCACTTATGACCACCTGACATAATATTGGTAAGTCGCCAAATGATCCCAGCGTGGCTGGGGAAAAAGTGCTGTCGGAGGCTTCTGTGGGAACTGTACTGGCTCAGACAGAAGCTTTCCTCTCACCTATGTCTTCAGTATTTGCTCCAGGGGGCCGGTAGTAAATAGAGATTTTATTTTTAAATTCCTATGTCCCCTTATCTTACTCCAGGCACTATTCTAAGTACTTCATATATATTAACTCATAAAATTCTGATAAGAACCTAGTGAAGTAAGTACTATTTCAAAAAAATTTTTTTGAAGTATAGTTGATTTACAATGTTGTGTTAATTTCTGCTGTATAGCAAGGTGACTCAGTTATAAATATATATGTATATTCTATTTCATGTTCTTTTCCATCATGCTTTATCACAGGACATTGAATATAGTTCCCTGTGCTATACAGTAGGACCTTGTTGTTTATCCATCCTATATGTAATAGCTTGCATCTGCTAATCCCAAACTCCCAATCCTTCCCTCCCCCACGCCCCCTTCCCCTTGGCAACCCCAAGTCTGTTTTCTATGTGTGTGAGTCTGTTTCTGTTTCATAGATAGGTTCATTTGTGTTGTATTTTAGATTCCACGTATAAGTGATATCATACGGTCTTTGTCTTTCTTCTTCTGACTTATGATGTAAGTAGTATTATCTCACTTTTACAAACGAGGACACTGAGGCACAGAGAGGTTCACTAACTCACCCAAGGTCACACAGCTAAAAAAAAAATAGCCAGGATCTGAATCCAGGCAGTCTGGCTCCAGAGTCTCTACTCTTGCTATAGTTCTTGTCTTGTGTGCATTCATTCACTCACTCATTCACTAAATATTTATAACATATCTACTTTGTGTCAGGCACAAGATTTTATAGACCAGCTGATGACTAAAAAATGGTCTGTGCCACCTCACAGCAGTTAGAATGGGCACCATCAGAAAATCTACAAACAACAAATGCTGGGGAGGGTGTGGAGAAAAGGGAATCCTCCTGCACTGTTGGTGGGAATGTAAATTGATACAGCCACTATGGAGAACAGTATGGAGGTTCCTTAAAAAACTAAAAATAGAATTACCATATGACCCAGCAATCCCACTACTGGGCATATACCCAGAGAAAACCATAGTTCAAAAAAGACACATGCACCCCAATGTTCATTGCAGCACTGTTTACAATAGCCAGGTCATGGAAGCAACCTAAATGCCCATAGACAGATGAATGGAGAAAGAAGATGTGGTACAGATATACAATGGAATATTACTCAGCCATAAAAAGGACTGAAATTGGGTCATTTGTAGAGACGTGGATGGATCGAGACTGTCATGCAGAGTGAAGTAAGTCAGAAAGAAAAACAAATATCGTATATTAACGCTTATATGTGGAACCTAGAAGAATGGTACAGATGAACCGATTTGCAGGGCAGAAATAGAGACACAGATGTAGGCAACAAATGCATGGACACCAAGGGGGGAAAGTGGAGGGAGGTGGTGGTGGGATTAATTGGGAGATTGGGATTGACATATATATGCTAATATGTATAAAATGGATAACTAATAAGAACCTGTTGTATAAAAAAAAATAAAATTCAAAAAAAAAAAGATCTCTGCTATCAGGGAGCTCACAGTCTAGCAGGAAATGCAAAACAAATAAATAAGTGGAAGGGAAAAGTCTATTCATTCAGCAAACATTCACTGACATCTACTAAATGTCAGCCCTCTGTTAGGCACTGGAAATGAGAGATAAGACACAGTTTCTGCTTTCAAGGTGCTTACATTCTAATAACAGAGGGAAAGTGTGAATTACTGCATGTAATCATGACAGCACGAGCTGAATAGGGTAAAGGAGAAGGTAGGGGACTCTGGGACCCCGGGATAGGAGGTCTAACCGTCTGGGGGTTTGTTTGGATGGGTGGATGGCTGAGTGGTTGGGCAGACGGATAGTTGGATGGATAAACAGATGATACTATTTTGAAGGATGGTTGGATGAATGGTTATATGGATGGACGGCTGGGTGGATGGATAGTTACTGGGAAGCATGCTTGGGTGAATGGATGGGTAAAAGGCTGAGCTCATTGCTGGCGAGTTGGACATTATCCCAATGAGATCACCAGAAGAGCTGAAAGAAAGGGATGGAAATCCATTCACTCTTTCAGCAAATGTTTATTAAGCACCTATTTATGTGTCTGGTACCATCTTAGGCTCTGGAATTAGATTGGTACTTGCCTTCATGGAGCTGACATTCCAGAGAGAAAGCAGACGACAAACAAATAATCAAATATATATAGAATCTGCTGTCAGAGAGTAATAAATACTATGATGAAAAAGTAAAGCAGGTCGAGAGGGCAAAGATGATGGGGAGGGAGCATTTTATATTAGGGAGTCAGGAGAGACCTCTTTGAGAAGGCGAGTTCTGAACAGGAAGTGAGGAAGTGTGCTGTCTGGGGAATAGCATTTGAGACGGAGGGAACAGCAAATGTAAGAGCCGGAGGCAAGGAGGCCAGTGTCACTCACTGAGTGAGGGAGAGAGGAGATGAGGTCCCAGATGGTGTGTTTGGAGTCTGGGGTCGGGTGGGAGATATGGGCAGATCACCTTCTGGGCCCTATAAGGAGTGTGTGAGGGTTTGGTTATGTCTCGTAAAACCAATGGCAGACTTTGAACCTGGGCTGACTGGTGTTTGGAAAGGCGCCCCCCCCCTTCCCTGCTCCCCTCGGTGGGGGTCCCAGCCCTGCTTCTTCCTGGCCTGTTCACAGCTGGGAGGCTGTCAGCATTTTGATTACAGCTCCCAGCTCTCAATGGTTTACAGCTCAACGGTGAAACAGGCCCTGGGCCACGGGTGGCACCTCGGAGTGATTTACTTGCTCACCATTTCTCTGTATAGTGCTGTTTAACACCTCTAGGCCAAGTTTTCAGAAAGAAAAAGGAGGAATTTAGGGGGAGTTGGTTACTTTTCTTTTCTTTTCTTTTTTTTTTTTTTTTACACATAGATCCATTTTTCAGTTGTTTTCTGAGATTACTGCCCAGACTTTAAAAAAGTTGTAGGATGCCAACTAATGGTGTATTCTGGGACATCGTTCGTTTCTAAAAGAGCCTAGTCTCCGCTAAGCTGCCCTTTTCTCTTGAAAGTTTGTGTTTGCTTTCTGGTGAGAGCGAGCTGGACCGACTGTGTGGCTCAGGGGGCGAAGGTATCCGTTACTTAATATTTCACAGAAAACCGCTGGACTTCAGGCCATTTGCTCTCACTGACCCCCTAAATCGGGTCCCTCAGACCCCCAGCCTACGCATCTGCAGGGTATCTCAGATTTTAATTTGCACACGAATCACCCGAGGAGTGTGAAAATGCAGCTTCTGATTCTGCAGTTCTGGGATGAGGCCTGAGAGTCTGCACTTCCAACAAGCTCCCTCCCGGGTGATGCCCTGGGACCAGTCTTTGAGCACAGGATTTTGATCAGCGCTGTCCAATAGAAATTAATACGAGCCACATAGGTGATTTAAATTTTCTAGCAGCCACATCAGAAAGGTAAAAAGGATGACAGTAAACTTAATAATATCTTTTATTTAATCGAGTATGTCCAAAATATTGTCATTTCCCTATGTAATCGATATGAAAACACTGAGATGGTTTACGTTCTTTTTTTTTTTCCGTAAGTCTTTGAAACCTGGCAGTTGCTTTACACTTAGAACACATCTCCGTTCAGACTAGCCACAGTTCAGGCGCTCGTGTGGCCGGTGGCTCCCCTCTTGGATGGCACAGATCTCAATCTGGCTTGAATACCTCTGGTGACAGGGGGCTCCCTCCCTCCTGGGACATTCACTCCACCCCCACAGGCTCTTAGTTGGGATTTGCCCCCAGGCCAACTGGGAAGAGCCAGTTTCACTCCCCGGGTCCCCAAGCTGGTTGGTATCCTCGGCAGAGAAGAGTCCTGCAGAAATGCGGAGGGCGCCTTGAAGCCCTCCCGTCCGGCTCCCTCCTGTGAGCAGGCCCTGCACACGCTCAGCCTCAGCGATGGTCTCTGTTGTTGTTCTTTCTTGTTGAAGAACCGGGGTCAGGGAGTTTCAGTGCTGTTCCCCTGATCACCCAGCCAGGAGGTGGCAGAGCTAGGGCTCCAAGCGAGGACATTGAGACCTCTCCTCCCTCTGCTGTAATAGGCTCCAGGTCCTTCATGACACAGTAAGAGCGGATCTTCCGGGCCCACTCGAGCTCCTCCAGGCACATGGGGCTGGCCCGCCTGGACTGACGGAGCCGCAGAGCTGGCCGGGAGGGTGGGCATCGGAAGCCACACGGCCCCGGGGCTCAGTTCCTGTGTCAGCTCCTTGTTGCCGCAGAGCAGTAAGAAGCAGCTCGTCCCCCCATCAAGCCCACCCCCTGCCCGGGGGGAGAGCCCCCGCCATCTCGGCTGGAAACTGCCCTGGGATAGAGATAACCCAGGGTGTTTTTCCCAGTCGCAGGCCTGGAAAAAAAACCTGACTCCACTGGGGGCAGGAAAGAGGCTATCTCAGGGGAGGTGTCCCTGCGCCCGTGTCCTCGGGCCTGGCTGCAGGGCAGCATGGAACTGCGGCCCAGGCCAGCCACCCTCCTGGACATCAACACAAAAGGAGCTTCTGCTCTGGGATGGGGGCTTCAAAGGGCTTCGGTGGTACCTGGTCACCCGGGCAGGGCCTTGCTGAGGTCAGGGCAGTTCACTTGGGGGTGGCCAGGGGCACAGAGGGTGGTCAGCCAGAGGGCAGATGCCTATGTCCTCTGTCCCAAAGCCCCTCCCTGGGGGCTCCGGCTTGATCTTCTGTGGACTAAGTCAGGGCCCCTTCTAGCAGACCCCAACGTGAAGGAAATGGGCATCCAGGCTCCCAAGCCAGGGGGACTTCATTCATTCACTCATTCGTTCATTCGGCAAATGCTAGCTGAACGTCTCGGCCTCGTCTTGGTGCCTCCTGAATGAGACAGATGAGGAACCGGAAGAAGGGTGTCACAGGCAGAGGGGACAGCAGGTGCAGAAGCCCTGGGGGCTTGGAGGGGTTCAGAAGGAGCCGGCATTAAGTGTGCACAGAGGGATTCACAGAGCTGCACGGCCATCAACACAAGCAATTCTAGAACTTTCCACCGCCCCAAAAGGAACCCCCGTACCTGTTAGCAGTGACTCCCCATCCCCCTTTCCCCCAGCGCTGGGCAACCAGTAATCTGCTGTGTCTGTGGGTTTACCCATTCTGGACATTGTGTGTAAACGGAATTGTACGATATATGACCTTAGGGGTCTGGCTTCTTTCACTGAGCATCGTGTTCTCAAGGTCCATCCATGGTGGAGCAGGTTTCGGCACCTCATCCCTTTTTATGGCTGAATAATACTCCCCTGTATGGATAGACCACATTTTGTTTCTCCGTTCATCCGTTGACGGACATTTGGGTTGTTTCGCCTCTTGGCTGTTTGAATAGCGCTGCTGTGAACACGCGTGGACAAGTTTTGTGTGTTTCTGGACGCGCGTTTCTGGTCTGATTGTTGTGCCGTGCTGGGGTAGGTACCACACATCCTTGAAGTCCATCCTCTTCAGGGCTGTCCCTGAAAAAGCCCACGTCTCTGGGTCAAGAGAGGAGGAGGGTCTGGACAGACGCAGGCGGGACCTGCGCCCTGAGTACTCTGGCTCTGCATCCCCGAGGGGCCGGCCAGAGCCCCGCAGCCCAGCAGGTGCCGTGGACACCGGCTCGGCCTCCGTCAGCTGGTTCGCGGGGGCTGCCCCGGAAGGCGGCGAGCGGGCCTCCGGCTTCTGGGCTTCCTTGCTCCCCATCTGTGGTTCTGCCTGGCCGAGCCACTGTCCTGCTTCTCCCCGCACCCGCTCAGGCCTCTGGTCTGCCCCCCACGTGGCTGCCTGAGGGAGCCTCTCCAGTGCCAAGTACCCCGTCCTGTCCGGCGGTGGGTCGGCCCTCCCCGCTGACGCTGGCTTCCTTCCCTGTCCCGGGCCCCCCCTGCCCTCCTCCGCACTGCCCTTTACCCATGCCGTTCCCTCTGCCTGGCCTGCCCTTCCCTGCTTTCTGTCCAGCCTGGCCCTCCTCAGGTCCTGTCTCAGCTCAGGGGTCATTTCCTCACCTCCCCATTCCAGTCGGGCTCCTCTGTTCCTGCTCTCAGCCATTCACTCAGCAAGAGTTCACTGAGCACTGGCTGCGCTCTGGACACCAGCCGGAGCGCTGGGGCCACGGCAGGAGCAGACACACCGAGTCCCTGCCCTTGGGCAGCTGGCATTCTGGTGGGAGACAAGAGAAACCGAAGACAGAAATGTGTGCTATGTCAGATGCTCATGCCCGTGGGGCGCAAAGCGAACCAGGGCGGGGGTCAGGGAGAGTCCCTGCAAAGGTGAGATTTGCGCAAAGGCCCCTAGGAAATGACGGCGGGAGGCATGGAGAGGGTGGGGAAGAGTGTTCCAGGCAGAGGGAGAGCTGTGCAAAGGCCCTGAGGCGGGAGCATGCCTGATGTGTTGGAGGAGCAGCAAGGAGCCCATGGCCATTAGGGTGGAGTGAACAAAGGTGTAGGGGATGATGCCAAAGAGGTAGCAGGGACCATGGGATGTAGGTGGAGAGAGGATGGTATACGGGACCATGGAGTGTCAGTGGAGAGGGGACGGGGTATGGACCACGGGGTGGAGGTGGAGGGGACGGGGTACGGGACCATGGGGTGTGGTTGGAGAGGGGACGGGGTACGGGACCACGGGGTGTAGGTGGAGAGGGGACGGTGTAAGGGACCACGGGGTGTAGGTGGAGAGGGGATGGGGTGCGGGACCACGGGGTGTAGGTGGAGAGGGGACGGTGTAAGGGACCATGGGATGTAGGTGGAAAGAGGATGGTATACGGGACCATGGAGTGTCAGTGGAGAGGGGACGGGGTATGGACCGCGGGGTGTAGGTGGAGAGGGGACGGGGTACGGGACCGGGGTATGGGACCACGGGGTGTAGGTGGAGAGGGGACGGGGTACCGGACCGCGGGGTGTAGGCGGAGAGGGGACGGGGTACCGGACCGCGGGGTGTAGGTGGAGAGGGGACGGGGTACAGGACCGTGGGGTGTGGGCGGAGAGGGGACGGTGTAAGGGACCACGGGGTATAGGCGGAGAGGGGACGGGGTATGGGACCGGGGTACGGGACCACGGGGTGTAGGCGGAGAGGGGACGGGGTACGGGACCGCGGGGTATAGGTGGAGAGGGGACGGGGTACCCCGCGGGTGTAGGCGGAGAGGCGACGGGGTACGGGACCGCGGGGTGTAGGTGGAGAGGGGATGGGGTACGGGACCGCGGGGTGTAGGCGGAGAGGGGACGGGGTACCCGACCGCGGGGTGTAGGTGGAGAGGGGACGGGTTACGGGACCACGGGGTATAGGTGGAGATGGGACGGGGTACGGGACCGCGGGGTGTAGGTAGAGAGGGGACGGGGTACGGGACCGTGGGGTGTAGGTGGAGAGGGGACGGGGTACGGGACCGCGAGGTGTGGTTGGAGAGGGGACAGGGTACGGGACCACGGGGTGTGGTTGGAGAGGGGATGGGGTACGGGACCACGGGGTGTAGGTGGAGAGGGGACGGGGTAAGGGACCACGGGGTGTAGGTGGAGAGGGGACGGCGTACCGGACCGCGGGGTGTAGGCGGAGAGGCGACGGGGTACAGGACCGCGGGGTGTGGTTGGAGAGGGGACGGGGTACGGGACCGCGGGGTGTAGGTGGAGAGGGGATGGGGTACGGGACCGGGGTACGGGACCACGGGGTGTAGGTGGAGAGGGGACGGGGTACGGGACCACGGGGTGTAGGTGGAGAGGGGACGGGGTAAGGGACCACGGGGTGTAGGTGGAGAGGGGACGGGGTACGGGACCGCGGGGTGTAGGCGGAGAGGGGACGGGGTACGGGACCGTGGGGTGTAGGCGGAGAGGGGACGGGGTACGGGACCGCGGGGTGTAGGCGGAGAGGGGACTGGGTACGGGACCCCACGGACCCAGCACAGAGCCCCAGCTTTGGCCAACAGCCATCAGCATTGTTGTCGCCTCCACCCCCAAGCTCCCACAAACTGGAACGGTATGGGGCGAATGCAGCAAGATGTTATTTCACCTCCTGTGCATCTCTAATCAGTAAGGACTTTACGAACGTAACAGTGGCCGTTGCGTTCTCGGGGCAACATGAACAACCCATCAGTGCTCTGTAACAGCCCGCCTGGCCCCGATTCCTCCATTGTCTCAGAAACATCTTCCAGTTGGGCCGTGGAGCTGGGGACCGCTGGGGGCCTGTGACCACAGGAGGGGCAGGTATGCACTTTGCTTCAGAGCCGCCGATGGTGGAGGCTGTCATTGGCCTCGTGCCCCCGTGACAGTTGATGCATGGCTGCCTTACCCCCCAAGAGCGTAAGCTTCCGGAGAGCGGGGGCCTGGCCTCTTTCTGCCACCTGGCCACCCACCTCAGGCCCGCCCAGGGCAGGGACTAAATTAACATGTGGCAGAAAAATGAATTAGTGCGTGAATGAATGAATGCCTGCCAAGGCCAATCCACTGATGGGTCAGAGGTCTGGAGGGACAAGTGTTTGACGGCTCCACCCACCCCCCTCCGGCCTCTCTGCCCCTCAGGCGATAGCCGGGGTCCCGGACTACCTCACTCGGTCCACAGTGCACACGCCAGGGCGGCAGAGCCCGGCAGAGGCCACCCCCAGGTGAGAGAGCAGCAGCCAGAGCGGTGGCAGGGCTGCCCGTGGGGCTTGTCTGTTCCACGTCCACAGTGGGCCGTGCTGGCCCCGGGTCCAGGCGAGCGCGGCGGAGGCTACCCGGGCCCTGGCGGGCAGCGCGGAAACCCCACTGCTGGCTCCCACCACCCAGGAAACCGCGTGTGAGCTTGTGTCGGTGGCGCATGACGTGACTGTGAGAGTCACGTCAAGAAAGACAGAAGTCTGGGGGTGAGGGGTGTCAGTCCCCGAGAAACGGTTCCTCCGAGACCCCAGAGCTGGCAGAGGCCGGTTCGTGGGGGCCTCGAGAGGCAGGCCACGGACTCCGGGCTTCAACCTCAGGATGACTGGGAGCCAGAGACAGTGTTGGGGCAGGCGTAATCCGGCAAACACTCCTTACAGGAGGTCCCAGCCTAAACCAGGAAGCTTGTCCCTCGGGATGGGGCTGACACCCCTTTTCTTGAGGCCCTGGCCGGAGTCCACGCCTCCCGTGCCGTCGGGCTAACCCAGCTGCATTCCAGCGGCCTTGTTCTGTGGAACGCAGCTTCCCCTGCCATCCCCACCCGAGGCAGACAGGAATACTTGCTTGAAGCCGGTGCATCCAATGTGACTCAAAGAATGTGACCAAGGAGAAAATACTCCAAATGTTTACTAAAAAAAAAAAAAAAAAAGCTGTCTCTTCCCCTCTTTCATCTGCGTTGCCCAGAGGAATACAGCTGCAGCTGAAAGAAATGAAGCTTTCTGCTCATGATGGATGGACGTGCAGGAGGCGGGGAGGTGGAGGAGGCAGAGGGGCAGGAGGGGGCAGCGGGAAGAGCGGGGCGGGGGGGTCAGCTCCGGGCCCCCAGCCCGCGGCCCCCCTCCCGGGAGGGCGCTCACACCTGGGGTCTCCTGTGTACGTTCTGTGAGGGCAGTGTCCACGGCTGCCTGCCCGCTGCCTTCCACACCGTGTCAGGTCAACGTCCTTGGAAAGGACCCCTGCATGCAGGGCGTTTCCCAGGAAGCGGGAGCGAAGCTGAGCTGTGATGCGGCAGCTGCAGAGGCTTCAGCTGGTCCCGTGAGTGGCTCTGGGCTGGAATGGCCCTTGAGAGGTGTCCCCAGCATCAACCAGTCATGGGCTGGGGCTGCTCTGATGAGGGGCCGTGACCGCGGGCGAGGCTGCTCCCGTGACGGGAGGACAGTTCCAGGAGGGCTGCGGCTGAGGGTGTCAGAGGCTGACTCTCCGGGAAGCCGGGCAGCGAGTGCGTCGTCCTGGAGGAGGACCTGGGGGGGGTGGCACCGTGGCGTCCAGAGCGCTCTCCGGTCCTGGCACCGTGGCCTGGGGGAGCAGCGCCATCCCGGCACACCCGCCTTCCTTCTGTTCAGCTGCATCTCGTAGTGCTACAGCCAGACTGCCTGGGTTCACGAAGCAGCCCGGCACTTCCCATCTGTGGCCCCCGGTGCCTCAGCTGCCTCACCTGTAAAATGGGGATGATGAGGCTGGATCTGCCTCATCGGGTTACCGTGCCGATTCAGCGAGTTGCTGGCTGTTAAGAGCTTGGAATGCCAGCTGATGCTGTCAGTGACTTTTATCGGAGTTGGGCACGGTTCCTGCCCTCGTGGGGCTCACAGCCTGGCAGGAGGGATGGGTGTGCAGACAGGAAGTTATGACACAGGGCAGTCTGGCATGGAGCAAGCGTGGGGCTCTGTGTGAGCAGCTGTCCCTACTCTTATCCAAGAGGAACACAGGGAGCTCGTGCAGTGCCGTCGGTAATCTAACCACCGTAATAACACAGCTGCCCTTCCTGAGGGCTCCTCCGGCCGGCACCACGCCTTTGCTCACTGGGTCCTGATGCTGCCGCCACTGGATGTGTTCTTTTGAACAAGGAGACACAGCCGAGGCCGCTGGAGGGGTGGCGCTCGCCCAGTGTCCCAGCCGGGGACTGGTCAGTGGCACGCTTGGGGTCACGAAGGAACGTGAACGAAGGGGTTACTTACAGGGCGCACGGAGCATCCCGGCTCTCCTCCGAGGGGTGCTGCAGCACCTGGGGCTGGCGGCCGTGGGGAGCCCGTACTGCCCGGGGCCTGCGGGGCAGTGGGGAGCTGTGGACTGGAGGGCGGGCAGCTGGAGGAGAGGGGCCGCTTGGCGGGAGCCGTGGCCCCAGGTAGAGGAACGGGGTAACGGCCACCACGTGGCCCTACAGGGAGGGGACCCAGGGAAGAGATGTCCCTGCCTCTTTCTCCTCCTGCCGTCCAGCCTCCCGCGGGACTCCCCACTCCTTGCTCCCCCCTGCCTGCTGGGCCTGACCAGACGCTGGAGGACAGGGAGCCTGTGGGCGCAGGGTACACAGGTGAGCCTCCAGGGCCGGAGAAGGGGGCACAGAGGTGCCCAGCACATCCAGGCCCTCAGCCTTGACTCCAGCACGGCCCCCACCTTGTGGGGCTCCTTAGGCAGACGGCATGAGGGGCCCAGCACAGGGCATGGCCGTAGCATGGGCACAGTGAGGGACACCTTCCGTCACACACAGAGGACGAAGGACCAGTGCTGGCCTCTGTTGTTGCTGGTGGTTTGGGTCACGTGCAGTTTGGAGACGAGAAACACGGGCAGCTGGGGCCTGAAGCCCTGGGAGAGGAAAGCAGCCGGCCTCGGGGACCATCCTTCTGCCCATGGCCCCGGAGTCTAGCCCAGGCAGGGCCTCCTGTGGAAAGCACACAGCCCCGGAGGAGGCGGCCCCGGCGCCCAGCAGATCGGCCCCCTGCTCTCTGTGTTCTCCCCGACGGGGCCGCCTCTCCCAGGTGGCCCGGCTGCCTCGGGTCGGGTGGGGAGTGGGTTTGGAGGAGGTTCGGGAGCCAGGTCTCCTGCTGGGGGAGGGCAGCTGGGAGCTGAGAGCGGGAGAAGGCACAGCGGCAACGCGGACGGGCAAGGACGCCGCAGGGAGTGGGGCGGGTGGGGCGAGGGCGGAGGAGGTGACCGTGGAGGCTCTCCCGTGCGGGTGGCAGCAGCGCAGACGCGCCGCAGGAGCTGGGGGTGCGGGTTACGACAGGACGGGCCTCTGCGTGTGGGAGGAGGGAGGAGGCAGGAGGCAGGGCGACGGCCCGAGCTGCTTCCGGGGGCCCACTGGCCACTCACGGTGGCCCCACGGGGACAGTCACTCCCTCGTGTCTCTGCACGACCGCACTACCCAGAGGTCAACTCCCACCCGGCAACGTCTGGGAGAACGTGCCCTCCTTGTCCCTCTGTGTCACTGTCTTCTCTCTTGGAAATCCCCCTCTGGTGCCTTCATTGTACAGGTGGGGGAAACTGGGGCCCAGAGAAGGAAAGGGGCTTGCCCGCAGCCACACAGCAATGTGGAGGCAGAAGCAGGACCAGCGCCTGCCAGCTCCTTCCACCCCACAACCCTGCCCCCGGCCCCTCCAGCACCGCGCCAGGCTCACCCCGGCATCGGCAGCATTCGTTGTGCGGAAACGAGAAGAACTCACAGGTTAGGGTCTGTAGTGTGAGATGTGCCAAGCCAGGCCCTGATAGCCCTTCTCTCCTTAATCCCCACCATTTCCTCTGAGGAAAGAATTGCTCCTACTTTACAACAAGGAGCAAGCAGATCACTGAAGAGGCTTGGGTGCCAAGTCACAGAATGCTTAGCCAGATGTGGCTTCATTGATGGGAGCTGGCTTTTTCTTGCAAAATGAAAATCTGGATGTAGTTTCTTTCAGACGTTCAACAATCTCTTCGAGGCCCAAGCTGTTTCCATCCTTCTATCTGCACATTGTCACCTTGTTGGCCTCTGGTTCTCTTGCCTCGGCATCACAAGATGGCTGCCTAAGCTCCCAGAGTCATGCTTTCACACCACAGCATACAAAGACGGAAAACAAGAAGTTGCTCTCTCAGGTCTCTCTTTTTGCCAGGTTGTTTCCTGTGTTTTGCCTCTGTGGTCAGCACCAGGCAAGCTGTGGTTAGGCCGTGGAGGGCCAGACAGGGAGTGTGCCCTGTTCCCTCTGGCTATTTCTGCCATCACCAGCATGTGGTGGCCAGAGGTGGGATTCGAAGCAGGTTCTTGGGTTACCTGGCTCTGACACTGGTGCCTTCTCCCCTGCTTCAGGCTGCCTTTTGTCACAGTGTGCTGCCATGTTGAGACTGATTCTGACTGCCTGGGTCACTGCTCGCCAGCTGGGGTGCACACGGCCCAGAACTGACCTCTCCCTGCAGAAGAGTCAGGCTGGCCAACAGTGGGGAGTCAGACGGACAGAGCAGTAGATGCCCAGCTAACCCGCAGCCTCCACCTTCAGGGCCTGGCCTCCCCAAGGTCCTCAGATCTGCTTCCTGCTGTGACTTCAAACCCGTGAACTAAGGACTGGCTATTGGGTCTATGTAAGACATCTTACTGCTCAGACGAAAGGACCTCGGGGACAGTTAGGACATTTTAGTCCATAAAGGACAGAAACCCAACTCAAGCCAGCTTAAAAACAAAGGAAATTTGTTAGTTCATGGAACTAAATGGTCCTGAGATAATGGATTCAGGGCTAGCTTGATCCAGGGTACAAACGATACTCCCAGGAACCAATTCCACACACCCCTCATTCTCTCTTTCTCAGCTCTGCTTTCTTAGACCCACATGGTTGCGAGATGCCTGTCCGTAGCTGTCCACAGCTCTGCCCTCTGTATCCCATCCTGTTCCTCTGGCAGGAAATTACCAATAGTTCTTGTCTTCTCTTCACACCAGATCCCCAGGACTCACTCTGATTGGTCCTGACTTGCCTGAGTCACCAGCCCATACCTAGCAATGACCAGAGGGAAGTGGGGTTGATGCCCAGTGGGATCTGGGGGTGATGACCCGTGGGAACTGGGAGTCGTGACCCGTGGGAACTGGGAGTGGTGATCTAGGGGTGGTGACCCGTGGGAACCGGGAGTCATGACCCGTGGGATCCGGGAGTCATGACCCGTGGGATCCGGGAGTCGTGACCCGTGGGAACTGGGAGTCGTGACACGTGGGAACTGGGGGTGGTGACCGGTGGGAACTGGGGGTGCTGACCGGTGGGAACTGGGGGTGGTGACCCGTGGGATCTGGGGGTGGTGACCCGTGGGAACTGGGGGTGGTGACCCGTGGGATCTGGGGGTGATGACCGGTGAGATCTGGGGGTGATGACCCGTGGGAACCGGGGGTGATGACCCGTGGGTTCTGGGGGTGATGACCCGTGGGCTCTGGGGGTGATGACCCGTGGGCTCTGGGGGTGATGACCCGTGGGATCTGGGGGGTGATGAGCCGTGAGATCTGGGGGTGATGACCCGTGGGATCTGGGGGTGATGACCCGTGGGATCTGGGGGTGGTGACCCGTGGGTTCTGGGGGTGGTGACCCGTGGGTTCTGGGGGTGATGACCGGTGAGATCTGGGAGTGATGACCCGTGAGATCTGGGGGTGATGACCCGTGGGATCTGGGGGTGATGACCCGTGGGATCTGGGAGTGATGACCCGTGGGAACTAGGGGTGATGACCGGTGAGATCTGGGGGTGATGACCCGTGGGATGTGGGGGTGATGACCCGTGGGAACTGGGGGTGATGACCCGTGAAATCTGGGGGTGATGACCCGTGGGATGTGGGGGTGGTGACCCGTGGGTTCTGGGGGTGGTGACCCGTGGGATCTGGGGGTGGTGACCGGTGGGAACTGGGGGTGGTGACCCGTGGGATCTGGGGGTGATGACCGGTGAGATCTGGGGGTGATGACCCGTGGGAACGGGGGGTGATGACCCGTGGGATCGGGGGGTGATGACCGGTGGGAACCGGGGATGATGACCCGTGAGATCTGGGGGTGATGACCCGTGGGATCGGGGGGGGTGATGACACGTGGGAACTGGGGGTGGTGACCGGTGGGAACTGGGGGTGGTGACCCGTGGTATCTGGGGGTGATGACACGTAGGATCTGGGGGTGGTGACCCGTGGGAACTGGGGGTGGTGACCCGTGGGATCTGGGGGTGATGACACGTGGGAACTGGGGGTGGTGACCCGTGGTATCTGGGGGTGATGACCCGTGGGATCTGGGGGTGGTGACCCGTGGTATCTGGGGGTGATGACACGTGGGAACTGGGAGTCGTGAGCGGTGAGATCTGGGGGTGATGACCCGTAGGAACTGGGGGTGATGACCCGTGGGATCTGGGGGTGATGACCCGTGGGAACTGGGGGTGATGACCGGTGAGATCTGGGAGTGATGACCCGGGGGGTCTGGTGATGACCGGTGGGAACTGGGGGTGATGACCCGTGGGATCTGGGGGTGATGACCGGTGAGATCTGGGGGTGATGACCCGTGGGAACTGGGGGTGATGACCCGTGGGATCTGGGGGTGATGACCCATGGGATCTGGGGGGTGATGACCCGTGGGATCTGGGGGTGATGACCCGTGGGAACTGGGATTCGTGACGTGTGGGATCTGGGGGTGGTGACCGGGGAACTGGGGGTGATGACCGGTGAGATCTGGGGGTGATGACCCGTAGGAACTGGGGGTGATGACCCGTGGGATCTGGGGGGTGATGACCCGTGGGATGTGGGGGTGGTGACCGGTGGGAACTGGGGGTGGTGACCCGTGGGAACTGGGGGTGATGACCCGTGGGATCTGGGGGGTGATGACCCGTGAGATCTGGGGGTGATGACCCGTGGGAACTGGGGGTGATGACCCGTGGGATCTGGGGGTGATGACCCGTGGGATCTGGGGGGTGATGACCCGTGGGATCTGGGAGTCGTGACCCGTGGGATCCGGGAGTCGTGACCCGTGGGATCCGGGAGTCGTGACCCGTGGGATCTGGGGGTGATGAAAGGTGGGAACTGGGGGTGGTGACCCGTGGGAACTGGGGGTGGTGACCCGTGGTATCTGGGGGTGGTGACCCGTGGGAACAGGGGGTGGTGACCCGTGGTGTCTGGGGGTGATAACACGTGGGAACTGAGAGTCATGACCGGTGAGATCTGGGGGTGATGACCGTGGATTCTGGGGTGATGACCCGTGGGATCCCGGAGTCGTGACCCGTGGGATCCGGGAGTGGTGACCCGTGGGAACCGGGAGTGGTGACCCGTGGGATCTGGGGGTTGGTGACCGTGGGAACTGGGGGTGACCTGTGGGATCTGGGGGTTGGTGACCGTGGGAACTGGGGGTGGTGACCCGTGGTATCTGGGGGTGATGACTGTGGGATCTGGGGGTGATGACCGGTGAGATCTGGGGGTGATGACCCGTGGGAACTGGCGGTGATGACCGGTGAGATCTGGGGGTGATGACCCGTGGGATCTGGGGGTGATGACCGGTGAGATCTGGGAGTGATGAGCCGTGGGACTGCTTTAGCGTTCGCAGCTGGGGAGAGGCTCACCGAGGAGTCAGAGTTTGCAGAGCTCGGAGGCCACGCTGCGCTCGCCGTAAAACAAGGCACAAAGAGAGGGGTGTCAGGAGTGGGAGAGGTCCGCGCTGGAGGAGTCCTGCTGGGGCTGGGCGGGGCGCCGGCAGGGCGCTCTGAGGAAGAGGTGGAAGAGGTGGCATTTGCCGAGGCCCCGGAAAGGCTGGGATGGCCCGGGCCACGCGGGATGAATGGAGGTGCATTCGTGGAGGAGGTCAGGTAGGAGGACCGGTTGCCCTGCTGGGGAAATCCTCCTGGGCTGTGTTTTTCCTGGGGACTGCAGTTTGGCGGGGAGGTGAAGGGGGGCGGTGGAATTCAACACTGGCCAACAGCTTTGGGCTTCAGTACTCAGATGTCTCTCAGAACGCCGTGGCGAGTGACAGAGGCTCCTGGTCCCAGGAGCGCCATGTGGCAGGGACGTGTGGGAGCCAGAGGTTGCTGGTCTGACCTCCCTCCCCTGAGAACCCCTCCTCCTCCAGGAAGTTCACCCCTAGATCGTCTGGGCAGCCCTGAGAGTTTGGACAGCCCAGGAGGCCAACCTTGATGGTATCTGTTGGGTGTAATGAATCAGGAATCTTTCTGGAGCCAAGTTTCTCCGGAGGCCTCTCCCAGGCCTGGGAGCCCCGCCCTGGTAATTCTGGGCTCTGGGCAGCACCTGGTACATTGTTGCCACTTCCTGGGGGGCCTGTCCGAAGGAGATTGATTTTCTTCCCTCCAGCGGTGCAGAAAATCCCTCCTACTGCTCCAGACAGGTTTGGGGCTGGGCTGGGGGACAGAGAAGCAGGGTGAGAGCAGCCCTGCCCCACCTCGTTCAGGAATCCCCACTGCAGACCCCACACCCTCCCAGGACAGGTGCTCACCGCCCACAGCCCGGCAGCCCCTCCAGTGCTGGTCAGCCTAGTGGGGACGGCTGGCATCTCACTGAGCTGGGATCTGTTGCCTACGACTCCCCTCCAGCTGGGGTCCCAGTCCCGTCCTCGGGACAGACACACAGGCCCTCCCGTTCACCCTGCCCCAGGACAGGCCTGCAGAATGTATGGGGCGGTGACCAGGACCCCAGACACTGCCTTCTCTAGACGGGGCAGCTCCAGCTCCTTTAGCCTGGGCTCTCCAGCCTCTTCCTCTCCACGTGTGCTCTGGTTCTGTCCATCTGCTGGGGCGTAGCCCAGTTCTGAAAACGCTGGAGCAAGCCCATCTCCTCTCGTATCGTGAGCGCTACACCTCTGTCACTACGGCTTCAGATGGTTGGCTTTTGAGCAGCCTCTTAGTTCCTAGTGCTCTTGGTGGTCAGTTAAAGCTTTCCATCTTTCTCAGTCTCTCCTATCTTGTGCTTCCACAGTCTTTTTTTTTTTTTTTTTTAATACCAAAAATTATAGGTGTTCGTCCTACTTCTGGCTGTTTTCAACCACACGTTTTATTTAGTCTTTGGAAGTGACTGAATCATTATCCACTGTGGACACCCAAGCTGGCTGGGGCCAGATTTCAGTGGCACCAAAAGACCCTTCTCCCTGAGAGGCCCCTCTTCCTGGCCACTCACTGTGCCCCAAATTTTCTCATCACACCCTCAACACATGCCCTTCCCCAAGCCTGGCCCCTCGTCTCAGAGCGCGGCCTCCGTCTCCATCACAGGTCCATGAGGCGCCCCTGGGCCCCGCCATCCTCCCCACCGAGTATCGCCTTCTCTTCCCTCCACTGCACCCTCTTCTTTGGAGCTGCCGTCATCTCTGGCCTGGGTGATGGGGACACTCCCTTCGGATCTCCGTCCAGCCACTCTGACTCTCTGAGCTAATTTCCACTGTCTCCGGCCTGATCTTTCAAAGTGTCAGTCAGACCTCATCACTCCCGGCACGAAAGCCCCTTGGCTCGCAGGTCCTCCAGGTGCCTCCCTGCCCCGAGCGTCCAGCCCCGCCGCCTCCCTGCCCCGTCTCTTCTCACACAGCCCCAGCCGTGCCTCCTTTGTTCCTCTCGGGGTCGGGCTGCATCCATCCCACCTCTGGGCCCTGGCGTGTGCTCTTCCCTGGTTTGAACTGCCTTTGCCCCATCCCCCTAAGTTTGGCTGATTCTTTTTTTCTTTTAATTTTTATTTTATACTGGAGTATAGTTGATTAATAATGTTGCGTAAGTCTCAGCAAAGTGGTTCAGTTATACGTATACGTGTACGTGTATCCTTTTTCAGATTCTTTTCCCATATAGGTTATTACAGAATACTGAGCAGAGTTCCCTGTGCTAGACAGTGGGTCCTTCTTGGTTATCTATTTTATTTTTTTAATGTCAGGTATTTATTCAGAAAGATTTTAGTTTCCTTTCCTTCACATTTTTACATTTCTTCACTTTTCTCAGGTTCCATAGAAATTTTTTTAAAAATATTATTCCAAGTTTGAATTTTTAAAAAAATTTTATTTTATATTGGAGTATAGTTGATTAACAATGTTGTGTTAGTTTCAGGTGTACAGCAAAGTGGTTCAGTTATACATATGCATGTATCTGTTGTTTTTCAAATTCTTTTCCCATTTACATGATTACAGAATATTGAGCAGAGTTCCCTGTGCTGTACAGTAGGTCCTTGTTGATTATCTATTTTAAATATAGCAGTATGTACATGTCAATCCCAAACTCCCAATCTATCCTTCCCCCCTGGTAACCACAAATTCGCTCTCTAATCCGTGAATCTGTTTCTGTTTTGTAAGTAAGTTCATTTGTATCATTTTAGATTCCAGATATAAGTGATATCATATGATATTTGTATTTGTCTGACTTAATTCACTTAGTATGATAATCTCCAGGTCCATCCATGTTGCCGCAAATGGCATTATTTCATTCTTTTTTATGGCTAATATTCCATCGTATATACGTAACACATCTTGTTTATCTATTCATCTGTCAATGGACATTTAGGTTGCTTCCAGGTCTTGGCTATTGTAAATAGTGCTGCTGTGGACTTTGGGGTGCATGTATCCTTTTGAACCATGTTTTTCTATGGATATATGGCCAGGAGTGGGACTGCTGGATCATGTGGTAGGTCTATTTTTAGTTTTTTAAGGAACCTCCATACTGTTTTCCATAGTGGCTACACCAGTTTACATTCCCACCAACAGTGTGGGAGGGTTCCCTTTGCTCCACACCCTCTCCAGCGTTTGTTTGTAGACTTCTTAATGATGCCCATTCTGACTGGTGTGAAGTGATAACTCACTGGAGTTCTGATTTGCATTTCTCTAATAATTAGTGACGTTGAGCAGCTTTTCATGAGCCTCTTGGCCATCTGTATGTCTTCTTTGGTGAAATGTCTATTTAGGTCTTCTGCCCATTTTTTGATTAGGTTGTTTGTTTTTTTTGATATTGAGCCGCATAAGCTGTTTGTAAATTTTGGAGATTAATCCATTGTCGGTCGCATCGTTTGCAAGTATTTTCTTCCATTCTGAGGGTTGTCTTTCGGTCTTGTTTATGGTTTCTTTTGCTGTGCTAGAGCTTTTGAGTTTCATTAGGTCCCATTTGTTTATTTTTGTTTTTATTTCCATTTCTCTAGAAGACGGGTCAAAAAGGATCTTGCTGTGATTTATGTCCTAGAATGTTCTGCCTATGTTTTCCTCTAAGAGTTTTATAGTATCCAGTCTTACATTTGCATCTTTAATCCATTGTGAGTTTACTTTTGTGCATGGTGTTAAAGAGTGTTCTAATTTCATTGTTTTACGTGTAGCTGTCCAGTTTTCCCAGCACCGGTTATTGAAGAGACTGTCTTTTCTCCATCGTATGGTCTTGAGTTTGGCTGATTCTAATATGTCCTTCCTGGTATCTGGCCCTTGCTGCAAACAGAGCAGCTCCTCCTGGGTCAAGTTTTCTTCGCTCTCTGTGTCACTCCTTCACAGCACTCACCAACTTGTAATTAGATTTGGGGGGAGTATTAATTCCATGGCTGCTTCTGGTGTGGGTCCGCAGGCTCGGAGAAGGCAGGGGCAGCATCTGCTTGTATCATGGTCCTCCCAGGGCCTCCACAGCAGGAGTGATGCCAGCAGCACACAGTAGGTGCTCGATGCAAAATGAGTGAGTGAGTGAATGAATGCTCATCAGAGCAGACACACAGTAGGTCCTTCTTTCCCCTTGCAGTTGGCCGGCACCTGTTCTACGCCAGGCTCTCTGCCCGAGGCTAGGAGGTGGAGGGGAATGTCCTGGCCACAGCCCCCCAGGAGCGTCACAGGTAGCGTTCTCCAGGAGGAGAGGCTGAGATGGAGTTCGGTCTAAGCTGTTTATTAGGGGTCAGTGAAGAGGGCGGGAGGAGCAGGACAGGGCAGAAGTGCAGCTGTGATGCTGGCCTGCAAAGCCGCGGTGGGAGTGGCCGGATCTTGGGACCCCTGCCTCTCTCTGTCCCCGGCTACAGGAAGGGCTGCAGGAATCTGGAGCTGGGACAGACCCTGCAGGATCTGACAGCTGGAGGCTGCCCTGTCCCGTGGTGTGCTGGTGCCAGGGCTTATCACTCGCAAGACGCAGTATTAAATAAATATTAGAGATTTGCAAGCTGATTGGGAAACCACTGGTAGCTTAAAATTGGCCATGGTGGGAACATTTATCCCACAGGAATTGGCAAACACTACAAAACAGGGCTTTTTTTTTTTTTTTTTTTGAGAGCCTGTTCACCAGCACATCTCTACATGTAGCTGTGAAGCAAGACCTCCCTTGAAGGGGGTTTGGGTGGTATATCTCCATGTCCACCACAGAGAGCTGCTGGCCTGGTGGGGGAAGCTAACAGGTAGATAGTCATCACAGGGACAAAGTGAAAACTACCCAGCAGCCCAGGACAGTTATGGAAACCATGAGGGAGTGAACGACTGCCCTGGCAATCAGGGAAGGCTTTGTGGAGGAGGTGACTTTTTTTCTGACAGTGTATAATATTCAAATGGTACAAAGAACAATCCTATGAAAAGTAAGGCCCCTGATACCTGGTATGCTCCCTGGAGGCAGCTACTCCTACCAGTGTCTCACGTATTCCTCCAGGAATGTTATTCTGTGTTCTTAGGAACACGCATGCACAGGTCTTTTCTGTCTCGTACAAACAGCTCCTGCTCTGCATACTTTCCTGCACCTCTGTTCTCTCCACTGTGTACCTCACTAGGAAGTACGGGGCTGCCTCATTCTCTCTGGCAGCTGCAGGACGTTCCAGTTTATCAGTGCACCATGATTTGTAGAACCAGTCCCCATTGGTGGACCTTTAGATCCTTTCGGCCTTTTGATATTTCAGATAATGCCTCTCTGAGGCTGTCATTTTACACATGCATGAGCCTCCCCGGAGGGTACATATTCTGTGGTGGAATTGTTGGGTTGAGCCTCTCTAATGGCAGTAAAGATTGGCCTTCCAGATAAGGGCCGGCAGGTGCAGAGCCCAGAGGTGGACGAAGGGGAAAGAGGACAGGCTGGGGAGTCCCGGGGTGGGCTCGTGCTTGGCTCCGCCAGGAGGAATGGTGCGCAGCGCCGGGGTCAGGGCCCAGGGCCCAGGCAACGGGCACATTCAGACTAGGAAATTCGGGAGAGTCTTACACAGAGGCTGCAGGCCACCAACTGATGAACGGGTGGGTAGAGTGCGGCACCCCCACAATGGAATATTATTCAGCCATAAAAAGGAACGAAGTGCTGACACCTGCTACACCATGGATGAACTCTGAAAGCATTATGCTGAGTGAAGGAAACGGGACACACAATAGGCCACATATCGTATGAGTCCATTTATATGAAATGTCCAGAACAGGCAAAGCTATAAAGACAGAAAGTAGGTTACTGGTTGCCGGGGACTGAGAGGAAGGGAGAAACAGGAGCGACTACTGGTGGGCGTGGGGTGTCTTCTGGGGCGATGAAAATGCTCTGAACTTAGTGGTGATGGTTGCACAGCTCTGCATATACTAAAAACCACTGAATCGTGTACTCTAAGACAGTGAATCATATGGGATGTGAACTATATTGCAACAAAGCTGTTTTGTAAAGGAGAGGTTGGGCATAAAACAAAGGACAAAGTTAAAGGAACCAAGGGGGATGGTGCAGCACCGTGGGGCTGGCACCAGGGGTCCCGCTACTCCTTAGGGAGGTCGGGCTGCTAGAACCCAGGGGGACTCGCAGAGAGGATGTGGGAGCCGTGACCTCTGTTAGAGGATCACAGCCACCCTGTGGGCCAGCAGGGAGGAGCGAGAGGAATACTAAACAGAACTTTGCTCTGCCCTCAGGGCTCCCTCCAGTGCCTTCCACTGGCCAGACTCACCTGGAAGGGGTGCGGCTGCATTCAGCCGGTGTGCCCTGGGCCAGGCCACTCACCGATAACCATCAGGGAACTAGATCAAGCTCAGGGGTGCCACCCTCTGGTCTAGCCTCCTGGGGAAGGCTGGGGAGTGCTCTGGAGAGACATATGGAGGAGATCCAGCCTGCTCTGGGGCCTTAAATCCCTTCCTTTCTCTGAGACTCAGTTTCCTCACCTGTGAAATGGGATGGATATGCCCATCTCTCAGCAGGTGTCAGACTACCAGATGCCATCAGAGCTCTGGAAACGCTGTGTGTGGGTTAGAAAGCAGTGTGGATACGAGGTCAGGATTCTCGGAGAGAGTCGGAAGCAGCCTCCTAAATCATTTAGTTCAAACCCTTGAGTTCAAAATGGGGAAACCCAGGCCCAGCGAGGACATCCAGCCAGTCAGCTGCAGAAACAGCCTAATCTTGACTCTAGAAAAACTCGCTCCTTCTCTCCTGGGATTTTTTTTTAAATGGACTATTTTTTCAGAAAAGTTTTAGGTCCACAGCAAAATTGAGGAGAAGGTACAGAGCTTTCCTGTATTACCCTCCACCCCCAAACACACACACCACACACACAGTCTCCCAGCACCAGAGTGAGTGGCGGATTTGTTACAGCCAACGTGAGGCCTTTTTAAAATCGTAAATCCTACTCCTGGCCACCACTGGCTGCCCTGTCCACACACAATAAAATCCCGTCTCCAGGCCCAAGGGGACAGGATGACTAAATGCCATGTGGTGGCCTGGATGGGATCCTGGAACAGAAAGGGGACATAAGGTGTCAACCAAGGGAATCTGAATAAAGTATGGACTTCAGTTCATAATAATAAATAAACATTAGCTCATTAATTAACTTCCCACACTAATAAGTTTACATTTACCACACTAATGTCAGATGTTAGTTATAGGGCTTCCCTGGTGGCGCAGCGGTTGAGAGTCTGCCTGCCGATGCAGGGGACACGGGTTCGAGCCCCGGTCCGGGAAGATCCCACGTGCCGCGGAGCGGCTGGGCCCGTGAGCCGTGGCCGCTGAGCCTGCGCGTCCGGAGCCTGTGCTCCGCAACGGGAGAGGCCGCGACAGTGAGAGGCCCGCATACAGCAAAACAAACCAAAAAAAGATGTTTGTTAGTCATAGGCAAAACCAGATACAGGATGTATGGGAATCCTCTGTACTATTTTCACAATTTTTCCATAAATATAAAACTTAAAAAAACACTGAATAATAATAAAAAAAATTGCACCTCCTTAACAGGGTTGGTAGAGCCTCTGGGATGGGCCCCCCTACCCGTGCCACCTGGGCACCTGCACTGTAGCCCGGTCACCGCAAGGCCTTGGCCCCGCCTCAGTCCGTCTTTCAAGGGGAGATGAAACGAGGGGACAGGTCTGGGCCGCCCTCTGCTCGGGTGTCCGCCTGCCTCCTCCCGCGCTCTCCAGCCCCGAGCCCCTTCCATCTTCTCCATCTCACTTATTCTATTATCGGAAGTGGGTGCCTGCTCCCCTCTCCCCGCAGCATGTCTTCTTTACAAGGGCGGCAGCTTAACTGGTAAAGTTAACTTAACTTAAAGTAACTTAACGGTGGCCTTAACTTTACCGAGACCCCAGTCCGTGCGCGGTGCCGGCACACAGTAGGTGCTCCGCGTGTCCCAAGCTCTTCGAGTGTAAGGCGGGCGCCCCGGAAGTCCCCCTGGGCAGCTTGGAAGCTGGGGGCCAGCCTGGCCTCACGGTGGGGGCACAGCGTGGCTTTGCCCCACACACTTCCTCTGCTGTTGTCCCCTGCTTTGGGCAAAGGGGTCGGTGCCCGTCTGGGGGACCAGCCGTGGCCAGGGCGGCTGTGATTATGCCCAGCTTAATGCGGACATAATGCGATCACTGAGGCTCTCAAAATGCAGAGCTGGCAGCATTAAGGGGCTGCGTGTCATGTGATCAGGGGCCCACACAAATGCCACCACGGCCTCAGGTCATGGGTGGCCACAGAGGAAGCGGAAGGCAGCTGCCTGCCCAGCCCGGGCGCCTGGCCCCGGCCCTGGGGCTCGTTGCTCAGGGGCCACCACCGCGGACACGTTCAGTGTCACAGACGCACAAATACAGCGCAATGCTTCTTCACGACACCCTACCAGGGACTTCTCTTTACAAAGCCAGCTTAATTAGTCTAATTCATACACTGTGCCATGCCCTCGCTCAAAGGGCGCAGGCCACGCTAATATATTCACAGATACGCGCAACCATCACCGCAATCAATTTACCCCAGGGAGAGAGATCTACACCCTCTTCGGCCGTCTCCCCCCATCTCTCCAGCCGCCCCCCAGCCCACCGGTCTACCTTCTGTCTCCATGGATGTGCCTCTTCTGGACACTGCCTATAAGTGCAGTTACACGCCACGTGCCCTTGTCTGTCTGGCTGCTTTCACTGGGCGTCATCTTCGCAAGGTCCACCCGCGGTGGGGCAGGTGCCGGCACTTCACCCCTTTTTGCGGCTGAATAACGTTCTGCTGAGTGGATGCCCTTTTTATCTATTCATCAGCTGGGTTCCTTTCTCCGTTCAGCAGTGGTCATGTGGGCTGTTTCCACTTTGGGGCTGTTTTAAAGAATGCTGCTATAAACTTTGTTTTACCCGTTTTTTATGTGGCTGTGTGTTTTCATTTCCCCTGGGTATATGCCCAGGGGGGGAACTGCTGAGGGTCTTAGGGTGCCTGAGTGGCTCCAGCAAAACGCCCCAGACTGGGTGGCAGAGAAACAGCAGAAATCGATGTCTCCCAGTTCTGGAGGCTGGGAGCCCGAGACGAGGGTTGAGTCCTGATGAGGACCCGCTTCCTGGTTCATAACTGGGGCCTTCTCACTGGGTGCTCACAAGCTGGAAGGGGCTGGGGTCTCTCCGGACCCTCTTTCATGAGGCACTAATCCCATTCACGAGGGCTTCACCCTCGGGATTTGAGAACCTCCCAAAGGCCCCACCAAATACCATCACTTTAGGGGTTAGGATTTCAACGCATGAGTTGAGGGGTGGGGAGGGGGAGACCCAGACACTGCGACCGTCACCCTGGGTCGTTTGGTACCTGTATGTTTGACCCTTTGAGGAACTGCCAGGCCGTTTCCACAGGGGCTGTACCATTTCACACTCCCACCAGCGGTGTTTGAGGGTTCGTCCCCCTTTCGCCACGTCCTCGCTAACAGCTGCTCTACCTCTATTTCCTCTCGTAGCCGTCCCCGTGGGCGTGAACTGCTGTCTCACTGGGGTGCTGATTTGCATTCCCCTGGGGCTAATGCTGTTGAGCATCTTCATGTGCTCATGGGCTACCACTGTGCCCACTGCATGGTTGTTTTATTGCGGTACGCGGGCCTCTCACTGCTGTGGCCTCTCCCGTTGCGGGGCACAGGCTCCGGACGCGCAGGCTCAGCGGCCACGGCTCACGGGCCCAGCCGCTCCGCGGCACGTGGGCTCTTCCCAGACCGGGGCACGAACCCGCGTCCCCTGCATCGGCAGGCGGACTCCCAACCACTGCGCCACCAGGGAAGCCCGGCCCACTGCATTTTTATAAATTGCAAGTATAGCTTACATGCAAAAAAGCACTCAGATCATCCATGTGGATTTAAAAGAATAATTATAAAGCACTCATATCAAGGAACAGAATATTGCCAGGACCCTAGGAGCCCCCTGGGTGATCCTCACCCACCACAGGCCCCTCAGCTCCTACCCGACGGACAACCACTGCCTTGATATTGATGACCCTCATTTCTTTACTCTCCATTGCACTCACCGCCTCTGTAGGTGCCCCTAAAAAACACAGTCCAGTTTTGCCGCCTTTGAACTTGATACACACATGAAATCATCCTGTGGAAATCGTCCACGATTGCCTCTTTCCCTCCCCACCGTATTTCTGAGGCTGACCTCTGCTGCCGTGGCGGGTCACGGTCGCTGCCCTCGAGTGTCCCGTTGAGCTCACACGCCTCCGCTTACCCATTTTACCGCGGATGGACATCAGAGCATGCCCAGCTTGGAGCCACAGTGAACGCGGATGCTCTGAACATCCCTGAACCTGTTTCCTGTGCACACACGCATATGATTCTCTAGGGCACACATCGTGGAAGGGACACTTCCGAGTCACAGCTCTGCACCTCAGCTTTCCAGGTGCTCTGGGGCCTCACCCACACTCAGTGTCAGAATCTGTTCTCAATGCCCCCTGCCCCCAGGCGTCCGTGTTGGAGTCTCTGACGCACTAAGATCGACCAGCCAGGCGTGAGGCCACAGAAACGCCTGCCCACCTCTGCGCCCGGCACACATCACACCTCTGCACCTCGCTCTTCCCCACGCTTTTTAGGCCAACACGGAAAGGTGACGTTTGGGAACTCTCTCCTCACTGATGACCCAAAGGGACATCTGTGTGACTTGGGGGTCTCCTCACCCACCACCAGCTGCACGTGTGTGGAGGCTGCAGGACAGTATGTGCTCTGTCGCTCTAGGTGTCCTGGAACCAGACATTCAGCTGGCCAGAATCCATCCCTGTCCCCGAACACTCTGGATGCCCCGGCCTCGCTGGCTTGTTTGAGTGCAGACACTGTGGTCTTCCCTTCTGTCGAGTATACCGACCAGCACTGGTCACCTCCTCCTGGAAGCTGAGCATCTAGGGTTGGGAGGACCCCGGACATGGGCCCATCCTTGGAGACGGCACTCTTATCTTGTCACCTCTGTGTCACCAGCACAGGCCCAGACCCAGAGGCAGAACTAATGGCTATTTGGGGGATATCTGATGTTGTTCCAGCCCTCTAACTTTTGTCAGAAGAGATGGAATTGCCTTCACTCCGTGTCCACTGAAGGCAACTGAGGCCCAGAGAGGGGGTGTGACAATCCCAAGGTCACACAGCAAGTAAGCAGCCACCAAGCACTTGATTCGCACCCCTTGGCAGTAAGACCCTCGTTCCCGAACACCTCACAGACCAGCTCTAGGAGTTAGCCGAGCCTCGGTTTTTGCCTTGTTGAATGGAGTCACACTAACTGCGTGGAGTTAAATAAGACGCCACGTGTGACAGCACGGACCCAGTGTGTGCTGGGCACAGGGCACAAATGGATGTCTAGTCACTTACTCCCTCCTTCACTTATTCGTTCCCTATGCAACAGGCAAAGGCAGTCGGGCAGCCTGGATGAGGAACCGGGAAAGTGACCCAGAAACCACGCTCACGAATACGTCCCCATCCCAGGGCCTGGCACACAACAGCAAGTGTCCATTAGGATGAAATCGGGCTGAAGATGAGGAGGAAGTAGGAGAAGCTTTAGTTCCAAAAACGCCTCCTTACACATTACATATAGTTTTTTTAAAAAAACAGAAAGAAAGGAGGGAAGGGAAAAATTGGAAGAAAAAAAAAAAAACCAAAACCCTGAAAGCAATATAAATATCTTGTACTATGGGGGGTTTGGTAAATGGTGTCTTCTTTTATTGCTGGGATATTCCAAAGCAGGGGTCGGCAAAATCCAGCACGTGGACCATCTCTGGCCCACTGCCTATATGTGTAAATAAAGATGAAGTGAAAACCCGCCATGAGCTTTGCCTGTCCTTGAACTTCCTATCAGTGGAATCACACAGTACATTCTCTTTTGCATCCAGCTCCGTTCACGAAACATTACACGTTAGAGATCTGAGCTTCGTGTGTGTGTCAGAAGCTCACGCTCATTTCTGCCCAGCGCCTCTCACCGGAGGATTATAACGCGGTGCCACCGTCCTCCCCGTTCTGCACGCGGGGCAGCTGCAGCTCTGCCGAAGCAAGGTGCCTGAGGGCACACAGCGGGTTCATGTTAGATCTGGGACTGAAACCCGGGGCCCGACTCTGTGCTTTTCACTCCCTGTACGACGCTGCCCCTCGTGCTGCGATGATGCCTGAGGGGTGCTGGGAGCTCAGAGGAAGGAAAACATCACGCAGGCTGGGAGCCAGGGGAGGTGCAATCAGAGTCAGGGTTCCCAGACTCAGATGTCCATAGGGCCTGGCAGCTGCCCCAAGCGATCAAAGCAGATGACCTCTGCAAAAGCATAGCGTGCGGTCAGGGACGCGACAGGGAGCGGTAAGGACTGTGGCAGGTTGAGGGGTGCCGACCCGTGAGGGAGGCGGTGCTGATAAAACTCCAGGTATCGTGCCCTGCGATGACGCTGGCTGCGGGAGCCGGAGGCAGCCGGACTGCGGGGCTGGCCTCTGTGGCCAGCAGGTCAGCGCCCAGCTGCACTGGCTATGAAATAATTTGAGTGTCACTCCAGAGTAGCCAGATGCCCTTTCTGTTTGCCAACAAACCAGGCAGCCTGTCTTTGAAAGTCTCCTGGTTTTTAAATGTTGGTTCAAAAATGGTTTTCAGCCTGTGCAGCGCCGAGAGAACCGAGGTGCGGTCTGGACCGGCCTGCACTGACCTCAGCACCGGCACGAGGCCCACTGAGGGTGGGCTGGCAGGGAGGGAGGCGAGTCCCGGGGAAGGCACGGCGCAGAGGCTGCAGACGAGAGTGGTTCGGAGCCAGGTCTCAGTTTCCTGCACCCGAAAGAAAAACGCACGCCCAACCCAGCCAGGCGGGGCAGGGTGTGGGCGGGCCAGGGGCCCCACTCGGCCGGCCACGCAGTGACACACTGTGCTCTCCCTGCCACCCCCGCAGATCCTGGAGGAGAACATGAAGCTGGAGTGTAAGTGCCACGGCGTGTCGGGCTCGTGCACCACCAAGACCTGCTGGACCACGCTGCCGCAGTTCCGCGAGCTGGGCTACGTGCTCAAGGGCAAGTACAACGAGGCTGTCCACGTGGAGCCCGTGCGCGCCAGCCGCAACAAGCGGCCCACCTTCCTGAAGATCAAGAAGCCACTGTCCTACCGCAAGCCCATGGACACCGACCTGGTGTACATCGAGAAGTCGCCCAACTACTGCGAGGAGGACCCGGTGACGGGCAGCGTGGGCACGCAGGGCCGAGCCTGCAACAAGACGGCCGCCCAGGCCAGCGGCTGCGACCTCATGTGCTGCGGCCGCGGCTACAACACCCACCAGTACGCCCGCGTGTGGCAGTGCAACTGCAAGTTCCACTGGTGCTGCTACGTCAAGTGCAACACGTGCAGCGAGCGCACCGAGGTCTACACGTGCAAGTGAGCGGCGGGGCAGCGGCCCCCCCGGCGGCACGCGGGGCGGCGAGGACCGGACGCTCTCCGCGCCGCGGGCACGGCCCGGACCTCTGCAGCTGCGCTGAGCTTGTCTTGTCTGCTGTGGGGTCCCCCGCGGGGGACCCTCCAGGGCCCCGAGTTGACCACGCCACACCCAGCGCCGCTCCCTCGGCCCCAGACGCCGCCCGGGGCCTCCTTGGCCGGAGCAGAGCCTTCGCACCGGAAACTCTGGACTCCGGGGCCTCAAAAGAGCAATATTTAACAATTTATTCTGATAAAAAATAATATTAATTTATTTAATTAAAAAGAACCCTTCCACCTCGTCGGGATCCGTTTTCTGCAATCGAAGTGGACCGCTTGCTTTCCTGTGGGATAATTCTGTCGCTATAGGACAAGGAGCCGAGCAGAACTGTACATAGTGATTCTTTCTGCAGATACTTCTACTAGCTGATCTCGCAAGTCCCCCCTTGCCGCCCGAGATGTGTAAGCGCAAGGGCAGACATCCTGTATACCTACGTAGACATATACACACACACACACACTTATATTTTTTTGCTGTTTGCTGCTAATTCTCCAGAGATTTAAGCTGGTCCAGAAACGGAGACGTTTTCCGGGATACGTTTCCCATCCTGCAGTCCTCCCCAGCTCCAACGTCACCATTAGAAAAGTCCAGTTTGGAATACGTAGGGAGAGGAAAGGTGATACTAAAACTCCCAGCAGTTTCCATCTTTTGGAAAGTGAGCCACTGGATAAGAGAGAATATTTTGTAAGAGACTATTTTTATATGAATATTTTATTTATATTGAGTCTGCCTGTATCATTCCGTGGCTGGTGCTTCTTAATTCCAGTACTCCCTTTGGGGTGAGGAGGGGCACGGCCTGGGCAGGGGGTGAGCCCCACGGGGACCCCCACATGGCTGGGTTCTCAAGTTCTGTTGGCCCCGTGGGCAGAAGCGGCCCCAGGTGCCTGGGCTGCCGTGTCATCGGTAACCCTAGCAAGGAAGCAGGTCCCTGGCCGCAG
Organism: Kogia breviceps; assembly: GCF_026419965.1. Classification (NCBI taxonomy): domain Eukaryota; kingdom Metazoa; phylum Chordata; class Mammalia; order Artiodactyla; family Physeteridae; genus Kogia; species Kogia breviceps. The sequence goes on along the minus strand of NC_081319.1, from coordinate 3,219,128 downwards.
CCTGTCGAGCTCAGGCCTTTCGAGCGGGGACCTCGAGTTGAGCCACGGAAGTGGACAGGCTCCCGCCCTCGGCATCACGTGACCGTCACAGGGACGGGTCGTCGTCACTCAGCAGAAGCCAGCTAAGGGATCCCGCTCCTCACCAGGCTGCCCTGCCTTTGCCGTGTATCCTCAGTTATGGGGCAGCAGAGCTGGGGCGAGGGGTCCCACGAGCAGCAGTGAGTTAGTGGATGGGGGGTTGGTGTCATGGTCCCAGGGCAGAGAGAGGTGTGGATGAGGCCTCTCTACACTGGCTCCACCTACATCCAGTGCCTCTCAGTCCAGGAGGGTGTGGTGTCCTAATGTGTGTCCATTTGCATTTCCGTGTGTGTGTGTGTGTGTGTGTGAGAGAGAGAGAGAGAGAGAGAGAGAGAGAGAGAAAGAGAGAGAGAGAGAGAGAGAGAGAGAGAGAGAGAGAGGGAGAGAGAGAGAGAGAGAGACCTTGAGGACCCTCGGGGTTGCCATGTGACGGCACCCTCGAGCACCTCCCGGGTGCTGATGTGTGTACGTCTTGTGTGCTCCTGCGTGTACACAGCTATCTGTGTATCTCTCTCCACGCGCCTGGGAGATTCAGGGTGCTGTGTGCCCGAGCATCTGCTGGTGCCGGGTTGTCTCTGCTTGCGGTTGACGGCTTGTGGTGTGAAGCAGACAGCGGGGACCTTTGGAGACCGCGTTGAGCCACCAAGAGATGGCACCTCTGAACTACGTGCCCACAGACACTGATGAAACTCAGATACCTCTGAGACCACAGCCCCGTGGCCCCCCGCACTGGGAGCCCCCCAGTGTCTAAGCTGTGTTGGACTCCCCAATGTTAGCACTGGGCCTGGATCACAGCATATGGACAAATAAAATGGCTGGACAGTTGGTTGCCTTCTTCCCTTGGACCATTTTTTTCTTCTTTACATGGGTGTCAGAATGGGTATGCATGTAAACGGATGAGCGGGTGGACGGGTGAGCGAGTGGATGGATAATGGATGGGTGGGTCAGTGGATGGGTAGATGGATGGACAGATGAGTGAGTAGATGGTGGACGGATAACTGGATGGATAATGGATGGGTGGGTAGGTGTGTGGGTCAGTGGATGGATGGGTGGGTGGGTGGGTGGGTGGATGGATGGAATAATGAATGGGTGGGAAAGTGGATGGGCTGATGGATGAATGGATAGGTAGATGGATGGATGAGTGAGTGGATGGGTGGTTGGATAGATGGATGGGTAATGCATGAGTGGGTAAGTGCATGGGTCAGTGAATGGTGGATGGATGGATGGACGGATGGATACATGGATGAGAGGGTGGATGGATAAGTGGATAGATAGATGGTTGGATAATGGACGGATGGGTGAGTGGGTGGGTTGGTAGATGGGTAGATGGATGTGTGGATGGATGGGTGGGTAGGTGGATGGATGGATGAGTTGATGGGTGGATGGATAATTTGATGGATAAAGGATGGGTGGGTAGGTGGGTGTGTCAGTGGATGGGTGGATGGGTGGATGGATGGGTGGACGGGTGGATGGATGGATGGATAATAGGTGGGTGGGTTGGTGGATGAGTTGATGGGTGGATGGATAAAGGATGGGTGGGTAGGGGGGTGTGTCAGTGGATGGGTGGATGGGTGGATGGATGGATAATAGGTGGGTGGGTTGATGGATGGATGAATGTGTGGATGAATGTGTGGGTGGGTGGGTGGATGGATAACGGATGGGTGGGTAGGCGGATGGGTCGGTGGATGGGTCGATGGATGGGTGGATTGATAAGGGAGGAGAAAACATACAGAAGTTTCTTGAAGCCCCCCACCCCATGTCTCAGTTTCTCTCTGCCTTGGAAAGCCTACAGTGTCTACCATGAGCAGAGGCTTCCCAATCCTGTGGTCCTGTGGTCTCATGGCCCCTGAGAACGGGGGAGTTTCTGACCAGACTCCCCAGATGACCATTTAATGCTAATCACATAACACGATATCAGAAATCACCCCATGATTCCCCTTCAATCCGGGTGAGGAGCGGGCGTGGCATGAGGGCAACCAGGCCTTTGAGAAGAACGACCAGATCGGCTGCCAGGCTTCCCGTGGCCCCTCAGAATACTGTGAGTTGCCAAGCCTGGGGCCTGCCTTCTCTCTCGAGGTGCCCAGCTCAGCTGTGCCCTGAGACTCAGCTTCTCCATCTGTAAACGGGGAGAATAAGCTCTCCGTCACAGGGCTGTTGTGAAGGTCCTCCGTCCCGGCAATGACCGCACGGCCCTTTGTGTGGCAGAGCAATGGCTCAATGCTAAATACTAGTGTTATTAAGCGTCACTACTACTGTTACTATATCCTTCCCGTAACGATGAGATTCTTCAAACATGGCTTATGGCCATAAATATCTGGCTCTGTGTTGGGCAAAGCATTTTTCCCCTCTTTGGTTTATTCCTAAAGTGGCTTTTCCAGAAACCTGACTGTAAAATGGCCAAAGTCATAAGAGGCTGAATGAAAAATGAGAAAGCTCCAGGACTGTGGTGCTCAACGCTGAGACGCCGGGGCCCGGGTGTAACAAAACTGCGGGAAGTGAGCCGCTCAGCACAGGCCCACTGCAGCCACGTGGAAACGTGGGCCACCCCGTGGCCAGATCTCCTGGTTTTTCAAGGAGGGCTGAACATTTAGGTTTTTGAAGTGAAATCTACTTTTCCTGTACGTTGACAAACACCATGAAGACGGAGCAAAACACGACGGCAAGCTGGACCTGGCATTTGTGTCGGCGGCGTGCAGCCTCGGACTCGGACCACGTCTCTTGTTTCAGAGACGGAGAAACTGAGGCCCAGAGAGAGGCAGGATCCTCCCGCAGGCCACACGGCAAGCACAGCAGAGGGAGGACCAAGGCCAATCTGTTGTCCAGACATACATATGTGAGTACGCGGGCGCGTGCACACTCTCACATGCCCTCTGGACTAAAGTTTAAAATCAGCTCCGGGCTCCCCAGGGAGGGATCTGAGCCTTCCCACGGCCCCGCAGGGATGGGCTGTGCCCTGCACCGCTCTGCAGGGGGGGCCCCGGCAGAAGGCCTGGGACCACCCCCCAATCTTCCCACGCTCCCTGCCCCCTGCCCCTCCACTCAAGGGACTCCCTCAGCAAGACCCGGGTCAGGAGAGCCCCGGGACAAAGCTTTCTCCACCTGAGGCGCAGCCGTCCCCTGCCAGCTTCAGGCAAGTCCGTGACATGTTTCCTGAGCCCCTAGGGGGCTGCTCACTGCCACGTACAGGTGAGAATCTGTATTTCAGACTTGGCGGCTATAGGCTGATCTAGAACAACTTTAGCTAGGATGGCTGGGACCTTTTCCACATGATCTCATCCTCCAGCAGGCCTCATTCACATCAGAGAAGAAAGAGTCCAGAAACAGGAGCAGAAGTGGCCAGGCTCCTTGAGGCCAGGCCCAGCACCGGCCCCACGTTAATTCCGCTACACGCTAAGCGCCAAAGCAAGCCACAGGGCCAGCCCAGGTTCCAGGAATTGGGAAGGAGACTCTGTCTCTTAATGGGAGCAGCTGCCCAGCCACACAACAATGGGTGTGGCAAAGGGAGGGGACTTGAGACAGGACCCCTGTGAAGACACTGGCACACGCTGTCCTGAGCAGAAGACAGTCTCAGCACTGACCATGTGGCAGGGACACAGCCACTCCGTTTGACGGACCCCCACTCCCACCCCAGAGCCTCGGCCACCTCCACCAGCTGCTTGGTCCTAGAGTCAGTCCTGGGTTTTGTCTTCCTCCGCTCCCCCAGCCATCAGCAAATCCCACAGGACTGCTCTCTGTCTGCAAACCCGCCACCCACTGGTGTGGCTGGATCTGGCTGAATTCCCGCCGCACAGGTCCTCTTCCTCCAGGTGACACTGCTGGACCACGCTTCCCCTCTCCCTTGCACTTGGAAGTGGCCATGGGACTAGGTTCTGGACCGTGAAACAGGGGTGCTGTGCTCCACTTGTGGGCCCATCGGCACCCCCCACGCTCTTTCCCTTCCACTAGCTTGACACAGCGGGTGGGACATGAGGTGGGGGCAGTGGAGCCCCAGAAGGAAGAGCCCTGGGTCCCTGAATGGCCACCTGCTGATCAGGAACACCCAAGGGCAAGAAATACATGTCTGTTGTGGGGAGCCACTGAGATTTTGGAGTTCATCTGTGACAGCTCAGAGCCCCTCCCTCACTAGGCTCCAGCCTCAGAGGCCTTCCTTCTGTTCTTCCAACATGCCATGTTCCACCCTGCCCCTGGGCCTTTGCATGTGCTATCCCCTCTGACCTCTGCATGGCTGGCTCTTTCTGGTTAACGAGACTCAGCTCAAATGTCGACACTTCAAGTATACACCTCTGCAACCCTGGCTTCCAGCACCCCTCATCCACTATTTTTGTCTCTCTGTGGCATTTACCACTATCTGAAATGTTATCCCTCATTTACTAAAGGTTGTGCAGTATAGGTGGTTAAGAGCATGTACTCTGGAGCCAGATACTCTTATGTTCAAGTCTGCCTCTGCTATTTATTGCCGTGTGGTTTTAGGGCAAGTAATACAACCTCTCTGTGCCAGTATGTCCCTATTTGTAAAATGGGAGCAGTAACAGAATTATCACAGTGATTAAATGAACTAACACATGTAAATTGGAAAACACATTGCCTACTACACTGTAAGAACTGAGGAAGTGTGAGGTTTAATTAACATGTTTATTAAATTTCCTGGGGGCAGGACTTTGTTTCTCTTTGCGGCCACTGGGTCTCCAGTGCCCAGCACACAGCTGGGGGTTAATATTGGTTGACTAAGAATGAATGACAATAAAATGGACAACCTAGAAGAAATGGATAAATTTCTAGAAATGTACAATCTCCCAAGACTGAACCAGGAAGACACAGAAAATATGAACAAATTACCATTAATAAAACTGAATCAGTAATTTAAAAACTCCCAACAAACAAAATTACAGGGCCAGACAGCTTCAAGGTGAACTCCACCAAACATTCAGAGAAGAGTTAACACCCATCCATCTCAAACTATTCCCAAAATTTGCAGAGGAAGGAACACTTCCAAACTCATTCTATGAGGCCAGCATCACCCTGATACCAAAACCAGACAAAGATATTGCAAAAAAGAAAATTACACGCCAATATCACTGATGAACATAGACGCAAAAATCCTCAACAAAATATTGGCAAACCAAATCCAACAATACATTAAAAGGATCACACACCATTATTAAGTAGGATTTATCCCAGGAATGCAAGGCTTTTTCAATATCTGTAAATCAATCAATGTGTTCATCACATTAACAAATTGAAGAATAAAAATCATATGATCATCTGAATAGATGTGGGAAAAGCTTTGGACAAAATTCAACACCCATTTATGATAAACACTCTCCAGAAAGTGGGCATAGAGGGAACCTACCTCAACATAAGAAAGGCCATATATGACAAACCCACAGCCAGCATCGTCCTCAATGGAGAAAAGCTAAAAGCATTTCCTCTAAGACCAGGGCCAAGACAAGGATGCCCACTCTTGCCACTTTTGTTTAACATAGTTTTGGAAGTCCTAGACACAGTAATCAGAGAAGAAAAAAATAAAAATGCTGCATTAAGAAGTAAAGCTGTCACTGTTTGCAGATGACATGATAGTATACACAGAGAATCCTAAAGATGCCACCAGAAAACTATTAGAGCTTATCAATGAATTCAGTAAAGCTGCAGGATACAAAATTAATACACAGGAATCTGTTGCATTTCTAAACACTACCAACAAACTATCAGAAAAATGTAAGCAAACAATCCCATTTACCACTGCATCAAAAAGAATAAAATACCTAGGAATAAATCTACCTAAGGAGTAAAAGACCTGTACTCAGAAAACTATAACACACTGATGAAAGAAACTGAAGACAACACAACCAGATGGAAAGATATATCATGTTCATGGACTGGAAGAATTAATATTGTTAAAGTGTGATACGATATCACTCGTATGTGGAATCTAACTTAAAAAAAAAGATACAAATGAGCTTACTTACAAACCAGAAACAGACTTACAGATACTGAAAACAAAGTTATGGTTACCAAAGGGGAAACGCTGGGGGAGGGATAAATCAGGACCTTGGGATGAATATACACACACTACTGTATATAAGATAGAGAACCAACAAGGACCTACTGTATAGCACAGGGAACTCTACTCGATATTCTGTGATAACCTATATGGAAAAAGAATCTAAAAAAGAATGAATATATATGTGTATAACTGAATCACTTTGCTGTACACCTGAAACTAACACATTGTAAATCAACTATACTCCAATAAAATTAAAATCTTTAAAAAATATATTGGCAAAGGGACCATACTACTCAAGGCAATCTACAGATTCAGTGCAATCCCTACCAAAATACCAAGGGCATTTTTCACAGAACTAGAACAAATAATTTAAAAATTTGTATGGAAACATGAAAGACCCCAAATAGCCATAACAGTCGTGAGAAAGAACAGAACTGGAGGAATCATGCTCCTTGACTTCAGACTATACTGTAGTAGTACAAAGCTACAGTAGTCAAAACTGTCTGGTACTGGCACAAAAACAGACGCCTAGATCAATGGAACAGAATAGAAAGCCCAGAAATAAACCCACACACTTATGGTCAATTACTCTACGACAAAGGAGGGAAGAATATACAATGGAGAAAAGATGGTCTCTTCAACAAGTGGTGCTGGGAAAACTGGACAGCTACATGTAAAGGAATGAAATATACAAAATAAACTCAAAATGGATTAAAAGACTTAAATGTAAGACTAAAACTAAAACTCTTAGAAGAAAATATAGGCAGAACACTCTTCGACATAAATGGTAGCAATGTTTTTTTTGGATCCATCTCCTAAAGCAAAGGAAATAAAAGCAAAAATAAAACAAATGGGACCTAGTCAGACTTACAAGCTTTTGTACAGAAAAGGAAACAAAATTAAAAATCAACCTACTGAATAGGAGAAAACATTTGCAAATGATATGACCGATAAGGGGTTAATATCCAAACTATATACACAGCTCATACAGCTCAACATCAAAAAAACAAACAACCCAATTAAAAAAATAGGCAGAAGACCTGAACAGACATTTTTCCAGTGAAGACGTACAGGTGGCCAACAGGCACATGAAAAGATGCTCAACATCATTAATCATCAGAGAAATGCAAAAATCACAATGAGTGGGCTTCCCTGGTGGCGCAGTGGTTGAGAATCCGCCTGCCGATGCAGGAGACACGGGTTCGTGCCCTGGTCCGGGAAGATCCCGCATGCCGCGGAGCAGCTAAGCCCGTGAGCCATGGCCGCTAGGCCTGCGCGTCCGGAGCCTGTGCTCCGCAACGGGAGAGGCCACAACAGTGAGAGGCCCGCATACCGAAAAAAAAAAAAAAAAAAAAAAAAAAATCACAATGAGCTATTACCTCAGAGAGAATGGAACCCTTGTACACTGTTGGTGGGAATGTAAACTTGTGCAGCCACTGTGGAAAACAGTATGGTGGTTTCTCAAAACACTAAAAACAGAACTACCATATGACCTAGCAATTCCACTCCTGGGTGTATATCTAAAAAAATGAAAACACTAATTTGAAATGATACATGCACTCCCATGTTCATAGCAGCACTATTTACAATTGCCAAGATATGGAAGCAACCTACGTGTCCATCAATAAAGAAGGTGTGGTGTATACACACACACACACACACACACACACACACACACACACACACAGGAATACTACTCAGCCATTAAAAGGAATGAAATTTTGCCATTTGCAACAACATGGATGGAATTGGAGAGCATTATGCTAAGTGAAGTAAGTCAGAGAAAGAGAAATACTGTATGATATCACTTGCATGTGGAATCTAAAAAATAAAACAAACTAGTGAATATAACAAAAAGGAAACAGACTCACAGACATAGAGAACAAACTAGCGGTTACCAGTGGGGAGAGGGAAGTGGGGAGGGGCAAGACAGGGGTTGCGGATTAAGAGGTACAGACTATTGTGTATAAAATAAATGAGCTACAAGGCTATACTATAAACACAAGGAATACAGCCAGTATTTTATAATAACTATAAGTGGACTATATATAACCTTTAACAATTGTGAATCACCATGTTGTACATCTGTAACTTATATAATACTGTACATCAGCTTTATCTCAATAAAAAAAATTTTTAATAAAAATGAAAACAGGAGGAAAAAAAAGAAAGAATGAAGACCTGGATCTGTTCCCAGCCTTGCCCGGCCCCTGCCCAGATCCAGGCTGGGGGGCAGTGGGCTCGGGCAGGCTTCTGGAGCCCAGGAGCTGGGGGACAAGAGGTGGCCTGTCCTGAGGGTTGTCTGCCTGCTCAGGGAGTGGCTAGGACCGTAGAGACAGCTCAAGCCCCCTGGACGTGGTCACAGGCGCATCTGTTCCATTGACAAGGTGGCCACTGGTTGCCATGACGACGCTCCTGGCCCCAGAAGAATGTGTTGAAGGCAACGGGAGAACTCTGCAGCCACCCCCAGCTTAGCCTCCAAGATGGCAAGCCACCTCTGACCCAGAGTAAGCGTCACACCACATGCTCATGTGCGAGCACACACGGACCCACGGTCACAGGCGGACTGAACAAGACACCCAGAAGGGGCTTCCCTGGTGGCGCAGTGGTTGAGAGTCCGCCTGCCGATGCAGGGGACACGGGTTCATGCCCCGGTCTGGGAGGATCCCACATGCCGCGGAGCGGCTGGGCCCGTGAGCCATGGCCGCTGAGCCTGCGCATCCGGAGCCTGTGCTCCGCAACGGGAGAGGCCGCAACAGTGAGAGGCCCGCGTACCGAAAAAAAAAAAAAAAAAAAAAAAAAAGACACCCAGAGGGACCTGCACACACCCAGAGGGCCTCACGCCCAGGGAGAGGCCAGACACCCACATGGGAAGGGCAGACACACATCCGCCCTGACCAGAGCCCCAGAAAGACCCCCGCAAGAGGCCCTGAGACGCGCACAGGCCTCCCCAAGGGGCACAGCGTCACTCACAAGATCCGCGCCCACCCAGAGGCCAGACGCGTACTAAGCAACTTGAATCACCTGCGAAGCCACGGCCTGACCTCGCCATTCACCTGCGGTCCCTGGGACCTGCTCTGCGGCAGGCCCCCCGCGAGCGTGTGAGCGTGCGTGCGTGCGTGTGTGCGTGTGTGTGTAGAGAGACAGGCCCTGAGGCTGAGCCCTGCCCCCACAGAGCAATGTGCCCCCCCACCAAGCCCCTGCTCTCGGCCCCAGGCGCAGGGTTCCAGCCACAGCTCGCCCCCTCTTACCTGGAGAGATGGGGTACACGGATGATGCCAGGCGGGGCTCCCTGTTGCTAGCAGCGCAGTCAGCAGCAGCGCCCGGACCACCTCGACACCGCAGGCCCGGCTCAGCCCCACCGCCATTGTGGCCGGGTGGGTTCAGGGGCCGTGCGGGCCGGCGTTCGGGGGTGGGGGTTGGTGCTTTGCCCCAAACGAGCCTCAGACGGTGATTCTCAAAGCGAGGTCCTGGCGCCTCTCTCAGGGGAACCAGGAGATCAAAAGGTCAAACTATTTTCATGGTAATAACTCGGATACTTGCATTTTTCACACTCACACTCACACTCACAGGCGTACTGTGGAGTTTTCTAGACGCTACTACTACGTGAGGTGTGATATCGCGAGAGGTGGAAAGCGGTGGCTGGCGTGAGAATCCAGCTGACTTCTATTAACCGCACGTTCAAGAGATTTGCAAAAGTGAAAAACAGTGCCACTCTTTTCGCTGGGTTTTATGGTATTTCATTGGTTTTAAAAGAGCTATTTTTCATGAAAACTGTATTATTTCTGTAAACACAGTGGGTTCATTGTCATTTAAAATGAATGCGTAAATATTTATATTTTTTCTCAGCTTTAATTTCTATCACTGTAAATATTGATAGATATACACATACACAACAGCCCTGGGTCTGCAATACTTGTTTTAACAGCTAAGGGGTCCTGAGACCCCCAGTGTTTGAGACCTGCTGCCTTAGACACATGGCTAATGATTGATTATACTTCCTCTGTGCACCCAAATTCAGTGAATACTAGGGAGCACGTATTGAGTCCTGACTGTGTCCAGGCCCCATCTGAGGGCTTTAGAAAAGTCATCTCAGGAAATCCTCACGCCAGTCCTATGAAGAAGGTGATCTGAAGACGAGGAGGAAACCCAGGCTGAGCTTCCAGTAACCCGAGGGGACTGACCGTGGGGCCAGTAAGTGGCAGAGTCAGGACTGAAGCTCAGGGAGTCTGGCTTGAGAGTCCCCGCCCGAGACCCCGCCCCCCATCTTCTACCCCTCCCTGTGCTTAAGCTTCCAAATAAGACACAAGATGCCCAGTTAAGGTTGAATTTCAGATAAGCAAAAAAATTTAGTACAAGTGTGTACCAAGCGTTACATGGGACATACTTATACTAATGCATTGTTTATCTGAAATTCAAATGGAACCGGTGTCCTACATTTTCATTTGCTACATCTGGTGACCCCAGCTGTGCCAGGCCTGCTCTAGGTGCTCGGGGCCCCTGCCTTCTGGACGTCTGTCCTCAGCAGCGTGACCTGACCACTTTCTGGCTGTGCACCCCAGGGGCAGTCCCCCCACCTCTCTGATCTGCATTATAGACCCTCTCCCCAGAGCAGAGATGAGGGGGTGGCAGGAGCAGAGTTGTGGTGACTGTGGGCACATTTCATTCTAGTAACATTTTCCCTAAAATTCAGTGTCCACAACATCCACTCACCCACCCTACACACCCGCCCCCGTACCCCACACGCTATAGCCAGTCAGGTCTACTTGGAGAGGTTGTCCCACAGCTGCTGCAATCTGCTCTCCCACCCTCTCCCCAGCCCTGGATGACAGGGAAGGACCGTGTCCTCTGCAGCCTTGCTTTGACTCTCTCTGGCCTCCAGCAGGGCACTGCTGGGGAGGTGCCACCCGACAACAGGCTCTTGAACGTCCACAGGTCCTGGGGCTTCCCCATCACAGTGACACCCATTTTACAGACGAGGAAACTGAGGCTCAGCTCCCAGGGCCTGCGATTTAGCACTTAATTAGGGGCCAGACTGCTGCATCCTGAAACGCCACGCCCTCCTCTCCACGGGAACGTCTTCTGCCCAGAGCAGCCTCCAGCCCACCTGCCAGCCCCCACAAGCCGGCAGACCTGGATGGTGGCAGAGAGGTGACTTACAGCAGACACTCTGACACAGCTCTAGCCATTGGAAGGCAGCCAGGGCTGCACATCTGACGGGGATGTGGCAGTGCTGAATCACTGAACACACTGGTGGACTTTTCCACTTAATAGATAATTAACTTCCTTGAGTAAGATCCTTCCTGCGCCAGCCTGGCCCCCTTCTCTGCTGTTTCAGTTTTTTCCTTTGACCTCTGAAAGGATGATCGATTGGTGTGGTTAAGCACCAACTACAGGCAAAGAAGGCCCAGGGTGGCAGGAACCCCGCAAGGCGTACTTGGAGAGAACTTAGATTGGAGTTCAGTAGGGTGATCAAGAGATCAGGAGCACAGGAGCTGTGTGATCCTGGGAAGATTGCTTAACCTCTCTGGGCCTAAGCTGCCTCATCACTTATTGTGTGTTGGTGTGGGCCAGGCCCTTTTCTAAGCACTTTCACACATCTGCTCTCGTGTAATCCTCTCCATGTGAGATAGGTACTGTTATCAGCCTTGACGTATGGGTTTACCAAGGCTGCTGTAACATAGTACCACAGACTGGGTGGCTTAAACGACAGAAACTTCTTTCCTCACAGTTCTGGAGGCTGGAAATCCAAAATCAAGGCATCAGCGGGCTGGTTCCTTGTGAGGGCTGTGAGGGAGCATCTGTTCCAGGCCTCTCTCCTTGGCGGGTACGTGACACTCTTCAACCCGAGTATCTGCACACTGTCTGCCTTCAACGCATGCCTCTGCACCCGAATTTCCTCTTTTTATAAGGACTCCAGTCACACTGGACTAGGGCCCCCCCTAATGGCTTCATCCCAGTTTAATTACATCTTCATTGATCCTCTTTGCAAATAAGGTCACATTCTGAAGTTCTGGGGGCTAGGACTCCAACATAGGAATTTTGGGGGAAAATTCAACCTATAACACTTAGTTATAGGTGAGAAAACTGAGGCTGAGTTTAAGTGACTGGTCCAAGATCACACATGCTTTAAAAGCTAGAATCGGGATTCAAACCCAGGTTCCAGAGGCCCTCTCTCTCTCTCGAACCCACAGCAGCACTGCTGGTTCAATACGGAGCCAACCACTCCTGCCTGACAGGGCTGTGCTGGGGATTAAACATCATGAGCCACAGAAAGCATTTCAAATGGTACCTGGCCCAGAGTAAGTACTGAACAAATGTTAGCTATTAAAACTATGGTCCGCCAGGCCTGGGTTCAGATCCTGCCCTGACTTCTCATGCTGTGTGACCTTGGGGGCACTCCACCTCTCTGGGCCTCAGCTCTCTCACCTGTGAAAGGTGGGGTGGATGACACGTGTTGCCGGGCGCCTGGACCGCGCTGACTGTGACCCCTCCTTCTCCCCAGGCGCTGGGACCTCTCCAGGCCCAAGGCTCTCTGGGCCTCCACGTGGCCTCCCTCGGGGGTGGCAGGAGGTCTGACCCAGGGTGCACGTCAGCCTTGGCTGGCAGAGGGGGGAGAGAGAAGAAACAAGTTTAATCCAGGTGCAGAGCCCCAGAATCACTGGGGGTTGTCTGCTCTGGCCAAGATAGAGTCACAGGGACTGATTTATCACCTGAAACAAACTAACCAACCAAACGGATAAAATACATGACTCAGCGATTATCAAGACACTGGCTTCAGGCCACAGAGGGCTACGATGACTGCAGCACAGGAAATGAACGCGGTGAGAGCTCTTATGATCACCCACCTCGTTGCCTTGAGAGCTTCCAGGCTGGGTCGTGGGGAAGGGGAGCTCACAGGGCTCAGAGAACTCCTGGGGTACACGGAGACTACGGCAGCCATGGTTCAAGGGCAGAGCACAGGAGGAGAGAGTGCCCAGAGGCAGAACCTGCTGATCCAAGGAGGGGCCCCCTTGAGCACCAGCAGGTAACCTGTGCAGGTGTGCGAGGATGCTACCTGAGGCCGGGGAAGAGCCAGCTGAGAGGATCAGAGAGACGGTGGCCTGGTATCACACAGGACTAGGAATGGTGCCTGTGTCCGCCAGGCAGACCAAAAGTCTCCCATTTCACAGGGCGGTGAGTGGAGCACTCAGGAAGGCCTGGCCTCAGGAGCCGGGGAGGACTAGCCATAGACTGAGCCTTGGTCATAAAAGCAAGACCTGAAAGAACCAAACCATCTCCAAGTGACCTGACTGCATCTCTGAATAAAGCTCAAGAAGATTCATAGGACACAAAAATACTAGCACCCAACCAGGTCAAATTCACAACGTCTGGCATCCAAAGATCACCGGGGGGCAAATAAGCAGGAAAACACAACCATGATGAAGAGAAAAAAAAAAAAAATCAACGAATCCACACCAAACCAGAACTGACATAGACACTAGAATTAGCAGAGAAGGATGTTAAAATAGTTACTGTAACTGGGTGCCACGGGGTTCAAGAATTTTAAATATGGAAGATATTAAAAACACCTTCTCAAGATAGGAACTATGAGGTCTGAGATGAAGAAATATACTAGACAGGGATAAAGGCAGATTAGACGCTGCAGAAGAAAATATTAGAAACTTGAAGACACAGCCACAGAAACTATCTGACATGAGAGACACACAGAAAAAAATTTTTAAAAACTGAAAAGTGCATCTGTGAGCTGTGAGACCACTTTCAGCCACCTAACATACAAGTCATTGGAGTCTGGGAAGGAGAAGGTGGGGAGGGAGGCAGAAAAAATACTTGAAGAAGTAATCGCTGAAAACTTTCCAAACGTCATGAACATTTATAAACCAATAGGTCTAAGGACCCAACCAACCCCAAGCATAGGAAACACGAAGACAATGACAGTAAAGGCACATCATATCAAATTGCTCAAAAGCAGTGATAAAGAGAAAATCTTAAAGGAAGCCAGAGGGGAAAAACATGCTACTTTTTCAAACACACGAAAACGAAACTATTTCATCACCAGCAAACAAACACTACAAGAAATGCTAAAGAATTAGCATTTAGTCTTTTCGGAGGAAGGAAGATGACACCAGATGGAAACTTGGATTTACACAAAGGAACAGATTGCACTGGAAATGGTGACTCCGTGGGGAAATGTAAAAGATGATATTTTGCGGTATTTAAATGTCTTTCGAAATAACTGACGGTTTAAACACAAGCAGCGACGCATCTATTGCGGGAGTTGTCATTTAGACGAGGAGCACGTGGCAGAGAAAGGCTAAGTCACCTGCCTAACAGGTGAAGGCAGCTGTGAATCCAGCTCTGCTTGAAGCTTAAGGGTTTGGTTTTATTTTGGGTGGAAATAAAAGTACTAGAGTTGGGCTTCCCTGGTGGCGCAGTGGTTGAGAATCCGCCTGCCGATGCAGGAGACACGGGTTCGTGCCCTGGTCCGGGAAGATCCCACATGCCGTGGAGCGGCTGGGCCCGTGAGCCGTGGCCACTGGGCCTGCGCGTCCGGAGCCTGTGCTCCGCAATGGGAGAGGCCACAACAGTGAGAGGCCCACATACCGCAAAAAAAAAAAAAAAAAAAAAAAAAGTACTAGAGTTACGAATACTTGTACATACATACGTATATATGAATCTATAATTAATACATTTACCTGTGATTTGCCTGTAAGGTTATCCACAGTGATTTTCCCCCAGGTGGTGGACTTAGGCATTTTGTGTTCTTTTTCCTTACCTGTATTTTGTAATTGTCCTTTATTCCGATTTGGTGTAAAAACTTTCAATTACTTTCAGAGGAATAAAGCTCCCAGTTACACTGGCGTGTGGGAACTGTTTTCAGAATCTGCTTCCTTTCTTATCCAATTTTTTGAAGTCGATCCCCACGGGGGTTCCCTTTTCAGGAAGGCCCAAGGCAGCGACTCCCACTGGGAAGTGCTCTGACCCACGTGGCCGGAGACCAGGCTCTGCAGCACCAGGTAGGACCTCCCTCCAGAGTTAGCTCTCCAGCTGCCTTCTGGGTGTTGCCACCTAAATAGGGGTACAGAAAAGAGCAGCATCGAACCGGAAAATGAAAAGCTCCTCAGTGTGCCAGGCAGGGCGGGTGGCACAGTGGCCCCCAACTTCGGCTGCCCTTGGCCTGTTCCGCCAAAGCTCTGGAAGGACAATGCCTCGCGCCCGCCCTGCGACTGAGTGGGGCTGGGGGGCCGCTGGGGCGTGGGGTTCTCTCAGAGTTCCCTGGTATTCTTGTGAGCAGCGGCTCATAGGTGACATCAGTTAACGCCCCGCCCGCCCATGCCAGAACTTTGCAAGGCATGTCATATTCGTTCCCAGGTTACAAGTGACAAAATGAGGCTCAGAGAAGGACTGGCTTCTGACTGGTCCCAGACCGTGCAGCCAGGCAAGGGCAGACCCAGGTTCGAACCCCACAGGCCTCCAATGAAGCAGCACAACGTCCCACCAGACACCATGGGGTCAAGTCTATACTCATCATTTTCTGCCAAGATGTTTCTGCATCCCACCTTCTCACACTGGATTAGCAAATGCCTTCCCCACCGGGCTGGCACAGACACCTGTGCCAAAGCCCCCGTACCCCACACAGAGCAGGGTGCTCTGTGGGCACTAAATAAATGCTTAGTGGATGGATGGATGATTAATTCATTAACGACCAGGCCTTTCCTTTCTTCCCCACTGGGCTCTGAAGTCTTCAGAGTTAGGGATTATTTCCTTTGGCTCTGTGTGCCGTGCTCTCAGCACTTGCCCAGCCCGAGTAGGGCCTAATAAGTGCTTGTCGACTGAGTGACAGAACGGGCCTTTGCACGTGCTGCTCCCAGCGTCTGGAATGCTCTTCCCAGACATCCCCATGGTTCAGCCCCGCACCTTCTTCAGTCTTTGCTCAAATGTCACCTTCTCAATCACCTTCTCACCTGACCACCCTCCTTAAAACTGAAGGGCCTCCTTCCATCCAGGATGCCAGCCTCCCCTCCCTGACTCTCGTTTGCACCTTCTCACTGAGGCTACCCCTCACTCATTTATTATGTTGACTGCTTATGTCTCTGTTCCCATGACCACCAGAAAAAAATAAAGTTTGTTTTCAACACAGAGCTCTTTGGCTCCATTCTGTGTGATTTCTCCAATGCCTAAGGCAGTAGCTGTTCAAGAAACAATCGCCAACCAAGGGAATGGCTCTTGTTCTGCCGGTGACTGCCCTGTGGTCTGGGCCCGGCTCCTTGGTCCCTCTGAGCCCAGCGTTTAGAATAATGAAGAGCGATGACAGTGGGGAAGGAGGCTGGCTGGGCAGGCGGTCACTGGCGCTGCTCATACATAAGCTGCCTCTCCATCCTCCAGGTGCATCCAGGGCCGTGCTCCTCCCTTGGGACTGGCCATGTGACCCGCCCTGGTCAGTTTCAAGGAGACGTGATGTGTCTCACGTCCAGGCAGACACTGTAGGAGCCAGGAGCAGCCCCTGCTCCCTTCTCTCCGCCACGGCGATCGGCAGTGCTCCTGACGCTGGCTGCCCCGTCAGCCTGACTCGACGATGGAGCAGAGCCACAGCTCAGCCATCTGGGGCATGTGCTGGGTGAGCGAAAAATAAACTTCTGTTGTATTAAGCCCCCGGGACTTGGGCTTTTGTGACCGCAGCACAGCTTAGCCCCTCCTGACTGACAGACCTGATGCGTTCATCAGGGAGGCCGTGGCCCACGTGTTCCCCAGAGGGCTTGGCGGACAGGCAAGAATCACAGTGACAGGGGCTTTACCTGTGCCGTGTGCCTGACGCAACAACCGCCCTGCTGCGCGGTCACAGCAACCCAGGGACTAGGCCCCGCCGCTGTCCCTGTGGTGGCGCAGGCAGGCGACACGCTTGCCCGGGGAGCCGTGGGCGATGGGCGGGCCGCGAGCCAGGCCGTCTGGCCCCGGCGCCTGGACTCGTCACAGTGAGACACCCTCCGCTGGTTCCCGTTCCTTCCCTGACGGTCTGAAGGTTCCAGCCACCCCAGCCCGGTGGCCAGCTTGCCCCCGAGGAAGGCTGGCAGCTCAGTGTCTGGCCTCTCTGTTCTGTTGGCGCCCGGGCGGAGTGCACTGGGCGTCAGGTCCAAGGGTCTTTGCTAAGGCACTTACGTGGGTGAGGCTCTGCTGGTGAGGAAAGGGCTGGGGGCTCTGGCTGCTGTGAACCCCTCAACACACCCCCACGTTGGTGTGCAGGTTAGCCCACGCTCCCTTGGGGAGTCTCCCTCTCCCCCCGCCCCCAGGCTCCTTCATCAAGCGCACCCAGAGCTCCGGGCCCCCAACAGGAAGCACTGCTTGGGTCAGAGAGTGTCAGCTCCCCTGGACCGTCTGGCCTAATACCGGGGGGGCGGGACGGAGGCCCGAGAGTGAAGGCCTCGCAGCTGAGTCAGCCTGGATTCAACTTCTGCAAAAGCCATTTCTAAGATTCGCTGGCTGAGAAGCCTTTCTTATTGAAATTGGGGTGGTGATGGGAAAGGTCCCCCGCGTGCAGGGGGAGTTGGGGATAAGGGGAAGACACATCGGTTGTGTCAGGGCCTGGATATAAGAAACCCACTAAGGGGGCTTCCCTGGTGGCGCAGTGGTTAAGAATCCGCCTGCCAGCGCAGGGAACGTGGGTTCAACTCCCGGTCCGGGAACATCCCTCACGCGGCGGAGCAACTAAGCCCGTGCGCCACAACTACCGAGCCTGCGCTCTAGAGCCCGTGCTCCGCAACAAGAGAAGCCACCGCAATGAGAAGCCCGCGCACCGCAATGAAGAGCAGCCCCCGCTCGCCGCAACTGGAGAAAGCCCGTGTGCAGCAACGAAGACCCAACACAGCCAAAAAAAAAAAAATAATAAGTCAAAATAAATAAGTTAAAAAAAAAGAAAAAAGAAACCCACTAAGGCCTCTGAGGTGGGTCCCCCTGTGCCCACCTCACAGGTGGGAAGCCTGAGGATGCCCAGCAAAGGGGCAACTTGTCTGAAGTCGTGGGGCTGCTGAGAAGCAGGGCCACCACTCACACCAGGCTCCTGACGGCGGCCAGGGCAAAAGGCCACCCCCTGCCGCCTCACAGCCAACATCCCTGCCGAAGCTGCCCCTGTGATGCGGAGTGGGGTCCGGAGCTGAAGCCGCCGGGACAGCTGACTCTGAGTCAGACCTTAGCTCTGGATGCTCAGCGCCTTGGGCCAGGGGTCCCACCTGCTGGGCCTCAGGCTCCTCAACAGTACAATGGGCACCACAGAGGTGCTTTCTGCAGTGGAATCATGAGGTCAGGTGCATGGCACAGTGCCTGCAAGTCACGGGTGATGGGCACCCAGGTGCCTGCAGTGCCCGCGGCCCCAGACAGCGCCACAGGGCGCCACAGGGGCCTGTGAGGAGGCCTTGGGGCAAGTGTCCAGGAGCAGAATTGCTGAGTCCCAGGACGGGGTGGGGGGGACACTTCATTTGCATGAGCCCCAGAGGTGGCTCTCGTGATTGGCTCTAGCAGCTGCTGTTCCCGCGCAGGGCACCAGGGGTCCTCCACGCCCGCACCCACGCCCGCCACCTGGCAGCACCCAGCCCTTTCCTTCCCAGTCTAGTGGGTGAGAGTGAGACTGGTGAGTCTCTGCCCATCTCTGCACGTGCTTTGCGGCCTTTGCCGTCTCCTCTGCTGTGAATGGCTTTGCTTACGCCCTTGGCCTCGTTTCCCACCAGGGCCACGACCTGAGAAAACCTTCCCGAGCTCCCCGCCCGGCCAACCTCCCTGCTCCCCGGCATCCTCTCCTTGCGTCTGGGGGGCTTCCGGACTCGGGTGGTGCCCTGCGCTTGGCTTCTCCCTGCCGCGGGCAGACCACGCTGCATTCTCGCCCCTGTCTGATCTTTTGCCTCGTTCACCCACCCACTGGCTTCCCATCACAATTGGAATAGGTTCAAACTCCTTACCGGGGCCGAAGGGGCCCCGGGACCTGGCTCCTGCCGCGGCCCACCTCTCTCGAAGGGCCTGCTGGCGGCCTGAGCCGGGGATTCCGGGCTGGGTTTGACCTGCCACGCTCACCCCCACTCTGGGGACTCTGCTCGTCCTCCCCTCCAGGCAGGTCCCTGTCCCCGGAGGCGACCCCCACCCACCCCGACACGTGCCCTCTGTCGACTCAGGAAAAGCAAGGGGCTGGCCTCGACCGCGTGAAGCCGCCAAGAGGCCGAGGTTTCGCTCTCAGAGCGGCAGGAAAGAGCAGCTGCAACGGCGGGACTGGGGCCGTGTCCATCTCATCAGCTTGAGGCCCGGCCCTGAGTCTGGTGACAGCGCCGACAGATGGGCTAAATCGAGCAGCCCTTCCCTCTCCTGTGCTCGCTCCAGGCACAGCAGGGACGCCCTCTTTCTTTATATCTTCAATAACAAAAGGTAATACTTGTTCCCTGGTTTAAAAACACGCAGAAGTGTCTAAAGTAAAAGGTGGAAGTACGCACGTCTCCTCCAAAATCCCACTCCCGGGAGGGAAGCCCCGGGACCGCACTGGGTCTCCGTGAACACGGACACGCGCTTCCTCATCTCCACCCCCACCCCGGGCCAGTTTCCCAGGCTGCCCCGCTAACCTCACCATCCATGTACGTAGCCTTTCCTCCTTCTTTTTCCCAGCCGTAGAGCATCTCATGGCATGGAGGGACCCAAAGGATTTCATCGGCCTCCTGGTGACGGACACGGGAAAGGGCTCTGTGCGCTCGTCCACCATCACAAACTACACGGTGACAAAGACCCCTGAACATCTACCTTTCTATGCTGCTGTGAGCCTCGCTGTAAGGCTGCCTCCTAGAAGTGGGGTTTCTGGGTCAAATGGTGGGGGCTTTTACATTTTGATGGACCTCCCAGGAAGGGGGTTGATCGTCCCCTAGGATGAGCCCGGATCAGCCCTGAGGTAGTGAGCTTTCCTTTGCTAGAGGAATTCAAGGGATTTTTAAACCACCACTCGACAGGGTGCCGCAGACAGGGGCTCCTCCATCAACGTCTCAGCTGCCCTGGACGACCTTTGGTTTGTCCCCACTGGCAGCTTTTATTTTTGTACAAAGCTACTGCAAGGCTGATCCTGGCTGAGACCTGCATGAGGTTCCTTCACAGCCATGATCTGAAGGCGGGGCTGCGGTCTGCTGAGGGAACTACAGCAGCCTCAGCCTCAGGATGACACTCCCCCACCCTCCCCCGGGAAGGCCCTGTGAAATACACACAAGAAATGCACAGCCTTGTAGAATCAGTGCCACTGTTTGTCACCAGATGTTCAGAGGCAGGGGTGCTAATTTATGCAGGCAAGTAGGAAGGGGAGACGGGAGGGAGGCTGCTAGGAGGACATGCGCGCTGGGAACGTGGGAGAGCCTCACAGCGGGGGCCGTGCAAGCAATTGCATCCTAGGAGGGACTGAGCAGGAGGGGGACCGCAGGACATTCAGGGGCTCCCGGTAGTGAGATGTAAGGAGTCTGTGAATAAGGATCTCCGGTTTTACCACAAGGTCTCGTAATACCATTGAGAATTTCCATCATCGGATTCCTGTACCTTACGACTCTGCTTTAAAATGCTCTGATAACGCCACTCTGAGCCTCTGATTCTATGTTAAAGCTCCAGCGGGGGCCACACAGAGCGGGTGGCTTTGGGTCAAGGTTCCTGGAGATCACATCCAACTCCCAAGAGTGGTGAGAACTTGGGTGCTCTGCCTGGTGGCTCTGTCCCTCGGTTTCCTGGCTTGTCGATGGGGACAGAAGGTACCGGCTCCAAGTGTCCCAGGGAGGGTTCAAGGAGCTCACCTACGTGGACTGCTGCAAAGGGGGCCTGGCACACAGTGGGTGCCCAGCAGTGCTGGCTTCAGCTGCTTTACAACTCATCTCAGTGGCCAGGAATCCGAGAGCCGAGTCTGGGAGCTGAGACTAAGGGCTGAGCTGTTCTGAGCGGCCTCTGCAGCTCTGGAAGCATCTGGGGCTCCAGGGCCCGGGTCCACTGGGTGGCCAGCCCTCCACAGCAGACAGCTGCTGGGAAGTAAAGCAAA
Source organism: Kogia breviceps (assembly GCF_026419965.1). Classification (NCBI taxonomy): domain Eukaryota; kingdom Metazoa; phylum Chordata; class Mammalia; order Artiodactyla; family Physeteridae; genus Kogia; species Kogia breviceps. The sequence goes on along the minus strand of NC_081319.1, from coordinate 3,198,015 downwards.
CACGCAGAGGGAAGGAAGCTCCCGGGGCTGCAGGAAAGCAAACAAGGGCCACTTCCTCCAGCCGTGCGCTGTGGATGGCCAGCCGTTCCCAGGGCTGCTCCTTGGAAGCCTCCTCGGGCGCCCGGCCCGTGTTTGGACAGCTTGAGGGGCGCGGGGCCGAGCAAGCAGAGACGCAGACAGCCAGGCCCTCATCCTGCCCGTCCCCCGGGCAGGGCACTGCCCAGCAGCCTTCCTGGCTGCACCCTCAGCTGCGCCCTCGGGGCCCCCAGGATGGGGTGCTGGGGCTGGGAATACAATAACATCAATAATGATAATTAGCGCTGATGTAATGCTTACCAGGGGCCAGGCACTATTCTTAGTGAGGTATGCGGAGTATTTCATTTAATCTTTTTTTTTTAGTTTATTTTTGGCTGCGTTGGGTCTTCGTTGCTGCGTGCCGGCTTTCTCTAGTTGCGGCGAGCGGGGGTCCTCTTCATTGCGGTGCGCGCGCGGGCTTCTCACTGCGCTGGCTTCTCTGGTTGCGGAGCACGGGCTCTAGGCGCACGGGCTTCAGTAGTTGTGGCGCACGGGCTTAGCTGCTCCACGGCATGTGGGATCTTCCCAGACCAGGGCTCGAACCCGTGACTCCACGTTGGCAGGCAGATTCCTAACCACTGCGCCACCAGGGAAGCCCCTCATTTAATCTTTTTTTTTTTTTTTTTTTGTAGTACGCGGGCCTTTCACTGTTGTGGCCTCTTCCGTTGCGCAGCACAGGCTCCGGACGCGCAGGCTCAGCAACCATGGCTCACGGGCCCAGCCGCTCCGTGGCATGTGGGATCCTCCCGGACCGGGACACGAGCCCGTGTCCCCTGCATCGGCAGGTGGACTCTCAACCACTGCGCCACCAGGGAAGCCCCTCATTTAATCTTTTTTTTTTTTTTTTTTTTTTTGTGGTACACGGGCCTCTCACTGTTGTGGCCTCTCCCGTTGCGCAGCACAGGCTCCGGACGCGCAGGCTCAGCAACCACGGCTCACGGGCCCAGCCGCTCCGTGGCATGTGGGATCCTCCCGGACTGGGACATGAGCCTGTGTCCCCTGCATCGGCAGGTGGACTCTCAACCACTGCGCCACCAGGGAAGCCCCTCATTTAATCTTAATAACATCCCATCACCACTGCAAGTTTACAGATAAAGAAATCCTTATGAGTAATTTTACAGCCCATATGGTCCAGTTCTGGGCACTACACGCTCAAGAAACCACATATTGCCTTTCAAGAAATAATAAGAAGGATGCCAACAGGGGGCGTTTTCTGAATAGTCTGCTTGCACAATACCCATTAGGTGGGTATCATTATGAGACCCATTTTCCAGCTACAGTAAACTGAGCCACAGAGAAATGGAGCCACGTGCCCAAGAGTATCCACTTAGAAAAAGTAGTAGCTGGGGGACTTCCCTGAAGGTCCAGCGGTTAAGATTCCAGGCTCCCAATGCAGGGGGCTGGGGTTTGATCCCTGGTCAGGGAACTAGATCCCACGTACTGCAACTAAAGATCTCACATGCCACAACGAAGATCCCACGTGCCGCAACTAAGACCCAGTGCAGCCAAATAAATAAATAGGTATTTTTTAAAAAGAAAAAAGGAAAGGTAGTAGCTGTATTCAAACCTATTTCTGTCCAGTGCCAAATCCCACAATGCTGACCCCTATGCTAGTGTATTAGTTTCCTCTTGCTGCTGTTAACAAATGACCACAAACTTAGCGGTTTAAAACAACACAGACTTACCCCCTTACAGCTCTGGAGGTCACAAGTCTGGAATCACTTTTACTGGGCTGAAGGCAAGGTGTCAGCTGGGCTGGTTCCTTCTGGAGGTTCTGAGAAGAGAATATCCATTCCCTTGCTTTTTTATCTTCTGGTGGCCACTTGCATTTCTTGGCTCCTGGCTCCTTCCTCTGTCTTCAGAGCACATCCCTCCCTGCCTTCCGCAGAAAGCCATTAAGATAACATCAGGCCCACCCGTGCAGTTGAGGATCAACCCCCCCCATCTCAAGACCCTTAATCTATTCACATATTCGAAGTCCTTTTGCCATACAAGGCAACATATTCGGGTTCCAGGCATTGGGACACAGGCGTTTTTGGGGGGACCATTATCCTGTCTCCCACAGCTAGGTTGGGCTGTGTCTTGCCAAAGTGAAGGTAGTGATCTCCCCGTCCCCGGAGGTATGGAAGCACATCTTAGGCACACTCAGGACCCTGGTGGTGGGAGTCATGGGTGCTGAACTCAGACCTGAAACCTCAGAACTCACTCTCAGCGCATCCTGCACTTTTTGGGATAGAGAAGCGGAAGCACCCCTTGCCCCAGTGGGGGTGACTCCTCCCCCCCAGCCCCCCAGCCCCGGGCCGGCACCTCCCTCAGGGATCATCACACCCCAGGGCCATGTTACCCCACACGCATCCGCTGCCTGCTGCGAGCCCGCCCAGGGCCCAGCTGGCATCCCCTCCCTCCGGTGCTAGCACAGCGCGTGCCCCACACATGCGCGTGGGAAGAGCAGCGGCGAGGCCGGCGGGCGCCTTTGACCGGCCAGCTCACGGACAGCCTGGCTGGGGCCTGGCACACGGCAGGTGCCCAGCAACTGTGCGTTGGTTCACTCTCCGGAGGCTCTGAAGCAGTGCCACCCCCAGAGAATGCGCTGCAGCGTCCAGGGTGCCAGCGACAACCGTGCCTGGCTCCTGAGCTCTTGCAGTGCGGCCAGTGCGAGTGAGGAACTACTTTTTATTTTATCTTTCTTAAATGTGAGCAGCCGCACGTGACAAGCAGCTCCTGCATTGGATGGTCTGGCTCTCCCACACACTCGGAGCCCGTTTCGGGGACAGGCCACCACCGCTCAGGCTGAATTCTCTCAGGAAACGCCAGTCCCGGCCTGAAACTGGGCCTCTTCAGGCCACCCTCCCCACTGCCCTGAAAGGCGTGGCTTTGAAGGTCTCAAGCCCAGTGCGCGGAGCTGAGCTTGGCCTTCTCGCCGCCCCGTGTGAACCCTCACACCCGACTGTGCGGCTGCCAGGCCTGTCGCCCCCGCTGCCAGTGTGCGCCGAGGGCCTACTGTGCGCTGGCCTGAGCGGGCGGGCCTGCGGCAGCGAGGCAGGCAGCCGTCAGCATCACCGACCTGCAGGCGAAGAAGCGAGGGCTCAGCGAGGGCCGGAGGCTTCCCCCGTCCACCCAGGGGAGAGCTGGGCCCCGCTGGACCACGCATCCCAGTCTCCCAGATGCTGCTGCGGAGAAGTTCCTCGAGCAAAGGAGCCCAGCATCTCGGGGGCAGGAAAGAGACAAAATCAAGGCCACCCGAGGCGACCGCGGCACCCTGCCTCACTCCCCCACCCCCGACCTGCCTCCTGGGCCTGGGACTGGTGTCCCGGCGGGCCGGTCACAGCCTGAGGGCCGCGGGGGCCAGGATGCTCCACGGGCAGAGGCGGGGCGGGCCCTCGGCGGGCCGGGCCCTGTTTCGTCCAGGGCCGGGAACAAAGGGCTTTCACGGGGTGTAATCCAGGCCGAGGGGAGAAGAATGGTCAGGTGTGTGGAGAGGCAGGTTCACATGGAGGGGAAGAGGCCGCCGTGCGGGCCCGGCTGGCACGGGGGCCCGGGGTTCCGGCCGCTCCCCGGGCGCTGGCAGCCGGTGAAGGCCCCGTTTGTGCGCCGTGTCAGCAGGGAGGGCTGGCCTTCTAAGGGGCGAGATCGTGTGGCCCGATAGCTCGCAGGGGCCTCTCCCTGGGGGGGCCGGGCCCCCCGTGAGGACTGTCAGCCATTGTTAGCTGCCCTCGTGTGAAGGAAAACGGGACACAGGTGGTCAGCTGATACCTGTGCGATCCGGCGCGGGACCGGCTCCCCGGGCTGCGGCTCCGGTTACACGGCCGGGACAGGGGAGGGGGGGCGCCCGGCCCAGGAGGGGCCACGATGCTGCCGGCCCTGCGGGAAGCCCCACCCATCCACGCGAGGGAGGGAAGGGGGAGGGGCCCGAGGCCACAGAGCCCTCACCCGAGACCCCTCACCCGGGGAGGAGAGGGCATGAGCACACCCTCCGGCACCGCGTGGCCACACCCACCCGGCCGTCAGCGTGGAACCGGAAGTCGAGGAGAATCTGGGGACACGGAAGAGGCCCCACGTGCCGTGTGTGTCAGCGTCTCCGGTGTAAATGAAGGCGGGCGCCCACGGCACCGCGCAGACCGCGGGCGCTTAGCCTCTCCCCGGCACACATGGGCATCCACGGCCGCTGGGGAATAGCAGTCACCGCCCAGCTGGTAGGAGTGCTTAGTCCTCACGGGGCAGGTGTTCTCATAGGCACCGCCCCCATTTCACAGGTGAGGCGCAGAGAAGCTGAGTCATTTGCCCAAGGCCACACGGCTGTGACACGGCCGGGATGGAATTTGAGCCCAGACCGTCTGGCTCCAGAGTCCACGCTATGGACCACTGCTGTACCCTCCCCACCCCCACGGCCCAGTTAAACAACAGCCATCTACCGTGCACCAGTGACGGGCTGGCCGCGCCGCTGGATGAATTCTCTCACTTAACCTGTCCAACCGGCTGTAGCTCCTGTGATCACTCCCATTTTACAGAAACCAAGACTCAGCTACGGGAAGGGGTGTGCCTGGTGCATCAGGCAGGGTCCTGGCAGGAAACGGACAGCGCTGTCCAGTGGGTAATTAACACAGGGGACAGCTTCAGAGGCGTGGGCAGTGGCTAGGGAAATCCGTAGGGATGGTGAGGCCGCTGGGGGCTGGCAGCGGCCGGGAGCTCTTCCCTCGAGGCCCGAGGCGCAGGAAAGCTGTTCCTGGGACCAGCGGCAGCAGGGCAGTGGGCTGCCGGGCAGGAGCCACAGGTCTTGGTGGCCGCAGCCACCTGCCGCCCTGCAGGAGGGCCAGGGAGCCCCACTCACGCTCGGACCGGCAGCTGGGACGCTGTGGACGGCCCCAGGGCCAGCGCCAGGACGCGAGGGGGTCTGGAGGGGCTGATGGAGAATAGCTAGCCCAGCTGTCTCCACGGAGCTGGCGGAGGCCAGAGCTTGGGCTCCCGCAGGGCGCACGCACCTGCCCGCGCGCACGCTTGCCATCGGTCCCCAGCTCGCCTCACCAGTGCTCAGCCCTGGCCCTGGCCACAGAGGTGACGCAAAGTCCCAGGAATACGGTGCTTCCGTTGCTTCCTGTCCAGGGGGCTGGAGGCACCGAGCCAGATGCCAGCTGGACACAGAGTGAACCAGGCAAGCCGCAGAGGCTGCAGAAAGCATCCCATCCTCCATCCAACGACGGAAGCCGGCTTACCCAGGCATCCAACTGGCATCTGCAGGGCACAGTCTGGACACTTACATGGCATTTTTAAATGGTTTTTACAAATTTCATATACGTACATGTATACATGTATTATGTGAATGTGTACATGTATATACATGCACATATACACCGTATGTGTAGGATTATATGTACATGTGTGTACATGTATGTGCACACACTGGATATATGTGTGTGTATATGCGTGTGTACATGTGTGCATATACACAAGCTTGTATGTACCCAGCTTACTCACGGACGAGGGTATCACACAAGCTGCTACAAAGCTGCACACGTGCGGGGCCAGGACAGAACAGCAGGTGGGACCTGGGTGTTAGATCCAACCGGATGAGGTGACGATGCCAGAGTTTCAGGCCGATGAGGTTAAGGAGGGGCTCCAGGCTCGCTGAGGACCCCCTTGGGGCTTACCATGACCTGACATCCTGGACACGGGGGTGGCCACTGGCATTGCTACCGACCTGAACGCCCTGAAGCTGCAACCCAGCTCAAGCCTCCACCCAACTCTGAAGGCTCCCGGTCTCTGCCTTAAGCCCCCGCGTCTGGGGGCTTTGTTTCCTAGAGCGCCCGCACCGGGACGGGGTCCTAGCACAACCACCCAGCAGGGTGCCTTCAGCGAGCCCCTCCCTTCTCCGAGTCTCCTCCTCCCTGTCAGTCAGACTAATGCTACGGACCTCATGTCACAGTGTTTTGTCAGCTGAAATGAGTCCTCATACTCCGTCCACAGCAGCTGTTACTGTCCTTGCTACTCTGTGGTCACACACGTTAGTTTAATGTCATTTCCAGTAGAAATGCAAGGCAAGCCACACAGTTCGCTTAAAATTTTCTAAAAAGCGAAAAGAGAGAAGGGATGTGGGCACATATGTATCCGTATAGCCGATTCAGTTTGTTAAACAACAGAAACTAACACACCATTGTCAAGCAATTACACTCCAATAAAGATGTGAAAAAAGATAAATAAAATAAAAAGTGAAAAGAAACCGATGCAAGTAACTCTAATCATATATGTTATGTAACTCAATATTATCTCAAAACATGGTACCAGCCACATTTTAAGGACTCAGCAGCCACATGTGGCCTGTGGCTACTGCGCTGGACAGTGCAGGGTAATGAATGCCTGCCAACATGAATGAATGAATGGGTGGGTGTTTGCTTCAGGCTAGGACACTCCAGACACTTCCTGTAGGAGGAAGTGCTGGCGCTGGATACGCAGGGTGAGCTGACTTGGACATGTGGGGACTGGGAGGGTCGCCCAGGCTCGTGCCCTTCGCGTTCTAAAGATGGAGAAACTGAGGCCCAGGGAAACTGAGAGCAAGAAGGCTTGGCACGAATTGCAGAGAGAACGCACAGTATTTAGAAGGTGAGTAGGGAACAGGTATGGTTCCTACTGCCAAGTACAGGGTTGGTGAGAGAGAGGGAGGGAGGGAGGGAGCAAACAGTGTTAAGGAGACAGGGTGGTACAAGGGGAAGGGGAGGCTGGGAAGTGGAGAAAGGAGGTGAGAAATCATCTATGGCTTTAAAAGATCCCACTGCGTCAGATGCTCAGCCTGCTGTCGCCCTGGTAACGGGAGAAAAATCACAGGGCAATTTGTAATCAGTGGTGGTTCCTGCTGCTTCCTGGGAACATTGTTCCCCGTTGGAGGCCGCATCTTTGAGCAGGAGGGGCCCCTGCGGATCCCGGGGTCCAGCCCCCACCCAATGCCGGAGACCACTTGCATCACCCCCCAGGTGAGGCTCCCTGAACAGGGAACTGCCCCCTTACTGCTCAGCCAGCCCCATCCCTGCTGAGTCCGCCTGGGATGACGCTATCCTTCACACCAAGCTGGAGCCTGACTCTCTGTGCTCTGGCCGCTGGAGCCCAGCTTGGCTCTCCGGGCCCACGGCCCGCCTGCGGCAGCCGGCACACACTCCAGACGGGGCTCGGCATCTCCCCAGCCCCACTTCTAGAATGGTGTCTGCAGACTCCTCCCAAAGCTGGCTGGTTCCTCTCAACCAGCCCCAGGCACAGGATCCAGGAGGGGTCTGAGCAGCCGAAAGTCCAACCACACCTCCCTCATTCTAGGCATAGCCCTTGATTAATGGGACCCGAGTTCAAGGTGGCCCGGCGAAGAGCCCATCCTCCCTGCTCTCTCCGTGTCTGTTTCCAAGTGGTCTCACCCATTGCTGTGAGACACCCACCCCAGTGAGACCAGGCCCCCCACTGCCTGCGTGTCCCGTCCATCTGAAGTTCTCACAGGCAACCTGATGAGGCCAGTGTGGAAACGCTGATGACCGCCCCGCCCCCGCCCCCGCCCCCACCCATCTTCCTGCTCAGACCAGCTTCAGCGTTGTTCCTCACTTTTCCCTCGGTTCCCACGTCTGATCCTTGAGCCTGCCCTTCCCCGCTCCTAACAGATCTGGAATTCCCTCTGCTTCTCCGTCCCCGTCTGCTGCCCCGCGGACGCACCACCACCATGTCTCGTCCAGGTTACCGCCCTGCTTAAAGCAGCCCAGGGCTCCCCACCCCGCCGGGAACAAAGTGACTCCTCACCGTGGCCTGTCTCTGGCACTGCCTCCTGCCCCTCCCCCTGCCCCAGACACACAGGCCCTTTCTGTTCCTGGGCTCTGCTCCCACGCAGGGCCCGGGCACGCGTGGCCCCGTCGCCCAGGAAGCCCTTCTCCCATCCCTGCTGTCCAGCCTCTGCTCCGCTCTCCTCTCGGAGGGCGCTCCCTTAAGCCCCTGCTCCCCAGCCATACCTTTCTCATTGCCTCCATCACCGGTACGGGTTTTCACGGGCATTTGTCCCCTTGTCCCTACTCGGTTGACGGGGTCCCCAGTGGGCTGGGAGCTCCCGGGGGCTGGGACTGGTCTACAACACCCGGTGCTCAGTACACAGCAGGCGCTCAATAAATGCTCCAGGAAAGAGCGCGTGGCCCCCAGGTGCCCACCGTGCGCTGCAGGCAGGTGACGGGCCGGAAGCTTCAGGACCTGGGGACGCACTCACGCTCTGCCTGGGCTGCTCAGCCGCTCGGTGGCCCCGGGCAGGCTTCTCTGGGGCCCCGGCTCACTCGGCAGCACCCCACCTCGGGGCCTTTCCCCCAGCCTGTGTCTGGGCACCCTCTCCTCCCTTCAGGCACCAGCAGAGCCCAGGCCGCCTCTGTGGTGAGGGGGCAACTCCAGGGTCTGGGCCCCAGAAGCTCAAGGGGGTCAGGGGGACAGAGGTCCACCCTTCTCGGGGCTACCCCAGGGCTGTCAGGACCCCCGCTTGAACCTGGCCTCCAGGATCCAGCATGCCAAGTGTCAAGGCTCAGGCAAGCGTGCCCCGAAGGGCCTCTGCCCTAAGAGGCTTTCTCACGTTGTCCCCGACTGCTCTGTGACCAGGTGGGAAAGTCATTCTCCATTTTACACATGAGGAAAGACTCCTGTGAGAAGTGAAGCAGTGGGCCCAGCACCCTCCAGCAGGCAGACCCCAAATCCAAGGCCAGGGGGAGATCAGACGTGGGAGCCTCAGGGCTGGACCCCGCACCACTGGAGCAGGTGGGGGGGGGGGCTCGTGGCTCAGGCTGCTAGGAGGGTCCCCAGGCACCTCTGCACCAGGACAAAGGACCTCAGACTCTAGAGGTCACTTATTCTGTGACCTTGGACAAGCCCCTCCCCTCTTCCAGGCCTCAGTCTCCAATTCTGGATAACGGAGCCGCCCAGCCCACCTGGGGTAGAAGCGGGAGAGGACTGGAGGGAGGCTCCCAGGAGACTGGGGCGTCGGGGAGGGGCCAGGCAGGGAGGTGAAGGGCGGAGGCATGTCACACCTGAGTGCCCCCAGCCCCCATCACCTCCTCCGAGGCGGCCCCCCCGTGGCTGCATAACTCACTCTGTGGTCCATTACCGCCTGCCCAACTCCGGCCCTGGAACTTGTCCAGTGGCAAATGGAAGGGAGCCGAGAGCAGGCGAGCCTGTGGTTCTGAGGACAGGAGCCTCCTGCGATCAATGGGGTCTGGCGAGGGTGGTGGGGGAGGGGAGAGAGGTGCTGTGTCCACACCTGCTCCCTTGGCCCTCCCACCCCTGGCCCGGGAACTGCTCTTCACAGCTTGCAAATGTCGCCCTCCCCGCCCTGGATGCCGAGACCCTGGACTTGCCCTTTGGAAGCCGTCGCAAGCCAAGCCAGGTGGCGAGGGCAATGACTTACCTACAGCTGTGGATCACACACACGCACACACGCACGCACGCTCGCACGCACGCAGGCACGCAGGCACGCACGCACGCACGCACGCACACACGAGGCCGATCGCAGGCCCCTCCCAGCGGCCCCACCCCGGGTTTTCACCCGAGGCAGTAGTGGCATTTGCATCTGTAAGTGGAGGAGCTTCACCAATCCTTGAAGAAACTGGAGTGGGGACGACTGTCCTAGCTAAAGGTTTGCAAGAGGCAGGTCAGAGTGGCTAGCCACGCCCTCCCCCTGTGTCCCTGTGCGAGTGGGCCTCTGTTTCCACATCTGCAAAATGGGTTCAGCAAAGGGAGGTTTAGCAAAGGGAAACCATCTTGGGACTGCTTAGGAGACACCCGTCTAGTTCACCCCGACCTGCATTACCCCAGCGCTCCCACCCCAGCCCCCCAGAGGAGTGGGACAGAAGCTGGGTGGGCCCTGCTGGTGCCTGGAGAGAGCACGGTCTGGGGGGAAGGCCCGTGGTGGGGGGCGTGGCTGCAGAATGATCAGGGGGCCCAGAGAGGGCCTGGCGGAGGGCCTACGCACGAGGTGCCACGAGCCAGGGCCCCGGGGATCGCCTTGCTCCTCTCTATCACCCGGCTGTGAAGGGAGCTCCAGAGGGGGGACTGATCCCCAGAGAGGCGGGGCGCCCTGCCCGGGGTCACAGCGTAGGTGAGCAGCCCTGGCGGAGGGTGGGCGTGCCCGCTGGTCCCCTTTAGAGCTCGGCCGTCAGCACGACAGCCAGCAGCCACGTGTGGCCCCTGGGCACTCGCAAGGGGATTGAGACATGCAGTGTGGCTCCAATACCCACCGGATTTCAAAGGCTCGGTGTGAAAAGTCATGTGAAACATCTTGTTAACGGTATTTTCAATACAGATTACGTGCTGAAATGCTATTTTGGGTGGAGTTCCATAAACTAGCCTATCAAAATTCATCTCACCTGTTTCTTTTTACTTTCTTTTAACGTGACTACCCGAAAGTCTGAGATGACCTGTGGTCTGCGCCCCTCTTCTGCTGGACAGCGCCGCCCCGCTTTGCACCCCGCAGCCTGGGGGCCCCCCCCCGCCACGCCTCCCGCGCCCCTCCAGGCCACTCAGAAACGCTGGCTGTTGGGTGTGATCGCTATTGTTGTCGCGGAGGCCCAGAGAGGGGAGCGCTGTCCTGCCGTCGTCGTGCAGCAGGGCAGGGGCGGCAGCAGCCTCTCCAGGGTGGCGGTCTGGGAGCCCCTCCACCGCACGCGCACGTCCGGGCCTCGTGGAGGGAGGAGGGAGGGAGGCAGGGGCTAGCTGGGGGATCCTTTGAATTGCTCAGGTCCAAGCTCCTGACACAATGGAAGTACTGACCAGGCCAAGGCCGGGTGGCCCCTGTCTGCTTAGCATACGAGGCGGAGGCCCCCGCCCTTCCCGGAGAGGGTTCCAGGAGCAACTATAATGTCCTGATTGTCGGACAATGCCATGATGGAGGGCCCTGTCACATTTTTGTCCCGGTTACTGGGGTCCCCATTCACGGCCACTGTCACTGAGCTCAGAACAAGCCAGGCCTGGCAGACTCCTTTGCATTAAAATGGGATGAGAAATAAGCCTTCTCCGCTGTTCAGCTGGGCAGAAAACGGGATTAGGCCGGGGACAGGGCTGCAGGGCCCCGACAGGGGCTGCTCCGGCAAAGGGCCCCTAACCCCCCCGCCCCAGGCCCGAGCAGCGCCTCAGCCTCCACGCCCCTCTCCCTGGGCCTCAGTTTCCCTGAGTCTAAAACATGGAGAGAGAAGAGCCTTTGGACACAGTTCCATAGCTGAGAAACTCCACATTTATAGTAAAAAAAAATCCATATAAAACTGGGCAGGGCTTCCCCGGTGGTGCAGTGGTTGAGAGTCCGCCTGCCGATGCAGGGGACGCGGGTTCGTGCCCCGGTCCGGGAGGATCCCACGTGCCGCGGAGCGGCTGGGCTCGTGAGCCACGACCGCTGAGCCTGCGCGTCCGGAGCCTGTGCTCCGCAACAGGAGAGGTCACAACAGTGAGAGGCCCGCGTACCGCAAAAAAAACAACAACCCCCCCAAAAAAAACCCCAAAAGAACTGGGCAAAGCAGAGTTGCCCCAGTTGGCTGGTGGTGATAGGGGACGGAGGTGGCAGAGATGTACCTGTCTGTCCATCTTCTCACCCTCGAGGGTGTTTCCTATCAGAACCTCGGAGCTCCCGAACAGTGGCGGGACCCACAGGCATAAGGACTGAAAGCAACGGGAAGGCCCAGTGGTGGGGGGCAGGCCGGGCTCGTCAGGAGACCTCACCGCGGTCCACTGCTTCACCACCGGCAGATACGCGTGCGCAGCCTGGCTCGGGGCAGCAAAAACCCGAAACAGCCCAGCGTCTACGAATAGGGGGCCAGCTAAATAAATCACGAGGCATCCGGCCCTTGGAACTCCACGCGCCACGAAAACAAATGGGGGTGGTCTGTGAAATCTGAAATGGAAGGACGGTCAAGAAATATTAGCAAATGAAAACAGGAGAGGCAGACACGTGTGTTTTGAGGGTCTGTTTGTGGAGAAATATGTACCGCGTGTAGATGTGTAGAAAAGATCTGCAGTGAAGTAGTAGGAAGTATAAACGTTGGCTGCCTCTAGCGAATTCAAGAGGTTGAGGAGGAGAATTTTACTTTTACCCTATATAATTAGTTACTGTTAGTACATACCTTTTTTCCTTACAAACATGTTTCCTTTAAAAAAAAAATTAATTAAAAAGCATCCACCCTGGCACTGAGTACCCTTGAGGGGCCTCCCTGCTTGCTAATTCAACAGGACCAGTTCAACCACCACTTAGCAAGTGCTCCTGGGTGCCGCGCTCAGTGTGCTTATGACGCCAGCCCCCAAAACGCTCCTCCCAAACACTTCCACTCGGAGACGGAGACAAGCCAATGGCCCCCTGAACCGGATGCCACCAGAGCAGCCAGCATCCAACAGATATTACCCCAGAGGAGGTGGGGGAGCAGCCAAGACTGGACAGAAGAGGAAAAAAACAGCTGGGTGTTGAGGGATGAATAAAAGTTCTCCAGGCAGATCAGCCAGGGAGAGTTTTCAAGGAGAGGGAGAGGAGACGCACGCAGCCGTGCGGGAACTCGAGCTCTCCTGTCTTCCACTTTACCCACAGCTCCGCGCACACGGTAGGTATTCACAGCTAACATTTCTTGAGCGCCTACTGTGTGCCAGGCACTATTTTAAGCCCTTCCTATTCATGAACTCATTCCATAAACCCTCTGAGCTAGGCAGCACTCTTTACAACCCTCCCCATTGTACAGATAGAGAAATGAGGGTGTCCAAGGGTATGCAAGTTCGGAAAGCCCACAGGTGCCAGGGCTGGGATGGGAACCCGGGTAGCTGGCACCAGAGCCCACGCTCTCATCCACGATGCTAGCCTGCCTCTTGCAGCTGGAGAACGTGTTGGCTGCCCCTGAAAGCTGGGCATCTTATACATGTGCATAATCTCTCTCACACACGGAGAGGCTCAGGCATCCCTTTCCTTTTGCCCAAGGCCACTCGGCCGGCAAGGGGCAGAGCGCGGATCTCAATCGTTGGGTGTCCAGCCCCAAAGCCCACACGTTCCTCTTACCAGAGTCTCTGCCTCTGGAAGCGTGTGGGCGATTCAGTGCCGCCAGGGCCCGGGAAGTAAAGGTGCAAGTGGGCTGCAGGGTGACCACACGGGACAAGATGGGATGTGGTTACAAGAGAGCGGGCACCCCGTCCAGGGCTCTCAGATCCGCTCCTTCAGAACGCTGCGCAGCCCAAATAAAACACCTCCGTGGCCACTGGTTTCCAACCTCTAACTGGTCCACCCGCCGCGAGTACGAAGAAAGCCAACCCAGCCAAGCAACTGTCTCCCGGCTCCCACCTGCCCAAACCAACCAGCAGGCCACCCTTCCTCCTCTTCCTCCAAGCCCTTCCGGATCAGCCTGGGTGTGACCTAAGTCTCTCTCGCTGCAGGTTACACTGGGGCCGACGTGCAGGTCACTCTTCGTGCGTGGGGGCGGGGGGAATGCGCGACAGCTGGCGTTTGCAGTCCGGTGTCATGCTAGTCATCTCCTTGGCTGTGACACTACAAGCCACGTGGAGGACGTCCCCAGCACCCTGCCCTCGTCTGCGCCCCACCTTAGATTAAACGGCATTGACAGCAACTGTAAGCACGTTTGAGTGGATTAGCCCATGATTTGTACGCAGTTGCAGGTCATTACCAAAATTACAATTAAACAGCGGCACGGCATCGTCTAATTAGATGTTTTCATGAATTAGGTCCTGCGGTATTAACGTTAAATTTCCGTGTTCTGCTCCTCCCCCGACTCCGATGTCCTTCCCCTGCCGGCCAGGGGCCCAGTGCCCCCTTCAGCTCTTCGGAGCCCTGGGCTGGCTTCAGCCAGAGGCTCTGCCACCTCCCAGATGGCAGTCACCAGTTCCTGCCTCTGTTGTCACCACAAGAATGTCAGCTCCTTGCGGACAGAGCCAGCTTCCCACATCCCTACTCTAAGCACACAGCATGCGTTCCTTCCCTAAGTCTTTACTGAGAACCTTCTACGTGCAACGCACTCACCAGCTGCTGAGGTTATGGCAGTGGATGTATTGGATAAAAAACAAACAACCCCCCCACCCCCGTCCTTGCGGACAAACAGCAACCACGAAGACGAGTGACGTAACTGGGGCGTCTGGTGTGTGAGAGCGCGAAGGAAGGCTAAAGAGTGACGATGGACCTGGGAAGGAAGATGGTGAGCGGTTTCAGGCGTGGTGGCCAGAGGAAGTCTTCCTGAGGCCTGGGCTGCAGGCTCTGTGCGTACGCATCTTGCAGGAGTGTCGTCACCCCCCGAGATGTCACGCCCCACGGGCCTGAGGCTGTCTCTTGGGAACCGGCGTCCCCACACCCCGAGGCTGCCGAGGGATCCCCCGAGCTGCCACCACCCCGCAAGGCAGTGAAAGGGCGCTTTATGAACCCACCGCGGCCTGCGCCGCTCGCGCCCGGGCCCCGCCCGAACCCCACGGCGCACCCTTCCTCATCTCCGAGAGACGGAGCATCTCCGGCGGCCCTGCCAGGCTGCCCTCCCCGCGCTCCAAGCCCAGGATTGGCCCGGCTTCCTGGGTGGCAGACAGCAGGGCTCAGGGGCAGGGCAAGAGAGAAAAGAGGCCCAAGCGAGTCCCCAGAGACCCCAGGCCACCTCCTGAAGCGCCTGGAGCAGCTGGGCTCAAACCCGGCCCGGGGGGGCGGGGGGCGGCTGGGCTGCTGTCTGGTACCCACCGGGACATGCCCCGTCCTCTGCCCCCCACCGGACCCCTTCCTAGTCGGGCTGCTCCCCGTCACGGGGCTCAGCAGGGGAGCAGCCTGGCACTCCTGAAGCGGAGGTTTCTGGGGTGCTGGCAGCAAACGACAGGGCAGGCCCCTGGACGCAGGGCCACCTCTAGGTACAGCCGTGCCCCGTGGTTATTAGGAAACTACAGCAGCCCAGTCAGTACAGGCAGCAGCACGAGTGGTACAGTTCGCTCAGGAACACTGAGCTCCTCGCTGCAGCCACGAGGCCAGGAGCCACGCTCAGACGAGAGCCAACAGGACGCGGGACGGCGAGGGCAAGAGGTAGCGCCAGACGCAGCGGAGGCCACAGGGCGAACGGCAGAGATGAGGACTAGGATTTACGTGCATTTTTCTTGCTTTCACATGAGTATCCTTGTATATATTAACCCACTATTTTTCTCCTCCCCGCCCCCCCAACTCCATCCCGTCGGGATGCAAGGCACACGAATCTCAGCGTTCAAGTCACGGTGTCAAAGGGCTCGCAGCTCGGCTGGAGGAGACCCAGTGACAGAGGCCACGCTCCCTCTTCGGGGGTGGGGGGGCACTTTGCCTTCCGCGGGTGGGAGGGAGGGTAGGTATAAGCGTGGTGCTGTCACATCGCTAAACAGAGGGGAACACGTTACGCACGTCTGGGGAAGCCGACGGGACGAGACGTGGCTGTCGCCCAGCCTCACACCCCACACAGCCCGGGAACAGCGTTTCCCAGGGCCCCTTCCCCACCCTGTTGGAGGACGAGTTTCCTGGGAGCGGAATTCCCCTGAGACGGGGTGGCAGAGTGGACGTGGCTCTGGCGTGGCCTGGGCTCACGTGGCAGCTCCCACAGACAGACGTCCAAGCTCCCGGGTCGTGCGTGGTTGACCCTGGGAAGCCGGACCTCAGAGCTCCGCAGACTTCTCTGCTTTTCCTGATGGGACTTTCTATAGCGGCCGAGGTGTGATAAACGCCTCTGCAGGGTGCTGAGGGGGCAGGGTAGGAGCCTCATCCCCGTGGGCGGGGGCTTGATCAAGTGGCGGAGTCCAGGGCCTCAGCTCAAAGCTACTACACCGGCCAAGGTTTCTCAAGGTCAAGAAATGTGCCGTTTGAACAAGCCATGCCCCTCCAGGCACCCGGGAAGCTGAGGCCGGGTGGGAGCAGACACGGGGGGGCTCGGGCCTGAACTCCTAGACGTTCTCAACATACTGAATCTAAGGGGGGTGAAGGAGGCAAACAGTTCCGACGGCTCTGAGGACTCTTTGAAAATAAACCAGAGCAACATCGCGCAGTTCCAGAGATCCTACACGGTCTAAGGCAACGTTTGTCAAAAGCGGTGCACGTCGCCCTGGAGGGCATCGAGCTGGTTTTACGTGGAACAGGAAAAAAGCTTTTCCATTTCAACAGCTCTCGCACATCAAACCCATCATAATTCGGGGGACAGTGTTTCTTATGGTTAGAGTAAGTCAGGCAGTGAATTTAAAGGGGGATCCATTTCGATAAAGATACAAATGACAGCAGAGGTGGAGACCCCCTGATAAGATGCTCCAAGAAGCATGTCTGCAGCGTCTTTGCCAATAACGCGTCACCTCCTTCCAATCAGGAGAAAACACCAGACAGGTTCACGCTGAAGGTCCGTCAACAAAATAACTGACGGGCATTCTTTCACCACATAAAACGAAATACAAACGACCAACGACCAAAGAACAATACCAAATTGGGAGAGACAAAGGAGACATTTGAAAAATCCTGCTCTAAGGCATCTGAACACGCTAGGGTTTGAACTGTTCTTTAAAACTCAAGTACTTAGAAGTTGTACGGAGTCTAAGCATTCTCCCCTCCCCCTGAGATTCCCCCTAAAACGCCGGAGACGTTTCTCCCAGCCATGGGCCGCCCTGGAGGGAGTGGAGGTGTGCGAGCTGTGGCTGCACAGGCGTCTGGGTACCAGAGACCAACTGCGGGCCGGCCGACTTCCCGGCATCCTCTCAGCAGGGATGCCTGCGCCCTCTGGTCGGCTCTCAGCAGACCCCGAGCAGCAGCGGCCACGGAGCCCCGGGTCAGGCCGGGGTCCCCTGGAGGGCACCCGGGCCCCTGACAGCCCCTCTGGCCGGGCACCCACCACCCCTGGGGGCCGCGGCTCCACTCCAGCGTCACCACCTCCTTGCCCACGCCACGCCCCTCCATGCCTTTGCTCAGCTGCCCTCAGGCGCCACCCAGCCATCCCCTCCCAGGGGAAATGCCACTTCCGCTGGGAATCCTCTGCTCAAGCCCCCAGGCAGAGGCCACACTCGCCTCTGCAATCCCACAGTCGCCCTCTGCGGACCCCCTGCCCTTGCCTCAGCTCTTTGGAATCCTCGAGACCCCTGTCAAGGAGGAGCACCAGGCCAGGTCCACCTGTGTGTGTCCCCAGGCCCCTCTGCCTGGCCCCTGGCCCCGTACCCCAGAAGGTGCGGGACCCTCCTGCCCGAATCGCCGGCTCCTCCATTCACACTGCCCGCCGCGGGGTCACGGTAAAGGTGGCGGTCCCCCGGGACACCGGTCACCCAACCATGCCGCCCGGTTCGGGTGTGAATCAGCGGAGACGGCAGCTTCCCCAGCCTCTCCCGCCCGCCGGAGCTCGCTGCACAGCCCCAGGGAGCCTATCGGAACCTCCGCACAGAACGAGGGCCTCCGAGGACAGACGGTAAAATGCAGAGGGGCAAAGCGAGCCAGGGGCACTGCCTGCGCCCCAATCCCCGTCGTGCTCTGTCCCCCCACCCCCGTGCACCCCAGCCCTCCTCCCCTGACTCTCCACCCCAGGGCAAACAAAGCCCGGGGCAACGCCAGACACAGAGCGGGCACCTCGTTCAACAACAGCTGCTGCCCCGTGTGCTGGGCTACAGCCGAGGGAACAGGAGAGGATCTGTCCTCCGCCTGTGGGAGGCCCACATCGTAGACGGACAGGCAGGGGCACCTGTAACAGGGAGGCGGGTGAGCGCTGGGAGAAAAGAGGTCAGAGTGAAGGCAGCGCCGTGTCATTCTCAATTTTCTCACAGCCGCTTGGAAAGAAGTGAAAAGAAAGACAAAATTAATACAAATAATATATTTCATTTAATCCAGTAGATCCAAAATATTATCACGGCAACATGTAATCAATACAAACGATTGCCAGTGATTTGTTTTACACGTTTTTTAAACACCAGGTCTTGGAAATCGGGTGCCTGTTTGACACTCATGACACGCCTGGATTCTGAGTCGCACGTTTTAGGCAACTGGTGGCTGCTGTCAGAGAGCAGGTCACATCACGGTGGTCGAGGAAGGCCTCTTGGAGGAGGTGATTTCTGAGCAGGGACCTGGAGGAGAGGGAGTGAGCCAAGCAGGTAACAGGAGAGGAGCATCCCAGGCCGTGGGGCCAGCAAGTGCAAAGGCTCTGAGGCAGCACATGGGCGCTGTGGCCACTGTCAGGGCTTCGGCTTCTCCCCTGAGCAGGTGGGAGCCATGCAGGCAGTTGAGCAGACAGCAGGCCCTGCCTGGCTTGGGTTCCAGCAGAGCACTCCCCACCGATGTGTGAGCTCTGCGTGTGAGTCCCGGCTCTCCCCTGGGCCAGGCCCCAGGGGGTGTGACCTTCAGGGCTTGTGGCAGCACTTAGTGCCATAAGGGTCACGACAGTGCCTGGCATGCGGCGGGCACCCCCTAAAAGCCAGCGGCCCCCACTGCTCTGTGAGTCTGAGTCTTCGGGCGAGACTTGCCTTCTCCAGATGCCAAGGGTCTGGGTTCTCTGCTTCTTGGAGAAAGGCGGGGCACCCCCCACCCCCCCACCCCGCTCCCCTAGCCTCCCTCCCTCCTCTGGCTCCGCATTCTTGGAATTGCTGCAGGTGATAAATGGCTCCAAAGCCAGGCTGCCCTCAGGCATTCTGACTTGGTAGCCTCCACTTCCTCTGCGATGATGGCTGGGTGGCTGCCAGGAAGCCCCTCCACTCTACCCTGGCCCCCGACCCTGCAGGGACAGCCCAGCCTCTGATGTCCAAGCCTTAGACGGTGGGCGAGGCCTCCTCCTCCCTGGTCTGGTCCATCTCCCCGCCTCTCCACATGGCACTTCTTGCCTCTTTCGTTCCACAAGCAGGGGCGCCTGCCCTGGGAGCCCTGCTGCAGGCCGTGGGGATACGGAGCGAGAGGACAGCATAGGCAGAGAGGCACCTGCCTCCCTGGAGCTGGTCTTCCAGGGTGCCAAGGTTACTTAGTGACCCTCCATCCCTCATTTTATGGGGCTCCTGGAGCCCCTGACCCTCTGAGCAGATTCCAGTGAAGACCCTCTTTCTTGCCCACCACCACGACCCAGGATGGCAGCTTCTCGGGGGTCCACTGCTTTGGAGGGCAGGACCCGCAGTGAACCCCATAAGAGGGATGTAGGTTAGATGCAGGAGGACTTACTCATCCCCTGGGGATAGGCCCCGAAATAGGAAAGGAAAAGGTGGGACTTCCCATTGCCTGCGGAAGTTTAAGGAAACGCTTTGAAACCACACATGAGTAGAAAAAAGAGAGGAGGCCTGCTGGCCAGACCCCAGGTACAGTTCATGGCAGCCATCCCCTGCAGAGAGGTGCAGTTTAAGAGCCCTTCTCTGCTTTCTGCTTTTCTATCTTCCTGACTTTATATGATAATTACGTGTCTACGGTACCCTCGAGGGTTTAAAAAGAAGAAACAAAAATGTGACAAAGCAATCACAGTATTAAACCCGGCACCACGTCTGAGAACCTCCTGCAGCGCCTCTGTCTCACTGGCAGGGCCAGGAACCCATCAGCCAAGGAGGGATGGGGGACAACGGGGACCCGGGGAGCTGGGCCTGCGGAAAGGGAGAGAGGGGCCGGGCAGACAGAGCAGTGTCGCTGGAGTGACAGGGTCGGCAAGGCCAGGCCGGACAAGGAGTGGCCAGCAGGTGACGTGGGTGGTGGAGGGTGAGGAGGACACAGGGGTCGGGGGGCCCAGGGCCCTGCTCCGGTCCCACAGGCAGTGGGGAGCCACTGACGGTGCGTGAGCAGGTGAAGCTGTGGTTTGGGAAGAGCGGTGGGTGTCTCCTAGATTCCTCTTCCCTCTGCTTTAGGACGCTGATCCTGTACTTCTTTGCTGTATAAAGATGCTGAGCGTTTGTTCTCTGGAAGGCAGGGCGATTCCACGCTTAGAAGTAGTGGCTTCAGAGCCTGACAGGTTCGGATCCTAGGGCTGCACTCTGCAACCGCGTGTGGCATCCCCAGGCCACGCCCCAACCTCCCTGGCCTTCGGTCCCTCACCCCAGGCTTGAGAATGGCCACAAAATACCAGCCTCCTGGGTGGTGTGGTGGAGGCATTAGATGACTCAGAACAGGTGAAGCATTTAAAACGGGGGCTGGCCCACAGCGAGCACTGGAGAAACCTGGTCCCTGCTATCACGCCATCACCGGCACCTTCCCTGCCTTAATCTCCCACGTTGCTTCCAGGCTTCCTTGGGGCCAAAGACGGGCTCAGAGTCTGTCAGCAGGCAGACGCCGACAACAGCCGCCCTGTCGCCTGCCCTCACTCCCTGTCCATCCCCTGTGCCTGCACAAGCTGGGCCAGTGCCGGGGAGCCCCTGGTCTTCTCAGTGACGCTGTTGGGGGGCCGGGGGATGTTCGCTCTTACCCCCATTTTACAGAAGAAGACGCTGAGGCTCAGCGAGGTGAGGGACCCGCTCTAGACCATGCCCGCCAGCAGTGCATCCTATCCAGGGGCCCCTGAGGCGCCCTGTGCAGGCCCGCACCCACCAGGCCCCTGGGATGCCCCTTCCAAGGCAGAAGGGACCCAGCTGGAGAGGCGGGCCCCCGTGGGGCACAGAATGCAAGAGAAGCACCTTGGTTTCCCAGAATGCTCTTGGGTCCTGAGCTCCAGGTGGGGAGGGGTGGAGACGGGGGGCACCTCTGGCCTTTCATCTGGAGCCCGAGGCCCTTCCTCCCCAGTCCTCAGTGGGGGGGCCCCCCCATCACTCACTCGGAACCATAAATGAGCTGGTTCTGAGGCCCACCTGTTGCCTGACAGGTATGCCAGGACCCGAGAAGGGGAGGGGTCCCCAAGAAGGAAGCGTCACCCAACTTGAGCTGAACCGCGCCAAACTTTTGAAGCCCCATAAAAGCTCAGAGAGCTTCCCCCCTCCCCCAGCCCAGCTGAGGTGGGAAGCCAGGAAGCCCAGCTGGGGATCCATTCACCAGAGACCGGACCTCTCTGAGCCCCTGCTTCCAATTCAGGAAAGGGCAGACGGGACATCCCAGGGTATCTCAAGGAGATGTTGACTCCGGTCATCCAAGAGTCCACTACGTTGCCTGCCTGTGGCCCGGCGAGGCCTTTCCTACCGAGTGGAGGAAACTGGCATCCCGGCAGCGGGCAGCTGGCCCTGCGGTTCAGAGCTGGAGTCCGCCCGGTAGTGGGCAGGCTGGCTGGGTGGCCTGTTGGGGAACCAAGCCCAGACGCCAGGCCCCGCCTTCACCTGCGGGCTGCGCGGACTTTGTCTGCTCTGTCCCGACAGGAGAGGCCGGGAGCTCGGTGGACCGAGTACTTGTCATACGCCGGTTCCAAGGGACGCACCACCACCCTCGTTTTGCCGAAATCCGGAGTCTCAAATGGGCGCGGCCCGGCCAGGCTCGCTGGCCTTGGAATCCTAAGTCCTATCTGAAGCCCAGAATCCCAGCGGCAACTGGGAACCGGTTTTCAGCAGCTGGGGCCCCACCTAGAGGGAACCCAAATGCGCCTCTCCTTGCTCTGTGCACCGAAGTGCCTGGACTTCACAGAAGTTGGATTTTCTAGAAAAACAGGTATGTAGTGGAATGGGGACACAGCCTGCCCTAGCAGAGGGGAGAGGTAAGCCTCCGGGTAGTAACTGTGCCGATAAGGGACTACTGCGTGAATTTCCTTTCTTTCTTTTATTTTGTCTTCAAAGTGCTTTGTGGAACCCAGGCTAATTAATTTTCCCCAGAGCAGCAAGCACTGTCACCTGGCTCCTCTCCAGTGTCCCACTCCACCCCCCAAGCACACCCAAAGGAAGGGGGGGCTGCTCCCGGAATCCCAGAGATGGCAGAGAGGACAACTCAGCTGGCAGAGGCCTGGGGGAGAGCTAGGGTGGAACTGGCCCCCGGGAAGCTGCCCACCCGAGATGCAGCGAGAGAGTGGAGATTAGAGAAAGCAGGAGGGCTGCGAGCAGGCAGGCCTCCAGCTGCCCCACCTTCCTGGGGCATCACCTCCAGATCACAGGAACAACCACGGTGCCAGCACCACCTCTGCGCGGTGCTCCGCAGAGGAGAGGCCAACCCAGCCTCTGCCCTCAGTCTGGCAGCTGAGGACATTCATTCACCCGCTCACTCACTCACCAACAAAAACCATTAGCTTCTGGTCTGAGCTCTCTGGTCCTTGAATTAGGAACAGGGACCACAGGTAGAAATGAAACCCAGTCCCTGGAAGGCCCTCAACTGGAGAGACCATCCACCAATGGGAGGGAGTGGCAGGGCAGCACAAAAGAGACACTGGAGCAGAGGTCTGGAGAAGTTTCACACAAGAGGCAACACTGAATCTCAAACTGGGCTTTGAAGGGTGAGTAGGAGTTTGCCAGAAAGAGCTGAGCGAATAGGGAATTCAGGAGGAAAGAACAGCAAGTGCAAAAGCTTGGAGCTAGACAGGGCCTGGGGTTGTCTGGGGAACCATGAGTAATTCCAAACAACTGGAGCAGAGGGCGATCACTGAAGATGGGCACGGTTGGCAACAGTAGGACGTTGGACTTGCTGGGCCTCAAGCAGGGTTTCCCAACCTTCGCCCCATCCCTCTAGGGTGTGCCGAGGGATGATACTGTGGGTTGGCTACCGGGGGAAATAGAAGGCACTTCTGAGGTCAGAAGCTACCAGCCTGGGACTCCGGCCACTCAGCCTGCTCTACTGCCTGAGGCCTGCGGGAAGCCATAATTCAGCACACCTACAACCAGGAACACCTGCTAATAAAAAAGTATTATCTAAAACATTAGTGCTGACTGAATAAGGGCCTTGCTCTTGTTCAGGGGTTCAGTGATGTCACTGAGGTCACAAGTTTTTCTCCTTTGCCACTCTGCCACTCTTTGCATGCCATGCTGTCTCTACTCATGGTCACAAGATGGCTGCCACAGTTCCCACTATCACATCCTCTCATGATAGCAGCTCAAGCAAAAAGTAAGGGAAGCTATGGCCAAAAGGCCTTCTCCATGCATATCTCTTTCTAGTAAAATTGTTCCCAGAAGCCCCTGGCAGTCCTTCCATTAAATACTATTGGCCAAAATGGACCTGTGCCCATCCCTGAACAAATCCCCGGCCAAGGGGAGTGGGACAGCCAAGATCAACCAAGTCCAGTCAGAATTCATCCTCAGAATTGGACACAAAACTTTCACAGGAACAAAATATGGGGTTTTTTTAAAACCACGAATGACAAAATGGCATCTGATCAACCCTTAACATTTAAAATATACATATTTAAGAAAACTCCTTCCTTGCTCTCTGTCTCCTGACCCTGCTATATTTTTCTTACCTGCTCTTAACTCCATCATCTTATATTTTTGTGTTTTCTTTTTTGTCTGCTTCCCTACCAAAATGTCAGTCCCATCAGATCAGGAACCTTTGTGTTGGGGTTTTACTCATGGCCTGGCCTCTAGAGCAGGATCTGGCACATAGTAGGTGCTCAGTATGTACTGAATGAAGAAACAAATAAATTAAAGGGTATGAACAAGCACGGAGGTGGGTCCGAGTCACCAAGGACCTGACCACGCTGCGGGAGACAGGAGCCATGGAGGGTCTGAGCAGGGCTAGACAAGGTTAACAGCAAACTGGGAAAGCTTGCTCTGAGCAGAGGCATCAGAGGAGGACTGGAGGAGCACGCTGGAAGCCAGGAGACCAGGGAGGGGTGGTGCCATGGCACAGGCCAGAGCACAGCAGACCTAAACTCGGCCCCTGACAAACTGAGTGACTTTCTGACCACCTCCCACGTCCCGGCCTCTCAGCCACTGACCCCAACACTTCTTCTACCCACGATGCTCTTGTCCTCAGAGCTCCATGTCCAAACCTTCCCCACCTGCTGGGCCCTGCTCAGGTACCCCCTCCTCCAGGAAGCCCTCTGTGCTGCCTTCGGACAGCACAGGGCTTCAGGTGCACCTTAAATCTGAGCCCCAGTCTGTGCTCCTTTCGTACCCTTCCCAGGCTTTCCCATACCCACAGCAAGCAGGCGCTCTACCAACATTTGAGTGAAGGGATCAGAGGGCTACAGAGGTTCAGGCTTCTGGCTGGCAGAGGCTTTGGGAGGGCAAGGGATCTCAGACGCAATGCAAGGCCAACCCACAGAAGCTTCTGGAAGCAAACAGGGCTAGGTGGACCTGCAGCCCAGCTTCCCGGAGTGGGAGGAAGAGTGAGGGCTTCGAGGCCTGGCCTAGGACTACAGGAGAGGGACGAGAGAGCTCCTACCTGTTGGGTACCTGTCACGCGCCAACTCACCATACTACCTCACATCAAAAAGCCCCATTCAACAGAGGACAAAACCGAGGCTCAGGGAGCCCTTTACCCAAGGCTGTACAGAGTCAACTCTGGCCCCTGCAGCTGCCAGATTTTTTCTAAACTAGGATTTCTCAAAGAGAGTTTTATTTCCCAGGGGCACGTGGACTTTTATGGGGTGTTTATGTTCATCCTGGTAGTTGCGGCGTGGAGCTACTCCCACTTAGCAGACAGGATCCCAGAAGCTGGACATCTCAACACACAGGACTGTCCCACCAGGAAGAGCTGTCGGCACCCCTCTTTGTGATTCCCAGAGTCTAGAATCTCACTCTATTTTGCATTTAAACACAAAGCAGTTTTATTAGTTTTTGCAAGGTTCTTTTTTTTAAAAATACATACGATCTTGCCAGGGGTGGAACCACTGTGTAAATCAAGGGAAGGCGATGCTTTCTATCTCCCAGGACTTTGCCAAGAGCCGTTCACTGTTTCATAACATCACCTGCATTCCCCAGTTACTACAAACCACACCTGTGTCTGTCTGCATCTGCAGCTGCTGTATACATGGTACGTCCTCTGCATATGTGTACATACATGTGTTAGCCCTTGTTAGAAAGTATTACATTTTTCAGTTAAAGAGCGTCCTATTTCTCTTAAATCTAGACATGTTCATTACAAATAGGCACGATCACTTGACAACTTTATCCTCTCTTCTGGTGTAGTCCTGCTCGAGCACTCACATGATGAAATATGTATAATTTTGTTACAAAGGATTTTCCTTTTATTTCTCTTTAATAATACAACCGGGGCATTATATTGATTTGTTTCGATTATGGGTTGCAAGTAGTTAATAATATCTATGAATTCGATTTCAGGAGAGAAGGGGAACCACTGCAATATACTTATAAGTGGAGGGGGGAGGGCAGCGGGTCTCGGCTCCAAGCCACAGGGCCTTGGCCCAGAGGAAGGCTCACTGTATATGCCTCAGGTAGAGCCTTGCAGTGTGTTCCCTCAACAAACACTTTTAGGATCTCCTCTGGATCAGGCCTTCTGGCCGTGAGGGAGGGGGTACACAGATGGTTAATCACAGATTGCGGGGAGGTGTGGTGAGAGCTCCTAAAAGAAATCACATCTCTGCCAACTTCACTAGCATCTTCGAGGCTCCCTGGTTATGATGAGGAAAGTAGGGCATCTCTGGGGTGAGGGGAGACACACAAGTGGATAGAGAAACAGAGGGATGGATCAAGGCTTTGGGGGGGGGGTGATTTCCAGACAAGGAGAAGGGCAGCGTGTGGGTCAGAAGGAAACTGCCTGAATTGAGCTGAATTGATTATTAATAAAAAGAGATACAAGGGGAGAGGTGATAATAATTCGTTCCTGGGACAGGAAAAAGGTACAGGAAAACACTGAGTCGGACACTGCTTGGCCATAGGGGGTTAGTGGTGGCACAAGACAGCTTGGTTGCAGCTCAGGATGCGTGGAGGGTGTGCAGGGAAGCAGGTAATAGCCCAACAGTTTTCAGAAGGGGGCGGGGGCGGAGACAGGCATTAAAAAGCTCGTCAAAGGCCACGTATCTTGTGATTTCGGCACTGGCCGCACTGTATCTTACATTTGCGGAATAAATGCTTTTTAAAAACGCAAGCAGCAATACCTGTAAATCTGTATGTCACACAGGCTTGGAATAACTAAGGTTTAGGAAACTTTCAGGTGTCTGTCCCAAGCTGCCTTAAGCACAAGGGGGAGTTGTTTTTCTCACTAACTGAAAAGGCAAAGAGGAGATCCGCCTTCAGGTGAGGCTTAATGCAGGGGTCAAGGTATGTCACTGCTACTGATTTCTCTCACCTCCTCTATGGGGTCACCCACTCTGCACTGGCTCTTTGCCCAGGCAGGTCCCCTGTTGTGGTGAAGAGAGGGATGCAGAGGTGTCAACAACACCCCACCCCTTCCAGCTTTAGCTCCTTGGGGGCAAGAGAACTCAAAAAGACCTAGAGTCGAGCCTGGTTATTTCTGATTGGCCAGGCCTCGGTCATGTGATAACCCGGGACCCAATCGCTGTGGCTGGGACAGTCCTGCACAGACTGCCACGTGTCAGGGTTGGAGTTAGGGTGGGCCAACCAGGACCACGGGGCTGAGCCCTGGAGAGGCGGGAATTCACAGGTGGACACTGGCACTTAGCAGAGAAGGGGGAAGGGGGAGCTACAGAGGGGTTTGTCCACTGTTCAGACACACATCCACTGAATCCACAATCGTCTGTTTCACACTGTGGAGACGGCTGGAGCTGACGATGAGGAGGATGGCAGCTCCAACCGAACAGCGACTGGGACCCTGCCACCGGCCAGGTACCCCTCCGGGCATTCTCACGTTCCTTGTCTCATGCAATCCCCTCGGCCACAGGTGGGGGTCGGCGCTCTTATTATCATCTCCGTTTTACAGAGAGGGGAAACTGAGGCACGGGTACCGTACACAACCTTCCCGACATCCCCCAGCCGTATAAGTTCAAAGTCAACCTCCCCGCTCCAGCAGATCATGTGGCCACTCTAAGTCTTCACTGAAGCCTCTTACGTAGTCAGGAAGATAAATCCTGGTACAAATAACTGATCCAGGAGAAGAGGAAATCCACAAACAGACAGGCAAGGGTCTAGTATTCAGAACTTATAAAGAACTCTTACAACAAAAAGACAACCCAATTAAAAACGTGCAAAGGGGCTTCCCTGGTGGCGCGGTGGTTGAGAGTCCGCCCGCCGCTGCGGGGGACACGGGTTCGAGCCCCGGTCCGGGAAGATCCCACATGCCGCGGAGCGGCTGGGCCCGTGAGCCGTGGCCGCTGAGCCTGCGCGTCCGGAGCCTGTGCTCCGCAACGGGAGAGGCCCACGTACCACAAAAAAGCAAAAAACAAAAAAAAAACGTGCAAAGGATCTAAACAGACGTTTCTCCAGAGAAGATGTACAGAGGGTCAACAGCGCATGAAAGACGCTCAACATCCTTGGTCATAAGGCAAAGTAAATCAGGATCGCAAGAAGATTCCACTTCACGCCCACCGGGACAGCTTTCGTAAAAAAAGACAGACAATGAAGAGTGCTGGCGAGGATGTGGAGAAACTGAAACCCTCAGACAGTGCTCGAGGGAATGCAAAATGGTGCAGCCACTGTGGTAACAAGTTTGGAGGGGCCTCACAAAATGAAACGTAAGGTTATCATATGTCCTAGCGATTCCACTCCTGGGTACGTATTGAAGACATATTTTCACACAAAAGCTTGTACGTGGATGTCACGACAGCACTATTCACAGTAGTCAAATGGTGGAAACAACCCAAATGTCCATCAACCGATGAACAGATAAACAAGACGTAGTCTATCCGTGCAGTGGAATATTATTCAGCCGTTAAAAAGGAACGGAGTACTGGCACCTGCTACAACAGGAATGAACCTGGAAAACTCTATGCCCGGCGAAAGAGATCAGACACCAAGGCCATGTATTGTGTGGTTCCTTTTACATGAAATGTCCAGACTAGGGAAATCCATAGGGACAGAAAGTGGATTTGCAGTTGCCTGGGGAGAGGGGCAATAGGCAGTGACTGCTAAAGGGCTCAGGGTTTATTTGGGGGGTGACGACATTCTGGAAGTAGATAACGGTGATAGAAGCATAACCCTGTGAATATAATACAAAACCCTGAATTGAACACTTTTAAGATGACGTCTTTTTGTTATATGTGAATCATACATCAATTTAAAACACGAAGAAATAACACACACACAAATTACGTAGAATGCAAGAAGAATCAGGACATGCCTGAAGACGAGGGTCAAGGACCTGCCTTATCAGATACCAGGATGTGTTAAGAACTCCAGTGATCAAGACAGGGGTGCCTGGGCTTTCAGTGAAATCTGGCGCCAGCGTTACCACGTTAGGGATGAGCCTCCGTGAAAATACCACCGATGACATTCCACACATGTCTGTGTGCCTCTCATTCCAGTGACCCACAAGGTAATAAATCATGCTGTCAGTGGCACACCTAGCACCGAAGGAAAAACAGACAAGAGCTGTAAATAGCTGTTTCTCAAAGTGGGGTCCGTGGCCTCCTGCACTGGGGGTCTCCTGTGGGGTGAGGCTTCAGGACCACGCTGTGAAGGTTATGACGGTGGATGCGGCACCGATGAAGTTAATCCTGCTCAATCTAGGGCCCCAACTCCTCTGCAGATCATTCGAGAGGAAAGTAGCCTGCCTGCGTTTCTTTAAGATGCAAATACTCGGGATGTGTATTTCTCCAGCATGTTGAAGGCCTAAAGGATTTAGAATGCTTTTAAAACACGGAAAGAGACAAACTGATCCACAGATGTAGAAAGGCAACAGACAAGACATTTTGCTAAAGGGAGGGACGGGACTTGGTGAAATCATGGACACCTGAAGAACAAAAGCATTGCCTTTCTAAGAAACATGTGGAAAATAGCTTTTTACATTTGTGTTTCCCATAGCCCCAAATTCTCTTGGTCAAAATTTGGATAAGCTCTGATGATGTCACAGGAATTTTCTTTTTCTTTTCGGTTAGTCTTTAAGGCCAGAATTTATTTCTATTTTTAAATGTTCAAGTCACTTTAAAAGGGCCCAATGATGTTAGGGTCTAATAAAAGGTCATACTGAGGTGGTATCTGTTGGTCTCTCCATTGCTAAAGGCTCGATTTAATGCTGGTTAATCATACACCCTGATAATTCTTCTAGTTGGTGGTGGTAATTTCCTATGGCTCCCAGCATCTTTCATAAACGACCATCAGTCCAGGAACGATGAAAAATGCAGTACCAGAAATAATCACGAAATGTCTGCAGATTCTACTTGTCCATCCTTCCCGCATTGTTCTTTAAAACCAGTTTCTCTGATTATCGGTTTGGGGAGCTGAGATCATGATGAGTCTCATCTGGTATTAAACGCAGCTCTTTCACTACAGAAACCAGCAAACACCCTTCAAGATAAAATGCCCACAGAAATGTCTTGCATCATCTAATTCTCCGCATTAACCCGGGGAAAGCCCAGATGCCAAATCCCTGGTCTTAGGCTAAGTTTTCAAGGCACTTTTCACTGAACATTTGATTTTGTAAATACACTCATTTGAACAAGATTTCAAGGGCTAAGTAGTATGTTTGCGATTTCACTCCAATTGTATTAGCTTTGAAAGGACAAGAAAATGTCCAGGGGCTTCCCTGTTGGCGCAGTGGTTGGGAGTCCGCCTGCCGATGCAGGGGACAAGGGTTCGTGCCCCGGTCCGGGAGGATCCCACGTGCCGCGGAGCGGCTGGGCCCGTGAGCCGTGGCCGCTGCGCCTGCGCGTCCGGAGTCTGTGCTCCGCAACCGGAGCGGCCGCAACAGTGAGAGGCCTGCGTACCGCAAAAAAAAAAAAAAAAAAAAAAGAAACTGTTCAAATGAACTATCGGGGTAATTACAAAGGCAATGACCACTTTGCATGAAACATTTAAAAAATCACACAGAGAAACTTCAAACCACCCTGGAGTCTGTTCAGAGTGTTCTTGTGATAGTGAGTTGTACGTTCCAGTTTCTCTTAAGTGTGTTCTTCGTTTATCATTAACAACTGCCATCACAGTACCCACAATAAGATGCCCTTTTATCTGATTAAAAATTAAAACACACCAACGAGGACCCAAAAAAAGGTTCACAAGGCCAGAGTCCTCAGCTGAGAGACTCTAGCCAATCAAAAACCTATACATCTAAGAGTTCCTATTATATGTGTCAATCGATGATTTTGCTGATGTCAAATGATGCCGAAGTCTACCGGGCGTTTGGAGTACGACTGAAGCTGAGTATCTTGAACTACCTCTTCTAATACACATAAGCTTTAGTAAACGGATAAAGGCTGGATAAAATGCAGTTTTAAATGTCTATATTCTTGTTTGATATTTTCTCCACCTACCCTCCAAATATTATTGTTAATGCAAAAGGCACCATTGCTACCCTTCAGTCAATTTATTTCCGTTAAGTACTTATTAGAGGGCTTTTTAACTGCTTTTAAAAAAATACTATGTGAACTACAGAGCACTGCTGTCTTTGAAAGTAATTAAAGAAAACGATTTTAATGTGGAAACTTTTGCATTGAAGTGTCTGTATCATGAATAACTGGCTGTATCATTTTTTCAGCTTCGGCTGCTGGGTATGCAG
This sequence comes from Kogia breviceps, assembly GCF_026419965.1. NCBI lineage: Eukaryota > Metazoa > Chordata > Mammalia > Artiodactyla > Physeteridae > Kogia > Kogia breviceps. The sequence goes on along the minus strand of NC_081319.1, from coordinate 3,167,603 downwards.
CCGTCCCCTTATTGAACAGAAAGACAGAGTGGTTATCGTACGCACAGTATGTTATACTCTTAGAGGTGCCTGAAGACACAGGAGGGGTCGATTCTGCTGTATTAATTATAGCAACGGATTTACTACTAATTACAGCAATTATATACAATTATGTTATAACTTAAAAATTATATTTTATATATACTTACATCAAATAACAATTTTTTATTATTATGATAGCAATAAGCATACTTAACTACTTGTTGCACACTTAACAGGCAGGCCTCTGCTAGAGGCTTCAGGAAAACAGGTGCTCTTACTATCCCTGTTTACAGATGAGAAAACCGAGGCTCAGCCGTAAAGCAAATCATCCAAAGTCACACTGCTGGTAAATTTGAACCCTAGCCCTGTCTGACCCTGCTTGCTGGTCTATAACCCCTCACAGAGAGAAATTCTGAGTCCCTTAAACGTTATAAAGCAGGCAATGTGGATTATGTCATACAACCGTTTCCAAATCGGCTGCGCTGTACAGTCCTGAGGAGCCTGTTATAAATTCGGAGTTCTGAGTCTCCCCTCTGGAACAAGGCCAGGGTTGCTGGTTTTATATGTGTAGAGCCTTCCACGTGACTCTGATGTACTCTGGCCACAGTTGGGCTGAGGAAAAATTATCCCTGAAATCCAGGAATTGAGGATGCCGATTTGGGCAGAAGATGAACGAGTTATGACCCCGTCAAGCAACCCAGAGCCCAGCAGGTTCTCCTCCGACCGGCAGGGCACATTCACGCCATTAAGTCATCCAGCCGCCGTGCCCTGCTACCCATCCCACCGCGCACACGAGAGCCCGATCTGGCCACCCACAAGGTAGAGGCGGGGCTGAGGCTTCCCCAAGCTCCACGCTCTCCCCTCACATGCTGTCTGCAAAGAGGGGTTTCAACTCCAGCCCGTGTCAGTGTAGACAAAGAGCAGAGGGGACTTGATGACGAGCTTTCTCCCCAGCGTTCTCGGTCTGACTTTCTGACCCTGGCCACTTTTTCAGCCTTATTTCCGGGAAGAACTATTTTCCCAAGAGCGACGGCTAACGAGGTACCAGGCCCTGTTCTAAGTACTTTATATAGACCGTCTCATCTAGTCCTCACCACAGCCCTGTGAAGCCAGGACTATTTCCGTCTCCGCTTTATAGAGAAGAAAACTGTGGCTCAGAGAGGTTAAGTAACTTGCCCAAGGACACACAGTTGATAAGTGAAGAAGGCAACCAAACAACCTGAGCCCAGAGCCTCGGCTCTTGAACACCATGGTTCATGGGCATCCACTCATTCCCTCGTTCATTGCATCACGCATGTGTGGCATATTCGGTTCCAAAATGGGATGTGCGGACCCAGAGGTTGTGCCAGATCCGTTGTGGAAAGGAAGAACACATAAAACCATCTCTTTATCAACATCCATCTCCTTAATATTTCTATTTTCGTGCACGCGTATGTATAAATATTAATATATATAATTTATAAATGAAAAGATGGAAAAAGAGATCTATACTCATTTTTTTTTTTTTTTTTTTTTTTTTTTACCAATAAGGGTGTGCTACCAAAACAGTTTGGACCTCACCTGTGAAAATAACCTCTGTTCTTGGTACAACGGGCAAGATGCTAACCATAGCTGCTTCACGGGGCTATTCTGAGGAAGAGTGAGCAGGTGCGGGCAGGGTGCACAGCGCAGCGCCTGGCCGTGGGACGTTCTCAATCAATGTCAGTGGTCATTACTGTTTGTTCTCCCTGGTCACCCACCTCCCCAGCCACTCACCCCCTTCATGCCCTCATTTCGTCAGAAATATCTATTTAGCACCTGCTAGGATCCAGGGCCACGGCCGGTCCCTAGACACCCAGAGGACATCAGCCTTGGCCCCGGCCCCGGGGAGTCCATGGTGACCAATTCAGGAAAAGACGGTGACTGAGTGTGGGGAGGTCAAGTGTCTTCGACAGGCCTGGGTAGGGAGGGTGTGCCTTCCTAGAGGAGATTCCAGGGAGGCTTCCTAGAGGAGGGGGCCTGTGGGTGCATCCTCGGTGATGATCAGAACTTCATGTGAGGCAGAGAACACGTGGGCCGAGGGCCAAGCCAGCTGGGAGCCACTTAGTGGGCTCCCACTGTGTGACAGGCACTGTTTCAGCCACTCGGGGCACAGCTGTGAGCCGGCCAGACAAAACTCCTTGGCCTCCTGGAGCTGAGAGGCTTGTGGGGAAACAGAGAGTAAGGAGAAACATAGAGGACGAAAAATAAAGGAGGTGCTGGACGCCCTGGAGTGGATGATCCTGAGACGGGAGCATCCAAGCCAGGATCTGAGGGAGGCGAGGGAGCGCGTCTCTAGAGGCAAAGCGTTCCAGGAGGAGGGAACGGCACGTGCAAAGGCCCTGAGGCAGGACCGTGTAGGCACGAGCCCAGGAAGCAGGCCAGCGGCCCTGGGCAGAGTGAGCTAGCGGAAGGTAGGAGACAGAGCGGGCCGGGCCGGGTCATGCAGGCCCGCAGGCCGCTGGAGGGCTTTGTGGCTGCCTCTGAGGGAGGGTGCGGGACAGAGGAGGGACGCGGTATGACTCCCAGTGTAGCTGCAGCCTTCCGGCTGCTTGTGGAGGGGGGGCTGTGGGAGGCTGGGGGACAGAGAACCCAGACTGGGAGGCCGGGGCCAGGATCCAGGCAGTGGCTTCGGGGCCCTGAGCTCAGCTCAGAGGGAGGCTCCTCCCCCCCACCCTCCTTCACCCCAGCCCAGGCAGCGTTCGCTCAGAAAGCCCTGCCAGCTCCCCCGACCCCGGGAAAGGCCCGGCCTTAGCGGAAAGAGACGTTCAGAAACCGCCAACCCTACAATTACCGATAAGATGGATTCTTCTCCCTGACAGGGTGCAGGAGATACCGAGCCTGTTATTACCAGGTCCTAATTACAGCGTCTCGGGCTGCAGTGCTCCTTGCAAGAGAAATACCGGCGGCCTGCAACGTGGGGCTAAGTGTTTCCTCCTCCCTCCTTCTTTCTGTCAGAAGCATTCAATCTGCCCGAAATAATTACACATCTTCTCCCCCAGGAGGCTGGAGACAGGCTTACTCTTCTCTGAGGTCTGGAAACTCAGAACCTGCCTCTGCCGTCGCTGGCAGGCAGCTTGGATGTTCGAATCGAGGCCGCGGGCGGGTCTGGTCTCCCTGGGCCTGAGTCAGGGTCCGAGTCCCAGCGCCGCTCTGTGCCAGGCGGAACCTCCACTTGCTCGTCAGTTAAATGGTTACGCGATACCTGTTGGAGTGGAGCATGGGTGGCGCCCCGAGGCAGGTGCTGGCGTGGAGTAGGTGCTGGTACTTGGTGTTTATTATGCCACAAAGTCACTTTTTAGAAGTGAAGGGCTTCTGTGTATTGAGCACCTAGTAGGTGCCGGACGCATGATGCTGAGTCCGTATCTGCTGAACGAATGGGGTGCCTCTTAACATCTCACGACCCACCTGGAAAAGGGAGGGTTCCTGTTCCTACTGGACAGAAGAGAACGCCGAGGCCCAGAGAGGGTGGGCAGGCCTCCCAGGGTCGTGGCCACCCAGCAGTCACCACAGCCCGGCTGGCCGCAGGGAAGCAGAGGGGCCTCTTCCTGGACACGAGACGCTCAGCAGCAGCGCTGTGGCTGTGCGGCCTTGAGTGGGGTCCTTGCCGGCCTCGGGACTTCCCGTCCGCGCCGTGGCATTGGGTGGGACCTGGCTATTAGGCGTCACTGGCGTCGTGCATGGCCAGCAGGCTGTCCCCGTGGCTTTTCCTCCCCCCGACGGCTCCGTGGGGGGGGCCTGGTGCCTGCCTGTCATCGGCACCCTCCACGCCTCCCTCTCTGTCGGAACCGAGACGAGACCTCAGGCCGGGCGTCCCGAGACTGACCTGCTGGCTCCGGCACCACTGTCGCTTAAGTGTCACTGAGTTTATTTCCACCCTTACCTTTCATTTTTAGTAGGTGAGGCTGGGGTGGTGGTTTGTGTGGGTTTTTAAGATAGTCTATCAAGTTTCCACTTGTTTAAATTTAAAAAAAAAAAAAATTGAATGCACTTAAAGAAAGGTCAGTCCAAGGACAAGTGCTCCATAATATGGCAAAAATGGGGAGGGGCCGTGCGGCTCAGGGACCGCTCAGGAGAGCCTTGAACAACCGGGCACTAGAAACCCTCCCACGTGGGTCCCGAGTCACAGACAGAATCATCCCTCCGCGTCCCCCGAGCTGAACTCTGGCCCATCGGGCTCTGCGGTCCCTTCTGCTGGGGTCTCGGCCTCAGTTTCCCCCAAGGGGAAAGGACTGGCCATGGGAGCCCTACCTCCCCAGCCTCTTCAAAGCCCAGGCCCGGCTCCCAGGCTGGACCCGGGTCCCCGCCAGGTGCCACGGCTGAGTGAGATGTCAGTGCTCCGTGGCTCCGTTCAGGCTGATGGGCTAATGAAGGGGGCACCTGACAGCCCCGAAGACCTGACGTGTCTATTTTCAGGAAGCGTGACATCTGGTTCCGGGCCCCGTGCCTCTCCTCTGCACCACCTGCCCAGCCGACCGCGCCTGACAGATCGCCCTTTTGATATCTCTATTATCGCTCTGAAAAGACGCCACGGGGGCTCCCGACCCACTACCCTTTCCTGGAGAAACGCTCCCTCCAGGGCGTTCCGATGTCAGCGGGTTACGGATGTGACACCGGGGGCAGCCCCTGGCCAGAAGTTCCCCCTGTCACTCGGACATCTCCATAAATAACGCCCAGCCCCTCAGAGGAGCCCTGCTCAGCCCGGGGAGCTGCAGATGCTCCGGGAGATGCTACCGTTTCCACACTTCCTGCCAGAGGTCAGCTGCTTAGACAAGTTTCGGGAAATAAGGATTTCCGGAAAAAACAACCAATAAGTAAACCCCAGCCCCATGGGCCGTACACACCCAGCAAAGCCTGAGTTTGAATTCAGTACTCTCCCGCTTTTCCTGAAAAAGTGCCTGAGAGGATGTGGGTGATCATTTGTTCACTAACTCAGTCATTCATTCTAAAGCACGTACTGGTCTAAAGGACAAATAACCTGGTTTGCTTAAGAAATAAATGGCATGAAAATAAAGAGGGAGAATATGTTATGGATTCAAAGACACACAGGAGATTTTATAAACCAAGTGGAATATGTGAGTCTTGCTTGGATCCTGATTTGATTAAATCAGGTGTGGGGGAAAAAAAACCCCACTTAACATGAACAGGAAGGACTGAATACATTCCAGTTTAGAAAATATTAAGGAATTATTGTCATTCTTTCAGACACAATGCTGGTTCTGTGGCTACTTTCTAAAAATCCGTATCTTTAAAGTCTGGGATTTCCTTTCCTTGAAATTATGCCAGGTAACCCCCCGCCCCCCACACCCACTACCAGCACACACACACACACACACACACACACACACACACACACACACACACAGATACAGACATTAGGATAAAATAAGATCACAGAGTTTGATGCTGGTTGACTCTGATGAGGTGTAAGAGGGGGTACTGCTGTGTCATGGTTATGTCATCTCTCTAATTCTGAGTACTCTTTACACACAATACCCTATATTGTTATATGTGATACTCACGTATGTGCAATCGTCATATAATTTATCATACGATATAATTTTATATTATGACTACATAGATGGTATCATATACTAGATCCAACACTATAACATATATAGATACGATGTAATATACTTTATGTAACATTACGTACAATGAATGCAATATTCTATGATTATATATCACCATGTTTGTATGTAATAACCTCAGGGAGGTATATGCATTAAGTTATGGTTTTTAATGGAGATATTATCAACATAAACCCCGTGTAAGTTTGAGGTATACCACTGTTGATTTGGTACATTTCCATTTTGCAATGGGATCACAACAGTAGTCGTCTTAGCCAACACCGCTAGCAGGTCACATAATTATCATTTCTGGGCTTCCCTGGTGGCGCAGTGGTTGGGAGTCCGCCTGCCGATGCGGGGGACACGGGTTCGTGCTCTGGTCCGGGAAGATCCCACGTGCCGCGGAGCGGCTGGGCCCGTGAGCCATGGCCGCTGAGCCTGCGCGTCCGGAGCCTGTGCTCCGCAATGGGAGAGGCCACAACAGTGAGAGGCCCGCGTACCACAGAAAAAAAAAAAAATTATCATTTCTTTTTTGTACGGAGAACTAGTAAGACCTAGCCTCTTAGCAACGCTGAAGTTTATACTAGAGTATTGTTGACGAAACTCACCACTCCACTGTGCACTGGCTCTCGGGTCTTATTTATGCACTGGTTGCAAGTCCGTACCTTAACCAACGTCTCCCGTTTCCCCCACCCCCAGCCCCTGCTAACCACCCTTCTACTCTCTGTTTTTATGAGTTAGGCTTTTTTAGGTTCCATGTATAAGTGATATCACAGTAGCTGTCTTTGTCTGTCTGGCTTCCCTCACTTAGCGTGACGCCTCCCAGGTCCACCCACGCCATCACACATGGCAGGGTTTCCTTCTGTCCCTTGGCTGGAGATTATGCCACTGTATATACGTTGCCTTAAATTACAGCTGGTCCCCCCAACTCTTTCTCCCTCTCCCTGTTTTATTTCTAACAGCTGTTATCACCATATCAGATATTAAATGATATTATATGATGGAGCTATTTATCCCGTGTGTACAGAATGGCAGGAAGTGTTATTGGCTGTAATTCACTCCTAGCATATAATAGGCCCCCAGTAAGTAGAGCTCCGCCGGGTAATTAAATGGCCTGGGATTATACAGACACAGAGCCACCTCCCTATTCTCAGCAGGGTACGGCCCTGCCGCTGTCCTCCTGCCACACAGGCCTGACCCCTCACAGAGGGGTTTCACACTAAGGGCCCGGGGATCATGGCATTCACTCACTGACCGCCCTGTGAGCCTTCACCCCACATCCGTTGGTGTGACTGTCGTCTCCTCACCAGCCCCAGTACTGGGTTCCTGAGCTTAGGGAACTTCCTTCCATAAGGAGAGAAGCAAACCAGAAACAAACATGTAAATAATTTCAATAACTGCAGATGGGGATTAGAGACTTAAAAAGAAGAAAAATCAGATTTGTGATGGAGAACCAGGGAGACGCACTTCCGGCTGGGTGGTCAGGAGAGCTTCTCAGGAGGATGACGTGGGAGGTGAGGCCTGCGGGGAACTGGACAGAAGCACCCCAGGCCGAGAAGAGCAGGTGCAGAGGCCTTGGGATGGGACAAGCCCAACATGTGCGGGGGCCAGAGAGACAACTACAAGGAACTGGGTGGGGGCAGGGTGTCACCCACGCTGCAGGGGATGCCAGGGTCGGAGGGGCGTCGGCTCTTCTCATGGATCAGACACTTCAAGGGTCACAGAAGTTTCCACTGAGGTGGTGTGTGGCCTGGGGGAACGGCCAGCATCCTAGTTCTGCACCCCGCTCAGAATCCCCTTCTCCACCCTGGGCCTCAGTTTCCACGGGTATGGTTTCAGTCCTGTGGGTACACAAATGGCATCTGTGGTCCTAAGGGGCAGCCTGAGGGACCTTCTAGACAAATCACCTGGAATTCTTTCTGCCAGGACAGCGGGATCCCATAGGTCTCTAAGGGAACCTACTTCCTTGCCTCTCCTACCCCCATTTGCTGCCCCAAACCCAAGAAGCTCTTACGCTTGAAAAACCGCTGAGATTCAGATAAGAACAGTGGAAGGCTGTGTGGCCTTTGGGTTTGGGCCATTTCCTGTTTCCTCAAATCAGGTGACCAGGAGTCTGTGAATAGCTTGGACCTTCTCCATTCTTTGCTTCACATACGCAGCCTCAGTCAGGGATATCTTTACCCCACCAACAACCACAACTCAGGATAACAGACTCATTGGCTCTCCCTGTTTTTCCAATTCTGAGATCATCACTTCCATCACCAGTGCCCGTTGGCACGGGCATCACCCACAGCTGCAGACCGAGGGAGCCTCCTTAACCCTGGCCCACCCTGGGAGACCCTCTGTGCCAAATGATGTTGGATTTAGCAGAAAAGTCCTTGAAAGAAACTATTACAAAAATGTTCGAATAACTAAAGAAACCATATTTAAAGAACTAAAAGAAAGTATGACAACAATAAATCAACAACAAGGTTATTGATTAGGAGATACAAATTATTGGAAAAAAATCAAAATTAAATTGTGGAGTTGAAGAGCACAATATTTGAAATGAAAAAAATCCCTGTAAGAGTTCAACAGCAGGGGCTTCCCTGGTGGCGCAGTGGCTGAGAGTCCGCCTGCCGATGCAGGGGATGTGGGTTCGTGCCCCGGTCCGGGAAGATCCCGCGTGCCGCGGAGCGGCTGGGCCCGCGAGCCACGGCCGCTGAGCCTGCGCATCCGGAGCCTGTGCTCCGCAACGGGAGAGGCCACAGCAGGGAGAGGCCTGCGTACCGCAAAAAGGAAAAAAAAAAAAACAAGTTCAACAGCAGATTTCAGGGGACAGAAAAATCTGTGAACTTGAAGATATATCGAAAGAAATTATCCAGTCTGAAGAACTGAGAGTAAAAAAGATGGAAGAAAACTAAAGAGAACCTCAGAGACCCATAAGGCCAGTGGTCCACAACCTCCTTGGCACCAGGGACCAGTTTTTTTTTTTTTTTTTGCGGTATGCGGGCCTCTCACTGTTGTGGCCTCTCCCATTGCGGAGCACAGGCTCCGGACGCGCAGGCCTAGTGGCCATGGCTCACGGGATTAGTTGCTCCGCGGCATGTGGGATCTTCCCGGACCAGGGCACGAACCCGTGTCTCCTGCATCGGCAGGCGGATTCTCAACCGCTGCGCCACCAGGGAAGCCCTAGGGACCAGTTTTGTGGAAGACAATTTTTCCATGGACGGGGGGGGCGGGATGGTTCAGGCGGTGATGCGAATGATGGGGAGCGACAGACGAAGCTTTGCTTGCTCGCCCGCCGCTCCCCTCCTGCTGTGCTGCCCTGTTCCCAACAGGCCACAGACCGGAACCAGTCCACAGCCCAGGGGTTGGGGACCCCTGCATAAGGCAATAGGAAGCATACCAACATATGTGTAATGGGAGCATCAAAAGAAGCAAAGAAAGAGAAGGAGGTAGGAAAATTTTTTTTGAAATAATAGTGGCCAAAACTTCCCAAATTTAATGAAAAACATTAAACTACACATCCAGGAAGCTCAACAGATTCCAAGTTGGAAAACACAAAAATATTCACACATAGACACATCACATTAAAGCTGCTGAAAGCCAAGGAGAAAGCCAAAATCTTGAAAACAGTAAGAGAAAACTTACTCATTATGTACAGAGGAGCAACTATAGGATTAATGGCTGATTTCTCATCAGAAAATGATGGAAATCATGAGGCAGTCGTATGCCCTATTCCAAGTGATAGAAGGAAAATGGTGTCAACCAAAATTACTATGTCCAGCAAACCTACCCTTCAAAAATTAAGGCAAAATTGAAACACTCCCAGATAAGCAAAAACTGACAGAATTCACTGCTGACTGGCCTACCTTAAAAGAAATTCTGAAAGAAGTCTTCCAGGCTGAAAGGAAATGACTGCAGAGAGTAATTCAAATCCACAGGAAGAAATGAAAAACACTTGGAATAGTAAATACATAATTTAATAAAAGACTCTATTAATATATATTTCTCATGTCTTCTTTTAATGCCTTTGAAATACAAAATAATGCATAAAGTAATAATTATAAAGCTGTATTCTTGGCTTTACAACATATCTAGATGTAATATATATGGAAATACCAGCATAAAGTAGGGGGAGAAGAACAGAGCTATACTGGAACAAATCTTTTATATTTTACTAGCATTAAATTAGTATTAATTTGAAGGAGAGTGTTATAAGTTAAGATGCATAATAAAATCCCTAGAACAAGCATTAAAAAAATAACTCATAAATGTAAGGGAAAAATCTCCAGAAAAATTAAAATGGTACATTAAAAAATATTTACTTAACACAAATGACAGCAGTCAAGGAAAACAGAGAAACAGGAAAGACAAGAGACATGGAAAACAAATAGCAAAATGGCAAATGTAAATCCAACTATGTTGATAATTATATTAAATGTGAATGGTTTAAACATCCCAATCTAAAGACAGAGATTGTCATACTGGATAAAAAGGTGAGATCCAATTATAAACTGCTGACAAGAGACAAACCTTAGATGCAAAAAGACAAGTTGAAAAGAAAAAGGATGGAAATATATATACTCTACAAACAGCAACCATAGAAAGCTAGAGTGGCTATGTTAAAATCAGACTAAATAGACTTAAAGCAAAAAGTATTACTAAAGGAACAAAGAGGAACATGTCAGAATAATAAAATGATCAACTAAAGATATACCAATTATAAATACATAGATACCTAACAAGAGCCTCAAAACAGTATTGCTTCAAAATACATGAAGCAAAAACTGACATAATTGGAAGAAAAATGGGCAATTCAACAATAATAGTTGGAGACTATTATTATAACTTCTTACTAGAGAACAAGAACATTTTAATGATGGTGGAAGGGCCAATCCATCAGGAAGAGGACAATTAAAAACATGTTTGCAGGGACTTCCCTGGCCATCCAGTGGTTAAGACTTTGTCTTCCAATGCAGGGGGGTGCGGGTTCGATCCCTGGTTGGGGAGTTAAGATCCCACATGCCTCAGGGACAAAAAACCAAAAGCATAAAAAGCAGAAGCAATATTGTAACAAATGCAATAAAGCCTTTAAAAATGGTCCAGATCAAAAACAAGCAAACAAACATGTTTGCATCTTACAGTAGACTCCTAAAATACACAAAGTTAAAAGAAATGAATGGAGAAATAGAAATTCAGCAATAGTAGGTGGACTTCAATCCCCTCTTCCAATAATAGATAGAACAACTAGGAAGATGAGCTAAAAGGAAATAGAACCCTAAACATATAAACCAACTATAGCCCTAACAGACACCCACAGAATACTCCACCCAACAACAAAACAATACTCATTCTTCTCAAGTGCACATGGCATAGTCTTCAGGATAGAACACATGTTAAGACACAAAACAAGTCTCAATACATTTTTAAAAATGAAAATCATATGAAATATGCTCTCCAGCCACAAAATTAGAAAACAGCCACAGAAAGAAATATGGGAAATCCTTAACTACTTAGTAATTAAATGACACACTTCTAAATAACCTATGAGCCAAAGAAGAAGCAACAAAGGAAGTTTGAAAATATTTGACCTGAATTAAACAAAAACAAAACATATCAAAATTTATGGGATGCAGTTAAACTAGTGCTTACAGGGATGTTGAAAGCTTTAAACACCTATATCAGGAAAGCATAAAGATCTCAAATCAATAATGTAAGTTTCTGTCTTAAGAAACTAGAAAATGAAGACCATGTTAAATGCAAAGTAAGCAGAAGAAATAAAATAATAAAGAGGAAAGCAGAATCAACGGAATAGAAAATAGGCAGACAACAGAGAAAAACCAATGAATCTAAAATTTTTATCTTTGAAAAGATCAACAAAACTGACAAAACTTCAGCTAGATTGACTAAGAAAAAAAGATGGAAGATACTGATACAAATTAACAAAATCAGGAATGAAAGAGGAGATATCCTTACTCATCCTTTAATAATTAAAAGGATAATAAGGGAACATTATGAACCATTTTTTGCCAACAAATTAGACAATTTAGAGTAAATTATCAAAAGACACAAATTACCAAAAACTAATTAAAGAAAAATAAAAATCTGAAAGAATTATAACAAGTAAATAAATGAGTTAATAATCAAAATTTCACACAGGACAAGATGGAGTAGATGCACTTCTGCCTATACCTCCAAGTACAACTAAAACCCCTCTTCCATATAGAGAATAAATAATCTGAAAGTTGGAGAGAAGAAAGCAGACCAGCTAGAGACCTCGAGACTCCACAAGATGTGGCATTGAGTTTCCTGAGTCTTCTTTGTTGTCTTCTAGATCTCAGAGTGGGTGTTGAAAAAGCCAGCAGAAATACTAAGGGGTACAGAAATTTAAAAGTACTTCAAAAAGTCTGACTTTTCTAGAGAAAGAACCAAAAAAGAACAAACCTAGCCAGGCAGAAAACTGTTAGGTAACTGCCTTCCTCTAGCCAAACCAGCCTACTGCTTCATGGAAGAAACTGTGCCCCCATTCCCATTCATATCAGCAAAGGTGGAGTGGGAGGCCAGAGCATGCACCCCCACCCCTCTGGGGAGGTGTCAGAGGTGAACAAGTAGGAGTCAGGATCTTCACCATTGCCTAGGTGTGATGAGACACCCCCTCAATGTGAAGGGGACCATGTGAGGAGCAGGAACAAAGTTTCCCTCTCCCTTACATCCACATACGTCAGCAGAGGTCTAGTGGGAAACTTCAATGCCCAGCAATAACAAGGCATGAGCCTCAAAATTATCAACGGAAGCCTATTAGAAAACCTGGATTCCCTTTCCCACCTGACAGCACTGAGATGACTCTTCCTACCCCAGCAGTGCAGTGTCAGAGGAGCCCCGCTGAAACAAAATAGTTAAGCGAGGTCCAGAGACTCCTAACATAACACACAAATGTCCCAGATACCACTGAAAATAACTCACCATACCTAGAAAATCTCAACCAGAAAAATCTCAACTTGAATGAGAAAAGACAAGAGCAGATTCCAATAGCAACATGACACAGATGTTAGAATGATCTGACAAGCATTTTAAAGCAGCCACTATAAAAGTGCTTCAACAAGCAATTGTGAACACACTTGAAACAAATGAAAAAACACAAAGCTTCAGTGAAGAAATACGAAGTCTCAACAAAGAAATAGAAGAGATATAAAAGAACAAAATGGGGGCTTCCCTGGTGGTGCAGTGGTTGAGAGTCCGCCTGCCGATGCAAGGGACACGGGTTCATGCCCCGGTCCGGGAAGATCCCACGTGCCGCAAAGCGGCTGGGCCCGTGAGCCGTGGCCGCTGAGCCTGCGCGTCCGGAGCCTGTGCTCCGCAGCGGGAGAGGCCACAACAGTGAGAGGCCCGCGTACTGCAAAACAACAACAACAACAACAACAAAAAAAAAAAAAAAAACCACATAAGCACACGGGCTTCCCTGGTGGCGCAGTGGTTGAGAGTCCGCCTGCCGATGGAGGGGACGCGGGTTCGTGCCCCGGTCCGGGAGGATCCCACGTGCCGCGGAGCGGCTGGGCCCGTGAGCCGTGGCCGCTGCGCCTGCGCGTCCGGAGCCTGTGCTCCGCAGCGGGAGAGGCCACAGCAGTGAGAGGCCCGCGTACAGCAAAAAACAAAAAAACAAAACTATAATATCGTCTGATGTAGTTCTCAATGAACCTAGAGGAAATATTTAAGGCCATTGTATTATAAACAAGGGAGGGTACAGGAATGTAAAGAGAGATAAAGTTTCTACACTTTGCTCAGACTAGTCAAATGTCAGCACGAGCAGGTGCTGATAAGTTATATATGTATAATGTAATATCTATAGCAACCAATAAAAATTTATACAAGAAGATACAAGCACACTGCAGATAAATCAAAATGGGATTCTAACAGCTGTTCAAGTAACCCCCAGGAAAGCAGGAAAAAGAAATGGTGAAACGAAAAACAGAGGGAATAAACAGAAAATGAAACAGCATTACAGTAAGTGTAAATTAAAGGACAGATTGGCAGAGTAAATAAAAACACGACCCCAACTATATGCTTTTCTACAAGGACCTCACTTAAAGATATAGGTAAAGTAAAAGGATGAGAAAGTTATATTATGCAAACACTAAACAAAAGGCAGGAATAGCCATTTAATATCAGATAAAGTATTTACCATATCACTACAGTAAGCAAGACTGTGTGGTATCTGGTGAAGAGGTGGACACATCAATCAATGGAACAAAACAGAGAACTCAGAAATAGAGCCACACAAGTATAGCCAACTGATTTTTGACAAATACGCAAAAAGCAATTTGGTGGAGGAAGGCTAGTCTTCTCAACAAATGCTACAGAAGCTGGATAGCCATAGGTGCAAAAATGAATCTAGCCCTAAGTCTCACATCTTAATGCAAAAACAGATCATAGGCTTAAATGCAAAACATAAAACTACAAAGCTTATGGAAGAAAACCTAGGAGAAAGCCTTGGCTTTGTGAATAGTACTTAAATTGACACCAAAAGCATGACCCATAAAAGGAAAAAAAATCAATACACTGAATTTCATCAAAATTTAAAACTCTTGCTCTGCAAAACCTTGTTAAGAGGGTGAAAAGAAAATTAACAGACCAGGAGAGAGTATTTGCAACCATGTGTCTGGCAAAGGACTCATATCGAGACTATATAAATAATTCTCAAAACTCCACATTAAAAAAACAGACAGAAAAGCAAGCAATCAAATTTTTTTTTTTTTTTTTTTTTTTTTTTTTGCGGTATGCGGGCCTCTCACTGTTGTGGCCTCTCCCGTTGCGGAGCACAGGCTCCGGACACGCAGGCCTAGCGGCCATGGCTCACGGGCTTAGTTGCTCCGCAGCATGTGGGATCTTCCCGGACCAGGGCACGAACCCGTGTCTCCTGCATCGGCAGGCGGATTCTCAACCACTGCGCCACCAGGGAAGCCCAGCAATCAAATTTTAAAGGGCAAAAGACACAAAGAGACATTTTACCAAAGAGTATATATGGATGGTGAATAAACACAGGAAAACTAGTTCAATATCATTATCATTAGGGAAAAGCAAACTAAGATCAGGATGAAGTATCTCTACACACCTATTAGAACAGCTAAAATTAAAAATAAGGAGAAGTGCTGGTGAGGATATAGAGAAATTGGATCTCCCATACATTGCTCATCGAAGTGTAAAATACTATAGTTACTCTGGAAAACAGTTTGGCACTTTCTTTTAAAACTATTATACAACTCAAAAACCACACGCCTGGGTATCTACCTCAGAGAAATAAAAATTTATGTCCACATAAAAACCTTACACAAATGTTCATAGCAGCCTTATACATAACAGGCAAAAACTGGAAACAACCAGAATGTTCCTCAACAGGTGAATGATTAAACGAACAATGATACATTCATATCATGGACTACTACTCAGAAATAAAAAGAAATGAACTACTGATACATGCAACAACTTGGATAGATTTCAAAGACGTTACACTGAGGGAGGAAAAAGCCAATCCCAGGTAACATACTATATGGTTCCATTTATAGAACATTCTCAAAGTGACAAAACTATAATTAAGGAGAAAAGATCAGTGGTTGCCAGGGGTTAGGGTTGAGGGAAGAGTGAGACTGTAAAGGGATAGCATGAGAGTTTCTCTGAGATAACAGAGTATTTCTGTACCCTTATTGTGATGATGGTTACATGAATTTACATATGTGATAAAATTTCATAGAACTATAAGTACATTCCTTCCCACCCCCTACAAAAGGAGTGTATGTAAAAACTGGTGAATTTGAATAAGGTCTATAGTTTAGTTCATTGCACTGCATCACTGTTAATCACCTGGTCTGCTTCACAGTACTGTGGTTATAAAGATATTACCAATGGGAGTAGCTGGGTGAAGGGTACAGGGGAGCTCTCTGAACTACTTTTGCAACTCCTAAGTAAGTCTAAAAATACCTCAAAACAAAAACTTTAAAAATATGCAGATAAGTCTAAATGAATACTGATAATATTAATACTACTTCAATTAATATGACAGTGTTAAAATATATATGGAATTAAAATAAATGATAGCAACAGCATAAAAGTCAAGAGGCTAATTTAAATTCAAATATGCCAAAGTCCTTGCATGGTCCAGGAAAGGGTAAAGTACCAATTAACATTAGACCCTGATAAATGAAGGATGCCTATTGTAATCTCTAGGGTAACTACTAAAAGAATATTAAAACAGTATATACTTTCCAAATTAACAAGGGATAATTTTTCAAGTTCTTAAATAAATAAGAATTTATGAATTCTTAAATAAATGAAAGTATCACTGAAGTAGAGAATAAGGAAAATGGCACATGTTGGACAATTAAAAAGCACTTGGTAAGATGTTAAATTTAAACCTAAATGTAGGGACTTCCCAGGCAGTCCAGTGCTTAAGACTTGGCACTCCCAATGCAGGGGGCACGGGTTCGATCCCTGGTCTGGGAACTGAGATCTTGAATGTCACATGGCATGGCCAAAAATAAATCAATAATGTAGCAACAATTACATAAAATGTAAATTGACTACAAACCTCCTACTATAAGAAAAACAGTGTCAGACTGGATTTTAAAAACTATTACTATATGCTATTTTCAAAAGATATAAAGGAAATAAAAGATAATTAATAGATTGAAAATTAACAATGGAGCATATGCAGGCAAACAATAAGACCAAAAGTCAGCAGGTACAATTATGTTAATACCAAGCAAAGTAGACATTAAAGCAGAAAACATTAGTAGACATATAAAGTAGGGCACTTCACAATATTAAAAATTCAATATACCAGAACTCCATAGCAATTCTAAATTTGAAATCATCTAATAACCTGGCCTCAAAATATATAAAGCAAAAACTGTCAGAAATACAAGGAGAAGGAGAAAAGTCCATGATCATATTGGCAGATTGTGCCTCTCTCCGTCATTGATAAAACAAAAACACAAAAATCAGTGAGAATACATAAGATGTGAACAACATGGCAAACAGACATGACCTAATTAACACATACAGAACACCACACACACAAGTACAAAATGTTTCTCTTTCTTCTAGCACAGTTGGACAAAAAATTGATCACACTCTAGGCTGTAAGGCAAGTTTAGACACATATAAAAGATCTGAAATCACCTAGAGTACACTCTCTGACCACAATACAATTAGGATAGAAATTAATAACTAGGAAATTCTCATTTTTTGGAAGTTAAAATGTATAGTTCCAAATAACAAATAGGTCAATAAAGAAATCATGAAGAAAATTAGAAAACATATTTAACTACAAGATAATGAAAATGTTACATATCAAAACTTTTGACCAAAGCTAATGCAATGCTTAAACATGAATTAAATTTTTTTAGCATTTAAAAAGAAGACAGGCTGAAAAGAAATCAGTGAACCATTATAAGAAGTTCGATGAAAAATGACAAAGTAGGGCTTCCCTGGTGGCGCAGTGGTGCAGTGTTTGAGAGTCTGCCTGCTGATGCAGGGGACACGGGTTCGTGCCCCGGCCCGGTAAGATTCCACATGCCGCGGGGCAGCTGGGCCCGTGAGCCATGGCCGCTGAGCCTGCGCGTCTGGAGCCTGTGCTCCGCAACGGGAGAGGCCACAACAGTGAGAGGCCCATGTACCAAAAAAAAAAAAAAAGAAAAAAAGAAAAAAGACAAAATAAATCCAAAGAAAGTAAATAGAAGGAAAATAATAAAGAAAATATCAGAAGTTAATAAAACAAGAAATATATGATAAAGAGGATCAATAATGCCAAAAGTTATATTTTTGAAAAGCCTAATAATAAAGCCAATAAACTCCTCATAAGACTCATCAAGGAAATGAGAGAGTGAAGACACAAATTATTAATACTGGGAATAAAAAAGGGACATCTCTACAGATCCTGCAGACATTCACAAATGATAAGGTGATGTTATGGACAATTTTATAGCTATAAAAAAAGTTTGAAAATATAGGTAAAATGGAAAAATTCCTAGAAAAGTGCAAAATGTCAAATTGAGATAAGAAGAAACAGAAATGTGAGTAGACCTATAACTATTATAGAAAGGCTATCTGTATTTAAATATTTTCCACCCTGAAAACCCAGAAAACTTCTACCAAATATGTAAGAAAGAAGCAAAGTTTACTTTCCACTAATGTTCCAGAAAACAGAAAAAGAGAGAAAACTCTCCAATTTAGTTGTATGAGGTCAACATAATCTTGATACCAGCACCCTGGATTTAACAAGGGCATCATAAGAAAAGAAAAATTATAGGCCAATAGTACTCATGAACATAAATGCAAAATTCTTAAACAAAATAATAGCAATCAAAACTGAGCAATTTGGCCTCCTTTGCATATTATTTTAAAACAACTCTTTAAACATGTAAAACCCATTCTTAGCTTGAGGATCCTACAAAAACAGGCTGTGGCCAGATATGGCCGGCTAGTCACAGTCTGCCAACTCCTGACCTAAAAAACTATGTTCAGGAGTTCACTCTTAATTCCTAAAGAATCAATCAATGCAGTTCCAAAGTACAAGAGGATTATTTGGTGGAAACTGACATGATAATTGTAATGTGTGTATGGATATACAAGAGGCTTACAACAGCCAAGAGAGCTACAAAGACTAATCACAAAGCCTCGGTAATCAACACAGTGTGGTATTGGCACAAGAATAGATGAAAAGATAAGTAGAGCAGCCATATTTGGACATTTGAGTTATGACAAAGAAGACTCATCTGAACAATGAGGAAAAGACCATTTCTTCAATATGGGATAAGAAGAAATTCGACCCCTACCTCACATCATATACAAAAATCAAAGTCAGGTGACCTATGGACCTAAATATGAAAGGCAAAGCAATATAGCTTCTAGAAACTATTTTAAGACAATATCTTTGTGAGTTCCACTTCTAGCTTGACAGCGTGAGTGTTTCCATGGACCACTCACCAGAGAAATAGGTGAAAATGAAAAATAAAATAAAATAAAATAAAACATTTAAAGTATCTGGAAATGAATAACATTTATTCAAGAAAATATACTAAGATTTAGTAAGAACAGCAAGAACCTGTAGTATGTAAACCAAGATCCACTCCATCCCATCCTACTCCCAGCTCAGTGAGACAAACTGGTACAGCCAGGAACACAGGGTTTCCTCTTTCCCCAGCTCCTAGTCAGGGGCTATCTTCCCAAGAGGAGAACGACATCAGCATTTCTTGTTTTGCTCCAGCTACCTGTTGCTGAGTCTAAGTTCCAGGCAAGTGCAGCTGAGAGGGGAGGACTCCTTCTTCCTTCTTTCACTCAGTCCCCACTCATGGCATGGAGGCTCTGCCTTGGGCACAGATCCATGGAGACCCACTTACCCTTGCTCCAGCTCATAGGGCAAGGGTTCCACACCAAGAGAGGTAAGCCAAGACCTTGGATTGCTTCCCTGCATACAGTAAGCACTCAGGCCCTAAATTCGGGGTGTCATTCAAAGAGAAGTTCACCACTGCCCCACTCCTAGCACCAGAACTACGCATCAAGGGATTCTGGTTGGAGGAAGAAGCAGGCCATAGAAAAGAGAGCTCCAAATTTCTTTCAAAGGAACTGATTTAATTTGCAATCAATGTGGAGAAGCTCAAGCATAAGACACATTCGAAAACAGTGGAAGTTGTGGTGAACGGCGATTGGGAGGCAACTGATACATTCACTGGTGATGTAGGTTAAATGGTATATCAGCCATTTTGCTGAAGAGAACCATGGAAAGAGAAAGCTGGGAAGAGCCCTCCTGGGTGTTACAACGAAACTCCAACACTGATCTCAGGAACTATCTGTTGGAAGGAGCCTGGTTTTGATTGGATCAGTCTGTGAAGAAATGTATGCCCCAGGGCATTGTTGAAACAACAGGGCAATCAGCCAGCAATTAGTGGTGCCTAACAGCTGAGTGTGGCCAGGGAAACAGACAGTCCAAGAGAGTCCTATAAAAACCATGTCAAAAAAAAAAAACAAAAAACCATGTCATCCCAGGATGACCCTGGCATACCCAAGGCTGTGCCCTATGAGGAATGACATCAGAGGGCACACATTGTTGGAGAAATAAACTTCAATGAGATAATACAGCAAGTCACAAGTAAACAAGGAAATAACAATACCAAGCCCTTAAAGTTAGGACTAGCATTCAGATTTGCTACAATACATTATTTAAGATGTATCGTTTCTAACAACAACAAAAAAATCATGAGACATCTAAGAAATAGGACATGATGACTCATACAGCAGAGAAAGGAAAAAATAAGTGACTATAACTGCCTGTGAGAATGACCAGATTTGCTGAACCTAACAAAGACTTCAAAATAGCAATGGCAAATATGTTCAAAGAACTAAAGGAAACCATGATTAAAGCAGTAAAGGAAGGTATGATGAGAATGCCACACCCAGCTGAGAATTTCAGTAAAGAGATAGAAATTATAAAAAAAAAAAAAAAAAAAAAAAAAGAACCAAGTAGAAATTGTGGAGTTGAAAAGTATAATAATTGAAATGAAAAATTCACTAAAGGGGCTCAACCATATATTTGAACATGCACAAGAAAGAATTAGTGAACTTGAAGATAAACTGGTAGAGATCATGAAATCTGAAGAGCAGAAAGGAAAAAAGACTAACAAAGAATGAACAGAGCTTCAGAGAAATATGGGACATCATTAAGCAAAACATACATGTAACAGGAGTATCAGAAGGAAAGGAGAGTCAGAAAGGAACAAAAAAATTTTCAAAAAAAAAAAAAATAGCTGAAAACTACCCAAATTTTTTGAAAAACATTAATCTATATATCCAGGAATCTCATTAAACTCCAAACAGGATAAACACAAAGAAATCCACAAGCAGGCACATTATAGTAAAAATGCTGAAATCCAAAGACAAAGAGAAAAATCTTGAAAGCAGCAATAGAAAAATGACTCATCATTTACAAAGGAATCCCAATAAGATTAACACCTGATTTCTCATCAGAAATAATGGAAGCCAGAAGGCAACTGGATAATATATTCAAAGTGCTCAAAGAAAAAACTGTGAACCAAGAATCCTATATTCACATTTTAAAAAAAGGACTGATAAAACTAATTGTGTGGCCTTCCCTGGTGGAGCAGTGGTTGAGAGTCCGTCTGCCGATGCAGGGGACACGGGTTCGTGCACCGGTCCGGGAAGATCCCACATGCCGTGGAGCGGCTGGGCCCGTGAGCCATGGCTGCTGGGCCTAAGCGTCCGGAGCCTGTGCTCCGCAGCGGGAGAGGCCACAGCGGTGAGAGGCCCGCGTACCGCAAAAAAAAAAAAAAAAAAAAAAAAAAAAAAAAACTAATTGTGTAATTATCAAAGTTAGTATAAGTTCATATTTATTCTCCTTTCTTCTAATACTTGATTTTAAAAGCAATTATATAAAGTAATATGTATATAATGTATTGTTGGGCCTATAAAATATAGAAACATCAATGTTAATAAATGTATTTACTTATTTATTTATAAATGTAGAAATGCCAATAAAAGTACAAGAAGGTGGGTGGAAGCAAAGCTGTACTGGCCTAAGAAAATGACTCCAAACAGTAAATAATATCCACCAGAACAAATGAAAAGAACTAGAGATGATAAATAAGAAAGTTAACATAACAAAAGCTACAAACATATATTTCCCCTCTTTTTTTTCTTCACTTCTTTAAAAGACATAAAATTCTATAAATTAATAATTATAACAATATATTCTTGGGCTTGTAATAGTTTTAGATGAATGTATGTATAACCATATCACAAAAAAGGGAAAACAGTGAGTAGAACTACATAAAGTAACATTTCTATTTCTCACTGGAATTAAGTTAGTATAAATATGAAGCTGATTTTGAAAAGATAGTATGTATTTAGTAAGCCCTAGAATAACCACTAAGGAAATAATTTAAAAACATATAGTAAAATTATCAAAGAAACATAAATACTACATAAGAAAATATTCACTTAAAAAGAAACCAGGGGCTTCCCTGGTGGCGCAGTGGTTAAGAGTCCACCTGCCAATGCAGGGGACACGGGTTCGTGCACCGGTCCGGGAAGATCCCACATGCCGTGGAGCGGCTGGACCCGTGAGCCATGGCTGCTGAGCCTGCGCGTCTGGAGCCTGTGCTCCACAACGGGAGAGGCCACAACAGTGAGAGGCCCGCGTACCGCAAAAAAAAAAAAAAAAAAAAAAAAGAAAAGAAACCAGTAAAGGAGGAATAGAGGACAGGGAAAACATGAGACATATAGAAAACAGAAAGTAAAGTGGCAGACTGTAAATCCAAGCGTATCAATTATACCATTAAATGTGATTGAGATAATCCAATCAAAAGGCAAGGGTTGTTAGACTGGATTTTAAAAATGAGTTCCAACTCCATGCTATCTACAAGAAAAACACCTTAGGTTTAAAGACACAAAAAGATTGAAAGTGAAAGGCAGGAAAAAAATATCATGTAACAAGCAATCACAAGAAAGCTGAAATGGGTACACTAATATCAGAAAAAAATAGACTTTAAAACAAAACATTACTAGAAATAAACAGGGATTTTTAAAAAGTCAATCCATCAGGAAGATATAACAATTATAAATAAAGATATGTGCACCTAACAACAGAGCCGCAAAGCACATGAAGGAAAAAAATAGACGAGTCAATAAAAGTTGGAAATTCCAATAAAAATTGTTGTATTCAAAATGGATACTACAACAAGTGAGAAGAGCAAAAAGGAAATAAATTATTTGAACAACACTATAAACCAACTAGACCTATAAGACACCTATGGAACACTCCACCCAACAACAGCATAATATGTATTTTTCTCAACGATACATGAAACATTTTCCAGGATAGACTATATGTTAGGCCACAAAACAGAACTCAATAAATTTAAGAGGATAGAAATAATACAGACTATGCTCTCCAACCACAATGGACTGAAATTAGACATCAATAACAGAAAGATATTTGGGAATGAAACAACACGCTCCTTAATAACCAATAGAGCAAAGAAGAAATCATAGGGGAAATTAGAAAATACTTTGAATGAAATGAAAAATACTTCAAATGAATGAAAACAAAGACACAACATTCCTAAACTTGTGAGATGCAGCTAATGCAGTGCTTAGAAGGAAAAAAAATTATAGAGTTGTAAATGCCTAGATTTTGAAAAGGGGGGTGTCAAGTCAATAATCTAATCTTCTACCTTAAGACACTGATAAAAGAAGAACAAACTCTTCTTTTTTTTTTTTTTTTTTTTTTTTTTTTTGCGGTACGCGGGCCTCTCACTGTCGTGGCCTCTCCCGTTGCGGAGCACAGGCTCCGGACGCGCAGGCTCAGCGGCCACGGCTCACGGGCCCAGCCGCCACGTGGGATCTTCCCGGACCGGGGCACGAACCTGCGTCCCCCGCCTCGGCAGGTGGACTCTCAACCACTGCGCCACCAGGGAAGCCCAAGAACAAACTCTTCTGAAGTAAGCAGAAGGAAGGAAATGATAAAGATTAAAAAGGAAATTAATGAAATGGAGGATAGAAAAATAGGGAAAATCAATGAAACCAAAAGTTGGTTCTCTGGGGAAAAAAATCAACAAAATTGACAAACTGCTAGACTGATGGACCAGGAAAAAAACAGAGAAGACTTCAATTACTAGAATCAGAAATGAAAGACGGGACATTATCACCAACCTCACAGAAAC
This sequence comes from Kogia breviceps, assembly GCF_026419965.1. Taxonomy (NCBI): domain Eukaryota; kingdom Metazoa; phylum Chordata; class Mammalia; order Artiodactyla; family Physeteridae; genus Kogia; species Kogia breviceps. The sequence continues at coordinate 3,144,280 of NC_081319.1, read as the reverse complement.
AAAATGGAATGCTATGAATAATTGTACTCCAGCAAACTATATGGCTTAGATTAAACCGCAGAGGTTGGCTAAATGAAGTTGTGAGGTGAGGGAGGAGCCGGGGGGTAGGGCAGGGAATAGGCATAGTTTTTCCAAGAAAACTCCATTCATCCTGTCCCAGGGAGTATAGCCGGGGCCCTGGAGATCTAAGTTCTCTTCTAGGCTTTGCCACAAACGCACTGGGTCATTTGAAGTCCTCCCCACCTCCTGAGTCTCAGTTTACTCCTGTGTCACATGTGACTAACTTGTTGGACTAGATGAAATTTTCCCCAAGTGTGAGCTTACACCGCTGACGGGATGAAAATGCTGCATTAAATACCCCGAATTCCGAGGTGGGAAAGATATTTGCCATCCAAATCTTTTTCGCCCTTTGGATTCTCTCACCAAAAAAAACCAGCCTGGTGATGGATGTCTCAGCTTCCCTCTAACATTTGCTGGTCCCTGTGGAACAGAAAGAAGGTAGATCTCAAGTGCAGGGTCCTCGCCAACAACAGGACCTCACCGGGATTTATTAGTTCTGTTACCATGTGGCATGTCTACCTTCTGCTTATAGGAAGTGGCGGGATATATTTTTCATTTAAATTCCTTTAAGTTGAAAAGTTGATTTACAAAATCATATTAAGAGAAAAAAAATCACCTTGTAGGACGGTGTGCATTGCATGCTTTGAATTGTCTTTAAAGTGGGGAAAATATATCAAATGCATACTTTGTATTGTATTTACTGATGTAGAATAATGGCCTTGGCCCGCGGGGAGGGGCCGGGTGCTAGGAGACGGGGCCAGAGGCGGACTGTCCCGAAAGCGTTCATGAAACTTTTTTGATTTTTGAACCATGTGAGCATAACTCAGAGCCCCCCAAAATTAAATGAAAAAATAAATTTAAAATTAAGACAAGCATGAAATAAACTATAGCAATGCTCACTCACGGGGCAAAAATCTCCAAGGTGGCGCCCAAATGGCTGAGGTTGGAGAGTCGCCGGGCTGGCCGGGGGCGGTGGTCCCCTCCAGCTCTGGCCACAGGGCCCACGCCCCACCTCCACTGGGGCGTGGAGTGGAGGTACTGGGTCCCAGGAGGGGGCTGGGCGAGGCTCCCTCAGCTGGCAGCGTTCCTGTCAGTGCACAATGTCTCGTCTGTCCAGTGCCTGGTCAGCTTGGGCCTGCCCCTGGCCAGGAACTCCCTCCTGTCCTTACGCCCAGACCGCCACCTCCCCGCCAACCCCAGTTCCTGTGCAGGGACTTGTCGGCATTCGATGCAAGACCCCATCCAGGGCAGCCTGCCTCCTCCTTTGGAGCCTCTGTTCTCACGTTTAGCCTAGAAGGTAAAAATAACAGACACAGCCCAGCCCCTGCTCTGGGCCAGGCACCGCGGGCCCAGTGAGACATCACCATCATCATAGTATCATCACCGCCATCACTGGCCCATTTTCCAGGGCAGAACAGAGACGCAGCTTAAAAAACTTACCCAAGGACACACATCGGAAAAGGCAGAGCCTGCATTTGAACCCAGGCCACCTAACCCTGAATCCAGAGTCCCTAATCACTACAGATCCAGCTACAGAGCCCAAGGCTCTAAGAGGCCCTTGAATCTCAGTCCCTGGAGTTCAAATGGGACATCGAGGCCCAGAGAGGGAAGGGTCCTGCCTGAAGTCACACAGCAAGTCAGTGATGGGTAGGACAGACACAAGGCCAGAACTCAGCCCTGGGTGATGGGATTGCTCAGAAAAGACTGCCTCATCCACAGGGGTGCTCTCTGTGCACCTGCTTCCCTGAGAGAGAGAGAGAGAGAACGCGCACTGAGCCTAGATTTCCAGCTTGGCAGTTCCGCTGTCAACTGTCCACTCCCCAGCCCACCCAGAGCCCCGGCCCATGCAGCCAACCCCCTCCACCCCTCATTGTTCCCGTCTCACCTAAAAGAATACACGCATTTTTCTGCTGGCGCCACACCCCTCTCCCTGCTGCGATCCACCCGGGAGAAATGAAACAGAAAAGAAAAAAGCAGGCAAGAGATTTGGGTTGGAATGTTGAGCAAAGAGACTCTGTCAGGCAGTGAGAGGGGCTGAGACTCGGGATCTCCTGGACTCGGGTTGGGTCTCCGAGCCTCAGTTTCTTCATCTGTAAATGGGGTTCCCAAAACACCCTTCACACAGCTGTTGTCAGGGTCACATGGATTTATGTGCAACGGCCCAGCTCAGTTCTAACACATGGCGGGTACTAATGTAGAGGCATTTCTTTGTTTCTGTGCCTCAGTTTCCTCATCTGGAAAGGGGGGGTAACAGCAACCCCCTTTATAAGGTCTGTCAGGATTAAATGAGTTACTAGTCGTAAAGCGCATGGTAGATCACATCTGTGCCGTGGAACCGTACGTCCTGATTTACAACCTTCATCCCGGGGCAACCGATGAATGAGGTCCCATTTGTTCTCAAACTATCCTAGTTTGGCGGAAAAACGATATAGGCCCTATATCGAAATATTAAATAAAGAACTAGTGAATATACAAGAGCCATGTTCTCCCAAAGCCTCATCGCCCTGTGCTGCTCTTCTGCACAGGACCACCCTCCACCCCACCCCTGTGTCTCTCCTGGGGTGGGGCTGCCCCTCACAGAGGACCGGGACCCTGGAGCGGCTGGGGAGGGGTGTATCTGACCCCCCTCACCGTTACTTCCCTCGTAGACCCCGGCTCATTTACAGAGATGGCTTCTCAGCCCACGCGCGGCCCTCCTGGGTCCTGCTCCACTTCCGTCTCTCAGGCTGTGGTTCCTTCCGGGCCTGGTTCCCGTGATGCCCTGTGGTTTCCAGAATGATGGCCCTGGTTGGGCCAAGTCTGGTTTCCTGATGTTGCCTCTGACTTGCACACGTTGTTCCCACCGCTTCTCTGTCTGGTGGACTCCTATACATCCTTCAAAGGCCAGGTCAAATGGCTCCTCCTAAGAAAAGCCTTCCCCTTCCCCCTGAAGGATATAATCACCCCCTTTCTGGGCTCCCTCACTGCTCTGAGATCCACCACTAACTGGCTTTCGGACCCAAGGAAAGTTTCCTAACCTTTCTGTACCTCAGTTTCCTCGTCTGAAAAACGAGGATGGAAAATAACAAGACTCTCCTCCCAGGGCTGTTGTGAGAATTATATGAGACGGTACATGCAGAGCGCTTAGAAACGTCTTGGGACATGGTGGGCATGAGACTTACTATTATTATCATATTTTATGGATTAGTATCCTCATAACCACCCTCACAGCCCTCACACTGTCATCGATGGCTTTTCTGTCTGTCTTCCTAAAGAGACGGGAAGCACTTCAGGGTAGAGGCTGGGGGTCCGTCCCTGGATCCTCGGCCTACAGCACGGGCAAGGGCAGAAAATAGGTCCCACATGAATGAAGTAGTAGATAATCAGATCTGAAGGGCCTGGGAGGAGCTGTTCGGGGCTGCCACCTGGCGGAGACCAGTCGAGACCCTTTGTGCAGAGGAGGACTGAGGCCAGGGAGGGTGGACCCCAGGGAGGGTGGACCGCAGGCGGGTCTGTTGAGTAAGTACTTGGGAGGGAGCGGGCGATGCTGCCTGGTGCTTCAGACGCTCGGGCAGCGGGCTGCCTAGTGCCCACTGTTTGGACAGATGGTGATCTCCCTGGCCAAGGTCAATACGATTCCCATTGTCTGGGAGCCGGACCCGCCGAAAGTAACAGGATCCCCAACCCCTCTTCCCAGCCGTCGGACACTCACGCCTCAGGATCGGGCAGGTGGAGGTGGGCAGGCCGGCTGGCTAACGCCCAGGGCCCTGTAAGAAGGCTGGGGCCGGCAGCACGCCTTTCTCACGCATGGGGAACTGAGGCTCAGAGAGATACAAAGGCAGAAAGCGACAGTGTCCCAGGACTTCGGTGGGAAAGACGTGGGTCCCAAATGCACAGCTGCCTGCTGTAGAAATGCCATTTTTATTTTTTTTAAAAAAAATAGCCCTGAAATGCAGACCCTTCTCTGCTGGGACCCTTGGCATTAGCAGCAACTCTGTGTTTCAGTGTGGTGTCCCACTTCTCAGATGGGGAAACTGAGGAGCCAAGAGCTTTGCTGACTTGGCAGCTGGCAGAGGAGGGAGACGAAGCCGGGAGAATCGGACTCCAAAGCTCCACCCCAATCCATCTCTCCATCCACCCCGCGGTAAAATGCCACCCGGCTCCTTGCGTCCATGAATCTCTGGCTTCGTCTATGTGGCCCATGGTCTGGAGCTGAGGAGAGCCGCTCTCCTCCCCCTTCCCCTGCAGACAGGGGTGGAGCAGGGGCATCTGAGGTCAGACAAGCCCAGGATAGGGGGCGGTCAGTGCCCGAGCAGCCTCTGGCTGGGCCATCCTGCTGCTGAGGCTGAGAGCAGCTGTTCCCAGCTACTCCTGCCTGAATGCCTACCTCGCAGCACGGACACCTGGGTCCGATCCAAGTCCAGTCAAAGCCCCACTTACACGCCTCTCCCACTGAGGAGCTCAGTACCGGCCCCAGCTCTGCTCTCTTGCTGCTCCGCCCGCCCCAGAACGGCCCTGCTGAAGCGGGGCGATGGGACCAGATGCCCGTGGGTTCTAAATGCCGGGAGAAATTTGAGCTTCGGCTGAAGCACAGTGGGCAGGCACGGAAGGCATAAGGCCGGGAGGGGAGGAGGTTTTCGGAGGGACATCCCGGCCGCTGTGCTGAGGATGGGGGAGCTTCCAGGAGGCAGAGAGGACAGCGTCCAGGACACAGGAGATGAGACCAGGGCTCAGGTAAGCCACGTGATGGAGAAGAAGGGCGCGAATGAGGGAGAGAGCCTGGGCATAAGACGGGGCTGGTGGGGAGCAGGGAGGAGGGCACCCCGCCGCCCAGGGGCTCTGCCCTTCCCACCCACCGCTAGCCAGGCACCCAGTGTGGTGGTGGCTGTCTGCCCGTGTGGGCACCTGCCTCTGCCTCTGCCTCCTCCCCCATTCAAATCGACCGAAAGCCCTTTCAAGAAAGGCCTGAGAGCCATGTCCAGCACTGTTAAACCCAATAAATAAACGTCGCTGCCGTTGCTGTTGTCACTTGTCTTATTCCCTGTTTCTGGACTGAATGAACAGCTCGGGCACCCAGGCAATGAGGGGCGTGGGGCAGGGGGCAGGACCCAGGCAGGCCCCTCTGAAGCAGATGGGGGCCCCCGGTCCCCGGGCCAGGCGGGAATTACCATCACAAGCCAGTGATGAGCTCACCCACTCACCCTGCTCAACAATACACAATCAGCCCATAAATCCCCCGGGGATGCTGGGAGCCAGGCTGGCATTTGAATATGAAAGGGTGCGAAACAAAACAGCCTTCTGGGGCTGGGGGGTGGAGGGAGGGCAGCTGTGCACAGCCAGGCTGGGTGTAGGCAACACACCGCGAAGGCACACAGACACATGCACCCGCAGAGGAGGGTGTATACACACAGGCACACGCACACACGGAGACGTATAAGCACAGACGTGCACACCTGCGGATGCACATTCAAAGCAAACACACACACACAGAGGCACACACATGCATGGGACACACACACACACACACACACACACACACACACACACAATCCCATTTTGCCTCCTCCAGAGCTGAACAGAAACAGCCATGAGAAAATAACCATGGCCACAGCTGAGCGTGCAGCCTGGATGATACCTAATCCACAACCCCGATGTTCAAGACACTTTGTAAAAGATTTTTCGATATCTCAAATTCCCTTTCGAGTCCTCCTCTGACAGAAGTTGAATCACAGTCAACGTGGGGATGCCCCCGTTTCCCAGGGGCCCGGAGACGTGCACCCTTCAATCCGGCCCTGTCTTCGGGAGGCCGACCACACCCCTCGCCGCCAGCCTCCCTGCCCGGCGGTTCGCAGTTCCCCCACTTCATCTTCTGAGAACGGGGTGGGGGGGGTTTCGGCAAACCTGTCTCCGAATCCAGCGGCCCCCGCCTGAACCTCTGTGTGGAGGCTGGACGGGGCTGCCGGGGTCCGGAGGCCGGCAGGTACGTGAGGAAAGCCGGTTCCAGGGAGCGTGGGGTCCCCGGAGTGGTCTCAGGAACGCGGCAGCAGCCCACGCGGCAGGTGGGCGTTCAAGGTGTGCCCCCCGGTTCAAACTCAAAAGCTTCTGTACAGCGAGGGAACCCTCAATGACATAAAAAGGCAAACCATCCAACGAGAGAAGATATTTGCAAATCACATATCTGATAAGGGGCTAATATCCAAAATATGTAAGAACGCGGACAACCCAATAGCAAAAAAACTGAACAACCCAATTAAAAAATGGGCAGAGGATCTGAATAGACCTTTTCTCAAAGATGTACCGATGGCCAATAGGCACGTGAAAAGATGCTCAACGTCGCTAATCGTCAGGGAAACGCAAAAGAAAACCACAATGACATATAGCCTCACACCTGTTAGAACCACCAGCATCAAAAGACAACAGAGAAGGGGCTCCCCTGGTGGCGCAGCGATTGAGAATCCGCCTGCGGATGCAGGGGACGCGGGTTCGCGCCCCGGTCCGGGAAGATCCCACGTGCCGCGGAGCGGCTGGGCCCGTGAGCCATGGCCGCTGAGCCTGTGCGTCCAGAGCCTGTGCTCTGCGGTGGGAGAGGCCACGGCAGTGAGAGGCCCGCGTACCACAAAAAAAAAAAACAAAAAAAAACCCACAACAGAGAACAAGTGCTGGTGACGACCTGGAGAAAAGGGAACCCTCGCGCACTGTTGGTGGGAGGGTAAACTGGTGCAGCCACTGTGGAAAACAGTATAGGGATTCCTCAGAAAACTAAAAAGAGAACTATCATATGATCCAGCAGTTCATCTTCTGGGGATTTCTCTTAAGGCAACAACAAAAAAAACGAACTCAAAAAGATACCTGCACCCCTATGTTCATCACGGTGTTATTTACAATAGCCAAGACACGGAGACAACCGCAGAGTCCACCGGCAAACAAATGGATAGAGAAGTTGTGGAGATATAAGTATGTGTGTGTGTGTGTGTGTGTGTGTGTTTGTATAGATATATGTGTGTGTATACACACACACACACACACACACACACACACACACACACACTGGAATATTACTCTGCCATTAAAAAGAATGAAATCTTGCCACTTGTGACAATATGGACGGACCTTGAGGGCACAGTGCTGAGTGAAATAAGTCAGACAGGGAAAGACAAACACCGTATGATCTTTCTTATATATGGAATCAACAAAAAAGCTGAGCTCATGGAAACAGAGAAAGACTGATGGTTGCCAGAGGTGAGGGATGGGAGGGTGGGGAAAATGGGTGAAGGGGGTCAAAAGGGACAAACTTCCAGTTATAAGATGGATAAGTCCCGGGGATGTTACGCACAGCGCTATACCGTACTGACTATCCTACGGTGTAATAACACTGTACTGTATGTTGTATACTGTGCCCGTCCCCCTGCCTCCCGATCTGGCTTAGAATCACCAGGATGAAAGCAGGGGAAGCCAGCAGAGTACAAAGCAGGTGGTCGCCAGGCCCTGACCTCCCGCTGGAGGAACCAGGGGCCCAGGTGTCCCCTCCCCCTGCCCTGACCGAGGCAGGACTGGACTGCCCTGCCCAGGGCTCTGGATCGGAAACATGTCTTGAGAGGTAAGAGGTTGTGGATTCATGCCAAGAACCTAGGAGCAGCGTCCTCACACGGTCCCTGAGGCCCTGACGGAGGCTGTGTTCTCTGGCAGCAGTGGCCTTGGGTACCAAGCGTCGCAAGCGTGGTTCTCTGGACTTCCCATCCGTTCTGTTGGCCCTCTAAAAGCCTTCTGCATTAGGTATGATGTGTTCGGCTACATGTAACAAAGTCCCATTTGCATGCAGGACTAGACAGGGTTTGTGGTCCTCTGCAGGGAGGACAGTCGCTGGAGGACGCCTGCAAGGGCACGGGCTCCTGCCAGCTCCTGGACCAGCATCCTCGCAGAGGCCGCAGGAGGAAGACGGGACAGGAAGGGGCAAGGCCTGGCTGGCAATTTTAGGAGAACAATAGCCTTTTAAGAACCCGCCAAGTAGACGTCCACTTACATCACATTGGCCAGAACTGGGACCCAGGGCCAGAGAGTCTGGGAAAGGAGCTGCAAGGGTACACGGTCCCTCTGAACCAAACTGGGGCTCCGTTGTAGGGCGGGAGGAGGAGAACGACGGGGGAGACAATTAGCAGCATCTAATTAGCACAACTTCCAGAACATTCCTCTTCTGCCCGAGCCAGGGTGGCTTCTGGGAGATTGTAACTCAGATCCACAACTGACATATGGGCGGGGAGGGGGACCTAACCCAGTCTGCGAGCGCCAGGAACCCTCCCCTGAGGGCGCGACATCCGAGGTACGATCTGACGGGTAGCGGGGTGAACACGATACAGCAGTGCTGGAGGTTTCCAGGCAGAGGGCACAGGAAGTCCCGAGGGAGGAGACAGCACAGGATATTTGAGCAAAAGAAAATGTGACCCGAAGAGAAAGCAAGGGGCAGCGAGAGGGGACAAAGGCTCAGAAAGACAGGAGAGGGCCGGCGTGCGGGCCCCGGGGGCTGTGGCGCGGGGACGTGACGGCCCTGTGAGCATTGGAACTATCCCCGAGGTTTCCGTAGGAGGAGTGTGTGGCTTTTACAGAGCAGCCATTTTGGAGATGGGCAAGATAGGTGTGTACATTAGTCAGGATGAGTCAACCCTGTAACAAAGGGCCCCCAAGTCACATCCTGTCCATCACGTCGGCTCACGCAGGGGGCCCAGGCCTCAGCTCCACGCGGTCACCCAGGAACCCAGGCAGGCTCCTTCCATTCTTCAACATGTGGCCACCAAGGTCACCTTGGCCCCATCCAGCTTGGGCCTGGATACCGAGGATAATGCAGGGTCTGGGGGCCAGGCCGGGAGGTGGTGTGCACCCCTCTGCGCACCTTCCTTTGGCCATAACTCAGTCACGCGACCCTGGCTAAGTGCAAGGGAATACGGCCTCATGGAGCACCAGGGGGACAGGAAGTAACAGAGATGTCTCCGTACCCAGCGTCCCGTCCAGTCACGGCATGGCCTGGCGGCCTCTGAACTCGAGAGGAGACATGTTTGCTGCCCCCCTACACACACACACACACACACACACACACACACACACACGCTGGAAACAACCCAAATGTCCATCAGCTGATGAATGAATAAACAAAATGTGGTCTCTATCCATACAGTGGAATATTATTCATCAATAAAAAGAAAGGAATGGGGCTTCCCTGGTGGCGCAGTGGTTGAGAGTCCGCCTGCCGATGCAGGGGACGCGGGTTCGTGCCCCGGTCTGGGAGGATCCCACGTGCCGCGGAGCGGCTGGGCCCGTGAGCCGTGGCCGCTGAGCCTGCGCGTCCGGAGCCTGTGCTCCGCAACGGGAGAGGCCACGGCGGTGAGAGGCCCGCGTACCGCAAAAAAACCCCACAAAACTCTTTTTAGTCCAGGATCAATGCTCCCTTAGCGAGACGATTCCCTCCAAACCTCGGTTTCTGATGCACCTGCTTCCAGTCAATTCTATGTGCCCACGGCCAGGCCCAAGTTCTCTCCTAGACGTAACTGTCAAGTCCTGGTCATTTCTCTTCTGCTTCCTTGTCTTCCTGTCTCTCCCTCTCCCCTTCCTCATGACAATCCTGAGGCCACGTAATTGAGTGGAAATGTCACATCCTTCAGCTAATCTTCAGGCAGCCTGAAGTTTTTCTCAACCTGATTTCCTAGTGTTTCAGATCCAGAAGCCGTTGGCTTTTCCAGCACTGAAAACCTCCTCTCTATTCCCTTTTGTTTCTGCTTCAAACCAGCTGTTGCTATCCTGAGCTCCTCTCCTTCCTGTAACATCTTGCCAAGTGCAGCCAATAGTGGCCAAGACACACTAATCCGTTAATTCTTTTCAATCACTTCCCCCAGAGCTATAGGCTCGGCGCCCACGTGCTCGGCCTTCCAAGTTATCCCGGGCGGCAGTGCTCCCAAAGGGTTCACCACTTCGTCACACGGAGGCCAGATTTCAAAGTCTCTGATCAGTTTCCACACCGTCGGTCATTCAACAGCCACGCCAACGCCATATCCTTGAGGTCATTACGGTGACGCTGCACTTCCGAGAAGCACTCTCTGTGTCAGTCAGGGAAGACCGGCAGCTGTAACAAACAGCCCCGAAGTTTCAGCGGCTCATCATGACAAAGGCCTTTTCTCACTCTTGTCACCGGCCAAGGAGCTCAGCTTCACGCATTCACTTGGGGACCCATCTTGCGCACCAGCACCTGTGCAGCCTGGTGGCCGCCCTGGCATCATCCAGCCAGTGAGTGGAGACGAACCACGTGGAGGAGGACGCCTTTTCTGGCAGGCATCGCTTCTGCCCCCTCCTCACGGAGGGGAGCAGGGTTCCCTGGCTGGTCTCCCACGGCCCCTATCGTCGCCTGGTGCCCAACATAGCCCGGGAGGCGCACTCGTAGCCTCTGTCCAACAAATGAACACTGGCAGGGACTCAGGCTCCCTGAAGCAGGTGGTTCCATGGCTCAGACTTCTTGTCAATTTGGAAGGTGCCTCGGACACCCCGGCCCCCACCTCATGCTCTGGCCACATGTTCGCTCCGGCCGCGGCCTGACCACCACCTCCGTAAAGGTGTAACCGGAGCGCCTCACAGGCCGACCTGGCTTCACTCTCGTGGGCTTTCCTGAAGCTGCCACGTGGGGCACGGCCAACCCAGAGCCACGCTGGCACCGGGCAAACCTGGGAGGGCAGGGAGCGCTGCCCCCCACCACGGCGGACTTGACCACGAGCGCCAGGGGCCCCTCTTCACCCTCGGGCACAATCCCCAGGGACACCAGCAGGATGGGCCCCTGGTGCCAGAGCAGCTCAGTGCACCCCTTGGATGGCCTGTCCCCTTCCCTGCATCTCTCACCCCAGTCTTCTACTCCTGGTCCCTGGGATCCCACCCCAGAATAAACTACCAGGTCCTAAGCCCTTGCTTGAGGTTCACCCTGTGGGGGGAAAACCAGGCTAAAAGACCAAGTGACTCTCCCTGCACTGGAAGGCCCGTCAGCCCCCAGGAGGCTGGCCTGCACAGGAGGCCCTCACACTTGGGCTGTGTGCTGGAAGGGATGTCATTCCCCCAGGCCCTTCAACCCAGTCCATCCCAGCCGCACTAGCCCAGCTGGCTCCAAATGTCCACTGCACCCTGAAGCCCCCTGCTCTGGAGACTGTGGCATGTGTCCACCACACAGACCCTCAGCCAGGCATTCAAAGCTCCCCAAGCCACGCTCTCACTCACCCACCCTCTTACTTCTTCGTTCCCTTCTCAGTGCGCCCACGGACACCCCCATGACAACCTCCACCGTTTGCGTCCCCCCAAATTCACATGTTGAAGTCCTGACCCCCAGGACCTCAGAATGGGACTGTATTTGGAGATGGGGCTCTTTAAGAGGTAATGAAGTTAAAATGGGGTCATGTGGGTGGGCCCTACTCCAATCTGACTGGTGCCCTTATTACAAGAGAGAAAGACACTGACGGCCCAGGGGGGTGAGCACATGAGGACACAGGGAGAAGACGGCCATCTACATGCCAAGAAGGGAGGCCTCAGGAGGAGCTGGCTCTGCGGATACCTTATCTCGGACTCCCTGCCTCTGGAACTGTGAGAAAATAAGTGTCTGTTATTGAGACTGCTCAGCATGTAGTATTTGTCACGCAGCCCAAGCTGACCAATACACCCACCTCCGCGGCTTTGTCCCCATCCTGGAACACCCTCTGCACGCCTCCTGAGCTCACCAGATCCTGCCTTCCCCCACAGTTCACATACCCGTCTCTACTTGGTCCTCTTACCTGGCATGGAGCAAGTGGCGGCCCCTTTCTGCACCTGGAGAACAGCATAAACCCTCCCTACTCACTAGAGAACAGAGCTAACGCATAGAGAGCACCCAGTGTTCTAATAAAGGCGAAAGCAAAGGGCTACATCTCGACAGCCCTGCTCAGAGAACCTTCTGGCTGGCTGAGTGGGACTCTGTCTTCCTGGGGTGACCCCCCCCCCCAACCCCCAACAGTGGACCCAGTCCTGCAGGACGGGACAGCCTGCAGGGACCTGGGCTCTGCAATGGGGCCCCGAGCCTGCCCTTCTCCAGCTCAGCCTCAGCCCCTCTGTCAACACAGAGCAGAATTCTGACCCTTTTTATTCTGTCAAGTCAGGCTCCGCAGACAACGCACTCCCTGTGTCAGCTGGCCCCAGTTTGGGAAGAACACCCCTCAAATATGCAAATGCCATGCAAATGACCCACTTCTAAGCAGCAAGTGTCCTCTTTGGCATCCTTTCAGGGCCCGTTTTACTGAGTGGATCAAAATGCCCGTGAGCGGCACGGCAACGGTCGCCATGGAAACGGGGCTTCTAGGGTGCTTGAGGAGCCGTCAAATCACCCCGGAATCAACTAAGTGAAACATGCCCTCCCTGCAGTCTCGTCCACACTCGAAGCAGGCACTCCAGCCAGAGAGAACACTCTCTTGGCCACTGGAGATAAGCAGGGATTCAAGAGATTTGCCCCCAAAGAGATTTCTGCTCCCCCAAAACACACTTTCAAGTCACGCAGCCCCGAGTGTGAATCTTGCTCCGAAAGGCCCACCTGTGAGACTCTGGTCAGCCTGCTGGAGGCCTGAGGCTCCCTTTCCTGCTATGTCACATGGCTGCATCTAAGGCGGCTGTCGTGAGGACCACGGAGACGGAAAGGGGGGTCCGTCCTGCCCCACCCAGCGCAGGAGGGGCTGCCAAGGTGGCGGGTGGGGGGGGGGACGGTCAAGGCCGGGGGCCCGGCCGAAGCGCGTGCTCTGCCAGGCGCCGACGCAGAACGCACGCTCAGCACACGTTCTGCCCTGTTTCCTCCCTCCTCCATCTGTACATCTCGTGGGCTATTTTAATTCACATTTCGGGTGAAAGAAAACATGTTAAAGCAGAGCATGAAATCTGAGGAGGATTCCACCTTAAGGGGAAAACAAAAATCCACCTTTGCAATAACAAATAGTTGGAGCTGGTGTATCACTTGGGTGAAACTGTTACCCCTCGAGACAAGTCCAAACTCTTCAGCGTTATGAAAACTCTGCAGATTGCCGTGCTACCGAAAATTTATGGCCCCCAAATCATTCCTGAAAGACAGTGCACATTCCCAGCCGAGGGCTTTCCTCCGTACGACCAACCTCTCTCTCCACGCAGCTGCATTCTGGGTGCTAGTCACGCATTTCTGCCTGAAGTGTCCGGCCGGTGGGGCCCCGCGGAAGTCCCTGCACACAGGAAGCACGCGACAAACGTCTGTCTTCCTGTGTGTCTGTCCAGGGACAGCACCGGAGGACAGTGTGGGAGGGTCCCCTTCTCCCGTCCCTCCCTGCCACACAAATGGGATCCCAGCTCAAGCAGCATGCTCACCCGCCGGCGAGGAGGGACCTGCGCCATCCCCCTCCCCTACAAAAAACAGGCCTACACTGAAAGGGGACTTCTAAACTTCCAGAAGCTTCACCCCTGAGTTGCACAGATGAGGAAACCCAGGCTCAAGGTGTCGAGGAATCCTGCCAGTGGCCACACAGGGTGGAGCTGGGGTCTGGGCCCTGCTCAGTGGAACCCAAAGGCTTGGCTCATTTCACCCCAGCAGGTCTTCCGGAAGTGCTTGACCCCCAGGGTGAGGCCGGGTAGCAGGCAGGGATTTGAGTGCAAGGACCCAGACCCAGGCTGCGGTGGCCCTGCTCTCTCCACGGCCCCAGGGTAGGAACTCTGAGGACAGTATGTGTATCCACCTCAACAGGAGGGGGCACGAGGGTAAGTGCATCCTTTTATGTCACAACCGACGTCACTGAGAGACAGGTGCCCCCTTGCTCAAGACCCCGCATGGCTTCCCACACGCCACGGTGTGGTCCGGCCACCTGAGCTCACTTCCTCGGCCCTTGGCCAGCCCCAGTCACCCCTATGGCCCTTCCCAGACTAGCTGCAGTCTTTCCAGGGGCCCCTCGCTCTTTCCCATACTCCCCTCCCTGCTTCTTTAGACCTCCCGTCCAGACCCTCAACTCCCTGGTCTTTCAGGAGGTTCTCGCGGTGCCTCTTGGGGCCCTGACTGCCCTGGGTGATGAAGCACCAGCTACATACCAGGCACTTTTCCGCACTAAGCCCTGATTTCCCCACAACTACACGGAGGTGAGGCCTCCAGGGAAGAGGAGCCCACAGAAGCAGGGGACTGAGAGGTTAAGTCACTTTCCCAAGGTCACTTAGCTAGAAAGTGCTGGAAGCAGGACTCAAATCCAGGTCCCTCTTCCTAGCTGCTCCCACGCCCACTGCCTCCCTCTGACGTGTCCTGTGTTGCCGCTCACCTCCCGTGCGCACCGTGAGGAGAAGCACGGAGCTCTCCTGCAGGCCCCAGCAGCGAGCTGCCGTCAGCTAAGATGTTCCCAAAGCACAGACGAAATGCCGAGAGGGCCCTGCTGAGAATCTCTCCAGGTGCCGCGCGCTTCAGTCCATTCTGAGGATCAGAGAGGCTAAGTGACTTGCCCAAGGTCACACAGCAGATAAGAAATGAGACAGGAATTCCAAAGCAGGTCCATTTAGGCAAGTTAGGGGGTCTCGAACTCAGGCGTCCCAGGGGCCAGCAGAGCACATCAACAAGGGCACCGTGTGGAAGGGGGTGCGGGGGCTGGAGAACGTGCCCTCCACCTAACGGGGAACCACTTCCAGCTCTCGCCAGCCTGTGAGCAGCAGATGGGATCATCCACATGACCAAAGTTTCTGATTCTTTAAGAGAAGGTGGAAACCAAGACTTTTACGGGAAGCCTCCTGTTTTGAACATTGACCCACACCTGCTCTGAATGCTCGATGTAACACAGGGCACAACAAAGAAGACGCTCGTCTGATTAAGCACTGAGGCCACTGCCACGGAGCTCGGGATCCTCCGGGGGAAACTGAGGCCCAGAGATGGAAACGGCAGCCAGAGGTTACAGTCACCACGGCAGAGCCCAGGCCAGCCAGGCCTTCAGCAAAAGGGATGAGAAACCCAACAGACAAATGCTGCCTGACTCTGGAGCCAGGTGCACAAGCCGTGGGGCAGTGCGTGGGAGAGGCCAGAGGCCTTCCTGTGTGGCTGGAAGGCAGACCTAACGTCTCTGGGCCTTGATTTCCCCACCTGAAAACGCGGAAAGGAAAACCTAAGAACGTCTCTCCTCGTTTCTGTCTTTGTGAAGATGACAAAAGAGCAGCGGGCTGAACACCTAAGAAGGGACACGTCCCCTCTCGGTCCTGGACAGACCTTCCAGGCCTGAGACGCTGGAACGGACCCCTGGGACCCCGGTGTCACAGCCCTCGGCACTGAAAGCACGTGCAGGACTCGACCCTTCTTCCTCCTCTCTGGGACCACATTCACAGGCCGAGAGGCTGCGGCTTAGCAGGCCTTGGTGAGTGGCCGGCACACAGGCCCCGGAGCCTCCTGGCGACTGCGGACAGGCCCCCGGGCTCAGCGGGCTGTCACCACTGCCCCGGCTTCCCTCACTGCTCCCTTTGAAGTTCAAAGAATGGGCCTCGCCCCTCCGAAGTAGGCAGTAAATCAGGCAGGAGAAAGGAAACTGTCCACCCCAGCTGAGTTATGGTGGCCATGGCGAGACAGCCCTCACCCTCTGGGCCAGCAGGCCCCACCCTTACCTGCCCCTCCAGCCCCCTCCTGCCCCCTTCGTGCCCTGGCCGGCCCCTTCATCACCCCAGAGCCCGCTGCCCGACCCAGCTCCTCCACCCCCTCCGCCTCCCAGGGTCTCTGGGTTGAGGCCCTTCCACCCCTTCTCCATCAGGAGTAGTTTGCCCATGTTTGCACACCTCCTGTGGTGGGGCGCTCACTCCCACACCTAGCCAGCTTCGACCCAGAGAAAGCTATGCCTTCCACAGGCTTGGGGCTGGCTTCCCCGTCTCGGCCCCTGTGGGCTGGCCCCATGCTCTGGGTCACAGGCCTCCTCGTCCCTGCGGAGATGGCAGACAACAGGGCCCCCCTTGGGTGGCTCTCGTTGTCTCAGAGGTACTGGGGGTGGTCACGGGGAGCCTACGGGTTTGAAGGTGTGGACCTGGGGACGAGGATGCATGTGGCGGCTTGCACTCGGGGCCGCGGGCTCATGGGTGGGCTCGCGGGTCAGGGATGGGGAGAGTGCACGTCGGGGGCGGGGGGGGGGGCGGGTAGAAGCGAAGCGAGCGTGGTGTGTGCGACCCCAGCATGGCCCTTGGCACGTGAGAACATGGATCTGAGGGAGGGTGTGCAGCGGGGCACGTGCGCGCGTGGGAACGGGTGTCGGGGGCGTGCGTGTGTGAGATTTGGGGAGCGCGTGCTCTCGGGCCGGCGGGGCAGGACACTGAGCACAGGGTGTGTCAAGGGGGGGAAGCGCAGGTGTGGGAGTGGGAGTGTGATGGGGCGAGGCTAGGGGGTCTCTGAGGGCTGTGGTCCCCGGCCCCAGGGGACAGCCCCGGGCCGGGTGACGTCACTGGGCAGGAATAGCCCCCGAGCTCACCTCCTGGAGGCAGGTCCGAGAAGCCGGCTCGGGAGGGTGACGGTGGGCTGCGGGGAGGGCGCACACGTATCTCAGCCCGGGGACCACCAGGGCCTCGAGGGCAGAGAGAAGGGCCTGGCTCCCGACTCCCCAGGACCCCAGGGCTCTTGGGCCGGGCGAGACAGCACGGAGGGTAGCAGTAGGGCCGAGACTCTGAGCCTGACTGCATGACCCCAGACAGGCCTCAGCACCTCTGCGCCCCAGAAGTGGGCTGTTCGCGCCCCATCCGGCCCAGCAAGGGCTCGCCGCCAGGCTGCCTGGTCTGGGTCAGCGAGCTCCCTCCCTGCGGGGCTGGACATGGCCAGCCGGCCAAGAGGGCAGTTGGGGCGAGGCCTGCTCCTTCTAGAATCCTCACCTGCTTATCTGTGAGTCAGCCTGGGACACCGGCCAACACCTGGAAGCCATCCTGTCCTGCCCACCTCCTCTGGCCCCCCATCCAACCACCACCAAGCCCTCTTGGTCTCTCTGTGATGCAATGCCAGCTCTCAGTTGCCATGGCAACCACTGGAGTTAAAGCCACCATCACCTCCCACCTGGACAACACAGCATCCTCCTTCCTGGGCTCCTACCCAGTCCTGCCCGCTGACAAACACACACCCACAGACACGTGTGCCCACCAGGCCTTCAACAGGCACTCACATACCCCTTCCCAAGCCAGCCTCACTGTGGCACTGCTTGAGCCAGGTTCTGTGTCCCTCCCCATCTAGTCCTGTGCTTGTCCCCAGCAGAGTAAAAGCTTCTTTTTCTTTTTTTTTTGGTAAGAGACTGAGAATTGCTTGTCACCTCTGGACATAAAGTAGCTGCAGTGCTACTGCAGCTCTCAGTAAGGAGAACGTCACTGAAAACACAGAGACACAGAATGTCTCAGCTCAGAGGCCAGCAGGGTCAGTTAGGCCATGAGTGCAAACCTCACAGGCCCACAGGGGCCCAGCAGCTGCCATCAATGAGAGGAGCGGGTCAGGGGGCTGTGCGGGGCGGGGAGCCAGTGACCCAGATACAGTGGCTCCGTGCCCGGCACCAGTTGACCTACGGCCCTGCAGGAGTGTGGACCCAAGGGGCTGGACCTCCCCGATTCCAAGAGAGGCCAGAAATCCAGGGCAGTGTGACATTTCCCAATTGTTAAAATCCCCTCAGTGGGCTCACACTGGGAGCCTCTCATCTAGACCGCGCAAAAGTACTCGCCCAGCGGTGCCCAGAGGAGGCGGAAGTCGAGGCAGCCCTCCACCTGCTGCACAGCCCGGGCCCCAGGGAGCAGATCCCCTGACCGGGCGGCACCCACGCCCCATCTACTGCGAGGGCCCTACTAACAGCTCGTAGCCATGTCTTTACGGAGAGAGGACCCTAAGAACCTGGGAAAAAATAGCAGGGAGACTTCTGCCCATCCCACACGCGCCCCCAGGAGCGGCGATTGACCGGTCATGGACCTCCCGAGGTCCAGTCCCCCCAAGGGGGCAGCTCCGCAGCAGCCTCTCCTCTGCAGAGCTCTCCATGGGCCAGGAGGAGGCCACCCCTCTCCCGAGACGCATCCTTGCTCTGTCTCTTCCCCCGTCTGACCCTGCTCCTGTCCCTCCCAGGTTCCCCCGAGAGCTCTCTCAAGAAACCCCAGGCACCCAATCCTCGCCTCAGGCTCTGCCTGCAGGGAGCAGGGAGGCTGGCAGCAGGAACAACGCAGGTGGAGACAAAGGCAGAGGGACCTGCAGGCCACAGACGACAGCGGTCTGAGCACATCTGAGCCCCGAGGAAGGAGGCGGGTGACAGAGAAGGAAGCTGCTGGGAGCGTGGGTGGGGGGCGCCCCCAGAGAGGAGTGGCCTTCACTCTCCGTGGTGTCAGAAGACACCGAGCCAAAGGACATTCGGTGTCAACGTGGAGAAAACTTGGGGGACAGGCATCATCACCATTTTCCCTAAGAAATCCCACAGCCAGCCAGTCACCAAGATTAGGCATGCCTCCTCTGGGCTTGGGAACACATGTGGCCGGGAGGTTTCAGCCCTTTAGCCCTTCCCTCCCTCCCATCCCTCCTTCCTTCCCTCCTTCCATCCTTCCTCTCTTTGCAGACCATCTCTCAGCCCCTCCATCCTTCCAGATCCTGTTTACAGTAGATTTGATGCACACAGAACAGCGGAAAGTTCTGGGGACCCTAAGAGAAGAAGAGAGGACAAAGAGCTCTAGAATAGCCCAGGAGAGGGAGGTACTGAGTCAGACGGCAAGGCAGGTGGAGAAGGCTTTCGGAGGAGAGGGGCGACATGAGGAGGGGATCTGGGTGTCAGGGAGGGCAGGGCTGTCATTTGGGGCAGGCAGTGTCCAGGCTCTCCCCTAACGCACCCAGATGTCCTTCAGAGGCCCCCTTCCCCATTCTGGAGGTCCCCTTAGGCAGAAGGGGATGCCCACTTCTCACCACCGGCTTCCCCCTCTCCTGCCCAGGGCAGCCCCGCAGGCTGACGAACTCTGAACAAGGAGGAGCTGGCAGGCAAGCAGTCAGGTGGCAACACGGTTTCTGCCAGTTCTCCAGAGAGCCCTCCAGATACCTCCGTTTTTATAAACACTGTTCTTGCATTTTATACAAATGTATCATTGTAAGCATCCTTTCTGTACTTGCTTCTCTGGCTCAACATTATATTTATCCACGTTGACGTCTGTCGTTCAAGTTCATTCATTTTAAGAGCTATATGATTATTCCAAAATGTGAGTATGTCAGAACGGCCCAGCTGAACCAGAGACTCGAGAGCAATAACACAAGCTTATGTTTGAAGAAGCTGAGTCTGGGGTCGTTTTGTTACACTGCAACAGCTGACTGATACCGGCGCAGGTGCCTTTGGATTTCACCACCATGGGCGGCAGAGCGGAATCCAGTCCTATGTGTCTCAGAGTGTCCACTAATATGAGCAAGTCTGAGAAATTCCCTCAGAGGTGGTGTCAGTTAGGGAGTAGAGTTTGAGCATCATCAACTTTCCTGTAGATTCTGGCCCACATTCCGAACTAGGTCCTCCTGACTCCAGTGATTCTGTGAGCTTCACTGGCCCTTCAGTAAACTCCCTTCTCTCAAGTTACCCAGAGTGGAGCCTGGTCTAGATGAGAACCAACCAGCCGACCAGACTTGGGAACAAGAATAAATGGGTGCAGATCTGAGTTGCTAACTTGGGGGTGGTTTGTTACACGGCACTCACTGATCCAGAGGGCCATCTCAGTGCAGCTCCCAACTAAAAAAACATCCATCCAGCTCCTTAGATACAAGTTCTCCAAGATGGAGAGAAGGAACACACAATACCAAAGTAGCCACGTGAAGACAGTTAGGGAATTCTCGTGCCAAAAAAAAAAAAAAAAAAAAGTGCCATCAGAGCGCTTCACGTAACATCTCTAAACCGGGGGGCTCGGAATAACTGATATGTTGTCCCAGCTCTCCTCTGGTATCATCATGTCATCATGAGAAGTAGGCAAGTCCCTTTCTGTCTCTGAGTCTCGATATTCCTGTCTGTAAAATAGGGTACTAGTCCCTGATGCACTGGCATGTTGGGAGAATTAAATGAAAGAACAGGATACCATACAGTTGCTGGCCTTCAGGTCCACGACCCCATGAACTGAGTAACCTGGGACAAGCACCTGTCACTTTCCAGACCTCTTCACCTATAGCTTGGGATTACTCACTACTACTTCAGGAGAACTTGTGGAGTGATGGCACAACAGATGTCACATGTTGCGTCAGGAAGGATGCTTTTGGTGGCAAGGAACTGAAAACCCAATTTTAACTCGTCTGACCTATAAGGCGGGTTTACTAGATCACACAATGGAAAATTCCAAAAACAGATGACTTTGAGCATATGGTTTGACCAAGGCTCTGTCTTTGTGTTTCTCTGTGACTTTTTCTCCTCCCCAGTCCTTTGGATGCTGGCTTTGCCCTCAGGGTGACTTGACCTTTGCACTGGTTGGTTTAGGCACCCATTAGTGGCCCACCACCACGGTAAAAGGGATGGGATTGTGCCTATTGGCTTGGAGTGTCCATGGCAGAGCTAAGGTGGAGACAGTGACCTCCCACGCCTCATGACCGCTGCTTAGTGGGAAGGAGGGAGGGGTGGATGCTGAGGTGGCCGCGACGAGGACCTCGGCAAGTGCCCGGTCCTATGACAGACGGGTAAGGTACCACCAGCTCCGTCAGGAGCATACCCCTGTCTGGGCCTCAGTCTCCCTTGCAATGATAAGAGGGGCTGCCTGGATGGCGTCTCTAGACCTCCACCCCACCCCAACTCCTGGCGCTCAGGTCCCGATGAACCAGTCTGCATCTTAGGTGGGAGACTGCAGCCCACTGCCTGCCACTCGTGGGGTGGACTGCACTCCACAGGCAAATGCTCTGAGTAGAACCACTTCAGGGCCTTCTTTCTCATTCTCCTCAGGGTAAATGACTTCCAGAGCTTATTAGGGTGGGCGAATGATTTCCTCGCCCTGCCAAGCCCTTTCCAAGACTATAGCTGCATTTCTAGTGACACATCCCCAACTGGGGCCCCCAGCGAGGGCCAGGATGTAGCAAACTCCGGTTCACACGTTTTGAGGCCATCTGTCTGTCTGTGGCCCGCCCACCTCCTGTCTGCAGCCGCACCGAAGCTCCAGGCCTGGTTCCAGCACCGCACCATCCCGTAGAGCAGTCGCTAGCCACACGTCTGTTTCAATAAAAAAATTCTGTCTTCTGTCACCCTAGCCCTAATTCAAGCTCTCTGCAGCCATGTGGCTAGTGGCTACCAAACTGGACAGTGCAGACATGTAACAGCTCCATCTCTGCAGAAAGCTCCACTGTCCAGCCCATCTCCAGTAGAAATTCAATGGAAGACCTCAGGCTAGTCCCTCCTCTCCTCTGACCCTCACTGCCTACCTGCCCTTTCCAGCTCCGAGCCTCAGCTTCCTCCCCTGTAAAATGGGGGTGACAGGGCTTATAGAAATCGATGCATGAGCTAAGGGCTAGGAAATGCTGAATCCAGGTCCAGTAGTCACTGGAACATGGTCTGGAGTTTAGGCTCTCTCCAACTCCAAGGTTGGGAGGTGGGCGGAAGCAATGTGACAGCGGAGGGGGCATCTGAGCAGACTTCACAAGGCAGATTGGGCTGGGTGTCCACACAACAGCCATGCCTCCTCTCTGTTTAGTAACAAGGCCCTCATCTCTCAGTGGGGCTAAAACACATCGACCCAGAGAACAAAGGATGACTGCTCCATGCTAATCATGACATTCTTATCATCATTTGCCTGTGACTGGCCAAGGGGTGACCAGGTGACACCAGAGGAAGTCCGCTGGAGGCTTCTGGGAAAATGTTTCCTCCCTGATAAGGGACTTGACGTGAGGAGAAAGTCCCTTGGTACCCTGCTCTCTCACTTCCTGCTTTGGGTCTACGGTGCCTGGCTGGTGTTTTGGTGGCCATTTTGGGACCGTGAGGCAGAATCTTGAAGGGAAAGTGAACGTGCAGAGGATCCACTGGGAAGGACGGCAAGAACTAGGACCCTGACGTCTGTGTTGAACCCCTGAACACACACACTGCCTCCCTCACCTCCAGAGTCTCTGTAAGGTAAAAATAAATGTCCTTGATGGCCAGCTTTCATGCAGTCAGAATCATCCTGATTGACTCTCATTCAAGAGTGAGTCACGGGCTTCCCCGGTGGCGCAGTGGTTGAGAATCCGCCCGCCGATGCAGGGGACGCGGGTTCGTGTCCCGGTCCGGGAGGATCCCACGTGCCGCGGAGCGGATGGGCCCGTGAGCCGTGGCCGCTGAGCCTGCGCGTCCGGAGCCTGTGCTCCGCTACGGGAGAGGCCACGACAGTGAGAGGCCCGCGTACCGCCAAAAAAAAAAAAAAAAAAGAGTCAGAGTTTTCAGGTCAGCAAGATGCACACCTACATTCTGAGCAGAGAGGACGAGGTGTGTGAGGGTGCAGAGGTGCCGGAGGGATGCCCCTTGCAGGGAAGTGAGAGAATCTCCTGGTGGGGGTGGCTATGGCTGGAGCTGAGAAGGGTCGAGGGTCGAGGGTCGGGTTTGCACCCAGGGACAAGTGCTGGAGTTTGGTCTCCACCTGCAGGAAGGTCGTGGGGGGCAGGGGAGGCGGAACTTTGCAGCGTTTTTAAAGGAACAGTTTGGTTTTGAGTTACAGGGTGAACTGTGGGTATGGATGGGCTGGCAGGGAGAGACTGGAGGCAGGGAGGCTAGGGAGGAGGCTGACTGAGAGCTGAGAGTGTGAGAGCTGGGGAGTGACAGGAGGAGGGACAGGGTGACAGGAGGTGAGATGATGGAGAGGGAAGAAGGGAGAAGCAGGCAGTCTTGAGGTGATGCAAGGGGAAGGAGTCAGAGGCAGAGGAGAACCAAGGACAGAGCCCTTGGAACCTCGACACCTGAGAGAGGAAGGAAACCAACCTGGAGGGAACAGAGAGGGCTCAGAGGAAAGGCAGGAGGAAAATGCAAAGAGGGTTTCCAGGAGGAGGCTGGGCGCCTGACAAAGCCTAAGCCAGGTCACGGCCCTCCCCTGCTCCACACCCTCCCTTGGCTCACAGCCACCTCTGATGTTCCAGAGACATCCACCCCCACTCCAACCTCATCTTCAACAACTCTCTCCCCCTTGACCTTCAGCCACTCTGCTTCTGTGCTGGTCCTCAAACAAGCCAAACATACCTCTGCCCCTGGGCCTTTGCACTTGCTGTGCTCACTAACAGAACACATTTCCTGGAGACCATTCCCTCCCCTCCTTGGGCAAAGTCTTCCCTGGCTACCTTATATTTATCTGATCTGGCCCCTCCCGCCGTGCTCTGCAACCTCAACCTGTGCTGTCATCCTCCTCTGCGGGCACGTGCAGGACACCAGAAACGTGCACAGACTTTAAAGGCTGCTGTGTCCATCAGCTCGAAGCAGGGGCGGGGATTAGGGTCTGAGATTCTCTTCACTGTGGTTACCCCTGGGCTACAGTAAGTGGTCAGTGAAAATCTGTAGAATGAATGAATGAGGATCCAGTGTGAGAGGTCTGCAACAGTCTTTTCTGGCCATGAATCCAGAAAGTGGAAGATGGGGAGCAGAGACCGGGGTGTAGAGGACTCATTCAGGAAGTGTGGAGAAAGGGAGAAAAGAAACAGCCTGCCAGGGAAGGAAGTAAGCCAGCAGAGAAAGAGGGGTTCAAGACACAGGAGAGGGGGTAACTCACAGAGGCTGCCAGAGAATAATGAGAATCATGTCAGTGGCACTGTTCCCTCCTTTACTTGGCTACTAGGAAGCTCAAGCCAAATTTTAAGGTCAGCTTCTAAAGCTGTGTAGAATTCTGTGGCCCGGACAGCTGCATTCTTACTTTCTTCCCAGACTTGATCTCTAGAAGGTTTTCATTTTGCCTTGCCTGGAAGTTCTTGGTTGCCATTGCTTTTGTTTGTGGGGCTGCACTTGATAGACAATCTAAATAACTGTGGCTTAAAACATGACGCTGATTTGTTTCTCTCTCTTATAACTAAAAACCAGGAGGTATATAGACCAGGCCTAGGCAGCTGTTCCACACTATCCTCTACCTTCCTTCAGGTATGCCCCTTGTCCTCATGCTCACAAAGTAGCTGTAGAGCTCCAGCCATTACATCCAAATCCCAAGCAGAAAGGAAAAGAATTGCCAGAGGATGAGCAGCAAAATGAGTTTCCCAGAAGTCCCTCCCAACAGCACCTGCTTAGAAACCACTGGCTAGGACTGTTTCCCATGACCACTCCTAGCTGCAAGGGAAGCCAAGAAAAGTAGTTCTTTGCCTTGGCATAGTGCTGCTCTGAACAAAATCACATTCCTTTTATTGAGAAAAGGGGGATATGGTTATTGGTTAGATAAATGGCAGTATCTATCATGGTTATCTATGTTTTTCTCTTTCATTCTTTACAGAATTAAAGAATATACAAAGGTTGGAATGGAGCATTAAAGCCCTACAGTTTTTAGGGTAGCTATAAGCTCTGCGTCTGTAGTTCTGTCTTCAGCTCCATGAAAAGGAACCAAGTGTCTCTTGCATGGAGGTGTCATTATCCCTTCATAGGAGAGGAAACAGCTCTTCTCCAGAACTCAGAGAACATCAAACCATAGAATCACTGGGCTTAAAGTTATTCTTCCACAGAGGAGGAGACGTGGCCCAGAGACATTAAGTGACTTGCTCAGGATCACACAGCACATCCATGGCAGAGACTAGAGCCCCGATCTTTGAAGATACATTTCAGATTGAACCTGGTCTGGACAGATCTCAGCCCTGAAGGTTGTCCAAGGCAGGGTTTCTTACTCCCCGAGATGCTGAAATTCCACTATCCACAGTAGCCTTAGACATGGGTCCCAGTGAGGTGGGAGACCAGAGTCGCCTTTGAGTCCTGCAGCTGCTGTAAGGTCAGGGGAATGGGGAAAATAATTAATCAAAACTTTCAACCAAACGCAGGGTGAAACTGCTAAACAATGAACTTGAGAGCTGGAAAAAAATGTTTTGCACTACAAGTCCATTTCCTTGGGTCAAAGGCATTTCAGCAGGATGGGTTTCCAGTAGACCATGAAGACCTGAACATACCCAAAATATGTAATCCCTTAAGAAGCACTGGAGAAATCCTGTGCCGGCGCCTGACAAGCTGCCACCTGAATCACAATACAGTTTCAGCCCCCAGAGAGGAATCAAAGTCCCTGTTATTAAAATGCGTTATTTATGGCTTACAGAAAGTCTTCCAGACCCCTGACAGCTCAGAAATTAACTCTTTGATATTATCAGGGTCAATTCATCTCTCTGAATTCTTTACCCTATGTTCTTCTATTTTTTTCTTTTTCTGAAAGGCACGCACAGAAGAGGAATTTCATTCAAGGCACACAGGAGTGACGAAGTTGGCTGGGGCGCTGCATTCGTCCCCTCACTGATCAACCCTCTGATTCATCCGTCCTTTCTGTAAAGACAGAAATGACTTTTTGTTTCACTGAAGTTGGCTGTGAGGACCGGAGAACCCAGGAGGTGGCTGGGGATGCAAAGCACGAGGCTGGAGAGCTCCCAGAGACCACCTGATCCCACGGGAGGCACAGAGAGGGCATGGAGCCTGGCAGTCGTCACACAGCAAGCCTGTGGCCCAAGGTTGGGGGTGCGGTGGCAGAAAACCAGAGTCCCAGGCCAGTGCCGCCCCCCTGAAGGTCTCTGGCAAAGCTCTGACTCTGCTTGGAGCCTGCCTTTCCATCTGTAAAATGGCTGTGGACATGAGTTCAGCATCTTTCAAACTTTTTTGGTGGTTGAATTCCTATTTATTTTTCAAGTGAAACCATTAAAGAATCCCCCAAACATAAAACAGACAAACAAAAAAAGATGAAAAATGCTGTCATTTTTCCTCCTGGCCCATCAACCATCAAGGCCGAGAGACCCCAGAAACTCTGGGCTACACAGAAGCTTGTTTGAGCTTCAGGCATGAGTTGAGACTGAGGCTCTTCCGAAGTGGAATCTGGTTCTATGTTTGTGGGAAGCTATTCCTTTGCCCCTGAGCTGAGTTCCTCCTGTACTGGTCCTCGGGCAATAGCACAGCAACCCTCCCCAACTCTAGCTTCGTGTACTGCCCCAGGGCACCCAGTACAGAGATGGGGCCCTGCTGGGAGGCAAAAGAAGTGGCCCACCTACCGTGCCTGATTCTGGGGGCTCCCAGTCCCCTACCAGCTTACCCTCCCAGAGGCCATTCTAAGCAGGGCAAAGAGGCTCGGAGAGGCAGGGCCTTGGGTCAGCTCCCATGTCAGTCACCAGCTCCCTGGGTGACTTTAAGCAAGGCCTCCCTCTCTGGGTCTCCCTCCTGGTTTCTCTGAAAGTACAATGCCAGAGGGTATATTGGGCAGGATTACTTCAGGTGCAAAGGGCAGCCAATGCAAACCGGCTTTTAAAAAAAATGCAGAAATAGGAACCCTTGTGCACTGTTGGTGGGAATGTAGACTGGTGCAGCCACTCGGAAAAACAGTAAGGAAGTCCCTCAGAAAATTAGAATTAGAGCTACCATATAAGCCAGCAATGCCACTCTTGGGTATTTATCCAAAGGACATGAAAACAGGATCTCAAAGGGATAGCTTCACTCCATGTTCATAGCAGCATTATTTACAATAGCCAATATATGGAAACAACGTAAGTGTCCGTTGATGGATGAACGGATAAAGAAGATGCGGTTTATATACATACAATGGAATATTACTCAGTCATTATAATGAAGGAAATCGTACCATTTGCAACACCACGGATGGACCTTAAAGGCATTATGTTAAGTGAAACAGGCCAGACAGAGAAAGACAAATATTGTATGGTCTCACTTATATGGAGAATCTTTAAAAAAAGAAGTCAAACTCAGAGAATCAGAGAGTAGGCAAGTGGTTGCCTGGGGCTGGGCATGCGGTGATGAGGGAGAGCTTGGTTAAAGGGGACAAACCTTTGGCGATAAGGTCAATAAGGACCTAATGTACAATGTAGCGCCTATGTTGACAGCACTGTGTTGTATAATTGAAATTTGCTAAGACGGTAGAATTTAAATGTTCTCACCACACACACACAGAACACAAACATACACATGTGAGGTGACCATGTGTAAATCAACCAGATGGCAGGCACCATGTATACGTACAGCAAATAATCATGAGGTACATTTTTAAGTATCTTACAGTTTTATTTGCCAATTATACCTCAATAAAGCTGGAAAAATAAATGAAAAATGAGAAACGGAGAAGTAGGGAATACTGGCGCACGTAAATGAAAAGCTTAGTGATGGATTTGGACTCAGGCAAGGATGGACATCTTCCAGAAGGTGTCCTCAGGACTATCTCTTTGCCTGTTTCAGCACTGTTTTGATCTGTGTGGTTCGTCCTCAGGCAGGATCTCTCTTGCGGCAGCAAGATGCCGGCCAGCAGCCCCAAGTCCCTAGAAGATGGCCCCCTGATGGAGCCAATCTCAGCACTGGTGCTGACTGGCCTGTCATGTGACCTCATGTGTCTAATGTCATGTGACTATCCCTGAGCCACATTCAGTGTGGTCAGGACATGCTCTTCTCTGAATGGCCAGGTCTGAGCCATAGCTCACATCTGTGGAAGACCACATCTACAGAGGACCCTAGAGAGACGTGGGGTCCAGCTCGTGTAAGCACGAAACCCTGACCTCAACACCCAACGCACGAGAAAGCCCAGGTCGCTTTGGTGGAAGGAATTGGGTGGTCCAAGACCTGCTCACACGCTGCCTTCCCCTCCTCCGTGCATCCCAGCAGGGATGTTCAAAGACCCATCCAGCTCCCTAGAAGAGATGCTTCCATGGCCTCGGGGGCTAGGACTTGCAGTCTGTACCGCCAACAACAGCCTGAGATCAGGGCAACTGCGCCAACCTGTCCGTTCCCGCTGACAGACCCCAAGGTCATCCTACCCCACCTCCCATGTGACAGCTAAATCCCTCCCCCGGAAACGGTCTCTCCACCCTCCTTCACACCTCCAGGGTCAGAGCACACACTCTCTCTCCTGACTCTCAGCCCTCTAGGTGTCGTTGCCGGTTTAGTCTTCACTCCAGACTGTGAGCTTTGCAAGGGCAGAAATGGAGCCTGTTTCCATTGCTGTGACCAGCCTAATGCAAGGAGGATCGATAAATATTGGATGGATGGGTGGATGGATGGATGGGTGGATGGATGGGTGGATGGATGGATGGGTGGATGGATAGATGGATGGATGGATGGGTGGATGGATGGATAGAGGGATGGGTGGATGGATGGATGGATGGGTGGGTGGATGGGTGGATGGATGGACGGATGGGTGGATGGATGGATGAATGGATAGATGGATGGATGGATGGATGGATGGGTGGATGGATGGATGGATGGGTGGATGGATGGATGGGTGGGTGGATGGATAGATGGATGGATAGATGGATGGATGTATGGGTGGATGGATGGATGGATGAATGGATGGGTGGGTGGATGAGTGGATAGATGGATGGATGGTTGGATCGGTGAATGGATGGATGGGTGAATGAATGGATGGATGGATGCATGGATGAGTGACTGGATGGATGGATGGATGAATGGGTGGCTGGATGGACGGGTGAATGGATGGATGGGTGGATGGATGGATGGATGGATGGATGGATGGATAGATGGATGGATGGATGGGTGGATGGATGGGTGGATGGATAGATGGATGGATGGATGGGTGGATGGATGGATAGGTGGATGGATGGATAGATGGATGGATGGATGGATGGACAGATGGACGGACGGACAGATGGATGAAAGGAAAACATATCTCTGAAGATAGCCCATCTCTTCCCCAGAAACTGGGACTGGGAAAAAGCACTTCTCAGACAGAGCTACCAGCCTCCCTCAGTGTCACACACACAGAGGGCCCTGACCCACAGACTTGCCTACTCCCCAGTCCCCACCCCCCTTCATTTCAGGAAAGCCCTACAGACACTGGAGCAGGCAGTGACTGGGACCCTGGGTTCGCCTCTCTAAGCTGGGTGGCCCACCTCCTCCAACTGTTCCCCATGACGTGATGTCTCTGCTGCCTGGCTGCCCCAGCGGACACCCCCAGCCCACACCTGTCCTTGTCCCAAGGATCTCGGCTGTAGCATTTAAGGGATCCTGAAGAGAAGCAGGGTGAAGGCAGCAACGACCTTCCTCCTTCCAGGCTCTATGCCTTAAGTGATATGGCCTGGGGCACATTTGCGTGTCTATACCACACAGGGACTGAGCTCCTGACCACCAGGGACAGCGCTAAGCCACAGCCTCTGACTCTGGCCACGTGCCACTTGCTTTGGGGACCCAAGTGCTGGAATTGACGTTTATTTCTAATTAAATTCACTTTGCATCATTCCTGCCAATGTGACAAAACCATTCCAACTCCTGAATCCGTGTGTGGCCTGTCCATGGCTCTGGGCCATCTCCACCTGTGGCCCAGCCACAGGCAGGACGTGGTGGCATTTTCCCTGGAGGGACCGCAGCTGACAGGGAGCTGGAGAGTGGGGAGGGAAGGGCAGTGTCCTCGTGGCGAGTGCAGGAGTTGGACCCTGATCCTCGACCTTCCCGAGTGTTTCCTTTTCCCTCCTCTGCTTTTCCTTTATCCCACACTTGCGGCCGCAGTGCCCCATCTGCCAGAAGCTTCCCAAAGACTCAACCCTACTTTCCCCCCCCACCGCCGAGAATCACTGACAATGTGGGCAGATAGGGAAACTGAGGTCTTTGGAGAAGATGCACCTGCCCAAGGTCTCGCAGAGCTCTGGGAGCCAGACCAGATCCCGCCTCTGCTAAGGCATCCCCACCACTTGACAGGGCTGTAGAAATAAAAACAAAGCTAAACAAACGGCACCTAATCAAACTTACAAGCTTTTGCACAGAAAAGGAAACCATACACAAAACAAAAAGACAAACTACAGAATGGGAGAAAATAGTTGCAAATGATGCGACCAAAGGGCTTAATTTCCAAAATATGCAAACGGTTCATTCAACTCAACAGCAAAAAAACAGACAACCCAGTTTAAAAAAAATAGGCAGAAGACCTAAATGGACATTTCTCCAAACAAGAAATACAGCTGGCCAACAGGTACGTGAAAAGATGATCAACGTCGCCGATCATTAGAGAAATGCAAATCAAAACTACAGTGAGGTACCACCTCACAGCGGTCAGAAGGGCCGTCATTAAAAAGTCTGCAAATAACAAATGCTGGAGAGAGTGTGGAGCAAAGGGAACCCTCCTACACTGTCGGCGGGAATGTAGATTGGTGCAGCCACTATGGAGAACAGGATGGAGGTCCCTCAGAAAACTAAAAATAGAGCTACCATATATATGACCCAGCAATCCCACTCCTGGGCATATACCCAGACAAAACTTAATTCAAAAAGAAACATGCACCCCTATGTTCCCAGCAGCACTATTTACAATAGCCAAGATACGGAAACAACGTAAAGGTCCACCAACACATGAATGGATCAAGATGTGGTACATGTATACGATGGAATACTGCTTGGCCATAAAAAAGCACAAAATAATGCCATTTGCAGCAATGTGGATGCAACTAGAGATGATCATACTAAGTGAGTAAAGTCAGAAGGAGAAAGACAAATACCGTATGATATCACTTATATGTGGAATCTAAACCAGAACACAAATGAACCTATTTATGAAACGGAAACAGACTCACAGACATAGAGAACAGACTGGTGGTGGCCAAGAGCGGGGAGATTGGAGGAGGGCGGGAGCGGGAGCTTGGGGGTTGGCAGATGAAAGCTATTATATATAGAACAGATAAACAACAAGGCCCTCCTGTATTGCACAGGCAACTATATTCAATATCCTACGATAAACCATAATGAAACAGAATATTAAAGAAAAGAACGTATACATACGTATAACAATCTCTTTGCTGTACGGAAGTTGACACAACATTGGAAATCAACTATACGTCCATAAAAATTGTTTAAATAAATAAAAGTAAAATAATTAAGAAAAACTTAAAAATTAAAATTAAAAACTGAAACTAAAAGTAACAAACAAACAAAACAGGCAGGGCCACACAGTGGTTACATAAGGCGGTGAGTTTCTGCAGTGGAATTCCAGCTCCAGCCGCCATGACCTTGGCCAATGACCTCTCTGGGCTCACTCCACCTGGTTGTAAAATAGGGATGTCTGTTCTGTTAGGAACGGGGGCCGCACAGCGGGAGGTGAGCGGTGGGCGAGGGGAGTGAAGCTTCATCTGCCGCTTCCCGACGCTCGCGTTACCGCCTGAACCATCCCCCTCCTCCGTCCCTAGAAAAACTGTCTTCAGTGAAAGCGGTCCCTGACGCCAAAAAGGCTGGCGACCGCCGCTGTATTATAGGACTTAGCGCATACCACCCAGGTGCTCTGAGGATTAAATGAGGTACCCTATGCAGGTGCAAAGAACAGAGCCCCAGGCATGGAAACGGCCAAGATGAAACGCTGCATATTTCCACTACTGGGTACCAGACACGGCACCGGGCACCTGACACACATCATCACCTTTCTTCCTCACAACGCACATGCTCGTTAGAACGCATTATTCCCATTTCACAGCTGAGGAAACTGAGATTCGGAGAAGGCACCAGGCCTGCTGCCCCCCCTGCCCCTCAAAATGCCCCATGTGTTCTGTTGGACAAGAGGCCAGAGTGTCCACTCTCAGGTCACTGCCCACCTGCCTCCCAGCTCCTGGTCATATTCTCATTCTCATTTCCAGGCACTGGGCTCTCGGGAGACGGCAGGGAAGGGCACAGGGGAGGCCCTGCTTCATCTGTCATGCAGAGACCTGGGCTGACCTTCAGCCAATCCACTGCCTGCCTTTAGTGCCCCCGGTGCCCCTTACGCAAGTACACAAATAGCTAAAAAAGACAAATTCCAAAAGTGAAAGTGTTATGATGAGAATAAATAGAAGGATAAGGAGATGAGGGTGGGCAGGTATTTATTAGCTAGGACAGCCAAGAAAGACCTCTCAGTAAATACAATTTGAGTTGGTGAGGAAACAACTCAAATTGGCTGTCTGAGGGAAGGATTCCAGAAAGAGGAAACAGCAGGTGCAAAGGCCCGGAGGCAGGCATGTGTTTGGCAAGTTGCAGGAACAGTGAGGTGGCCAGCCCGGCTAGAATGAACTAGAAGAGGCAGACAGTGTGAGGCTGACACAAAGGATCCCTAGGAATGAAGTCGGCCTCTCAGGAGGTATCAATTCTCCCAGAGCAGGGGAGATCGTGTTTGAAGGAGGAAACAGACAAGACACAATCACTTTTGATCTCAGGACATTTTGCATACAAACTAACACACAGCTGCTGGGAATATGAACGGGTATCAAGAATCAAATATTAAAAAATGCACATCCTGGGACTTCTCTGGCGGTCCAGTGGGTCAGACTCTACGCTCCCGATGCAGGGGGCCCGGGTTCGATCCCTGCTCGGGGAACTAGATCCCGCATGCACGCCGCAACTAAGAGTCCACATGCCACAACTAATAGTTCACATGCCGCAACTAAGGATCCCACACGCGGCAACGAAGCTCCCGCGTGCCACAACTAAGACCCTGTGCAGCCCAATAAATTTTAAAAATATTTATTTATTTTTTTAAAAAATGCACATCCTTTGACCAGGCAATTTTAGCTGCAAGAGTGATCACATGCATTTAATTACGGCGGGCACGAGGTGGCGGTGGGGGCGGAAGGGTATGGAATCTAGTAAACACTTTGTGTCAATGGAGGGTTTGGCTGGGTGGATCATTACACTGTATCGAGGCCTCCATGTCACGTGGTGGCCGTGTGAAATGATGCTGCGGAGAAATGATTCCCAGCACAGAAAGACGTGCACTATGTTCCATTAAAAGGAAAAGCGGCGTGGTCCCTTTTATCTAAATATAGATGCACAAAGGCACAGCAGAAGAGACTAGAAATGCCAATGACCATCTCTGGGGGAGGAAACTGCAGGCAAGTTTTCTTGTTTTCCTTTTGTTTACCTGGGCGTTTTCCCTCAAAAGTTACTTCAATTCCCCTGAGTTAAAATAGGAACTTCAAAGAGATGCATGGCTTTGTGGTTCTGTAGCTGGTGGGTGCCGGGCCATGGCTCTGGGGGATGTGACAGATATGGTTGTCACCTCCACGGGTAAGTCTGCCATCCTCAGCCCTGGCTGGTGATGTGCTGACCCCCAGCTGAGTTCTCAAACGGGGCACTCTTGGGGGACCCGGGGCGGGGGGGCTACATGACCCTGGGCCAGCCCAAGGGGAGGGGAGGTGTGGCGGCAGGGCTGGGCCTGCCGGGCAGCCAGGACGTCAGCGGTCAGCACCCGTGGGGCGGTGACCTTGGGTGCCCAGCCCTGTGCCAGAGCTCGCCCCACACAGCCTTCCTTCACGTCCCCAGCAACCCAATCCGAGGGATACTGTGGGCCCCATTTTACAGATGGGGAAACTGAGGTTCAGAGAAAGGCACCAAGCTACCCTGGGTCTCACAGCTCAGCAGCAAACTCAAGCTGTGAGGACGTGTGACTGGACGAGAGGGTCAACTTACAGCCGGTGTCCACCTGCCCATTCAACATCTCTCAGCTACTGCCACAGCCTCACGATGAGAGACCAGGCACAGAGAGGTTAAGCAACTTACCAGAGGCCACACAGCCTGTAAGTGGCTGAACCTGGGGCTCCAACCCCCACTGCACACTTCGGCTTCCACAATGGGAACAGGCCAGAGGGAGCTGGCAAGACAGCCACCTCCTGTCCCTCGAGACTTGGTGGGGAAACTGAGGCAGCTGTGGGTGGTTCTTGGGGGCTGCTGATGACCCCCTTCTTGGGCATGCCAGCCTCCCTGCCTGCCCCTCCAGAGCCTGAGGATCTTGAGTGGGAACTGATCAAAGTATCCACTGGAGGTGCCCTCAGAGCCACGGGGTCCCAGGAGGAAGCCCAGAGGGGGCAGTGACTGGCCCAAGGTCACAAAGCACCACAGCAAGGTGGGCACCCTCCCCGGGCACCACGGGCTGGAGTAAGGGGGTCGTCAAGGAGAAGGAAGGAGAGGAGCTGCGTCTTCCAGGCAGAGAGAGATTCCTCACGTCTGGCGATCACGTCATCGGCCGGGACGCCAGCCCCCGGAGTCTCCGTCCCCGTCCCCGTCCTTCATGACCTCATCTCTTGGCTGGGCCCCAGCACAGCGCCTGGTGCCTGGAATCAATACCCCTTGGCAGGGCCCGAGGCCCCCTTGCCTTCCTGCCGGCCCCTCCCGGGCGGCCCTACCCAGAAGCACATCAGCCTTCCACCCACCTCCTGCCCCCGGGCAGGGAGTCAGGTCGGAGCTGCCACCGCTCACCGCAGGTTGGAGGTGACCCGGAGATCTTCAAGGGGTTCCGACTGATCCTCCCGCCCCGCAGCTCCCCCAGGCTGCGCTGTCTGCTCAAATCCAGATCCTTCCCGCACTTGCCGCCCCATCACGCAGCTCACACGGCCGCCTTGGGGCTCAGTGTCCTCGTGCGTGAAAGCCGGTGGATTCATATCCAGCTTACGGAGTGGCTTACGGTGCCTGGCAAACAGCAGGTGCTCAATAAATGCCCCCTTCAACCTGGAGCTTAATAAAGCACCTTCAGGGCCATTATCACCCTTGGCAGCAACCATGAGGAGGGAGGCAGGGTGGGGACAAAGGACTCCACTTTACAGATGGGAAAGGGGAGGTTCGGGGAGGGACATATGGAAACAGATTTGGAATCCAGCACTTTCTGACTTCAAACTGCAGCTCAGGGCTGCATTTAAGCGCCCGGGCTGGAAAGCCTCTGAAACAGCAT
Organism: Kogia breviceps; assembly: GCF_026419965.1. Classification (NCBI taxonomy): domain Eukaryota; kingdom Metazoa; phylum Chordata; class Mammalia; order Artiodactyla; family Physeteridae; genus Kogia; species Kogia breviceps. Next base: position 3,109,495 of record NC_081319.1, on the reverse strand, counting down.
GTCACCAGCCCCCTCCTCGTTCGTTCCCAGGTGAGAAAACCAACCAAGGCCCAGCAAGGTCAAGGGAGCACCGAAGGTCACACAGCAAGTCCCAGGTCCGGTCCTGTGCATTCTGGTCAGGGCACACACCCCTCACCACACACCTCACTCGCACGAGCCCAGACTCCCCCGAGGGCCACACCGCCAGGGCCGCATGCTGGCCGTGAGAGGGCCCGGCTGTGGAGAAGGCAGAGGGGCCACAAGGAGGCGGGCTCAGGCGACAGGATGGGAATCTGAAGCTCCATGCTGCCGGGGCAGGGGGACAGCCCGCAGGAGACCAGCCGCCAGCATCTCAGCTACCTTCTGCCCACGGCAGCAAGGGGCACCCCGTGGAGACCGAGGTCAGACTGTGATCCTCCACTGCACAGACCGCCGGCTCCCGCCTCACGCCCAGCAAGAGCCAAAGGCCTTACAATGGTTGCCAGGCCCAGCGGACCTGGCTCCGTGACCTCCCTGACCTTGCCTCCTGCCGCCTTCCCCTCCGCCCAGCCCACTCCACCCTGGCCCTGCTCTGTAACTCACTCGCGCCAGGTACACACCTGCCTCAGGGCCTTTGCGTGGGCTGTGCCCCCTGCCCAGCACGCCTTCGGCAGATGCTTACTTGGCCCACTCCCTCCTCTACTTCAAGTCTTTTTGCCCAAGTGTCACCCTCCCAGCAAGTCCCTCCTTGACCACCCAGATCTAAAAGTGCAAACCCTGCCCTCACCCCAACCCCCTTTCTTGCTTGGTTTTGCTCCCGTTTATTCACTTATATCTCTTGTTAACTGACGGCGGCTCCCCGGGGGCCGGGAGCTTCTCTGCTGAGTGCCCAGTGCCTAGAACAGAATCGTACTCGGAATAGCTGCAAAACATACCTGAATCAAAACCAGGAGGCCCCCAGGTAGAAGCTCTGGCTCTGACCCCACCCCCACCCCACCCAGTGCCTGGAGCCTGCTCTCGGGCGCCCCCCAGCGCCCGAGCCGGCCATGGCGCCAGACCTCCGGAGTCTGCACGGACAGCTCTGCCTTAAAAAGAGCAGGCATTCCTGGGCGGCCCCCTCCTGCCGCCCCTGCCCCGGGCCTCCTCCGGTGCACGAGGCACATGTGCAGACAGGCCGGCACGAGGGGATTCCAGGAGCCGAGGGAGCAGCCCGCCGTGGGGCACCACCAGCCCCCGTCCCCAAGCTCCCCGAATCTGCTACCTGAGCCCTGCTCCTCAGCACCTGGGCACGCACACACACAGGCACTCCACTTGGAAATGCTAGAGTCTCAGAATTTTGAAAGCTTATTTCAGTTTAGCCCACGTTCTTTGCTTGAAAGTCTGGACATGGCAGATTGCACAATTCCAGACCCTCAGACTCCTCAAGAGTCAAAGCAGAAAGGCCCCACAAGATCACCCTGTGACAGAGTCAGCTGGTGGCCCCCAGCACCACCCTCCCCTTCTTTCTGTGATTTTCAGCTGGGCTCCCAGTATGAAGACCTCATTCCCAGCCTCTGCACATCTAGGACTGGTCATATGACTCAGCTCTGACCAGCGGGATGGAAGAAACAGCGTCCAGCATCAACTTCCATGAGCCTTTCTTAGAAGACACCTGACACCCACACTTTGCCTCCTTTTCTTCTTTCCTCCTTCCTCCTTTCTGCTGCTTAGAAATCAGATGTGATAGCTGGAACTCTGGCAGCCACCTTGGACCCCAAGGACCAGATCTCCACCTCTGTTTGGTAGGGCCAGGAGCTAGAGGGAGGCTGGTCCTCACACGACCCGTACCACATACCCCTAGGTTTAGATATGAAAGAGAGAGAAATTTCTCTCTTGTTTAAGCCATTCTCTTCGGGGTTTTCATTTACAGTCCAACCCTCCCTCTTACTACCTAGACGGGGCAAGCGGAATGGAGTTACGCGTGGACCTGTGCAAGGCCAGACGATGAGTCAGGGCAGGGCCGGCGCGGAACTGAGGCACCTGCCTTGTCTTCCTGTGAGGCCTGGGCCAGCCCCTCTGATTTCTGCTCCAGTGGGTCACAGGCCCTTCTTCGCCCAAGGTCGCCCAGGCCAGCCCGCTGCCTCTTTCTCACCCTCGGTGATCCCAAGGTCCCTGGAGGCAGCCCTGCGTGGAGGCGCTGGAGGCCTGGGCTCTGCCAGGGCATCTCCGTGAGCCCGGGCAAGGCCCTTCCCCTCTCTGGGCCGCGTGTGCACTTCATCGGCCCTGGCACTGCCCTCCACGTCTGTTTTCCCGAGCCTCCCCCAGGACCCAGGACTCCTGGGTTCTGATTTGCCCTTAAAGCTTAAGACCGGAGGTCCTCAGGAGTCCTCTGACCCAAACCCTGTCCCTCCCCTGGCACCCCTGGCACATGGTCACCCAGGTCCGGCTGAGACACCTCAGGTGACAGAAAGATCACTTCTTTCCCAACATCTTAGCTCAGCCCAGCCCTGCTGAGCTCCGACGGGGACACCTGAGGCACTCTCAGGGCTCACCTGGGGACGGGGACCAGGACTCCCTGAGGCTGCTCCTCTCCGAGCTCATGGGTATTTGCTGACCTGCCGCTTCTGAAGTCTGCATCCCGGGAAGATGTCCTGCAGGAGCCTGGAGGGAGGGGACGCAAACTCACCGGGCTCCTCGAGGACCGGGTTTCTATCTCTGTGGGCAAGGGAGCTGCAGGAGCTGGCCCAGGCCTCGCACAGCACGCCACGGGGCCCGGCCCGTGCCGAGCCCCGCTGTGCACCGTACGGAGTGCCGCTTCGTCACAGCCCTCTGACGCAACTCACGCATGAACCCCATTTCATAGATAAGGAAACTGAGGCGCGGAGGAAACCGTGCACAGTCACTCCCCTGACAAATCCAGACGCAGCCCAGGTGGATCCTCTTCCAGGACCCACGCCTCCTCCTGACCCAGCCCCGGCGGGGGGGGGTCCGGGCGCTGGCCCACGGCCTCCCAGGGCCCCTCCCCCGGCCCACGTCGGGACAAGACCCCGACTTGCAGGAGAAATTACGAATAAGGCGAAAGAGAGTTGTCCTGGCCCCTGTGCGTGCCTTAAGTATTTAAATTCTTTTTCATAATTATCTCAGATAGTAATTATTGCAGGCGCAGATGCGCTTATCACAGACAAGAAACCACCTGCCTTCCCATTTTTGTCAAAAGTGGAAACACTGACATTATTTTCACGATTCGCTTCAATAGCTGTTTTCACTGTAAATACCACCTTAACCACAAGAAAAATACCCTGGGAGACGCTGGAGGTATTCGAGGTTTCGGAGGAATTACTCCAAGAGGGCTGCGGTGTTTCACAAGGACGCGGAGAAAAGGGGGCTCGGAAGACTGCCCACGAAACACCACAGGGAGAGGTGCACCCACTGGGAGAAGGGTTTACCGCGCCGGGGTCCACACGCCGCTCCCCCCAACCCCCTCCTTCCCTTGTTCCAACTCCCGCCCCCCCATCACCTCCAGCTGCCCCCCACCGACGACCCACCCTCCAGAAACACCTCCTTCACCCCAAAGGACATGAAAATCAAGGGGCGCTCCCACAGGCTCCCTAGGAAATGAGGGGCCCCAGCTCCAAGAAGAAGCTCTAAGAATTCAAACGCGGCAAGGGACCAGGTTTCCAAGAATGTGGCATTCCAAGATTTCCAGGTCTCTAGTCCTCCACAGTCCGGCACAGGGGAAGCTGGGGAGAAGAAGGAACCCAGGCGCCCCGGCCTGAAAAGCGCCCAGCCTCGCAAGCTCCTTCCTGGAGTTCTACAGAGGCCCAGCCCCGGCTTGTTGGGGAGAGAGGTGACCTCCCTGGGGGTTGTGCGAGCAGGGCCTGGACAGCCGCCGCGGGGAGGAGTGTCCAGAGCTGGCTGATAGGCTGGGGATGGAGGCCTTGAAGGCGGAGGCTCTCTGCAAGGACAGGATAAGCTGTGGCCGCAAAGCGGGCGTCCTGGATTCCAGTCCTGGGTCAGCTGCAGGACGGCTGCGGCCAGGCTGGCGGGCAGTCTTGGCGGGGCTCTGCGCCTCGTTCCTGGCGAGCAAAGTTGGGCAAACCAGCCTCCCTCTTCGTAAGCTTCAGCTTCTCATCTGAACTGCAGGTCTCTCTCGGCTCTGCGCCCCCCAGTCAGGAATGCGCGGGTCGCGGCTGACTATCACCGTGGAGCGTTTACTAAGAGTCAGGTTCTGTGCTGGGTCCCTGGCGTGCGCGACGCATTTTGTCAGTTTTCTTGCACAAGGTTCCCTGCCACGTTCTGCCATCGTCCCCATTTTACAGTTGGGAGACTGAGGCTCAGAGAGGGTGCGCGGGTGGCCCCAGGCCACAGAGCTGATGGGCCGAGGCGCACAGGACGGCAAAACGGACACTGTTACTGGGACCCACGCGCTCCTCGAGATGGAACTCTGTTCCCACCTCACAGATGCAGATTCCAGTCTCCAGGGGGACCCACCTTACCTCAAGAGCTGGAGCCAGGACTGTAGCATGTGTCCCTGCTAGTGAGAAGGAAGGAGCTCGAGAAGAGAGCAGCAGGATGGGTGCAGAGAAGTGGAGAGGGAGGGGTCTCCCGATGCGGGTCCCGAGAGCCCGCAAGGCGCTCAGATCCAGCCCAGCCTCCCCAGTCCTTCCCAGTGGTGTTCTCTGTTGCCCCCATGTGGTCAAAGGAGTCGACACAGCCTCTTGGAGCCGGCTTTGGGGTCTTCGAGCCGGCCTGAGTGAGGAAGGGGGGACTGGACTGGGCAGGAGGCACGGGGCCCCTGGGGCACGGGGCACAGCCCTCCTCTGGAGTCTCACCCACCCCACTGCAGCCACACCGGCACATTCTTACTTGCCGGCTTTTGCCCTCGCAGACACATCCCTCTGCTTGGGGCCTTTCACGCGGCGGCCACCTTCCCATCATCCAGATGTCTGGTCCTGCGACACCTCTGCTCTCCAACCCAGGCCCCCGTGTTCTCTCTGCCCCAGACTCTGCCCTGTTATCCCTCTTCATACTTGTCACCGCCTGCCACCACATTCTAATTTTACTTGTTCGCTGTCCCTTTCTCCAGCAAACGAATGTCAGCTCCAGTGTCTGGCACACAGTAGGTGCTCAGCAACGACTTTTGAACAAACAGCTACATGAGCATCCCTGTCAAACGGCCATCCCAACCTGCTAACCCCCACTATGGGGCAGCTATGAGTACAATGGGGGCACTGCCTCACAGGCTTGGGCCCTGTGCCGGCCCAAGGGTGCCAACCCAGAGGCCTCCCAGGCCCTCCTGCCCCAGGACAACCGTGCAGAGAATGAGGGACAGCAGCTGGGAGCCCCGAGGCTGTGCTTCTCCTGGCTGAGCCACTGCGCCTGTTCACAGGAAGGAGTCTCCGGGAGTGGCTCTCCATCTCAGAGTCCACTGAAGGATCTGGAGCTCAGCACGGGAACCGAGACGCTCCGAGAAGAACAGAGCAGAGCTGGACATCCCCTCCCTCATTACAAGCATAGACCTTTGGTAATGTGGCCTGACAGACACAGTCATTGACTCAACAAGCAAATCTACATGCCGAAAGGTCTTCAGGAGTGGACCTGGCCTGGATACTGTTTGCAGGAGAGGCACGTGGGTTCAGGCCCTCTTCGTCCCACCCTCCTCCGTCTAGCCACGTGACCCTGGGCAAGTCCTTTATCCTCGCTGGCTTCAGCTCCTGCTAGGTACAGTGTGGGGCTAGTGAGACGGTCACACGAAGTGCCCTAGGACCCTGGCAGCCCCCAGCTCACTGCCAATGATCCTGTCCCCATGCTGCATCTGTGCCTTTCACAAGAACCTGCCCCTGATGTGCTTTCCTGGTCCTGCAGCGACTGCCCATGGCGCCCTGCTGCTCAGGGGATGGCAGCCTCAGCAAGGGGCTGCGCCCAGGCGAGGCGGACAGCCAGTGGAAGTGAGGGCTGCCACCCATCTGCCCAGCACCCTTCCACGATGGCCCGACAGCAGCTGCCGTTGCCTTCTTCCGGGTGAACGGGCTGGCCTGTCCCAGGCCTCCCCATACAAGCCCCTCTCCTGCTGTGTGCCACGAGGCATCCTGGATGCGCCTCCTCAGCCCTACCTGAGAGGCATCTGCATCCCGCTTACAGGTGGGGAGAAAGGTTCAGAGCACCCCACAACGTGCACACAGCACCCAGCTGGCCGGCGTCTCCCAGGCCACGGTCTGGACCCCACACGACTTCACCTTCTACGGCTCAACCTCCTAGGGCCTCTGGTCCTTTTCTTCCCAGCAACAGGAAAGTCTGGGCCAAATGTCTCGTGGACGCCCCCAGCCTTCAGCGTTCACACAAACTGCATCTCTCAGCTTCCTGACTCTGCACCTCCAACTGTGTCTCTGGGTTTCTGGGCCCATGAGTCAAACACGCTGTGATGAGCGATAATAATCCCCACTTCACAGCGATGGTGGTGTGCAGCCACCTCTCAGGTGAGGAAACAAGGCACAGAGAAGTTCACGGCTTGCCCACCGGCACGAGCTGCTTAGTGGCAGACTAGGAATTTGAAGCCAAGACAGCCGGCTCCAGGCTCTGCACTACAATTTAGAGCGCATGGAGGCCAGAATTCTGGTGCGGGGATGTGGAAAACGCAGTATTACAGACACCGAAGAGACTGCAAGCTCCTTCATGGAACGTCTTCGAGAACTCAGCCTTCGGCTCTCCAGGAAAACATCGGTGCGCACCTGTGCCCTTCCGAGAAGTGGCCCAGGATGCCTTGAGGGGGCGGCTTCCACCACGGGCACCTGTCGGTGGGCGCTCAAGCGGGAGCCGCGGCGCTGTCGGGGTCTGAGCCGCCGGCCCGCCTCCCCGGGCAGCGATGAGCAGCCAGACCAAGGGGTGAGGTGGGCGGTCCACCGCCTGGGCCTGGGGAGCGGCCGGGAGGCCCGCAGCGCCCCCTGGCGGCGTCTGGCGGTGCGGCTCCGACCTTCCGGCGGTACCGGGGCGCCAGGTGGCAGGGGAGCGGGGATGGGGCGCGGGGCGGTGGGAGGGAGCGACTCCGCACGGCCGGGCCCTGCCACCTGTGCGAAGGGCGGCCCTTCCAGGGGGCCAGGGCTTCCTACCCCTCCAGACCGGGCAGCAACAAGACGGGGAAGAGAGCGGCCACACCCCAGCCCGGGGTCAGGGACCTTCCGGGCCGCGATTGGCCGGGAGGCAGAGCAGGGCTTCCTGCAGCGCCGGCGCCCTGACCTCTCAGGGCACGTCTTTGGTGGAACCTAGCGGGGACCCCCCCCACCCCCCGCCCCGCGCCCCGGCCCCCAGCATAACTGCATATGCCCCGTAGGCCTGGTCAAAGCAGAGCTGTGAGCTGATGGAAATGCCAGGGCTGCAGGTGCAGAGAAGGGCGCGGGGGACTTGCCTAAACACAGGGTTGGGTCCAGATGCCTTGGGTCCCTGGGCCCCTGATCCTCCACCCCGCCCGGTGACTTCTTCCAGCAGGTGTCTCACAAACTGATGGAGTGAATGGCAGGCTGGAGGGTGAGGAGGCTGGCCGGCCTTGGCCCTCAACAAGCACAGACCTCAGGCAGCATTCTTCCCCGAAACCAGGCAGCAGGGCCCCCAGAGGCAGCCTTCCCTGGATCTAACAAAGGGAGGTGGATGCTCCCTTCGCTGGAACCTCAGCCTCTGTTTCCATGGCAACCTCTCTTCCACGACAAAGCGAAGACTCGGAATTACCCACATCGCATGAGCAGGCGGTACCAGAGGGAGGGCCCAGGCCTTAGGGTACAGAGGGGAAACTGAGGCCGAGAGAGGGGCAGCGCCATGCTCCGAGGCCACCCCCAGAGCCCCGAGTAGCCCCCATCGTAGCACTCATCACACCACTGGGTCGGTCTAGCAGGGACCCCAGACGGTAATCGCACAACTAAATATACAAAATATTATCAGTGCATGTGCTTTAAAGGTAAATTAAGAAGGCTAAGGAGACAAGCAATGCAAGGCAGTGGGTCGGGGGTCTATTGTAGACGTGGGGTCAGGGAAGACACCTCCTCTGTGCGGAGGTGACAGCTGAGGAAAGACCCGCACGAGGGGAGGACAGGAGTCTTATGAGTACCTGGGAATCAAGCGTTCCAGTCAGAGGAAACAGCGGTGCAAAGGCCATGACGCACTAGGCGGGATCAGGAACAGCGAGGTGGACGTGGAAGGGAGTCAAGGGTGCGAGGTCAGGTCAGGGGGTGGCTGGGAGCCGGAACTAGGAGCGTCTTAACAGGCTACAGTAAGGAAGTGACATTTATCCTGGGTGTGATGGCAAACCGTGGGGGCCGGGAGGGGGTTGCGGGAGAGACTGAGAGCGGGCAAGTTACTTAAGATACCCGCTCAGGCGGTGAGGAGAAAGGGCTGTGCGGACGGGAGGGCTGTGGCTCAGGGGTGAGGCTGAGGCCACTGCCAGGACCCAGGTGAGAGATGCTGGCGACTGGAGCCGGGCTGCTGACAGGAGAGGCAGAAGAGCTGGCTGGGTTCTGAAGTGTTCTGAGGGTTAGGGAGGCGGAGAGGCCGGGGAAGAGGTCGGGTTCTAGAATGTTCTGGGGGTCCAGCAGGCAGGGCTCACTGATGGCTAGCAGGTGGCGACTGAGAGGAGTCCAGCCACTCCAGGTTTCTAACTGAGCAACCGGGTGACCTGAGAAGCCACCTCCGTGCACCCTCTGATCCAACTCTGGCTCACCTGCCCCTTTCCCCCAACCCTGTCCACTGTGACTTCTGGAACTCAGTCTGCAGCCAGCATGCCCCCTAACACCACCTCTCCCTTGACTCCTTGGAACATCTGAGCCACAGCCAGCGCCCGAGGACCCCTGCTGAGGAGGCTCCCTCTGCAACCCCGATGCCTGGAGGGATGGACCGGACGGGAAGGCGTTCGGCGAAAACCACGTGGATGGGGGAGGGGAGCTCCCCAAAAGAAGATGCGGTTGGGGTGGCTGGTTACAACAAGGAGGGAAGAGCCCCCCAGACAGACACAAACGGCCGGTGTCCCCACGTTAACCCATGTGGACGTACACTGTCCGAGGGGCCCAACGGATGGCTGCTAAAACTTATGCCCATTGACAGCTGAGGAAACTGAAGCCCTAACCAATGTCCTGCCGATGTCTCAGCTGGACCAGGCTGGGCTCAGCTCAGGCCCCCTTGCTCAGATGCTGCCCCCTCCCGGCCCGCTTGCGGTCCGCAGGCCCGGCCAGGCCCCCTGCAGGGACGGCCCAGCGTCAGCCCAAGGGCGGCAGCCCGGAGACCAGCTCTCAGGGTGGGGGCATCGAAGCATCAATCCTGACGTGGCTGACACGGCCCTGGGGCAGGCGCAGAGACCCGCTGTCCCCTTCCTGTCCCCGCCCTTCCTGGTGCGTTTCACAGGGTCAGAGTGGCGGGGTAGGGAGGACGAGCACATAAACCTCGGCCCCAGCTGGGCCGGACCGGCCTTGAGCTTCCGACCTGATAAATGGACAGAGGAGAGGATAAGGTGTGGCCCAGCACCGACCTTTTAGGGCCGAGAGTGAAAGAACCACAAAGGGCTGAGCCCATGGGGGACCCTCGGGGGGACCCCCCCCCCAAGGAGCACACGGTGGGTGTGCAGCTCCCAGACCCCAGCCTGGGACCCCACCCAACTCTGCCATCACCACCAGCCAGCCCTGCTCCTCTGGCAGCTCTGGGCCCAGCCTAGACAGCTGAACCAACTCTGATTACCACCTGAACAGCTGGAAAGGACCCAGCCTTTCTCTCGAGCAGCTCATGGGTGGGTGCGGGGGTGTGCAAACATGTTTGTTTATTCACTCAATAAACATTTAGTCGTGCCTACTTTATGCTGTGCCTGCTGCTAAGTGCTGGGGAAACAGAGATCGTGTTTATCTGGGTAAATCCTGAGAAGGGCTGCCCCCAGGGCTGTGTGAAGGCGGCTGGGGAGCAGAGCGGGACGTACCAACTCTATGCGGGGGGGTCAGAGCAGAGGTCTGCAGGATGAGTGAGTCCGCCAGGCACTCACAGCGCAGCGAACAGAATAGACAGAGGCCTGGAGGTGTGACGGCGCTCAAGGGAAACAGGAAGGGCTCGTGCTGGGGTGGCTGGAGTACCAGGCTGGATTGGGAGCGATACCAGGCCGTGGAACTTGCACTTGAAGCTGGGAAGGATGAGGAGTCGGGATGGGAATTGCACAGGAGAGGGGCCAACGCTGAGACCCCCCCCCTTCTATCTCGGCCTCAGGCATCTTCCTCTCCTGAAATGACAGGCAAGGACGCCGAGGTTCAGAAGGATCAGGAATCCTGCCTCTCATCATCCATGGCTGCACTCCCTGTGTGGCCTGGGCAAAATACGCAACCTCTCTGGGCCTCAGTTTCTGCATCTGTAAAATGGGGGCGATCACGGGAGGGAGGATGAGTTTGGTGACGCAAGAAGGCGACACGGAGCCCACCTGTCTCCCTCAGACGGGGCAGGGCAGACCTCCCCCCAATACCAAGTGCCACCCCTGGAAACATCTGAGCAAAATGGCCTCTGAGGGCCAGAATGACCAGGCTGAACACCTGGTCCCACCTGTAGGTCAGGTGGCTGCCAGAACCCAAACACCAGAGACAGACCCCCTACACACACACACACGCACGACACCCCCCACGTCAGATGCACCCCACTGGTTCCTCCACACTCAGGTTCACTCACCCACAGACACAACCACTGGCACCCCATAGGCCCCCGATGCGAGGGAGAGTCTGTGCACACCTGCTGCCCCTTTGCACTCAAGCGTGCACATGCAGACGATAAATTATATGGTCAGCACCTTACGCGGGGCACTCGCTGGTGTCGTCATTCCTCCTGGGAGGAGGTCGCAAACACTGTGTGTGTGCATGTGCGTGTCTGCGTGTGCATGTGTGTGTGTGTGCATATTTGTGTGTACGTGTGTGTGCCAGAGGCAGTTGGCAGTCTGGAGGACACTGTAGGTTTTTATTTTTATTTATTTATTTATTTAAAAAAAAATTTTTGTGTGTGGTATCCGGGCCTCTCACCGCTGTGGCCTCTCCCGTTGCGGAGCACAGGCTCCGGACGCGCAGGCCTAGCGGCCATGGCTCACGGGCTTAGTTGCTCCGCGGCATGTGGGATCTTCCCGGACCAGGGCACGAACCCGTGTCTCCTGCATCGGCAGGCGGATTCTCAACCACTGCGCCACCAGGGAAGCCCCACTGTAGGTTTTCAATTGCCAATTAGATTGAAATTACAGTTATCGACATACTAAAAAGAAGTCTATACTACGGCACAGCGTGGGCCTGCTTCCTAACAAGATCCAGCGGCAGGTGGTCATTTCAAAGTACTGACGAGCCTAAGCGCTGTTTTGAGATTCCTGAGATGGGATGGGAACACAGCTAATGCTACTGCGGTTTGTTGCCTGCGCTCATAATGAAAGGAAACGCTTCATTTCCATTAGAGGTTAGTGACAAACAAAAGATGTCGTATTTTGCGCATCTATATTCACGGACCCCCTGATTTCTGCTCCAGGACCCGGCCGGCACTCTGCCCTGCCCTGCCCGCCCAGGCGAGCACAGCTTCTCCCCGGTCTGCGCCTGCGCGGCCGCCCGCAGTTCCGCGCGCTACCGCCAGGTGTCGCCGCGGACACACACGCACGCACACACCTCCACACCCCCCCCACCCCCCCGGTCCACAGGAGCCCCCGCAAACCCAGACCTCGCCTCCAGCCTAGCCGACCTCCTGCCCTCGAAACCCCACTCTGCACCTCGAACTTCCGCTGTTTCCCCAGAGCCTCACACCTCCGTGCCTTTCTTCGTGCTGGTTCCTCTGCCTGTAATGCTTGCCCTGCTCCTCCACCTGGGCCGTGAAAGCCCAGTGGAGACAACACTTCCGCCAGGGAGCCTTCCCTGATGCCAGTGTAACAGCTCCTCTGAGTGTCCACAGCCCCCGTGGCTTCCTCATCATTGCAGTGACTTCCAAATGGTTGTACCTGTTTCTGTCCAAACCCCACCAGACTGTGAGTTTCCAGAGGCTGGTTAGGGCAACTCAGTGATTTTTTATTTTTCTGAGCAGTTTTAGGTTCACAGCAGTATTGTGTGGGAAGTGCAGAGCTCCCACATACCCCCTACTTGCACACATGTACAGTCTGCCTAACCATCAGCATCCCCCATCACAGCGCTGCATCTGTCACAACTGATGAGCCCTGCTGCACTGTTAGTAACAAATGTCCACCATTTATATGAGGGTTCACTCTTGGTGGTTCACATCCTATGGGTTTAGAAAACGTATAATGACATCTGTCCACCATTATAATATCATAAAGAACAGTTTCACTCCCTTAAACGCCTCTGGTCTCCACCTATTCATCCTTCCCTCCCCCCAAACTCCTGTGGACTACTCTTTTTTTTTTTGCGGTACGCAGGCCTCTCACCGCTGTGGCATCTCCGGTTGCAGAGCACAGGCTCCGGACGCGCAGGCTCAGCGGCCACGGCCCACGGGCCCAGCCGCTCCTCGGCACGTGGGATCCTCCGGGACCGGGGCATGAACCCGCGTCCCCTGCATCGGCAGGCGGACTCCCAACCGCTGTGCCACCAGGGGAAGCCCCTAAAGACTATTTTGAGTTTTGTAAGAAACTGCCAAGTGTCTTCCAGAGTAGCTGTACAATTTTGTGTTCTCACCAGCAGTGAATGAGAGGGCCAGCTCATCCACATCCTCACCAGAATTTGGTGTTATCAGCATTCGAGATTTGGGCCATTCTAAGAGGTGTGCGGTGATTATTTCCTTGTTTTTTAAAATCTATAATTCCCTAATGACCTATGACGTGGAGCACCTTTGCTTGTTTGCCATCTGTAGATCTTCTCCCGTGAAGTGTGTGTTCAGATCTTTCGCCCATTTTAAAATTAGGTTATTCATTTTCTTACTGTTGAATTTTGAGTTCTTTGTTTTTTAGATAACTGCCCTTTATCATTTGTGTCTTTTGCAAGTGTTTTGTCCCTTGTCCTCCCATTCCCTTGAGCCATAAGCTTTTGCGATCACGCACATCTGGGTTTGAGTCTCTGTATGACCTTGGGCAAGTCACATGCTCTCTCTGCACCTCAGTTTCCAGTTCTGTAGAGTGGGAACAGAAGCCCTCCCTCACAGGTCACAGCAGGGTGCGAAGCAATCTTAGCGATGCAGAACCCCAAGCACAGCGGTTGAACCCCTGTGGTGTCTCCCGGTAGATGTTGGTGGAGCCCAGGCATGTCAGTTCTCTGGGTGGCACCATTTGCCCCCAGTTCCACCATTAAAGCACCTGGCCGTCAATGGTGGTCCCATCCACGGCAGGGCAGGCCAGGTCAGTAAATCCACTTGCCAGGAAGATTCTTATGGGTGGGAATTCTTGGTCCCACAGAACGGGCAGAGGAGCAGAGCCCGGGAGACCTCAGCACTGGGGCCACGGACACACCTGCTGTTCAAGGGAGGGGTGATCACGCTGCCAAAGTCAGGGCGCCACTCAGGCCCACGTCCCCTCGAGGACCACTTCTCGCTCCGCATCTGGTGCCCTCCCCATCTGGCCTCCCGCAGACCTCCAGCCTCTGCTCTCACCACAGCCTTCCCTCCAGCCACAATGGGCCATGGTCAGGCTCTTTCGTGTGCCGCCTTGAGGTACCCCGGCCCTCTCTGCCACCAGAAACGCCTTCCCCCATCCCACCTGCCCAAATCCGTCCCTCTGCATTGGTCGTAGGCAGAGCTCCTGGGCTGGGCTGCAGCCACGAGGGGGCACCGTTGCCCGGCTCACGTGCCTGCAACGTCCAACCTGTGGGAGAGAACCTACTCCACCCCAGTGGCTTGCAGAAGAGCAGGAGGGGACAACGCCCGCCTCACAAAATCATGGAACGTGGACAAGACAGAAACTCCAGGGCCCCAGCCCATGTCCGGCGGAACTTCTGGGCCCAACTTGCACACCTCCCGTGACGGGACGCTCACCATCTCCAGCCAGGCTGTCATGACTTTGCCATGGTCTGTTTCGCAGGGGCCATGAGGTTCTAAGGGGCCATGGGGGCTACCGAATCAACACATTTTAAAAGAATAGCTTTACCTTGGGAAACCACAAGAAGGAAGAAGGCTGGGGTTTCCAGAGAAGCTGAAAACCTACAAGTTTGGGTGAAAATTCTCCATGTTTACAAGTTGGCTCAAAACTCTTCTAAACACTGCGCCAGCCATGCAATGGAGCCCGCGGGCCCTCAGCTCGCCGGGAGGGGCCCTGATGTTGGGGGAGCTCAGTGGCTTGGATGCAGCAAGCGTGGGCACCCACGTACAATGCTCAGAACCACCACTACCCCCCTCCCTGCACACAGGCCAACGGCCCTGCCCGCTCCTCCGCTTGGCACGTGTCAGCAGGCGAGACCACCCATGGGACAGGGCACAGGAGGCTGCCTGGTGCTGCCTTTCTGGAGGGCGGCCTGGGAGGCATCACTGTGTTTACAGTACGGGGGCACCCCAAGGAGGGTTCTGCAGCAACACACCAGACCCACGGTGACGACGATACAAGTTTAAAGCGGTGCAAAGCAATTAAGAGACTGAATGACACCTATACCAAGACCATTACAGAACGAAAACTACTACCAAAGGAAAAAAAAAAAAAAAGCCCCCTACAGGGCTTGCCCACATGCCTACCATCTACCCTCCAGACTGCAGCCAGAGGGATGTTTGTAAACTGCAGAGGTGGCCCCCCAGTGCTTCAACAGACCCTCAGTGCCCTGAGAATTATTTAGGGTCGCATCTGAGGTCTCCTGTGACTCCGCTCACCCGCCCCCCACCCTCCAACCACGCCCCTCACTCCTCAAGTCTCCAGCACACCAGCCTTCTTCCCCAGCTCAGAAGCTTTGCACATGCCATTCCCTTTGCCTGGCACACCCTTCCCCACTGCGTTTGTTACTGCATTCTGTTGGACTTTGCCTGTTGCATTTGACAGAAAAGAATCAAGCCAGCTTACACAAAGGAGAAGGTAAAGGCAGAAAAGTCAAAGGTCGGGTGGCCTCAGGCCCGGTAGGTTTCAGAGCTCAGGCTCTGTGGTCTCGCTGCCACCTCGGGGGCTCCACCCAGCCTTCAGTCTCGCCTCTCACCTGCTGCCACGTGGAGGTGGCCGCTCCAGGCCCCACAGCCCCTCAGGTTCACGGGCAGGGGTCAAGAGAACCACCTCCGTCTCAGTATCCCCGCAAAGACCTCGGGTACATCCGGGGCCCAACCGGGAACCAATCACAGAGTCGGGAAACACGGGTGCTGTGGGCTCAGGCCCATCACCTATGAACTCCACTGCGCAGGAGGGAAATTTCCCAAACAGACTGAAGCTGCTATCAGCCTGGCAGCCAGCGGAGGAGGTGAGGGCAGCTCCTGCGGGGGCACCTGCGGCCTGGTGGTGGTGAGGGACACAGCGCCGGCTCTTCCTGAAAGGGCTGGCCTCCTCTGCACCTCCAGAGGGTCTCCTCCATTTTGAGGACCCCAGGTTTCCACACCAGCCCTTAACGTCCCATGGCAGACGTCGGCTGAGCAAACGTCCCTGGATCTCTGCGGCTCTCACACGCAGGTCTTCAGCCTGTCACACAGCTCTGTCTTCCCTTCCACGGCAGGAGCCACGTGCCTCTTTGGGAGCTGCCACCGAGGGCCCCTGCCTCTCACCCCGAGTCGATACCTGCCTGCTAACAGCTCCAACTTCCTCACTGCCCCTCCGCAGGGCAATACAGCTGAGCGGCCAGCAGCCAGTTCTGCTGTTATATTTTTCAAATGCTTGCATTGCTGCATCTGTTGCAGCATCCCCTCCACCAGGACATGCTCCCGGGTCACCGCTGGTAAAATCATTAGCAATTGTGCTGCCCCCTTGTGTCAGGGAATAGGTGTGCCCCAACTACCAACCAGCTCCAGTAAACACTCTGGACACCAGAGGCTCAGAGGAGCTTTCCTGGTGGGCAATGCTCATACCTGAAGGCTGGGAGGAGGTTATGCCACCTGGGACTCCATGGGGAGGGCATAACCAGAAACTGTGTTAGGGCGCCTCCTGGACCCTGCCCTGTGTGTCTCTTCCCTCGGCTGGTTTTGTGCACGGGCCTCTCACTGTTGTGGCCCAGCCGCTCCGCGGCACGTGGGATCCTCCCGAACCGGGGCACGAACCCGTGTCCCCCGCCTCGGCAGGCGGACCCTCAACCACTGCGCCACCAGGGAAGCCCCCTCGGCTGATTTTGATGTGTATCCTTTTGCTATAATAAAACTGTAAAGATAGGAATAGCACTTTTCTGAGTTCTGTGAGGCATTCTAGTGAATTACTGAACCTGAGGGTGGACAAGGCATCAGCAGCCAGCTGATCTGAAGTGAGCGCGGTCCTTGGAAATTGTCGGTGGTCTGAAGTAAGACGTGATGGTTAACTTTATGTACCAACGTGACTGGATCATGGGGTGCCCAGATATTTGGTCAAACGCTATTTCTGAGTGTATCTGTGAGGGTGTTTCTGGAAGAAATTAGCGTTCGAATTGGTGGATTCAGTAAAGTAGCCTCTGCCCTCTTCAGTGTGGACGGGCGTCATCCGATCTGCCGAGGGTCTGACAGAGGAAGGAAGGATTCAGCCCTTCCTGCCTGCCTGTCTGAGCCGGGACACGATCTTCTGTCCTTGGTACTCCTGGTTCTCAGGCCTTCAGACTCACGCTGAATCAGTCCACCAGCTTTCCTGGGTCAGATCTTGGCACTTCTCGGCTTCCATAATTGTGCAAGCCGATTCCTTATTTTATCTATCTACCTGTCTATCTATCTACACACACACACACACACACACACACACACACACACATGCATATATATACACGATTGGTTCTATTTCTCTAGAGAACACTGACTGATACACATGGGCAGCTGTGAGAGGATTATTTCCTCAAACTGTGAAATCTGCCAAACGTGGATCTGGGACCGGAAGCTTTCCATTTGAGAGACAATTACTGGCTGGCTACTTTGATGGAGACCGCCTCACGCCTGAAGACCATAAAGTAATCCTGAAACCTGCAATACCCACAGTGTCTCGGGTGATGTCAGAGAAACACTCAAAGGGAGGGCGGTACCCGGAAGAGTTCCATAATAACATGGAAACGGTTTGTGCGGGAAGATGCTGCAAGGGGGACGGCAGATTTCACCCCTTCCGCTGACTCTGGAGCCGCGTGAGGTTCTCACCCGAGGAGCTGCCAGATCCTACGGTCACTTGCATGGCGCCCTGTGAAAGCTGTTGACTGACCAGGGTGTAGGGACAACGTCGTGTCTGGAAGGCTGCCCCTCGGCTGGAAGAAGGTAAAAACAAACCAGCTTGGTGGGCTGAACTGCATGCTGTTTGCCCCTGCGTTTGGCTTTTCATCGACTTACTGGCCAGTGGCCTGGCCCTACGGTCAGGCAGAGGCGATGGACGCCTGGCCTATTGCAGGAGCGACCCCATGGGCAACACCCTATGGAAATCACTATGGGGACTGGGGAGGTGCCTTACAGTGGGACATGCTGACGCCCTTCAGAAGAACCCCATTCCGGGGTCCGAAAGTGATTGGGATTGGCAAGGAGGTTCCCTGGGGTGCTCCTCCGAGGTGGCCATCTGGGTCCACGGAGTAAGTGGACATTTGGGGGCCGCAGCGACACAGGGATGGGTTGAGTGTAGACAGACTCCTCTCACACCCTCTGAGGCACGGTATGGCCACAGAATTGTTGTACCAACTAGAGACATGGACACCACAGGCAGCTATGGGGTAGAATCCCCGGGGGGAAGGCCTGCCCATAGCTGCCCGGAGGCACTGATTATGGAGGCCCCAGGAGCCTACAAACGGGTCCTGACAGGAAGAGACATGTACTCTGGAAGGGGCTTTGCACATCCAGCCCAGTGGTAGACGCAAACGCTCAAGATACTCTAAGAGTGTGGGCGCGAGAGACACTGTGCCAGTCTGGACCACCAAATCACATTTCTTCACACCCAGGACCACACGTTACACCCCACGGTGTCAACAGCGGGCAGACAGACCTCCTCCTTGGAACGACGTTTAGGCAGAGAGTTAGAATGGCATCCGAGACACCAGCCGTCTAACACGGGGCGGGGGAGACAAAGGCGCGAAGGGCTGGCTTTCAAGCCTTCCTGAGTATATATGTTCCCCCTCAACACCAGGGAGCCAAGGTAGGATTCTGTTGTCACCGCACAATTCTTCACACGGGGGGAGGATGCTGGCATGGCACCCTCTCAACTTTCTTTTTTTTGTATCTGATGCAGCTGTCCCAGGAGCAAGGCTGCAGAAAGCAGGGCTGATTCCTAAGCAAGAAGCCCGAACTAGACTTTTAAACCTCGGTGTCAGAATTCCTAAGGGCTTGATGGGGTGGCCGATGCCTTCACCCCATGTGGCAAACTCAGGGCTGCAGCTGTGTCGCCCGCTGGTTGAGACGGCCCCCTGGTTAACTCTGCCTATATGAATGCAGCGGGCCGGGGGACGGGGCGGGGGGAGGTGCTCGCCGGACCAAGCACGACGGCCAGACCTAACGTCCGTTCCCAACGCGGAAGAACCGGGCTACAAATGGAGAGAAAGGGAATCGTAGCTGCGGGGAAAGGATGAATGGGTCACGCAACGACTGCGTTTGTCCAGGACGTTCCTATCTCACGAGGCTTGGAGAAACGGGCAACACCGCCTCTCAGCTCCATTATACCAGACGGCTGGAAGGGTGAAGCCTTTGGAACCTGACAAAGTGAAATGGACGCTGCAGACCCGAGGGGCCTCGTCCCGGAAAGACGTGTAGTCACATGAGAGACGATTCGCCGGAGGGACTGCTAACGACTGGCTGGCACTCCAGCCTCCTTCTGCAGGTTACTCCCTCCCACCTACCGTGATGTGTCCCCATAGCCCGGGCACCACTGGTGAAGCTGTCATACCGACAAATGGCCACATACACTGGGACCCGGAGTTACAGCCTCCGCAGGACGGAACACCAATGGAGAACGGCTGGCCCGAGGGAGAAGTGGGTTTCGCTAACCACTAGCTCATCTCTATGCGAAACGGTCCCACACACGCTCGTTCGTTCGTCATGAGGTGCAAAGAGCGGTCGGTCGGTCAGGAGGTGAGAAAAGTAGCCATAAACGTAGACGTGCAGTTTCTGGACAGTGTCCACAGTGACAAGCCAGGTGAGGCCCACATTCGGAGAAGGAGAGGGGGGAAGAGGGAGACGCGGGAGGAGGAGGATCAGAGGCGAGCGCGCTCCTACCTGCGTCCTTTCGGCAACCCAGGGCGGGGCCCCGAGACACCCAGGCACCGCGGGCACATGCAAACTGCACGAAAGGAAGCGGCTTTTCTGTTTTCACTTTTTTACTTTATAACCCTTTTGTACTATTTGAATATATATATATATTTGCAATATACCTGTACTACTTTTATAATTAAACAAAAACACTTAAAAACGATTTTTTTAAAAAAAGTGAAGAGCTAATCACAGTGGAACGTGAAACAGAATATCATCACTGGGGACAGGTCACCCAGTTGAGTCCCAAATCGCCAACGTGGTCGCTGATTCCAGTCTCGGTCATGTCCAGCCTCGGATCCTCCGACCCCATGCACGGGGCACCAGCACTGGCCTGCGCCAAGCTCCCTCCAGGGGCACAGGAGAGGCCGAGACGCGAGGGACAAGTCAGCAAAATTAAGTTAATGTACAGGGTCCGAGTAAACTGGCCCCAGCGCCCGCCCCCCACGCGGCCGGCGGGGAGCACGGAAAGAGGCGTGCGGCCGGGGCGCCGGACCCGCGGGGGACCGGGGGCCCCCACACGCGCTCGTCCGCGACCGCGCCTCACAGGGCAAAGGAGGTGAAGAAGATGTGCATCTTGGCCAGGAAGGTGGTGACGGAGCCCTGCCGCCAGAGCTTCATCTCCACGTCCAGGGCGAAGTCCCGCGGCTCGCGCACGGACCGCTGCAGGAAGACGACGCCCGTGTAGGCGTTGAGGTGGCGCGTGCCGAAGTAGCCCTCCTCGTTGCCCTTGGTGACGCTCAGCGCGATGGTGTCGCCGGCGAAGGCGGGCACCGGGCTGATGCGGAAGATCTGCGCCGGCACCAGCAGCCCGGTCTGGAAGTTGAGCCGGTAGTAGGTGATGCGCGCCGGCGCGTTCTGGCACTCCATGAAGTCGTGGCACAGCGCGCGCTCGCACTTCCTGCGGGGCGCACGCGGGGGCGTCAGCGGCGGGCTCGCTCCCCCCCGGCCCGGCCGGCCACGCGCAGGCCCGGGCGCCGGCCCCCCGGCCCCGCCCCGCTCCGCCCCGCCCCGCCCCGCCCTCGGCAGCCTAGCAGCCCCTGCCGGGTCACCTGACCTCCCTGGACCTCAGCTTCCTCGTCCGCAGGACGGGTTAACGGCCTTGCGGTTTCATCGGTGGGCAGGGGTGAGGTTATAAACATGCGGCTCTCAGCACAGCGCCAGGTAGCCCGTCAGCAGCTCTCTCTCGGCCCGGCGCTCCTTCCTACCTTCCTTCACCGTTACCTCCCTGCCTGCATTTCTCCCTCGCACACTGCCTATTTGCATGGATTCCCGGGCCGTGGTGTTTTTACTGTTGTAATCTTCTCTCAGATTCCCTTTTCTTCCATAATTGACTCCCCTTCGGAGCCATTTCCTCTTCCGACTTGGGATGGCCTGCCCTTTCCCCTCTCCGGGTATCAGAGAAGCTCCGAGTCACAGCTGCTCCACAGGACGCCGGGAGCTCGGCCACGCTACAGGACCACGATGACAGAACCTGCACCAAACCCCACGGGGCCCCAGGCCTCGATTTCTAAGCTCAGCAACGATCTGGTCTCTTCTGGGTGCAGTGAGACGCTGTCACCTCCATCACTAAATCCCTGTCTCAGAGCTCAGTGCTTCCAAAATGGGTACCAGGGCTCAGCAGGTCTAGAGGATGTTCTGAGCAGAGTTCCCCAACCGGGGGACCCCAGTGCACGGCCACGCAGGGTTGGGGTACGACGTCGCCAACACATGGCACTAATGCGGCACCAGGCCATGCCATACACCGTGTAAACTCATGACGTGTTTTCACTCACGCCGTGCCGACGCCCGCCCTGGGGCTGGCGCTACCATCACCCACGTTGCAGGCGGAGCAGCTGACACCCAGGCAAGGGAGGTCACCTGCCCAGGGTCACCCAGACACACTCACCCAAGCGTCCCAACACACCCGCACATGGACACTCCCCGGCACCGTGTGTATGAGCAAGCATGTCACAGGGTCAGCAGGGAAGCCGGCAAGTAAATCACGAGCGCATACATGCTAAGAAGTGCCACCCCAGGCGGGCTGCACGCACAGACGCAAAAGACGGCGACCAGGCAGAGAAAGCAAGCTTCGAACAACCGAGCACGTCTACGTGACAGCACCGCGCAGAGAAAAGAAGATGGACGCTCCAGCGAGTACGCTACGGAAATGTATGTTCAGTAAGGAAAGGGCAGGAAATAACGGCGAAACACCAAGAGGCATCACTAGGGAGTGTGGTCACCAGCCTGCGAGATGGCCCCAGTGTCTCCCCCCCGTCAGTCACACTTTGAATGTTGCCTCCCAGGGTACCCCGTGCAGTGCTGGACTGTGCGGCCAGTGGCAGAAATGATGATGTGTCACTTTTAGGATTAGGTTAGGTTACAGAGGACCATCACTTGCCTTCTTGATGACCTGTGCCGGGGCAGCTCCGGCCCCATGGAGAGGCCCCATGGTGAGGCGCTGAGGCCTCCTGCCCAGAGCCATGAGTGGGCAGCGGCCCCGGCCGAGCCTTCAGAGGACCCAGCCCTATGCGACCCTCAGCCAGGACCACCCAGCTAAGCGGCTCCTTGGCTCCTGACCCTCCAAAACTGTGTGAGGTGATAACTACTTGTCACGTTAAGATGCGAAGTGCTGGAAAAAACTCGCTACACAGCAAAAGATAACGTGTGTGTGTGTGTGTGTGTGCGCGTGTGTGTGTGTGCGCGTGTGTGTATTTGAGAGAGAGAAAGAGAAGATTTTTTCTGTGAGTCCTCTTCCTTTCACAGTCTATGCTCCAAGCTTTCTGCAAGGTGCTCTTTTGTACCATTTATGGTCATCGGACCAGAGACCTGGCAGTGGGGCTGTGAAGAGCAGGAGGCGGTGAAGGCACGCGCCACGGGTCACCTGGCCTCCGCCCTGGGCAGCGTGGATTGGTGCAGGGTCCCCGGGCCCGAGGCCGGGGTGGGGGCACTCACGTTTCAGAGACTCGGACGTAGTTTGGAGGACAGTCGAAACGCAGGCAGCGGAAGCTGCCCTGGATGTTATGGCAGGTCTCGGCCTCAGAGCAGTTGTGGGTGCCCAGTGCACACTCGTCCAGGTCTGGGGGGAGCAGAGGAGGGCGATGGGAGGGATGCCCAGGGCTGGAGACCCTCGTCCGAGCCACCCCAGCCCGCCCCAGGGGCCTGGGCCTCAGAGCAGCTCGTCCTGTGGGCGCACAGCTCACGTGCCACCCAAGCGTCACATAGTCCCGTCTCTTCCACTCTGTACAGTAGCCAAGGGCCTGGGAGCCTCTGTGCCGCCAGCACGGGCCTCTCCCCCAGCCCCCGGGCCAGGACGGCCAGGGAGGAGGGGTCGGGGGAGATGTCCTGAACGCGAACAGGTTTCCAGCCTGAAGCGCCTCCAAGAGCCAAAATCACTGCGGCGTCTGAGCTGTCCAAGAAGCCCATGCTGTGTTCCCACCATCAGGCAGAACAGAGGGCCTCAGGCTCAAAAGTGAGATCACGCTCTAGGCACATACGTTATCGTTCCTGCACAGCTGTTTACGGCCGGTAAGATCCTCGCTTTTACGGAGTCCAGGCTGATTTTTTTTTTTTTTTTTTTTTTTTTTTTTTTTTGCGGTATGCAGGCCTCTCACTGTTGTGGCCTCTCCCGTTGCGGAGCACAGGCTCCAGACGCGCAGGCCTAGCGGCCATGGCTCACGGGCTTAGTTGCTCCGCGGCATGTGGGATCCTCCCGGACCAGGGCACGAACCCGTGTCTCCTGCATCGGCAGGCGGATTCTCAACCACTGCGCCACCAGGGAAGCCCCAGGCTGATTAGTTTTTAAATTAAAAAGCAGACGGCTCTGCAGCCAGGAAGCCCTGGCCAGCTTCTGGGACCCCTGAGGCTTCTCTTGGATAGGCTGGGTAGGTCTCCTGCCTTTACAACCATCCCACAGGACCCCCGTCCCGCTCGCAGGGCAGGGCCCCGGACACAATCCAAGCCTTGAAGACTCTCGGCTGGGTCGAGCGGCAGCGGCACTGCCACCCGCCTCGTCCCAGGCGTAGACTTCGGTGGACGTGGCCACCGGTGGCATCGGCCATCTCCCGCCTGTGCACCTGGCGTCAGAGCTCTGGGACCCCAGCCAGCTTCGTGAGGCTTTCTGGGCCTGCCTGGAGGCTGCCTGAGGCCCCGGTGGGGCGGGCCCCTCACTCACCTTTGCAGGACCTCCCGTTGGCCGTCATGGCGTAGCCACGCTCTGGGCACACGCACTGGTAGCTCCCCGGCACGTTGATGCAGCGGAAGGTGCAGAGGACGCCGGCACCCTGAGCGCACTCATCAATGTCTGCCAGAGAGAGTTCCAGCCCCTCGTGAGCCCGGGGTCGCCCTGCCCCAGCCGCGGGGCCTCGGGGCCCACTTTACGGATGAGGACGACGCGGCTGAGAGAGGAAGAGAGCTGCCCGAGACCACAGAGCACACAGGACCCGCAGGCCAGGGCTTGCTTCCCTCCGTACGTGCTACCGCCAGCGGAGGGCCAAGCAGGCAGCAGACGGGGCGTGGACAAGGTACAGCTGAGCCCTGAACAACACAGGTTTGAACCGCACAGGTCCACTTGCACGAGGACTTTTTCAATAAGCGCTACAGCACCGCGCCATCCGTCCCTGGTTCAACCACAGACGCGGAACCGCGGATACAGAGGGCCGCCTGGCAAGTTGCACGTGGGTTTTTGACTATCGCGGAGGGGAGGCCCTAAGCCCCGTGTCGTTCAGGGGTGACAACGGTAATTAACTTAATCCTTCGTCCCACTGAGGTCAGATGCGGGAAGCATCTGTCCGAGGTGGCACAGCCAGGAAACGCACGGCTGGCACTCGGCGCGCTACGACGCTGAGGCCTCCGTGTGCCCTGCGTCCCCGGCCCGGCGGGTACCCTAGGAGCCTGGCGCACAGGAAGTGGCGCCTCTCAGGAGGGCCGGGCAGAGGCGAGGTACCTGTGCAGGTGTGCCCGTCCTCGGCCAGCTGGTAGCCCTGGCGGCAGTAACACTGGTAGGAGCCGTAGACGTTGGCGCACTCCTGGCTGCAGCGCCGGGTCTCGCACTCGTTCACGTCTGCGGACAGAGCAGCCGGAGGTCGCTGAGGTGTCCCCCGGCCCAGAGGGCCAAGGTCCGGCTCACCTGGAGCCTCATCTTGAGAGACCATCAGCTCCAGCCTCCCCTTCGGGCCAGTGGGGAACCAGAGGCCCAGAAAAAGGCAAGGAGCCTGCCTGAGACACGCAGTGAGGCAGGGGCAGCAATGTATTACGGCTCGCTGGTGCAGTCCCGGCCTACTGCCTAGAGGAAGCAGCCACGGGTGGGGCTCGGCTCCCCGCACGCACGGGGAGCTAGACGCTGCCCTACTGAGGGTCCACAGCGCTGGGTAGAGATGGCTCTGGGAGACGTCGCGTAGGCGCTAACAAGGACCTGCCCTTGACCCCCAGGGCCGGCCCTGCATGGGGGTCGGGGAGCGGGGAGAGCCGGCCTGCGAGGCAGCGGGTGAGCTGTGTGAGTGGAGGACGGGTGAGATGGGGCATCTGCCGGGCTCCGAGCTCCTCGTGGGCGGGGACTTGTCTCTCACTCGTCCAAACAAGACCCGCCGGGCTCTGACAAGCGCCAGGCCTGTGCTGAGCGTGGGGACACGGCCACGAGCGAGACAGACAACACCTCCCCGTCGTGGAGCTGATGTTCACGTGTGTGCTGGGGAAGAAGCAGGGGGTTAAATGGGTGGGATGCCTAGTACGTCAGAAGGTGGCGCGTGCCGTGGGTAAAGAGCAGAGAAGGGGCGGGGGTGCGTCTGGGAGGGCTGCAGGGTTAGAGTCGTGCGGGCATCTGGGGAAGCGTCCCAGGCAGAAGGCACGGTGAGAGCACGGGCCCCGAGGCGAGGGGGTGCCCTGTGCACACACACAAGAGCGAGGAGGCCGGTGTGGTCAGAGCAGAGTGCGGTGCAGGGGGTCAGCTCACACGTGGCCTCGGGGCCGCCGCCTGACGCACGATCCTCGGGGCCTCACAACATACACAGCTTTCACACAAGATGACGGAAGGCGTGAATGAATGAATGAGTGGCTTCTCGCCTCTACCAGGCTCTGAGCTCCCGGGGGCCAGGGGCCACGCTGGTTCCATCTCTGAGTCTCTACCGCCCAGCCAGAGATGGAGCTGCAGAGACGCGGCCCGAAGTAGGGACGGTGGCGGGGGAGCCAGAAGGGCCAAGAAGTGAACGAATGACCTACAACTGGGGTGGGAGTGATGCTCCATCCCCAGGGCTGTCTGCACCCCGCCTGGCCGGGGGGAGGGCTCACAGGCGGCTGTAACCCCCGCGAGTGAAAGGCAGTGACACGGTGTGTTTTGGGAGCCCATCCACGGGCCGTCTAACACAGCCAGGCCTGGGGTCTCTCCCCTGTCCCTGGGCTGCTCCCGTCCCACGAGAGGCCGCCTCTTTGACCAGGCCAGGCAATCAGAGGGAGGCGCGTGGCCTTCCCAGGGGTCTCAGCAGACTCACCTCTCCGGGAGGGAAATGAGAGGAGAGCACCTCCAGGGCAGGTGCTGGGGAAGACGATGCCAGTTAAATGGGGCCGGAGACACCACATGCCCTTGACTCACGGGACCCCTCCCCACTTCACGGAGCAGCCTGGGACCCCCGCGCCCCTCCACACCAACCCCAGCAGACCTGGCCCAAGCACACCGTGAACACAGGTGGGAGCAACGTGTGGGTCCCCCACGCACCCCCTCTGTCAGCCTCAGGCACACCCCACAGGGCTGAGGACTGGGCCGCAGGTCCAGTTCACGTGCTCGGTTTAACCCACAGTGCGTTTAAGCTTAGGTGCACCGGCGGCATGTGAAAACCAGCAGACTCTGCATAAATATCTAGATTTCTGGGATCTGGAAAACCAAGATGGGGTCAACTCTGGATGGCGCCGCCGGGTGCCGTGTGGCCGCCGGGCAGTCACTTTGCCCGCTGCCTGAACCCCAGGGCACCGCACGCACGACCAGGATCCGCACCTACCAAGGGGCAGAGGCTGGGCTGCCCCCCTGCTCGCAGGGAGCTCCCGCCGGGGGTGCAGACGACACAGACGCCCGGCCCGGGGGTCTGAGGTGGCAGTGGGGGCCCTGGCAGGAAACAGCCTGCAGCTGAGGCCTGGGGCCCTGCACGGGGGGCCGCGCGTCAGTCAGGGGCCGGGTCGGCGTACCTTCGCAGCGCTTGCCGTCGGCCGCCAGCAGGAAGCCGGAAGCGCAGGAGCAGCGGTAGGAGCCGAGCGTGTTCTCGCACGTGTGCTGGCACAGGCGGCCGGGTGAGGCCCAGCACTCGTTCACGTCTGCGGGCCAGGCAGCGGGCACGGGGCCTCAGGGGGGGCGGAGGTGCCCCGCACGCCAGCCCCTCCAGCCCCGCGGGGAGAGGGACCCAGGAGCCCGGAGGAATGAGGGCGAAGGGGGAGCGGGGGAAGAAGGCAGAGGAGGCGCTGGATGGAGACCAGAGGCCGACACGGAGAGACGGGCGGCACGGCAGAGGGCAGGAGAAGAACGCGGCGGGGACCGAGAGCAGAGCCTCAGCTGGACAGGCCGGCGGGAAGGCAGTCCAGCCCAGAGAGGGCCGGGCACGCGGTCAGAGCAAGGCCGGCCAGGGGGAGGGCCTGGGGCAGGCGGGCACGTCTCAGGGGAGCCGGACGGGGTCCCGGCCGCCAGTCCCACCTACCGACGCAGGCGCGGCCGAAGGCGTCCCGCTGGAAGCCGGGCTTGCAGTCACAGCGGTAGGAGCCGGGGAGGTTGTGGCATACCTGGCCCTCGCCGCAGTGGTGCACGCCCGCCTCACACTCGTTCACGTCTGCGGGGGGAGGCGAGCAGGGCACCCTGAGGCCCGGTCTCTCGCCCTGCACCAGCCGCCCCGGCCCAGGGCACCCGGGAAGCCAGAGGCTAGGGGGACGCGGGCCTTACCCACACACTTGGTCCCGTCCCGGCTGGCGTGGTAGCCACGCCCGCAGATCACTGGGTTCCTCTGGCACGTGTAGGAGCCCACCGTGTTGATGCAGCTGAAGCCTGGCCGACATGGCTCGGAGAGGGACGTGCACTCATTGATGTCTGCGGAGGGGGGTGCGGGTGACAGGGTGCCCGCTCTAGCCCCTCCCGGAGCCCCGGCGTCTGAGTCCAGGGCTGCACTGGGAGGCAGCCAGTCCTGGGCCCCAGACCAGCCCAGCTCAGGCTGGCAGGTCAGACTGTCCAGTCCCTGAGTCCCAGGACCCGAGGGCTTTCCCTCCCAGAACCCAAGCGCTGTTGGGTAGGTTATAAAAAACGTGGTACACCTTCATCCAGTCCAGTGCCACAGACGGGTAAACCGAGGCCACAAGAGAAGTTAACTCAGCCGCGATCAGACAGTTCAGGATAATAAGAGCTTCCATTTCGCAAGTGCCTCGCAGAGCCCAGGCACTGACACATCCATTCACGGGGGGACACCGAGGCCGGGAGAGGGGAAGCGCAGCAAGCCAGGCCTCCCTGATCTGTAAAGCCCTCAGAGCCTATCCCCCCAACGACCCCTCCTAAAGACCCCCAGGACCAGGGAGACACAGCCCCTCCAAGCCCCACTCACCCACGCAGTTGCCCTCGGGGTCCTGCAGGAAGCCCTCCATGCAGCGCTGCCGCGCCTGGCAGTAGAAGGAGCCCTTGGTGTTACGGCACACGGAGCCCGCCTGGCAGCTGTGCGTGCCCAGCTCACACTCATCCACGTCTGCCACACAGACCGGGCCGGGGGTCAGGGGCCGGCGGGCTGGCAGGCCCCCGCCCGCACGTCCCCACGGTGACCCCGACGGTTACAAAGGTCTTCGGCGTCACCGGGAGCTGCCGTGGCCCATGGCAGCGGTAACAACGACGTCAGCCCCTCGCTGAACTCTGCCGTGCTGCCGGGCGTTGTCCCAGGGGCTCTGAGACGTACTCATTTACTCGGCGCTCACACGCACCCAGAAGCAGGCTATGACGAGCCTGCTCCTTCACAGGGCAAACGGAGGCACAGGCAGGTTCCGTAGCCGGGGCACTGCTTCTGGGCAGCCAGGCCTGCAGCTTCCAACGATGGAACTGCCAGACCTGGATGGCACCGCTGTCCCCACCTGCGCTGTGGCACCAGCAGGTCACGGGGGCCCCTCCCCGCTGTGCAGCACCCAGTTCACAGAGTGCCGGCCCCGTGCTTCCCGCAGAGCGGGCACGTCCGGCTCTTTCCACACACGAGGCCGCCGAGGCACGGAGCACAAAGGGGACACAGAGGGCTAGTGGCGCAGCCGAGACTCCCTCGGCCTCCTGACGGCCTGGCCAACCGTGTGTGTCTGTCTGTCCGTTGTTCATCCATCCACCCCCTCCGGTTTCCAAGGTTTCCACCACTTTCCCACAGGAGCCCAGCCTCTAGGCAGCCCTGTGCTGGGTTCTGGAACCCCCTCCAAGGACCCCAGGGAGGCCGAGTACACAGCCCCTGCCCAGCCACTCTGGTCTAAGAAGGAGGCCCTGGGATGAGAGGGGCGGGGGTATTGGGGCGTCCGGGCAGACGGCCCCCCTCCCCAGGTGTCAGGGTCCTCTAAAGGGGGCTCGCCCTGGATCTGTGTGAGCTCTGTGGGCACGCGTGGGTGTGCACAGGCGAGCGCCAAGGGGCCTGGGCTCACCTCCTCCCAGCTCGTCACACCCCTGCTCTGCACCCAGCTCAGGGCCCGGCATGGGGCGCGTTCAGCACCCGCCTGGGCTCCCGCCGACCTCACAGCCGCTTCCCACCGCCATTTTCCGGGCTTGCAACAGTGGAGCCCTGCTCTGGGTCTCACCTCCTGGGTGACTTTCTTCTCGACGTTTTCAGTTAAAATAAAACGCTTCCCCCGTCACGGGTGGAACAAACTCCCAGCTGCTTGCCTACCTGGGCCTGCCAACCCCGCAGCCTCCCTCCACCGGCGGCGGGCTCCACCCGGGACTCCCTTTCTGCTCTCCGTGCCAAGACTCCTCCCTCCCTGAGCGCACGGCACCTGCTGTTCCCTCTGCCCGGAACCCCCTTCCCAGGGGCCTCTCATCCTGCAGCTCTCCGCCCGGACATCACCGCCACAGGGGGCCGGCCTCTTTGGACCCCACCTAAAGCAACACCCAGCCCCACGTGCCTGTGGGTCCGCCCCCCCCCCGCCATCAGGAGGCCAGAGACAAGAACACACCCCCACTGGTACCCCTGCCACCCAGAACCCTGCCAGGCCCACAAACGATGCTGGGGAAGCATCTGCTGAAACGGTTCAATGGAACCTCTCTTCTGAGGCAGCTAGAATTTTCTGGTAAAATGGACAGAAGTGACCCTTCTGTGGGAACTGAGGCATAGGGAGGGGAATAACTGACCCAGACACACTTACCTCGGGCCCCCCCCCCGCCCCCGCTTCTGCCCCTAAACCATCAACTGTGGGGTCTGCCCACAGGCAGGAAACCCCAGGGCTGGGAGATTGCCAGAAGGGAGAAGGCTCTGGGCGGGCCAGGAGGTGGGCTGGGGGCGGGCTGGGGGCGGATCAGAAGGCGGGGTTTGGGGGGGGTGGGGAGAGGTGGGGAGGTGGGCGGGGCCTCCAGCCGGCTCGCCTCACCTGTGCACTCTCCATCCTTGAGCATGTAGCCGGACTCACAGGTGAGAGCCTTGTGGCAGCGGAAGGAGCCCACCGTGTTCATGCAGTGCTCGCCCCGGCTGCACGTGTGCAGGTCCGTCACGCACTCGTTGATGTCTGCGGGGAGGGTGAGGCCGTCAGAGACTGCGGGGCGCTCCCGGCACGGTGCCGCCGGCCAGCCAGCCCTGCCCTCAAGGTGCTCAGTTCCCAGAGAGCAGCATGGTCTGTGCAACCACCCATTCAACAAAGACCTATGGAGCACATGCCACGGCCCCAGGGGTACAGGGTGAACAAGACAGACAGAAAGTCTGCCGTGGCGCGGGACACTCAGCAGACAGACAGACCTAAGGGGGGGGGGTGGTCCTGAGTCTTGGGGAAGAGAGAGCGAAGGAGACCAGGAGTGGGAGGTGCGGGGGGCGGAGGCACGAAGGATCCTCAGGGCAGAGGACACTTGAGCAAAGCATTTGAGGAGGTGCCAGGATGAGCGGAGCACGTATCTTAGGCAGAGGGGACGGGGCTGCCAGGCAGGTTCAGGCTCTGGCCCAGAGGGGTGTGACTGGCGGGAGAGGAGGGTGTTGGGAGATGCGGGGGAGGTGGGAGCCATCGAGGGCTCCAGCAGAGGAGGGCAGTGGGCTGACTTATTGGTAACAGGGTCCCCTGGCTGAGTGCAAATACCCCAGGGGTGAGGGTATGTTAGAACAGGAGACGACAGGGCTGAGGCTGCCACCCACGGAGGCGAGGAGAAGCAGTCGGGCTCCGGAGGTGCTGGGAAGGTGAGACCGACAGCATCTATGATGCATGCGACGAAGGAGAGAGAAAAACAGGAGCCCACTGGTCTTGGCAAAGCTTTCTGGCCGAGCAGCTCTACAGATGGCGGCCCCAGCACCTGGGCTGGGGCCAGCTGGGAGGAGCAGGCTCACAGGGGAAGGGTGGGAGCCCTTGACGTCACACTGAGCTTGAAGATCAAGAGGCAGCCAGAGACCTGCCTCGGATTCATGGAAGGGGTCTGAGGGGAGACATTAACTTGGGAGTGGTCACTGCTGAGGTCCCTGGGGGGCCGAGCACTGACGCCTGGGATGCGCAGGTGGGGAGGGGAGAAGCCAGCAAAGGAGGGAAAGAAGTAGCATCAGGGAGGGCGGAGGAGACCCAGAGAGGTGGCCAAGTCAGACGTCCCCGCAGGTGGGCAGAGGACACCCCATGCCTCCGCCACGCTCCACCTGGCAGGGGAGGTACAGCAGTCGTGCGGATCCGTTCATTCACTGGGCCCGCCTTAGCGAGCACGTATTCTGTGCTAAGCCCAGGCGGCCTAGCGGTGCGTCACAGCCTCTGCCCGCGAGGGACTGCCGGTCGGCGGGCAGGGAGAGAGGACAGGTCGGGTGGCGACGCTGGGGAGGAAAGCTGCACGGTCCCGGGCTCAGGCCAGAGCACCGCCCGCCCTGGGTCCTGCGCTGTCAGAGCTGCTCTCAGGGACAGTAACGTCTGAGCTGAGCCTAGCAGGATGACGAGGACCAGGTGCAGAGGAGGGGTCCAGGGCTGTGGGGCAAGAGACTGTCCCAAACTCACGGGTGAACCAACTGGTGTATAGGCCCGGCCAAGGCTGGTTGGGTGGGGATGAGGAGGAGGAAAAGGGAGAGTTCTGGCCCGTGGTTTCCAAGGAAGGGTGGGCTGGGCCAGATAGAGACTTCTGATTTATAAGCTGGATTGACAGAGAGAGACACATTCTCAGGAGCCCAGAAAACGTCATGGGCCAGGAGCCCCCCCTAGCCTGGGAGGAATCATGGTGAGAGACGACAGCAGACACCACTGATCGTGTGGCTCACTTAGGGATCGGGCGGCTTACGGGAACTGTCCTCGACCCCCCAGACATACTGCTTCACAGATAAGGAACTAGGTCTCACAGAGGGCATGTGAAAAAAGTCTCCCAGCCTGCACGGGACAACAGCAAGGACAGAACCCAGAGCGCCCAGCCCTTTCCCCACTGCTGCAGAGTGGGCTCCAGAGACGGGGCTCCCATGGTCTCAAAGCCAAGCCCACCTGGAACACTGTTCCCAGGGCCCAAGATGTTCCTCAAAGGACAGGGCTCAAAAGGCCAACAACAAAGCACAGGGGATTCCCCACAGAGGTCACCTGTCTGTTAGAAGTCCTGTGGACATGGCACCGCCCAATACTGTCCCACTTCAGCTTACATACCTCCGGTGATGGGGAGCTCACTACCTATGCAGGCTGCCTCAGTATAACACATTTGTCGAATCACAATTACGGCATCAAACACTAGCAAGTTCTTTACATGGACTCATGTAACCACCACAGTGACCCTCTGAGGTAGACATCAGTCCTCTCTTTTCACAGGTGAGGAAACTGAGGTTCAGAGAGATCAAATGACTAGTCTCAGGTCCTAAAACTAGAAAGCAGCAGAGCCAGGATTTGAACCCAGGCAGTCTGGCTGCAGAGGCCACACTCTTAACCCGGGCACCCGTCTCCCATCTCACCAGCCAGGGTTAACAGAACATGCCTGGAGCTCACAAACGCACCGCAGAAGACATGTCTGTGGATGAGCAAGTGATGGAAAGAACGAGTGCTCACAGATGAGATGAACACGTAAGTGGAACACAAGCACGGAGAGGAGACTGGGGTCTGTGCCGGATGATAAGGAGGGAAAGGCTGAAAGAATGACCATAAACTTTGCTGAATGGAATGCACCTCTGCTCCTTCATCCCAGAACCCGTTTTCCAGCTGCCCGGTGACCCCTTTTAGGACAAGCTCTTCTCTCCAGGCCGCCAGGGAACCCTGCACACCCGTGTCCTGGGAGGGTGCTCACAGGGTGGACCGCCTTTTCCCAGACACACACAGACACGACCCAGATGGGAAGAGCTGCCCCGCCACTGACAAGCAGGCTCCAGAGGGCGCATGTTGGGCCGGCGGCTGGAGGCCAGGGGCACACACGTCTGCAGCAGCCACTCTGCTGCCCGGTGGCGGAGGGTGAGGAAGAGGACATGTCCAGGTTGGGCATGATCCCCAAGCGCAAGGACGACACACGGGGGTCGGCATGTGCAGTGCATTTCCCACCTCCCCATGCCTGCCGCAGCCCTTCCTTCCTCCCTCACGCCCCTCCCGACTCCCAGAGCCCCACTGTCCTTGGAGACACGTGCACACGCCACCTTCTCCAGGGCGTGTGTCCAGACGCTGTCAGCTGGAATGGCCTCTCCCTTGGCCTCTCCTTGTGTCCCTGCCACAGCACTGCCCAGTCTGCCCCGAGCCCCCGCTACCCTGGGTCTATCTCTGTTCAGGTTCATGATGTTTCCTCCATGAAAACATCAGACCCCCAGCCGTGGGAGGACAGCAAGTCCTTGCTGCCCACAGAGCAGGCCTGGGGCCCCAGCCCTGGCCCACAAGGGCACCGAGAGGCAGGAGGGCAGGCGCGTTACTGAGCGCCAGCCCATCCACGCACAGGCCGGGCCCTGGGTACCAGCCCTTGCCAGGCCTCCGAGCCCCGAGGCTAGAGGTGAGGAAACAGGCTCAGAGAGGCGAGCGCTACTGCTCAGGGTCACACAGCAAATGGACGCCTAGCTGGGGTATCTGCCTCTGAAGGGGCTCTGGCCACATCTAAGGACAATCTCAGCAGCTGAGGTCCCATGCACGCTGTGCCCCGGGCTCTGGCTGCGCCATACACATGTCACATCCTCTCCAAAGGGGGAGCGGTACCCTCAGTGCCCCCCTTTTACAGATGATAGAACACAGGCTTGGGAGGAAGTTCAAGCCCACGGAGAACACTAGGGGGTCCTGCTTCGAACCCAGGACTCCCTATCCTGCCGCCCACATGTCTCAGTGACCTCACTTGAATGAGCGGCCAGGTCACACCTCAGACAAAGTTCTGACTCAGGCACGTCCCTGGGGAAAGCAGCTTCCCGGTGGCGTCGGTGGAGAAGCGGGACAAGAAACCAGGACACGAGGGGCATGACGTGGAGCGTGGGGTGGGGGGCCGTGCTGAGAGCTCGTATGCAAAGGGCAGGCCCTTTAGCATGTGGCTGCGGCGTGGCGGGCTTGGCGTGGAGCAGAGCAGGGAGCCGTGGCGGCGGCGGCAAGCGGGGCTCCGGCTTACCCACGCACTTCCTGTGTGCGTTGAGGATAAAGCCCTCGGCACAGAGCAGTGTGTGGTTGACACAGTAGAAGGATCCCAGGGTGTTCACACAGAACTGTCGCCAGCTACAATCGTGAGTGCCCAGCAGGCACTCGTCGTGGTCTAGTGACGGCCGCGGGAGGAAAAACAGAAGGGCCGTTAGAGAAGCGTGGCCCGCGGTGACATGGAGCCTCCAGTGACAGATGGGGAAACTGAGACCCAGATGGGCAGGGACCTGCCCAGGACCTCCCAGCCCATCAGCGGTCCCTCTGGGCTTTGGGCCCAAGTCTGAGTTGGTCCGGTTGGAAGATGTCAGAGCAGGAGCCCTAGCGGAGACAGGTGGCAAAGTGAAGCTCAGAGAGGGGAGACAGCCTGTCTGGGGTCACACAGCGGGCAGGACCGGAGGCCATCTCCCACCGATGCTCTGGAGACCCTCCACCTCCACCGGCAGCCACGGGAGCCGCGCAATGGCACGAGTTGCAAACCTAAGTGCTTAGGGGGCCAGGCTGGAGACATAAACAGGAGAAGGGGCCAAGGGGGCTCTAGGGCACTGCGGAGCCTGTGCTCTGTCAAAAGGGAGACCAAGGCTGTGGGCTCCTTGTGGACAGATGTTACAAAGTTTCAAGAAAAACCTGAAATTCGGACATTTAAAAAAAAATTCTTGAGCTGTCATTGTTGGTAACTTGTTTGATGATTTTAAACAGATGGTAAAATATCATCTGTTTAAATATCATCTGCAGGACTCCCCTGCAGGGCCGGCTACACCCACAAAACGCCCTCTGCATCCGCTGGCCTGGACCCCATAGCCTCTACCACTGGGGGCGCTGCAGAGAGAAAGGGAGGCCTGGAGGGACAGGGACACGGGCCCATGGCCTGAAGGAGTCCCAACCCAGAAGAGATACAGTCCTCATGTCTTCAGGGCCCTGGGAGATGAGGAGCGAAGCCAGATCTGCCCCCACCATCTGAGAGAAAGGCCCGTCAGCCACCACCATGCTGTGTGCTCTGGGCAAGTGTCCTGTCCTCTCTGGGCACCAGGACGGTTTTCACGCACACCGGAACGGTCCCGGGCAATCGGCAAGAGGTGGATTTCGGCTTCTGGAAGGGATGTGGGTCTCTCCCCAGGCAGACTTAACCCTGTTAACCCATGGACCCAAACCAGGTTCATGTCTCCTGAACTTGAACCTGAACTAAAGCACTTCCTAGACCATCTGCACGCTCTCTGCCTGCCCTGCCTCCACACGCGAGGAGGTGCGCGAGGTGTCATTCACCGTGGGGACCGCCCCAGCAGGTGTCGGATCCGACGCCCCCCGGTTCACAGGGGGAGGTCCCAGCCCGCAGAGACCCCACCGGGACAAAACCCAGGCTGAGCGAATGCATAAGTAAGGGAGGCCCGTGCTTTTACACCCTCTCCGGCCCTTCTGTGACAGCAGCGTCACCCACAGGCACCGTCCCTCCTTGATTTCAGAGCTGAGAATGTGCCCTCCAGCTGGGGCTGCCTCTCCCCAGCCTTGTTGCCCGTGGAGGCCAGCCGGAGCGGGTGTCCTGCCGCAGGCCAGTAGGGCAGGCAGTGCCCTCTGTCGGCTCCACCCGTGGCTGGAACGGGGGCAAGGCGGTCACACACCGAGTCAGGTCACTCAGACGGGGTGACCCTAGAGGACAGAGCTAGTCAGAGTATGACCAGGGAGTCTCAGACCTCCCCCCCCCCAAGACCTACTAGGTCAGGCCCTGGGGCCACGTGGACTTCGCAGGCCCACTGAAGTTTGCGGAGGCCCGCCCCAGGGAGTGGCTGGGCCGCGGCCAGCCCGTGTGCCCGCCTGGGCCGCACGCGCACCTGGCACGTGATGTGGGTGGACGCGGCTGTTCCAGCTGCTCGGTTTGCAGCTGGTCGGCATGGCAGCCACACCTGCTCCCCGCTCACCAGCACAGCGAGGTTTGGCCCTGGAACACCTCCCCCGCTCCGGGCCCCCTCGGGTGTGCGGGGCCCACGGCGGCGGGGACTAACCTTCACAGGACACGCCGTCCGCCATGATGGCATAGCCGGGGAAGCAGGAGCACATGGCAGTGTCCCCGACCACGCTGCACACCTGCTTGCAGGGCCCGTTGTCTGCGAGGAAACCACACAGAAGTCAGAGACCACGCGCGGGCGGCTCCGGCCTGCCGGGCACCCCACTCCCGCCCCTTTCACGAGGTCACCCCTTCCACCCGCTCACACACCGGCTGGTGTCTGGGACCTCCCCCAACACGCCCCTCCCTCAAGTAACAGGGATGCGGGTGAGGCGGAGGCAGAAGGAGGACGGAGGGGAGGGGAGGAGAGGAAGGGCGCAGGGGACGGCCCGCACGTGTCTGAACGCAGGCTCCGCGATGCCTGGGCGAGCAAGGAGTGTACTCTCTCAGTTTTACAGAAAGCGAGACTGAAAGCGGCTCATGGGCCGTGCTGGGGTCGCCCACGCCTGCCCCAGGCTGTGCCCCCCGTTCTCACCTCTCACAGCTCCTCACCCAACCTCCGATGGCGAGGCCAGCCGGCCCCCTGACCCCAAGCAGCGGCACGGCCCGGTGGGCCCCCCCCCGCACACGCCCAGCCCCGAGGGCTCCCCGCCCGCCACGGCCAGCTCACCTTTGCAGGTGTTGGGCTGCGGCACGGGCAGCGCGATGGTGTTGGGGGCCACCTGGGAGGATTCGGGCCTCAGCGCGGACTCCTTGGCGGCCTCCGGCTCGGGGCGGTCACCGTCTGTCACGGACAGAGCAGGCAGGAGCGGGGTCTAGCGCCTTCAGGCAGCCTCAGGCCCTAACAGGCGCCATGCCGGGCTCTCGAGGTCGGGGGGCGGCTCATTTTACCCACCCCCATCCACCCCACGGGAGAGGAAACTGAAGTTCAGGCAGG
The DNA here is from genome assembly GCF_026419965.1 of Kogia breviceps. NCBI lineage: Eukaryota > Metazoa > Chordata > Mammalia > Artiodactyla > Physeteridae > Kogia > Kogia breviceps. The sequence goes on along the minus strand of NC_081319.1, from coordinate 3,072,755 downwards.
GACACACCTCAGGCCAGATCCGTCTCACAGCTAATCGGGGCAGGGAGGGTGCAGGAGCACGAGTCTGCGGACTCAAACGGATCTACCCCCGGAAGCTGGCAGGGAGAGAGCCCCCCCAGACCGGGTGCCGGGGCCTGACCACCGCGGGCCCGGTGCTGGGGACGCGGCTGGGTAGGCGGGGGCCTGCATGGCCCAGGTCCTGGCCCTGCACTTGAATCCAGGGTGGGCCGCCGGGGCTGCCCTGCCGATGGAGCCCCAGGGCGGAGCCCGTCTGCCCGGCCTCACAAGCCCGTCGCCGGAGACCCTCGGCGCCGGCGGGTTCACGGAGTGGGATGGCGGGAGGCGAAGTCCCCCACGGTCCCCAGCCGAGGAACACCACGCTCCGCGGGCAAGATCAGCCCCGCCCCCGCCCCTGCCCCGACCGTCCGGGCCCTCACCTGGGCGACAGGTACGGCCGTCGTCCCGCAGCGAGAAGCCAGGAAAGCAGGCGCAGTGGTAGGAGCCCACGGTGTTGATGCACAGGTGTTGGCACAGCTCCCCCGGGAGGAGCAGGCACTCATCCTGGTCGTCTCCGGGCAGGCTGTTGGGCAGCTCCGTCTCCGCGCCCAGCGACAGGGCCTCCCGGCTCGTCAGCTCCGCCTCTGAAACTGGGGCAGGGGACCGTGCGCACGATGAGACCCGGGCTGGCCCCGCAAGTGGCTGGGACCACAGGCCCTCGGGAAACCAGGTCAGGTCCTCACCACAACCTCCTGTGTGTTCAGCTGAGAGAGCACGAGGAAGGACGGATGGGTGGGTGGATGGAGGGGTGGGTGGATGGAGGGGTGGGTGGATGGATGGAGGGGTGGGTGGATGGATGCGGGGGTGGGTGGATGGATGGGGGGGTGGGTGGATAGAGAGGTGGATGGGGGGGGTGGACAGAGGGTGGATAGAGGGGTGTGCGTGGGTAGCTGGATGGATGGACGGGACAGAGGGCTGGGGGGGTGGATGGAGGGGTGGGGGGGTGGATGGAGGGGTGGGTGGATGAGTGGTGCAGAGATGGACCAGAGGACGGGAGGGGGATGGGTGAAATGGATGGGTGGCTGGGGAGGAAGAAGTACGGACGTGTAGGTGAACAAAGAAACAGGAGTGTGGGTGGGTGGAGACTGCAGGGAGATGGGTGGTACTAGTTGGGCAGAGCGGATGATAGGTAGAAAACTGAATGAGATCACCATCTCGAAAATAACAGGAGTCCATCATCGAGGCCACAGAAGAGCTCTGTCCAGAGCGGAACTTGTGCCTCGAACCACAGACGAAGGTGACCAAGGTCCCCACAGAAGGCCACAGGAGGCCCAGTCTTGCCTAGAAGCCCCAGCAGCTCTCCCCCGTCGCCCAGCTGGCCCGTACGCCTGGCCTGGGGAGCAGCACCCACCTCTCCGTGGTGCAGCCTCAGGCTCCGGAGGCCGGCGGACCTCAGGCACGATGAGGGGGTCTTCGCCCTCACAGCAGGAGAGCATGACGTGGTTGCAGGGGTAGCCGAGGTTGGGATTGGACTCACACGACTGGCCCTCGGCCCGCACGCGGAGCCCCAGGCCGCAGCAGTCACAGCATTGCTGGAGAGAGACGTGCCGTCACTGCCCAGCCCGGCCGCTCAGGGCCTTCCGCGTGGCCTGTGAGCTTGTGGGGCTCACTCTGGACCCCCAGGCTCTGGGGAGGGGCTGATAAGTGAGAGCGGATTCACCCCGTGTCCACATTGTGCCTGGGATGTGCTCTCCAGGGGCAAGGGTGTCATCTGTCCCCATTTCCCGTGTCTGGCTCAGCTTGTGCAAGTTTTTTGCAGTAATTCATAAATGGCCTCTTATGAAAAGAACTACAAGCTAACCCACAGCCACACCAACTAACTGCTCCCATATTTACCAGCAGACTGCAAATCTATTCAGGCTAACTAAAAGGCAGCACTTCCCTTAAAGTTACATATAAGAGACACTGGGTGAAGCTTTCAGGAGAGCTTTTAAATGGGGCTGACTCAACTTGAAAGTACATCTTTTTTGCTCGCCCCCTTCCTCCTTTTTGGAACAGATGTGATGGCTGGAGCTCTAGCAGCTACTTTGGGTCATGAGGTGACCTTAAAGATGGAAACCACAAGCTAAAGATGATCGAGCAGAAATATAGAAGCCTGGGTGCCTGAAGATGTTACACAGATTCACCCCATCCCAGACTGCACGCCTCCAAATATAAAGTCTTTGATTCGTTTAAACTACTGTGGTAGACTGATTACAATAACAGCCCCAGTTGTTCACTCTTTACCATGTCCTCTGTCTTTGCAGTCTGACAGTACAGTTCCTCCTATCAAAAGAGAGGGTGCATTTCCCAACCTCTTGATTGTGCCTCATGACTCGCTTCGGCCAACAGGAGGAGACAGAAGTGACAGCGTGCCTCTTCTGAGCCCAGGCCTCAAAAGGCCTTGCACACATCTATTTCCCATGTTGGAACCCTGCTCAGCCACTACCTAAACAAGGCCAGGCTAGCCTGCTGGAGGTTGAGACCACATGGAACAGGGAAGTGTCGGCCCAGCTACGGCCATCCTAGATCTAGTGCCAGCAGAACCATTAGCTGGTGGCAGCCAAGGTCAGCTGGGCATGGCCCAGGTCAGCACAACTACCCTCACTCATGACCTGAGCCAGTCATCAGCCACCAGGTTTGGGAGGGTCTGTTACACAGCAGTAGCTCACTGATACTCCAGACTGCACCTCCCGGTGGTGAACATATCCACATATTTGGTAAACAGGCTGCGTTACCTCTGATCCTCACAACCACCCCGAAAGACATGAACTATTATCCCCATTTTAGAGACGGAGAAGCCGAGGGTGAGGAAGAAGGACTGGTCCAGGGTCAAACATATAAACACAAATGGAATTCTAAAGTCGCCGGTCACCAAGGTCCTTTCGCTAATATCAGTAGTTTTTAGGAAAAATTAAGCTCAATGAGACAAAATTCGATGTCAAAATCCTCTGCCAAATGTTGCCCTGCTCCAGAGGCCCCTCAACCGCCATCCAGGCTTGTGGTTTCTTCAACTCCGTCCCTCTCTCTCCCCCAAACACAACACCCTTCTGTGATACTTCCTGAAACTGTTCCAAGTTTGCCTTCATCCTCTACAGCACAGACAGCCAGCTGTTAGCCCCCAAAGTCCGTTTTCCCTCCTTCCAGATGTGCAGTGGGCACACGACCTCTCCAGAATAAGGACTTTATCTCCCAGCCCTCCTTGCAGCTATGCAGCTACCAGACTAAGTTCTAGCCAACGTGATGTAAGTAGACGTACTGTCTGTCCTCTAGAGAGGGGCTTCCTTACACCCACGTTCGCAGCAGCAATATTCACAGTAGCCAAGAGGAAGAATCGACCCACATGCCCGTCAACAGATGACGGACAAACAAAACGTGGTCTCTCCATACACAGCGTATTGCTCAGCCTTACAAAGGAAGGAAGTTCTGCCACATGCAGCAACATGGATGAACCTGGGGGACATTACATTCAGTTGAAATGCCAGTTACAAAAAGACCAAAGAAAAAGAAAGCCCCGTGAGGCAAGGGATTTTTGTGCTATTCATTTCCGCATTCTTAATGCCTAAAACAGGGCCAGCACAGACTGGTGTTCAAACAGTATTTCTCGAATGAACTGGTCCGTATGGTAACTGGTGATGTTTCCTACGCAGAGGCAGAGCTCCCTGCCCCCAGGCGCGAGCATCCTGCCCTCAGAGGAGCCCCACAGGGCGGCCCGCCCCCTGGGCCCTGGAGGACCTGCAGGCTCAGGCCACAGACGCCCCAGGGCAGGCTTGCCTTATACAGGGAGACGCCGCAGGTGTCCTTGTCCTCATCCCCGCATGGCTCGCCCTCCTTGGCCCCCAAGACGCCGGCCATGCAGCTCTTCTCCTTCAAGTAGGACACACAGCAGTGCTTCTGGGCTGTCCTGCAACAGAGGTGCGCCTCAGCCCCACAAAGCGCCCCATCCCCCCAGGGACCCCGCCAGGAGGGACCGCAGGCCCCGTTTCACACAGGAGGCTGCAGCTCAGGGGAGCGAAGGCCCCGCCAAGGTCCACCGCGGGTGGGGACCCTGCTGGCGCCAGGGCGTTGGCCAGGCCAGCACTTCCTCACCAAGTGACACGGGTTTCGTTCTCAGCTTAACTAAGACGACTCAGGCCTGGGTCCCACTGGGCTCTGTGTCCCCTGACCGATGAGGGAGGGGGTCAGTACGCCAAGCCCCCCGACAGGGCTGAGAAGGAAAGGGAGACCCAATCTCAGGGAGGGCTGGGCGGTCGGCCTGGGACCGCCAGGGTCCCTGGTCATGCCTCCAATAACTGTAGGGCTGCCCCGGGCAGAGACGGCTGATGGGCCAGCACACAAAACAGGGAGATGAAAAGGTGGGCTTCAGTCCCACTTGAGGAAGGGGTTCAGCCTCACTTGAGGAAGGGCGTGTCCCAGCAAGGGCCTTCCGGTGATGGAACTGGCTGGCTATGAAGTAGCGAGTCTCCCATCACAAGAGGGATACAAGCATGCACTAGTTCAAGCCTCCTGAATGCTGTATGCTCTAACTCCTGGGCAGCCCAAACTGGTGGGATGACCAAAGGGAAAGGAAAGGGACAAGGCTACAATTTAAATGTTTCTAACGGAGGAACTGTGGGCTGGACCACAGGAAACATGGAGTCTAATCCTGGCCAAGCTCCCAACGAGCTGTGTGGCTTTGGGTGAATCACATCACCTCTCTGAACCTTATCCTGCTTATCTGGAAAGAGGAGTAAGCTGGACACGGTGGCATGCCTGCGATAAAGAAGGGGTGAGGGGCTGGGCAGGATGCCACCCGGGCCTGGCACGGGGAGGGCGCGGGTGTAACTGCTTCCTTTGCTGCGAACACCGTTGTCAGAAGAAGCGGTCAGCGCGGACAGCAGGCAGAGCACGGCGAGAGGCCAGCCTTCCTGAGACCCCCCCCCAGGGCAGCAAAGTGGGGAAAGAAAGAGGGCTGACGGCCTCGGCTCAAGGCTGAGGTAGGAAACTCGAGTAGGCTGAGCACCGCCCGGCAGCGACGCAGCAACTGGTGAGAGAAGCACCCGGCTGTGTCCCCGGGTGACAGCGGTCCCGGCGTGTGCGCTTCCGACCGCGCTCACCAGGCCGGCGACGAGTCTGCACGCTGAGTTCACTCCTGGGGCCGGTCTCGGGCTCCCCACACCCGGCGAGAGCCCGCCCAGCCAGCCAGGCAGCCACGTCCGGCCACCTGCGGGCACCTGGACGCGGGTGGAGTGGTGCTCGCCTGGCAGCGCGGGGCCCGGGGTGGGAAGGGGGACACGGGGACACGGGGCCGGCGCCCGCCCTACCTGCACACGTCGCTCTCAGCACCGCTCTCGGGGATGTCCAGGCACTCGTCGTTGTCAATGGCCCACTGCTGCCCAGCGGCACAGCACGTCTCGAGCAGGTCCTTCGTGGACACTGTGGGTGGTAACACGGGCAGAGTCGCCAGCTGGAGGAGGTGCACGGGTCCCAGGTGTCTAGGCCCAGCGGGCGTAGTAGACGCTGCTGGCGCTGGGCCAGATCCCCGCGCATTACTGGACTGGGAGCTCCCTCACCCGCTGCCTGCGCCTGTTGCCGCCAGCAGCTCCAAGGCACAGCTGCCTGGGGGGGTAAGTCCACCCAGGGGGAGAGGGCTGGGAGGGGGAGGACGGCCACTCACTGAGTAGTGGGGCCTCAAGGGCCAAGCCCATCTCAAAGGGGCCAGCCCTGTGCGAGCTCTCCGTGGGACCAGGAGCATCACCAGCCCCTTCCCTGCCCCCCTCGCTGGGCAGTTTCTCCAAATGAACCACGGGCACAAGAACCCCCAACTCAGGCTCTGCTTCCAAGGGGCCAGATAAGACAGCAAGACGGCACAAGACATAAGAAATAGCAACAGCATGGAGGACAGCTTCCTGGGGAAGATATCTGTGACCAGGGAGGGCAGGAGTCGGGGGTTGGGAGAATGTCTTAAAACGCAAAGGCACAGACCAGAGGCTAAAAACATGGATGGATTTTCCCACCTCAAAATTAAAATCCTCTGGATAACAAGGAACTCTGTGGAGGAATATAACAGACTGCTGACAGGTTAAGAGATGCTTTGGGAATGTTCTAAAACTGACGAAGGATTGCTATTGGGAAATACAGTAACCTCCTGAAAATTAACATGGAAGAAAACCAACCCCAAAGTGAAATACCTATGAAACTGGAAAAATGAGGAAGAGTGATAAATGCCGGGCACTGGTGCAAACACTCGTGCCCTGGGGTGTGGGGGTGGTGACTGCAGCAGCCAGTCTGGAGGGAGACCCAGCGCCTCGTACACAATTCAGCAGAGGCATCATCCAGCACCCATGTGTGGCCAGTACAAGGGTGCTCACTTCAGTGAGATTCATGGAAGTGGGTTGGAGGGAGCCTGGATGTCCGTTATTGGAGGAGTTTGAATAGAGCATGGGGACGTCCTCCACGGAGGACTCCACAGATGTCAGAAACGGCCGACGAGAAGCCCACACAACATCACAAAGCTGGACACATGTATACACAGCAACACAGAGCAGCAAAGGACAGAGCACTGAGGGGAAACAGGAAAAAACCAAGTGAGATCCATCACACGAATTGCAAAGATTGCATGCAAAATTACAATACACATTTGCATAAACACATAAAAGCAAAAAAAAAAAAAAAGAAAGAAACCCACACAGATCGAAGAGAACGGTCACCTAGGGTAGGTGGAGGGAGAAATGGCAATGGGGAAAGGGGATAAAAGGGAATAAATGCATCAATTTTTAAAAAGAGGGTCTTGCTAAGATGATAAAGAACCAGGAAATAAGGAATGCAATTAATGCAGCCATTTGCCTCCGAGGTCTGAAAATAAACGACATTCAAAGATGAAGCCCACGGGCTTTCCCTGGTGGCGCGGTGGTTGAGGGTCCGCCTGCCGATGCAGGGGACGCGGGTTCGTGCCCCGGTCCGGGAGGATCCCACGTGCCGTGGAGCGGCTGGGCCCGTGAGCCGTGGCCGCTGCGCCTGCGCGTCCGGAGCCTCTGCTCCGCGACGGGAGAGGCCGCGACAGTGAGAGGCCCGCGTACCGCAAAATAAAAAAAAAAATGAAGCCCATCTCGGATACCTACATACATGCTGAGAAGCACCAGGGTATCACAGGATAATTTTGAACCTGGGTCCACACCTTAGTACTACCATGTATAGCCACTTCTCCTCCCTAGAGACTCAGTGTCCTGCTCTGTTATGAGGACCCACAGCTGCACAGCTGCTGAAACCTACAAGGATCTCTAAATGTCCGTGAGCAGTTCACATAAGCGGGCAGGGCTGAGGAAGAAGTGCACCAAGAAGCGTCAGCAGCCTGCAAGACTCTAGGAACAGAAAGAGCTCACTAAGAAACAACCTCTTCATTGGCTTAGTGGGCGCTTCAAGTGATTGAACTCTTCTTAGTTTCAATTTTCCTTCTGAAAACCAGGGAAATAAGCTTCAGTATCAACCTGAGGGCTGAGGCACCTGAGGCACCAGGAGGAAAAGAAAAAAAAATTCTTGATAACCAGTGTCTACCAGAAACAAGTAGCAACATCACACCCAGTGGTGAAACTCATAGAAACAGAGTAGAATGTTTGCCAAGAACTGGCGGAGAGCAGGCTGGAGGAACGGACAGATGTTGGTCAAAGGACACACCCTTCCGGTTGCAAGGCGAGTAAGTTCCGGGATCTAATGCACCGCGCACAGTGCTCTTAGCTAACAACTTCAGAGTTCCAATGAGACTAGGTCTTAAATGTTCTCACCACAAACAAGAACAAGAGAAAATGGTAACTGTGCGCGGTGACAGGTGTGTGAACTAACTTTATTGTAATAATCATCTCACTACACGTGTGTATCAAAGCATCACATTGTACGCCTTAAACGTACACAATCGTGTAGGTCAGTTACATCTCAATAAAGCCGGGGGAAAACAAGAAATAAAATCCACAAGCAAAAAGGAAAACCTTAATACAGCCGACTGGATAAAAGTCTAAAATACCTGTATGGCAAAAGACAGCCCCAGTCTGACCACATCACTCACTTTCCAGTGTCCACACGGCATTTATCACTATGTGAAACCCTCGTGTTTATTTACGAGCTTACTTTTTCACCTGTCTGTTTCTTGCCCTACAATGTCAGGGTTGCGACTTGAGGCTCTGTGGCCCCTGAGAGTGACGCCACCATTCCACGCTTAATCCTCTCTCAACACACGCCGTGCACGTGGGGGTCTCACCTTGTTCGAATGCCTCTGGTGGGGGGGATCTCGCTCCACCCAGGCAGCTTGTCCCTTTCTGCACAGCTCAGCTCAGAACGTCCTTGCTTTTACTGGACTGAACTTTTTCTCCCCAAGCCTTCTCCAAGACTGTCTCACAGAGATGAGGAGATTCCAACAGACTCCTGGGTCTCAGCCAGAGGACACGAGATGGGCGCCCTATATCAGGCGAACAGCAACGGCTGGAATGCGCTGGTGCCCGCCACGAGCCAGGCGCGAGGCCAGGCACTTTTATCCCCACAGGTATTACGGTGAGAACCGCTGCTAGGCTCACTCTAGATCAGGAGGGGGAGTTAGAAGTGCCAAGCCTTAATTTCGCCTCTCCGGCCTCAGCTTCCTGTCTGTGCGTGGGCAGCTTGACGCAGCCGATCCTGGAGGCCCTCTCTGAGAATCTAAGCACCAGCCGGAGGAGGCTCTGCTTCCCTGCGGACCGAGTGGGGCTCCGTTCCTGCCCCTCCCGAGCAGATGCGGGTTTCAGCCTGCGCTTGGCGGTCTGCCCTCCATTCTCTCCTGGCCTTTCCCACCCTGGCTTCCCCTCTTTCCAGACAAAGGAACCCAGGGGCGTGACCCCTTATGCTGGGGAGGCCACCCACTTGGAGTGGGAGGGGGAATCAGCACAGGGGCCAAGCGCGGCGCTGCCCAGTACCGTGTCCAAGGCATGGGAGACGGGGCCGGGCAAAGCCCACAAGGTGTGAACCCTTGCTGCTCGTCCAGAGGCCCACCCCCAGGCCCCCTCCCTGACCACCCTCTCTCCGAGGCCCCAGCCTCTCTCTGTCTCTCTCTAACCCCTCAGAGTTTGAGCCCCAGGGCCTCTTCTCCTCCCCGTCCATGCCCCAGCCTGGCTGACCTCACCTGGGCGCCCTCCTTCATGTCTGTCTCCTGCAAACACACAGCTGGCTGAGCGACCACGACCGGGCATCCCCGGCGATCCCACGGCCAGAATCTGTTCAGCAGCCGACTTTCCCCGGACCGCCTCTCCCCTGCTCTTCCCTGTGCCAACCTCAGGACCCTCCTGGGCCCGTTCCTTCCTCCTCACCTCCCTCCTCCCGTCCGTCACCCGCAGGGCCACCTGCAAAGTCAGCCCCGTCACCACCTCGCCCCTCACACTGCCGCCATCTCTTGGGTCCGAGAGGTACCCTGCTCCCCCGTGTCCTCCCCTGTTCCATCTACCAGATGGCGTCAGAATGACCCTTCACAAATGTGAATCAGACTGTGTCTCGCCACGGCCTACAGGCCCCCAGAGTCCCCCCCTTTCTTTACGAAGACCTACCTGGTATGGCCCTGTGACCTCCCCACCGCGTCTCCTTTCTCACTCACTCTCTCCACTTGAACCCCTCAGGCTCTTCCTGCCCCGGGGCCTTTGCACGCACTGTACTTTCCGCCTGGAATCCTCTGCCCTTTCCCTGAGCCCTGCCCAACCCCCACTCTCTACAGCGCTGTCTTTGTTTGGGGCTCTCATCTCCTCAGGTAGGATCTCCCTGACTTTTGAATCTAAACTAACCTGCACTCCAACCCTCATTGCAGCACCCTACTTAGTTTTGCTCATAACGCCCCCGGCCTTCACCAGCTCAGAGTCATCTCGGGGATCCCGGTGGTCCACGGACCCCACTGGAAGGCCACTGCGCTGCAGGATAAAGCACCCCTGCCTGGAGCGACAATCGGGGCCCTCACAGCACAGCCCGGACTCACGTCTCGGCACTTCTTCCACCAGCTAGCAGGCTTCCCTGTGCCTCCGTATCTTTGCACATGCCGTGCCAAGCTGGGAACGCCCTTCCTCTACCCTGCCCAACGACCCAGCCTTAACAAGCCACTCTGCACACCACTCCCCGCCTCTCCATCCTCTGTGGTCCCGCCAGCATCTCCACCTCCATCCCCGGCAGAACAAACAGCCCCTCCTCCAGCCTCATTCACAGCAGCACTTGGTACATACACGACGTCACTGCCAGGGACATGCCAGCCTCAGACAGCAGAGGGACAGGGCCTCAGGGGCCAAGAACGGGTCGCAGTCATTTCAGGGTCCCCAGTGCCCAGCACAGACCTAGTACTTGATAAAACCTGGGGCTGGGTGGAGCACCCCAGGGCCGAGGTGTATACCATCTCATGCAAAGCTCACACTGACAACGTGAAATCGGACAATTACCTTCCTCTCCCAGATGTATAAATAACGATCTAAAGGTTTAAGATACACAGCCCAATGGCACAGACTCAGGAAAAGGAGGGAGAAGAACTTTACACTCACACACATCACCTCCACACAGCAGTTTCCACCGAGCCTCGGAGGTGAGCCTGGGCGTGTCTGACCCATCACCGTGTGAGCACTGGCGTTCAGCCAGGGCACCCCTCCCTGCCTGGGGGACGGAGCCAAGTCACTCATCCTCAAGCCTCTGTGTCCTTGCCGGTGAGATGGGCAAGTCACCCCTCCCGCCCGCATTTCACCAAGTGGGGAGGGGAGAAGCCAGGGTCTGGCAAAGGACAGGAGCTCAGTAGGCAGCACGTCCCCACCCCTGGCACACAGAAGGTGTTTGCTGACTACTCCTCAGTTCATTAATTAATTACAGAGGAACAGGCTGATCAAAGGATGGACAGCACAGTAATCCCTGCAGCAGAAGAGGCAGGAGGGGCGTCCGGCGATCCCCCCCTGCTCTGCTCCGGGTTCCCATGGACTCCCCCACTTCTGTTCGCTTTGCCTGCGCTCGGCCAGAGGGAGCGTGGCCTTCCTCGCCTGCTGGTTAGGCACGAGCGCTGCGGCCAGAGAGGCGAGGGCCCCCTCCCGCTGTGACGGCTGCGGGCTGGCTCTCCCCGGCCTCGAGGGTGACCCGGGCCGGGACCAGCCTGGCTCCCAGATGGGTCCCCACGGGCTGCCCCTCAGAGTCAGGACACCAGGCCCCGCCGGCCAGAGAGCACGACCTTGACTCTGGCAGGAGTCCCACCTCTGACACCCGTGAGGAGCGGAGGGAGGAAAGATCCACTTTGCAAAATGACCCGCCATCGTCCAGGAAAGCGGAGACACGCAAACCCAGCGGCGTGGTGACCTCACCCCCGGGTCCACGCCCAGGGGGCACGGCCGCCCGCGGTCTCCACCTGGGGACCCACAAACAGTAGCTCCAAACTGGAAACAACCCGAGCGCCCAAGGACAGGAGAAGGCAGATACTAGGGCACGACCACGCCATGCACATCACAGGGACACGGCCTCAGGGGAGAAGCGGTCACAGAAGGACACTGCGCCCTGCCTTTCGTGTAGTGAAGTTCAAACCGAGAGAAAAGCAAGACACCTGCTGAGGTGGTAAAACTGTAAAGAAAAGGAAGGAACTCGTGCTCACAGAAGCCAGGATGGTGGCAACCAGGGAGGAGGTCAGGGCAGCCATGGCGTCTGTCCCCAGGGCTGGGGCCTTGGTGCGTGCCCTTCTTTAACTGTTGAGACAGTCCCTTACGCTCTTCAATTCACAAATACTCCGTGACAGAAATATTACTGGAACATGTAGTATGATTAGAAAAGTCTAAGACTAAAGAGGCAAAGAGTCTTTTAAAAATGTGACCCAAGGGCTTCCCTGGCGGCGCAGTGGTTGGGAATCCGCCTGCCGATGCAGGAAACACGGGTTCGTGCCCCGGTCCGGGAAGATCCCACGTGCCGCGGAGCGGCTGGGCCCGTGAGCCGTGGCCGCTGGGCCTGCGCGTCCGGAGCCTGTGCTCTGCAACGGGAGAGGCCACAACAGTGAGAGGCCCACATACCGCAAAAAAAAAAAAAAAAAAAAAAAAAGTGACCCAAAAAGTGATACAAGTCAGACACAAAAGGACAAGTATTATATGATTCTACTTATATAATATAGGGCCCTAGAATAGGCCAATTCACAGAGACAGAAAGCAGAATAGAGGTTATCAGGGACAGGGAGAGGGGGAGGGGGAGTTAGTGTTTAAAGGGGGCAGAGCTTCAGGTTTGGGAAGATGAGAAAGTTCTGGAGATGATGGTGGTGACGGCTGCACAGCAGTGTGAATGTTCTTAACGCCACGGATTAGTACACTTAAAAAGAGTGAAAATGGCCAAATGTATGTTATGTGTATTTTACCACAATAAAGAGTAGACAATGCATTGCAGCGTAAGAACAGAAAAGTGACCCAGCACTTCCCCTTCTAGAAATCTAACGGCTGACAGACGTGCCACGGGCACAAACATGCAAGTCACGGATCCTGGCTGCGTCCGAATTCGTGACAGCAAAGATCCAGAAGCAACCAACCGCCATCGACAGGGCAGTGATTAAATGATTGGTGATACATCCGTCCAATCTCATGCCAGTGTGAAACAGAGCGCGTTAGATCTTCACTCACTTCTGTGGAACGGTTTCCAAATAAAGCACAAAGAATGAAGAAGACAGGCTCAATGCTCAACAGTATGTATAATGAGTCACCGTTGATCTTTTTTTAAAGGAACGCGTGGACGCCTGTGGAGGATTTCTGGAAGGAGGTCCCAGAAACGGGTAGCAGCGGGCGGCTCAGGGAGGGACCGGGCCCTGGGGAGGGAGGCAGCAAGCTGACATCCACTGTTTACCTCTTTTGTATCCTTTATGTGTTTTCCTTATAGTGGGCAGGTACTACCTATTTACGAAACATGCTGTTATAAAAAGATCCTGAGATTCCAGGGAATCTAACCTCCTTTGATCACAGGCAGTGGGGGCCCAGAACAATCCGACCCGGAGGTCATGACCCCTCTGGACAGTCCCCTCTCCCAGACATCAGAGCCCGACAGAACGGTGGCTTCGGAAATGCTGCAAAAAATGCTACACCCGCGGGGTGATGAGCGGCCACCTCCCCCAGCACCCCGTTTGCGCAGGGTGTTTGCGGGGCCTGAGCGAACAGCCCGGGGAGTGCTGCAGCTCTGATGTTCTGTATTCTGGGGGCGGGGGGCGGGTGGTCACGGTTGTCACCGGCAGGCCCTGGTGGTGCCGGCAGTCCTTTTACAACCACTAGAAGGTGAACAAACAAGAAGGATCCTGGGCTTCCCTGGTGGCGCGGTGGTCGGGAGTCCGCCTGCCGATGCGGGGGACGCGGGTTCGTGCCCCGGTCCGGGAGGATCCCACGTGCCACGGAGCGGCTGGGCCCGCGCGCCGTGGCCGCTGGGCCCGCGCGTCCGGAGCCTGTGCTCCGCAACGGGAGAGGCCACGACAGCGAGAGGCCCGCGTACCGGGAAAAAAAAAAAAAACAAAAACAAAAAAACCCAGGATCCTGAGCGCGTTGCCTTCCTGCCCCGGAATCCCAGACATCCCCCGGGGCAGGACAGCCCCCAGCCCCCTCTGCCCTTCGCAGCACCTCCCCCAGCCTAGCTTCCTCGTAGGGGTGTTGAATGGCTCCCTTCCCCCACCCAAGTCAGCACCCCGCCCACCTGCTCACCCCCCCAGCCCGGCCTGGGAGGCGCTGGGCCACCCTGGCTGACTAGCTAGATCTCTGGCCTGGCCGAGCCGCCTGGCGGGCCCCAACCTGCGGCCACGGCACCTTCCCTCCAGCTCTAGGAAGAGGGTCCTATCCCCACCACGGTTTTACAGGTGAGCAGGCAGCAGCTCAGATCACACGGCCCAGCCAGGGGCAGCCACATGACCAGATATCAAAAATGACTGGAGGACTCCAGTATATTGAGGCAGTGTGCAAAGACAGCTTGACAACAGAAGAGAACAGAGAGGCCAGAAAAGACCTACTCATCTGCACTTGGTTCCTAACTAAGGTAACAGTGCAGTGGGGGAAGAAGGTCTTTATCACACCCAGCATGGGGGCAACTGAACGTCCACCTGAAAAAAGAATGGGTTCTGACTCCTACTCTCACCGTCCAGAGAAACAAATCTAAATGTGATCTCAGGTGAAAGGTGAAACAGGTTAAAATACCTAGACTGTAACACAGGAAAATATCTTCATGACTCTGGGGTAGACAAAGATTTCTTGAAAAGGACACAAAATACTATAACAGAAAAGTAAAGATCAGTAAATTGTATTTCCTTAAACCTAGGAATCCGTGTTCCTCAGAAGCCAGCACGTGCAAGGCGCTCATCAGACAATGTCCTCACGAGAGTGGAAAGAAACGTCAGAGAGCAAGGTAAGGCAGTCGGGATCCAACAAAAGACGCATCATCAGAATCTATCAAGAACTCCTAGAAATCGGCAAGACGAAGAAACCTAATTGAGAAACGGGCAAGGAACAACAGAATTCCAACAGTAACACGAGAGTGTGTTCAACGTAAGAAGTTATGAGCGAATGCAAATTAAAACCACAATGAGATCCCACTACACAGCCATCAGGTTGGCGACAATGAAAAAGACAGACCGCATCCAGTGTCGGCAAAGACTTCCACTCGTGGCTGGGGGGACAGAAATTGGGGATGCTTCGGAAAACTGTCTGGCGGTGTCAGCTAAAGCTGCCAAACCCTCCAACGCAGCAATTCCACTTCTGGGTAAATAAATACCCGACAGAAATTCACACAGAATGTCCACAGGCACTGTATTCATCACAGCCCCACACTGAGAACAGCCCAAACCTCCATCCACACTAGGACAGATCAATAAACTATGATTTATTCCTACAACGGAAAAATAAAGAGCAACTTTTTTAAGTGAATTACTGCTACACCCAAGAATCTGGATGAGTCTCAAACACAGGATCTTGAGCTAAAGAAGTTAAACGCAAGCAAAATCATACCATATGGCTCCCACTACACAAAATAAATTCAAGAATAGGCAGGAGTCACTGATGGCGATAAAAGTCAGCCTCGTGGTTTCCGTGAGGGGTGGGGGGCAGTGGGGGGAGGGAGAGTAGAATTGGCTGAGAAGGGACACCAGGAAAATCCTGGAGTGCTTGAGGTGTTTTATATCTTGACTTGAGTGGAGCTTCCTGGAACCCACTGAGCTATTTTATGAAGACGCGTGTGCTTTAAATACATAATACTTTATAAAACTCCATAATCAGACATAAAAAACATTTTTAAGGGAGGACTGTTATATTAATCTAGATTGAAAGATATTCAAGAGTATCTATAGTATACTTTAATAAGCACTTTCAGGAAGAAGGAAATTCAAGAGATAAAACAACCAAATATGAACCAAAATAGACCTCACCACCCCTGATAAAATATTACTTTACTAAACGGGCTATACGTTACACTTTGGGGGCAAGTGGAGAATACAAATCTGGCACAAGGGAACTGGTAACCGTGGCAGGTGTAGGATCGCAGTACGTAGTAGCACAGGAGATGTCTTTATTTCTCCGCTGCAACACACTGTGTCAAGGCTGAAATATTTCCATCACACACACGTGCGCACGTGCCCGCGCACACACTGTATCTCAAACCAGAGAGAAAGAAGTGCAAGCACTGGACCGTTACGGGGCTGAGACATCTTCCCTGAGCCCCCTGCCCTTAGAGGGTCTGTCCCAGCTGCCAGGTGGCGGCTGGGGTCCCAGGGGGGACTCCGGGATGCTGGTGCGCTGTGGCTGGTGAAGCCGCAGTTACGAGGGGACTCGGCGGCCGGCTTTGCTCACGTGGAGGGGCCCTGAGGCCCCACGGTGCTTGGCTTCAGGCTGGTCCCCGGGAAGCTTTGGGAGGTGGGGGGGGTGGGTGAGGGCTGGATGACCCATGCACAGGCCCTACCCTCACTCTATGGCCTCCCAGGGAGCGGGGGGGCGGGGGGAGGGTGCGTCTGTCATGGGCATTTTAACGGACTACATCTGTTGGTACTTTCACAATCGATGAGAAAAGCCGCTTGTACAAAAACAGGCTGCCCTGATCAGGAGTGGTGAGTGCAAAGACTTGCGACAAGCTCAGCTCTGTTCAGGACTGTGCAGCCCTGGCATCTGGGTTAGAGGATGCTGCCCCACAAAGAGTCACCGGCCACATGGAACCTGCAGGCAAAGGCTGGAAAACTGAATGGGACCAGCCTCATTTTCTGAGAAAATAACTTTCCCAGCACAAGGACAGAACAAAGAGATCCAAGCACTTGGACAGGGGAGTGGACAGCTCACGTCCTAAGGATGAACGAGTCGCCGGGAGATCAATCTAGAATCACACCATTGCAAGCACAGAGCGTGTGACCGAGGCTGGATGTCCAACAGGCGGGCCTTCACCGAAAAGAGGAGCTGTCCCTCCCTCCGCCAGGCTCACCTCCGCCGCCAGCCACCACCCCCTGCTGTGCTCCCGGAGGCCTCCGCAGACCCCCCAGCCCCACCCAGCACGGCCTTCCGACGTAACCCACACTTCACACGGACCAAACGTGTGGACTTCCAGAACTTCGGCAAGACACTTGGGACGCGTCCTCCTCCTCCTCAAAGGGAAGTGCGAATTTTCCCTCTTTCATTATTAGTCGAAGAAACCGCGCTACCCCACACTATGCTACGGCTCAAACCAGAGTTTGATGGCGTTTTGCTTCTTGGACAGCGCTTTGTTTCATAGATGAGTCTTGTAAATGACTTATTTCTATTTATCTGTTCTTTCCAGACAGTTTAACTGAATTACCAGTGCATCGTACGTGCACACAGTTTAATAAGAGATGATGTTTAACTCTAAGGCAATCTTGGTTTTCCTGGGCCAGTATTTACTAAAAGAGAAATGTAAACATAAGCTTATTTCCCACCTTAATGAAAGTGATTGGTTAAAAAAGTCCAAAAGTTTAAAATATCACATAAAAAACTGGACATGTTTTTGTTCTCCTCTTAGAGGCAAAGAGAAAGCAGGTCACCAGCGTGGCTTCCTGAGAAGCCCCAGGTGGCAGCACTGGGCCGGGCAGTGGCGACGTGGAAATCCTGCCTGGGGAACAGGCAGTGGGCACCCGGGGGTCAGGCATCAGGTGAGGCGGGGACTGGGTGGGAGGGCTGTACTGGCCAGGGGTCTGGGGGTGGCAAGTCTGTGACCTCAGGCTCCTGGCGTTGCCAAGTGGGATGCCATGGGGCCAGGCTGGGGCTCTTCTAGACCAAATTCCCAGGGACCCCACCCAGCAACTTTCCACTTCTCTTAACCCACATACCTGGGCCACGGCCCCAACTAGACCTTGACCGGATCTCCTCCCCTCCCAGCCTCAAATCTCTCCATCCTTTGTCCCACTCCCCCTGCAGCCTGAAGAGCGACTGGTGAATATTCAACGTGAAGCAATGAGCCCCGATCAAGGGGCCCAGGAGACGCCCCCGACACTGAAGACCCTAAACTGGGTGTAGGAGGAAGCAGAGCTAGGAAGCCAGACCCTGCTCTGCTTCCCACTGGCTGAGCCATCTCAGGGAACACCCTTGACCTCTCTGTTCCTGCATCCGGGCTTCAGGGGCCAAGCGGTGGCAGACAAGGAATAGTGAGACCTTCCCAGGTGATCACCCACCACCCCCCGGCTACCCACCTGCTAAGTGAGGCCCACCTGGCGGCGGGGAGGGGGAAACAGAAGTCTGGCCGACCGTTTCCCGCCTCCGGCCCAGACCTCTGCCCCGACTCCTGAGGCCCCGCCCCTCCCCTGGGGGTCGGCGAGGGGCTCCGACACTTCCAGGACGGGACTGACCCCAAGCCGCCCTCACCCACGGGCCCGGGGTGGCCCATCGCAGGAAGCACGCCGCCGCACCTGGGCCTGGGAGGTGGAGCCCTGTAGACCTCGGAGCCTCCGCAGCCACCAATCCTGCCGTCCCAGATCCACCTTGCGCCCCGCCCGCTGCTGATGGAGCCTGGCCCCCACTCAGGCACGGCCACCTCTACATGAGGCCACAGCTCCCCTCCGGGCCTGGGGTGACAGCTCTCACTGCTGCCGTGCCCTCACCCTGCAGTCCCCTCTGTGACTCTCTCCAGGGGCTTTGAGCCTGTGCCACCTGTTTCCTGGGCTTTGACTCTGCCGGGCAGGGAGGTCTGGCGGGGAGCACACTGGCCTGGGAGTGGGAACTTCGGGGACCCCACCCTCGGAGCTCGCTGTGCGTCTCTGCCAGCGCCCTGCCTGCCTCTGGGCCTCTGCGACCCAGACGCATAACGAGAAGCAGCTGGCACTCCGTGAGTCTAAACTGGCAGCCAACCGGTGCCCACTTCATGCTTTACTGAGGCTTTGACATACGCGGGTCAGTTGCCAACATTTACAAACGGGGAGGTTTTATACAGAATTCCAGATCCTAGGCTTCTTTCGGAAAACTTAAAGTGACAGGCCATGCTGGGCCCCCGACTGCAGGGTGACAACTGGAGCCGGGGAGTGGCTGCAGCTGTGTCCTCGTCCCCTCGGCCAGCGGCTCCCCTCCACCAGCTGCCTCACCGGGGGCACCTGGCTTTGCTCCCTCCTCGCATCCGTCCCAGGCCTGCGCGCCACAGCAGGAACCCCCACCCCGGGCAGGAGCGTGCCGGGCGGGGAGGTCTCCACCGTTCTGGCTCCCACTGCTTCCCCAGCACCCGATACAGTCTGACCCAGAGCACGGGGCCCATGAACTGTCATGAATGAGTACTCGAGTGGGGCGGGGAGTGGGGGGCTGCAAGGGAGACGGGACAGCTTGTCTCCTTCTCTCCCCACCCACCCCGTCAGCTTCTGGGAGCACTGGGCCCAGGCAGGCAGGCTCCCCCAAGCCAGACTGGCTCCTTCTGTACCCCCCTAGCCTCCACCATATGGACCCCAGAGAACCCCAGAATCTCAGACGCTGGGGCTGGGGGCCTGCCAGCCCCACCCTGGGCCCTGCTTTGCCCCTCCTGGGCTGGGGACACAGGGCAGCCCTGGAGCCTCAACCTGCTGACAACAGGAAAATACCTACTCGTGCCAGGCAGCTGGGCAAACCCTGGGAGGTGCTGGGGCAGAGGCCGAGAGTCCGTGGTCGACAAACATCTGCTTCGCGGCCCTCGGTGACCCTGGACATTCACGTAACCTCCCTGTGCCTCAGTCACCTCAGCTCTGAAATGGGCATAATGACCGTCCCCCCGCACGCGGCTGTCACGTTAGGCTTTAACGCACCGATCGAGTCACGTCCGGGGACGCCCACAGCCACGTGATAAACGCTGCCCCTGCGAAGGTGAAGGAGGAGACCCTCCCCGTTTCTGGAACGTCAGCCCCACAGCTAGGCTGTGCCACTGAAGGTGAGACCTCAGGACAGGGGTTTGCAGACTCCGTGGGCAGACGCTGGAACAAAGGCGCAGGGCAGGGACGGAATCGTGGAGGGGCAGCACCCCCTGTGCGTCTGGAGGCAGGTGGCGTGACCGGCGGGGTGGGAGCAGCCCGCGAGCAGCTGAATACCCTCAACCCAACAGCACGAGACCTGGCCCCGCTGCCTTTTCAACGGCGGGACAACTCCCCGCCACCAGAAAAGACCCACATCTAGATGTTCGCTTAAGCAAAAACAAATCCATGCCCCACCACCCAGAGTGCAGGGCCCTGGGGCAGGGAAAGGAAGGGGTTCACAGACACAGCAGCTGCTCTGAGCCAGCTGACGTCCTCTCCCTACTCCTGTCAGTAACCTGGGGGGATAGAGATTACTCTTCCATCTTGCCGACACTGAGGCTCAGAGAGCGTGAGTCCTTCACCTGAGGTCACACCGCCAGGGCAGCAGAGGCAGGGTTCACACCCACGGGTTCACCCTCTGAGAACCAAGCTGGCTCATCCCCAGCACTTCTCGGCCCCAAGCCCGCCTTCCCTGCATGGAGACCCCGGAGTACACAAGGAGGGCCCAGCAGAGCCCCAGTCCACGCAAAGCTAACCTGGGTTAGGCGGAAGTTCCTCCCGAAAGCTCCAGATGCTGCAGGACAAGGGACCCCGAGGCCACACGGCCCCTGGCCCGGCGTGGAGGAGGTGCTGCCAGGCAGACGACATTGACCCTCCCCCGGGGAAGGTCACAGCCCAGACTTCTGACCTCCAGTTCACAGAGGTACCCGGGATTCCGGGATTCCGGAAGGCTCGGGGTGCAGGAGGCTGGGGTGGGGCGGCTTGGCTCGGCCTCAGGAGAGCTGCTCGGCATGTGAACGGGAGGCCGGCCGGAGCTCAGAGGCCACGGCCCTCCCACCAGGGCCCCCAGGGCTGAAACCTCAGCAACCGGGACGCCGGCGTAAGTGGAGCCCTGCTACGCGGCAGAGCCCAGCGCCTGACGCCCGACACCAGCTTTCTCCCGGTGAGAACGCGCTCTAGGAGGCAGCCCTCGCTAAGCCCGCTTTACAGATGAGAAAACGGAGGCCCGGGGCAGTGGGGTGACCGGCCTAAACGTCTCTCAGGTAGTGAGGGGCGGAGCAGCCTCCCCCGGGGGAGCCTCGGACCCGGCCAGAGGCGCCTGCAGCACCGAAGGACCTGGATCCCGAGCTGGGCCCCTGCTTTCTCGCCGCTGTCCTGCGGGCCCGTGCTCCCCCGGGAAGGCGGAGGGACTCGCGGTGAGGCCGCGTGGGACGGGATGAGGCACGAGGCGCAGCGGCCGGGGCCCGGGCAGCTCCACCGTGCCGACCGCCCCATCCTCCTCCCTGCCTCTCCCACACCCCCGGCGACGCCCATCAGGAGAAGCCCTCGGCCCCGGGCCGGCCTCCTCCCGACAGGCAGGCAGCAGAACGTGCGGAAAGCGGCGAGCGAGAGTCCCTGCGCGCGTCTCATCCCCGCCTCGGAGCCCCGCCTCTGCGACAGGAACGAGCTCGTGGAGCCGAGGCGGCCGCCCTGGCCGAGGCTGTCCCCGACCAGCCGCTCCCGGCGGCCGCTGCTCCCGGCCTGGGGCGGCAAGCCCGGCCGACCCGTGGACTTGGGGTCGACAAGAAACGCCTGCTGCGCGCCACAGAGGCTACTGAGGCAAGAGACTATTCATTCCGTGACCCGGGCGTGACCCGGGCGCGTCCCCGGCAGGAAGGACTGGCACGGGTTTGGCGAGAGGGCAGAAAGACCACGCCCACGTGGTGCTGGCGGGGGCGTGGCCAGGCTGGCTGGGGAGCCCTCGGCCGGGGGGGGGCGCGGGGCACACTCACAAACTAACGCCCCCGCAAGACAGCTCCCAGCAGCCAAGGTGGGAACGTTTGGCTGCTCCTGCCCGGTTTCCACAGCCCCTGCTCAGTTTCCTCCCTAGCGCCTTTCACCACCCAACACCGATTTTACGTAACGAATGACCGTGTGCCCCCTGCCCCTGCCCCGATCCCACGGAACATAAGCCTCGTGAGGGGTACCAACTTCATCCATTCTGATTACGGCTGTATCCCCGGCACCCAGAACTGTGCGGTAGGCACTCAATAAATATCTGTTGAATAAATACACTGGGGCAACAGGCAGGCATTCCCATACACGGCAGGTGCGAGCAAAATCTGGCACACCGTCAACGGAGGTGAGCTGGCAAGTATCGGGTTTTCGGTAGGCATCCTGTGGCCTCTACAGTGGAGCCCGTGGCAGCCAGCACCTCCCCAGAGAAAAGTGTGCAGACGATCATCAAAAGATTGGTACAGCAGGTGCACGGCAACCCTCTTCCTAACGGTCCAGGCTGGAAACCAGCCCACAGCCCTTGGCAGGAGAAGGAGCCACCAAACTGGGGTCTGACCATACCATGGAGCAGCTCTCAGCCACGAAAAGGACCAACCACGGAGCCCACAGCATGTGGACCTAGAAATGCTGTGCTGAGCACAGGAAGCCACACGTGAGAGCAGACTGCATGGCCCCATTTACGGAAGTCCGAGAGCTAGTCAGAGTCAGGGCAGCGGTTCCCGGGAGGGGCACGGACGAGGGGACCTGGGTTGCCTCGGGATGTTTCATGATCTGAGTGCCGAGCACACGGGCTGCTCCTTTGTGAAATGTATTACTGATTTGCACGCTTCTAATAGGTTCTCCTGGTTATACCTGGATAAATGGCTTACAAAGAGAAAATAAAGAAACGCATGTGCGCACGGACCCAGCGATTCCACACCGGGCGCAGCAGGAAGCCATTCACTGCGGCAGTGGACACAACGCGGCATCTGTCTGCCAGGACGGTCAGTAACAGCTGGGACGTGTACACAGCGGAGCCCTGGCTGGTAAAGGGAGCTCCCCACGTGCCGACAGGGGGAGTCCCAAGGGGGGCTGTTCACAGAGGAAAGCACAGGACAGAAAGGTGTGCACAACACGCTGTACGTGAGAAAAACAGTGCACACACCTGCACGCTTGCCGTCGTAGGACCTGTGGTTCCCAAGTGTGGTCCTGTAGTCCCTGAGGGTCCCTGGGACCTAATCAGGGACCCGTGGGATCAACGTTATTTTCAGAACGACACTGCAGCACTGTTTGCCTCCTTCACGCCCTTACGCCTATGAGCAGACAGTGGAGTCTTCCAGACACTACGTGACTTAGTGATGATGTCATCACTTTGATGGCCAATGGAATGTGTACTTGTGTATTCTGTGTCTTCTAGAATTTTCTAGAGTAAACTCATGAAAAGATGCTCAACGTCACTAGCCGCCAGGGAAGTGCAAATTAAACCTTCAGTGAGATGCCACTTCACACTTCACACGCTAGGACGCTGCACTCAAAACGACAGACGATAACAAGTGTCGGTGAACACGCCGGGAAGCCGGAGCCCTCGTGCGCCGTGGCTGGGGATGTAACACGGTGCAGCCGCTGAGGATAACAGTTCGGGGTTTCATCCTATGGTCACACACAGAGTTCCCAGATGACCCAGCAATTCTGCTCCTGGGTACATTCCCCAAAAGAAGTGAAAACATACGTCCACACAAAAATATGTCATGAATATTAACAGCAGCAGTGCTCGCAATAGCTAAAAGGTGCAAACATAGTGTCTACCACCTGGTGAATGAATAAACAAAATGGGGCCCATCCACACACTGGAATGTCCGCCACGGAAAGGAATGCAGTACTTACTCATGCTGCAACGTGCAGGGGGCTTTGAAAGTGCTATGCTTAGTAATGGAGGACCGTCCACAAAGACCACATACTGTATGATTCCATGTCCGGGAATGCCCAGAATACGCAAATCCATAGCTGACAGGGAGTGGACTGGAGGCTGCTGGGGGCTGGGAGGAGGGAGTGGGCGGTGGCTGCTACCGGCATAGCAGTAGGGTGACAAGAATGACCTAGAATTAGATTCTGATGATGTTCTCACGACCCTGACAAAAGCTACTGAACTGTATACTTTAAATGGCAGGACTTTATGGTACGTGAACAATATCTCAATAAAGCTGTCTAGGAAGGAAGAAAGGAAACACAGTTTTTAAAAATGAAAGAACCCCACCGCAGGCCGAGCCTTGGCCCCAGGCCCTCACTACGGGGAGCAGCTGTGAGATACACCCACTCCCTCCAAGCGCCATAAGCTCTGGGGCAGCCAAACCCAGGGGGCCCGGCTACAAGCCACTCAGACCCACTCCTGCCCCAAGTCCCCCATGGGAGCCATGAGCCCAGCCCCTCCCCTGGGAGACTAGGGCCCCCTGCCTGGCTCTACTATGACCCCCAGAAAAGCCTCCTCCCCTCTCAGGGTGCCATCTTCTCTTCCATAAAACAGAATGACCCAACAGACTCTCTCAAGGTCGCCACAGGGTGAAACTCCGTGCCTGACAGATGCCCCCAGCAGAGGGCCCAGCTCTCCTCGGTTTTATCACCCTCATCACCTTCAGAGCCCCCCCCACCTCCCCCCAAGTCTGACGGGCAGGCAGCCCCTTCTCAGCTCCCCCAGCGGATGGCCCAGGGCGCGTGGGTCTGGTGTGCCCGCAGCCGCCGATTTTCAACAAAAGCCAGAAAGCTGGAATTCATGTGAAGTCTTCCGGCTTCTAAACGTTTGCAACAAAATTCTAGTGCTTACAAGGATGCTCTGCAGGAAGAAGCTGACAGGTGACAGGGGCGTGCACCATTAGCAGAACAGCAGACAGAGGTGGGACCAAGCGCGGCTACGCGGGGGCAGTGAGGCAACCGGGGCTCAGAGGCAGCGCGGCCCAGGCCCCGGGTCACACAGCGAGCGCGCGTGAGCTTCGGCCCGGGACTCAGCACGGATGAGCAGGGGCTGCGCGAAGCCCAGGCCCCTCGTTTGCGGGTCCTGCTGCCCTCGGCAGACCCTACGCTGCCCTGGAAGAGTCAGGCATCCCAGGTCAGGGCCCGTGGGCCGGGGGTGAGGAGGAGGAGGGCCGGCTGGCCCACCTGCAAGCTCTCCTCGCAGGGCGCACCCTCCCCGGGCTGCTTTGGGAGCCCGGAGCTCCTGTGGCTGATTCTGGCACACAGACTATGAGCTCAGGTGTCCAGACTCCCAGCCTGGCTCCCTCTGGGCCCCAGGCTGTGCTCAGGGACCACTCAGACCCCACACAAGCTTGAGTCTCCCACAGCTGAGCTTGGAGAGGAGCGGGGAGGGTCTGTAGGAATCCTCTGGGGAATAGGGAGAAGCTGGGCGGGTCTCCCTTTGCCCCCTGGAGCCTCAACCCAGTGATTCTGGGGGACCCTGGAGACCCCCAGGCACTGAAGGCCCAGGGCTGGCTCCTGGGGCTGCAGGGTGAGGCAGGGAGAGGCTGCTTCTGGGCTCTCCTCCCTTCACCCAGAGGCAGTGCTGCACGACACAAATAAGATCCTGCCAGCTCCTGCCTAACACCTGCAGTGGCTCCCCACTGCCCTTGGGGAAAGGCCCAAACCTTCATCCTGAGGGTAAACACCATCGCCCGGGGCCTGGTCCCTGACCACTCCCCAGCCTCTTCTCACACCAGCTACACAGCCTCCTTTCAATCCAACTCCTTCCCTCCAGCTGCAGGGCCTTTGCACGCGCTATGCCCTCTGCCTGACGCACTCTCTGCTCTCTGCTCCCCACCTCTCACCCAGTCCGCAACTCCTTGTGCTCAAACAGCGCTTCCCAGGAAGACCTCCCGAATCCCCAGGGGAGTCTGAACCCCCGGACAGGCTCACAGAGCACAACCACCCCATTCCTCGGTCCTCGTCCTATGACTACCACATTTTCTCCCCCACTAAACCATAAGGTCCCAAGGGCAGGGGCAACACGGTCCATCTGGCCTCTGTCACAGACCCTGCACATGCCGGGCACCAGAGATGACTACCAGGGGTGAAGACGTGAAGAAATGGCAGGGGCACCTGCATCCACCGCTTCCTGCACGTGTGTCCGTGGGCAGGTGGCCCTGTTCCTCTGCTGTGCACCAAGGGGGCGGCTGTGATGATTAAAGGGGCCAGTGACCTCAGAGGGCTTACGATGGTGCAGGCACAGGTCATAAGCCGATATGGTGTCTGCAATTAATATACAGTTATTTGCATTTTAAAGCTTCTCTGTTAACTGGAACGTCAACCCTTTCGAGGACCGCTGCCCGCACAGGATCCCGTGACGTGAGGCCCCTAGGAAGGGGCTCCTTTCCTGCCACGGGGTCCTGGGGCCTGCAGGTTTTGCTGGAGCTCTTTTCCAGGAGAGGGGCTGCTGCTACAGGAACCTCCAGCTTCTGAGGGCCACCCTGACCCGGGTTCCCACCCCTGTGGCCCAGGAGGGCGGGGGGTGGTCCCCGGCTCCCTCCGTCGTGCCAGCCCCGTGGTAGAAAGCGCCCTCACAAGCCCCCCGAGGGACGACAGACGTCAGAGCCCTTCTCCCCGGCAGGGAGCCGGGCATGTGGCTTCCATTAGGCTCCATCTGGACATGCTCAGAGGCAGCCTGGATCCCTGGCACAGATCCGGCTCAAAGTCAGGACCCCCGCTGCAGCCGGGCCTGGGGCAATGGCTGGAAACCTCCTTCTCCAGGCCCCGGGGCTGCCATGGCAACATGGCCGGGGGTCATTTCCGCCCCATGGCCCACCTCTCAGCCGGCCCCACGGGCAAGCAGGACACAGCTACCACCTCCCCAGTTGTCCCCACCGAGGGCCCCGTCATCCCTTGGGAACCCCCAGGGCTCCCCCTACAACAGCAGTCAGAAGGCTCGAAGGCCCGCCCTGCCCCAAGGATGCTCATGGGGCCCCTGACCCCCACCCACCAGGCGTCCCCCGGCCACCCTCCCCACTCCGTGTGCGTGGCTGCGACCACGGGCAAATCTCTGTGGGCTCGTGCATGACCGCCCTCCACCCCCATCAGAGCCCAAAGGGGAGAGGCTGTGCCCGTCCGCTTCACCGGACGGCCCCTGGCGCAGAGAGGGCGCCCCGCACCTATCTGCTGAAGAAATGAAGTGGGTGGATGGAGGAACAGATGGTGAATAATGACGGCTCCCATTTTTAATTACTTGGCAATGCTAGGCCCCATGCCGAGCTTGAATGAGTTAGCTCTTTAATCCTCAAAACACCCCCAGGAAGCAGGGCCTTCTCTGCCGCTTCAGGCACAAGACGGAGAGCGGCTCGGCTCGCCTGAATTACAGAACACGGGCGCTGCTGGGCGTCAGGTGGGCACTAGGTAAGCAGAAGCAGTGCAGATGGCGGGGGGGGGGGCGGGGGGGACGGCAGCCAGCCTCTGCTTACAGGGCCAGGCCAGCTCCCGGGTCCCATTTAAATTCAGCCCGCCGGCCCACCACTCCCAACTTCCTACACCTCCCTCTCCCCGAGCTCCAAGAAGCACAGCCCGCCCGTGCCCTGCTCTGGGCTCTGCATGTGCTGGGCCTCTGACGGGATGAGGGGCACTCAGTCAGGGGCCCCAAGCCCCAGGGGGCCTTCACCAACAGCCACACCCCAAAATCCATTTGAGAAAGCCTGGGGCAGAGGAAGGAACCCGGGGCTCGCGAGCAGGAAGCAGCTCTCCAGGGTTCCAAGGCCCACACCACAGAGAGGCCGCTGGTAGCAATGGCGGGGGGAGGTGACGGGAACGGGGCCGGGTCTATTCTGGAAACCCTGGAGGCTGCACGCACCATCCCTGGCGCCAGGCCCGCAAGCCCGCCCGGGCACACGTGGACTTCATTACAGCCCCGCCCCACGCACACGCCCCGCCCCCTGCAGCTTGGGGCTGCGTGGGGAGGAGCCCCTGGAAGCCCCCTGCCCTGGTCCTGGCGGCCACCTCACATGGCGCGACCCGCCGCCACGAGCCACACCTCTCCACCCTCAACCTGGTCAGCTGAAAATGAGGAGCCCAGCTCCCAGCTTGTGGGAGGATCGAGTCACAGATGGGGCCGGGCACCTAGTAGGTGCTCAGCAAGGGCGAGCTCTGTGCCCGTCCACAGAGAGCAGGATGGAAGGAGCCATCAGGGCGGGGGCCTGGGGAGCCTGCAGTCTCGGCCTCGGCACACAGCGGGTGCCCAGCAAGGGCCACAGCTCTGGACACATGGGTCCCCTCCGCCAGGAAACCGTCCCAGAGGCCACCCGGGCACCCCCCGCCCACGGCCTGCGGACCACACTGAGCAGTCCCTGCCCCCCCCGGGGGGCCATTAGGGCCTGTGCCCAGCTGGTACCTAATGAGGGTCTACAGCGTGAAGGACACAGGACGGAACAAGACATGGGCTCGCAGCTGTGCAGAGAGACATCCAGACACCCAGGCAACTGCCAGGGCTCCCTCGGAGAGGGGGCAGGGGGCTGCAGAGGCGGGATGGAGGAAGGGTGATACAAGACACAAAGAGCCAGCGAAGGATTCCTGGCAGCGGTGCTGCCGGAGCTCACTGGGAAGCGTGGGGGCAAAGGGGTGGGACGGAGGGGAGACGACAGTGTAGGGTGCTCACGGGTGGCAGGGAACTAGCATGAGGGGGGATGACTGGCAAAGGGGTGGCCAGAGAGCCCCCCCCCCATTCCCTCATTAATTCACCCAGTGTTTACAGAGCACCAACTGTGTGCACAGCAGAGAAGATGGCAGACGGGGTCCCTCCACTCACGGCTCTAACATTCCACCGGGGGAGAGAAAATTAAACAAGTAACGATGTGCTACAATGCCAGGTGTTACTCGGAGGAATTAAAGCAGTGTGAGAGGAAGGTGGGGTGCTCTTTGACTGGGGTGGTCAGGGCAGGCCTCTCTAGGCAGCTAACCTCGAACAGAGAGCCAATGGAGGGAAGAAGCGAACTTCATGGACACCTGGAAGAGCACTTCAGGAAGAGGCAGCGGCGAGTGCAAAGGCCCTGGGGCTGGAAAGTACTGGAAGGGGCCAGGAGTCCCGTGCAGCTAAGCACAGTGTGGAGGGAGAGGGTTGCTAGGCACTGGGTGTTTATGCTCCCACCTCCAAACTCATGTGTTAAAACCCTACTCCTCAGTGGGATGGTATCTGGAGACGGAGCTTCGGGGAGACAACTAGGTCTTGAGGGTGGGAGCCTCATGATGGGATTAGTGCACTTCTAAGAAGAGATGCTGGAGAGCTTGCTCCACCTCTGATGTAACCCAGATGAGATGTGGCCCCATCCGCTCTGTCAGCTAAGGGCACAACAAGCAGACAGCTCCGCAATCCAGGAAGCAGGCTCTCATCAGACAACCGACCTTAGACTTCCCGACTCCAGGGCCACGGGAAATAAACGTCTGCTCTTCAGCCACCCAGTCTATGTATTTTTGTTACAGCAGCAGGGTGAAGAAGGGAAGGCCCGGGAGGCCCCAGGGGCAGGCTGTGCAGGGCCTGAGGCCCCTGAGAGGACTTCAGTATCTACTCTGAGTAGGTGGGAGCCACAGCAGGTACTGAGCAGAGGAGGCACAGAAACCACTTGTATGTTAACCCCTCCGCAGGGGCCCCCCAGCCCTGATAAGGTACATGTAAGAGGCCCTCGGCCACAGCCCTATCAGGTGGCCCAGCACCTACCGTGACAGGGACCTCACCCATCCACCCACCATGCTACCCCCAGAAGCTGAGCCAGGAGGAAGCTCCATCTCAGAGCCTCCAGCCCGGAGCTCCGGGGATGGCGCTGGCTGTCCCTGGCCTGGCCCCGCAGACCCAGCTTCCCCTGCTGCACGCAGCTGTGCACAGACCTGGGCCAGGCTACAGAGCCCCGAGGCTGCCCTTCCCTGGGATGAGTGTCCCCGGAGGAACGAGGAAAGAGTCTTACCTTCAGAGTCACCTCTGGGGACAGAATGGACAGAGTTGGGGTCTGTGTCTTCCTCTGGCCGAGAACGGGGCAGAACTGGTGGCTGCTTGGGCACTTCCTGGGTAGGTGGGGCGCGGGCCGCCTCCTGGTGAGGTGTGGTCCGGATGGCGTGGGTGCTGGGCTCTGCTGGGCCCTCGGGAGCGCTCTGCGTGGCCTGTGACGGGAGGACGCTGGCCGCGCTTGACGCTGGAATGGGCCCAGCTCCCTCCTGCCCGGCGCTGCGGGGGGTGGCCTGGGCGTCCGGGATGAGGTTCTCTTCGGGCCGTGCCCTGGCCTCTGCCGCCTCCTCTTGGACAGGGAGACCAGGGGCTGGACCTGCCGTGGGCCGTCCATCCAGCCCCCTGGGGCCACCTGCTGCCGGCTGCTCCCTGACTGTCAATTCCTCTCTCTCCTCCTGTCTGTCCTCCGTCACTCTCCTGGCCTTGGCCTGCACCGGGGCTGGGGGACCCAGGGCGGCAGCTGCCGTGGGCCTGGGGAGGGCGGCCGGCCTGCGGGTGGCCTGGATGGCTGAAGGTGGCTGACCCCCAGCTCCCAGAGCAGCCGGGCCCCCGGCGCCCGCCTGGAGCTCGCCCTCCAGGGCCGCCGCGGCCTCCGCCTCGGCCACCTCCTGGTCGTAGCTGTAGGGATCTTCGTAGTGTCGCTCAGGGTCACCCTCCTCCGCGTCTGAGAAGTTTCCGGGGGCAGCGTCTCCGTGGCAGTCGGGGAGCCGGTAGCAGATGAGCTCGCCGCCGGCGTCGGGACAGTGGCAGGCCCGGCAGGGCGACAGGTGGACGGTGTGGCCGGCGGCGTACTTGCGGCCAGAGCGGACGCAGCCCACCTGGCCGCACTGCGGGCAGCTGTCGGCCGCCACCACGGCCTCGATGCAGTTGGGCGGCAGCTCCGGGCAGGGCATGAACTGGCAGCTGATCTTGCCGCCGCCCGGCGGGCAAGAGCACTCGGTGCTGCCGAAGTCCACGAAGTAGGACTGGCCGGCGGGCACGCGGCCGCGCACGAAGCCGCCCTGCAGGCAGTCGTAGTACTGGTAGCCCTCGCAGGCGCAGCCCTGCTGCACGCATGTGGCACAGCAGGCGCCCGGCTCCAGCGCCTCCTCGATGCAGTTCTCCAGCGGGGGGCACTCGACGCCCGTGCAGTCCTGCCCCGGGACCGCCGTGCTGAGGCCTGGGCCCAGGGCCAGGGCCAGGGCCACGGCCAGCCAGGCTCCCACGGGCTCCCCGAGCGGTGCCATGCCCCGCAGCCGGCCACGCGTCGCCTCCAGATCAACCGTTCTCTCTCACGAGGCCCTGGGGGAATCGGAAAGGACAGGGCTCAGCACCACGTGGCGGCCACGGGGGGACACGTGTGCACGGCTGGGCGGCCTCCCCACCTTCACTCGCACGCACGCACTCGCCCTCACATCCCTGCGCACACGCTCCCTCTCGCGCCTGCTCAGACGCACAGACAGGCGCTGCCGTCGCTCACACGGTGACGGAGTCGCCGGCGTGGCCCTGCCCGGGGCCGCTGACCCCCACTCTCACCTGCCACCTGACACGTGCCCCTGGGTGGGACCCTCAGCCGACGGTCCCGCACACACTCGCACTGTCACGTGCATCCTCCAGGCACACGGCCGGCACGCCGGGGGCATCGGGGTCTCACGCCCTCCGTGGCGGGCACGCAGAGGCCTGCTTACAGCCCTCCAGGCACACTTACATGCGCTGTCTCACCCACAGCCTCACCCATGTGCCGGGCCACCACGGGAGGTCTCACACACACAGTCAGCAGCACCCAGACAGTTTACCTGCCCCTGAAACCCAGCTTGATCCCCAGCCATGCACCCAGAGTCCCCGCCAGCCAGAGGGCATGGCCAGGCGGACGCTGGGCAGGAACCACGCCCTCCCAGGCCTCGGCACACAGCCAAGCCCCCTGCCACGGCCCTCGGACCCCAGGGCCCAGGAACACCCCCCAACAGCAGATCCCCTTGCACTGCAAGTTACGCCGCAGGGGAGCCTCCTGCCAACCTCCTCAGATGCCTCAGCAAACAATACCACCGTTCCCAGAATTATCCTGGACACGCGCTGTCCCCCGCACGTGCGCGCACGCGCACACACACACGCACACACCCCAAGTCCCGTCCATCCACTGGGCTGCATGAACAGCTCTCCGCCCGCTGCCCACCTCTCTCCACCACTGCAGCCCCGCCCCGGCTCGAGCTGCACCCCCATCTGCCCTGGAACACATCTGCCACCTCCCTCCCCGCCATCCACTCCTGCCCTTTCTCTGCAAAGCCGCTGTGATCTGAAAGCAGCTGACCCCAATGTGCACGGCTTCCTGGCTTCCCAACCAGGAAGCACCAGTCTGGGCTCCCTGTGCGAGCCAGCCTGACCCTCCCTCCAGGGGCCCTGGCACGGCACTCCCACAGCCCCTCCTCGTCACCCTCTACAGGCCACTCGAACGTCGCCTCCTCACTGTCCTCGCTCCTCCCCCCACCTCCATCCTCGCCAAAGTCGCCGGTCCCACAGCCCTGGGACCCGCGTGACTCGGGGCCAGGCCTGCACCCCCGGGCTACGTGCTCCTCAGTCACAGACAAGGGCTCCCTCTCCACCCATCCCTGGCCCCGAGGCTGCGCTATCATTTGCAGTCACTGCAACGACTGTCTGATTTAGAAAAAAAAGACAATAAAGGGAGATCTCTACTATTTTAAGTTTGTAAATTTCAAACCTAAAAAATAGAATAATAGGAACTTCTTAAAAGTCTTTAACAGAGAGGAGAAAGAAGCAGCCCTCGTGCTGCCCGCCTCCCGGCTGAGCTGGGGAGAGCGTGACAGCAGCGCAAGGAGCCTGCCGGGCGGGGCAGGGGCGGAGCCACTCTGTGCAAGACACGCCCACTGCCCCGTATCCTCCCTCCCCCGCCCCAAGGAGCCCCGGCAAGGGGGGCTGGCGATCAGAGCTGGCCGCGCCTCTGCCGCCCTCATTGGCCTGGCTGTGAGCTCCTCTCTCTGCGGCCCTCACTGCTACCCGCCCGCAAACACAGATACACGTCCCTACAGTAGGTGACCCCGTGCTGATAAATGAACCTCAGTGGCCACCCAGAGAAGGCCCCGCCCGGATGCAAAGTCTCCGAGTTGGCAAGGCCACCCTGGTGCCCCCCTCATGGCCCTGGGGCACTGATTGATCACCAGTGCCACCACTACCGAGAGTGGGGTCTGGCCTCATGTGACACCGAATCACAAGGTAAGGAAATTCTTCCTTTCTCCGGTTCTCTGAGCCTTCTGCTTCTGACAAGAAGAGGCTTGCCAGAGCCAGCAAATAAAAATAAAAGACATGCAGTTAGAGAGGAATTTCAGACAAACAATGTATCATGGTTTAGTGTTAAGTATGTCCTGTGCAATATCTGGGAGGTACTTATTCACCACTTCTCTGAAATTCCAATTTCACTGAGCATACTACATGTTTACTGGGCAACCCCAGACAAGAACAAAGTCTCAGGTCAGTGCTGGCGTGGTTTCAAAACTTTAAAAATGTTTGCAGGGGATCTTTCTTTTAAACAAGAGGCGGCTACAGCCAAACACAGATTCTCAAGCAGCTGGGGATGACGGAAGGGAAATAGACACTCAGGACCCCGCAGACACACCAGTTACAAAGCACGTGAGGAATCAGGACCACCTGGCCCGCCGGCCACCACCTCTGAGGGCAGTACCGCGCCCAGCTTCTCCCAGAAGCCTGCCCAGACGGCTGCCCGCCGCCCCCAAGCCCAGCCAGAGGGTGGCCACCAAGCAGCCGCCTGGCCGTCTGTCTACGGAGTGTGTTTGGGGGCCCACACGGCGCTTCTGAAATGAGCTGCTGCTATTAAAACACTGCGATGTTGTTAATTTATAATCGATTTAATGTCACATAACACTTAAATTCAGAACATTTTACACCAAAGTTGGATTCCCAACTTCTCCACGAAAATCAGAAGCTGGGCCTGATGGTGGGGTATCACCGGTCCACGGCAGCCGGTCCACGCTCACTCTCCATCGGCATCACTGGGCTCCCCCGTTCCCCTCTATCCTCTGGAACCCTCCTGGGCCTCTCCTGTCTACACACGAAGGAGGGAGGCCCGGGGGAGGTAGGAGTTCCTGCTCCCCGTGGCCCAAAGCCACTGCCTGAACAGCCTGGTTTAATGGGTTAGGACCTGTCACTGCTGTAAGTGGCAGATACTGGGAACTGTGGCCCCTCCAAGGAGCTTGCTCCTATCCAGGTAAGCTCAAAGGTCAATCGTATCAGAATCCAACGGCATCCACGTGGGAGGGAACGCTCGAGTTAATTACACACCGTCTGAAGCCGGGACCTCCCAGGAGCAGAGCCTGAGATGGGGTTCTGAGCATGCGGCTTTTACTGGGAGAACCCCTGGGAGAAGAGAACGGGAAACAGGATGGCCAAGATGTGGTCTCCGCGGAAGTCCGACGCCGGCCTCATCCCACAAGGAGCTCTGCAACGTGACAGGCGCCCCAGGGCTCGCCCCACTCAGGGACATCAGTGGGTCACTGGCCAAGGGTGGCAGTGGGACGAAGTGGGGATCACCTCCTGGGCCCGTGCAGGGGACCAACAGCTGTCGGCCAAGGGCGTCGGAGAAGCGCGCAGGTGGGAGCCACTAGCAGCGGCTGGGGGACGAAGGCACCAGGAGGAGGAACCAGCCCGGGTCCCAGCGGGGGCCCAGGCCCTGCCACACACATATACACACACCCCTGCAAGAGCAGGTCAGAGAGTCTGCTGCTAGAAACGATCCCTAAACCTACCTTTAATTTCTAACCTGGGCTGAGTTCACCCCAGGCTCAGAAAGGTAAGAAAGTAATGTACTAAAAATAGTATTTGCGCACCGATGTTCACAGCAGCATTATTCACAGTGGCCAAAAGGCAGAGGTAACCCAAGTGTCCATCAACAGATGAATGGATAAACAAAACGTGGTCTCTCTACACAATGGAATATTACTCAGCCTTAAAAAGGATGTTCTGGGACTTCCCTGGTGGCGCAGTGGTTAAGAATCTGCCTGCCAATGCGGGGGACACGGGTTGGAGCCCCGGTCCGGGAAGATCCCACAAGCCATGGAGCAACGAAGCCCGTGCGCCACAACTACTGAGCCCATGTGCCACAACTACTGAAGCGT
The DNA here is from genome assembly GCF_026419965.1 of Kogia breviceps. Lineage (NCBI taxonomy): Eukaryota > Metazoa > Chordata > Mammalia > Artiodactyla > Physeteridae > Kogia > Kogia breviceps. The sequence goes on along the minus strand of NC_081319.1, from coordinate 3,038,491 downwards.
GCACGCCTAGAGCCCGTGCTCCGCAACAAGAGAAGCCACCGCAATGAGAAGCCCGCGCACCGCAACAGAGAGTAGCCCCCGCTAGCCGAAACTAGAGAAAGACCGCGCACAGCAACAAAGACCCAACGCAGTCAAAAGTAAATTAAAATGTCTAAAAAGTGGCTAAGAGGGTCAGTTTTATATGTATTTTGCTACAGTAAAAAGTAATAAAACGTGCACTGTGGAGCCAAAAGTGAGTAATCAAAGAGCAGAGAGAGGAAAGGAAAAACAGTGCTGCACTGAAGACCCAAGAGGAAACAAGAGCTGCCCCTGAGACCTCCCCATCATGGAGAGCTTCCTGGCACCCAAGGCCAAAAGGGAAATTAGAGGATGACCTGGTGCGCCTTGTACGATAAGAGGAAGTCATCTAATTCACTGGGAAAAATAATAAACGTGTTCTTGGCACAGAAACTTAGGAGGGATTTTAGCAGTTGATCAGGTTCATATTAACTATCACTTCCTCGGCACTGACATGATGCCAGGCACCGGCCTGAGAGCTTCTACGGATGTGGATTTCATTTCACCACGCTCTGCAGATAAGGAAACTCAGGCCCAGACAAATGATAAATGACCTCCCACCCCCCGGGTCACACCATCAGGAAAAGGTGGTGCGCGGATGTGAAGCCAGGTCTGCCTGGCCAGGGGAGCACAGCCAGAGTCCTTCAGTTTGTCGATATTCGTTGCACACCAGCTACCTGCCAGCCCCCACGGCAGGTACTGCGACGTGGCCGCGAACAAGACCCACAGAGGCCCTCCCCCCGTGCGGCCAACATCCTGGTGAAGAGAAGAGACAAATAACAAGTAAGTAAGAAGATAGTAAGGGGTTTGTGAGGGACAGGGCCTGGGGCCCTCCCCTGGCAAGAGCGGGCAGAGGAGCCCTCACCGAGGAGGTGATGCTTCGGCTGAGACTTGCCTGGCGCAGATGCGGCGGCCGTGCAAAGATCTGGGAAAG